>NC_141694.1:252783212-255183212 GCF_964263255.1 Lissotriton vulgaris
GTGTTACCAACGAGGTAAGATGTCTAGAACCCACATCCTGATCAATTTGGTGGTAAGCTGAGGACATATCAATCACACTAAAAATCACTCCACCACCCATGGCACTCAACATTTCAGAAATGTTGGGTAGCGGTTGTCTGTCAACCCAAATATTTTTATTGAGGTCGCGTAAATCCACAGAGAGACGAATTTTGGCTCCCCCATCCTTGGGCGCGACTATAATGGGCGCGAGCCACTCAGAAGCTTCAATGGGCTCAATGATCTTTAATTTTAAGAGCTTATCCAATTCCTCTTGAAGAGGACCCCTCATCAAATACGGTACATTCCTCACTTTATGTACTACAGGAACAGCATTGCTTTTGAGAATGATTTTGTGAGAAAACCCCTTCAATTTCCCAAGATCCTCAGAAAAGACATTAGGAAATCTCTTCATAATATCAATTTCAAAAGCATCAACGTTGAGTATAGGCAGAGACGAGACAGGCTCAGCTGCATTAGGGTTTAAAAGAATTCCAAGGTCTTTCTGGTGACGCCATCCAAGCAAGTTAGAACCTTGCTTTGTCAAATAAACCCTTCCAAATACTTTTCGATGGGAGAAAGTAATGACCATCCATTTAAGTCCTAAAATATCAATAGTCTTCCCACTATATCCCACAGCTTTGATATCAGGAACATCCCAAGAACCAATATCACACTCATCACCCCACACCTTCACATACATTTCTTGAGATAACAGTGTATAAAGACTTCCAGAGTCAATTAACATCCTAACGTCCTTGGTGCCAGGATACTTAAGATCTCTACAATCAAGATTAATTAAACATTGAGGCTTCTCAAGTTTATCTGAGCTCTCAGTAGCTACGTCTTGTAGCTTAGAAACACCATTACAATCTACGTTTAGAGAAGAATCCTCAGAATTATTCACCAAGGATACTCCATCAACACACAACATTAATTCATGAACATTTTCACAACAATCATCAATTTCATTAACATATTGAGTTTTGGCATTACAAACTTTGGCTCTATGACCCCTTCTACCACACGCTCTACAAATAGCATTCCTGGCCATGCATCGTGTACTAGAAGCAATATGGCCAGGAGCACCACACTTATAACACTTTATAAGACGGGAATTCATTGGTGTTTGTTGATCAAAAGGCACAAAACAGGTTTGTCCAATAAAGATACATCTCTCTACCAATATACTGGAGTTTGGATCATCTTTACATTGGCGACGGGGTTCAAGGACTTTTCTGGCAGGGGACAGATGTGGTGAACTTCACCCCTGGATGATATTTCTTGAAGTATACATTTTTCTTTTATTTCCTTCAAATTGCTTCCAGTACTCCGTTGGAATTGCTATCCTTCGAATATTTATTACTGGTATGTACATTTATTGCTACAACTTTGAAACATTCATCAATAGTTTCATCTTACTCTCTGGAAGCCTCGTTCTTACTTAAATCTCAACTCTCTGCAACTATCCGACCTATGCTTTGATCTTCGTGAACTATCGGGAGCATTTTGTAACATTTTTGGAATCGACTTGTTCTCCAAATCTGTTCCAGAGTTCACCATTAGCACAGTGCATCTTTTAAAAAGTTCCAACGATGTTACCTGTGATCTTCAGTCGCCTCGAGCTGTCATCCTGAAGTTTGCATCATCATTGAAATCTCTCTCGCTAGACTTCTTCACTGTCGATTAGGTACGCGGGGTCAAATCGTGACCCGTACGTATCGGCCATTTTCTTTCCTTTGTTTACACTCCGGTAATTGACAAAACGAGGGAAACGACCAGTCCTTACTGCAGATTCGGTCTCAACAAGCAATCGTCACTTCAAATACAACGATAACAAATTCGGATCTTGCAATTAATAAGTATTGTCGTTTCAACAAGCAATCGTCACTACAAGTACAACCATAACGAGTGTCTTCAGCATCTTCTGTCTATGACGGGTAAATGGTTTAATTAAAAGCACTTTTCTTCTTTTTTCACAAAACTATACTGTTTCAATTTCTCTCGGCCCTCCGACTCGCGCACGCTCCTTGGTCCGTGTTTTAAGACGGGTCGGGTGGGTAACTGACATCGCCGCAGAACCCTGGCGCCCAGTGTGGGCCTCCCCGTCCGGCGGCACAATGCGGTCAGGACGCACTGAGAACAGTCTGTAGGAAGGTGGATATCTGACTATGGTTACCCCCAACTTTTTGACTAGTGTTTAGCTGGTTTTCGACTTAGTTGGCCTGGGATCCTGCTATTCAAGACCCCCGGCTTCCTGCTCTCTCTGTTAAAATGGACTCCATGTACCTTAGGTACATATCTAATTGGTATTGGGTCACTCTCTTGTAAGTCCTTGTACAGTGTACCTTAGGTACCCAGGGTATAAGTGAACCCAAGGCCTACCAGGGGCTGCAGCATGTATTATGCCACCCCTGGCTGGCCATCCAAATCTGACACAACTGGCTGATCAAGCAGCTGGGGCAAGGTGGTGTAATCACCCTTTGCTTTAGATATAGTATACCTATATCTAAACCTAAAATGGACACATATACTCCTATAAGTCACTCCTATGGCAGGCCTTAACAATCCTGGAAGCAGAGTGCTTGGAATTATATGAGATAGTGCTCTGGCATGAGCTGAGCCTGTCTGCAGCTTTTGGAACCAAGTCCTTTGGCTGTTTCCATGATAACGCTATACCATATACTCTTAAGTGCATTATAATCCTCGCGGTTATTGCTAACTTTGGCATAGCATTATCAACGCATGTCGAGTAAGGTGTCATACGAATTGGAATACTACCTCCTCGCCAATTCTGGCGACGGGATTAGCATGCCACCCTTCTAGAGGGACACAACATGTACCTAACTGTGAACCCCGGTTAAAGTTAAACTCGTGCCTCAGCATCACAAAATGGATGCTGCCACCAGACACAAGTCTGACCTCCTGCTGCTGGGAGTCCTTCCAGCGAGGGAGGCTTAGACAAAGGGTTTCCTGCCTTGGGAGGTGCTAGCACCACCCCAGACGGGAATTTGTGTATTAGGTAGGACAGGCCTGAAAGGAATGAGACATGCCTGAGGCACACAAGGTGCCTCTGTGCATACACCGGTTCAAACCAGTTGCTGGGGCACTCCAGCCCCAGCTCTGGCATGAAACCGGACAAAGGATAGGGGGTGTAACCACCCCCCTTCCTGGTCCCACCCATAGGAGGGACCTAGTGATAGTACAGCCCCCTTTAGCAGAATAAAGGTAGGAGCTGGTCCCATTCCAAGTTAGATTATCCTGAATTGATTTTACAAGAAGAAACTCTGGACTTCGACGTTCTGCTCCACAGAAGACTGAAGAAATCTCCCTTGTGGGCAAGGAGTGTTCACCTTGCACAAGCAGGCACCATCAAGCGTCCAGTGGCTTCACTTTGTTGTCTTCCCTCGAGGATCCAGACTTCAGAGCCCGACGAGATCCGGATTCCCAGACCTCTCCGACCTCTACCTACATCTGCAGCACAAACTTTTTTGATCTTTTGATCTGGTTTTTTCTTGAGTCGTTTGACTCCTATGGTGCCGGTAGGGATGCCCGGGTACAAACCATGCTCCAAGTGTAACCGAATGATGTCAGTTACCGACCCCCATCGCCGGTGTCTTCAGTGTTTAGGCCTCGACCACGACGACCGGACCTGCTCCGACTGCCGGGCCCTCACGTCTAAGGCTAGCGTGTGGGTGCTGCAAATAGTCCGGAGGGGCTACTCCCTCCCCTTCAAGATGACCTTCAAGATGACCGCTCCAGCCATGCCACCGCAATACCACCGCATGTCGGGGTATTATTTGCAACTTCTGTAAGAGGAAGTTATGGCCCTCTTGGCCAAGGGGGCCATCGAGCGCGTTCCTGGGCCAGAAGTAGGGTGTGTTGTTACTCCCACTACTTTCTGGCACCCAAGAAGGGCAAAGGGGGCCTGCGCCCTATCTTGGACCAACAGAAAGTCAACGGCTTCCTCCGGAAGGAGAAGTTAAAAATGCTGACATTGGCTCAGGTCTTAGCTGCCCTGGACCCAGGAGACTGGATGGTAGCGTTGGACTTACGGGATGCTTATTTCCACATCCCTGTCCTGCCGGCCCACCGGCGCTACCTGCGGTTCACGGTAGGCCACAAGCACTTTCAGTTTACCGTGCTCCCCTTCGGCCTTCCCAGCGCCCCACCGGTGTTCACGAAAGTGATGGCGGTGGTCGCAGCTCATTTCCGCAGGTTAGGGGTTTCAGTCTTCCCCTACCTTGACGACTGGTTGTTGAAGGCGTGCTCGCCCCAGACAGTCGTCAGCCACCTTCAGACAACGGCAGACCTCCTGCACCAGCTGGGGTTTTCCATCAATGTGCCGAAGTCACACCTGTGCCCCTCTCAGAAGCTCCTCTTCATCGGAGCGGTCCTCGACTCGGCGCAGTTTGGGGTTTATCCTCCCGAACAGCGGGTCCGGGATATTCAGGCTCTGATTCCAATCTTTCAGCCTTTATCCCGGTCTCGGTCAGGTTGACGCTGCAGCTTCTTGGGCGAATGGCCTCCTGCATCCTTCTGGTGCATCTCGCCAGGTGGGGGATGCGGGCTCTGCAGTGGGACCTGAAGTTTCAGTGGGCCCAGCATCAGGGCAACCTGTCCAACCATATCATGATCTTGGAGGGCACTGCGAGACAGCTGCAGTGGTGGCTCACGGACAAAAGGACGGGCGGTGCACAAGCGGACCATCTCTCGGTGGATTGTGTTGTGCATCCAAGCGTGTTACTCCTTGGCTAAGAAGGAACCTCCTGTTGGGCTGAGGGCCCACTCCACTCGGGCCACGGCAACTACTACTGCCCTGGGCCGAGGAGTCCCCTTGCAGGACATTTGTCAGGCAGCTACGTGGGCCTCGCTGTACACGTTCGCAAGACACTACTGCCTGGACAGACATGTCCGGAGGGATGGCTTCTTTGGCCGTTCCGTCCTCCAGGACTTTCTGGTGTGATTATTGGTTCGCAGACCCACCACCGGGGTTGGTATTGCTTGGGTATCTATTGTAAGGTAAGGAATCTATCACTAACGTGTCTCTTTCAATGCACAAGTTACTACTTGTGCAACGATATATCTGTAAGAGACATTAGTTAGTGATAGATTACTTACCGACCCACCCATCCTCCCCGTTCTGTTCTGCCAACCGATATCTAGGTTTAAGGTCACCCCCTTTCAGGGCCCTAGTTTCATGGCACCAGTGTTGGTTCTATCATGGCTCTGCGGATCTGGTGCGGAAAAGCTGTGTATAAGAACTGACGTCAGCGCGCAAGGGCGGCGTCTAAGTACTCTGACGACGTCATTCCGGCGCTAACGACGCCGACGATGGCCGCGGACGACGCCTACTGACGTGCAGGGGTGTTGCTACGCAAAACTTTCCGGATCCAGTCTGACGCCTGGGGATATTCTAAGGTAAGAAATCTATCACTAACTAATGTCTCTTACAGATATATCGTTACACAAGTAGTAACTTGTGCGACAGGGGGCTCAAGCACCCTGGGACGGAGCACAAGCCGGTGCCTGGGCCCAGCTTCCGAACCCTAGCCAGGCTGGGTAGAGCCTCCCCGGGTCCCTGTGGACCCCCGGCCCCAGTGCCCGGACCCACGGCTAGCTTGCAGGACGGGGGGCTCCCGCACCCTGGGACACTGGGATAGAGCACAAGTCCCATGCCTGGCCCAGCTTCCAAACCTAGCCCGGCTGGGTAGAGCCTCCTTGGGCCCCAGTGGACCCCCGACCCCAGAGCCCGGACCCTCGTCTGGCGTGCAGGACGGGGGGCTCCCGCACCCTGGGACGGAGCACAAGCTCGGGGCCCGGGCCCAGTTTCCGAACCCTAGCCAGGCCGGCGAGAGCCTCCCTGGGACCCGATGGACCCCCGTCCCCAGCAGACCCTCTGCTGGAACCAAGGAGGATTAAGCCTAGGCCACGGCCTCTCCTCGACGGCCTGCACAGGGAGCCCATTTTTTCTTGACTATAAAGCCCTCACGTAGTCGGGGCTTACAGAACTTTGGGGAAGGACAAAAGTTGGAGCTAGCCTGGCCGGCCATCTGGTCACTCAGCCCGTGGAGCCATCTGGTCACCCGGCCCGCAGGGCCATCTGGTCGCTCAGCCAGGCAACCAGATGGCCCGTATGACCCAGATGGCCTGGGAGGGTGCTGTGCTAAGTCACCCTTGCAGTCTGGCGAGGGGTGGCCAGGCGCACCTAGGCAGTTGTTAGGTGGCTCCTTCCCCGGGGCTTCTGCTTGCTTCCCTGCCCGAATGGGGCAGGAGCAGCGGGAAGGAGAGGCCCGGCCCAGGCCATCTTGTCACCCTGCCAACCTGCAAGGGATGGTGGTCCCCGTCCCCGCACCCTGATGCACCCTGGTGGGGCAGGGATGGGAGGGGAAGCCCCCGTGCCGGAGGCAGCCTCCCCCAAACCTGCGTTACCCTCTCTGCGTCCCTCCCGCCGGCCCGGTGGCAGAGGGACCCACCCCTGGGTGTGGTGGAGGAGGGCATCCGTGGGCACCCACACACAGAGAGACAAAAGCTTGTCTCAGAGGATGACTTTCAATGGATCGCAGTGAGGTAGCTTCTCTGCTACTTACGAAACCCTGACCCAGAATCAGGTTGTCTAAAAATGATTTAGCACCGGGTGCCCCATGAACATGCTGTGCACTAAGGGCGATGGAGGCGGCCCCCTTGCTTCCGCGCTCTGGTCCCCAAGCGCTTGGCTCTACACACAGGCCCGGTTATCCCAGGCCAACCGAGGCTCCTCTGCACTGCGGTATCGTTAGGGATTAGGGGGATTCTGACTTGGAGGCATTCAGTCATAATCCCACAGATGGTAGCTTCGCCCCATTGCCTCCTCAGCCACGCATATACACCAAATGTCTGAACCTGCAGTTGCTTCCGTACTGAGCAGGATTACTATTGCAACAACACATCATCAGTAGGGTAAAACTAACTTGTCTCACGACGGTCTAAACCCAGCTCACATTCCCTATTAGTGGGTGAACAATCCAATGCTTGGAGAATTCTGCGTCTCAATGATAGGAAGAGCCGACATAGAAGGATCCAAAAGCGACGCGCTATGAACACTTGGCCGCCACAAGTCAGTTATCCCTGTGGTAACTTTTCTGACACCTGCTTGAAACCCAAAAAGTCAGAAGGATCATGAAGCACCGCTTTCACGGTCTGTATTCATACTGAAAATCGAGATCAAGCAAGATTTTTCCCTTCTGCTCCGCAGGAGGTTTCTTTCCTCCCTGATCTCGCCTTAGGACACCTACGTTATCATTTGACAGGTGTACCGCCCCAGTCAAACTCCCCACCTGCCACTGTCCCCAGAGCGGGTCGCACCAGTAGCGAGAGCCCCACGGGGCTCGCGCCCCCGCCTCACCGGGTAAGTGAAAAAATGATAAGAGTAGTGGTGTTTCACCAGCCACCAAAGGGCCTTCCCTTATCCTACACCTCTTATGTCTCTTCACAGTGCCAGACTAGAGTCAAGCTCAACATACCTTCTTTCCGCGCTGATTCTGCCAAGCCCGTTCCCTTAGCTGTGGTTTCACTAGATAGTAGGTAGGGACAGTGGGAATCTCGTTCATCTATTCATACATGTCACTAATTAGATGATGAGGCATTTAGCTATCTGTAGCACCTCGCGGTGGCTCATTCTGGGTTATTATGCTGCCCATCAGCATCAATTTGGTTTTGCTTCCAACAATACAACATACTTTCGCTCCGGAGTACAGCCACACTGAACGCTGTCCTCACTGGAACTGGGACCACCTATAGGCCAGAGATAGTACACCCTGCAGTACTATTCGAACAATTTTAAGATTGTCTACGAACAGTCCTGAGAAATTAAAATGTGATTAGCAGGACATTAATAATCAATGTGTGATAATTATGTGTATGCGATTATTTGAGACCTATTAATCATTCAAGACATTTCAATAAGTATGATGTACACAACTATATCTAAATTGTTATAAGCACGCATTAAAAAGTACACATCTACAAATAGCACATCTAATTAGGAAAAAGCACATCTAAAAAATTCACATCTATAGAATTCACATCTCTGCTAAATCTTGTGTCAACTATAAACCTATATGTTAAAACATTATGCTTTATAAGAGTGACATGTGTGCTGCAAGAAAGTGTACATCTCAGTTTAAGCTTGATATTCAATTGTCCATGAATACTTGGAACATTTTAAGAGTGTCCATTAAAGTAGTCAGGCAAGCATTTTTCTTGCATGGGAATGACATTTGCAGACCTAAATCAGCCAGAACAACATCATTACATTGGGGCCAAATACCACGACATCCAACGATAAAGCCATGAAATTTTACAGTGTTGCATTTTGTGAGATCTTTGATGTGCTGTGACAGACCCTGATAGTATTTCACTTTACTCTTAAACGCTAGTTCAAGGGAATTCTGAGAATTTTCATAACGAATTGAAACAACAATCACTACAGCTGTACCATTTTTGGTAAACACAACATCTGGTTTTCGTAGTTCTCCTTGATTATTCTTAACATGAGGTTCCCTATATGCCATCCAACCACACCATTTTGCTCTATCAATGAGCAATTCCAGAATTTTGTTGTCTTTTTATCCTAATGTCCTTAGTTTTAGGTCCTGCGCCTGAAATATGAGAAAATGTTTCACAAACATCATTACAATACCTACATGTAGCAAATGCACGATTTCTTCCCCTTGTGATGGTTTCTCTAATATATAAGACATTTGCTCTTAACATCAGCGCAGCTATGTACTGGTTTTCTTTCATTTTGTTATGCTTGCTGATCCAGAAGTTTGAGGTTGGATTACTTGCTCAGTATTTTATACCATCACCTTGGACAGGGAGATTTGCCAATTTCTCAAACTCTTTTCTCCAATCGTATGTTGCTAACAAATTCAAATCATAGCTCAGAAACCTACTGCCTGAAATGTTGAGTTTGTGTGTTTTGATGATGTTATCCATTTTTTCATTCATATCTTCCCTGCATACATGAATGAATAAGCTATGTACAGGTCTGGAGCTATCCTGAGATACAATAAACTATTGACTTTATTGAGACCAATTTGTGTACATAGTTTTGGTATACTGAGGCCCTCAAATGATCTTTATGAATATAGCAGACGATCACGTGTATGCAGGAAGGTGTAGAAAGTGTTTGACATACTTTTTTATTGATTGATCCAGAGCATTTAACGTTTTTGCTTCTGTTCCTGTTATTCAGAGCACTGGGCAAAAATCACATTGCGTCAACACCCGCCTCGGGCCTTCGCGATACTTTATTTTAATTAAACAGTCAGATTCCTCTGGTCTGCATCAGTTCTAAGTCAGCTGTTAGACTCCCACCGAGGCTGAACGCCTGGGGAAGGGGCACGGGGAGAGACGACCACCGCAGCTGGGGCGATCCACAGGAAGGGCCCGGCTCGCGTCCAGTGTCGTCGGCGCCCCGGAGGGAGGCACCTCATCCAGCCGTGGCGCGCGCCCAGCCCCGCTTCGCGTCCCAGCCCGACTGACCCAGCCCTTAGAGCATCCTTATCTCGAAGATACGGATCTGACTTGCTGTCTTCCCTTACCTACATTGTTCCAAGGCTGTTCACCTTGGAGACGTGCTGCTGATATGGGTGTGCCCCGGCACGAGATTTACACCATCTCCCTGGATTTTCAAGGACCAGCAAGAGCTCACCGGACACCGCCGGAACTGCAACGCTTTCCAAGTCTTGGGCCCCTCTCTCGGGGTGAACCCATTCCAGGGTGCCCTGCCCTTCACAAAGAAAAGAGAACTCTCCCCGGGGAGCTCTCCCACCGGCTTCTCCGGGATCGTTTAGGTTAACGCAGTGGACGTCGTCTCCGCCACTCCGGGTTCGGGGATCTGAACCCGACTCCCTTTCGATCGGCCGAGGGCAACGGAGGCCATCCCCCATCTCTTAGGACAGACTGACCCATATTTGACTGCTGTTCACATGGAACCCTTCTCCACTTCGGCCTTCAAAGTTCTTGTTTGAATATCACCAAGATCTGCACCTGCGGCAGCTCCAACCGGGCCCTCACCCCGGGCTTCTGTGCACATTGCCACGGCCCTCCTACTCATCGCGACTTAGCCCCCGCCGCTCTCAGCGTCGGCGATGGCCGGGTAAGGGCCCGACGCTCCTGCGCCATCCATTTTCAGGGCTAGTTGATTGGGCAGGTGAGTTGTTACACACTCCTTAGCGGATTCTGACTTCCATGGCCACCGTCCTGCTGTCTATATCAACCAACACCTTTTCTGGGGTCTGATGAGCATTGGACGCATTAACCAGATGTTCGGTTCATACCGCAGCGCCAGTTCTGCTTACCAAAAGTGGCCCACTTGGCACTCGCATTCCATGCCCGGCTCCACGCCAGCGAGCCAGGCTTCTTACCATTTAAAGTTTGAGATTGTTTCGGCCCTAAGACCTCTAATCATTCGCTTTACCAGATAAAACTCCAAGCGCCAGCTACTAGATGGTTGGATTAGTGTTTCACCCCTATAACCAGGTTGGACGACCGATTTGCACATCAGGACTGCTACGGACCTCCAACAGAGTTTCCTCTGGCTTCGCCCTGCCCAGGCATAGTTCACCATCTTTCAGGTCCTATCACGCACCCTCAAACTCCATCTCTCCGACAGAGCAGGCGTGACAGGCCGGTGGTACGCCTGCCGCTGAAAGCGCGGCAGGATCCCACCTCCTCCGGCACACGCCAGCCCTCACCTTTATTGCGCCACAGGGTTTCTGTAAAGATGATCCAAACTCCAGTATATTGGTAGAGAGATGTATCTTTATTGGTCATAAGTAGAGAGACCTCCAGCTCCTTCCCAGCATCTTCAGTACTGGCCACAATTCACAAGATACATTCTAAGCACCTAGCAACATCATGAAATTCTATGAAGGATAAATCCTAACACATCTCCCCCATTACAATATAAAAATAATAGATAAATTAACATGACAAATTAAACAAGAATAGCATTAAGATGAAGTAATACACAAAAGAAAATTCCCACTATGGAGCAGGACACTTTGCAACATTACCACAGCTCCAAGCAGAACCATCAGATAATATGAGAACATTTTTCTTAACACATGTCACACGTTTGGGCTGGGAATATTTACTATCACCCTTAATAACAATACCACCTTTTCTAACCACAACCCAATCACCTTCCTTATAATCACACCTTCATCCTCGAATTGTAGTTCTTTGCTGAATCAAACTGTTGATTTCTACCCCACACTTGACTTCCGCACGGTCAACCCACACACACTCCCTACTCTTGAGCCAACCAGGAACTTCCTTCACTCCAGGTTCACGCCCCTTCAAGGAAACAAAAGGCGAGGCACCTGTAATAGAATGTGGCGTAACCCTGTACGACCATACCATCTTCTTGAGTTCATCAGACCACAAAAAAACCATTCGCCAATGATAGCTGAATGTTATCCGTCAATAACCTGTTAATCCTTTCAACTAGGCCATTGGCCTGCTGCCTGAACAACGCCACCCTTTCATGGCAAATCCCCATTTTATCCAAAAACTCCTTCATTTTCCTTGACACCAACTGCACTCCATTGTCCGACACCAACGTTTTCGGAATTCCCTCATTCAAAAATGTTCTCTCCAAAAAATTAATGACTTTCATGGTATCAATACTGTCAGTAGATTCCACCACAAACCGCTTTGAATGGTAATCAACAAGAACCATTAAAAATTTGCTGCGTACACCCAATCTAGAAATCGGACCAAGAAAATCGATCCCTAATTTTTCCCATGGGCGAGCTGGAAAATCAACACAAGAAAGAGGAGGCTGTCTAACCAATTTTGTCTTATCACTCCCCGCACAAGCATAACAGTTCTTCACAAGTTCATTGATTTCACCATCCGTGCCTGACCACCAAAATGACTCACAAATCCTCCTCTTCGTCATATTCCTTCCCAAATGACCTTCGTGAGCTATACTCATAATTCTGGATCTAAGTTTGTAAGGTGGTACCAACCTACTCCTTCTCCACAATTTATTTTCACAATCACTTAACTCCCCTTCCACATGATAAAAACCTTTTAGACGACTATCTGAACTAGAATCATTAGACCAACCATCAGAAACACACTTCATGACACAGGATAATAGTTCATAATAAGACATTGCATTCTCCCACTCTTCTTTATCAAATGCCTGCACCTCATTGCACTTAATCAAACCATCCACGTCCTCTGATTCACCAAATTTTTGGTCCACCGGCATCCTTGATAAATAGTCTGCCACAACATTCTTCACACCCTTCATATACTCCACTTCAAAATTGTATTCCAACACCGATAAAATCCACTTAGATATCCTGGGAGTAACATTCCCCTCTAAACCTCTTCCACCCTTAAACAAATGTACAAGAGGCTTGTGATCTGTTCGCACTCTAAAAGGCAAACCCCAAAGGAAATACCTGAAATGCTTAATCCCCCAGGTACATGCGAGAGCCTCTCGCTCGATCACTGAATAAGAAACCTCAGCACCCTGGAGTCTCCTCGAAGCGAAACCAACAATTCTCTCTGCACCATCACAAATCTGGGACAACACAGCCCCGACTCCCACAGCGCTAGCATCAGTAGTAACTAAGGTCCTGGCTTTAACATCAAAGTGACCTAAAGTTGGTGCATGTAAAATTCCACTCTTAACAGACTTGAATGCCTCCTCACACGCCTCATTCCACATAAAACTGACACCATTCTTCATCAACAACCTTAAAGGTTCAACCATATCAGAAAATCCCCTATTAAATTTAGAACAGTATTCAGCTAAACCTAAAAAAGATCTCAGCTGATCCTTGTTAGATGGAGTAGGGGCATCATTAATTGCAGAAACGATGCTTTTCTTTGGCCTAATTCCCAACCCAGATATTTCATGCCCTAAGTATGTTACTTAATCTCTCTTTAGTTGGCACTTATCCTTTTTAATTGTCAACCCATTCTTTTCCATCCACTCCAAAACCTCAATTAAGACTTTGTCATGATGATCACAATTCTTATCAACTATAAGCACATCGTCCTGGAAACATAGCACATTTTTCATGCCCTGGAGAACCTGATGCATTCCCCTCTGGAACACCGCAGAGGCAGATGCCAGACCAAAAGGCATTCTACAATAACGGTATGCCCCCAGCGGTGTTACAAACGAGGTAAGATGTCTAGAACCCACATCCTGATCAATTTGGTGGTAAGCTGAGGACATATCAATCACATCACTCCACCACCCATGGCACTCAACATTTCAGAAATGTTGGGTAGCGGTTGTCTGTCAACCCAAATATTTTTATTGAGGTCGCGTAAATCCACAGAGAGACGAATTTTGGCTCCCCCATCCTTGGGCGCGACTATAATGGGCGCGAGCCACTCGGAAGCTTCAATGGGCTCAATGATCTTTAATTTTAAGAGCTTATCCAATTCCTCTTGAAGAGGACCCCTCATCGAATACGGTACATTCCTCACTTTATGTACTACAGGAACAGCGTTGCTTTTGAGAATGATTTTGTGAGAAAACCCCTTCAATTTCCCAAGATCCTCAGAAAAGACATTAGGAAATCTCTTCATAATATCAATTTCAAAAGCATCAACATTGAGTATAGGCAGAGACAGGCTCAGCTGCATTAGGGTTTAAAAGAATTCCAAGGTCTTTCTGGTGACGCCATCCAAGCAAGTTAGAACCTTGCTTTGTCAAATAAACCCTTCCAAATACTTTTCGATGGGAGAAAGTAATGACCATCCATTTAAGTCCTAAAATATCAATAGTCTTCCCACTATATCCCACAGCTTTGATATCAGGAACATCCCAAGAACCAATATCACACTCATCACCCCACACCTTCACATACATTTCTTGAGATAACAGTGTATAAAGACTTCCAGAGTCAATTAACATCCTAACGTCCTTGGTGCCAGGATACTTAAGATCTCTACAATCAAGATTAATTAAACATTGAGGCTTCTCAAGTTTATCTGAGCTCTCAGTAGCTACGTCTTGTAGCTTAGAAACACCATTACAATCTACGTTTAGAGAAGAATCCTCAGAATTATTCACCAAGGATACTCCATCAACACACAACATTAATTCATGAACATTTTCACAACAATCATCAATTTCATTAACATATTGAGTTTTGGCATTACAAACTTTGGCTATATGACCCCTTCTACCACACGCTCTACAAATAGCATTCCTGGCCATGCATTGTGTACTAGAAGCAATATGGCGAGGAGCACCACACTTATAACACTTTATAAGACAGGAATTCATTGGTGTTTGTTGATCAAAAGGCACAAAACGAGTTTGTCCAATAAAGATACATCTCTCTACCAATATACTGGAGTTTGGATCATCTTTACATTGGCGACGGGGTTCAAGGACTTTTCTGGCAGGGGACAGATGTGTTGACCTTCACCCCTGGATGATACTTCTTGAAGTATACATTTTTCTTTTATTTCCTTCAAATTGATTTCAGTACTCCGTTGGAATTGCTATCCTTCGAATATTTATTACTGGTATGTACATTTATTGCTACAACTTTGAAACATTCATCAATATTTTCCTCTTACTCTCGGGAAGCCTCGTTCTTACTTAAATTTCAACTCTCTGCAACTATCCGACCTATGCTTTGATCTTCGTGAACTATCGGGAGCATTTTGTAACATTTTTGGAATCGACTTGTTCTCCAAATCTGTTCCAACGATGTTACCTGTGATCTTCAGTCGTCTTGAAGTTTGCATCATCATTGAAATCTCTCTCGCTAGACTTCTTCACTGTCGATTAGGTACGCAGGGTCAAATCGTGACCCGTACGTATCGGCCATTTTCTTTCCTTTGTTTACACTCCGGTAATTGACGAAACGAGGGAAACGACCAGTCCTTACTGCAGATTCGGTCTCAACAAGCAATCGTCACTCCAAATACAACGATAACAAATTTGGATCTTACAATTAATAAGTATTGTCGTTTCAACAAGCAATCGTCACTACAAGTACAACCATAACGAGCGTCTTCTATCTATGAGGGGTAAATGGTTTAATTAAAAACACTTTTCTTCTTCTTTTTTCACAAAACTGTACTGTTTCAATTTTGCTCGGCCCTCCGACTCGCACACGTATTAGACTCCTTGGTCCGTGTTTCAAGACGGGTCGGCTGGGTAACTGACATCGCCGCAGAACCCTGGCGCCCGGTGTGGGCCTCCCCGTCCGGCGGCACGATGCGGTCAGGACGCCCTGAGAACAGTCTCTAGGAAGGTGGATATCTGACTATGGTTACCCCCAACTTTTTGACTAGTGTTTAGCTGGTTTTCGACTTAGTTGGCCTGGGATCCTGCTATTCAACACCCCAGGCTTCCTACTCTCTCTGTTAAAAGGGACTCCATGTACCTTAGGTACATATCTAATTGGTATTGGGTCACTCTTGTAAGTCCTTGTACAGTGTACCTTAGGTACCCAGGGCATAAGTGAACCCAAGGCCTACCAGGGGCTGCAGCATGTATTATGCCACCCCTGGCTGGACATCCAAATCTGACACAACTGGCTGATCAATCAGCTGGGGCAAGGTGGTGTAGTCACCCTTTGCTTTAGATATAGTATACCTATATCTAAACCTACAATGGACACATATACTCCTATAAGTCACTCCTATGGCAGGCCTTAACAATCCTGGGGGCAGAGTGCTTGGAATTATGTGAGATAGTGCTCTGGCACGAGCTGAGCCTGTCTGCAGCTTTCGGAACCAAGTCCTTTGGCTGTTTCCATGATAACGCTATACCATATACTCTTAAGTGCATTATAATCCTCGCGGTTATTGCTAACTTTGGCATAGCATTATCAAAGCATGTCGAGTAAGGTGTCATACGAATTGGAATACTACCCCCTCGCCCATTCTGGTGGCGGGGGTAGCATTCCACCCTTCTAGAGGGACACGACATGTACCTAACTGTGAACCCCGGTTAAAGTTGAACTCGAGCCTCAGCATCACAAAATGGATGCTGCCACCAGACACAAGTCTGACCTCCTGCTGCTGGGAGTCCTTCCAGCGAGGGAGGCTTAGACAAAGGGTTTCCTGCCTTGGGAGGTGCTAGCACCACCCCAGACAGGAATTTGTGTATTAGGTAGGACAGGCCTGAAAGGAATGAGACATGCTTGGGGCACACAAGGTGCCTCTGTGCATACACCGGTTCAAACCAGTTGCTGGGGCACTCCAGCCCCAGCTCTGGCATGAAACCGGACAAAGGATAGGGGGTGGAACCACCCCCCTTCCTGGTCCCACCCATAGGAGGGACCTAGTGATAGTACAGCCCCCTTTAGCAGAATAAAGGTAGGAGCTGGTCCCATTCCAAGTTAGATTATCCTGAATTGATTTTACAAGAAGAAACTCTGGACTTCGGCGTTCTGCTCCACAGAAGACTGAAGAAATCTCCCTTGTGGGCAAGGAGTGTTCAGCCTGTACAAGCAGGCACCATCAAGCGTCCAGTGGCTTCACTTTGTCGTCTTCCCTTGAGGATCCAGACTTCAGAGCCCGACGAGATCCGGATTCACAGACCTCTCCGACCTCTACCTACATCTGCAGCACAGCTGAGATCCGTGGGTGCGACGAGACACGTGGGACCGGCCATCTTGAAGAAACTGCACTTCGCTTCCAGCACAACTTCTGAGGTATCCTTGATGAAGTGCTTTGGGGATTGAGAAGCCCCAGCCCCGAGCAGCTCCTGCACAGAAGATCAGCCCTCCAGCATCCACGAGATCTGCGTGGGGCCAGTTTGCTTGATTGCTGCTCGACGCGTTGTCTGGTCACTTGCCGGCTGGCTAGTGGCCTCCTAGACGACGAACCTTGAAATCCACACCACTGGTCTGGTTGCTCCAGACTGGCCCCTGCTTCCCTGCAAAGGAGAAGCACCCCGGACCTTCCTGGTCAGCACCAGATGCTGATTCCACTCATCGCGTGGGTTGCCTTTGCCAAGGCCTGTTGATGCCGAATCCGGATCCAACACCGCCGACAGCGAGAGCCTGCGTGGGACAGCTCGTGCCTCATCCTGGTCATTGAAGACACCACCTGGTCCACCTGGCTGCAGAGTCAAGCGTCCACTTTTCACCTGATTGCGACGACAGCCTCTGGTTCCTTCCTGGTTCCACTCCAGTCACTGGCTAGTGACTTTGAACATTGTCCCCTCTGCTTTCAGGTCTTCAGCTTCCCTGATCCACCCTTGGATCACACCGGACATCTTCCTCATGGTCGCCTGCAGCATCTTTCCTTTCAGGCTCCATAGACTTCAACGCAGAAACCCGACACGACTTCGCACCTATGCATCCGCAGCCCGTGGGTGAGGTAACAAGAGCATTTCGTTGCTCAAGGGTAGATTGACCCTCCTAGTGTCCAGGTTCACAGTCGTTTTAGTCCTATCTAGTCAGGATTGTCCGTACTCACCTTTTTCTTGAACTGTACTGTCCATAGATGTTGTTACGCATCTCGCGCGTGAGTTCACACTCTGCACACACGTTCCGTGGGCCTCCTATTACTTACCTAAAGTTAGGGTAGTGTAGTCCTAGCGATCCTACAGCCTCTGGACAGCTCCATTCCTTCTATCGACTTCCTTATACCACTTGTTTAGTATATGGTTTGTTGCGCCCCTAGGGCAACATTGTAACTCGTGCAACTTAACGTATTTTTCTTAAGAGTCTTGTCATGTGCTTAGCCCTCTGATCTCATAATGAGTTCAGAGGTTTTTGTTAGTTAATAAATATCTTGTTTATTTTCATAAGCACCTGTGTGGTGTCCTTTCATTTGGTATTTAAGGGGTTATATGTGGTAAAACAGCTGGCTTCACATGCCAAAAGAGTTTAGCCTAACTGCTTTGTCCATGCTACCATTAGGATAGCTGGTCTATAAGGTTGACTTAAACCAATCACCATAAGGGTTGTTTGGACTGATACAAGGTGATCACTAGAATTAGTGAGCATCATATATCAGGCCAACTTCTCACGCAGTCCACCCCGGTCGACAGTCACAACGGATGCCCGGGGAGGAAGCGTAGGTGGTCGAATCTCCCTCGGCCCGGGGACATGACAAAACTGCCACCAAGGGGGCTGTAACACCCTCCACCGGATGCGAGGGCCACCTGCCACTCCGAAGTCTTCCCAGCTGACCCGGAGCCGGTCACGGCGCACCACCGCGGAGGAAATGTGCTCTGCGGGGGCCTGGTAGGACCCGGGTGCTTGTCCTTCATAGGGGAATCAGAACTCCTGGGCCACCAACCTTCCCGCCGTCTTGAATCCTCCGGGCGGACTGCACTGACCACACCCATTTACCTCTCAACGGTTTCACGCCCTCTTGTGACCTTGGGTTTCCCTGAGCCATGTTCGAATGGGAAGAGAAGCAGACTAAGCAACTTAACATGTTTTCGTATCCTACATTAAACCATGTAACGTTTTGAGATCTTATGATAAAGGGAAGGAGATAAAACAAAGTAGTCCTAACTACATTAATAGGACAAAACAAACCTTTATAACCTATCGTTAGGCTATCATACAATATTGCTTTATTCACGATCAAGAATACGTATATGCGGTTATATGGTACATAGTGGAACAATCATGATTATATAATTTTATATTCCAACAGACGGCCCTTTTGGCACACTATGGCCAATATAACTATATTATTCTACTCTACGAATACCCCTTCATCTATCTGCATAAGATCTGCTACTTCCTTCTGGATCATTTGTTTTTCTACCTTCTTTTGTCGGGCCTGGGTCAAGGAAGACGTTATTTTGGTAGCAAAAAAGGTACAACATGCTGGGCCACAATGAAGGCATAAGCAGCAAGTGAAAATTATTCCAAATATTCCTACTAAAATCATAAATACCTTCCATCCCCAGGTAGCTAAAAGACTCCAGAACCACCCACTGAGGGACCAGATACCTTTCTCTTCATGTAGTTCATTAGCTAATAGATGCAATTTTTTAATAGCGAGATTTATAGTTGGGGCCGAATCAGGTATGTAAGCACAACAAGAGCTGCCAATCACACGACAAGCTCCACCCCTATCTGCCAGGATGACGTCTAACACCATCCGATTTTGAAGAGAAACAAGTCTCGTAGCCTGAAGCTCTACAGTGATATTAGCTAATATTTCAGTCGTTGTTTGGACCACATTTTCCACAATTCTAGACAGTCGCCTTATGTTACAACTGTTGAAATTTGGACCCCAAAAGGGAACCAGGCCCTTTGAAATATCTTCAAACTGTTGTAGTGAAGTATCTGTTTAGTCAGTCTTATCAGTATTATAGCTTCTTATAGTCCTATTGGTTTCTAAATCTCTTTTTATCAGCTGATGAGTCTTATGGTAATTGGAAGGAGCAACATAAACAGGAGGGTAAAGGAAAGACAGATAACACCTTCCTGCCCATCCCCGGGGAAGCCAAGTATAAGCATTTTCCCCACAAACGAAATACACATTAGGGGGGGGGGGTGATCATCGAAGGAGTACTATCAGTTTGCAACGTGTAGGTGTAATTACAGGTACTACTCCCTACCTTAATGTGACCTCGCCCCCTAATACAAAACAAAGAAGTGGAATTTATAATGGGGACTGGCAGTGCTCTATCATTTGTAACATTGCATTCCTTAAATGTTGAAAATACAACGTGGAATTAAAAATCTCAAAGTCTTGCATCTCTTCTTGTAACAAGGTATCATTTTTAGAATCTGTATATACATTCATGCAAACATTTGGATCTAGAGAACCCCGACCTTTATCTCCTTCTGCATCAAATCCTTGGTGTCTCTCTATATATTTTAGAATAGCTTCATAGTCTCTTTCAGAATATATTTTGGGATTCACAACATAATGGGAATACATCAATGATAACAGTTGCCACCATGCCTCACAACTAGCTAAATACGATAGAGGGAGAGATATAAATAATTCATGTTGATGCATAACTGATGGCAATAACCCACAAACCCAGCAATTCGTTTTGTTCGTAGTACTGTGAGTCTGGTGTAACATCTCTATGAATACATTTTTTGAATAAGTCTCCCTATGTCTAGCCTTATGCGGGGGTAGAGAATAAAATTGATGTTCCTCGGGAGCAGGAGTAGTCTTCAATAATTTAGGAAATGGATATTGAAATTCTAAATATACAAACACACACATCATAATTACGGTAATCAAAGCAATTAAAACAACGAATGCCTCTTCACTCTGGTAGGCCATCCAGAAAACAATTGCATATCACGAATCTGGCGCCGAGGGGCCAGTGGTCTTTCATCCTCCATCATAATTCGACCAAAGGGAAACTTACTCTCTAAAAGTCCAAATCTATCTCGGTCCCTTGCTAAAAGTCCAAAACTAATCTTTGTATCCACAAAGCACGCCAACCACCAGAGGGTTTCTTCTTCCCTGAGAGGGATCTTCTCCCTGTGTCCGTTTTTCTTCCCTTAGAGCCTCACAGGCAGACTCTCATCCATTTATCCAAAGGAAAAGCAAACTTTCAAATTCCAAAAGCACAATTGCGGCCCTTTTCTTAGTCCTTCTTTCTGAACAGAGCTTTTTACACTAAGTTCCCAGCTCTCTACGAGTTCAGTCCAGTGTCTCGCTCAGCACCCCAATCACTCTGGTTGATAACAATGTCTCGTTCTATTTTCCCTCATTAGCGAGTGGGGTACCGCGCTGCTTCCGGGGCCGCAGATCGTATCGACAACGGCCAGGTTGCTCCTGGTCAGAAAACAATTCAGTAGCATGGGTAACAGGCCTGGTCACCTCTTGTGCTGCCTCGGGATTAGTAGTTGCTTTTGACTCAGCTATTTCACCTTCCCCTTCAGGCAACACAGCACTTGATCGCTCTTTCTCTCGAGCATCCGAAAAAAGGAACAAAACTCCGAATCAGTTCTCCTTCCTGACTCGGTACTCCATCTTTGTTCTGTTGATCAGAGGGCAGTGGTAACGGAAGACTCTTGACGTGACTGGCGTGACTCCAGTGCTTGCTGCCATGCACTTTCACCGCCGTCCTCGTCACCAGCAATATTTGGTAAGGCCCACACCACTTGGGCTCTAAGCTCGATGTTCGCTGATAGTTCTTCACCAGTATCCACTGGCCAGGCTCCAATCGATGTCCAGGACCCTCCGGTAGTGGCTGCAATGTGTTCGATACCTGTTGATGAATAGAACGCAGATCTTTAGTCAACTCATAAAGATAATCTGTCATCAATGGATAATCAATATCTCTAAAGGATCTAGGTCTAGGGACTCTCCATACGTTTGCAGGACGGCCAAATGTGATTTCATAAGGGGACAGGCCCGTCCTTGAATGAGGAGTTGTTCTAAGAGATAGCAAAGCTATTGGGAGAGCATCAGGCCACTTTAGTCTAGTGTCTGCACAGACTTTGCCCATTTTGAGTTTCAGTATGCCGTTATATTTTTCAACCAGTCCCACAGATTGCGGGTGCCTAGCGGCATGAAACTTTTGCTTAATCTGTAAGCCATCACAAACACATTGTACAAGGGTAGCATTAAAATGGGGTCCATTGTCTGACCAGATAATTCGAGGCAAGCAATACCGAGCAAAGAATTCTTTGATCAGTACTTTTGCAGTGGTAATGGCATCCTTGGTGGGGTAGGCTTCAAGCCACTTACTAAAAGCACACACCACCACCAAGACATACTTTAAAGTGTTTACACGTTCCATTTGTATGAAATCTATTTGTAAAACTTCAAAGTGTAAGGATGGCGGAGCAAAGTTGCCACTCAAAACAGATTCCCTACCTCCAGGATTATGTCGTAAACACACCGGACAATATTTCACAATGTGGGCTGCTGTTTTGGCAATATTAGTGTTATACCACACCGGATCTAGTACTGTGCTAATTCCTTTCGCACTAATATGGGCCGGGCCATGTGCCATCATAACTACTGCATATACCATTGCATTTGGAAGAAACCATCGCTGTTTTTCAGATCAATCTATCCAGCACCCATTCTCATCTTATTTCCCAATGTCCTGTTCCCACTTCTGTATTACTTCTGGAGTTGCTTCTTTCTGTAATTGTTTTACACTTTCAAGGGTATTATCTAATAGAGATGTTTCAATGGGCCATCGGGTAGATGCACTAGAAAACATAGGACTTCCTTTACTCTAAACAGTCTCTTTTGCTACTGAATTGGCAAAAGCATTCCCTTTTCCAATAGAATCTACAACCTTCTTATGTGCACTACATTTAATGATGGCTAACTTCTTTGGTAATGTTAAGGCAAATAACAATCGATCAATCAAGGGACCATGCTGTTATTTCTGGCCATGAGTAGTAAAGAAACCACGCTCCCTCCACAGTCTCCCAAAACTATGGGTGACGCCAAAGGCTGTCTGTGAAAATATTTACTTCTAGACCGTCACACATTTCACAGGCTCTTAACAAGGCTATTAGCTCAGCTGCTTGAACTGAATGATGTGGAATCCTTGCAGTTTCCACTATGGTCTTCAGAGTAGGGATGGCATATGCAGCTGTCGTAGTGCCATCTGGCAACTTGAAACAAGAGCCATCAACATATAATTCTCCATCTGGTTCAAGTAAAGGGGTGTCAGTTAAATCTACACGTCCTTTTGTTTCTTCTTCTGTTCTAAACACGCAATCATGGACATCAACTCTTTCATCTTTGTCAGGGAGAGGTAATAACGTAGCAGGATTCAAAGTAGTGCATTTCTTAATCGTAACATGGGGGCAAACAATGTCAATTCATATCCCGTCAAGCTAGCACTCGTGAGGTGTTGCGTTTTGGTCCTGTTTAAAAGAATATCCACAGCATGCGGTACCATGACTGTGAGATCAGTGTTAAGGACTATTCCTTCTGACTGTCGGATGGCCAATGCTACTGCAGCAGTGGCCCTCAGACAGCTTGGGAGGGCTCGTGCTACAATATCCAAAATCGAAGAGAAATATGCACAAGGTCTCTGTTTCTCCCCAAAAGTCTGTGTTAACACCGATAATGAACAACCTCGTGCACATAAAGTGAAAAAGGCTTCCGGTAATCTGGGGTTCCCAACACAGGTGCAGAACAAAGAGCAAACTTTAAAGATACAAAGGCTTCTTGACATTCATCCGTCCAGGGCAGGGGTTGATGCACATCTTTGGTTGTCAATTGCAACAAGGGTTTAGAGAGTAGTGAATAGTTAGGAATCCACTGGCGACAGTAAGAGGTTATGCCAAGAAAAGCACGAACATCACGTTGTGTACGAGGGACGGACATGTTAGTTATTACAGATATTTGCTCTGGAGTCAGTCGTCTCCCCGCTTTCGACAGAAAATGACCTAAGTAGGTCACTTCCTGTCGACAATATTGAAATTTGGAAAGGGACACTTTATTTCCTTTCTTAGCCAAATGGTGTAACAATTTTACCGTGACCTCCTTGCATCCCTCCTTAGTATCGGAAGCCACTAGTATATCATCCACATATTGAATAATAGAATTTCCAGCAGGCAGAATTAATTCATCTAGGACTGCTTTTAAAGCCTGACTATAAATACTGGGACTTTCAGTATAGCCTTGAGGAGCGCGTGTAAATCTAAAGCTTCGGCCAGCCAATGAGAATCCGAAGATATGCCTACTATCTGGATGAATTGGGATGCTGAAGAAGGCATTCTTCAGATCAATTACCGAAAAATATTCGGCCGTCGGAGGAATCATTGTTAAAATAGCTGTTATATCAGGTACCACTGGATACTGTGGAACCACTATTTTATTAACTGCACAAAGATCAATCACAAAACAGTAAGTATTCTTATAATCCGGAGCACCATCAACTGGAGTCTTCTTCAGAATCGGCAAAATCGGGCTATTACAAATATTAGCTGATCTTTTGCATAAGGTCCCGAATTATTTCTAACATAGCCCGTTCACCTTCAGGTGAAATCTTATATTGTGGAATGCGAGGCAGCTGCGCATTAGGTTTCAGAGTAATGGACACGGGGGCTATATTTAACAGACCTACATCAGTGTCCCCTGTCGCCCACAAAGTCTGAGGAATGGTAGAAAATTCAGGGGGTAAATGCTCGTTCCTTGCAAAATATTGTGAATCTTTCAAAGAAGGTTTCTGCATTGTCAAATGTACACCATCCGGTGAACAGTAAATCCGAGCATGCAATTTTTTTAAGATATCTAAACCCAAAAGGTTCTCACCAGTTAGATGTTAACAAAAAGGGCGACTGTATAGAAATAGGTCCTATAGTGGAGGGCAGAGGCTTAGAAATGGGGCTCACCACTGGTATTCCAGAGTACCCTACTGATACATTTTTGTGGCCAGACAGAGCCGCCTCTGGGACCATGGTATGAGCAACTGAACTATTCATTGCTCCAGTATCCACTAGGAATTTTCCTGATGCACCCAACAGTTCCCCCTGTACATAAGGTCCCTCTTGGTCAATTGGTACTGTAATGTGGCCCCTCTCTGTCCTTGGCTGTCTCATGCATAATCTTGTTCATCGTAGTTATCATCTACGAAATTCTCATTATAGTACTGCCTGTTCTGTGGATTATCGAAATAATTTTTCTGGGAATCACCATCTTCTCTTCTCATGCTGTTTCGATCAATATTTCCCCGGCCCCAGCCTCGTCCCCTACTGGGAACATTTCTGGCCAGTAACAACGGGCAGTCCGCTCTCCAATGCCCCTCTTGTTTACAATACGAGCATTGATTCAAGCCAACATTCGGGGGACCTCCTCGTCCTCTGCCGGCCCTTCTTTGGAAGGAACCGCGCCCATTTCGTCCTAAATTCTGTCCTCTACTGACTTGTTGCATCAAGACTCTAGTCTTCAAATCTTTCGTTTTCTTCTCCATCTTTTCCTTATTTTCATTCTCTCGGTGCTCATAATACTGAGCCATACTAAGGATCACAGATGGGGTGGCCGTAGTCCATGTACTTTCGGCCGCCTGAAGGCGTGTCATAATCTCTGGTAACAAATTAGTCACAAATCTATTCACAAACAATCGTATTCCCCCTTCCGTGGATAAATCCTGCCCACTAAAATCTATAAATGTTTTCTCAAATCTGGTGAAGAAATCCGAGACACTCTCGGCCTTTTTCTGTTTACAAGCAGCTAACTTATCCCAATCTATCTTTTTAGAAGGCAGGAGTGTTTGCATGTACGTAATTATTTTATCTGGTACTGCTAATATTTCGTCTCGGGGCTTTTCCCCAGGCTTCCGTTCTTTAACCCAATCTTTTAATTGAATCCACGTTGCTCCTAACTCGGGAACATGATCCGTATCATGTATCTGTCTCCAGATATCGACCGGGATCAAGAGGCCAAAGAACAACTCAATTTCGGCTATAGTCTTGATTGCAGAGTTAGCAGCTTCGCCCAATTCTTTGTAATAAGCAGTGGGATTCTTAGGAGGGTCAGGGAGCTGAGCTTTCAAAGTAAGGACCTCGCTTCGTTTCCAAGGGATATAAACCCATTGTTCCTGAAGCCTTGCGTCCTCCCTAGCTCTAGTTACATTGCCCCCGGCATCCTTAAGTTCAGGTAATTCTGGGACAAAAAGAGGATGTACTTCTCTCATAGGATTCTGTGTTCCCCAATCAGTACATCTCCGATTCATTCACTCACGATACTGTAAGAGAGTTGACACATTCTGATATACTTCATCGGCCTGTAGGTGGAATTTGTGGGCTCTGTCTCTTATATCTTTTATAATTTGTGGGGCATACCCTTCCTCAAAACACTGTTCCCACAGCGAAATCAAACGAATCACCATATTTTCTAAAGCGAATTGTTGGGCCACAGGCTGGTAATCCTTCATGGTACTCCAAATATCCTCTAGTGTATAAATAGTATTCCGCATCCATTGGGACGCCTGATTTAATATAGTTTGTCGTTCTTCCATTCCCAGCGCAGATCTGGTATAAACCCGTGGGTCACTCAGACCCGATCTCAAACATTTCGGGGTCGTGTCTAGGGTAGCCAAAGCTCGAGGATCTATAAGGCTTCAAGCCGGAGGGGAGATAAATATTGGACTTGATATAGACGGTACAACCGAATCCGGTTGTAACGTAACCAGGGGTGAAGTAAAGGGTCGGAGCGAAGGAGGGGGAAGCAGCGCATCCCGCACAGACCCGTCTAATGGGGCCGTAGCCATTGCTCCTACAAGATTTCGTATGGGAGGTGCTGGTGGTAGTGGGGGCTCAGGTGCAGGCGCAGGCGCTTGATGAACCAATGGCACTGCTGGGTATAGACCCTGTGGGGCATAAGGAGGAGGCGGACGAGCTTCTAATAATCCTTCTAATTCATCTCCCGTATCGGGTCGAATCACATAACTTTTATCCGTCTCTAAACGGAACTGTCTATCCATTTGAGCAATATTTTCCTCCAATTTTCCCCTATCATAAGCTACAGCCTTTTGAGTTATGGTCTATAAAGCTTTAATCCCTCCCAATTTCTCTTCCCTTATTCGCCGTCGTTTAGCCTCTTTCAACCATCGGTTCAAGGAGTCAAACATAGACTGGCGACTTTTCTTCATAAACATTTTATTTTGCAAAGACGTTATTTTATTTTCATCAAACGACCCTGTAAGGGGCCATTGCAATTCGTCATTATCTCTTGTATACTTGTTCCATAACAAATTAAATAAAATTGGAGTAAGACCATGTTTAACATACATATCAAAGCTGGGGCTTCCTTCGGGAGGGGCAGGCTGTCTTTCTTCCAGCCGAGTACCTCTCCGACAGCAGCACCCAAAACATAGTTTACTAAAACAAGGCATATTAACGATAATATTACAAATGTTACAAATTTGTCAATCGCTTCTTTCATATGGGCGCGCCCTTTTCACCATTCACTCTCTTTTACTCTTCCTCTTTTGTTCTCACATAAGATGCCACAAAGACTGTTTCAAGGTCTCAGAAATGAGCTCTTATACAAAATCAAACACAAATGACATGTCTTTTAATACGAACGGAGCCCGTCAACTCCTGTTCGGGGAATCGAATTCCAAAGATTTCCAACAACCACAATTAAATCTCTTGGTAGGAAAACCATAAACTCACTTCTTAGATATCCCCTGGTCGTATTCTGGTTGGGCTGGTGTGTCGGGGCACAAGGCTCCAGAACGCCAGCTTACCCAGCTGCTCCCAGGGCTTCTCCCGAGTGAGTTTGGCCGAGCGAACACCCCGTGCTTCGCAAGGTACCAAGTGCAATTTCACAAAATCAATACAAATCCCAGAAGGTGCCTGCCCGTGCAGCCCCTGCACCGCAACGCAGACCCTTTGCCTGATTCCCTCGTGGTCCGGCTTCCCCGGCCACCGATAAACAAACCGTTTACAATTTCCAAACAGACACTTCCTTCAATTGTCCGATTCCAATCAAAAGATTCACTCACCTGGTGCACTCAGGTCGATCCCGACTTCTCCACTGCCGATTTCTAGACAGACCGACACAGTCTGTGTTTCTCTCGGGTTAAGCCCGTAGGACTCCGGCGTAGGGTCTCCGGCAGCCGAGAGGGATACTGGGTTAGAGGGCAGACTCTCCACTAACAGGGTCTTTAAATAAATACTTCTTGTCCACCCACTCGGCCAGAACTCCTCCCTGTCCCTTCTGCTCCTGGTTACAGGAGGGGACGACCCAACGCGGAGTCCCGGCGGAGTCGCCAACTGAAGGATCTACATTTCTTTAGGCCGGACTATACTTACCAATAGTCCAAGGAACAATATATATCAATATCTAAGATCAAGGAATAACAAGGCAGTCGGCAATGGAGAAGGTCGAATCGTTTATTGAATCAAAATACAAGCCCTGACAGGGGAGCCTCGGTCTACACGACCCATGGAGGTGCGCAGAGGTGACTAACGAAATACACATAACACAAAGTATATATACGTTTTACACATTCTGGTTAACACCCAAAAAGGAAATACACAAGTCGTCCTTTAGTCTACAGGAATACCCATTTAATGTTCTTACACATTTGTCAATGGCTAAGCTAAAAGCTATTCCGAGGGTAGGTCAGTGAGGTGCCCTTCTTGTCTATCTTGGACCCGTGGAGTACAGAAATGGACCTTGCTATAATGTATGCGAGAAGAGCAAGTGTGACCTTGGGTTTCCCTGAGCCATGTTCGAATGGGAAGAGAAGCAGACTAAGCAACTTAACATGTTTTCGTATCCTACATTATACCATGTAACGTCTTGAGATCTTATGATAAAGTGAAGGAGATAAAACAAAGTAGTCCTAACTACATTAATAGGACAAAACGAACCTTTATAACCTATCGTTAGGCTATCATACAATATTGCTTTATTCACGATCAAGAATACGTATATGCGGTTTTATGGTACATAGTGGGACAATCATGATTATATAATTTTATATTCCAACAGAACTCTATCTTCAAAGTTCTTTTCATCTTTCCCTTATGGTACTTGTTGGCTAGCGGTCTCGTGCCCCTATTTATTCTTAGATGGAGTTTGCCACCCGCTTTGTGCTGCATTCCCAAGCAACCCGACTCTGAAAAGACCCGGTCCCAGTGCTCTGGGGGCCGCTACTGGTCTAACACCGTCCGCTGGGTGAGCCTCGGTCAGAAGGACTTGGGGCCCCTGAGCGACGCAGGGGAGTCCGTCTTCTGTACGCCACATTTCCCTGCGCCTGCCGCCGGACGGGGATTCAGCGCTGGGCTCTTCCCTCGTCCCTCTTCACTCGCTGCTACTGGGGGAATCCTGGTTAGTTTCTTTTCCTCCGCTTAGTAATATGCTTAAATTCTGCAGGTCACCACCTCTGATCTGAGGTCGTAGTCGGAAGAAAACACCAGAGCATTAAGGTGGAGCTGGGGAAGGCCAGCCCCCTGCCAGAGGAGGAGCCTGGTATCTAGGCAGCGTGCTCCCTCTTTCCCCGGATCGCTTCTGGAGGGGTTTCACCCTCACCCGAAAGCCAGCCGTGGAGGTAGGTGCCTGAGGCACATGCGTGCAGGCAGCCGGTGGGACACCTCAGACAGCCACACGTGGCACCCAGCCAGCTGCCCCGGGACGGGACGGGCGGACCGGTCACCAGACCCCTTCTCGGGGCCAGGCGTGCCGGTGGCGTACCTCCACAGCAGGACCAGGTGAGGGACCCTGCCATGGGGGATCAGGGTTCTCTGAACTTGTGGGGGAACAAAGGGGAAGCGGAGCTAACCCTGCGACGGCCCCAGCCGCGTCCCGGGGAAGCCTCAGGATGATTAACGATCAAGTGGCCCTCAGACAAGCGTAGCCCTGGGAGGAACCCGAGGCCGCAAGGTGCGTTTGAAGTGCTGATGATTAATGTGTGCTGCAATTCACACTAATTCTCGCAGCTAGCTGCGTTCTTCATCAACGCGCGAGCCGAGTGATCCACCGCCAAGAGTCACAGGCAACTTTTAAAAAACGTTCACCCACCTGTGGGCGCAGGAGAGGCGGGAGGAAGGCGACTCAATCTATCTGCCGCCCGCGTGGCGAGACAGCCCGGACGCCCCTTTCAAGGCTTCTCCTCGACGGGAGGAGGCAGCCCCGCAGCCATCAGTCCATCCCGGGGTAACCACACGAGTCTTCAAACCCCTCAGCCCCCCAGCAGCACGGGGTCGAACTGGGTACCTGGCAACCAGGGAGGGTCGCCCCACCTGCACGTCAGCAGTCTGTCGATCAGCCCACCACTACCTTCGCCCAGGTCGGAGGTGCAGTAAGGGAAGAGCCAGGCTTCTCCCCATCCCGCACTCCTCCCACCAGGCCGCCCTGCTTCACAAGAAGGACTGTTCCTCAGTCATCCGGAACCCGGTTGGGCTGGGACTCTGGTGTGGGAGGGCCCAGCCGGCACCAGGGCATTTTCGAGGGAGGGGTGGGACCAGCCCGGAGATGCACTGCCAACTGGTTTCCCCCTGCCACCGCTGGGGGGGGGGGGGGGGGGGGGGGGGGGGGGGGGGGTTGTGCCAGGTGAGCTTGGGTTCTGTCTCAGAGAGGGACAGGGGATGGGGGCCGCCCGCTGTCCCCTGTCCCTCAAGTGTCGGTCAGACCCTCCCCGGGGGGAAGATGCCCGCCAATGTCCCGGTCCTCACCCGAGCGCCCCATGTGGCTGCGGATCGCTCCGCCGGCTGGGGCGCGCAAGGGCAGGGTCAGGCCCTGTGCCTACGGTGTGTGCTTGCCGGAAGTGGCCGAGGGCTTTGGGTTGGCGCAGTCGTTCATTCGGGGCGCCCCGCTGTTAATGATCCTTCTGCAGGTTCACCTACGGAAACCTTGTTATGACTTTTACTTCCTCTAGATAGTCAAGTTTTTTTGTCTTCTCAGCGGGGATGATCCGAGGACCTCACTAAACCATCCAATCGGTAGTAGCGACGGGTGGTGTGTACAAAGGGCAGGGACTTAATCAACGCAAGCTTATTACCCACACTTACTGGGAATTCCTCTTTCATGGGAAATAATTGCAATCGTATGATAACAAATGGGGAGAGTAAGGGATTTAATCACGATATGTGAGGGGAGTATACTCCTATTCCCCTTCGCTAGGTATCTATGTAACAAAAAAAGGGAGTATCACCACGGAGAATCATAGATTCTGAATGGGATGCATCTTTGAGAAAAGGAAAATTTTTCCTTTTGTAAAAAACCCCTCACTCACCAGCCTAGTGGTGACATGCTTCATCATTGGGGTCCACCCGATAACCGAATGTCATCAGGGTGTGGAGCGAGCTTCAGAAATTATTTTATTCTGGGGGAACACCAGGAGCCTTCACAGTAGCGCGAGACGCCATCGGGCGGTGCCGTGACGGGAACGGCTTGACAAACTCGGAGGCGGGAGCGGACCGGCTGAACAGCTTCCCGGACCACACTCCCCAGCAGCCCCAGGGACAGCGCGCCCGTGACGCGCCAGGAGCGCCAGGAGGCACTGGAAAACGGCTGACCCCCGCGAGGCTCAGGGGGAACACCAGGAGCCTTCACAGTAGCGCGAGACGCCATCGGGCGGTGCCGTGACGGGAACGGCTTGACAAACTCGGAGGCGGAGGCGGGAGCGGACCGGCTGAACAGCTTACCGGACCACACTCCCCAGCAGCCCCAGGGACAGCGCGCCCGTGACGCGCCAGGAGCGCCAGGAGGCGCTAGAAAACGGCTGACCCCCGCGAGGCTCAGGGGGAACACCAGGAGCCTTCACAGTAGCGCGAGACGCCATCGGGCGGTGCCGTGATGGGAACGGCTTGACAAACTCGGAGGCGGAGACGGGAGCGGACCGGCTGAACAGCTTACCGGACCACACTCCCCAGCAGCCCCAGGGACAGCGCGCCCGTGACGCGCCAGGAGCGCCAGGAGGCGCTAGAAAACGGCTGACACCCCACTCGCCACGCGAGTCGCGCGCGGGAGAAGCCCGGGACAAGGGCGGGCCGTCTGTGGCCCTCAGAGGCCTGAGGAGACTGGACTGGGCCAGGGACCCTGTAGCGCCTCTACCTGACTGTCATCGTGCTGTGTGCACGTAAGACTTATTGATCATTAATTGTTAGTATTGATGTTTTAATACTTAACTGTGAGTGAGTACACTAGTGCGTATTAGTTTGTGAGTTGATAGCCTCATTGCTTATGATGTCTAAACCCAAATCTGATATGGTTATGGTAGGCCTAGCGTCTATGGATAATTTCTTGGTTAGGAAAGTAAACCAGATTAACAATAATAGACGTGCATCGTTGGGGAAGGCCACTGTGACAGGGGACTTACTAGAAATACCCCCTGATATTACCCCGCCCATAGACTTTGTTGCTAATACCAACGATATCATCTCTATTGACCCCCCAGTGCCCATTACAGTGAGTGCTGAGGTCTATTCTGATCCACTAGTGCAGCTAATTGACGATACCGATGTATTGAATGAGACCCAACCTACAACCCAACCTGAAATTAGGCCCATGAGAACCTGTAGAACAGTATCTCAAAAAGATAATGGTAAACCTAATAACTCCAAGGCTAAAAAAAAGGATGGTAAGACGACTAGTGGCCCTGCTGCTATAACCCCTTTTGTCTTTACGGGCATTAATGGTAATGGGGGTCATCTAAATTCTGATTTGCTTGCCTCTTTAATAAAAAATCTTGAAGTTTCATTAACATCAAAAATTGAAGAGCTTATCAAACCTTTAACTAAAAAGATTGATAACTTAGCAAAGGAAGTTACAAGGCTGGGTGGTCTGTTATCATTACAGAAGACTGCAACACCTGGTGGTACAGCTCACTGTGGGGGGAAAGGGAAAGAATCTGTTGAAGCCAAAGACACACAGAATAAAGTTAGGGGGAATACTGTTATAGTGGCACCAGTAGAGCCTGATAGACCTAATATATTGGATGCCCCAGTGGTATCAGCCCCGCAGTTACAACCACCTATAACATCTCAAAAGAGTAGAACCCTTAGTCACCCAAGGCATAATCGCTACTTAAACTTACCACCTGAGTGTGCTCCATATGTGGCAGTGTTAACTAATGTCCCTCCTTGCGGCACACATCCTGCATCTCCTTATGATGAATCCCACAATTCACTGAAAAACAAGACTGTAGCGTGGCTTAACAAAAATTGTGGTTTTCCCATAGCATATTCAGACCAGATAATGGTAGTTAGACGCGTAAATTGGGTGGGACCTTCTAAAAAATCTAGCTCTGGAGACTGTATAGTCATCAATTTCAAACACCCTCAGCATGTGGCAACTGTTCTCTTGAGAGCTTCTTCACTGGTCTATAATGAAAATAGTATCTGTGTACGCCCGCTAGGCTACTTTTATGCGCATCTCTGTAAACCTACACCACAACAGAGCTTAACCAGGCGGGCGTTTGAACCATATACCCCTGTTCAAGATTCTCAATTCTTCTATAACATCATGAATCCTTGTAGGTCAGACGGACCCATTGATGTTTATAACAGGAGTAATAGTGTTGGTCCTTATCGTTATGGCACGGATCTAATTACACAGAACAGGTATGAAGCATTATCTGGCCTTGAGATGTGCGACTGACGGATGGCACCTGCGGCTCAGGATACTGTGGCTACAGGTGAACTTACAAATATAAATTCAGATATCCCGGAGGTTACTAACCCAGGATACCAGGCTGTTTCTTGGAATATTGCAGGTCTTGCGGTGAAAATGTGTGATGAAAATTGGGTGACTTATATCAAACAGTTTTCGATCATCTGTTTACAAGAAACCTGGGAGGTGGGCTGTAACCTTTTCCTGGAAGGTTACAAGGCTTTTTATGTACCCGCTTTGCCATCTTTAAGGGGTAGGCCGAAGGGGGGCCTTGTAACTTTTATCTCCATATTAATACCTTGCGGAGTACGTAGAGTTGAAGCCAAGCACACAGGTGTATTGGGCTTGGTCTTATCTGGAGGAAATGTCAGTGTGGGTTTGGTGAATTTCTACAATGCTACTTATGACAGTGAGGCCAGGAATGACATTTTTATTCTACATTCCTTTGTTACCAATAATATGAAGGACCTAGGTCATAATTTGTTGATTATGGGGGATTTTAATTTGCATCCCTGTATAGATCCTTTATACAAATGCTTACCAGAAATGTCTTGTGAACGTGCATGTTATCTCCATATGGAACACACTAAGGAGGGGGAATTGTGCAACAATCTAATGGACGATCTTGACCTTTCATTGGCGATGTCTTTTAAAGACCCTTTGTATTGTTTTGATATCCCAACCTTTAAGGGACATGGTAGGGGTACCATTATAGACCATATACTGGCCTCTCAGACGATGCAAATTTATTTAGACTCTTTTTGCATTGTCTCGAGCGAATTCAGTGACCATAATCCCTTAACAATCTGCTTGAAATGCCCTTGGGCAAAGAAGGGAAATAAGACCATTAGTCAAGGCAGTTTGGGAACAACTGACGGGAGGAGGAGGTTAAAATGGTCATTGGAATCTGCAGATATCCTCTATAAAAATATTGTTAAAAGCTGTACAGAGGACCTCAAAGTCTGCATGATTGAGGGGGGCGACCCCAGGCTAGTGTTAGAATCCTATCAAAATGTGTCGGAGAAGGTATCAGCGATTCTTACTGTCTCTAATAAAAATCAGGCTAAAATAGGCCCGAAATGGTTCAGCCATGACTGTACCAAAGCTGCTCGCAATTTAAGGATCGCTTTGGCAGCCTCACCGAGGAATCAGGAGGAGGTAAAAGCCTGTAGGAAAGAATATAAGGCTATTACTGTCGCCCGAAAGGAGCTCCTTAGGAAGGAGGCTTGGCAGGAATTACTTGATCCCTCCACCTTGAAGAGCAGCACCAAGTTCTGGGCACTGGTTAAAAAACCTTTTTTGACCGTTGACCCGTGTGATGGACTCGCTTGTTGTATAACAAAAGATGAATGGGAAAGTCACTTTAAAAGCTTGTATTTTTTAGAGGGTGTTGGAACTAGTGCTGCTGCCCCCCTTGTGGTAAGCAGTAATATAACATTTGAAATAAGCGAGGTTCGGGTTGCCATTATGGGCCTTACAGCAAATAAAGCGCCCGGTCCTGATGGAATTCCGCCGGACCTTTACAAATATGATCCAGTTTTCTGGGCTCCAATTCTGGCTACCGTATTTAATGCTGCGGCCAGAGTAGGTTGTCCGGGAACGTGGGGATTATCAACCATAGTCCCTGTTTTTAAGAAAGGTGACAGGGGAAGTCCTCTTTGTTATCGACCAATATCCCTGATCGATTCAATGGTTAAAATTATGGGGAGAGTTTTACTTCAACGTTTAGTAAGCTGGGCGACTGATAATAATATTATGTCGACTTGCCAATATGGTTTCTGTGAAGGCCGCTCTACCATACCCAATGCCTTAATTTGTTTCTTATTTTGAATAAATATACTGTTGTACAAAAAGGAGCAATTCACCTAGCCTTCATGGATCTGTCGTCAGCCTTCAACTGTGTCAACAGGGGGAGGCTGTGGCAGACCATGAGGGACAAAGGCGTTGACAGGGGGATTGTGGATTTCCTTGCGGACCTACATAATGACACAAGAGCCAATGTGAGGTTCTCAGCGAATGGGGAAACCACAGGCAAGTTTAGTACTAATAAAGGAGTACGGCAGGGGTGTATCTTGGCCCCATTTCTTTTTAACTTTTATATAAATGACCTAGAGTCTGAATTGCAAAAGATAAAATCAGATTGTCCTAGAGCTGGAGCGAGGGGCATTCCTTTACTTTTATACGCGGATGACGCGGTTTTAATATCACGAACAGAGAAGGGTCTCCAAGCACTGCTGAATGCTTTTAACAATTTTATGTTTGACAGGGACCTTATGGTCAATAATTCGAAATCTTACATTATGCATGTTGGCCGTCAACCTAAAAAGAAGTTCGTTTTTAAATTAAATGATGTTGTGATCCCTGTTACTAATACATTCTCATATTTGGGTGTTTTATTTGATACTAAGCTCAGTTGGGCTCCGCATCTGGCCAGAAAGAAGGGTGAAATGTCCAGAGTGAATGCCTCGATTTTAAATGTTGCCAGTAAACTGGGGAAAAAGCCGATGGTGGCCATGATGCAACTATATAGCGCTAAATCCATATCCACCGCAGTTTATGGCAGCGAGATATGGGGTTACACAAATGGTGAACAAATACAAATAACCGAAAATAATTTCTTAAAGCGTCTGTTGTGTGTCCCAGGTAGTACTCCGAATTTAGCTGCACATGAAGAGCTTGGCTGTCAGTATATTTCAGATATTGTTGGCTTGAAACCACTGTTATGCTGGACAAAATTATGGCTAAGCCAGGATATTCCCTTAACCCACCAGATATTGGAAGATCTTGTTTCAATGGATTATGCCATGTGTGTACCCTGGCTCAAATATTTGAAGTCTCAATTTTTGAAGCTTGGGCGCCCAAACATGTTTGAAAATCCGGGGGATATAGTCAAGGGTGATGTTGCAGCAATTAAGAGGGCCTTTTTTATGAACCGTAGTGCCCTAAGAGATGAAGTTGAGCTTTTGAAACCAAATGTTAGAAAGTATATCATGTTGAGAACATGTGACACTATGGAATTGTACCTAACAGGCTCCTTTACTTCCCATGACAAGTTTTTGCTGACTCGATTTAGATTCAACATCTTTCATCACATTTTAATCAGACCAAAGCTGGACATTTTTAAAAAATCTGCAGCACCCTGTGGCTGCGACGGGAAGTCTCCACAGGACATGCTGCATTTTATATTTTTATGTACATTTTATGAGTACCCCCGTAGGCGGTATCTTGTTACTCTTTTAAGGAAATTAAATTTTAAACAAATTAGACCCGCCCTTGTATACTTACAGCTACTGCATTCTGATTGTGTTCTCCAGGTGTTAGAATATCTAAAATTATCTGTGAGAATAAGAAAATGCCTAGATGAATAACTGTGATTTTCTGCCTGAAGTATTTTTTTGCATTTTTGTATATGGGCTCGACTTGCACTTGCACTTTCTTCGTATCAATCTTGTCTACTCACTCTGTTAAGAAATTCATATGTCTTATGCACTTATTTTTTATTGACTCTGTAATTCTGTGATGTTTTTAAATGAAATGTATAATGTACTGTACTTTTATGGATTGCAATATATCCGAAATAAAGTCAATTTGATTTGATTTGATATTTTATTCTGACTCGTGAAGTTTATTCCCTGTAACATGAATTAATCTATTAATGAATTGTTGCATGATTTGTTTAACTAATCCAACTTAGAATAAGTTTGCACACACTCAAACACGCGGGATTAATGACGTGTGCTCTTGTTGCATTTGCGAGTTTGTCATGTAACACATGATTAATATTGTCTTGTTCGTCCTATTGTCCTTGTCATTATTAATGCGGCTGATCATTTTATGGCATGTGCTTTCATTATATGTGCTTATATGTTTGTCATATGTCGTGACTGTCTGTCTGTGTATTATTCGATCATCTTTTTACTCTTTCAGATACATAAAGGCTTCAGCTGGACTGTATGAAGAATGGTAGATATTAAATGTGCTGCTTTATTTGTTTGCTTCTGCTAGATGACATTTATTAATAGGTTAATTAATAGCAATGGTAGGGTGGGTAACAGAAGGGTTTATTTTACTTGAATTAATCACCCTTTTGTGTTTGTTTAAATACTAGCTCGAGAGAAAGGCTTGAGGCCTAGTACTGGAGAATGTTGGTTAGCCTGTACGTGAGCAGAGCCAAGCACAGTCGTATTGGAACTCTTCCATGAAAGCTATTCTTTTGAATGAACTTTGGCTTAAACAAAAGAGACTTGTGCAAATCGTGCTCTGGATGTTATTTCTACAAGGCCAAGGAAGTGACAGAGATGGTTTTGCCGAGCTCTGGAGGAAATCAGTGAAACAACTTTTAAAATTTGTAACGAATCCTCGGAAGCCGGTGTCACCTCATGTCAATGAACAATGATATAATGACGTTGTCACTCTGGAAAGAGGTGGTTTTGGTGGTTTGACAGTCAGCAACCAATCAGGGTGCTGCAGTTTATTAAAACATATCATTCAGTTAGATTAGCGAGTAAGAAAGGTATAAAAATTAGACCTCTTGAGGGGAGCGGGGCTGACTGTTTCCTGAGGGCGAAGTGCTGTCCTTTTTCCTATGGACATGTAAGGCATGCTTGTTTGATAAAATTTGTTTTCCTTTTCAGGTCAGATAGCTAACTTAGGGAATAGGGTTGATGTTTTTCTTTAATTCGTTTTCTGTGCAAATTTAAAGTGTCGGACCTTTTGAGCCAATGATTAAATGAATAAAACTGAATTAATAAATTAAATGCTTGATATTAATAAATGAGCTAATAAAGTTTATAAAATTTGAGAATTTATAAATAAAAGACTTAAAACGTCGAGCTGGACTTGATTTTTGAGTCGTTACCATTAGTTTAAATCTGTTGGCCTCAGTGGTCTAATTAAATGTTTCTTTGATAATTCATGAATAAGATGTTATACTGCAGTTGTAAATATGTATAAATGTGTTTAATAGTGTAGTGAATTAGGCCACATGATTCAGCTTCATGATTTTCTGTCTTGGTGCATGGGCCTGGTTATTGATTAGTTTGGTGAGTATTAGGTAGTGAATGGTGATGCATGTGAGACAGAATTTCTATAGTGACGCTGGATCACATGCTCCATCTTTGGGGTCCACCCTGATAACCGAATGTCATCAGGGTGTGCTGCGACACCTGAACTACAGTGGAGCTGGTTATTGTGAGTGATAAGTGCAGAAAAAATGTAAAAAATTGTCCTGGTATGACTTGTATGAAAAAAAACTTTATTCGCAAGCTACTGGACAATGTGAAAAAAGTGATGAGATACTTAGTAGGCGATTATGACCAAGAGTATCAATGTGGGTGGTCGACATGTTTCAACCTTTATGTGGTAGTTTCCAGGTTTTCTTCAGGACCAAGGTGCAAGAAAATGGACAGTCTACACTCCCTAAAAAGTGTATCCAATCCTAGATTCTTGGTACCAGAATTGCACAAAGCTGCAATCGGTATGTGCTCAAACCTATCTAGGCGAGAAAAAAGGAAAGAGACCTGTGGGAGGAAAAAACGAAGAGGCAGTCACAATCAAACTAAATGACGTGCCTGTAACGTGGTGTTGACTCTCACGTGTCTGCATGCTTCATGTGAATCCCATTCTATTAGCACACCAGACATGGTGATTTGTCAGAAAGGCGTAAGCAATGTCACGTCTAGTTATTTGGAGTGCTAGTTCATTGTATATATAATCATATACTAGTATTTCGGTTTGACTTATTTGCTCATTCAGGCACACAGATCAATAGGTGTGTGTGGTGTAGCAGATTACATTATTCTGTGAGTCACACGCACATCCATACTTATGGTGGGGTGACTCTCCATACTCACATTTAGGAACGTGAGATGACAATTGATTGCGTGCATTATTTCCAGTTGACCGTACCGACATACACAGACACACAAACATATAATACACATAGTTATACTAGTAAGGCTTACTCCTGATCGGTGCCTTTAAGACATCGTGGGGCAGAGGGTAGGACTATCTCAGCGATAAATGTATTCTGTAATGGGATAAAGGGTTCGCTGAGCGTTAGTTAGGAAATCAGCGTGCTAGAGTGGCCTTAGATAATTGCTCTAGCGCGGGATCCGTGCTCCGTGGTAGTGGAGTCGATCGAGGCTGTGAAGATAAGGAATTAGTCTACTTACAGTTTCGCAGAGCTCAAATTGGCCGATTACCTATGTTCCTCCTTGCTCTCCCTGCTACACTCGTGTGTGTGCCCCGTGCTCGATATGAGCGTCGTTGCTTCCGGGGTGGGTGGGGCTTAGGGAGGGGGCGTTTGCTCGTTGCTGTGGAACTGGCTGTGGAACTGGCGTGGTTGTCTAACATGGCGGCCCGCAATGGACAAACTAGGTCAGTAACACTCGGAATGCGAGTGGAAATGCATCGTACCAATAAGTCTGAACGCTCGCATATGACAATATGGGTACATTGGTACACCTATTGTAGGCGGGCAGGGTAGAAGTATCAAATCCTGTAAATCCTGTAAATCCAGATGACTTGCACAGTAAGATAAATTACGGGTAATGCCCCCGTAAGGCCACAAGGAGTCATAGCGCTCGTGTATGGCGAAGTGACTACCCCCGTAGTGACACATGATAGAAGTAAAGAATCCAGTGAACCAGATTGCTGGCACTATAAAGAAAATTACGGGTGATATCCCCGCACGGTCACAGGAAGTGTTAGCGCTTGTATATGGCGAAGTGAATACCTCTGTGGTGACACCAGGGTGGTGAGTTGCAGGAGTGAAGTGTTGGCTTTCGCATATGGCGAAGTGAATACCCCTTGGGTAACACAAAGGTGGTGGATGTGTTGTCAGCCGATTGACTTGAGCTGTCAGGAAATTGATATGCCATAAGGGAACTCCTTGGGCAACTCGGTTTGTACCCTCTAGGGTCATGTCATTCATAGTGGGTGTACTGGGGGTGCTCAGGTAGACATCGTGTCATCAATGTTGGTTTACAGTGATAGTAAGAATGGGTGTGTGTGCGCCAGTTGAGCGCTGGGTGTTACTGGGCCACATGATAAATACTTAGGGAGACCATTATTAGATGCTGGATGGGGGGGCAACAGTGAATTCTAGGTTGTACTAGACCCAGAGGCAGAAACTATCAGTTTCCATAGACCTGGCTGTCAAGGATTTACAGTATAGATGCCCAGGGGATGTTGTCATTTAGCCCTGTTAGGTGCGTGGACAATCAATAAATCCAGCGCTGCTCCTTCTCGAACAGGCGGCTTTGCAGGGTTGAGCCTGGTTTCACCTGTTCAATTATTGTCCATCTCATGTCATTTGGCGTGTGCTGTGCTTCAAGGAAGTGGTCCGTCAGTCTAGTTGCACTTTATCTGCAGCGGATTGTTCTACGGTGTTCACGGATACGCAGCTTGACTTTTCTGGTTGTCATACCAATATAGGGTTTTCCACAGGTACACTTAATTAGTTATATAACATTGCTACTGTTGCAATTTGTGTGCGATAGTTGTTTCCAAATCTTTCCTTCTTCCAGGGCAAGTTTCTTGGTGTTGTCTGTTAAGTGGCACACACTGCAGTTTCCACATCGAAAGTGTCCTGTGATTTCTGGAAGTCCGCAGGCCTTTGTGATACTGTGGGTGTTGTTTGATTTATCTACTTTTGGTCTGGTGTTGACCAATGTGTCTTTCAAGCTATAAGATTTTTTAAAAGAGAACAGTGGTTTCTTCCAATGTAGGTTGCCTGTGTTGAGTATGGTCCAATGTCATTGGACCATACTCAATGTAGTTTGCCTGTGTTGAGTGTGGTCCAATGTCATTGGACCATACTCAACACAGGCAACCTACATTGGGAGAAACCACTGTTCTCTTTTTTATTACATAGAAATAATTGCAATCCCCAATCCCTATCACGAACGGGGTTCAGTGGGTTACCCACGCCTGTCGGCGAAGGGTAGACACACGCTGATCCATTCAGTGTAGCGCCCGTGCAGCCCCGGACATCTAAGGGCATTACAGACCTGTTATTGCTTGATCTGGTGTGGCTGAACGCCACTTGTACCTCTAAGAAGTTGGACGCAGACCGCTGGGGGTCACGTAACTAGTTAGCATGGAGGAGTCTTGTTCATTATCGGAATTAACCAAACAAATCACTCCACCAACTAAGAACTGTCATGCACCGCCACCCCCCACAGAAACGAGAAAGAGCTATCAATCTGTCAATCCTTTTCGAGTCCGGGCCGGGTGGGGTTTCCCCTGTTGAGCCAAATTAAGCTGCAGGCTCCAATCCTGGTGGTGCCCTTCCATCAGTTCCTTTAAGTTGTAGCTTTGCAACTATACTCCCTCAAAACCCAAAGACTTTGGTTCCCCGGAAGCTGCTCGGCAGATTATGGGAATAACACCGCTGGATTGATAGTCTGTATCTTTTATGGTCGGAACTACGACCGTATCTGATCGTCTTCGAACCTCCGACTTTTGTTCTTGATTAATGCAAACATTCTTGGCAAATGCTTTCGCTTTGGTTTGTCTTGCAACGGTCCAAGAATTTCACCTCTAGCAGTACAATACGAATGCCCCCGGCCGTCCCTCTTAATCATGGCCTAAGTTCCGAAAACCAACAAAATGGAACCGGAGACCTATTTCATTATTCCTAGCTGAAGTATTCAGGCAACCAGCCTGCTTTGAACACTCTAATAAACGCTTTGGACCCCCAAGACACTCAGTCAAGAGCATCATGGGGGCGCCGAGAGGCAGGAGCTGGGACAGGCGGTAGCTCGCCTCGTGGCAGACCCCCAGCTCAATTCTAAGATCCAACAACGAGCTGTTTACCTGTAGCAACTTTAATATACGCTATCGGAGCTGGAATTACCGCGCCTGCTGGCACCAGACTTGCCCTCCAATGGATCCTCGTTAAAGGATTTAAAGTGTACTCTTCCAATTACAGGGCCTCGAAAGAGTCCTGTATTGTTATTTTTCATCACTACCTCCCTGAGTTTGGAGTGGGTAATTTGCACGCCTGCTGCCTTCCTTGGATGTGGTAGCCGTTTCTCAGGCTCCCTCTCCGAATCGATCCCTGATTCCCCCTTACCTGTGGTCACCATGGTAGGCACAGAAAGTACCATTAAAAGTTGATAGGGCAGACATCCGAATGTATTGTCGCCGTCACAGAGACGTGCGATCAGCCCAAGTTTATCTAGAGTCACCAAAGCCCGGAATGGCCTTGGGCTGTTAAATGCACGCATCCCTGGAGGTCAGCGTGCGTCGGCCTGTATTAGCTCTAGAATTACCACAGTTATCCAAGTAACAGATGGAGTGATCAAATAAACCATGACTGATTTAATGAGTCATTCCTAGTTTCACCCTACCGGCCATGTGTACTTACACATGCATGGCTTCATCGTTGAGACAATGCATATGCTACTGGCAGGATCAACCAGGTAGCTGCACCTCCTGACGGGGTGGGGCCATGTGCCCATCTCCCCAACTGACAACCTTCACGCACCCCTCCCTCTCGGAACACTGCCAGGGGAAGGAGCCCACCCGCCTCGGTGGTAGGGCTCACTGGAGGGGTGTGGAGAGGTGTGGTCGCATGGACACCAGCAAGCCCAGCCATCTCCCCCGAGAGGGAGATGCAGGCCGAGGCGCAGCCTGAGCAAAACGTAGGGGTTCCGGAGCCTGGCTGCGGTGGCACCCCTCGGAACGTTCCGAGCTGCTGTGGAAATGTGCTGGGCAGAGAGGATTGACGGGACTTCGGACCTGTTGGGCAGCATCATCCAAGGGCCTGGCGCCACCCAACCCCTTCCGCTCAGTTCAGACCACTGGTGGCATGACCTGCCAGGGCCGCTCGGCCTTCACTCTGCTGGGTAGGGTGAAGGGCCTCCCGCCAGGCGGCAGGCTCTTGAGTCGGACGGTCCATGTGGGGTGGAAGCGCTTTGCTTGAAACAACAGCCGAGGCTGGCCCAGCAGTCCATCCCTAAATAGACCAAGAGTGCCCAATCGATCAGAGTAAGGCTGGGGCATCCCCTGGCAGGCCACCCTGCGCAGGGGGGTTTGCTGGCTTACCGTCCCTGCCTGCTCGTGGGGCAAGCAAAGGCGGAGAAAATGGACCATTGGAAAGGGGCCAAGAGGCAGGTGTGTCCCCGGGCCCCTGGGGGCCCCGGCTGCTGCCTTCCCCAGTCTCAGCATCGCCGGACCTCACGGAGGTCTGACTGAGGAAACTCAGAGGCACCCGGGCCTCTGGAGGCCGCAGCGGGCAGGCCAGGGTTCTGTCTTCCCCTCTTTCAGAATTACCGGACCTCCGGAGGTCTGACTGACCCTCTCCCTAGTAATCCAGAGGAAAACTACCCCCTTTTCTTTCTGACCTCCTGGAGCCCTCGCTGGGACCGGGGAGGCAAATGAGCCCTCATCGAGACTTCCAGGGAAGCCGGCCATCTGGTCACCCCATAGGAAAGTATTGCGTGCGACCAGATGGCTGAGGGTATAGGTGAGACCAGATGGCCGAGGGGAAAGGTGTGACGAGATGGCCGGGCATGAAAAGGAAGCCATCTGGTCGCTCTGTGCCCCAACAAAAGCGTGAGCGGGCGCCGAGGCATTGGGGACCGGAGGCCCAGGGCCCCAGCCTTGGAGGCTGCGAGGACCTGATGGGCCCTCTGGGCCTGTGGATACCTTGACAAGCAGGGGAGGCTTGCACGGGACTGACAGACCCCTGTCCTGGGCCCTTGGTGGAGCAGCAGGCTGGGAGATGGGGCCCAGGGCCAGAGCACCCGACCCTGGCCCGGCGGGCCCCTGGACCCAGCCAGCCCTGTCCCAGGCACCCTGCCACACGGCAGGAACGAGGGCGGAGCCTGGGGTGGGGAGGCCACCCTCCCCGGGGCCCTCAGCCAAGCAAGGGGAGGCTCCCCAGGCATAACGTAACCCTGTCCTAGGCCTTAGGCAGAGCAGCATCCTAGGAGACAGGGCCAGGGCCGGAGCACCCTATCCGGGGCCAGGCGAGGCCCCAGGACCCAGCCAGGGTGCCCAGGCCCAAGAGGCACAGGGGAAGCCTCCCCAGGCCCGCCAGACCCCATCTGGGGCACCCTGCCACACAGCAGCACCAAGGACTGAGCCCGGGGTAGGGAGGCTTCCCTCCCCGGGGCCCCTGGGAGCCGCTGAACCCAGCTGAGCAGGGGAAGGCTCCCCGGGCACGACCGAACCCTGTCCAAGGCCTTTGGTGGGCCAGCAGGCCGGGGGACGGGGTCCAGGGCTGGAGTACCCGAGCCAGGGGCCAGTGGGGCCCCTGAACCCAGCCCAGGCTCCCGGGCCTAGAGGCAAAGGGGAAGCCTCCCCGGGCCCACGGGACCTCGTTCGAGCACCCTGCCACGCAGCAGGACTGAGGACGGAACCTGGCGTGGGGAGGCCACCCTCCCCGGGGCCCCTGGATCCAGCCCATCAGGGAAGGCTCCTGGGCCCGCCGGACCCCATCCAGGGCAGCCTGCCACGCAGTAGGCCCAGGGACGGACCCAGAGCTGGGGCGGCATCCTGGCCCGTCCAGCTGCCGGCTGAGGACTGCTAGGCCGAAAGGAGTCCCAGAGTACCTTGTCCCTATTAATCTGGAGGAAGGCTACCCCTCTTTCTGGGAACCTGTGCGTACCTCTCCTGAGGTGTGAGCTGGGAGATAGACTAGCAATGGTTTTAACTTAGATTTGATCATTATACTGCTGCAGCCGCTTTTTTTGCACATCTTTGCCTTTTTTTAAAACTTTGTTTCTATTGTTGCGCTGCTTTCTAGTTTGACATGTAAAGTGCTCCTAATTTACTGTAACCCTCTTTTGGATAGCCATTTCCTACTGCTCTTTACCTGAGGCTTAGCAGTGGTCCCCGGAGGACGGTCTTTCGCTCCGTGGTGCCGCTCCGCTACCTTGGATGAGTCAACGTGAGCAGTCTAGGCTTTCCTAGCTCTCACACCTGATTCCCTGTTTTTTGTATAAATTACGAGCCGAGAGCAAGCACGCACTGTTATCTCTCCTGAGGTGTGAGCTGGTAGATAGACTAGCAATGGTTTTAACTTAGATTTAAACATTATACTGCTCCAGCGCTTTTTTGCACATCTTTGCCTTTTTTTAAAACTTTGTTTCTATCTTTTCACTGCTTATTAGATTGACAGGTAAAGTGCTCCTCATTTACTGAAACCCTCTTTTGGATAGCCATTTCCTACTGCTCTTTACCGGAGGCTTAGCATTGGTCCCCGGAGGACGGTCTTTCGCTCTGTGGTGCCGCTCTGCCATCTTGGATGAGTCAAGGTAAGCAGTCTAGGCTTTCCTAACTCTTACACCTGATTCTCTCTTGGTGCCCATACTATATAAATTATGAGGCTGGAGTGAGCGCGCATCCGGCTCTCCAAAGGCAAGCCCGTCCGTGACCCGGGAGCACCTAGCGCCAGCCACGCTGCCCGACACACGTGGGAGCTCCAGGATGGTCGGAGGTCCTTCAGTCGTAAGGATCTTCTGGCGCTTGATATCACCAAGTGCAAGGGGGGGATCAGTGGGCTGTCCTCCACAGCTCTTTTAGGACATACCCCAAGTGCCAATTTTGTTTCCTCACCAAGTCGTCCGCCTCTGCTGGGCGTATTGAGAGGGAGAACAGGATTCAAGCCACTCTATTCAATTCCCGCTCTATGGTGAAACATACACAGGACATCTATGAGCTTCTTTCTGATAAAAATCTTGATGTTTTATTTAAAACTTAAACCTGGCTCAATGAACACTGTGCCCCCATGGTTCAGCTGGCCATTCCAGCGGGCTATAAAATTGTGAGAGCAGATTGCGAAATTGGGAAGGGGCGGAATTGCAGTAGTGTTCAGGGACACGTAGACCTTTTCTAGCGAGCCATCTACGGCGCTAATGGATGGGGAGGCCCTTGACTTCACTATTGTTATGTCCCCCCATTACACACTGGGTGGCACTTTAGTCTACCGCCCCCCTGGTCCTTCCGGAACATTCTTGAAAGCCCTGGATGATGTCATTGTTCCCCGTGCTTTCAGCTTCTCATGCTTCCTCCTCTTGGGCGATTTCAACATCCATTTAGATTGCCTGGAGGCTCCAGATTCCAGAGATCTCAGGAATCTGCTCGATCTGGCACAACTTACCCAGTGGATCAAGCCTCCCTCTCATAAGGGAGGACATATGCTTGATCTAGTGTGCTCCAATTTTGCCATGTCAGTCTCCGACCCACTTCAGGTCACCTGGTCTGATCACTATTTAATCCGGTTCTCTTGGACTATAGGGAAACCCCTTGGCCCGTCGGCTGTGGCCCATAGTAAGCAGATTCCGAAGATTGATATTCCAGCCCTCTCTAAGGCCCTTTTACTCTCACGCCCACCGGCAGCTCTTGGTCTTGAAGGAGCAGTAGAGAGTTTTACCACCTGGATCGGCCAAGGGACTGATTCTGCCTCAAAACTCCGACCAAATAAACGACCGGGACAATCTTTACCTAAACCCTGGTACTCGGATTCTCTTAGAGAGCTTAAACTGGGTTGCAAAAAACTTGAACGCCTCTGGCGTTGGGAGTATTGCCCTCTGGCCAAAACTGCTCTTCGCAAATCCCAGAACACCTACTATGCAGCAAGGACATTTTCTCCATTGTGAGAAGCTTCCTGACTCCTTGCGCTGAACAATCAGCCCTTCCTGCCTCTTTGCAATGGTGTGAGGAGCTGTCTTCCTTCTTCATTGATAAAATACAGACTATCCAAGACAGCCTGGGGAAAGGTACCCTGGAGTCAAGGGATCTTTTCCCTAGGCTCCCTTCAGCCTCCTCCCCTTTAACATCTCCCTTTACGAAGTTTAATCCTATAACTGGGGCCGATTCATTGGCCATCCTTAAATCTCTCCAACCGACCCCTGTCCAGCTAGAGTCGTGGCTGAGGTGGTCTTTCCAGAGGTTACCACTATTATCAATCAATCCCTACAGACTGCCACTGTACCCCTGACTTGAAAACAGGCTATGCTTCTACCTCTTTTAAAAAAACCTTCCTTGGATCCACTTAAGCTGGCCAGTTATCTCCCCATCTCCCTCCTCCCGGCACTGTCTACGGTCTGCGAAAAGGTGGTTTTTCGACAGCTTGAGGCATATGTGGAAGCATCCGGGGCCTCATTTATGCGGCGTAAAACATGCGCCTTGTTGCGCCATATTTAAAAAGTGACGCATCTAGGTAGATGCGTCACTTTTTAAATCCCTGCGCCACATTATACCTGCGTCAGGTATAATGTATGCAGAGGGGGCGTTCCCCCGCAAAAAGCCTCGTAATAGTGACGCAGTGAAATCTATGAGATTTCACTGCGTCACTTTTAGGATGCGGTTGCGTCAAAATCTTGCGCCTGCCTCACAGCAGGCGTAAGACTGACGCAAGCCCTTTCACATGGGGCTCTCCCCATGTGAAAGGACGCATTGCTGGAGATGCGTCACTTTTGTGACACACTCCAGCAATGCGCCACTTTTGCGCTTACAGATGCGTCAGAAATACTGACGTATCTGTAAGTCCTTGCGACATGATGCGTCATACATTAAATATGACGCATCATTGGTGTCGCAAGGAGTGCGAACTGAAAAGTGACGCATCGCTGTTTTCACGCAGCGATGCGTCACTTTTCATAAATGAGGCCCCCGGTGTTTTACATCCGGCACAGTCCGGCTTTAGGGCGTCATACAGCACTGAGACTGCACTGGTGGAAATGGCTGAGGCGATTAGGGAATGTTTGGACGCGGGCGGCAGAGCAGCTCTGGTGCTTCTCGATCTCTCTGCCGCCTTCGATACGGTTCCCTATCAATTACTTCTTACTCGACTCTCAGACATTGGTATCGCTGGCCCCGCCTGGGATTGGCTAAAATCTTTTTTGGAAGAACGCACCCAGCAGGTCTGGATGCCACCTTTTTTCATCGGTGGCCAGGAAAAATTCTTACGGAGTCCCACAGGCTTCTACTTTGAGCCCTCTGCTTTTTAATATCTATCTGACCCCAATTGTTTTTCTGGCAGAGGAGCTGGGAGCAAAAATATTAGCTTATGCCGACGATACCTAGCTCCTATTTACCTGGAAAGACTCTGACTTGTCGACCAAAACTGCCCAGAAATGTTTTACGTCTGTGTTTCAGTGGCTTGCACTTGCCCAACTGAAGTGCAATGAGGACAAGTCGGAGGTCCTTCTGTATGGTCAGTTCCCGCCCGCCTTTAGTGAATTGCTGTGGCCACCTGATTTCCCCCAACCCATCTCTGTGGGCAACCCAGAACTTGGGGGTATGGTTTGGAGAAGATCTTCGGTTCTCGTTGCAAATTAAGAAACTCACCAGAGTCTGCTTCGGAACTTTCAAATCACTAAGACGATTTCTAACCCTGCTTCCCAGGCCAGCTAAGGAAACGGTCGCCCGGGCTCTTATTCTTTCTCGCATTGCCATTGTACATTGGCATCCCGGGTTATCTGGTAAAAAACTGCAGACCATACAGAATGCTGCGGCTAGACTTCTGTTTAACATCTCCAGAAGAACAAGCGAAAGGCATGCTCCTAGTAGGTCTCTGCGCTCAGCCACCCAACGTTGGATGGTGATTCCTAGATTCTGTAGGATGCGGCTTGGAGGTCAGTCCCTCTCTGTGAAAACAGCCACAGCATGGAACTCTCTCCCTCTGGAACTATGTTCTACTCAGGACTTTAGGCCGTTTAAAAACAACTTAAAACCTTCCTCTTTAACCAGCTGGCTTAAACCCCTGCCCGTCAGGCCATTGTAACTTTACGCGCTAGGATACTCACGAGTAATTGTGCGTGATATAAAAATCACTATAACATAACACCGAGAGACTCAGGGGACCTTAGGCCCGACCTCTTGGAGCCCTGCTTGGGATACGGGAGGCAAATGAGCCCTCATCAGGACTTCCGGGGCAGCCCGGCCTTCTGGTCGCCCCATTGAAAAGCATTGAGTGCGACCAGATGGCCGAGGGGAAAGGTGCAACCAGATGCCCGGGACCGAAAGAACTCCCATCTGCTCACCCCAAGCCTTCGCAGTAGGGCTCCCGCCTGCCCATGCAGGTCTCGGGGGCTCCGCTTCCTAGGGGCTTGGGGACCCCGGCTGGGCCTCAGGCACAAGAGGAGCACCCGAGCTCTCGGCCTGGGACCCATGGAGCCTGTCCCGGGCACTTTGCCACACCGTGGGCAGGAGGAGGGAGCCCTCGGATGGAGGGGAGGTATTGTCCGGACATAGACCATCTGGTCCCAGTCAAAGAACCGCCAGCCCGGGAGGGGTGTCCCAGCATACCCTGCCCCTAGTAATCCAGAGGAAGGCTACCCCTCTTTCTGGGAACCCGCGTGCACCGAGAGACTCAGGGGACCCTAGGCTCAGACATGCCCGACCTCCTGGAGCCCTGGCTGGGATTGGGGAGGTGAATGAGCCCCCATCAGGACTTCCAGGGCAGTTCGGCCATCTGGTCGCCCCATTTGAAAGCATTGCCTGCGACCAGATGGCCAAGGGAAAAGGTGCGACCAGATGGCCGGGACCGAAAGGACTCCCATCAGCCCACCCCAAGCCTTCGCGATAGGGCTCCCGCCTGGCCACACATGGCTCGGGGGCTCCGCTTCCCGGGAGGCTCAGGGATCCCAGTTAGGTCTCAGGCACAGGGAGGACCACCGGAGCTGTCGGCCCGGAAACCCGTGGGAGGACTGCCCAGGACCCATGGAGCCCGTCCCGGGCACTTTGCTATGCTGTGGGCTGGAGTAGGGAGCCCCCGGATGGAGGGGAGGTGTTTTCCGGGCATAGCCCATCTGGTCCCCGGCAAAGAACCGCCAGCCCAGAAGGGGTGTTCAGTCATACCCTGCCCCTACTAATCTGGAGGAAAGCTACTCCTATTTCTGAGAACCCGTGTGCACCGCGAGACTCAGGGGACCCTAGGTGCGGACCCGCTCGGCCTCCTGGAGCCCTGGCTGTGATCGGTGAGGCGATGCCAGGGGAATGAGTCCTCATTGGGACTTCCAGGGCAGCACGACCATCTGGTTACCCCATTGGAAAGCATTGCGTGCGACTAGATGGCCAAGGGGAAAGGTGAGACCAGATGGCCAGGAGCAGGGCTCAGGGGCTTGGCTTCCCGGTGGCTCGAAGTCCCCAGCTGGGCCTCAAGCACGGGGAGGCCCGCAGGAGCTCTCGGGCACCGCACGCCTGGGGTGGACTGCCCAGGACCCATGGAGACCATCTCGGGCACTTTGCCACGATGCGGGCTGCCGTAGGAGGGAGCCCCGGATGCCTGGGAGGTGTTGCCCGGGCATAGCCCATCTGGTCCACGGCAGAGAACTGCCAGCCCGGGAGGGGTGTTCCGGCATACCCTGCCCTTAGTAATCCAGAGTAAAGCTACCCCTCTTTCCGGGAAACCGTGCTCACCAAGTGATGAAGGGGACCCAGGACGCAGAAGCGCCCGACCTCCTGGAACCCTGGCTGTGATCGGAGAGGCGAATGAGCCCCCATCGGGACTTCCAGGGCTGTCCGGCCATCTGGTCGCCCCATTGGAAAGCATTGCATGCAACCAGATGGCCGAGGGGAAAGGTGCGACCAGATGGGAAGGGACAGAAAGGACTCCCATCTGCCTGCCCCGAGCCGAGTGTTCCCGGTAGGGCTCCCGCCTTCCCTAGCAGGGCTCGGTGGCTCGGCATCCCTGGGGCACAGAGACTCTGGCTAGGCCTCATGCATGGGGAGGCCCGCAGGAGCTCTCAGGGCCCGGACGCCTGGGGGAGGACTGCCCGGGACCCATGGAGCCCATCCTGGGCACTTTTCCACGCCGCACACTTCCGGAGAAGGGAGCCCTGGATGCCTGGGAGGTGGTGCCCGGGCATAGCCCATCTGGTCCCCGGCACAGAACTGCCACAGAAGGAGGGGTGTTTCGGCATACCCTGACATCAGTAATCCGGAAGAAAGCTACCCCTCTTTCTGGGCGCCCGACCTCCAGGATCCCTGGCTGGGATTGGGGAGGCTAATGAGCCCCCATCGGGACTTCCAGGGCAGCCCGGCCATCTGGTCACCCCATTGGAAAGCACTGTGTGCGACCAGATGGCTGAGGGGAAAAGTGCAGGCAGATAGCTGGGACCGAAAGGACTCCCATCTGCCCGCACCGAGCCTTCGCGATAGGGCTCCCGCCTGCCCATGCAGGGCTCGGGGCCTATGCATCCAGGAAGGCTTGGGGACCCCAGCTGGGCCTCGGGCACGGGGAGGACCACCGGAGCTCTCGGGCCTGGGCACCCCGGACAGAGGAAAGGTGTTGTCCGGGCATAGACCATCTGGTCCCCAGCAAAGAATTGCCAGTCCAAGGGGTGGTGTTCTGGCATACCCTACCCCAACTTATCTGAAGGAAAGCCACCCCTCTTTCTGGGAACCCGTGCGCATTGAGAGACTCAGGGGACCCGTTGGCCCGGACGCCCCTGACCTCCTGGAGCCCTGGTTGGGATCGGGGAGGCAAATGGGCCCTCATCTGGACTTCCAGCAGCCCGGCAATCTGGTCGCTCCATTGGAAAACATTGCGTGCGACCAGATAGCCGACGGGAAAGGTGCGACCAGAGGGGCGGGACCGAAAGGACTTTTATCTGCCCACTCCGGGCCTTCATGGTAGGGCTCACGCCTGCCCACGCAGAGCTCAGGAGCTCCTCGTCCAGGGGGGCTCGGATACTCCCGCTGGGCCTCAGGTACAGGGAGGGACCGGAGCTCTTGGGTCCGGATGCCCGAAAGAGGACTGCCCGGGACCCTGGAGCCCGTCCTGGGCACTTTGCAATGCCATGGGCCAGAGAAGGGAGCCCCCCGGACGGAAGGGACATGTTGTCCGGGCATTAGGACTGAAAGGACTCCCATCTGCCCGCCCGAGCCTTCGCGGTAGGGCTTCCGCCTGCCCACACAGGGCTCAGGGGCTCCGCATCCAGGTGAGCTCGGGGATCCCGGCAGGGCCTCAGGCACGTGGAGGACCACCGGAGCTCTCAGGCCTGTATGCCTAGGGGAGGACTGCCCGGGAACGATGGAGCCCGTCCCAGGCTCTTTGCCACGCCGTGGGCCAGAGTGGGAGCACCTGGAGAGAGGGGAGGTGTTGTTCGGAAATATTTTTCAGAACAGAGACGGTCGTAAATAGACCATATGGTCCCCGGCAAAGAACCGCCAGCCCGGAGGTTCCGACATACCGCCCCCCTACTAATCCGGAGGAAAGCCACCCCTCTTTCTGGGAACCCGTGCGCCCCGAGAGACTCAGGCAACCATAGGCCTGGACCTCCTGGAGCCCTGGCTGGGATCGGGGAGGCGAATGAGCCCTCATCGGCACTTCCAGGGCAGCCCGGCCATCTGGTCGCCCCAATGAAAAGCATTGCGTTCGACCAGATGGCTGAGGGGAAAAGTGTGACCAGATGGCTAGGACCGAAAGTACTCCCATCTGCCTGCCCGAGCCAGAGCGGTAGGGCACTCGCCTGCCCTTGCAGGGCTCTGAGGCTCGCCAACAGGGACCCTTGTCCCGGACAGATGGACACTTAGCAGGCCGCAGGATTGGCGCTCCCACACCCCAGGCCCTGACCAAAACCCTGGCCCCGGGGCTGGCCCTTGCTTCTCAACCCAGCCAGGCTGGGGAGATCGGGGAGCCTGCCCGGGCATGAGGGACCCCTATCCTGGGCACACGGACCCTCAGGACGTGTGCTCGTTTTCCACACATTTGTTCCATAATTCCGCGTAGTGGCGTAATGAAATTTCTGCCCAGCCCTACTAATAACACCTCCGCCAGCGTCAACCTCCCAGGCACCACCACCGACGTCGCCCACTCCTCGGGACAACTACAATGGACTCTGTGCAGATTCCGACGCCGATGGGGCCCTTTTTGCCCTATGTCCGCCCTCCTTATTTTCAGCCTGTTCCACAGACTTCGGAGGAAAGGGAGGACTGCAAGGGGTCAGAGGACCCCATAGCACAGGAGTGTGCCTATAATCCGGACTGCGCAGAGGATTTGGGGGATGCCAGTGGTCTTGACACCTCACCTGACCTTGGCATGCTGTCTCCTCCTACCATGGCTACGGAGGAGAGAGACAGATATGCAGTGGTGTTGCGTAGGGCAGCCGAGGCCCTCCACCTCGTACTCCATACAATGGCAGTCAGCGTCAGGATTAACCTCCTGACAGAAGTGCTCCAGCCGGCGGCAACCTCTTTGGAGCTCGTGCTGCCCTTTAATGAAGCACTGTCTGCTGTTCTTTTGGGCACCTGGTCCAGCCCCAACACAGGAACATGTATTAATGCCATCGCCTGGCTCCGGGTGACCCCCTCTTTGTCTCTCAACACCCCACCGGATAGGGAATCCAAGAAGCTGGAGCAGCTTAGCAAGAAGCTGTTTTTATCTGCAAGCTTAGGGCTGTGGTTGGTGAACACCGCATGGCTCTTTAGCCATTATTCCCACTTTCTATTGCTGCTGGGAGCAACGCAGGTAAGTTCACCATACGTTGTGAGCTTGACACGCCAACTCGCTGGGCAGATCAATTCCCACGATGGTGGTGCTTAGGCGCCACGCCTGGCTGAGGACAACTGGCTTCTCAGGGGATGTCTAGAACACTCTGATGGACATGCCCTTTGATGGCATTCCCCTCTTTGGCAAAAAAGCATTGGAGTGCTTTAAGGACTCCCGGGCTACGGCCAAGGCCTTGTGCCTGTGGGTCACCCGGCCTCCTCCGCCTTCTGTTTTTCACTCCTTTTGTGGCCACGGAAGAGGTGCCACACCACGTTTGCAGGGCCATAGGCCACCGCAACAACAACATCAGCGTGGCCATGGATGTGAGAATAGTCGAGGCAGTTCAGGGGGCCAGGGGTGCGGGCGGGGATGGGTCAGTCCACCTCCACCCCCCCAGCATCCACTGCAAAGCCTTCCTAGTCCGGTATTTCAGGCCCACCAAATGCCAGTGGGCGGCAGAATTCGCTATCATCTTCCCCACTGGTGCAAAATCACATTGGACAAGTGGGTGCTGCAAATTTTCCGAAGGGGCTACTCCCTCCTCTTCGAGACTACTCCTCCAGCCATGCCACCTCAGTACCACGCATATCTGGGGATCACTTGGCACTTCTCCAGCAGGAAGTTGGGGGCCATCGAGCGCATTCGGACTCCAGAGGTAGGTCATGGTTGTTACTCCCACTGCTTTCTGGTTCCAAAGAAGGACAAGGGCCTGCGTCCTCTCTTAGACCTTCGTAACTTCAATCGCTTCCTCCAGAAGGAGAAGTTCAAGATGCTCAACCTTGCTCAGGTCTTGTCTGCCCTAGACCCGCTAGACTGGATGGTAGCATTGGACTTGCAGGACGCTTATTTTCATATCCCTGTCCTGCCGGCCCACCAGCATTACCTGTGGTTCACCATAGCCCACGAGCACTTCCAATTCACCGTACTCCCCTTTGGCCTTACCAGCGCCCCTCGGGTGTTCACAAAGGTGATGGTGGTGGTCGCAGCTCATCTGCGAAGATCGGGGGTTTCTGTCTTCCCCTATCTCGACAACTCATTGTTGAATGCGCGCTGTCCCCAGACAGTCGCCCCCACCTCCAAACTACGGCCTACCTCCTGCTTTTACTGGGGTCTTCCATCAACATGCCAAAGTCGCACCTGATTCCCTCACAGAAGCTCCTCTTCATTGGAGCAGTTCTGGACTCGGCGCGGTTTCAGGTTTATCCTCCCAAACAGCAAGTTAATGTTAATGTTAAGAATGATTTGTAGAGCGCACTTACACTGATTGGTTTCTTGTCGCTATAGGAAAAGGCAGAATTTGCTACTCGGTAGGACTCTAGTTGTTGGCTTGCTTATAGTGCCATGTTTTAAGTGCTCTTCTGAATTTCATGAGGTCCGGACAGGCTCAGATTTCCAGGGGGAGGGAATTCCAGAGTCTAGGGGCGAGTGTGGCAAATCTTCAGCCTCCTGTGCGCTTCCGCCTGAAGGAAGCGGTGTGGAGAAGTGAGAGGTGGGCTGAACGTAAGTTGCGGGTGGGGGTATGTCTGACTATCAAGTGGTTTATGAATTTAGGACTTTTGTTATGTTATGTTATGTTATGTTAATAAACATTTGTAAAGCGCACTGTCACCATAAGTTTCCTGGCGCTAGGTATTGTATGGACATGACGCGGTAAAGCAAGTTAACAAGATTGTGAAAATAACCAGGTCTTTAAAGCCTTTCTGAAACTCAGTAGATTGTTGCTGGTCTTGATCGCAAGGGGGAGAGAATTCCAAAACCTGGGGGCCAAGTATGAAAACCTACCGCCGCCTTGCTTTTTCAGTCTAATGGAGGGAGTGGCAAGTAGGTGACGGTGGGCTGAACGGAGGTTGCGGGCCGGAAGGTGCTTCACAATGAGATTGTTCAGAAATTGAGGGCTATTACAGTGGAGTGTTTTGAAGATTAGACAGCCTGTCTTGAATGCGGCTCTTAGTGCAATGGGCAACCAGTGTAGTTTATGTAGCGAAGGCATAGCCGATTGCCATCTAGGGGTTTTGTGAATTAATCTTGCTGACTGATTCTGAACAATTTGAAGGCGGTGGAGCAGGGTCTCTGGTAATCCTAGATAAAGGGAGTTGGAAAAGTCAAGACGTGATAGCACCAGGGAGATCACAACTTGCATAAGGGCGGTGTGCGATAACAGGTGGGAGATCTTTCAAATTTTTTGCAGTTGGAACATACTGGCGGAGATCACTGACCCCACATGTCCTTTAAGAGAAAGGTCGGAATCGAAAGTCACCCCTAAACTCTTCACAGAGCATGACGGCATGGGGAGGGGGCCTAATTCAGTTGGCCAGAAGTGAAGTCCCCAATGTGCCCCACTGTTTCCTGGCAAGACAAGTTCCGTTTTTTCAGGGTGTACAACCACATGCATCAAAAGAAATTGCATTCACAAACGGTGCGAATCGCAAAATTCGTCCGTTTGCGAATGCAATTTCCATTTTTGGGATGCATTAACATTTTAGAAAGTTTCGCAATTTAAGAAATCGCAAAATTGAGATTTCTTAAATGCAATTCATCAAACTTTAAAAATTTGCGAATTCGCAAATAAGGGGAGCAAATTTCCATGAAGTTGACCTTCATGGTAATTTGCGAAAACTTTGAAAAATGCACTAAAGTGCATTTTTCAAAGTTCCATTTTACACACACACATGCCCTTGGGGCATGTGAATGTGCAAAATGTACTCCTAAGCAGATTTCAGGGGTGCAACAGGGTGTCCTTTGGACACCCCTGCACCATTGAAATTGCATTCTTAATTTGCGAATTTTCAATGGAGAATTACAAATTAGGAATGTCTTTCCATTCATTCCTATGGGCCTCTAGGCCCATAGGAATGGATGGGGAAGTATTCCTTAATTGCGATTCTCAATTAGAGAATCGCAATTAAGGAATTTTAAGAAATCGCTATTTTTATAGCGATTTCTTGATGCATTGCATTTTGCAATTCCTTAATTGCGATTCCTTATTTTTCGCAATTAAGGAATCTCAAAATGCAATATTGATGCGTGTGCCTGTTAGTTTCTGCTGATTGTAATTCATCCACTGCTGGATGTGGAGCATCACTGCTTGGAATTCTGTTGCAGCGTTTGGGGAGTCCAGGGGAAAGATGAACTGAAGATCATCGGCGTAGTTGAAAACCGTGATCTTCCAAGTTTTTAGTGAGTGAATCAATGGCCGGATGTACAAGTTAAACAGCAGTGGTGAGAGAGAAGAACCCTGTGGTACCCCGCATACTGTAGATAACTTAGGGGCAGTATAGGGGCCCAAGCAAACCATTTGCGATCTACCTGACAGAAATGACTTAATCCACTCATAAGTAGGGCCCTGGATGCCCGCTTGTCCGACACGGTGTAACAGAATTTTATGGTCCACCGTGTCGAACGCGGCCGACAGGTCTAGGAGCACCAGAGCCTGAGGGGCCCCCTTATCGGTGTTTCCCCTCAGAGTGTCTAGTACTGCCAGAATGACGGCCTCTGTGGAATGTGCTGGCCTAAAGCCTGCTTGGTTAGGATCCAGGAAACTAGTGCTTTCAATGAACTTAGAGAGGCACCTAGTGACTTGGGCCTCCAAAATCTTTGCCAGATAGGGCAGGAGGGAAATAGGGCGATAATTAGAAGGGTCAATAGGGTCTGCCCCGGTTTCTTCAGTAAGGGGACCAGTATGGCATCCTTTAGGGAGCTAGGTACTATGCCCTTACTGAGGGATTCATTGAGTAAAAGGAGAATGCTTTGGGGTAGAGTTGAAAAGATATCCCTAAGGACTGCGGGAGGGCAGCATTCGTTCGGAGAGCCCGACATTACACGAGTTGTGAGCTCTGATAAGGTATTCAAGCAGATGTCTGGGAAATATGTGAATTAAAGTGGATTGGTGGGAATGAGGTCAGTCGAGCCAATGACAGTAGAGATGGGAATACTATTCTTGACAGCCACGCTTTTTTCGACAAAGAAGGTGTTCAAGGAATTGCACATCTCTTGAGTAGGAGCCTGAGCAGGTAAAATCCTATCATCGCTAGTGAAGTCATTCATAATTTTGAAGATTTCCTTCGCTTTGTTATGGGCTAAGAGTATTCTTTCTGAGACATATGCTGCTTTGGCCGTAGAGATCGAGCTTTTGTATTCTTTGCGGGCCGACAGAAAGAGCAATCTATCTGCCATGGAGTAGCCTCGTCTCCAATTCCTTTCCAATTGGCGGAGTATGAGCTTTAGCGCCTTAAGGTCACTAGAAAACCATTTGTGGGCGTTGCCATACCTGGCTAGCGAGAATTTGGTGAGATGGGCATACCTATCGCTGGCCGTCTGTAACCAATTAGTAATGTCTACCTCCATCAAATCGATGTTGGAGTTGGGGTCAATAATAGGAAGTGTACTGGCCAAGGTGTCAATGAAACCCTGGGTGTCAAATGCGCTCCATTTGTGAGACAGCCCTCCTGTCATTTTAGGGGGCTTGACCCTGCCCTTGACTGTCACAATGACCTCAATCAGATGGTGATCCGACCAGATGCAAGTGGAGATTATTGGACTTGATACTGTGATATTATGGGACCAGATGTGGTCGAGAATATGGCCCTTGATTTGGGTAGGAGCCGTTATTGACTTGAGTCATATTTAGACTGGTTAGCAATTCGAAGAGTTCAGTAGCCTGTGGTCCACCTCGTAAATAATTAAACCAGTAATTAAAGTCACCAATTAGTAATATTCTAGTGTGACAGGTCATAAGGTTTGCCATTTGTTCGCTTAAAGAAAGAGGAAATGAGGGCATGGGCTGAGGAGGACGATAAATAAGTATAAGGGCGAAGGCGCCTGCTTCAGCTGTAGAGATGAACTTGACATTTTTGTGTATAATGGCCGCTACCCCGCCACCAGGTCTGCCCGGTGTTCGATTTACATTATGAATATAGTAATCTGGGGGGAAAGCGGCCAGCACATCCGTGGTAGAGTCCGAGTTGAGCCAGGTTTCAGTAATCAATAACACATCTGGTTTTTCTGATGTTAATAAAATGAAAATATCTAATTGATGTTTGACCATGGACCGCGAGTTGAGATGGAGCACCCGAAGGGTCGTGTCATTGACTGTGGCGGGGACCATAGTGCAAGAGGCGGGAGGGGTAGTAGGAACAACTTTGTTAACAGGGGAACTCATCGCGTTTTGAGTAATGCCTAGGGAGGAAATGCGGTCAAGGACAGCTGAGGGAAGCGTGGAGAGCGTGACTGCAGCTCCCTTAGTGCTCTGGAGGTATAGGAGATGATTGGAGCAGAACTCATGGCCCCTAGGCCCGGGCTGCGCGGACGGGCGCAGATGGGCTTGCCTTTGGCACGCCGCCGGCGCGCCCCCTGCGCACGTCCTTTGCGCTCCTGCGGGGGGACCTGCATTTGGCCTCTCGTCCTGCCTCCAGATGCCTTACATGTCATGTAAAGATTTAAAAATCAGAAATCCTGTTTTGAAAGTACAGCGTTGAGACATGGGGAGCCAGTGAAGTTTTCTAAGTAACGGGGTGGCTGATTGCCTTCTGGGTTGACTTAGGATCAGGCTGGCTGCGTCGTTCTGAACGATCTGCAGTCGCTTTAACAGGTAGAGTGGCATACCAAGGTAAAGTGAATTGGCGTAGTCAAGGTGGGACAGGACAGTGGCTATCACCACCTGGGTGAGGGCCTCTGGCGTAAGAAGGCGGTGGACCTTTCTGATTTTCCTAAGTTGGAAAAAGCACTTGGAGACTACAAGACCCACTTGCGTTTTTAATGATAGATCGGTGTTTAGAGTGACTCCAAATGTTTTTGCCGACGATGAGGGAGAAGGAGGGGAGCCCAACTCTTGAGGCCAGTAATGTGAGCCCCAGTGCTTGTGGCTGTCTCCTGTTAGAAGCAGCTCAGTCTTACCAGGGTTCAACTTGAGGTGGTTTTGGTCCATCCAATGTTGGATGAACCTCATGGTAGACTGGAAGTTGGCAATAGATTCCTCAGTGCTGTTTATCGTGAAGAGCAGTTGTAGGTCGTCTGCGTAGTTGAAGACCGTCACCTTTCTATCTCTAAGGGACTGAATTAGGGGAAAGATGCAGAGGTTGAACAAGTGGGGGGACAGGGAGGAGCCCTGTGGGATGGCGTAGATGATTCTCTGTTTGGGGCAACCAGATTGTTCAGACGGACGGCCTGAGATCTGTTCTCCAAGAAGGAGCTCAGCCAACTGGCCGCCGTGCCTCAGATGCCAGCCTGGCCGACACGTTCGATTAAGATGGTATGATCGACTGTGTCGAACACGGCCGAGAAATCCAGGAGCACTAAGGCCTAAGGGGAACCGTTGTCTGCGCAGTCACGGAGTGTGTCCAGTACAGCGAGTGCTATGGCTTCCGTTGAGTGCGCAGGCCGGAAGCCTGCCTGATGGGACTCGAGGTAGCTGGACTCCTCCAGGAAATCAGATAAGCATCTGGCTGTGTGTGACTCCATCACCTTTGATAGGAAAGGGAATAGGGAGATGGGGCGATAATTCGACATGCAGGTGGGGTCAGCCTCTGTTTTTTCCAGGAGAGGCACTACTGTCGCCTCCTTAAACGCTGAAGGAACTTGGCCAGATGATAAGGAGTTATTCAGGAGGGAGAGGACAGGATCTGGGAGAGTAGAGAGGCAGTATTTTAGTATGTGAGGGGGACAGCTGTCCGAGGGGGCACCCGATTTGACCTTGACAAGGAGCTCTTGAAATCTCTCTGGGCTGATGGGGGGGGGGGGTGAACTGTTGATTGTGCAAATATTTTTGCGGGGAGCAAGGCAGTTGGTGTTGGGGAGTTTAGGGATACTTGCTTTGATGGACGCAATTTTTTCGATGAAATAATCATTGAGTGAGTCACAGAGAGTTTGGGTGGGGGTGATCCTGGGCCGGATGCTATCTAAGTTGGTCAATTCATTCATGATAGTGAATATTTCTTTCGAGTTGTTATTTGAGTCAAGGAGGAATGAGGAGAAGTGGGAAGCTTTGGCAGAGCGGAGAGCCTTCATGTATTCATTCCGGGCTGTGGTAAATCTGAGCTTCATGTCTGGGGCATAACTCCTTCGCCATTGTCGCTCAAGTTGGCGTAGGGCCAGTTTCTGAGATTTGAGTTCCTAGGAAAACCATCTCTGGGCATCCGCACGTCGCACCAGTTTGACTTTCTAAAGGGGGGCATTTGTGTTGCTTGCTGCGCGCAGCTAGTTAGAGAGGTTGGTTTCATGTACGTCAATGTTAGGGTGGGAGGGCGGGATAGTGCTCGTCATTGTCTGAGTCCTGGATATTCAGGCTATGATTCCGATCTTTCAGCCTCTATCCCAGGTTTCCTCAGGATGACCCTCCGGCTACTGGGCCTGATAGCCTCCTGCATCCTGTTAGTGGATCATGCCAGTTGGCATATGCGGGCCCTGCAGTGGGGCCTGAAGTTCCAGTGGGCGCAGCATCCGGGCAACCTGTCCAATCACGTCCAGATCTCGTAGGGCATTGCACGACAATTGCAGTGGAGGCTCATGAATCGCGATTGGGTCAATGGCAGATCCCTCTCCCTTCCGCAACCGGAACACACATTGGTGAAGGATGAGTCCCTTCTGGGATTAGGCGGCCACAAGGAAGAGGTGGAGATCAGAGGCCTCTGGTCTCCGGCGGAGGGCCGGCTCCATATAAACCTTCTGGAGCTTCGGGCGCTCTGACTTGCACTGAAGGCATTCCTTCCCTCTGTCATAGGGAGGGTAGTGCAGATGTTCATAGACAACACAGCCGCCGCAATGTGGTACTGCAACAAACAGGGCGGGTTGGGGTCGTGGACCCTATGTCAGGATGCTCTGCACCTCTGGACATTGCTGAAACATCAGGGCATGTCCGTGGTGGTTCAACACCTGGCAGGTTCTCTGAATGCCAGGAAGGACAAACTCAGCTGTTGGTGCATGATGGATCACAAATCGCATGTGCACTCCGACATGATGCAAGGCCTCTTTCAGCAGTCTGGGGAGCCTTGGTTAGATCTATTTGCCACCAAAGAGAATGCGCAATGTCCTAAGTGCTGGGCGTTGGAATTTCCAAGGCAGCACTCGCTAGGCCACGCTTTTCATCGCCAGTGGAGTTGTGGTCTACTATACGCCTTTCCACCTATACCACTTCTACCAAGAGTGCTGAAGAAGATCAAGCACGACCGGCCCAGGTTATTCTTGTGGCTCCGGACTGGGGTCGAAGAGTATGGTATCCTGAGCTACTCAGCATGGTGATCGATCCCCCTGCTCCGGCTGCCTCTTCGGGAGGATCTTCTGTCACAGCAGTAGGGGAGGGTTTTCCACTCAAACCTGTCCAGCCTCTACCTCCTTGAGTGGAGATTGAGCGGCGGCAGTTGACGGCTTTTGACCTGTCTTCTGAAGTCTGTGACGTTATCTTGCCAGCCCGGTGTCCCTTCAATAAAAGCCTGCAGGTGGAATAGATTTGTGGCATGGTGCACAGCAAAGGCTATAGATCCCCTTTCTGCCCCTCTTTCAGAGGTTCTTCTATTTCTCCTTTCTTTGGCCCAGCAGGGCTCTGCTCTGGGCACTATGAAGGGCTATCTCTCGGCCATTTCAGCTTTTTTATGGCTTCCAGATCAACCTTCCCTTTTCAAGTCCATGATTGTAAATAGATTCTTAAAAGGCATTACTCATCTTTTCCCTCCTGTTCCTTTCATAATGCATCTGTGGGACTTGAACCTACTTCTGGCTTATCTGATGTGTGCTCCTTTTGAGTCACTTCCCAACTGTCCTCTTCATCTTCTCACTTTAAAGACTGCTTTCCTGGTTGCCATCACCTCTGCCAGAAGAGTGAGTGAGCTCCAGGCTCTTTCTTCTAAACCTCCTTTTCTGTCTGTCCATCCGGACAAAGTTGTTCTAAGGACTCGTCATCTTTTCTGACAAAGGTTGTCCCTGCCTTTCACATTGGGTAGATCATCACTTTGCCCACCTTCTTCTCGCCTCCGCATCCTTCCAAAGAGGAAGAGAGGCTCCACTGTCTGGACCTAAAACATGCACTCTCATTCTACCTTAAACTCACACAAGAGTTCTGGGTGGATGACCAGCTCTTTGTTGGCTACGTGGGCGCCAAGAAAGGTCGGGCCGTGCACAAGCGATGTGAGTCGTTCTGTGCATTAAGGCTTGTTATTCTTTGTCGAAAAAGGAGCCTCTGGTGGGGCTACGCGCCCATTCTACTAGGGCTACGGCAGCCACTACTGCTTTGGGACAAAGAGTTCCTTTGCATTACATCTGTCAGACAGCTACGTGGGCCTCACTGCACACGTTTACCAAGCATTACTGCCTGGACAGCCAATTCCGGAGAGACAGCTTCTTTGGCCGTTCTGTTCTGCAGGACTTTCTGGTGTGATCTTGGTTCCCAGCCCCACCACCGGGGTTGGAATTGCTGGGGTATCTATTCTAAGGGAAGGAATCTATCAATACATGTTTCTTTCAGATGCACACGTTACCTACCTTCTGTAACGATATATCTGTAATAAACATTAGTAGTGATAGATTCTTTACCACCCCACCCATCCTCCCAGTTCTGCGAACTGATTTCTAGGGTTAAGGTCATCCCTTTCACGGCCCTAGTTTCATGGCACCAGTGATCAGTTTCTTGCATGGCTCTTCGTTCCTGGCACGGAAAGTCATGTCAGAACTGATGTCAGAGCGAGTAGGCGCGCCTAAGTAGCTCCAGGGATGTCATCCCAGCACCAACAACGCACGCGGAGCCACATGACGACGCCTACCGACGCGCAGGGGTACTGCTGGTGAAAACTTTCCAGTCTGACACCTGGGGGTAGTACTAAGGTAAGGAATCTATCACTACTAAAGTTTCCTACAGATATATCATTACCGAAGGTAAGTAACTTGTGCTTTAGTATGCCTGAACTCACAATGTCATAACACATCGTTCTATAAAGGCAGTTTTTGCATTGTGTGTTTATAAGCCACTATTTTAGAAGTGACTTTTTTGTGCTCTAACATTTCAGTGTGTCTCTGCCTGGTTGTGGATTGACTGTCTGGATTTGAAAGCGATAGGATCTGGAGAATGTCTTCACCCAGGGGAGGAGGTGAGACAGAAACAGGTTGACCTGCATCTGGAGTGTAGGGGGAGGAGTAGCCCCTAGAGTTGAAGAGGCCTGGGTTGCTGCTATTAAACAATTGTCCAATCTCCTGATGAGTGATTGATAATCCAGACCCCAACTAAGCAAAGGAAGAAGGTGTCCCTGGCAGGGAGGCACCCAGAACTGGTTAGGGATCAGTGCCCCATAAAACACAAAGACTTCAAAGCCATTGAGGGGTAGAACTATGAGAGCTGAAGCCCCTGAACTTTGGAGAATGGCTTGATCAAGATTGAACAAGACTGGAGCTACTTCGTGGTCAAGATGAACCTTTGCAAAGGAAGAAACAATGGAAGAGACTGAAGGAAAGGACTGACCCTTGCTGTGTGTTCTGGCGCTGGCCTACTCTTTGTTGTTTAACCAAGGAAAGGCTAAAGGTACTTTGCTGGGTGCTGTGTCCCCCTGTTTGAAAGGACTTTGCTGTGTCCTGAAGTAACTTATCTCCAAGGGTCCAAGGTGAGCTGGCTGCCTGTTGCGGAAACACAGGAACACAAAAGTTTCCAGGAGAGTCTCAGTGATGCTGTGTGCGTGTGCTTTTTGCAGCCTGAGACCCTAGTAAGGAGTGCCCTGTGATCGTGGGCACCTGAAGTCCAAGCGAGGCTCAGAGACGCTGTGTGTGTGTGCTTTTTGCAGCCTGGACGCTTTGTGAGGATTTTCCTGTTATCGTGTGCACCGGAATCCAAGTGAGACTCCGCAACACTGTGTGCGTATGCTTGGGGCAGCCTGCGACCTCCGTGAGGATTGCCTTGTTATCTTAAACCTGGAATCCAAGTGAGTCTCAGCGGCGCTGTGTGCATGTTCTTTGTGCAGCCTGAGACCTTCTTGAGGAGTGCCCGGTGATCATGCACCCGAGGCTCAAGTGAGTTTCAGTGACGCTGTGTACGTGTGCCCTGTGGCAGCCTGAGATCTTCGTAGCAGTAGCGTCCCAGACCAGCAGCCCCGGAGGAGCTGAGCAGCCGGCCCGAGCCCGCAGTTGCCAATTCACAAGGATTGCATTGGAGGCCTAGCCACTGGACATGGAGAGGAGAGTGAGTTTGTACCCCCCAGGTAACATGTGTCGACTCCTGTGGTGGGGTGCGGGCTCGGAGGGAGACGCTCTCGGTCTCTCTCTCATTATAGCAGCACAAGCCTCTGCTTCAGCTCATATCGCAGCCCGTATTGACAAGGGAGTGGCAGTACAGGGGCCGGAGTGCAGAGCTGCACTTTTTTGATTTCACTGTACCCGTGTTGGGGGCAACTGTTAATAGGCTGACTGCAAGTCAGAAGGAGTGGCGGAGAGACCGCCTAAGGCACAGCGATCGGTGCCTGAGTGTATTACGCATTATTCAATTTCTGCATAACGGAGTACCTGACCGTTGTATTACACATTGCATAATTTCTGCATAAATGAGTACCTGATTAGAGTATTACGCATTGCATATTTCCTGCATAACAAACTACCTGATTAGTGTATGACACATGGCATTATTTCTGTATAGCAAACTACCTGATTGTCGTATGATGCATTGCATTGTTTCTGCATAACAAACTACCTGATTAGTGTAATACGCATTGCATTATTCCTGCATAACAAATTACCTGATTAGTGTATTACGCATTGCCTTATTTCTGCATAACGACGTACCTGGTGGTTGTACTACGCATTGCATTATTTTTACCTTGCAAAGTGCCTGATTGTTGCGTTGCGCATTGCATTCTTTTTACATTGCAGACTGTGTGATTGCTGCGTTATGTCTTATGTTATTTTTACATTGCAAAAGTGCCTGATTCTAGCATTTTGAACTGTATAATAACATGATATTAGGATAACAGGAGAATGTTTAGAAGTGCTCATTAATACCGCCAGAACTTACAAGGGCAGGCTATCCTATCAACCGGCCAGGAGAGATAGTACACATATTCATATGTTGGATTTATATTGTGTGGTCTTATTGTATATCTTTTCATGTAAAATGTATACTTGTTTTTATAAAACTCATGTGGAGTCTATTTGTGGTGTCATCATTGGATTGCTGTGAGCGTGGTTGCAAATACTTTACACATTTGCCTCGAAGATAAGCCTGGCTGCTCGTGCCAAGCTACCGAGGGGGTGAGCGGGGGCTATCTCAGAGGGTGACCTTCCTTACCCTGATGTGGAACTGCGGGTCCCTTTGGCCTAAGGTACCTACCTCAGCCAACCAGGGATCCCAGGTCTAACATGTGGTGGCAGCAGTGGGATTTGAATGTGTATTTGCAAATTCACTCACAGTGATTGGTGTACATCACAAGTTTAGCGCAGACCACGACACAACCACGTATTGTGTTCTTGATTTATTAGTTTTATTTTTGAGCAACCTTTAAGCCACACATTATGTCTCAGAGGAGTCAACTAACCAGTGAGGCTGCAGAATTAGAGTTTGAAATTGAGGCATTGCTTACCTACAAAGTTGATCAATTGAGGCAATTCTGCAGAGCTTTGGAGTGTCCCATTGAAAGTAGCGCCAAGAAGTAGGAGCTGCAAATGGCCTTGAGGGCCTGGTGGGAAGCCAAAGGGGCTCAGGAGGCGGGTGATGTTGAGGTGGATGAGGATGGCCCAGGGGATGGATTTGGTCCACAGGATTTGCCAGTGGAGGGACCAGCTTCAGGGGCTGGTAGTAGCCATTCTTGGAGGAGTTTTTCACCAGAGGAGTTGGAGGAAAACCAAAGGGTCAGAGAGCAAAAGTTGGAGGTTTTACAACTTAAAGCTCAAGCAGAAGAGAAAAAGCTGCTCATTGAAAGTGAAAAGTGAGCAGAGGAGAGTATGAATGCTCTCGCCTTGGAAGAGAAAAAGATACCCTTGGCTCATAAGTTAAGAATGAGGGAGATTGATTTAGAGATCGAAAGGCTCGAGGCCATGAGTGTCTCAGCTAAACCAAACGAGATGTGTGTAGCTCATTGAGCTACGCACATCTCCTTTGGCTGGGTTGGAGGTGGAGTCTAGCTCAGATGGTGGCAGCCAAAATGTAGTGTCTGGTGCTGAGAGACAAGGACATACACTCAGAGATGTGGCACCTGACTTGAGAGAGGAGGTTAACATACACCAGGGTGTTCAGGTTTATGAGGTAGCTCCAGTAGTGTGCAGTGTCACTGAAGTAGATTGGGGGAACTGACACAGGGGATCATAGTCCTAGGGGTGAAGGGGGGACACTCTACTGACCCTTGATGAGAGGTGCAGGAAGAGGGGTTCCCCCATGGTAAAAACCTTTGTGTGTGAGTGTGGAGACTGCCCAAAAGAGTGTAGGTTGAGTGACGGAGACAGGTAGACCTTGTCTTGCCAATCTCAGGAGAGTGGTGAGGGGTACTTGTGTGAGGCACTGGAGGGTGAGGCAAAGGATAGCTTGGTTAACAACTGTGAGGGGTTCTGTGATTCATTTGTTGAAGAGCATATTTTAAGTCCCTGTTTTCCAGAGATATCCCTGGGTTGGAAGGCCAGGTTCAGGCTCTGCCTGACCTTGAGGGAAGGACATCGGTAGGTGGTGTCCTGACCGGGGGGATACTGTGTGAGTCCCCAGAAGTCCTGGTGTGCCAGGCAAGTGCTCAGCCGAGGGGTTCAGCCCTCAAGTTGGGAGGGCAGGTTTAGGTTCAGCCTGAACTGGAGGGAGGGATGGGTGTAACCAGCGTCCTGACTGTTTGTCTTCCAGGGGTACTGCTCCAGGTGGGAGGGTGGAGAACTCTGAAAGGGGGTGCAGAGGGAGGGGTCCCTCACATCTGACCACGGTTCAACCTGAGGGTTTAGACCCTAGGTTGGGAGACCAGTTGCTAGAGAGAGGTCCTGAACTGGTGGGTGAATTGTACAGGACTCCTGCCACAGGTGCCCTGACAATTCTGGAAGGGGACACCGCTCTAGGTGGGAGGGTACAGAGCCCCTGGGAGTTGGACCGGGTGTGGGAGAACCCAACTCAGTCCCCTGTCCAGTCTCAGGGTACAGACCCTAGGCTGGAGGGGTAGAGTCAGGATTTCATCCTTGACCTGGCCGGAGGGAGAGTGGACAATAGGTGCCCGGCACCTGGGGCTACTGCCTCCCTCTCTGATGCAACAGAGGTTGGAGAATCATACCTGGAGAAATGTGGCTCAATGGTTAGAGCGGCAGACCCTGATGCAGAGGTCTGGCCCAGGACCAGGGTTCAAATCCCACCTCGGCGGGTCTTGAGCTCAATTTCCTCGGACCGGATAATTCTCGCCTCGGTGCCTATTCTAATCATGGGTCCCACTCTGCAACTCTGGGCAATAGCTTGCTTAATCTCCACAATGGCCCCAACACTGCTGGGATGCCTGGCTTCACCTTGGGGGTGCCCAGGAGTGGACATTTCACAGGGAAAAGCCAGGTAGGGTTCCACAGCGGTATGCGTTACAGCGCCAGGACACCCCAGTTGGGGTATTAGTGCACTTTACAAGTACAAATTACATTTACATTTACATAAAAGGCCTGTGGCCTGGCTCTCATCACTAACAGCTGTCAGAGGTCACTGGGGCTTGCTGTCCTAGTGGACAGAGTTACCCCTGGGAGGGTGGCTGGAGTCACACCTTGAGGGTGGGCTGGGCCACACCACTGTGTTGGCCATGTGGGTACTGTCTACCAGTGTGGACACATCTGTCAGCAAAGTAAGTTTAGGTGCTGCGCAGATGGGGTCCCAAGGCGAGGAGATGATTCCCCCCTGGGTTAGCTTAGGGGCCCCTGAGAGTATGGACAGAGGGATCCAACTTGGTTCAGATTGGCGTAGAACTGGAATATGCCCCTGCAGTTGCTGGCCAGGGTCTGTGTTCTATCGCCTAAAGCAGGGAAGCCCATCAAGGTAGTGATTGGTCTACCCTGTGTTTTGGCTAGAAGGATTTGTGTTTTTGCCTTCCTCCTGTATTGTTTCTGACTTGTCTTTGTTTGTTTTAGGACTATGGGCACTTTACTATTGATGATCAGTGCTAAAGAGCATATGCTCTCTGTATAAAGTGTAATGGTAATTGGTTGTCCATGATTGGTATGTTTGCCTTACTAGTAAAGTCCCTAGTAAAGTGCACTATATGTGCCTGGGCTGTTACTGCAAATGCTTCTAGTGGGTCTGCAGCACTAATTGTTCCACGCACACAAGTAGCCTTCAAAAGGGAACTAAGGTCTGCCATTGCAGTGCCATGTTGTTCTGACAAGTGCACCCTCTTGCCAGACCTTACCTTTCCTTTTCTATGCACATCAGACACCCCTATGGTAGGTCCAGGGTACCGTGCATGTGAAAGGTAGGACATGTACTAAGGTGTACTAAGGTGTGTACCATGTCCTGACAGTGAAATATTCTCCATTTTGTTTTTCACTGTCGAAAGGCCATCTTGCCCATAGGATCGAATGGGAAGGCTGTGTAATATGTTTTCCAGCCTATCTCCCCAAAGGCTTAAGATGGAGAGGTGACGTTAAGTATGCCTGAACTCACAATGTAATAAGACATCTTTCTATGAAGGTGATTTTTGCATTTTGTGTTTATAAGCCACTCTTTTAAAAGTGGATGGCTTTTTGTGCTCCAACATTTTTGTGTGTCTCTGCCTGGTTGTGGATTGACTGTCTGGATTTGAAAGCGATAGGATCTGGGGAATGTCTTGACCCAGGGGAGGAGGTGAGACAGCATTAGGCTGACCTGCATCTGGAGTGTAGAGGGAGGAGTAGCCCCTAGAGAGAGGTGAAGAGGCCTGGGTTGCTGCTAAAAAACAATTGTCCCATCTCCTGCTGGGTGATTGAGAATCCATACCCCCACTAATCAAAGGAAGAAGGTGTTACTGGCAGGGAGGCACCCAGAACTGGTTTGAACATGGGTTAGTGTCCCCTGAAACACAAAGACTTCAAAGCCATTGAGGGGTATAACTATGAGAGCTGAAGCCCCTGAACTTTGGAAAATGGTTTAATCAAGATTCAACAAGACTGGCGCTACTTCGTGGTCAAGAGGAACCTTTGCCAAGGAAGAAACAACGGAAGAGACTGAAGGAAAGGATTGACCCTTGCTGTGTGTTCTGGGGCTGGCCTGCTGTTTGCTGTTTTACCCAAGGAAAGGCTAAAGGGACTTTGCTGTGTTCCCCTGCTTGAAAGGACTTTGCTGTGCTGTGTCCTGAAGTAACTTATCCCCAAGGGTCCGAGGTGAGCTGGCTCTCAGTTGCGGAAACACAGGAACAAAAAAGTTTCCAGGCCAATCTCAGCAACACTGTGTGCGTGTGCTTTTTGCAGCCTGAGACCCTGGTAAGGAGTGCCATGTAATCATGAGCACCTGGCGTCCAAGTGAGGCTCAGCGACGCTGTGTGCATGTGCTTTTTGCAGCCTAAACCCTTCGTGAGGATCATCCTGTTATTGTGTACACTGGAATCCAAGTGAGTCACAGCAACGCTCTGTGCGTGTGCTTTGTGCAGCCTGAGACCTTTGTGAGGATTGCCTTGCCTTGTTAACATGCACACCCGGAATCCAAGTGAGTCTCAGCGACGCTGTGTGCGTGTGCTTGGTGCAGTCTGAGACCTTTGTAAGGATTGTCTTGTGATCGTACCTCCAGAATTAAAGTGAGTCTCAGTGATGCTGTGTGCATGTTCTTCGTGCAGCCTGAGACCTTCGTGAGAAGTGCCTGATGATTGTACACCTGAAGCTCAAAGGAGTCTCAGTGACGCTCTGTGCATGTGCTCTGTGGCAGCCTGAGATCTTCGTAACAGTAGCGGCCCGGACCAGCAGCCCCTGTGGAGCTGAGCTGCCGGCCCGAGCCCGCAGTTGCCAATTCACAAGGATTGCATTGGAGGCCCAGCTGCTGGACGAGGAGAGGAGAGTGAGGTGGGGTGCGGGCTCGGAGGAGATGCTCTCGCCCTCTCTCATATTCTGGTAGCGCGAGCCTCTGCTTCGGCTCGTATCGCGGCCCGTATTGACAAGTGAGTGGCAGTACAGGGGTCGGAGTGCGGAGCTGCACTTTTTGATTACACTGTACCCATGTTGGGGGCAACTGTTGAGAGACTGACTGCAAGTCAGAAGGAGTGGTGGGGAGACCGCCTAAGGCACAGTGATCGGTGTCTGAGTGTATTCCATTTCTGTATAACAGAGTACCTGACTGTCGTATTACACATTGCATCATTTCTGCATAAAGGAGTACCTGATTATTACGCATTGCATTATTCCTGCATAACAAACTACCTGATTAGTGCATGACGCATGGCAATATTCCTGCATAACCTACTACCTGACTGTCGTATGATGCATTGTATTGTTTCTGCATAACAAACTACCTGATTAGCGTATTATGCGTTGCATTATTCCTGCATAACAAATTACACGATTAGTGTATTACGCATTGCCTTATTTCTGCATAACGCTGTACCTGGTGGTTGTATTACGCATTGCATAATTTTTACCTTGCAAAGTGCCTGATTGTTGAGTTACGCATTGTAGGAGAGTAGGGTCTGCTTCCTATGGGCAACCCCACTTTTTGCTATGATTTTCTGTTTTTTCGACTTTAGTGTGGCTGTGGGCCTGCTAATCAGACCCACAGCCCAGCTTTTCTCTCTCTAAATTGATACCATGTACTTTAGGTACATACCAGATTGGGGATTGGGTCACCTTTGTGAGCCCCTGTATAGTGTACCATAGGTACCCAGGGCATAGGTGCATCCAGGCCTACCAGGGGCTGCAGCATGTATTATGCCAACTCTGGCTGGCCCTCCAAACTGACACCACAGGCTGATCACTCAGCTTGGGGAAGGTGGTGTAATCACCCCTTACTTAGATATAGTATACCTATATATAGACAAATATGCACCTATAAGTCACTCCTTTGGTAGGCCGCGACAATCCTGGAGGCAGAGTGCTTGGTTTTATGTGAGAGGGTGCCCTAGCATGAGCTGAGCCCCTCTGCAGCTTTCGGAACCTTCTCATTATAGATGTTCTATGATATAGCCATACCATATACTCTTAAGTGCATTATAATCTCACGGTTAATGCTAACTTTGGTTTGGCTTTATCAAATATGTTGTGTAAGTTGTCAAACACTTTGGAATACTACCCCCCTGCCAATTCTGGCGGCGGGGTAGCATTCCACCCTTCTAGAGGGAAAATACATGTATGTTACTGCTTTACCCGGTTAAAGTTAAACAGAGCCTCAGCATCACAAAATGGATGCTGCTGCCACAGACACGAGTCTGACCTCCTGTTGCTGGGAGAAACTCCAGCAAGGGTGGCCTGGACAATAGGTTTCCTGGCACAGGAAACAATAGGTTTCCTGTGCCAGCACCTCCCCAGACAGGGGTTTTGTGTATTTGGGCAGGGAGGGCTGCATTCAGTGAATGCATCTAGACACTGCATGGGGCACACAAGGTGCTCCATGCATAGCCCGGTTCAAACCAGTTGCTGGGGCACTCCAGCCCCAGCTCTGGCGCAAAACTGGACAAAGGGAAAGGGGTGTAACCACCCCTTCTCAGGTCCACCTATAGGAGGGACCTAGGCAGGCAATCCAGCCCCTTAGCTTAGTATAAGTATAGGAGATGGGTCCCCAGGACTTTAGATTATCCTGGAAAGAAAGTTCGATACAGAACTCTTGGTCCTTCGACATTCTATTCTGACTAGAAGACGGAAGACATCTCCCTTGTGGTCAAGGAGTGACCACCCTGTGCAAACAGGCACCACCAGTAACTTGCCAGTCTGCTTTGTTGACGCTCCCGCCGGAACCAGAATACTCAGTGACACAGGAACTGGGCTCTCAGACTTCTCTAGCTCTGACCTGTGAGAAGTTGGCCTGGTATGTGATGATCACTATTCAGGTGAACACCTTGCTCCAGTCCTAACAACCCTTATGGTGATGGTTGTAAAGTCAACCTTATAGACCAGCTTTCCTAGAGGTAGCGTGGACAGAACAGTCTTAGGTTAAAAGAATCTTGAGGGCGTGTAAAGCCAGCTGTTTTACCATATGTAACCCCTTGAATATCAAATGAAAGGACACCACACAGGATATATATAAAATATATAGGTATTTATTTACTAACACACTCCTCTGAACTCTTTATGAGATCAGAGGCAAAAGCACATAACAAGTTACACTTAGAAATACTTTAAATAGCACAATTTACAGTTAGGCCCTAGGGACAGTAAAACCATATACTAAGTAAGTGGTATAAGAACTACGACTTGGGAAAGGAGAAGGCCTAGGGCCTAGGGAATCGCTGGGGCTAGACTATCTGACCCTTAAGTTAGGAGTAGGAGGCCCACAGGTGGCGCCTGCAGAGTCAGTACTCTCACACGAGAGTCAATAGAAAGTCCATAGGAACGTAAAAGGTAAGTAAATGAAGATTTAGGACACTTCCTTCTAGCTAGAAGGAAACAACTAAAAACCTAGACACTTGGATAGTCAATACCCTTGAGAGCACCGAAGTACTCGCATTACCTCACCCACAGGAAGCGGGTGCATAGGTGTGAAGATGTGTCGAGTTTTGCCGTTGAAGTCTATGGAGCCTGTGAAGAAAGATGCTGCAGGCGACCAGGAGGAAGTTGTCCGAGTGGATCCAAGGGTGGATCGAGGATGAAGAGGACCTGAAAGCAGAGGGGACAGAGTCTAGTTCACTATCCAGTGACCGGGTGGAACCAGGGAAGGAACCAGACGTCGTCAAAGAGCAATCAGGTGCTAGGGTGAAGCTTGTAGTTGCAGCCACGCGGACCAGGAGGCGTCAAGGACAACCAGGTGCTGGAGAGGAGCTGTCCCACGAAGGATCTCGCAGATGGAGGGTTCGCTTCAAGATCAGAGCCAACAAGCCTAAGCAAAGGCAACCCACGTAGGATACACAAGGAGCTTCTGGTGCAGACCAGGAGGGTCTGAGGTACTTCACCTTTGCAGGGGAGCAAGGGCCAGTCTGGAGCAACCAGACCAGCAGTGGAGTTTCACAAAGGATTGTGCCAGGGGCTACTAGCCAACGGGCCAGCAACCGGACAACGCGTCGAGTAGAACACAGGCAGAAGGGCCCCATGCAGATCTCGTGGAATGTGGAGGGCTGGTCTTCGGTGCAGGCGGAGCTCGGTGTCAGCGTGTCTCAGTCCCCAGGGCACAGCTTCGAGGAGGCCTCAGGAGCTGCCCTGTTAGCAAGTTGTCGACTTTTCAAGGTACCTGCTTTCACAGGTCCCGACGCCTTCCACTGGGCTCAGCTGTGCTGGAGTCGTGCAGTGGGGTCAGAGGGATCCAGGAGCCGAGGTCTTGTCAGGCTCTGTACTCGCTTTCCGGCGGGAACGGGGACAAAGCAAGCCGTCGAGTTGCTGGCTGGTGCCTGGTTTCCCAGGGTGGTCACTTCTTGGCCACAAGGGAGATTCTTCAGTCTTCAGCTTGGATGAATGCCGAAGGGTCCAGAGTTTCGTCTTCTGTCGATTCCAGGATTACTCTCATTTCTCCTGGGTCAGCGTCTACCTTTATACAACTAAAGGGGACTGGTTTGCTCACTAGGTCCCTCCTATGGGTGGGACCAGGAAGGGGGGTGGTTACACCCCCTTTCCTTTGTCCAGTTTCGTGCCAGAGCTGGGGCTGGAGTGCCCCAGCAACCGGTTTGAACTGGGGTAGGCATGAAGCACCTAGTGTGCCTCAGGCAGTGTCTCAATCTATTCAGCCCTCCCTGTCCCTATACACATCCTCCTGTCTGGGGTGGTGCTCGCACCTCCCCAAGCATGAAACCTATTTTCCAAACCTCCGTGACTGAAAGGACTCCCAGCAGCAGGAGGTCAGACATGTGTCTGTGGCAGCAGCATCCATTTTGTGATGTTGGGGCTCTGGTTAACTTTAACCGGGATAGTCAGAACTTACATGTCTTCTCCCTCTAGAAGGGTGGAATGCTACCCCCTTCACCAGAATTGGTGAGGGGGTAGTATTCCAAAGTGTATGACACCTTACACGACATGTTTTGATAAAGCCAAACCAAAGTTAGCATTAACCGCGAGGATTATAATGCACTTAAGAGTATATGGTATGGCAATATCATAGAACAGCTATAAGGACATGGTTCCGAAAGCTGCAGACAGGCTCAGCTCATGCTAGAGCACCATCTCACACATAACCAAGCACCCCTGCCTTCAGGATTGTTAAGGCCTGCCATAGGAGTGACTTATAGGTTACTATGTGTCTATATGTAAGTAGATATAGGAATACTACACCTAAGCAAGGGGTGATTACACAACCTTGCCCCAGCTGAGCGATCAGCCAGTTGTGTCTATTTGAGTGGCCAGCCAGGGGTGGCACAATACATGCTGCAGCCCCTGGTAGGCCTTGGTTACACCTATGCCCTGAGTACCTATGGTACACTTCTACAGGGGCTGAACCAATACCCAATTGTGGATGTACCTAGAGTACATGGAGTCCATTTTACAGAGAGAGCAGATAGCCTGGGGTCCTGAATAGCAGAATCCCAGGCCAACTAAGTCGAAAACCAGCTAAACACAAGGCAAAATGTTGGGGGCAACCATAGTCAGGTATCCACCTTCCTACATGACCCACATCTACAGCAAAGCTGAGACCCATGGCGGACACGTGAGACGTGGGATCGGTCATCCTGCATTTTGCTAACTGCTCGACTACCGAGGTACCCTCGCAGTTGAGCATTGGGGTATGAAAAGCCCCAGACCCAAGCACCATTTGCACTGAAGCTCAGCCCTCCACACTCCACGAGTACCGCGTGGGGCCCGCTCTTGCATTTCAGCTCGACGCGTTTTCCCGGTTCTTTGCCCGTTGGCTAGTGAGCCCCCTGAATACTTTTCTTTTGAACTAAACTGCTTTCCTGGTTGCTCCAGGCTTGCTCCAGCTTCCATTCAAAGGAGAAGCGCCACAGACCTTGCTGGTCTGCAACAGAGCCAATCTCGACATCCTGCATGGGTTGCGGTTGCCAAGATTTGTTGGGTCCAATCCAGATACCGATACCGCAGTCAACTAGATCCTTTGTGGGAGAGCTCGAATCCAGTGCCTGATCATCGTCGATGCCTCCTGGACCTCGTGGCTGAAGGGACAAGCTCACCTTCTTCACCTTCAAGCACGCGACACCACCTGGTTTCCTTCCTGGTTCCTTCCTGGTCACTTACTGGTCACTGGCTAGTGACCCAGACTCTGTCCCCTCTGCTTTCAGGTTCTTCACATCGTCGATCCACCCTTGGATCCACCCGGAAACTTCTCCTCTGGTTGCCTGCAGCACTTCTTTGCAGATCTCCATAGAAATCGATGACGAAACCGGACACCAAAAGGCACCTATGCACCCGGCTTCCCTGGGTGAGGTAACACGAGTACTTCAGTGCTCCCATGGGTCTTGACTCTCGAAGTGTCCTAGTCTAAAAGGGTTTTGTCGTAGTCCATCCGGAAGTGCCCTTAAACAGTAACTTTGTAACTTCTTTGTTTCCCATTATAAGTCAATGGTAACTTGCGACTGTGTTTAGACACTGCACGGGTCTCCCGTGGGCCTCCTACTTCCTAACCTTTGGTTGTTTAGTGTAGTCCCAGCGATTCTACAGGCCCTAGGCCTGCCATCTAACTCTCACGTGGTTCTTATACCACTTCCTTAGTATATGGTTTTTGAGGCCCCTAGGGCATAACTGTATTTGTGCAAATTATCGTATGCTAATTGAGTAACTTTTGATGTACTTGGACCTCTGACCTCATAAAGAGTGCAGAGGGGTTGTGTTTAGAATAAATACATATATATTTGATATATACCTTGTGTGGTGTCCTTTCATTTGGTATTCAGGGGATTATAATTGGTAAAACAGCTTGCTTCACGTGCTCTCTGAAGTCTTAGCCTATGACTGCTGGTCCATGCTACCACTAGGATAGCTTGTCTATAAGGTTGACTTTACAACCACCATCAATAAGGGTCGATTAGACTGGTACAAGGTGCCCACTAGAATAGTGGACATCATATGCCAGGCTAACTTCTCACATTGGTGTGCAGCGGATGGGATAAGAGCTTGCTGTTGTTTTACCATATAATCTTAAGATATCATCTAAAATATCACATTAAGGTACCTGTAGGTACCTATAAATCACGTTATTATAATACATAAGTTCTACTGAACTTAGCAGGTGTAGGTGGTAAGGGCCTAGCACACCCTGACTACAACTCCTAGGGAGGTTCTAGTAGGAAACCATTTATTATAGGTAGGTGCACACACCACACCTCACTAGAAAATGTTCTTGGAAGCAGGCCCTAGTGGACCTCTTCAAGAAGAAATCCAGAGGGTGCCTTCTAAGTATGACTCATTCACTTTTCATGAACTGAGAAGCCTGTGTGGAGTCAGAAAGTTGAGGCAAGGACAGAGTCCAACCTTTAACCACCTGGTAGATATCTTAGTGGCTCATGATGGAAAGAATGCATCAGACCCAGGTAACCAAGGGGTAGACAGGGGTGCCATCTCTCAACAGAGGAATATACTACTGGAGATGATCCAGTGGTCTCTGATGAGGATGATGATCAGGATGCAGCTGATGAAACTCACCCGGGCAACCTAGGACTGTTTGGAGGTGGAGAGGGCCATGGTAGGCCCCCCTCTAACCTTCTATATAGGCATAACAATTGAACCAGAAGGCCTAGATCACTGTCCAGTGGTTCTGATCATTCTGATTTCTCAGTAGGGTCCAGTGCCTCTGCTTTGATGAGGATGACTTCCCCTCAGATGAGAGAGCACAAAGCTATGAAGAAGGAACTCAACCTTAGGATCAAGAGGCAAGACGTTTCCCTTGCAAAAGAGACCCTGGCTCTTGAAAGAGAGAAAAAGTTGTATGGGCTAGAGCCTACTGGTGGCAGCATAGAACCTAGAGATAGGGAAAGGTCTTATGACCATAAAAACCTGAACAAAATTGTCCCCCCTACAAGTGTGGGGATGGCATCCACAAGTGGACAACTGCTTTGGAGAGGGCCTGCAAAGTACAGCAGGTACCCCAGAGGTAGTGGGCAGCAATTCTGTGGCTCTCCTTTGCAGACAAAGGTAGAGATAAGTTCCTGACAGTTAGTGAACAGGATGCTGACAACTGCAATGTCCTAAAGAGTGCTCTGACAGATGGGTTTGGCTTAACCACTGGGCAGTACAGGTTGCTGTTCAGAGATACCCAGAAGATACAGACTCAGGCCTGGACTGACTTTGTAGATTGTGCTACTATGGCTCTGGAAGGCTGGTTACTGGGCAGTAAGGTCAATGGCTATACAGGATTGTATAATTTGATTATGAGAGAACAAATCCTTAACAACTGTCAGAACCAGTTATTGCATCAGCACCTGGTTGACTCTGATCTAACCTCTCCCCAAGAATTGGGAAAGAAGGCAGACAAATGGGTCAGAACCAGGGTGAAGCAGAAGGTACAGAACCAAGGTGGTGATCAGAAGAAGCAAGACCAAAAGGGTGGGGAGAAAGCAGAAGACCAGAAGTCTACTCAAGGTCCCCTAAAAGCTTCTAATGGTGGGGGTTCCCAACCTGCAAAAAAGAAAGAGGTCCTAAGAAACCATGGTGCAAAGTATGTAAGTTAAATACTCACTGGACCAGTGAATGCACCAAGAAGGAGGCAGCTCTAGCCACCATTGCCCCTAAGGCGACTGTTCCCCCTAGTACAGGTAATAGTGGTGGTTCTCAACAGAAGGGTGTAGTAGGGTTAACCCTGGGAACTGAGGTGGATTCTGGCCTAGTCAGAATACCAACTCAAGCTGTTCTTGTTTGTCATGTGGACATGGCTATGTCCTCTACTGTGAGCCCCAGTATTGTATTGTATTATATTGTATCTATGCGTGTATAGCGCTACTGCCACCCTACGGGTATCCCGGAGCTTCAGTAACATGGGCTAGTACAGACAGACTCCTTTAATTAATAACAAAGTGGCTCGGGCCTACAGGGACTCCTGTGCTAGTGTCACAATGGTGACACACATCTTTGTGGACCCTGGACAGATAATACTAGGTGACAATTAACTAGTGACCAATGCAAGCAATGTCGCTACCACCTATAGTATGGCAATTGTTAATTTCTCCTGGGGAGGCGTAACTCGCCTCAAAAGAGTTGTTAGTTCAGACCTCCCTGTAGAATGTTTGCTTGGCAATGACCTAGAATCTTCAGTCTGGTCTGAAGTGGAGTATAGGACTCATGCAGAGATGTTAGGTATATCAGCACATGTCCTTGCTGTGACCAGGTCAAAGGTAAAAAATTGCAACACTGAACAGGCCCTGGATCCTGAAATAATGGACCAGTTGCCTACCAGGAGGAGAAGCAGTAGGGTTAAGGTAGTGCCTTCCCCCTTGCCTCAGGAAGAGGATCAGCCTTCTCAGGAAGCTGATTATGAGATCCAGGAAGAAACTGTCCTAGAAGAGCTTGAGCCTGATCAGGTTGAGTTTCTTGGGACAGGGGGACCCTTCAAGGCAGATCTGAGGCAGGCGCAGTTGGACTACCCTTCTCTTGAACCCCTCAGACAGCAAGCTGCTGCTGAGGCTGCTGGGAATGCTAGTGGGACCCACAAAGTCTATTGGGATGATGGGCTCCTGTATTCAGAGGCTAGAGACCCCATGCCTGGTGCTTCCAGGAGGTTGGTCATACCTTTGGCATTCATGGGCTTCCTTCTCACACTAGCCCAAGATATTCCCCTTGCAGGACATCTTGGCCAGAACAAGACTTGGGACAGGCTTGTCCCTCACTTTCACTGGCCTCATATGTCAGAGGATACCAAGGAGTTTTATCGCTCCTGTGTCACCTGCCAAGCCAGTGGCACATCAGGTTGAACCACAAAGGCCCCCCTAATACCACTAACTGTGGTGGGGGTTCCCTTTGAATGTGTAGGGATTGACATTGTTAGACCAATGGATCCCCAAACAGCCTCTGGGCACAGGTTTATTCTGGTGGTAGTGGAACATGCCACCAAATACCAGAAGCTATTCCCCTAAGAACCACAACAGCCCCTGTTGTGGCAAGAGCCCTCCTGGGAGTTTTCTCAAGAGTGAGTTTTCCGAAGGAGGTTGTCTCAGACAGAGGGGCAAACTTTATGTCTGAATATTTGACTGCTATGTGGAAAGAGTGTGGAGTGAACTACAAGTTCACCACACCCTATCATCCACAGTGCAGTGGTCTGGTGGAGAGATTCAACAAGACCTTAAATGGCATGATCAAGGGTTTACCTGAAAAGCTTAGGCGAAGATGGGACATCCTGCTGCCCTGTCTTTTGTTTGCTTACAGAGAGGTCCCACAGAAGGGGGTTGGCTACAGCCCGTTTGAACTTATGTTTGGGCATCCTTGTCTGGTGAAGGAGGGATGGAAGTTACCTCTCAAACCTCCCAAACAAGACATTGTAGACTATGTACTTGGCCTCCGCTCCAGGATGGCTGAGTGCACAAAAAAGGCATCGAAAAACCTTGAGGCTAGTCAGGAATTGCAAAAGGCCTGGCATGACCAAAAGGCTGTGCTGACTGTTTACCAGCCAGGATTTAAAGTGTGGGTGTTGGAGCCAGTGGCCCCAGCAGCTGTCCAAGACAAATGGTCTGGACCCCGCACTATTGTTGAGCAAAAGGGAGAGGTAACCTATTTTGTTGCTCTTGGAACTCCCAGGAGCCCCCACACGGTGCTTCATGTCAACAGATTGAAACCATATGTTGACAGGGCAGACATGGGCTTGCTCATGGCTACAGATGAGGGACAGGAGGAGGAGAGTGACCCTCACCCAGACCTGCTTTCTCAGAACCCTGATGATAGTTCAGTTGATGGTGTAGCCTTGCAAGGCAGCCTCACTGACCAACAGCAGCAGGACTGCAGACAAGTTCTACAGTCCTACAGACAAATGTTTTCTCTGACTCCAAGTCAGACTACCTGCTACACTCATGAAGTGGACACTGGGTTCAGTCTGCCTGTCAAAAGTAAGATTTACAGGCAACCTGATCATGTCAGGGGCTGTATCATGACAGAGGTTCAAAAGATGTTGGAGTTGAGAGTCATTGAGCCCTCAGAGAGCCCTTAGGCCAGTCCAGTAGTCCTGGTGCCTAAAACTCACACCCAAGATGGTAAGAGAGAGATGCGGTTTTGCGTGGATTACAGAGGCCTCAATGCTGTCACTAGGACAGATGCCCACCCAATACCAAGGGCAGATGATCTCATTGACAGATTGGCATCTGCCAAGTTTTTGAGTACATTTGACTTGACAGCTGGCTACTTGCAGATCAGACTAGCTGATGATGCAAAAGCCAAAACTGCTTTTTTAACCCCAGGAGGACATTATCAATTTGTGATAATGCCCTTTGGTCTGAAAAATGCACCTGCCACATTCCAAAGGTTGGTGAACCAAGTCCTCCCAGGTCTGGATGACTACTGTGCAGCTTATCTAGATGATATTGCTGTCTTTAGCTCCACTTGGGAACATCACCTGTCCACCTGAAGAATGTTTTGGAGGCCCTGGAAAAGGCAGACCTAACTATCAAGGCTACCAAGTGCCAAATAGGGCAGAGCAAGGTTGTATACCTAGGCTACCTTGTAGGTGGAGGTCAGGTTCAACCATTGGAGAGCAAGATCCACCATAAACGACTGGATTGCTCCCATCACCAAGACACAGGTCAGAGATTTCTTGGTACTTGACTGCATACTACAGAACATTTGTCAAGGGATATGGGTCCATTGTAACACCCCTTAATGACTTAACTTCTAAGAAAATGCTAAAAAAAGTTCAGTGGACAGTAAGCTGTCAAAAGGCATTTGATGACCTGAAGCAGGCCATATGCACTGCTCCTATTCTGCAAAGTCCAGACTACTCCAAAGAATTAATTGTTCAAACAGATGCTTCTTAGTTAGGGGTAGGTGCTGTTCTTTCACAACTGAATGAAGATGGTCAAGACCAGCCAGTAGCTTTTATTAGCAGAAGGCTGACCCCTAGAGAGATACGTTGGTCAGCTATTGAGAGGGAGGCCTTTGCTGTGGTTTGGGCACTGAAGAAGCTGAGACCATACTTGTTTGGCACTCACTTCAAGATTCAGACAGACCATAAGCCCCTCTTGTGGCTAAATCAGATGAAGGGTGAAAATCCCAAACTGCTTAGGTGGTCCATTTCCCTACAGGAGATGGACTTTACAGTGGAGCATAGACCTGGGACTGACCATGCCAATGCAGATTGACTCTCCAGATATATCCCCTTAGGGTCGGCTTCCTATGATCACCCCCACTTCTTGCTGTGATTTTCTGGTTTTTCGACTTTAGTGTGGCTCTGGGCCTGCTCATCAGACCCACAGCCCAGCTGTTCTCTATCTAAATTGATACCATGTACTTTAGGTACATACCAGATTGGGTATTGGGTCACCTTTATTGAGTCCCTGTATAGTGTACCATAGGTACCCAGGGCATAGGTGCATCCAAGGCCTACCAGGGGCTGCAGCATGTATTATGCTACCCCTGGCTCGCCCTCTAAACTGACACCACAGGCTGATCACTCAGCTTGGATAAGGTGGTGTAATCACCCGTTACTTAGATATAGTATAGCTATATATACCTTATATATAGACACATATGCATCTATAAGTCACTCCTATGGTAGGCCTCGACAATCCTGGAGGCAGAGTGCTTGGTTTTATGTGAGAGGGTGCCCTAGCATGAGCTGAGCCCCTCTTCAGCTTTCAGAACATCTCCTTATAGCTGTTCTATGATATAGCCATACCATACACTCTTAAGTGCATTATAATCCTCGATGTTAATGCTAACTTTGGTTTGGCTTTAATAAAACATGTTGTGTAAGGTGTCAAACACTTTGGAATACTACCCCCCACCAATTCTGGCGGCGGGGGTAGCATTCCACCCTTCTAGAGGGAAAAGACATGTATGTTACTGCTTTACCCGGTTAAAGTTAAACAGAGCCTCAGCATCACAAAATGGATTCTGCTGCCACAGACACAAGTCTGACCTCCTGTTGCTAGGGGAAACTCCAGCAAGGGCGGCCTGGACAATAGGTTTCCTGTCCAGAGAGGTGCCAGCACCTCCCCAGACAGGGTTTTTGTGTATTGGGGCAGGGAGGTCTGCATTCAGTGAATGCATCTAGACCAGGAGGTCTCCAAACCGGTCCTGGAGGGCCGGATCCATTCCAGATTTTTTGGATATCCCCATTGAGATACATGTAGTAATTTAAAAAATCTGGCATTGATCCCGCCCTCCAGGACCGGTTTGGAGACCCCTGATCTAGACACTGCCTGGGCACACAAGGTGTTCCATGCATAGCTCGGTTCAAACCAGTTGCTGGGGCACTCCAGCCCCAGCTCTGGCGCGAAACTGGACAAAGGGAAAGGGGTGTAACCACCCCCTTCTCAGGTCCACCCATAGGAGGGACCTAGACAGGCAATCCTGCCCCTTAGCTTAGTATAAGTGTAGGAGCTCTGTCCCTAGAACTTTAGATTATCCTGGAAAGAAACTTTGATACAGAACTCTTGGCCCTTCGAAATTCTATTCTGATTAGAAGACGGAAGAACTTGTGGTCAAGATGTGACCACCCTGTGCAAACAGGCACCACCAGTAACTTGCCGGTCTGCTTTGTCAATTCTCCCGCCGGAACCCGAAGACTCAGCGACACAGGAACTAACTCTCAGACTTCTCTAACTCTGACCCACGTCCACAGCAAAGCTGAGACCCATGGCGGACACGAGAGACATGGGACCGGACACCCTGGACATCCTGCATTTTGCTAACTTCTCAACTACCGAGGTATACTCGCAATTGTGCATTGGGGTATGAGAAGCCCCAGATCCAGGCACCATTTGCACTGAAGCTCAGCCCTCCACACTCCACGAGTGCTGCGTGGGGACGCTCTTGCATTTCAGCTTGAATCGTCTTCCCGGTTCCTTGCCCGTTGGCTAGTGAGACCCCTGAGGACTTTTCTTTTGTACTAAACTGCTTTCCTGGTTGCTCCAGGCTTGCTCCAGCGTCCCTTCAAAGGAGAAGCGCCACAGACCTTGCTGGTCTGGAACAGAGCCAATCTTGACATCCTGCGTGGGTTTGGGTTGCCAAGGCTTGTTGGGTCCAATCCGGATACCAATACTGCAGTCAACTAGTGGGACAGCTCGAATCCAGCACCTGCTCATCGTCGATGCCTCCTGGACCTCGTGACTGAAGAGACAAGCTCACCTTCTTCACCTTTAAGCATGGGACACTGTCTGGTTCCTTCCTGGTCACTGACTAGTGACACAGACTCTGTCCCCTCTGCTTTCAGGTTCTTCACATTATCGATCCACCCTTGGATCCACCCGGACACTTTTCCTCTGGTCGCCTGCAGCACTTCTTTGCAGATCTCCATAGAAAACAACGACAAAACCCAACACCAAAAGTCACATATGCACCGGCTTCCCTGGGTGAGGTAACACAAGTACTCTGGTGCTCCCATGGGTCTTGACTCTCAAAGGGTCCTAGTCTAAAAGGGTTTTGTCATAGTCCATCCGGAAGTGCCCTTAAACAGTAACTTTGTAACTTCTTCGTTTCCCATTATAAGTCAATGGTAACTCGTGACTGTGTTTAGACACTGCACGCGTCTCCCGTGGGCCTCCTACTTCCTAACCTTTGGTTGTTTAGTGTAGTCCCAGCGATTCTACAGGCCCTAGGCCTGCTGTCTAACTCTCACGTGGTTCTTATACCACTTCCTTAGTATATGGTTTTTGAGGGGGTCCAAGCATCTTTTGGGGCAATTTCCGAATACACCTTCGCCTACCTGCTGTCAGGGGACTCGCGGACGCTGCTGCACATTCCCGCTGCCGCTGCTGCTGTTGGTAACGCGGTCGGAAGGGGAAAGTGCTGAGACTACGGGATCCAGCATTCCAGGCGGGATTGGGACGCCGCCTGCCACCACCTACACTTGCGCCCGGAGGCGTTCAAAAGGAAGCAGTTCCTCCGGTGGAGCGGGAGCCCAAGCATCTTTTGGGGCAATTTCCAAACACACCTTCGGCTACCTGCTGTCAGGGGACCCGCGGACGCTGCTGCACATTCCCGCTGCTGCTGCTGCTGCTGCTGCACACCCCACTGCCACTGTTGGTAACGCGGTCGGAAGGGGAAAGTGCTGAGACTACGGGATACAGCATTCCAGGCGGGATTGGGACGCCGCCTGCTACCACCTACACCCACGCCCGGAGGCGTTCAAAAGGAAGCAGTTCCTCTGGTGGAGCAGGGGCCCAAGCATCTTTTGGGGCCATTTCCGAACACACCTTCGCCTACCTGCTGTCAGGGGACCCGCGGACGCTGCTGCACATTCCCGCTGCCGCTGCTGCTGCACACCCCTGCTGCCGCTGTTGGTAACGCAGTCGGAAGGGGAAAGTGCTTCGACTACGGGATCCCGCATTCCAGGCGGGATTGGGACGCCGCCTGCTACCACCTACACCCACGCCCGGAGGCGTTCAATAGGAAGCAGTTCCTCCCGAGCGCGGGACCGCACGCGCGCTAAGCCCGGGCAAATGGCGGGCCCTCTGTGGCCCTCTGAGGACCGAGGAGGACGGGACGGGACACCCCCCTTGAAATCCCTACCAGAGGAGGTAAAGAGAGTTGAACTACCAAATGCTTGCTGACATTTAATGGACACGTAGCTGTAAGCACTAAAATTTTGCCTTCGTGTTGATGTTACGTATTACCCCTACCCAATTGAACGGAACCATGGTTCAGAAAGGGGTCCCCAAAAAATCTGTCAACCAGAGGGGTTCGCGTAATGGTACACAAGACCACCACTTAATCAGTATACCACGGCCTATACCTAGTGATTCAGATGGGAATGATTCTTGCCAGGCCATAGCTAGCACCCCCAGTGAACAATCTACCTCAGAAACATCCGATATTCTGCAAAGCCACTCACTGTTAACGGAACTAAACAATCTGTGTAAAACCAACTATATCCGAGCAGATTTGAGAACTAAACTAAATAGTCCTTCTCCCTGTACGGCTAAAAGCTTTAGTACTTTGCTCCACAATGATTTTGCGCAGGAATCCACCTCATTACATACTAAAGTTAACACTCCATGCGCAGCGCTCACGCAGATCTTACCCGTTAAACGGAAATGTGACAAGGTTCAACAAAATGGGAATGACCCAAAGGTACAAAAATTGTGTTTAAGACCTCCACTGTCCGTCACTAACTCCCCCTCAATTCCAGAGGCTGTAGAAGAATCAGATAGTCTAGTACCTCCTCTTCAACTAGCTCTAACATCTCTGATTGAACCATTGCTCAAATCTCTTATATCGCGGTTGTTGGAGAAAATAAATATCCTGGAGAATAAGCTGATGGAAATAGAGGAACTGATCAAGATTAATTTATTCCCCGCTAAAATCACTGAAATAATTAATTGCCATCAATCCCCTGTGGCCTCCATAGTGCCAACGCAACCTACACTATGCAACAACTTAAAAACTCTACAACTAGCCCCCAATAAAACAACCCCTAAGATTGCTTCTAAACCGGTACTACCACAGCATATTATTGAGAGAGTAGAGAATAATAAAGTACCTTCCATACACCTACCACCTGAGGCCGTCCCATTCGTGAGTGTTCTCTCAGGAGTACCACCACTCACACATGGAAATTCCGAAAGGCACCACGACTTACTAAATAAGGTTACCTTTTGGCAATCAAAAAACAGACCTCTGCCACCCGACCTGGATGGAACAATAATGTGTGTTAGAAGGGTGGGCTGGTTAGGCTCCCTCCCAAAAGACATTCCTTGTGATCTAGTGTTGGTAAAATTTAGGTCTAGACATATTGTCCCATACCTACGAACCTGGCACCCCCAAGAAGATGATGGCCCAATATCGATCTGGGATTTACATGATTTTTATCCCAGTGCGCCAAACATACCCTCCTTAAGACCAGAGGTAGGGTACAATTATAATTACGCGATGGGTAGAAGATCCTATGCTTCGAATAATTGTAGTTCCTCCGCTCTTAACCGCTATGCACCAGTGCACAACATATATAAAAATGGAAATCTTTATTAACTTGTTCCTATTAAGGGTGAACATGATGTAAGGGTAGAACTGTGAATGCCTATCATATGAAAATATGTAATTTTAAAGGAAAGTATCCCCACTGGAGGGCAAATGTCTTTTAAATCAATGTCTTTTAAACTTGTAGATACTTTGTGCTATTGTATGTATGATTTATGTTTGTTTTTTAACTGTATGCTTTTATGATTTTAATTCAAAATCGAATAAAGCAAAACGGAAACACTTCCTTAGTATATGGTTTGTGAGGCCCCTAGGGCATAACTGTATTTGTGCAACTTATCGTATGCTAATTGAGTAACTTGTGATGTACTTGGACATCTGACCTCTTAAAGAGTGCAGAGGGGTTGTTTTTAGAATAAATACAAATATATTTGATATATACCTTGTGTGGTGTCTTTTCATTTGGTATTCAAGGGATTATAATTGGTAAAACAGCCTGCTTCACATGCTCTCTAAAGTCTTAGCCTATGACTGCTGGTCCATGCTACCACTAGGATAGGTTGTCTATAAGGTTGACTTTATAACCACCATCAATAAGGGTCGATTAGACTGGTGCAAGGTGCCCACTAGAATAGTGGACATCATATGCCAGGCTAACTTCTCATACGCATTGCATTCTTTTTACATTGCAGAGTGTCTGATTGCTGCGTTACATTATTTTTACATTGCATAGCCTGATTCTAGCATTACAAATTGTATAATATGATATTAGGATTACAGGAGAATGTTTATAAGTGCTCATCTGAAAGAAACACATAGTGATAGATTCCTTACCTTAGAATTACCCCCAGGCGTCAGACTGGATCCGGAAAGTTTTCATCAGCAGTACCCCTGCGCGTCGGAAAATGGCGTTGAGCGGCTCCAAGTCCGTCGTTGGCATCGTAATCGCCAAGATGATATTGCGGCAGCTACTTAGACGCCGCCCTCGCGCGCTGACGTCAAATTCTTTCTTTTTTCGCGCCAGCAAGCGCAGGCCCAGAGAGAGTGGTACCACCAGTCATTTTTTGACTTTGTTTTTTTAGGCTTTTTGTCTCTGCTTTTTCGAGTCGATCGACTCCTGGTGTCGTAGGTTTCAAGTCTTAAGGGGACTGTCATTGGATGATGTCAGTGACGGAACCGCACCCGTATGTCTCTACTGCCCGGGGGACGACCACGACCCCAAATCGTGCCTCGACTGCTGGTCCATTGCACTGAAGACTTTGATGGAGCAGTCCTGAAACTTGCTTGAAGTCCGGCAGTCGGCTCTGCGCCGCTAACGGTCCCGTGGGAGGTTGAGGGACCGGTCGCGGAGCCATCACCATCGTTAGTCGGGATCAAAGTCTTTGCACTCGGGTCAGGTAAGACGAAGCACAAGAAGTCGAAGAAGTGTCATCGCTCAACGGTGCAGTTGAGGATGTGGGTGGTGCTCCCACCGCGGCTCCGGCGGAGCTTATGGTGTCGCCGTCAGCCTACCCGCCCTTTCCCGGTCCATTGGCAAAACAGGCCCAGCCGCAGGAATTTCTGTCGGCCATGGCCCTCCTTTTTGGGCCATATGGCCCTGTTGGCATGCCTTCAGGCCCAGCGGGCCTGACTGGGTGTCCTCGCCATTCACTGTCGGCAGCTCCGGCATCGCTGTCGGCTCCGGTGTCATAGGCCCCCCAAGGATCCAGGCCTGGATCCTGGTCGACGCCAGTTGACCTTGTTACACCTCCACTGGCGTCGACCAGACTGGCACCACCTCCGATGTCGCCCGGGACCCGGACGACGTTGCTACGGTCTTAGCCCTGACATGGACACAGACCCGGAACTGCATCACTCGACCCTGATTCCGATGCCGATGGGGCCTTCCTACCCCTATGTCCAGCCTCCTTATTTTCGGCCTGTACATCAGCCTTCAGAGGACGGGGAGTACTGGGAGGGGTCTGAGGACCCTCTCACAGCTAAGTGTGAGTATGATCCGGACTGGGCAGAGGAACTGGGGATGCCAGAGGTCTGGACACCTTTCCTGACCTTGGCATGCTCACTCCTCCTACCGTGGCTACAGAGGAGAGTGCAAGTTATGCAGTAGTGTTGCATAGGGCGGCAGAGGCCCTCCAACTCCCTACAGTGGCCGTCAGGACTAACCTATTGACAAAAGTGCTTCAGCCGCCAGCTACCTCTGTGGAGCCACTGCTGCCCTTTAATGAGGCACTTTCTGACGTTCTTTTGGACACCTGGTCCAGGCCCAACATGGGCTCCTGTGGATAGTAATGTTGCCCGACGCCATCGCCCAGCCCCAGGCGACCCTATCTTCCTCTCCCAACACCCCACTCCTGAGAGCTTGGTTGTCCAAGCCTCAACGTCGCAGAGTGCATTCCCTACCGCACCCTCGGACAGGGAATCCAAGAGACTGGAACAGGTTGGGAAGAACATGTTTTTTTCCACCAGTTCAAGGCTGCTGTCTGTGAACACTGCATGCCTCTTGGGCCATTATTCCCACTCTGTGTGGGGTACGGTGGCACAGGTGCTGCTTCAGTGTCAGGAGGAGGTGCGGACAATGCTCTCTCAGGCTATTGCTGAGGGGAGAGATGCAGCCAAGTTCACAATACGATGTGGCCGTGACACCACCGACTCTCTGGGCAGTGCGATTTCCACAACAGTGGCACTCCCCCGGCATGCCTGGCTGAGGACTACTGCTTCTCGGGGGATGTCCAGAACACCCTGATGGACATGCCTTTTGATGGCATTCGCCTTTTTGACAACAAGGCAGATAGTACGTTGGAGCGTTTTAAGGACTCACGGGTTACGGCCAAGTCCTTCGGCATTTCGGCCACTCGCCCTAGACCACCTTCTGCTTTTCACTCCTTTCGCGCCACGGAAGGCATGCCCCAGCACGTTCGCTTCAGAGCCACAGGCCACAGCAGCAGCAGTCTCAACCCGGCTGCGGATGTGGGACCCGCAGAGGTGGGTCTGGGGGCCAACAGGCGAGTCAGTCCACTTCCACCCCAGCCACAACTGCCCCAAAACCTTCCTAGTCTGGTCTTTCAGGCCCATTAAACGCCAGTGGGCGGCAGGATTCACCATCACCTCCCCCACTGGCGCACCATCACTTCAGACAGGTGGGTTTTACAAATAGTCTGAAGGGGCTACTCCCTTCCCTTAGAGACTGCCCCTCCAGCCATGCCACTCCAGTACCACGTATGTTGGGGGATTATTTGGCACTTCTTCAACAGGAAGTCGCGGCCCTTTTGGCCAAGATAGCCATCTAGCGTGTTCCTGTGCCAGAAGTAGGATGTGGTTGTTCTTCCCACTAATTTCTGGTGCCCAAGAAGGGAAAGGGCCTGTGTTCTATCTTGGACCTCATTGTAACTCTAGCTCAGGTCTTGTCTGCTCTCAACCCTGGAGACTGGATGGTAGCGTTGGACTTGCCGAACGCATATTTCCACATTCCCGTCCTGCTGGCCCACCAGCGTTACATGCGGTTCACGGTAGGCCATGAGGACTTTCAGTTTACCGTGCTACCCTTTGGCCTTACCAGCGCCCCTCGGGTGTTTGCGAAAGTGATGGTGGTGATCACAGCTCATCTGCGCAGATCAGGGGTTCCAGTCTTCCCCTATCTCGACAACTGTCTGTTGAAGGCGGACTCACCCCAGCTAGTCGTCTCCCACCTCCAGACTACGGCGGACCTCCTGTATTTGCTGGGGTTCTTCATCAATGTGCCGAAGTCGCACCTGATTCCCTCTCAGAAGCTCCTCCTCATTGGAGCCTTCTGGATACGATGCAGTTTCGGGCCTATCCTCCCGAACGCCGAGCCCAGGATATTCAGGCTATGATTCCGATCTTTCCACCTCTATCCTGGGTTTTGGTCAGGATGACCCTGAGGCTGCTGGGCCTAATGGCATATGCGGGACCTGAAGTTCCAGTGGGCGCAGCGTCAGGGAATCTGCCCAATTACGTCCAGATCTTGGAGGGCACTGCACAGCAGCTGCAGTGGTGGCTCATGAACCGACAATGGGTCCAGGGCAGATCCCTCTCCCTTCCCCAACCAGAGCACACAGTAGTGACGGACGCGTCTCTCCTGGGATGGGGGGGTCACATGGGCGAGGTGGAGATCAGAGGCCTCTGGTCTCCGGCTGAGCCTAGGCTCCATATCAACCTTCTGGAGCTTCGGGTGATCCGACTTGCACTGAAGGCAATTCCTTCGCTCTGTCAAATGGGAAAGTGGTGCAGGTGTTCACAGACAACACCACCGCCATGTGGTACTACAACAAACAAATGGGGTGGGGTTGTGGACCCTATGTCAGGAGGCAAGTTCACTGAAAGCCAGGGCGGACAAACTCAGCCGCAGGTGCATGATGGATCACAAATGGCATCTTCTCTCGGGCGTGGCACAAGGTCTCTATTGACAGTGGGGAGAGCCTTGGTTAGATCTATTCGCCACCGAAGAGAATGTGCAATGTCAGCAATTCTGCGTGTTGGAATTTCCAAGGCGGCACTCACTAGGTGATGTTTTTCATCGCGAGTGGTGTTTGCGGTCTGTTGTACGCCTTTCCGCCTATACCACTTCTGCCCAGAGTGCTGAAGATCATCAGGCATGACTGGGCCCAAGTCATTCTTGTGGCGCCAGACTGGGCTCGAAGAGCTTGGTATCCCGAGCTACTCAGTATGATGATCAATACCCTGATCCGACTGCCTCTTTGGTAGGACCTACTGTCACAGCAGCAGGGGACAGTCCTCCACCCAAACCTGTCCAGTCTCCAACTCTTTGAGTGGAGATTGAGCTGTGGCAGTTGTCCCTCCACTAAGTTGGTATACGCCTGTAGGTGTAACAAATTTGTGGCATGGTGCACAGCAAAGGCTGTAGATCCCCTTTCTGCCCCTCTTTCAGACGTTCTTCTGTTCCTGCTTTCTTTAGCCCAGCAGGGCTCTGCTCTGGGACTATCAAGAGCTATCTTTCTGCTATTTTGGCCTTTTTCAGGCTCCCTGATCAGCCCTCGCTTTTCAAGTCCCCTGTTGTAAATAGATTTCTTAAAGGCATTACTCATCTTTTCCCTCCTATTCCTTTCATAATGCCACAGTGGGACTTGAATCTGGTTCTTACATATTTAATGTGCACTCCCTTTGAGCCTCTTCACAACTGTCCTCTTCGTCTGCTGACTTTGAAGACTGCTTTCCTGGTTGCCCACACCTCTGTCAGGAAAGAGAGTGAGCTCCAGGCTCTTTCTTGTAAAACTCTGTTTCTATCTGTTCATCCGGACAAGGTTGTACTCAGGACACGACTATCCTTTCTGCCAAAGATTGTCACTGCCTTTCAAATCGGGCATACCATCACTTTGCCCACATTCTTTCCACCTCCACTTCCTTCCAGAGAGGAAGAGAGGCTCCTCCGTCTGGACCCAAACGTGCACACAACAGTTCCGGGTGGATGACCAACTCTTTGTTGGCCACGTTGGCGCCAAAAAGGTCGGGCCGTACACAAGCGGACTATCACCCGATGTGTCATCTTGTGTATTAAGGCCTGTTATTCTCTGGATAAAAAGAAGCCTCCCGTGGGGTTGCGCGCCCATTCCACCAGGGCGACGACTGCCACTACGGCGTTGGGAGTGCTGTCCCCTTACAAGACATCGGTCAGGCAGCTATGTGGGCCTTGTTGCACACTTTTACCAAGCACTACTGCCTTGACTGCCAAGCCTGGAGAGATGGCTTCTTTGGCCATTCTGTACTCTGGGACTTCTTGGTGTGATCTTAGTTCGCAGACCCACCACCGGGGTTGGTATTGCTGGGGTATCTATTCTAAGGTAAGGAATCCATCACTATGTGTTTTTTTAAATGAACAATTTACTTACCTTCGGTAACAATATATCTGTAAGAAACCTTATTAGTGATAGATTCCTTACAGCCCCACCCTTCCTCCCCATTCTGTGATCTGATTTCTAGGGTTAAGGTCATCCCTTTCAGAGCCCTAGTTTCAAGGCAACAGTGGTCAGTATCTTGCATGGCTCTACGTTTCTGGTTCGGAAAGTCATGTACAGAACTTACGTCAGCGCGCAAGAGCGGCGTCTAAGTAGCTACCGCTACGTCATCTTGGCAACCACGGCACCAATGACGGACGCGGAGCCACACAACGCCACCTTCCTATGCACAGGGGTACTGCTGATGAAAATTTTCCGGATCCAGTCTGACGCCTGGGGTTAATTCTAAGGTAAGGAATCTATCACTACTAATGTTTCTTACAGGTATATCGTTACTGAAGGTAAGTAACTTGTTCATTAATACCGCCAGAACTTACAAGGGCTGGCTGGCCCAACAACCAGCCAGGAGAGATATTACACATATTCATTTGTTGGGTTTATATTGTGTGGTCTTATCGTATATCTTTTCATATAAAATGGATACTCATTTTTATAACACCCGTGTGAAGTCTTATTTGTGGTGTCATCATTGGGTTGCTGTGAGCGTGGTTGCAAATACTTTACACATTTGCCTTGAAGATAAGCCTGGGTGCTCGTGCCAAGCTACCGAGGGGGTGAGAGGGGGCTGTCTCAGAAGGTGACCTTCCTTACCCTGATGTGGAACCGCGAGTCCCTATTTGGCCTAAGGTACTTACCTCAGCAAACCAGGGATCCCGGATCTAACAGGGACAAATGTTCTATTGCTCTCATCTCCTAACCCATTTTTTGTGAGCAGATTAAGACAGAGTCCCTTTCCCCTGTCAGCTATTCTGGGGGCTTTGAGAGAACTCAATATTTTTATCTCCCTCCTCTTTTTTCTGTTGGGAGCCCTGACCATCCTTCTGGGAGTCCCCCCTCTCCCCTCCCCCAGATGCCTTCTTAGACACTCTGGTACTCACCCAGCGATCTTCCTCCTTAGCAAGCTCCCTGGGGTCACTATCCACTAGTTGTTGACACAGCTCTGTAAAACAAGCATAAAGCATGTGTTCTGTTCAGAATCAAATTGTGCAGCAAAATATATTCATTGACTTTGTTGCTTTTACCCACCCACTCACTGCCTTGCTGGAATAATCTCTGAATTCATCCAAGACTGATGTGACAGTTGTGACTGTCCCTGAGTCTCTAGTGGTACCTTTTAGGGATTAACCCACATACGTCAATTAAAATGGCTTTCATGGGAGTATACTGCACCAGTTCCGTCACCTTCCCCCACTGTTAGCATATGCCTTCATAGGCTTGCTCCCCAATCCCACACTGGGAGCTTTTACATTTTACAGACTACCTCATATGCAGAAAACCATTGTATATGTCATCTCCCACCACATAACAGGGCACCAGGTCTTGTAGTATATGGATCCTCACCTCCCCAGTGAACACTGAAGGTATGCTGCCACCATTGTTGCTGGATTCTGCTTGTCTGGCGTTGAGCTCCTCTAGCTCCTTCATGCTCACCCCAGGAGCCAGTAATAGTTTCTTTGCAGCCAAACCCCTTTTTGCCTTCTCTCCTCTGCCTCCAATTTTAACTTGGCCAGCTAAAGTTTGAACTTCCTCTCAGCCTTTCTGTCCTCCAGCTCTTCTGGGGACAAACTACAGGAAGACACACTGCTTTCTACCCTGACAATGGGCTCCACTCCTGGGTACTACTGCTCAAGACCTGTGCCCAGGTCCTCCTCTTGCTCCCCCATGCACTTTTTCTCATCTTCTGATGTCCTCAGCAACTGGTGAGCCTCTTCATATGCCCTGAGAGCCTTTTGAAGCTCCTCCTTCTGGAGCTCCTTTTGGCTGGAGCCCTCTATCCATGCAGAGACTTATGAGTTTAGCTGCAGTGTACCATTCTAGGTTGCTCAGCTCAAGCTCCATCCTTGCAGGTAGGATCACAGGCACAGACTGTCAGGTAGAATGGGAGTGAGCTTGGGAAAAACAAAAGCAGCCAATCAAAAAGAATTTAAAATGAGGTTGAATCTGGTATCAAATTATTTAAATGGTATATCTGTGTTGCACAAATCACTGTATGGTACTGCACAAACATACGTCCGGGATCCCTCCGCTGCCCCCAATGTGAGAAATTGGGTTGTTGTTTGAGGGGGTTAAGGACGATACCCTACTCAAGCAACAGCCACAGTCCTTGTCAAAGTGAGCCACAAAAATTCATTACATTAACCTGATCTTATCCCTCTGTTAGCTTGGCACAAAAGTCAAGTCAAGTCAAGTCAGAGAATTTATATAGCGCACTACATACCCAGAGGGTCTCAAGGCGCTTAAGGAGGGGTGGGGAATCATTTGTCAAATATCCATGTTTTAAGTTGCTTTCTGAATGCTAGGTGGTTCTGGGTCAGCGAAGGTAGGTGGGAAGTGAGTTCCAGGTTTTAGCTGCCAGGTAGGAGAAGGATCTACCTCCCATGGTGGTCTTGTTGATGCGAGGTACAGTGGCAAGGGCTTGGTTGGAAGATCGAAGCTGGCGGGAGGGGGCGTAGAAGGACAGTCGTGTGTTGAGGCATTCTGGTCCGATTTCGTAGAGTGCTTTGTGTGCGTGGGTAAGGAGCCGGAAAGTGATCCTCTTATTGATGGGAAGCCAGTGGAGGTTTTTCAGGTGACCAGAGATATGTTCTTTACGCGGGATGTCTAATATGAGCCTGGCTGAGGCGTTTTGGATTCGTTGGAGTTTTTTCTGGAGTTTAGCGGTAGTCCCGGCGTAGAGGGTGTTTCCATAGTCCAGTCGGCTCGTGACCAGAGCGTGGGTGACCGTTTTCCTAGTTTCGGTGGGGATCCAACGAAATGTTTTTTTGAGCATGCGAAGAATGTTGAAGCAGGATGAGGAGACGGCGTTGATTTGTCTGTTCATTGAAAGTGAGGAATCCAGGATGACGCCCAGGTTCCGTGCATGGTCTGTTGGGATGGGTGCTTTTCCAAGGGCTTCTGGCCACCAAGAGTCGTCCCATGCGGAGGGGGAGGTACCTAAGATGAGGACTTCTGTTTTATCTGAGTTCAGTTTCAGACGGCTGTGTTTCATCCATTCGGCTACTTCTTTCATTCCTTCGTGTAGGTTCGTTTTGGCGGTGCTAGGGTCATTGGTGAGTGATAGGATCAGTTGAGTGTCATCCGCGTAGGAGATGATGTTGCGGTTGTGTTGGCGGGCGATGGCCGCGAGGGGGCTCATGTATACGTTGAAAAGCGTGGGGCTGAGTGAGGATCCTTGTGGTACGCCGCAGATGACTTCAGTGGCCACTGACTTGAATGGTGGAAGGCGGACTCTCTGGGTTCTTCCGGTGAGGAACGAGGTGATCCATTCCAGTGCTTTTCCTTGGATTCCGATGTTTCTGAGGCGCTGTAGAAGGGTGCTATGGCAGACTGTGTCGAAGGCTGCGGAGAGGTCGAGGAGGATGAGGGCGACTGTGTCTCCATTGTCCAGTAGAGTACGAATGTCGTCTGTTGCTGCGATGAGGGCAGTCTCAGTGCTGTGTTTTGCTCGGAAGCCGGACTGTGAGGAGTCGAGGGATTTGACGGCTTCGAGGAAGGCGGCGAGCTGGTTGTTGACAGCTTTCTCGATGACTTTGGCCGGGAATGGAAGGAGCGAGATGGGGCGGTAATTTTTGAGTTCGGTGGGGTCCGCTGTGGGTTTCTTCAGAAGGGCGCTGAGTTCCGCGTGTTTCCAGCTTTCCGGGAAGGTGGTGGATTTGAAAGAGCAGTTGATGACGTCTCGGAGGTGCGGTGCTATGATGGAGTCTGCTTTGTTGAAGATGTGGTGAGGGCATGGGTCTGTGGGGGATCCTGAGTGGATGGAGTTCATCAGGCGGATGGTGTCCTCAGTGGAGATTGGGTTCCAGTCATTAAGGATGTTCGAGGGGTGTGGAGGTTCAGCAGATGGTTGGGTGGGTTGGTCTTCGGGTTGGTTGTCGAAGCTGTTGTGGATGTCTGCAATTTTGTTGTGGAAGAATAAGGCTAGGGAGTCGCAGAGTGCTTGAGAGGGGGTGATGTCGTTAGAGTTGGCCGAGGGATTGGTAAATTCCTTGACGATGTTGAAAAGTTCCTTGCTGTTATGGGCGTTGTTATCTAGTCGTTCCTTGAAGGCGGTTTTCTTGGCTTTTCGGATCAGTTGGTGGTGTATGCGGGTGGCGTTTTTGAAGGCGTCCTTGGTGATGGTGGTTGGGTCTTTTTTCCAGGCCTTCTCAAGGGAGCGGCAGAGTTTCTTGGATTTCTTAAGATCATCGTTGAACCATGATGCCTTCTTGCTGCCAAGTTTGCTTTGTCGTTTTTTCAGTGGTGCTAGGATGTCGGCGCTGTTGGAAAGCCATAGTGTGAGGTTGGTGGCGGCTTGGTCGGGGTTTGAGGAGTGGGCTGGGGGGTTTAGAAGAAGCGAAGAGGAGATCTGGTCGATGGTGATTTTGTTCCAGTTTCTTTGCAGAGTTGGTTGGCGTTGGTTGTTGGGTTTGGGCTTGTTGTAGGTAAAGTGAACGCAGCTGTGGTCAGTCCAGAGGAGAGCCGTAGTGTGGCTGAAGGAGACATGCTTGCTGGAGGTGAAGATAGGGTCGAGAGTGTGACCTGCGATGTGGGTGGGGGAAGTGACCAGTTGTTTAAGTCCGAGGTTGGCGAGGTTGTCCAGAAGGGTGGTGGAGTTGCGGTCGTTGTTCTTTTCAAGGTGAAAGTTGAGGTCTCCCAGAAGGATGTAATCTTTGGAGGGGAGGGCGTGTGGGGTGTGATGTCCTCACTAAATTGTGCGCGGGGTCCTGGTGGCCTGTAGAGGAGGGTGCCTCTGAGTGTGGTCTTGGGGTCGATGTGGATCTGGAAGTGAAGGTGTTCAGAGTTGGCGAGGTTGACGTCAGAGCTGGTTGAGATTTGGATGGATTTCTTATGGACGATAGCGATTCCTCCTCCTGTGTGGCCGGTACGGTCCTTGCGTATGATCTTATAATCATCTGGAATGGCAATGGTGATGTCTGGGGCGGAGGAGGCGTTCATCCATGTTTCTGTAAGGAAGGCGACGTCCGGAGAGATGGTGTCTAGTAGATTCCATAGGTCAATGGCGTGCCTGTGGACCGATCGGGTGTTGAGCAAGATGCATTGTAGGGGGTTGGAGTCGGGAATCAGAGGTGAGATCGTAGTGGAGATGTTGACGGTGCCGATGAATCTGCAGGAGTAGCATGAGAAAGGTCCATGGGTGTGTCCAGGAGCGGCTTGGACGCAGTTGGGAGGACGGCCGGGGTTAAGGGCTAGGAGGGTGGTGGCATCGTAGGTAATGCGGGAGGGGTGGGCATGACGAGGGCCAGGGGGTATGGTGCTGGGCGCGGTCCAGGCGCGGACGGGCGTAGACGGGCTTACCTTTGGCGCACCTTCGGCGCGAATTGGGCGCGGTCGCTGCGCGTGAACGCTGCGCGCGGGAGTAACTGTCATATATGGATGGTGGAGGGGGAGGGGCGAGGGCGGCTCAGCTGGGAGGCGGGGCGGGCTACAGATGACCACAACAACAACAAAATGGAGGCGGAGGGGGGAGCACAGCGGAGCGCTAGGGCAAACGCGCAAACACAGTGAAAGCAGCAAATTAAAATTCGAAAAGTGCAAATAAATCAGAGCTGCAACCAGGCACACAGCAGGCAACAATAATTAGGCAGATTAAACAAAGCAATGCAGCACAACGATACCGAGTGTCACAGAGGGACACTCGGGAGCGACCACTCAGCCCGAGGGAGAGGAGCGAGACACAGCGCTTTCCGGTAGGGGAGCGCTGTTCTAGTCAGTGGGAGGGCGGCTCAGCTGGGAGGCGGGGCGGGCTACAGATGACCACAACAACAACAAAATGGAGGCGGAGGGGGGAGCACAGCGGAGCGCTAGGGCAAACGCGCAAACACAGTGAAAGCAGCAAATTAAAATTCGAAAAGTGCAAATAAATTAGAGCGGCAACCAGGCACACAGCAGGCAACAATAATTAGGCAGATTAAACAAAGCAATGCAGCACAACGATACCGAGTGTCACAGAGGGACACTGGGGAGCGACCACTCAGCCCGAGGGAGAGGAGCGAGTCCTCCCCGCATATTGAGGTAGGATCGACGTCGGACGGTGCCCAGGCCAAGTCCCCTCTGGAGGTTGTCATCGAGACGACTCTGACTCGGCGTCGGTTGACGCTGTTTGCGACATCCATGCCTCCTCTTTTGCATGAGGTTGGTGTTCCTCCCGAGTCGTCGGACGACGAGGTGACTCCCACAAGGTGTCAGTCGAAGCCGGTGCCGGCACCTACGCCTCCTCTTTTGCAAGAGGTTGACGTTCCTCTGGACTCCCCAGATCTGAGATCTTTTCAGTCCATGATGCAGGTACCAAGTGTTGCGTGGCTTTTGGATCAACCTCCTGCTCCTCCACTTTTTCTGTCTAGTGGACGGATTAGTCTTCAACTGTCTCCTACCGACGGTTTATTGTCGCCTCCCCGGATGGCAAGTGAGGCCACTGCAGCCTACACCCGAGCTATTCACTGGGCGGCAGCTATTCTTCGATTTCAGTCGTCTGTGGTTTCCCTGCCTTCTGATCCTTTACTGGATCTTCTCCACATGGAGCCTATTGAGGTGGAGCCTTTGCTGCCCCTTGGGGCATCTTTGTTTGATATCATGCTTGGCACATGGGTGAGGCCCTCTTCTGGTGACCCTGTTGATCGGGCCATTGTTCATCGACACTGTCCTGCCCCGGATGATCCACTCTGCCTCTCCCTTCACCCTAGAGCTCAGGGCCTTGTTGTTCAGATGGCTTTTGACTTGCAGGCTTCCTCCGCCTTGCCATTGTTCCCACCAGGAAGTCTAGGTGGTTGGACACATGTGGTTGCCAGCTTTTCGCCTCTGCCAGTGCTGGCATCCGTGCATTAAATAAGGCTTGCATGTTCGCACGCACATCCTCTGCCCTTTGGGACTTGGTTGAGAACCTTCCCCCTTCTATTCCAGAAGAGCCGCGGGCAGGATTACTTCATCTTCTGCTTGATGGCAGGGGAATGACGCAATTTTGCGTCCGATCTTCTCTTGATGCAACTGACTCAGTGGGACGGGCTCTTGCTCGATCTGTGGCTTTGTGCCGCCAGCTTGGCTGCGCGATAGTCATTTCCCAGACAATGCTCAGGATGCTCTTAGCGATCTGCCATTCAATGGCGTGGATTTGTTTGACCCCACGTGGATTCGGCGGTCTCCCGTTTCTTGTCTGGGCTACCGTAAATCTTGCGGCACGACTTTCTGCCTTGTGATATATTTTTCTTCTGCATAGGCGATGTTGACTTGTTGGTTTGATTTCTCAAAAAAATAAATGAAAAAAACACAAACCCGGTTTCCTGCATAGTGCCCTGATAGTGTAAGCGGTTGTTCCACCATTCCAGTTTTCATTCAGTACACCCGGATGGCTGGTTCTTTCTTTCTTCCAGTTCTCTGAATGTGTGTTTTGCCCAAGGGGACTTGCTGGCTATTGGGTAACTGCCTTAGCCCGCTCCTATGGAGTCATTCTTGCGGACATCCTTCAAGGGGTCAGGCTGTCCCATTTTTCTGCTGCGATCCTAATGCAACCATCGCTCTGTTGCACTTCGGTTGCAATTGGCTCCAGTTGTGTGGCCTTGGCATGGGTGCCTTGCCGTGCGGCCTCTACCTTGCCTGCCTTGACGAGATCTTTGTTTTTTCAGCGTTGCAGTGATCCTCTTGTCTATGATTAAGCATGGGCGAATTTTGTAAATTCGCAATTTGCGAATTTGCGAATTCGCGATCTGCAAAATCCACGAATTTGCGGATTCGCGGATTTTGTGGATTGTGTGGGTAATGGCCGGGCGGGAAAACGGTGCACATCGCTAGTGTGAGGGGCAGGGCCAAACGGGCGAGGCTTATATGCGAGTTCACATGCCTCTTGTGTGCATAAAAGGACATGCACGGATCAGAGAAGCTCGTGGTCACAGGAACTGCACAGGGATTGAGCTCGTTAAAGTCAATTATGCAAAGGCCTCCATCAAGCATCATAGCTAATTTTCGACGATAGATATGGGGAGAACGCACACCTACCCAGCCTCGACAAAACACACATTTTTGGGGGGGCTGATTAACTTTGCCATCACACCAAAGAGCGCCGGGGTCCCTCGAGTGAGCTGTCCATCAAGTGGGTAAAGGGCGCGAAGACGGTGCACACACCACTAGTGTGTGGGGAGGGGCCAAACGGACGGGGCTTATATGCGAGTTCACATGCCTCTTGTGTGTATAAAAGGACAGGCACGGATCAGAGAAGCTCGTGGTCACAGGAACTGCACAGGGATGGAGCTCGTGGAAGTCAATTATGCAAAGGCCTCCATCAAGCATCATAGCTAATTTTCGACTATAGATATGGGGAGAGCGCACACCTACCCAGCCTCGACAAAACACACATTTTTGGGGGGGCTGATTAACTTTGCCATCACACCAAAGAGCGCCGGGGTCCCTCGAGTGAGCTGTCCATCAAGTGGGTAAAGGGAGCGAAGACGGTGCACACACCACTAGTGTGTGGGGAGGGGCCAAACGGACGGGCTTATATGCGAGTTCACATGCCTCTTGTGTGTATAAAAGGACAGGCACGGATCAGAGAAGCTCGTGGTCACAGTAACTGCACAGGGATTGAGCTTGTGAACGTCAATTATGCAAAGGCCTCCATCAAGCATCATAGCTAATTTTCGACGATAGATATGGGGAGAACCCACACCTACCCAGCCTCGACAAAACACACATCATCCTGTAACTGTTTTAGGATGGCGCTGGCAAGCTGCCAGCGCCATCCTAAAGTAGTTACTAAATTAGCTTCATCAGGGAAGCACTAATAGATAAATTAAAGCAGGTGCTCGAGCACCTGCTTTATTTTATCTATTAGTGCTTCCTGTTGAAGCTAACGTAGTAACTATTTTAGGATGGCGCTGGCAGCTTGCCGGCGCCATCCTAAAATAGTTAAAAGTTCAACAGGCTTGAACTTTTGCCCCCCAAATCCGCCGCTCGCGGATCTCGTGGATTTTCAGTAAATTCGCGGGAGTTCGCGGATCGCGGATTTACCGAAAATCCGCGAAATCCGCGAGCGGAACGGATTTTCCGCTCACCCTTATCTATGATGGCTGCTCTTCTTTTAACAGCCACTGTCTCTCGGGGCCCTTGTTCTCTTCAGTTCAGACGCAGTTCTTCCACGGCCGACGCCCTGTCCTTATTTTGCGCCAGGGACAAACACCGCTGTGCGGCACGCTTATTACTATTGGCGCAAACTTGGGTGCACCCTGGTATGTCTGCTATCATATGGTGTTTGCGTTGTTGCTTCTATGGTCAGTCCTTACTGGGCTTGTCTTTCAAGGTAGCCGATTTACCATGTACGTCTCTGCTGTACATTATCTTATGTGGTTATACTAAAGGGGTTCTGCCCACATCACCCTCCCATACCAGAGAAGGGGTCATCAAAAAGATGAAAAAGTAGAAAAAACATTACTAAGGGATACATTTCACATTTAATGTTATGACCCAAGAAAAGTTAAATTATCTTGTTGTTTACGACTTAATGTAAACAATTCTTACTAATCATAATTTATAAGGACATATAAACGTATCACAAGAACAAGTGGCACACAAAATTAATCCAAAGAATAACAAATCAAAAAAATATATAAATAATCCTACTATACACAGTACATAAATTCTTTACAATACATATATACAACATATATATACAACATATACAATATATATACACAACAGCGTATCCTAAGAAAGATAATTGAAACCTTTCTCAAAATATATAAACTCCCACTTATGAGTGATATAAATCTAAAAGGGAATCCTACTAGCGCCTGAGAAGAAAATTCTCTCACAAAACTAACTTAATACAGGTCGCAAGAAGTTGAAACAAATAGAAATAACGATAAAGGGACTCCTTTAACACAAGAGTGTCGATGCAGTCGCGGTCGCGTTTCCGCCAGTAGACTTCATGGCTTCATCAGGACAGTGGTACTTGCAGGAAAACTATCGATGAACAAGCCACTCCCACAGGGGGAGGGCAAGAGGAAGAAATCCTCTTGAACTAATACCCGGGACCCTTCAGGGCAATAACAAGCGTACAGTGTCCACTTATCCAAACAAATGGGGAGACAAACGCGTCGAAGGCTTTAAGTGGCAAAATAAAGCAGGGCGGCAAAATTACGCTCCTACAGCTCCTTAAAATGAAGTCGCACTAGCTCCCAAACCGGCATCAACAATCCACAGGCAGCAAACACCCAAGTTCATCTTTATCTTATGGCCTCGTTTTCTGGCCACTTTCCGAACTGCAGTTTTTCCACATTCCCTGCTGCTTCCGGACAGGTGTTTTCCACGCTTCTGCTTTGGGTTCATACTGTAACACTCTCATGGGGAGTGTTCTCTTCTCCGGATACTCGCTTCTTGGTTTCCGGGACCTTTAGGTTGGTCCTGACTGTTTCCACTAGCGTGCCTAGCTCCATCTCCTCATCTGTCTTGCGGAGCACCGTGCTCCTGCTGTGCGAAGGGCGGATGGCGGATGGCGCTTACGGGCTTGGACATTGTCCTGTCCAGTTCTGCTTCCACATGACTGTTGGTACTTTTTCCATCCCTAGTCTATTATTGTGTTACGCTTCATTTTTGAGAGTCTTTCTTCTTATTCTATATCTGCTCTGTGCTCTTACACAGCGGAATCGTGCAGGCAACATTCCTTCAGGCGGTATCCATGGTCCTTGACTTGGTCTGCTTGTACTACGAGCTCTTATGTCTGGCTTGCCTGGTGCTTTATTTGCCGGTTGCCTTCTTGCTATTGGGTCTCTCGCATCATAGCTGCTCTACCCTACAGGAGTGTCTTTAATATACTTTGTGTGGTTCTAGCATCCACACGGTATGCTTATGTACCTTCCAGTCTACTGTTTGACTATCGTTCTTACTGTAGTCCTGTTTTGGGCTCTTCGGCTGATTGCCGTCTGCCCTTTCACATACAGACCAACTATGTACTGGCATGTCTTCTGTTTCTAGTACTACCAGCACTTTCTGACCTTGGGTTGGCATCCTGCCAATGCTGTCAGGTGCAGGTTTTAACAGTGCTTCTTTCCACTGTTGTGCATACTGGACCAGTATGCGCTGACTGTCATACCAGTTGCCATCTCTCTGGGTCTTACTTATGGTCGGAACGCCGGATCCTGCGGATCTATCAGACTCTAGGTTCAGTTCCACTTCTTCGTGAAATCATGAAATCATGCACTTTCCATTTCACACCCACATATCTAGTATGTGTTTTCTTTCTCTCACCCGGTATACATACGGGGGTTTTCAGGCTGTTCTTGGATGGCTTGTGGTGCCATGGCCTCCCAATGTTTTCCGCTCTTCTTGAGTTTCAAGGGTTGGTGTAGCCTCGCTGGCTTGCAGTCCCTACCGTGCTTCATCACCCTGTTGACGGCTACGTTCCCTCGGGAACTTGATGGATTGTAGTCCCAGATCCTCCTCCTCTATGGGTATGGCTATGGTATCTATTCTAAGTTAAGGAATCTTCGACTAGATGTCTCTATCAGATGAACAAGTTACTTACCTTTGGTAACGATGTATCTGGTAGAGACACAGTCTAGCCGCAGAGTCCTTAATGCCCGCCCGTCCTCCCCGTTCTGCGAGGACCAATTCAGGTTGGGATTTCTATACTCTTCTCCCTCCGGGTGGCTTGACCCTTCTACAAGGTGACATTTTCTCTTCACTCTGACTCAGAATGCTTCATTCTGTTTTCATTGCTCTACTCCACCCATTCTTGGGATTGGGCATACGTTATGCTCATATGTCATGTGTCCTTTCCAACACTATGCCTGAATTGTATGGTGTGAAATCTATTCATGATTTTCCCACCCCGCTCTCCTCTTCGCCATCGCCTTGGGGTCTCTTACCACCCCTGTGACCCTTTAGTTCAAGTTTATTGGCTCTGCCACATTCTATAGGTCTCTTATTGGGGTTACGACGTCTCTTTCTGTTGACGTCTTCTTCTTGATCCTGTGTTCCGGACTTGTTGTCCTTCAAGGTTCTACGTTATGGTTGCAGATTTTCTGTTGTCTGCCCTGCTGTTTTTTCACTTCCTCATCTACCTCCAAAGGTGGTTTGGCTTTCACTTTTGTGGGGTTGCTTCTCAGAGCGGTGCTCTGCTCTTTCCTTTTTTGACTTTTCAAAATACACTGCCTGGCACTGTCCTTTATGGTGCTGTTTTTCATATTTCAATTTCTTTCTCTTTTTTCATAATTTTTTCACACTGTCCCCATATTCTCGCAGTTTTTGGTGGTGGCTCTGCGTTGTGGCGTAGAAAAGTTTCTCCAACAAAAACTGACGTCAGCGCCCCGGGAGGGGCATATATGGCTCTGCTGACGTCATGGCCATGGACAACGTCAGGGCGGAGCCATGTAGCGCCGGTCGCAGCGCGCAGAGGTGCTGCTGCAGAAAGCTTTACGGATCCAGTCGGATGCCTGGGATATTCTAAGTTAAGGAATCTGCGGCTAGACTATGTCTCTACCAGATACATCATTACCGAAGGTAAGTAACTTGTTCATTTGGACTTATCTTTTTTTGGAAGTTGAAAATCTCCATTGAAACGAAGCTAAAGATGACGAGGGCCCCAAGGGGCAGGATACCCCTTCTGTGAGTAGCCACGGAGCAGGATTTACTGCTGCGGCATACATAGCTCAAGCTGCTGCGAAGTCCATCTGAACGGCGATGGATCTTGGGCAGATCAACAAGCAGGTATGTCTCGATCTCCTGTCAGTTGTCAGAGCACTTTATGGGCAAACATTTTTTAGTTTTCACCCCCCAAGTCTGCACAACTTTAGCACTACTTCCAAGGGCTGTGGACTGGAGAGGCACTACTTGGACGGTCAGGACTCAGGCGGGGTCCAGGTGTGGGTTTAAGATGGTTGGAGCCTTTACAGTCCCTAAGGCTCTGATCAGGAGGCAAGCCAACTTGCCCTTGGAGTCATTCAGAAATCCTGGGTTCAAGTAGAAGAGCAGGGCTCAAGCAGCAGGGTAGACCTCTGGGGGTTTAAAGCAGGGTTCCGGTAGGAGAACAGTCCTTCTTGGGGCAGCACAGCAGTCCATAGCAGGCCACACCACAGCAGCATGTAGTCCTCAGAGTATTTGCGCAGATCCAGAAAGTGAACTGAAGTGTGGATATTAGAGTGCTATTTCTATAACTGGTGACTCTTTTGAAGTGGGAGAAACTTCGAGAAACTTCTCCTCACAGAAGTATATTGGATTTCCCGCCACCCTGCTCTGCTTTTATTCTGTCTGCAGACACAATAAGCTTAGTGTGAAGTTCTTTGTGTGAGTGCAAGGGGCAGTCTTTTAAACTGTAAGGGGGCTGTACACAGCTCTGCCCCCACCCCCCAAATCCTGCCTTTAGTGGCTCATCCAAATACATCTACTCCCTCTGATGTGTGGTTGTCTGAAAGGAATACACAAAGGCAAACTACACCTAGTCATGTGACCAAGAAATAAGTTACAGGCACTAAAGAACAAGTTACTCACCTTCCGTAACAATGTATCTGGTAGAGACACATGTTAGTTGTAGATTCCTTACCTTAAAATTTCCCCCTGGCGTCAGTCTTGATCCAGAGGTTTTTCTTCAGCATTGGCCTGGTGTGTCGTTAGGTGGCGTCGATCGGCTCTGTGTCTGTCGTCAGCATCGTGGGCACCGGATGACGTTGCGGGACCTACATAGATGCCGCCCATGTGCTCTGACTTCAGTTCTTAACACAACTTTCCACGCCAGAAGCACAGAGCCATGAAAGACACTGACCACTGGTGCGTCAAAACTAGAGCCCTATAGGAGAGTCCCTATCCCTAGAAATCAGTTCGCAGAGTGGGTGAGGCGTTAAGGAATCTACAACATATGCCTTTACCAGATACATCGTTACCCAAGGTAAGTAAGTTGCTCATCTGATAGAGACTGTTAGTTGTAGATTCCTTACCTTAGAAAAGATATACCCCAGCAATACCATCCCCCGAGGATGGTCTGCGAACCTAGATCATACCAGAAAGTCCTAGAGGACCGAACGGGCAAAGTACCCATGCCTCTAGACTTGGCTTCCCAAGAAGTAGTGTCTGGTAAATGTGTGCAGGAAGGCCCACGTTGCTGCCTGACAGATACCAAGTACTGGAACTCCATGTGCTATTCCATGGTTGCCGCTGTTGCTCTGGTGGAGTGAGCACGCAACCCAACAGGAGGTTTCTTCTTCGCCAAAGCATAGCTTATTTTGATGCAGAGAACAACCCATCGGGAGTTGGTCCATTTTTTTTAACAGCCCAACCTTTCTTGGCACCCACATAGCCAATGAAGAGTTGATCATCCACCCAAAAGTCTTTGGTATGATCAAGATAAAAAGACAAGGCACGTTTTGGGTCCAGGCGGCGGAGTCTCTCCTCATCCTTGGAGGGATGTGGGGGTGGTTAAAAGGTGGGCAGAGTGATAGACTGTCCCACATGAAAAGATGTGACAACTGTAGGAAGGAACGAAGGTTTCGTCCGATGCACCACTTTATCCGGTTAGACAGATAGTAAAGAGGGCTTGGTGGATAAAGCTTGCAGGTCGCTCACCCCGCGAGCAGAGGTGGTGGCAACAAGGAAGGCACTTTTGAGAGTCAGCAACCTGAGAGGGCAGTGATGAAGAGGCTGGAAGGAAGCACACATAAGTAAAGTGAGAACCATATTTAAATCCCATTGGGGCATTACGAAAGGAGATGGAGGGAACATATGAGTAAGGCCCACAAAGAATATATTAACAATAGAAGATTTGAACAAGGAGGGCTGATCTGGCAGACAAAGAAAAGCATAGATAGCTGCTAGACATCCTTTAACAGTGCCTGAATCAGTTCCTTGGCAGGCCAAAGAAATTATGTACAAAAGAACCTCGGAAAGAAGAGCAGTAGGGGAGTCAACAGCTATGCTGTGCACCATGCCACAAATTTGTTCCATCTACAGGCGTATACCGTTTTAGTGGAGGGACGCCTGGCTGCCAGGATAACATTACAGACTTCGGGCGGAAGGTTGAAAGCTGTCAACTGCTGCCGCTCAATCTTCACACAAGGAGGTGGAGACTGGGCAGGTTTGGGTGAAGAACCCCCCCTGCTGCTGTGATAGAAGATCCTCCCGAAGAGGCAATTTGATCGGACTATTGATGGGCATGCTCAGCGGGTCGGGGTACGAGACTCTTTATGCCCAATCCGGAGTTAAAATATTGACTTGAGCCCGATTGTGCTTGATCTTCTTGAGCACTTTGGGCAGAAGTGGTACAGGCAGGAAGGCGTACAGGAGGCGTAGCTCAACTTGTAATGAAAAGCGTTGCTGAGCAAGTGCTGCCTTGGAAACTCAAATGAGCAATACTGCTGACATTGCATGTTCTCTTCGGTGGTGAACAGATCTAACAAAGGCTCTCCCCTCCACTGAAAGAGACCTTGCGCCACCTTTGGATGAAAACTCCATTCGTGATCGACCAGGCACCAATGGCTGAATTTGTCCGCCCTGGCATTCAGGGTGCCTGCCAGGTGATGAACCACCAGGGTTATGTCCTGATATTTCAGCCATGTCAAGAGGCAGAGAGCCTCTTGACAAAGGGTCCACGGCCCCACCCTACCCTGTTTGTTGCAGTACCACATGGCGGTGGTGTTGTCCGTGAGCACTTGCACCACCTTCTCCTTGAGAGAGGGAAGTGAGGCTGCACCCAATGGAAATTCAGGTCCCACTGCAGAGTCCGCATATTCCATTTGGCATGATCCACCAGCAAGATGCAGGAGGCCATGAGGCCCAGCAGCCTCAGTCATTCTCACTGAAATCTGGGATAGACGCTGAACCATCGGTATCATAGCCCGAATATCCCGAACTTACTGCTTGGGAGGATAGGCCCGAAACTGCATTGTGTCCAGAACCGCCCTGATGAAAGGAGAGTCTGATAGGGAATCAGGTGTGACTTCGGCACATTGATAGTGAACCCCAGCTAGTGCAGGGGGCCCGCAGTAGTTTAGAGGTGGGAGACGACAGCTCAGGGCAGGCCCGCCTTCAATAGCCAGTTGTCGTGATAGGGGAAGATGGTAACCCCTGATCTGTGGAGATGCGCTGCGACCACCGCCTTCACCTTTGAGAACACCCGAGGGACTCTGGTAAGGCCAAAGGAGAGCACGGTGAACTGAAAGTGCTCGTGGCCCAATGGGAACCGAAGGTAACGTCTATGGGCTGGCAGGACGGGGATATGGAAATAAGCACCTGCAAGTCCAGCACCACCATCCAGTCTCCTCGATCGAGTGCATACAGAACTGGGGCTAGGGTGAGTGTTGTGAATTTCTCCTTCCAGAGGAAGAAGCTGAGGGCCCGGAGGTCTAGGATAGGACGCTGGCCTTTGTTCTTTGTGAGCACCAGAAAGTAAATGTAGCAGTAACCACAACCTACTTCTTGCACAGAGACCCTCTCTATGGCTCCCCTGGCCAAGAGAGCCAAAAATTTCTTGCGGAGAAGCACCAAATGATCCTCCAACATTCCACCATAAGAGGGTGGCATAGAAGGAGGGATAGATAGTCTTGAGTGGGAGGAAGTAGCCCCTTCGGACTATTTGCAGAACCCACATGTCCGACGTGATGTGTTGCCAGAGGAGGAGGTGATGGTGAATCCTGGCTTTGACTGGCTGATGGGCATGGAACATCAGGCTAGGAAGGTGTGTATGCGTGGCAGGGGGGAGAAGGGTGGACTGACCTGCCCACTGGCTCCCTGACCACGAGGACGCTGTGTCCCACGTCTGCCGCCACGCAGAGGCTAGACAGATTGTGTGACTTTTGGCTGGGCTGGACAGGATGTGGCTGAGCGACCCCACGAAAAGGATGAAAGGCAGACTGAGGTAAATGGGAGGTAGCCGGGAGGCCCTAGGATCTGGACGTAGCACGAGAATCCTTGAAGCGTTCAAGCACTGAGTCTGCCGTGTCGCCGAAAAAGCGAGTGACATCAAAGGGCATGTTCATCAAAGGATACTGGACATCATCCAGCCAGAAGTTCTAAACCAGACCTAGCCTCTAGGAGCTACCAACGTGGCAATCATTCTGCCCAGTGAGTTGGTGGTATCCAGTCCACATCGTATGGGGAATTTTGCTGCATCTCTCCAGTCTGCAAGTGCTTGAGAGAATGGCCTGGGCCTCCTACAGGCACTGAGGCAACACCTGTGCCATCGTGTCCCAGATAGTAAATATGGGAGTATCGTCCCAAGAGGCAAATGATATTCACCAACCGCCATGCCAAGTTGGAGGAAGAAAACATCCTCTTCTCAAGGTGGTCCAGCTCTCTGGGGAGGGGTGTTGGGTCAGGAAAACGGGGTCGCCCGGAGCGGGGTGGTGACGGTGGGCAATGGTCCTATCCACAGTAGCCCGTGTCCTGAACTTGGACCAAGTGCCCAGATGGACGTCCGTGAGGGCTTCATCGAATGGCAAAAGGGGTTCAGAAGTGGAAGCCACAGGCTGAAGCACCTCTGTCAGGAGATTAGTCCTGACTGCCACCGTAGGGAGCTCAAGGACCTCAGCTGCCCTCCTCCCTACCACACCATAGGAAGCTCCCTCCTCAGTAGCCATGGTAGTAGGAGAAAGCAAGCCAGTGTCAGGGGAGGTGTCCAGATCACTGGAATCACCCAGGTCCATTCGCCAGTCCAGTTCTTCAAGCTGGTCAGTTAAAGGGTCCAGCGGCCCCTCCCAGTCCTCTTCCTCACCTTCTGCCGCAAAAGGAACGCCAGGAATGAACACAAGGACAAAAGTCCCTTCCGGCGTCAGGATCGACATCGATCAACGTCGGTCCGGCTCTGTGTCCACTTTCAAGTTCAAGTTCAAGTTCAGAAATTTGTATAGCGCACTGCTTACCCAGAGGGTCTCAAGGCGCTTGAGGGAGGGGGGGGGGGGTGCTTTACTTATCGAATATCCAAGTTTTTAGTTGCTTTCTGAAGGAGAGGTGGTTTTGTGTAAGGCGGAGGTGGGTGGGGAGAGAATTCCAGGTTTTGGCCGCTAAGTAGGAGAAGGATCTACCCCCCATGGTGGATTTATGGATGCGCGGAATATCGGCGAGGGCTTGATTTGACGATCGTAGATGGCGGGTGGGGGTGTAGAAGGACAGTCGCGTGTTGAGGCATTCGGGTCCTAAGTCGTAGAGGGCTTTGTGTGCGTGGGTGAGGAGACGGAACGTTATTCTCTTGTTGACGGGGAGCCAGTGGAGGTCTTTCAGGTGACCGGAAATGTGAGCTTGACAGGGGATGTCCAATATGAGTCTGGCTGAGGCGTTTTGGATGCGTTGGAGTTTTTTCTGTAGTTTGGCTGTGGTTCCGGCATAAAGGGCATTTCCGTAATCCAGGCGGCTTGTGACCAGTGCGTGGGTGGCCGTTTTTCTTGTTTCGGTGGGGATCCAGCGGAAGATTTTTTTGAGCATGCGTAGGATGTTGAAACATGATGATGAAAGGCGTTGTCTTGTCTGGTCATCGAGAGGGAGGAGTCCAGAATGAAGCCCAGGTTACGTGCGTGATCCGTAGGTATGGGTGCGGTTCCCAGGGCCGGTGGCCACCATGAGTCGTCCCAGGCAGAGGGGGATGAACCTAGGATGAGGACTTCCGTTTTGTCCGAGTTTAGTTTTAAACGGCTGTTCTTCATCCACTCGGCTACTTCTTTCATTCCTTCGTGTAAGTTGGTTTTGGCGGTGTTTGGTTCTTTGGTGAGTGAGAGGATCAGCTGGGTGCCGTCTGCGCAGGAGATGATGTTGAGGTTGTGTTGGCGCGCGATGGATGAGGATGGGGATCGGTGCCAACCGCGGGCATAGTCGATGCCGGGAGCGTCGTTGTCGGGATCATTGTCAGGGAAGGCATAGTGATATTGACCGGCGTCACTCTGGATCCAAGCCTGGAACCATGGGGGCCCTCCGGGCCAAAGCCGCCAGCATTGAAGGCCCAGGGCCAACCGCCGGGGAGAAGTCCAAGAACCCCTGTGCTTCTTCAACTACTTCCTGTGTTTTCCTGACTTACCCGATAACCTCCCTGACGACTTTGAGTGTGACGAGGAGTGCGGGCTCTGCAATCATTCTCAGTACCTTTCTCTCAAACAAAAACGGGAGCGACATGGAGCATAGTGCCAGGCATTCAGCAGGTTTCGGGACTGCTCCCACAAAACCTTCTGGTTCATGGCCCTGCACTCAGAGCACAACTTCGAGTAGTGGTTGTGCTCCAGACAACAAAGGCACACGAGGTGTGGATCCATCAAGGACATCACCTGATGACAGGAGCTGCAAGGCTTGAAGCAGGTCCAACATTGGGACATCCCCCAATGCACCAGGAGTTCGGAACTCAAAAAAGAAGTAGAAAAATACTAGCCAAAAAACAGGTAAGGGGTAGCTCTCTCCGGATCTGCGCTTAGGCTTGTGCGGAAAACGAAAACTAAGTCCAAGAACCCCTGTGCTTCTTCGACGACTTCTTGTGTTTCCCTGACTTACTCGATGACCTCCCTAACGACTTTGAGTGTGACGAGGAGTGTGGGCTCTACAACCGTTCTCAATACCTTTCTCTCAAACCAGAACGGGAGCGACACGGAGCATAGTGCCAGGCCTTCAGCAGCTTTCGGGACTGCTCCCACAAAGCCTTCTGACATTGCGACATCCCTCGATGCACCAAGAGTTTGAAACTCAAAAAAGAAGTATAAAAAGATTAGACAAAAAAACGCTAATAAGTAGCCCTCTCTTCGGATCTGCGCTTAGGCTGGTGCAGAAAAGGAAAACTAATGTTGCTGCGCATGGATGGCGTCTTAGTAGGTCCTGTGACGTCAACCCGGTGCCGACCATGGCCGCTGAGCCAACCAACGCCACCTAACGACGCGCAGGGGTGTACTGCTGATGAAAAATCTCCAGATCCAGACTGACGCATGAGGGAAATTCTAAGGTAAGGAATCCACAACCAAATGTCTCCATCAAATTCACTAGGACAAATAAAGAGGGTTTTAAATTACAATTCCTCAGACACCAAGGATGACTTTCCCAGCTGTTCCCAATAAAAAGGTATCACTTTGAGAGAGGTAGGTCTCACAGTAGTGAAAAAATTATTTGTGAGTTTTTCACTGCCAGGACATGGAAAATGTAAAAGTTCAACTTTTTAATTACATTGCATTCTTCCCGACAGGCTGTCTAGGGCCTGCCTTAAAGGTAATTTTAATATGTATTAAAAATTGTGTTTTAGGCTTGGCAAAGGGGTTATTTTCCCTAGTCGAGTTGACTGTTTAAAACTGCCAATAAGCTACAATGTCACATATTAAGGGGCTACTTGAGTGGGTGGAACAATACGTTCTCCAGACCCACTGGTAACATTTAATATACCTGCCCTGGGTATATAGTGTGTTCCTTTACTTAGAAGTAAATTAAATACGCCAATCAGGTGTAACCCAATTTTACCATGTTGTAGGAAGTGAACACAAACACTGGTTAGCAGTGGTAAAGTGCAAAGAGTCTTCAGGCTAACAAGAATGAATTCAGAAAATATGAGCGGTGCAGGCAAAACGTTTTGGGGGAAGACCACTCTATGGCTGACAGGTCTAACAACACCCTTCTGCAAAAACTCTACAATAACGGAATCCGTGAAAATGCTTTAAAATGGATTACTTTTCGTCTCCTAGACCACCAGAGTATAATCTACCTACCCCCTTTCACGTCACCTCCTCACACAAAACACAGTGGCATTCCTCAATGCCACTGTGTTGTGGCATTGAGGAATGCTACAACACAGTGGCATTCCTCAATTATCTTATCCCCTCTATTATTCAACATTTACTTAACCCATTACTAAATCTTGCAACCTCACCTGTTAGAACTATGCAGATGATACCCAAAGAATTTTTTTAATGGATAGCCATGAAGACCTCTACAATTCAAAACGTAAAGACTGCCTTCAAGCCATAAACACATGGATGATGGGGAATCATCTAAAGTTCCGAGCTTCAAATACTGTAATAATGATATGCAGACAGTGTGAAAACTACCAGTCTACTGCCATATGGCATAAGGAACTTGAAGCCCCTCCGATATAATCCTAGGAGTAACCATTTATTCAGATTTATCCTTGATACCTCATGTTAACAACGTCACAAAGAATACCTTCTACCTAATGAAAACACTGTGTTGCATCTTCACATGCCTTGAATACCAACATAACTGCAACCCATCATCCTCTTGTAATCTTCAAGCTTACCTATTCTAACAGCCGCCTATACCTTGGTGCACCCGCATTCATTATAGGCAACATTCAACTCATCCAAAATACTGCTGTAAGGCTTCTTCTCTACCTTCACACAAAAGAACACATGACTCCAGTCCTGCAATCGCTGTACTGGCTAGTCAGAGCTAAACGGGCAATACTCAAGCACTCTGCATTTTCCACATAGCCTCCCAAGGAAAAGCACCACTACACCTACAAGTTAAACTCAATCTATATAAACCAAACAGATCACTGCACCCCAGGCTTGCACCACTTATCGTACCACCCTACCCTAATAAGTCCATAGAGCCACTGTTTTTTCAGTACATGCTGTCAAGCTCTCAGCCTGCTTTAGAACCACACAGGAGCACATCCACCTCCAAAGACAGTTGAAAACTTGTCTTTTTCCTAGATAAATCCACCACCCACAGACAGGCAGCAGAGCCCAGAAAAAAACACATCCTCAGCTTACAACTAGTTGCAAATAACTCAAACAACAAACTGCTTTCATTATCTAGGTCAGCAAAAAAATGGCTGACTTATGGGTCCCTGTGATATTATAATGTAATGTATTTCCACATGTAACTTCGCCCACAATACAGTGACCATACAATGCAGTGGTCAGAAACTAATTGTAACTTAGAAATTCCCATAATACATATCTGCTATGAGGGTTGTTCAGCACTGTACAGCCAAAACATTCAAACCTCAAACTGAACAACGGAATAACTAAAGAGATCCGTCACACATCACTGGACTGATTTGGAGGTCTTTAATGTAGTCCATTAACTTGAGGTCCCAAATGGCTATACCACCTGACTGCTTCTTTACATTTCACATAGACTCAGATATGGGCAGATAATAAAAATGCGCATCTATAAATATCTCTCCACTTCTCTCTCTCTCTCTCAAACATGGCAGCTTAGGACCAGAACAATATACCTAAACTTAAATTGGACTACCAAGTGCAATAATTAGGTAGACTATATCTCAAGAAATACCATTAGGGACCTGCAGAGCTGTTCAAAGCGAACAGCATACTAAAATCAATAAAACGGCATGTCTATCTCTTACACATCCTCATCCAACACTCTCCTTACAGACTGCACCCCCTGCCGCTGGAAGAACTACATCATCCGGAAAACGCAGGCACAGGTGCTCGGGATTGCAGACTCTGTAATTATAAACGAGAGTCACTGGCCCACTTATTACTTTGCTGTCCTGCCCTACGCGCACCCCGCACCCTCTACCTTAGGCCCATTCTTAGGGACGCCGGGACACGCACAGCCAAGGAAGCAATTCATCATCTATTCACCTTGAGCATAGTAAAACAGATGGCCTCATTTGGAAAATTCATACAACAGACTCGGCTCGAGCTGACAGCTGCCAAGGCCATGCAGGAATAGAGATTTCGTCGTGGGATACCTGGCGGTTCTCACAGGTCCCCGACCGCGTGTCCCTTCATGAACTATGGGAACTTCTCATAAACGTTTGTCTACAGGAACTTTTGTGGTTTTAACTTTTTATAATTTTTATACTCTGGTTTTAATGTAATGGTTTTAAGTAACCAAACAATAAAGTTATTCATTCATTCATTCATTCATTCATTCATTCACTCTCCTACATGCTGCATATACATAACTGCACCTTGGTGGTCCACATGCACGACATAGAATCACTTCCCACGTAGGATCAAAACAAAAACAGCATCCTTCCAACCACACGCCCTACCATGTTGGCATGAGTTTCAGAACACCCCCTCCTCCCCAGTGGTAGTAAGCGCTATATAAATGCTGGAATACAATATAATACAACCCTTGACTTGGGTCTCAGTGAGAGCGGCTCTGAAGCTTCGGAGCCTCTTGGCCTTCTGCATCCTGCTTGTGGACTACACAAGGTGGCTCAATTGGGCGCTGCAGTAAGATCTGAAGTCTCTGGACTCAGCAGCAAGGAGACCTTACCATACAGTTATGATATGTTCGGTTTGTCATTGGCCCAGTAAGATCTTGCTGTTGCAACAGTTAAAGGCTACCTTTCGTCCTTCTTGCATTTACCTGACAGCCATCGCTCTTCAAGTCAGCTCTTGTTTTTTATTATATATTTTATTGGGATTTTGATAATCACATTACATCCGTATCAATGAATATCATTAAAAACAATTAGCGTTTACATGCGTCTTGGTTCTTACATGTTCTATTGTCAATATAACATGACCAACAACTTTCTGAAATAACCACCCTCCCTACCTCCCCCGTGTCAGTTTCAGTTCAGAGAACACATTATCACATATTACAGCAATAAACAGTATGTGAAAGCCCACTTTTGACCTAGGCATTCCTCCATCTGTATTCTCTGCTATCATAGGCCATCTTGTTCGGGGCCATCTGAGATGTAGGTGTTTGATCACCCTGCATAGCCAACAGCATAGAGGTCCATGCCAGGATATCTTCCTCAGCCGTAATGTCCTTTCAGACTAATTTCATTCTCACCGACTCTGCCGTCACCCACTCACACACATCCCGCTTCCAGTCTTTATACTTCATCCGTGCAATAACAGCGCGCCTCCTGGCTAGAGTCGCCTAGTGAGTTTCTTCTTCTTTGGCGCGGGCAGTACCCTCAGCAGTGCCTGTTTAATATCTCTGGTGAAACACCGGCTTGTGACCTCCCGCAAACATGTAAACACACTCTCCCGAAATGCGAGCAGCGACAGGCATGACCATATCATATGAGGAAAATCTGCCCTGTGCTGCTTACACCTAGGGCATTCATCCGCTCGGGATGGGTAGATTAGGGTGACCAACTGGCATAGGTGCAAATTCAGGACAGTGAGTGCAAAAATTCAGGACAAAGGGTCAAAATTCAGGACAAAAATTCAGGACAGAAGGTCAGAATTCAGGACGAAAATTCCGGACAAAGGGTACGTTTTGCATACACATCAGAGAAAGTCCCTCAATAGTGCATAAATAAATAGACAACCAACACAAGCACAAGTCAAAATAAGTTTGTTTTAGGTTGAGAGAACCTTGCACTCGCTGCATCTGTTGTGTATGCGAGTGAAACATACCTGCGTTTGCATATTCAAAAAAACTAAAAGTGAAGAAAAAGATCACAGCTGAAGACTTCTCCGATCTTACATTCCCATAGCTGCCAAGGTTTCAGATTGGTTACGCGTGACATTTTCATAATTTCAGTGTAATTTTGAGTGACATTCAATGACTATGAGTGACACTTCTCAGGAGGAGCAAAATCAAGCAATGAAGACAAGGAAAACATATAAATATCAGAAATTACACCCAGCACCAGAAATGGAAGGGCAGTAGGATGTGTGAGAGGCCCCCCGAGTGGAGCCTGAACCAGCCTCACTGACGCTGAACTCAACTTTGTGCAGACTGTGACTGAAGTGCGTAGCTCAGCTCAGGCACTTACTTGACTCATCGATTCTCTCATCTGCTTGCACACTCATTTGTCCATCAATACAATCGCTTAATCTATTCATCCATCGATCTGTTCATGCTCTTAGTAATCACTACATGCACAAAGTTATTGCTTGATTGTTGTATTATACTATTCATTCACTAATCTATCCAAGTAGCACTCATTCATACATGCACTCACTCATCCATTGACTCAGCCACCATGTCATTCATCTGTGCACTCACCCACGTACCTCATCTCCTCTTGCATTCATTCATCCACCCACCAATAAACTTGTTCATCTATCTATCCTCACCCACTAATACATTCTTGCAACCATTCACATATCCCCCCAAAGAGACTTACATGCAGAAACTCGCCAATCAATGAAAAAAACACTAAACAAAAAGCTATCACCCATATTTTAGCTTGTTTGAAGTGTTTTACCCATATATCTGCCAAGTTTTCAGTTTCGTTATGAGTAACATTTCCATTTCTGCAGCTTGCTTATGTGTGACATTTCTATACATTCTCTGTGACACTTTAAGGGACACTTTATAATGTACTGAATAAAGCAGTTAATTTCTCTTTGGTTCAACTTATTTGCCAGAGAGGGCCTTGAAACAGGTACAGCACTCACTCACCTACTTCATGCTTCTAACATTGCAGCCCTAAAAGCGTATGATGTCATAAAAACAGCACAAGTCATTTGTGACAAGACCTCAAAGGACACCCGCCTTACCCCTCCCACTTAGCAGAGTCCCCTGTGACCGTGCCTTTGCACGGATCCTTTGTCACACAGTCTGTTCTTTTTATGGAGAGACCTTGGCCCCTTCCACGTTATTGCTTACCAACACTTGACATTCTTATCATGCCAAAGACACATTGCGTATTTTACTGTAACTCACTCCGTACAGAGATGCCCGTCACACTGTAGACGTCTACCATTTTCAAGGACTCATGACAAACCTCTTCAGAAGCCCCCATTAAAGCACTAACGTTGTTTCCAGCAGGCATGTGATAGTTCAAACCTCAGAGATGCTGAAAGGCTTTTATTTATTTATTTTATCAGGACGTTTCGATCCCCCCTCACCCCCACTGGAAAAAAACACTGGACCCGAAATGCGGTCACTGGGCAGAGAGGCCCATTATTCTTCTGTATGTGATAATTAGGGCAACATACAGAATGATAATGGGCCTGAAAGCAGTCTGTGCCATGTCGGGGAGGGGCTGCTGCAGGCCCCTGATCACAGCAGGAGCGCGAGCTTCCCCCTGCAGTGAGAGTTACAGGCTGCTTGCAGGGATTATACTGAGCGAGCGTGGGGTCAGGCATACTTGATTTACTAAGTTATATTTAGGGAGTTTGAATCCTGCATTGGTGCTAACCCTCTGTACCCCTTCATGGACCTTTCTCCAGTCACTCTCTTTGGGGGGTCATCCAATAGCATATCCCACCTCTGCTGTATTCTGAGTGTCTCTCCCGGCAGATCATGCCTAAGTGCTCTGTAGAGATGAGAAACCAGGCTCCCTCCCCCCACCATGTATAGCAGGACTTTCAAAGTGTTGGTAGTGGAGGGCTCCCCTGAGAAGCACGGCCAAAGTTCCCATGCAACACTCGAAATGTTCTTATATTGTAGAAATTGGCCTGATCCAAGGTTGACAGTTTCCTGTGCTTCTTCTCAGGCCAGGAATTTTCCGTCTACATAGCGGTCCCCTAGGGTCTGACAACCGCCATCTCTCCAACTGCGAACAGACATGGAGTCTGCAATACTGGCGTATGGGCTTAATTCCTGATGGGGCATATCTGGAGTGTACGGGGGATGCTGCACTACTAGCCTCACCACAGTCTCCCACACCATTGCTATGTGGCGCATGACATACAGACAATCATTGGGGACTCCACCCCATAACATCAACAGTCCTGTCAATATATAGTCGCCGTAAGTGCCTGCCAACAGTTGCTTCTCCCAGTTTCCCTCGCTGTCCAGCCAGTGAACTGCATGCTGCAGCTGTGAGGCCATATAATAAAACTCTTGGGGCCTCATTTATGAGGCTGTGCTTCACTTTTACGCCGCCGGTGCGTCACTTTTTGAGACGCACCAGTGGCGTAAAAAATGCGCCTTGTTGCGCCATATTTACAAAGTGACGCATCTAGGTAGATGCGTCACTTTGTAAACCCCTGCGCCATATTTACAAAGTGACGCATCTAGGTAGATGCGTCACTTTGTAAACCCCTGCGCCACATTATACCTGCGCCAGGTATAATGTATGCAAGGTGGGCGTATTGACGCAAGGAAGGGTCGTAGAAGTGACGCAGTGAAATCTATGAGATTTCACTGCGTCACTTCTAGGACACCGTTGCGTCAAAATCTTGCGCCTGCCTCACAGCAGGCGTAAGACTGACGCAGGCCCTTTCACATGGGGCTTGCCCCATGTAAAAGGACGCATTGCTGGAGTTGCGTCACTTTTGTGATTCACTCCAGCAATGCGTCACTTTTGCGCTTACAGATACGTCAGAAATACTGACGTATCTGTAACTCCTTGCGACATGATGCGTCATACATTAAATATGACGCATCAGGAATGTCGCAAGGAGTGCGCACTGAGAAGTGCGCATCGCTGCTTTCACGCAGCGATGCGTCATTTCTCATAAATGAGGCCTTAGGGTTGGTACTTCCAGCCCTCCCTTTTACCATGTCCTCTGAAATGTTATCAGCCGCACCCTTCTGCGTCCCCCCCCCCCACAGATCTATCAACAGACTTTCCAGTGTGTGGAAGTACGACCACGGGATTATGTAGAATGAATGCTGCAGCACATATAAACAGCATGGCGGAACAATCTTTTTAACAATGCGCACCATGAGAGATAAAGGTAACTCCGTCCAACGTTGAATTGACCCTCGCAATCTCTCTACCACCCGGGCAATGTTAAGTTTAAGATAGTCCGTTTCTGTGTTAGCCAAACAGATACCTAAAGAGTGTGTTCCCTCCTCTGCCCATGGAAATTCAATCTGTGGCTGCTCCCCTTCCGGGACTGTGACCAATCTACTGGCAGGGACTACTTTGGACTTCCCGGGGCTAATACAAAGTCCAGAGACCGCCCCAAAGTTACGTAGCTCTGTCATAAGCACGGTGATGTATCTCTCCGGGCTTGTCAGATAGACCAGTACATCATCAGCGTACAGTGGGACCATATGGTTAGTCTTCCCCAACCAAACTTCCCAGGTGCCCATAGCAGCTCTCAACTGACCCACTAAAGGTGCCATGGCCATTGCGAATAATAGGGGTGAGAGCGGGCAACCCTGACGGGTGCCCCGCCCATGAGTGAATCGCCTTAACACCACTCTTCCCACTTGGACTCTGGCAGAGGGGTCTGTGTACAGCAACGGCACCCATTTTAAATATTGCTCCCCCAACCCAAATTGTCGGACTACCTGCCACATATAGGGTCATTCTACTGAATCAAACGCTTGTTTGATATCTAACAGTGCCACAGCTGGTGGTGAACAATCTCAGGGTCTGGATGGATTCGACCCTCAGTTTCCAAGCTCAAACAAAGAAAGTAGCAGGGACCTGTTTTGGTCTACAACGGGGGCTAAAACCCCTGCTGGGGTTCTTTGATCCGTCCACTCGGCAAGTCATCATCCAAGCCTCAATCTTGTCGAGACTGGACTACGCCCGCTCTCTCTATTTAGGGACCAACAAGGCAGAGGTCATGCGATTGCAGAGGGTCCAAAACACAGCTTCCCTTACCCTGCTCGGTCTCCCCAGAAGGTGCTCTACAACCAATGCTATCCGCCCGCTACACTGGTTGCCAGTGGCCAAGCGGATAGAGTTTAAGACTCTCTGCGTAGCCTTTAAAATTTTGAATTTCCCCTCCGCAGGCATTTTGGCCGACCTGCTCCTGTCCTATGCTCCTGCACGCCACCTTCGCTCTATGGGGCAGTGCCTGGTGAGTGTCCCCCAGGGAAAGAGGTTGCGAGCTGGCTGGCGTTCTTTTCGCACCCTGGCGGCAAAGCTTTGGAACTCCCTTCCCCTACAGATTCGCTGTCTGACCAACTATCTGGCCTTCCTGAAGGCAATTAAAACCCATCTCTTCCCTCCACTGTAAGCCCTAGCTATTTCTGTGGCTTCTTTCTGCTGTCAGCGCTGGGATGCCCTGTTGCTGGGGCAGCTGTGCGCTCTATAAGCCTATATAACATAACATAACATAACATAACATAACATAACATAACATAACATAACATAACATAACATAACATAACAGCGCAGTCAGTTTCCAATGTCACCGGAAAAACATGCCACACATGGGCCAGCTGACGTGGATTATGAGACGTGTTCTTCTTCGGTATGAAACTAGCCTGATCCGAATAGATAATCTGTGGTATCTTGGGGAGGAGACGGTCCGCCAGTATCCAGGTGAGCAGCTTTACATCAATATTGAGCAAGGAGATTGGCCTGTAAGAGCTGGGCAAGTTGGGATCCATGTCCTTTTTCGGAATCATGGCCACCAGTGCTGTCCTCATAAAGGGTGGTAGAAATCCTTTTCTAAGTGCCTCCTTATATACTTCCAGAAGCCTATCCACCAGCAGGGGTGGTGAATTGCCTATAGAACTTGGCCGGCAGACTCTTAGCCGGCTTTAGCCGATTGATAGCCCTGGGCAATTCCTCCTTGGTGATCGGAGCACGCAAGGCCTCTGCCTCTTCAGGTTCCAGCCGGGGAAGCTCAATTAAGTATAACTATGTAAGAATTTCTTCTAGGCCTCAGCCAGGCCACTCTGTATATTCACTTAAATGGCCCGCCAGCACATCAACAATCGCTCGCTTTGTGTACACTAGCGCCCAGTTATCGGCTCTGATCTGCGTAATTGGTGTCACTGATTCTTCTTGCCCTTACCAGTCGAGCCAACAACGCTCCTGTTCTATTGTCCTCTCTGTACAATCGTTGCCTACAGGTTGTGTGGACATGTTTTTCCAACCGGCAAAGGTTGGTCAGGAGGGCCTCCTTGGCCGCGCACCACTCCGTCAATTACTGGGGGGCCTTGGCTCCCTCAGACTGTAGCCGGCTTAGGGTGGCCTCCTGGGTGGCCACATATTGTTCAAACTGGCTCCGGACCCCGTATGATGTTTTGATGCAGACACCCCTCATGACAACCTTTATAGCTTCCCACTATATCGCACGACAGGAAGTCGACTCCCAGTTCTCCTGGAAGTACGTGCCCAGTTACGGTGGCTACGTTTCGAGGATCTGTCGAAGCTTCAGTATTTAGCCGCCACTGTGGTATCTCAGGTCTCAACACTTTTCCCCCCAACCCCATCAAGAATGGAGAGTTCTCTGAGAGATATCTGGGCAAGTACGTAATCATTCCCAAAGTCCATCCAAGATCCGACGAGAGAAACCAATAACCCAGCCTGCTGGAAGATCCTGTGGTGAGCGTATAACATGAGAACTGCCTAAGAGGGGGATGACGCTCTTGCCACACATCTCGGAGGCGCAACCCCTCTAGCAAATCTTTGAGTGCACTGGTCATTTTAGACTTAGTGTGTGCCCTCGGGGGTTCGCGGTACAGAATACCGTCAGTGACACAATTTATATGCGCTGCCAAAAAATAATGGTGCCCCCAGGTACAGTGTGGCCGCCTCTAGGAGATCAGGGAAAAAGGAAGCACCATCCTATCAGGGGCTTATACATTAATAATGCATATTTCTGTGCGGTCTAGTCTCCTGTGTAGGATTACAATTCTCGCCTCTGTATCAACGACATGTGCAGGTGCTGAAAAGGTACCCCTGGTGGCACCCATATTGAAGCCCCCTTGCAAACCCTGAATATGAGGTGGCATACATTTGCCCACTCCATGTTTTCCATAGACATGCTATAGTGTCTCCCCAGATCTGGGTTTCCTGGAGGCGGGCTATAGTTTATACCTCTTCAAGTATGCCAATATACGTTTACGTTTTCCAAAACCTGCAATACCTCAGACGTTCACGTTATCAACTTATTCATGGAGGTTGCCATAAGGTGTATATTTCTCTCGGCCATGTACTCAGTTTTGGAAATTCTGTCAACTGACACTTGTGAAGGAAGGGTTTCTTAGAACATCCACAAACATTACCAACTCCCCCCCACCCCTTGGGCAATATCACATCATCCTTCCCACAAAAACATAACAAAGTGAAGGCATGTACATGCCCCCCCATGTCCCAAAAGAGAACCCCTAAGTTGAGCTCCTTATAAAAAGGAGAACCCCACTACAGAGAATAGCACCCCTCTACCTCCCTTCCCACCAGTAGTGGCTGGCTAGTCGGTGAGGTGCGAGGGCTAGCCTCTAGCTCCCCAACCAAGTATCCACTTCTAGAGGGCAAGCCCTCATCAGCATTGCTTAGTTCGTGTACAAAACTACCATGGATATGTGTCCACTGTGTTCCCCCGACGCCACCCAGTTGGTTCAGTCTTGCCAAATGTCTCATATTTGCAGTCATCAATGCTTCAGGCTAAGAGTCTCTCAGTTATCCGCACCACCAACTGTCCGTATCCTCTCCAGGCTTACTGATCAGGGGACTGTCCAGTAATGTAGCCCATGAGTCCTGAACAACATCCGAAGCCTGCAGTGTTCTGTCTGGACAGACCCTCATGCTGCCAGGGCTCCGGTGTCTGTTACTGTCCTGTGAGGGAGTACGCTGGCATCGGGCACCGGGTTGCCTGCCCAATCCTGTTTTCCGGGGTATCACTGCGGAGGGCACCAAGCAAGCACCCAGGGAGCCCCTAGCATCCAACCAGTCACTCACCTTGGCCACCGAGAAGAATAACACAGCCTTTCCATTGCTTTCGACCCTCAGCTTCGCCGGGAAAAGGAGATCCCGCAGCCACCGTTTCACTGCCAGAAAGGATCGGCATTGCACCTGCACACACTGTGGGTAATCTGGGTAAATGGATATCTGGTGCCCCTCGTACATTAGTGGGCCTCGGTTGCGGGTGAGCTGCTGGATGTAGTCCCTGTCACAGAGGTTGAGAAAACATGCTATGAGCGACCTGGGCGGCGCCCCCGGCTTCAGAGGCAGAACCAGCGCCCTCTGCGCCCGCAGCACCGTAAAAAACTTTAAGAGCTTTTTGGTGGCCAGTGCGGCAACCAACCAGTCCTCTAGAAAAAGATCCGCAGCTGGCCCTTTCTGCTTTTTCAGGGAAACCAATAACTCAAAGGTTATTCCTGCGTGATCATCCCTCTTCCTCTTCTGCACGGTCATCGAGGCGCACCACTCGTTTTTGAAGGTCAGCTACCATCTCTCGCAGGGTGTGCAGTTCCGTTTGCAAAGAAACCACTATGTGCTCTGTTGTAGTCCCCCTGTCGGAGACCTTCCTTAGGTCGTAGCGAAGCAAATTGACATCAATGGCAACGGCATAAATTTTATGGATCATGTCATCCCTCATGGCATTAGTAGCAGACAGCACATCTGCTATGGAAGGGGCATGATCGCCAGTTTGTGCTATTGCATCTTCACGCCCAGCCATGTTCGCCATCTGCACCCCGTGGTCCATCAAGAACGCATAATTGGAGATTTTATTTACCTGTGCTGCTACTTTTCTCTTTCACCATTTTAACACCGTAGCCCCCTTGTTCTTCCTCTGTTACTACCACTGTATCGCCATCGTCCACACGATGCAACCACTTTCTCGCTACCTCCGAGTCTCAGTTGAACGACCCCACCAAATTCATGAGGGCAGTCAGCGGTTTCTTCTAGGTCTTTAGTGCTCCCTGTTTTCCCATGTGAACTCTAGACCTCCAGGCGGGGCCACGGCAATAGGTTGGCCCAGGATACTTATGCCGTCTTGATAGTGCCTGCACCACAACGCAGTCCCCCACAGGGAGCTTCCTCCAAACACTACTGGTAGTGTCATCCTCACCGAGGCAGACGCACTCCCCGCCGGGCCCAGAGCATTCAGGCCTACTTTGTGGTTGTTCTGCTACAGGAGCCCTCCTCCTGTGGAGAAGTTCTTAACCTCTAAGGGCCTGGAGTTGATGTACGTCTGCGGGGGGCACGATCAGCTCTGGCACTACCAAAACGGGTGCAAAGTGCCGACCACTTCCCTCTCCTCAGAGGTGCTCTGCCTATCCTGGGGTCAAGCCCGCGGGGCAGGCTCTGGTTGAGCGGGGGCCCCCACGGAGTGTTTTCAGTAGCTTATATATGGTTCCCTCAGTTTAATGCAGTTGCAAATCATGCACCATAAAGGGGAGTGAGTCCCGCCCCGGGGTGCCGCTCTCTCTCACTCTGGCCCTCTCAGCTCTGTATGTATTACAGGGGTCAAGGCGTCCCAGTCCCCTCATCTACCTGTGAGCGGCCTTCTCTGCGTGCGGCTGGGCCCCCTCTTCCCACCAATCCGTTCTACTGCACCCTTGTGGTCACACATCTGAAAGAAACAGGTTAGTATTAGATTCCTTACCTTAGAATATCCCCAGGCGTCAGACTGGATCCGGAAACATTTGCGTAGCAGTACCTTTGCGCGTCGGTAGGCGTCGTCTGCTGCTCCGCATCCGTCGTCGGCGTCGTTGGTGCCGGGATGACGTCGCCGGAGTACTTAGATGCCGCCCTCGCGCGCTGACGGCAGTTCTTTTTTCCGCGCCAGCAAGCGCCGATCCAGAAAAAGTTGTACCCTTAATCAATTTTTGACTAAATTTTTCGATCATTTTTGATCATCTTTCAAAGTCACTTGACTCCGACGGTGCCGGTAGGGATGGCCGGGTTCAAATCCTGCGTCGATTGTACCCGACCGATGTTGCTTACCGAACCCCATCGCCGGTGCCTTCACTGTCTGGGCCCCGACCACAACGACAAGTCCTGCTCCGACTGCCGGGCCCTGACATCCAAAGCTAGACAGGAGCGGTCCCGCAAGCGACTAGAGCTCTGGCAGTCAGCCCGTGCCGCTCGAGGTCCCGGTTTGGAAGAAGGTCGAGGGACCAGTCGCGGGGCCGGAGTCACCACAGTTCCGGGAGTCGTCATCAGTCCTTGGGCTTGAAGTCCTCAGGTAAGAGGCACAAGAAGTCGCTCTTCTGACTCCCCCTGACGCTCGCGCGACACGGCCGAGGGTTCGGGCGACACCACCCACGCGGCTCCGCCCGAGCTGCAGGCATCGCGGCCTGCTTCATATCTGCCGGTCCCTGGGCAGAACACAATGCCGGAGGTGATCGAGGCCTTCCTCATGGCCATGAGGTCGCTCACCCCTCCGTTGGGTTCCGCAGCACCTTTGGGCCAAGCAGCCCTGATTGGGTCCCCAAGCGGGCGGTTGCTTTAAACCACAGGCAAGCTCGGCCGAGCCTCTGCTGCTGTTTAATGAGGCCTTGTTGGACGTTCTTCTGGGCACTTGGTCCAAGCCCGCTACAGGTCCTCCTGTAGATAGGAACGTGGCCAGGCACCACCGCCCGGCTCCGGGCAACCCTTGCTTCCTGTCCACCCACCCCACCCCCGAGACCCTGGTCATCCAGGCCTCTAACTCCCAGACCGCATTCCCGAAGGCTCCCTCCGATCGGAAATCCAAGAAGTACGAACAGTATGGTAAAAAGGTGTTTTCCTCACTCAGTTTGGGATTGCGGTCAGTCAACACCGCGTGTCTCTTGGGCCGTTACACCCACTCTCTGTGGGGCACGGTGCGGAAGTGCTGCCACAATGTCTGGAGGGGGTCCGGACTAAACTCACCCAAGCCCTTGTGGAGGGTCGAGATGCAGCACTAGATCTGAGAGCAGAACCCAATCTGATTATTTTCCGTAAGAACCTAAAAACTCTGCTCTTTAAACCTTAGTCATCCACTTCCCATACATACTGGTTCTGTTTTTATCCATCTGTCAGCGCTACGAGACCTAATGGGTGAGCTATGCGCGATACAAAAACAAATACAAATACAAATACAAATACGTTATTCCATCCGGTGTGGGCTGGATACCACAGACTCGCTGGGCAGAGCGATGGGAACGACGGTGGTGATTCGTCGCCATGCCTGGCTGAGGTCCGCCAACTTTTCGGCTGATGTCCAGAACACCCTTATGGACATGCAGTTTGATGGCTGTTGCCTCTTTGGCGACAAGGCAGACAGTGCGCTTGAGTGCTTTAAGGACTCCAGGGCTACGGCCAAGTCCTTGGGCTTCTCGACCGGCTCCAGCAAGCTGCTGCCTTTCGCTCCTTTCGTGGCAATGGAAGGGGCGCCCCACACGTATTGCCAGTCACGGGCCGCAGACTAACATCCAGCGCGGTGGCAGACGTGGTAACCGCCGTGGCGACGGTCGGAGACAACGGCGTGGTCAGTCCACACCTACCCCTGCAGCATCCGCCTCAAAACCCTCCTAGTCCGAGCTTTCAGGCCCATGTGACGCCAGTGGGGGGCAGGGTTCGTCATCACCTCCTCCACTGGCGCACTGTCACATCGGACAGGTGGGTGCTGCAAATCGTCCGAAGGGGCTACTCCCTCCAGCCATGCCACCGCAGTACCACTGCGTGTCAGGGGATCACTTGAGTCTTCTGCAAGAGGAAGTTACGGCACTCTTGGCCAAGGGGGCCACCGAGCACATTCCTGGGCCAGAAGTAGGGTGTGGTTGTTACTCCTACTACTTTCCGATTCCCAAGAAGGGCAAAGGGGGCCTACGCCCTATCTTGGACCTGCAGAACGTCAACGGCTTCCTCCGGAAGGAGAAGTTCAAGATGCTGACACTGGCTCAGGTCTTAGCAGCCCTGAACCCGGGAGACTGGATGGTAGCATTGGACTTGCAGGACGCTTATTTTCACATCCCCGTCCTGCCGGCCCATCGGCGTTACCTGCTGTTCACGGTAGGCCACGAGCACTTTCAGTTTACTGTGCTCCACTTCGGCCTTACCAGCGCCCCACGGGCGTTCACGAAAGTGATGGCGGTGGTCGCAGCTCATCTGCGCAGGTTAGGGGTTTCAGTCTTCCCCTACCTCGACGACTGGTTGTTGAAGGTGGGCTCGCCCCAGACAGTCGTCAGCCACCTCCAGACTACGGCCGACCTCATGCACCTGCTGGGGTTCTCCATCAATGTGCCGAAGTCGCACCTGTGTCCCTCTCAGAAGCTCCTCTTCATCGAAGCAGTTCTAGACTCGGCGCAGTTTCGGGTTTATCCTCCCGAACAGCGGGTTTGGGATATTCAGGCTCTGATTCCGATCTTTTCAGCCATTATCCCGAGTCTCTGTCAGGTTGACGCTGCGGCTTCTGGGGCTGATGGCCTTCTGCAACCTTCTGGTGCATCACGCCAGGTGGAGTATGCGGGCTCTGCAGTGGGACCTGAAGTTTCAGTGGGCCCAGCATCAGGGCAACTTGTCCGACCATGTCTTGATCTCGGAGGTCACTGCAAGACAGTTGCAGTGGTGGTTCACGGACCGCGATTGGGTCAGTGGCAGATCCCTCTCCCTACCCCAACCGGAGCACGTAGTTGTGACTGACGCATCCCCTCAGGGCCTGGGGGGCCACATGGGAGAGGCGGAGATCAGAGGCCTCTAGTCTCCGGCATAGTCCCGGCTCCACATCAACCTTCTGGAGCTGCGTGCGATCCGGCTTGCACTGAAGGCATTCCTGCCCTCTAATCGGGGGAGTGTAGTGCAGGTGTTCACGGACAACACCACCGCCATGTGGTACTGCAACAAACAGGGCGGGGTGGGGTCATGGACCCTTTGCCAGGAGGCTCTGCGCCTCTGGCAGTGGCTGGAACATCAGGGCGTGACCCTGGTGGTTCAACACCTGGCAGGTTCACTGAACGCCAGGGCGGCGAACTCAGCTGTCGGTGCATGATGGATCACGAATGGCGTCTGAACTCGGACTTTGCGCAAGGTCTCTTTCAGCAGTGGGGAGAGCCTTTGGTTAGATCTATTCGCCACCGAAGAGAACGCGCAATGTCATCAGTTCTGCGCGTTGGAATTTCCAAGGCGGCACTTGCTCGGAGACGCTTTTCGTCGCGAGTGGAGTTGTGGTCTGTTGTACGCCTTTCCACCTATACCACTTCCGCCCAGAGTGCTGAAGAAGATCAAACACGACTGTGCTCAAGTCATCCTTGTGGCTCCGGACTGGGCACAAAGGTACTGGTGTCCCGAGCTACTCAGCATGTCAGTCGATCCCCCGATTCAGCAGCCTCTTCAGGAGGACCTTCTGTGGCAGCAGCAGGGGATGATCCTCCACCTGAACCTGTCCAGTCTCCACCTCCATGCGTGGAGATTGAGCGGCGACAGTTGAGGCCATTTGACTTGCCTCCTTAAGGCTGTAATGTAATTCTGGCAGTCAGGCGTTCCTCCACAAAATCGGTATACGCCTGCAGGTGGAACAAATTTGTGGCATGGTGCACAGCAAAGGCTATGGATGCTCTGTCTGCACCGCTTTCTGAGGTTCTCCTCTTTCTTCTTTCTCTTGCCCAGCAGGGCTCTGCTCTGGGCACTATCAAGGGCTACCTTTCTGCCCTTTCCGCCTTCTTAAGGCTACCTGATCAGCCTTTTTTGTTCAAGTCCCCAATTGTAAATAGGTTCTTGAAGGGCATCATTCATATGTTTCCCCCTGTTCCTTTCGTGGGACTTCAACCTGGTTCTGACTTACCTGATGTGCGCTCCCTTTGAGCCACTTCATAATTGTCCTCTTCGTCTTCTTACCCTTAAGACTGCTTTCCTGGTTGCCATCACCTCTGCCAGGAGAGTGAGTGAGCTCCAGGCTCTGTCATCTAAAACTCCCTTCCTTTCCATCCATCCGGACAGAGTTGTGTTGCGGACGCGACCCTCTTTCCTGCCCAAGGTAGTCACAGCCTTCCACAACGGGCAGTCCATCACCATGCCCACCTTCTTTCCGCCTCCGCACCCCTCAAAAGAGGAAGAGCGGCTCCACCCTCTGGACCCAAAACGTGCGCTTTCATATTATCTGGATCGCACACGCCAGTTCTGGGTGGATGACCAACTCTTTGTTGGTTACGTCGGTGCCAAGAAGGGATAGGCGGTGCACAAACAAACCATCGGGTCGTCTTGTGCATCAAGGCATGCTATTCTTTGGCTAAAAAGGAGCCTCCTGTTGGTCTGAGGGCCCATTCCTCTCGGGCCACTGCAGCTACTACTGCCCTGGGCCGGGGAGTCCCCTTGCAGGACATCTGTTCTCCAGGACTTTCTGGTGTGATCATTGGTTCGCAGACCCACCACTGGGTTTGGTATTGCTGGAGTATCTATTCTAAAGTAAGGTATCTAATACTAATCTGTTTCTTTCAGATGCACAAGTTACTTACCTTCGGTAACGATATATCTGTAAGAAACAGTAGTAAGTATTAGATTCCTTACTGCCCCACCCATCCTCCCCGTTCTGCGAACCGATATCTAGGGTTAAGGACATCCCCTTTCAGGGCCCTAGTTTCATGGCACCGTTGTTGGTTTTTATCATGGCTCTGCGTTTCTGGTGCGAAAAAGCTGTGTATAAGAACTAACGTCAGCGCGCTAGGGACGTCATCCCGGCGCCAACGACGGACGCGGAGCCGCAGACGACCCCAACGGACGCGCAAGGGTAGTGCTACGCAAAAGTTTCCGGATCCAGTCTGACGCCTGGGGATATTCTAAGGTAAGTAATCTAATACTAACTACTGTTTCTTACAGATATATCGTTACCAGGTAACTAACTTGTGCTTCCCGTCTCTCCACCTTCCTAGCAGCTGAGGGGCCTTACTGTGCCGCAGTGGGATGACGTTCCGGCTGAGTCGGCTGTCCTTCTAAGGTGTCATGTAGGAGCCACCACAGGGAGCCAGGATCGCACACCCCTCTCGCAGCCACCTATTCTCAGCACGTCAGTGCTTCCATTCACCGGAGTCAGTCGCCGGCCACCCCGTGGGACTCTCACCAGAGCAGGTGTCGGTCCGGCAGATGTCCGCCTTCGGGGGCCACGTTCCTGCTGCTTCCATCCAGTTGCGGCTCCGCAGGTGGCCGATATCGTGCTCCGGGCACAGGCAGATGCACCTCGCAGGCACACCTACGTTCTCATGGCCCGGCGAAGACAGAGTGTAGGCTGCCCCTCACCTCGCAGGCCTCCCTCAGCGTCAGAAAAACGTCCCGGTCGGCCACTCACTTTCTCTCTGCTCATATTACTATCAAGACAGCCGTGGCGGGGACTCGGAGATCGCCAGAGGAGGTAAAGGACTCTTAGTGTCCTTTGGCAACATTTATCACTGTTTCTGTGCACTTCAGGATGCTTTTCGGATATTGTGCTGACAGGAGCCCTAGTAAGGCACGTCTACACCGCCACCTTACTTAGCCACGCCCCCAAAGGCATATCTTGTTATGTGCTTTTTTTAATGGGGCTGATATATATGTTCCCGCCAAATCCATTTGTCATGCCGCAGTGGGACCTTTATTTGGCACTCACCTACTTGATGTGCACTGCTTCGAACAGTTGCTCTCTTTGTCTTCTTACCCCATGGCCATGCATTGGGGGTTCACTCACCAGCAATGGCCTGGTGAGTGAACAAACCCCAGACATTGCCAGAGGCTTCCCATATATATCTTTAATTCCAGACAAATTAGTGCTCCAGATAAATGCGGCAGTCCTGCCCTCGGTAGTCACTCTTTCCACATAGGGCAAGCCATCACCTTGCTGGCAATGTATGCGTCACCTCAGCTCACCAAGGAAGAAAAACTGCTGCTTTGCCTGGACCGTAAATGGGCACTTAGCTTCTATGTGGACCAAACCTGAGCCTACCAACAGAATAACCAGTTTTCATCGGTTTCTCAAAGGCTTAGAACGGCAAAGTGGTGCAAAAGATGACCATCTCAAGATGGATTGTATTGTGGGTTAAGATCTGCTCTGGGCTAGCCAAGAAGAAGCCCTCAGAAGGTTTGCTCGCTCATTCCACCAGGGTGAAGGTTGCTACCACTGCACAGGCAAGTGGTGTGCCAGTGATGGACATTCGCCAGGCTGCTACATGAACATTCCCCCACAAAGCATAACTGCCTGGATAGCCAGGTCCAGCAGAGTCGGCCCACCACCTGAGTAATAACAAGGTGACAAATCTTCTGTTAGAAGTCTCTGTCAGAAGATAAGTTACTTACCCTCAGTAATACCTTTTCTGCTAGAGACCAAGGGTCATATTTAGGAGGCCCAATACCGGCCGGTAACGGCCGAAATTACCGAATTTCGGCTGTTACCGACCGGTATTGGTCATTTGGAATGTAGGTGGCATGATTGTAGGATTCAGTATTTTACAGAATCAGTAACTTAAGGAATCGTAAATTACTGAATTCTTAACATACTGATTCAGTAAATTACCGAATCCTTAATGTAGGAAGCACTCAAGTGAGTGCTTTTCACATTTACGGATTCGTTATTTACCACCAACTACAAGTTGGGGGTAAATAACGAAAACCGTTAAAAAAACAATTTTGTGCTTTTTTAGCAGTGCCATGTGGCTGACATACATGCCCTTACGTGCCACATGTGCACCCATGCACTATTCAGGGGTGCAACAGGGTGTCAATGTGACACCCTGTCACCCTTGTAAGTCTTCCCCCTATTACCGATTCGGTATTTACCAAATCGGTAATTCTCATTCATTCCTATGGGCCTCCAGGCCCCTAGGAATGAATGGGGAATACTGTATCGGTAAATACCGAATCGGTATGTACCGAATTTTACTGATTAGGTAAAATTTACGGAATCGTTAGCTACATACCATTTACCGATTCTAAAATACCAAATCGGTAAAATTCAGTATTTTCGAATCGGTAAATGATATTTACCTACATCTGGCCCTATATCTTACCACAGATTCCTTACTGACCCATCCTCTTCCCCATTCTGTGTAATGGACTCACAGATTCTGACCTAAAGTCTGCACACTGCCATTAAATGAATCTAGTGGCTGCGTGCACTGATGCACGGTTGGAGATCAGAAATAAGCTGACATGAGCGCGTGGAGGTGGTACACATATAGTGACCATGATGTCATGTCCGGGGTGGGACGGAGCTGCACTATGCCACCTATTGACAGGTGAGAGAATTGCTATGAACGTTCCTGGATCCAGTCTTGCACCTGAGGTAATTCACAATGTGAGGAATCAGCAGTTAGATTGAGTCTCTACCAGAAAAGTAAATACCAAAGGTGGTAGATGTTCTTATTCCCCACAAACGTGGTGTGTTTCGGCTTCAAGAAGCCTTTGCCAAACTGAAGTAAAGTACCCAATCTCCCATAAAAATACACAATCTAGGTTAGAAGACATAACATATTTTTTATTTCATTGTCAATCAATTATCATTTGTAAAGCACTGCACTGTCACCCCTAAGGGTATCTGAGCGTTAAGACTGCTGTTTCTCCATCAAAAACCGAGGTTTTGATTTTCTTTTTGAAGTATGCCAGGGAGGGTGCCGACATTACCGGTACCAAAATTCAAATTTTTTACTGTACGTCTCCAAAATCATATTTTGAATATTCTCATGTATTTGTTCATAATTTGGGATTAAAACGTATTGCGTCTATGTACGTTGTCAATGAACAGAAATGGGACTCACATTTTCATACAGTCGCTAATATAGAGGAAAGAGATCATTTGTACCAGCGTTCAATATATGAACCTTCCAACAATAAACAATCAGTACAGTGTGGGTGACTGCAATTTCTTCCTCAACAATCATCAGACATCTTTTCACTGTGATTTCCAAATCTCAGAATCTTCTTGTCTATGGCTGTTACACATCCCGTTCTTAAGTGATCCTCATGTGCAATATGCCACAAGCCCAGGCGCATTAGTTTGAAGTAAGGATTTTTCACATAAATATTGTTTATAGGACCAATAATCAAGTATGTCCCATACCACCCTTGGGATGATCATCCAGCTGTAATTGTGAGTTCTTCATTAATTTACCTATGTGGGCTAATTGTACAATAAGTCTTCCCATCTGAAAACCCCCAGTGCGAAGGGCCAAGTTCAAGGTCTAAACCATTTTATAAATAATACATTTTATCTAGGTTACCCTACTTGCATCTCTTCTGCATCCAGGGGTATTCGAGCATAGGAGTGACGAGAAACAAAACTCATATGTTTTCAGGCAGGAGACTCAAAGAGGTCACGTAGCATGTACAAATTAGTTATGTATGAACAGTGTTATCTTCCTTGTTCAAGCTAAGCTTGATCATATATCTTGACTCAATTTCTTCAACTTTTTTTCTTAGGCTCCCCACCTCTGGCACTGGGAGGAGGGGGGGGGGGTACCTTAGCAATACCAAAAAGCTGTAATAAGTCTGCAATCTGGTTGTAGCAATCATCAAACTGTCTGGTAATGGTAATTATTTTCAGCATTTTTAATTTATTTATTTATTTATTTATTTATTGACATTTGTAGAGCGCGGCGAATACCCGTGGGCGTCTCGGCGCTAGTTAAGGGATGGATCAGCAACTGGGTAAAGAAGATATACAAGGCTATTGGTCAAATAACCACGTCTTTAGCTGTTTGCGGAATGTGAACAGGGAGGGACTTGCTCGGATATGTGCAGGAAGGGTGTTCCAGAGTCTAGGGGCGGCAACCAGGAAACGCCTGTCGCCCCAGGTGACTGTTCTAGTGCAAGGCACAGCCAAGAAGTTCTGAATAGAGGAACGAAGAGATCGGGTTGGGACATGATGGAGAAGATTCTGTTTGAGAAAGTGGGGACCTTGATTATTGAGTGACTTGTAAACAATACACAGCGATTTGAATTTGATACGGCTGCGTATCGGGAGCCAATGGAGATCCCTAATGATGTTTGTAACTGGTGCGAACTTGGGGATCCCAGCCAGCATTCGTGCGGCTGCATTTTGGATTGACTGCATCTTATTTGTCACTCGGACTTGGGCATTTAAGAATAGAGCATTACAATAGTCCAAGGAGGACAGGACTAGTGAGCTGACCAGTGTTTTCCCGGCCGTGTTCGGTAGGAAAGGTAGTATTTTCCTAATCATTCTCAATTTCATATGAGCTGAAGCCGCAGTTTTATTCGCATGTGCCATAAAATTGAGGCCAGCATCGAAGATGACGCCTAGATTTCTCACTTTGCTAGCTGGACTCGGCGGGGGACCGAAAGATGGTGGCCACCAGACAGGTGACCAGCCCGGGGAGAGGTGACCGAAGATGACCACTTCAGTTTTTTCTGAATTGAGTTTCAGACAATTCGTGGCCATCCAGTCACCTATTGCCATCATTCCTCTCGTGAATCGATTGGCCACTTCCTCCCCGTCCCCTTTGATAGCCAGTACCAATTGGGTGTCATCGGCGTAGGAGGTCAGGCTCATCCCAAATGCTTTGATGACATTTGCAAGGTCTCAGATGTTCTAGAACCCACTTATGAATAGGAGGTATGGTGTTCTCCACATATCTTAAACTATATAGGCATTCAAGTACATAGACACAATAGCCTGTACTAAAAGTACTGCATTGTCCAATCCATATCTGCTTACCATTGGGAAAAGCCAATTACGACTTTTTGGTACTTGTTTTATCAGCTTTACATTTACCACATTTTCTAAGCCCTGTCAGGTTTGATAGTCAAATGCTCATCGTGGTTCCCCCACATGTGACAGTGGCTTAATCTATTCCTCAGTGACTTAGTCTTGCGATAAGTGATGGGTGCATGTAGGGAGACATCTTTGCCAAGTATCTTGTCTGTTTGTAAGTTGTTCAAATACTCAGTTAGTATTCTTTTCCTGACTAGATTTAGATTGGTATTGAATGTAATAATCAATTTGATGGTATTATGAGATTTGGATGTGCTGGGTTGATACTATAACAGCTCCCTTGTTCCAAGTCTAGCTTTCTGTACCGCCTCTTTCTGAATTCTGTTAAGGTAACCCATATGTTTAAACCTAGTTACCAACCTTTCTTCCTCTTTCTCTTATGTGGCAAGAGTGCTGCAATTTCTTGTAGTATTTATAGTTCTCCATAAAGTTTGCTCCATTTGAGCTTCTCTGGATACTCATTCCATGTGGATTTTAGCACCACATAATGTATGTCCAGAAAGTCTATTGCTCTGTTGCTGATCTCACAAGGGAATTGCAGATTGATGTCATTATGTTGTAATTTGCTGATGAAACCTTCTGCTGCCTCTCTGCTGCTCTCCTACAACAGAATTAGTTTAGCTATGTACCTAATATAAATCAGTACATGATTAGTCATGATCGGGCTGGGTTCCACTACAGAAATTTAACATGGAACCTCAGGTCGATGTCTCTTTTTACCTGCTGAGAAGTGTAAATGGGAGAAACAATGCATCACAATGTAACTTTCCAAGCCAATCAGGACTTAAGGACAACAGACTCCAACCTCAGTTTAGGGGGTTTATTGCAAAGCCAAAAACAACTGAATATACAAACACCTCAACACGAGGTTGTAGAAATAAGTGGGAACTAATACAAAACCGAATCTGCGGAGTAATCTGCTCCAGTGAATCATGAAGAGAATACACAATTCCAAAAATAAAACACAAGTAAGGACCGCTCCAACATTTAAATCAGACTTCATCTGTCACTAAAAAGGATAAACCGTTAGACTATCCCTACACTATCTCTAAAGTGACATCCCAACTTAGCATTTCCCAGGCAAAGTCAGTAAAAATGTTGTCAGCTTGTGAAGACTTCCTAAGAAGTACATTCACAGAGTAAATCAGTAACCAAAGCTACAGAGCTCGTTCTAAGATGCTCCTTAAGTTGATCTACTAACTTCTAACTCATTCTGTCTCCCTCTACCTCTCTCTTTCTCCTTCTGCCTCTCTAACACTCCTTCTGAGTCTCCTCCCGAGGAGCACCTTCCCTAATTCAAAATACGAAAATGTAGAACACGCCCTCAGATCACCTCACTAACGGACACCTCTCCTAGGTAGTTTTTCACCGCCTTCTCCATGTGGATTCTGTTGACCTTGATTCCCAGGCCTTCTCAGTCAGAAAGAACACCGGCTCCCAATTATCGCTTCATTCCTTACATTGTTGCACATCTCCTCCATGCCAACCTCCTTAAACAAAAAGCGTTGGTTCTAATTAACAAAGGCAGCTTTTTCCCGAGCAACTGAAACGTGAGAACAGAATATCCTTGCATACACATGAAATCCGTTGACTACCTCTAAATGCGAGAGCACACCAGGGAGAAATACATTTTCGGACTACAAAGTATGGCCAATGTAAGAATAAACAAATAGGCCCTACATACTCCAACGTGAACATTTCATTTAGGTCTTTACACATCAAATTATACACTCGAGTTAATATTGCTTTACACTACAGCTTCTACAATTGATACGCGCAAAACATTTCACATTATTTCTTCGTGCAATCTTCATCTTAGTGCACATTTAAACTAAAATGCATTTCATTACACATAAACTTTCCGTAAAGCAATTGCAGCACACTAAAGATCACAATTTCAGTCATGATTGTCATTTCATTTCTCTTTGCATGGCACAAATACATTTCTACCATTTAACATCACATCATTATTACACCACGTTCTAATAATCACACGTTATTACAAAACATGAATATATGTGGGCGCGGGCTATCTATGATTATAATGCACCCCTACAATTTTAGAGCACTATCCCGCTCTATCAATTCCCCCCTCTGATGACTAGTGTCTTCAAAATACCGTATTTTCCGGCGTATAGGACGACCCGGCGTATAAGACGACCCCCTACTTTTCATGATGAAATGTAGGTTTCGTCCTATACTCGCCGTATAAGACGACCCCCACTTCCGCCGGCTGGAACCTTCTGAAGTCCCCTTTCCATGTCCATGAACTGAGTAGAAGACGTGCGCTAGTGACGCTCCTCTACTTCCGATGAACGTGAAACGTGAGGATTATGGCGCCAGATCAGCGCATAATCCGCTGTGTCTCTAGGTTGATGACGCGGTAAGAATACTGAAATGCCCCGTGGACCCTCTCCCATCGGCACTACAGCACTACGGGACTGTACCGGTGAGTAACTGTGCACTAAATCATGTGCAATTTTAGATTAATGTAACCGGTAAACGTGGGAGTGTGAGCGCGCGAGTAGAGCCCAGGTCATATTGGAGGGTTCCACGTCGGTGGAGCGTTGCTTCCACTCATCAAAATTTAGTGTCCGGCATATAAGACGACCCCCGACTTTTGAAAACATTTGAAGGGGTTAAAAAGTCGTCTTATACGCCGGAAAATACGGTAAATCACACTCCCTGGAGAAAGAACCGACCTAAACAAAGCTTGTAGCCATCCTTCCCTGTCAGAACTTCCTTAGGCTCTTAATATTCCCGTAATGACTTTCCTGCAGTCTTTCCATTCTCCTCTCTTGCTAAGAGATCTTTCAATTCTATTTGCCATATGCCACTTATAATGCCTCACCAATCCCCACAACAAAACCACACAAACCACCACTACAATGATAGGTTTCAAAATGTAACCAAGAATTCCTTTTCCTAGGGACACACACCAACTCCCTACCTTACTAAATCCCTTTCCAACCTGTCCCAAATTCCTTCTGTGGCTAGGTCATGCACCTCATGATGTATCTCAGTGATTTTGCTTATATACCTCCTCAGACCTTTACTGTGGTCCGGTATATAAGTACAGCACAGTAGGACCTTCAACATTTTACAGACTCCACCCTCTTTTGCTAGTAAAATATCTAAAGCAAGACGGTTCTGTATCACCATAGCTCTTATTGACACCATCTAACCCATCTACAAGCAACAACAACTAGGCTGTGTTTGCTTATAACTTGTCCACAATGGTTGACAACTTCATAATCTTGATATCATTCAGGACTACTCCCACATTCGGAATGAATGCCCAAAAAAATTATCCTACAATCCTGCACTTGCACCTCGCTTCCCTCTAGAGTGTAATCCATCTTCCAAATGGTCTAAATCCTTCACATGATAGATCTTCGAAAACACCACTGCAACATAACATGTACCATACCAATTCAATGGCAGTCGCACATAAGCATTTTTCCCACACACAAAATACACATTTGGTGCCACTTGAATTGCATCATGCAAAAATGTATTTGCTGAGGCCTCAATGGTGAAAATACGATCACATACACTCTCTCCCACAAAGACCTTATCATAATAAGTTTAAACTTGTCTCACACATCACTTCCCTCTCTGCTCAAAATCTAATGCAATTGGACTACTCCCTTTTGCCTTATGAGCCAACTCCTCCTTGGTCCACTCAACTTTACCTCCCTTGTTGTAACTATTCCCTATTAGATGTCTATGCCTATCTTCACCTTGGTATATAAACTTTTTTTCTGCATCTGTTAGTGAACATGTTAAGTTATGTCGGTGTACATAAGCTGTATCTAAGGTTACAGTGGGTATGAAATACTTCCTTCTTCTATCTTCTTGTTTATAATAATCATACTTATTCAAATGCTTGTAAGCTGGAACTTCTGAAAGCACTACATCATAGTTAGAAAAATAATACTCAGTTTGACCCTTTTCATAAAACATACTAAGCAATAAACTACAAGTAATACCATATGTCAAGGGAAGATGGTGATATCGGATACCCTCCTCCACAGACGCAGGCAACTGCATACGCACATAACTCATATCCATCATACTGACGTACTCATATAGTAGCTTTGCATATGCATTAAGCGTATAATCTCCTCTGGACAAATCTACATGCAACATTCGACTAGTTTGATCTAGCATAGCCTTTTCAGCTCCTACAATACCCTCCTTTGTGCTAGAAGAAATAGCGGTGGATGTCTCTTGTACCCCCTCTTCCCCAACCTCTGCATCATGTGAAAGAATTATAGATACAACAACTACTACTACTATTGATACTATCACTCCTACAGTACATGTACATATTACCCACTTAGACCTACGGGTCGAACTCCAAGACTCCATCTTCTCTTCTCAGGGCAGTTCAATAAGAGGATACACAAAAGTCTCTTCTTTCCACCTCAAATTGCTGCTCAAAGGTTCGAACAAAGTTCATTGAAATCCTGGGAATTCGTTCAAAGATCTGTTCCTCTGGATTTATTTACACAGTCAGAAAAGACTTCCCTAGCCCTGTTTCTTCTTCTACTGGAAAAACCCTAATTTTATTCTTCTTCCACTCGGACCTGGGTTATCTTCTTTGAGACATTTATTTACAGTTCACAGTTCATTCACATTCTCTTATAAGCTCCGATCCAATCTCGTTTAGCACTTTGGTTGCTGATAAGCAAAAGTCGGAAAAGACAATTCCTGAAGGATCAAAATCCATACCTTGCTTAAGACTGGAGGTCCCTGGAACAGTGATTGTCAACAGTCTCTCTATCTCCAGTCCAGGAACTATCAATCCCACCTCGATTTTCATCTTGGGCGTTCTGCTGATCACTCGTGAAGACCTCAGTCTTCTGGTCCCCACTACTCCTTGCATCTGTTACCAACTAGTCCACTCCTGGGCAGCATATTTTTGACCAGGCACTCTTACTCTCCTTGACCTCCTTAGACCCTCCTGAGCTTGCTCTCCTTCACTCAGTTCGAATTCTCAAATCTCTGACACAGGAGCAAGGTCTCTCTCAGGAGCTAGTCTCAGATTTTCCCTTCCTCGTCTCTCAGGCTATGATTCTTCTATGGTGTCAGCTTTCCTCCTCTGCCCCGACCAACTTGTACACCAGTTACTTCAGATGAGTCTGACTCTATATCATTCGCAACGTTACCTTCTCCCTCAGAGTCAATACCTGCATCTTGTGTAGCGTAACCCTCCTCAACTTGTTCTGGCGAACCAGCTTCGTTAGCAACCCCCACAGCTTGGCTTGCCCTCTCAAGTGGCTTCCCTGCCACAGCTGGATTTTCTTCTATAAGAGGGGCTGTTTCTTCCAGGGGTTCTGGAACTCTTCAAGTGTGGGAGGCGTGTGTCCAGTTCTGTAACCCTCCACACTTCACTGCCATATTTGTCACCAAAATCCCCTCGTAAGGAGCTCTCCAATGGGCATCAAGGCAGCTTTTCCTCACGCGCTTACGGGCAAGCACCCATTCACCCGGATACAGGTCATGGCAGAAGTATATCGAGGTCGAAGCAGTTGCAGCTTCCACCTGGTGAGACACAGAATGGACCACATCAGCCAGTCCTTTGCAATAGTCAAGGATCAGATCATCTGTGATGTTTATAAAGGCTGTCAATGGCACTGCTGGTAACCTCATAGCCCTCCCCATCAGGATTTCGTGTGGTGAAAGACCTGTTCTCCTATCTGGTGTACTGCAAACACTCATTAACACCAGGGGCAAGGCATCCGGCCATTTCAAAGATGACACGAACACACTTTTGCCATCCTTATTTTCTAAGTCCCATTAATCTGTTCCACGATACCAGAAGCCTCTGGTCAATAGCTACAATGCAGCCTCTGTTCAACGTTCAAAGCAGCACAAAGTAACTTCATGATTTCACTGTGGAAATGTGTTCCTCTATCCGACTCCAATGAGGTTGGAAATCCGAACTTAGGGATGAACTCCCTAAGCAACAACTTTGCTACTGCAAGGCTATCACACCTTCTCGTTAGATAAGCTTCCACCTCAAGCCATTGCACCTAGGCATTTCAATAAAATTGAGCTGTATTCTGTTGAAAGACCCTCCAGACCTCCCAATATGACTCAAGGCAACCACAGTCTTCTTTCCATGATTCATCTGCTTACACGTGACACACCTATGGCACACTGCTTCAGCAAATGCTCAAAACCGTGCATTATAACACATCTGCCTGAACATTCGCACCATAGTATCCCTTCCGAGATGCACTGCTCCATGGATCTGTCTCGCCATAGGGCTCAATAAATCATCTGACAACATTGCTCGGCCATCATTTGAAATCCAAATCCCTTCATCTCCTATTTCACATCCTGCTCTGATCCACACAGCTCTTTCCTCTTCTGAAGCTTTTCCCGGCAGATGCGTGAGATCATCCCAGGTGTCTGCCATGGCTAACATAATGCTGAGCTCGGTTCTTCTGGATATTTCTGGGCTCTCTCCTGTATAATCTCCAGTAAATATGCACCCTTGTTCCGCGCAAAAACGTGCAACCTCATCTGCATACTTGTTACCCAGAGAGACAAAGTCACTTCCCTTCCCATGAGCTGTACATTTTACCTCCGCAATTTCTCGTGGACGTTGTAAAGCTTCTCACAATTGTCTTACATATTCCGTGTTTCTAATGGGAGATCCTGATGACGTAAGAAACCCTCTCAGTGACCATAGTTGTCCGAAGTCATGAACCACACTAAACCCATACTGACAATCAGTGTAAATGGTGATGCAAAGTTGATCAGCAGCCAAACAGGCTCAAGTCAGAGCAATGATTTCCGCTACCTGTGCGGAGTATACTCCCTCTAAACAAGCAGCTTCCATGACTTCAGAAATGGTACACACAGCAAATGCTGCCCTCAAGTGACCTACATTGTCTCTTAAGCATGAACCGTCTACAAAAAAGATTTCATCTGACTCAGGTAGAGGTTCATCTACAATGTCAGGCCTTGGTTTGGTACAAAAGTCAGTCACATCGAGACTGTCATGGTCTTCACATTCTTAATCAGCAATATTAGACACAAGCATTAAAGTAGCTGGATTTAAAACAGTACATCGTTTCAAAGTCACATTTTCCGAGACAAGTATAACCTGCGCATAACCTGTGAGTCAGTTATTGTGTCTTGGTTCTCGTCATCAGGAGTTCAACTGAATGTGGAACATAAACTGTAATTGGATGACACATAACAATACTTTCACATCTTTCAATGCTGACACCTGTTGCAACAATGGATTTGAGACATTCGGGCAACGCCGAAGCTACTGGAACTAAAGTAGCTGAGAAATAGGTAACTGGTCTACGGACTCCTCCATGACTCTTATTTAAGACTGACAAAACACAACCTTCTTGCTCATAGCAGAACAGTGAAAAAGACTTGTTGTAGTCTGGCATCCCCAGAGCTGGAACACAACATATAGACTCTCTCAACTCCAAGAATGCTACCAGGCAATCTTGAGCCCATGGTACTGGATCACTCACATCCTTGTGCGTCAGCCTCTGTAAGGGCTTTGCCTTCAAGGAAAAGTTTGGGATCCACTGACGGCAGATCCTAACCATTCCCAAGAACATTGAGACTTTCTTCTGTGTGGTGGGCGCCATCATTTTCATAATCGCCTCAATTCGATCTGGTGACACCTTCCTTTAGTCTTTTTCTATTCTATGACCCAAATACTGAACTTTGAGTAAGCAATAATGTAACTTATTTGGGAACACCTTGTGTCCATTCTCAGCTGGATGATTTAATAAGGCAACTGTTAGAAATGGGTAGCGTGGTGCAGAGCGTGCGTGCCAAACTCCGGAGGAAATGTGTAAAGCATCCGTGCAGCACACACAGGCGACACACAAGGCACACTACAAAAAGAGACCCCACACCAGATTAGGTGAAAAATAACTTGTGTATTATGAAAAACACACTAGAAGGCAATCACAGTTACGAACACGGTGCCAACTGACACCCAGCAATCACTTACAGGGGGGACTATTTACAGGGCAGGGCCAATCGGGCCGCTGCCAGAACCATCATGAGTCCATAGGCAATAATGTCTCACCGACCGTACCTCCTGGAGAGGAGACATGCACTTGCCATAAATCACTTTAGGCACTTCTCAAGGTAGGTCTAAACATGAAACCAGCCACATAGGCATTAGGGAAAAATATTAGGCATAGAGACATTAGCATAGGGCATAGGCATGTGAGCACTGTGTCATCTTCATTATGAAAGCATTAGGCGTACCCAACTTGGCTCAGGCAAAAACCTAGAAATAACTCTTAGGCATAGAAGCAAAATCATTAACATGACCTTGGGCATAACATTAAGCATACAACCTTTCTTGACATAGATGCGTGAACATGGGCACCTAAACAACACTTTATGAACCACAGTAGGCATAACAATAACAACGTGGAGGGACCTTCATTATTATGTGGCACCTCCGTAGCATGAAAACACTAGGCCCAGAACTTGAATTGGCATGAACACAGTAGCGCAGGCCTGGGATGAAAACATTGTTGCAAGGCATTAGGCATAAAAGCACATTCTGCACAGAACCATCAGTCTAGGCATTAGAACGGGTCAGTTAGGGGAAATCGCAAGGGCATAGGTGCAGTATCTCCCAACCTAACGTACATTATGCATACCCTTATTCAAACGGGGCCTAAAATATGACATGTAGGCCTCCTCTGCGGGGTGGAAACACATTACATAACCAATGTGGGGCATCTCAATATGCATGAGTACATGAAATCACTAGGCATGCCAACCGTATCTCAGTGGCATCCAGAACATCAGCAGGGGGGCCTTAGACCCCCTTAAGTTGTAAATCATCTGAGGCCTTGCAAGCATAAACTCTGTGTGCCCCAATCGTTGCCACTGCCCACTGTCCAGCGGGGCAGTGGTGTAAAGACAGTCCTGGCCTAACAATGCCCTGCGGGGAGCCCCTACTCAGGGACTTAAACAATATTGCCCCCAAAAGAACACTGGGCACGTTGGAGTTCCCTCCTCTTGCGCTCAGAAGTCATAAACCCCCTCGGTACAGCTGCCCACTGTCAGGTGGGGCAGCTGTGCAGAGCATCGCACGGGCCCTCTTGGTGCCCCTGACGGCACCCAAGAAGCTGCCCGGAGCCCCACTCACCAGGACTCTTCTTGTGGCCTCCGCTTCTTGGCGGCTGTCACCGGGGCCCGCTGGGGGACTTCTCCAGTCTTAGGCTGGTCTTGGCGGTGACTTCCTCCAGTACCGGTTGCTACTTGCTGGGCTCTCCTCAGCACACGAGAGCCCCAACCGGTGCCTCCCTTCACCCGGGTCACCCCACATGGGGCCCAGGACTTCCGGTTTGCCGCTTGGGGAGGTGGGGTGGGCTCCTGTCCTCCCGCACTTCTCCCTCAGGTGGTCCAGGCGCACGCTCCTCGGTGCCAATCCTAGCACGGCTTCCCTTATGTCACAGGGAATCCCGCGCAGGGCTCCTGGGACGTCAGTGGTGGTTCCCAGCGATTTCTCTGTGCGGCGGCCTGACGCCAGCAACAATACGGGGTAGGCTCCCGTCTTTAAAATAAAGGTAGCAGTGATGATCCTCGTCGATTCTGCAAGGCGGGATGGGCTCCCACCTTCAGTTTAAAATATACAGTTCTTCTTGTTAAGGCCCGGCCGTGGCAGTGATTTCGGGCAGTGTTGAAGTGCCGGGTGGGCTCCGGCTGACTTTAATAAGTACCACATTGCGGCACACACGCGGGGTGGGCACCCGCTCAGTGAAATTGTCAGAAAGCGGGGTAGGCACCCGCAAAAGGGCACTAAAATTTGGGATAGGCACCCGCTGTATTTTCTTCAAGACGTTCAGAGGCAGCACACCCACGGCGGCCTGCTTCTTTCTCCTTTCCTGGGCTGTGGCTGTGAATTGCGGCAGGCTTACAGTGCCTCAAACGCACTTGCACTCAGACCCAGCGGTGATTTATTTCTTGGCGGCCATCACGCTCCTCACCTCCTTCTTTTTCTTGGGGGGAGTAAGATACAGCTCTCACCATGCGCTGGAAGGAACAGTCCATAGAAATATAGCGCTTTCACAGCCCAGTGCTGCAGAGGACAGACACTCTAGAGGTAACGCTCACGAGGCGCAAGGTCCCACCAGCAGCCTCAGGGACAAAAGACCTCTTCTGGCATTGCAAGGAATGGTGCCCACACGGCCTGGAGTGGCAGCGTAGCACAGACAATTCAAGTTTGGAGCTCCTTTCTTCTCCTGGGCAACACAGATAAGGCGCTATTCTTCTCCAGGCACTAGCCAGCAGGCAGGGCACAGTTGTAGCGCTCACAAGGCGCTAGGTAGGAGAGCATCAGGCACTACTGGGTAAGATCAGCAGTCAGTGGGCACTCATCAGTACAGGGCTGCAGTTCTTAGGAACAGTCATCCTCCATAAAGTGGCACTCCTCCTAGGTCAGCAGTCTTCACTCCAGGAAGGGGCTCTCACTAGCCCTGTGGACAGCAGAGGGGGAACAGATGGGCACAGGGGCCGGCACACAGGCCCTTGCAGTGGTACCTCTTGGAAGTATGTCCCCTCACATTCAAGTCCACGCTCAGTCTGAGCACATGGCATCCCAGCCCCGCTATTTATACGCCCCTCACCCCACCTACCAGAAAGGGCTGGAAGCTTCTGGAAGGTTCCCTGGGGAACCGGTCCCAACTGGTTTAGGGGGTGGTGTAGAGCACCCTGGGTGCCAGGCTTCCCTCCAAAAGCTGGGGTTGCTGGGAAACAAACAACTAGACTGGTAACCCACCTCCATCAGGCGGCACAACACACAGCCATGGCATCCATTTTAAAAGTAGCATTTCTCCACAACAGCACATATAAATCTGCGAATGCCATTCTACAGCAGATATTTTCTCACACATGGTCAACCGCCAGGGGGAAAAGCAAAACATTTTAGGGGAAAAGGGCCAAGTCCAGCAGCAACAGTATCAATCCTGCAAGCATCCTCAGTCTCAGACGCAATTAAAAGATCGTCAATGTACTGTACGAGAACTGAATTCTTTGTTAAGAGCTGATTAAAGATTGATGGACTCTCTGTATACCCTTGAGGGATACGACACCATGTTAACACACGATCTTCCAGCCGGAAAGCAAACAAAAACTGGTTTTCCTCATGCAGAGATATTGAAAAGTATGCCTGACACAGATCAATCACAGTGAACCATTCCGCTTCACATGGGATCTGGAACAAGATCACTGATGGATTCGGTACCACGGGACAACATGGGACCACGATCGTGTTAACCTTTTGCAGGTCCTGCACAATCCTATACTTTCCACTCGGTTTTTGCAATTCCATGATTGGTGATTTACATGGACTCCCCATTATCTCCTTCAGAATTCCCTGTTCGATCATAGATTCAATCACAGGTTTAATTACTGCAATCGTCTTCGGGGACAGATTATACTGAGGTGTTCTCGGAAACTCAGCATTAGGTTTGACTTGGATCTTAACTGGCTCAACCCCCTTGGCCAGTCCTATCTCTTCCCCGTAAAATCCCATACGTCCAAGGAGACAGAGTCTCTCAGGTCAAGCGGGAGTTCCTCAACGGTCAATATAGGAAATTCTTTTATACAAAAATTTTGGTTTACTACCTTGAAAGTAGCAACGTCAGCCCTAGTTTGCAGCTCTACTCCTTTGGGCATGCAATAGATAGTGCAGTTCAATTTAAACAATGGGTCACAACCCAACAGACATACCGGATTTGAGTTGCATACCACAAATTGCTGTCGATCATGAAAGGTCCCTATTCTTACAGATATTGGTTCAGTCAAAGGATTAGTCATTTTCCTGTTCGCCACTCCTACAACTTGAATCAATTGTCCCGAGAGGGGTAAGTTAGGAACCACTGCAGACCTCACAGTCGAGCGAATAGCAGCCGTGTCAACCAAGAAGGTAGTTGGGTGACAATCAACATCCCCCTCTACATACGGTCCTCTTTGCTCTACCTCCAAGACTGCTCTAAAGGTACAGTCTTTCTCTCCCTCAGACACCGTCTTTGCAATGGGTCTGAACCGTTTTCATCAAAGGTCTCAATAAAAGGCATCTGCTGGTAAGTTTGAGTTCCCTGTGGAATTCTTGGTGGTTGAGGAACTTGTACCTGCGGACCTACTGTCCCCCCTTGTACCGATCTGGGTCTTGTCACTGTATTGACAACCTCAGACGCCTGCCCCACTTCTTCCTGCTGGATCTGATTAGCTGGATTCAATCTACATTCGTGCTTCTAATGCCCGGTCTTATGACAGTTATGACATGCAGTAGTCTTCTTTAAGGTAGCAACATCTAGTCCTGTCTTAGGATCTATGAGTTTCCCTTTTCCCTGACCTGATACATTCTGAGCCCCTCGATTATTTCCCTGCCTTCTTCCTAGCGTTCCTCCATTGGTCTGGGCCTGCTCTCCCTTCTCTGCATTCTGCATCTTGACCAGCATTAGCTTATCCTTAAGCTTGTTGTGCTTTGAGTCCACTTCATCGCTACAGTTTACACACAGTGTATTTAAAAAACATATGTCTATTTATTATACAACACTCACTAACACATTGGTATATCTCCTACCCGGAGATATCAACACAAATACACACAATACTTCAATTTTTTACAGGTAAGTAAACACAATACACAGTGGTCTCCAGGGGGAGACCAAACCATATACTAAGAAAGTGGAATGCGACCTGCGACTAAGGTCGGGACTTGGACCAGAAAACTCCGAAAAGCTGGGGACCCAAGGAACCATCCAAGGTAAGTACCCAGGAACCCCAAGGAGGCTGTGTGCAGAGTGGAAACACAGCTGCATACTCAATAGAATTCAACGGGAAAGTTGCAGTTGAAGTTTTGTAGAAAAAGTATTCTTCCCAGTGGACGCTGAGGAAACCCAGTGGAAGACAGATGGTTAGAGAGTCACCCAACCCGGGGATACCCCAGGAACCAGGATACCTACACCAGGGAAGCTGGGTGCATAGACGGTTGGAAACTACGCGTAGACAATAATGGAGGACTTCAGTAAAGATGCCAATGGAGAAGACTCAGCAAGAGTCCAGTGGAATCCAAGGGTGTATTCTTGAAGAGAAGAACTTGCAAGCAGAGGGGACAGAGTCTATGCCACTCGGAGGTGACCAGGCGGCACAGAAGAGAAATAACTACTGATGACAGAAAATGCAGGAGTGATGATGCTGAGGAAGACCAGGAGCCATTCACAAGCTGTCCCAAGTCAGAAATCGAGAACCAGGGCGTCGGTGTCCGGTGGACGCACCAACAAGCTTGGCAGCAGCGACAGACGTTGAAAATGATGAAGAAGCAACATTGGGACCAGCAAGGTCCAAGGGACTCACCAAGTGCACGAGAGTCAGAGCAGGCCCACGCAAGCAGGGGAGCCCACTGAAGCAGGAGAAGACCCTCGAGAGGACCCACAGGCCAAAGGCACAGGAGTCGCAAGAGGACCTCCAGCAGCTCACAAAAGAAGAAGGCGAGGATGAAGATCTTGGCAGGAAGAGATGCTGGAGGTTGGTGCTTGTTTTAGCCTGAAGATCTGTGAAATACATAGCCAACATGCCTTGGCAACAGCAAGTCAACACGGTACACAGGGGTTCGGTCCCAGCGGTTGCGCTGAGGGATACTGGTGTCAAAATTGCAGACTGTACAGGTCAGGCCTTGAGGAACTTGCAAAATCACCATTTGTGTTGCTGAGCCTATCAAAGTCCATTGGACGTCAGGAGCAGCAGACCAGCCGGATTCTTTGCGGTGCCTGCTGATGTAGCTGAGTGATTCCTTCACTCCAAGGGAGATTACTTTGGATGTACTTGATTCCCACAGGTCTGCTGAAGATTCTGGAAGAAGCACAGATGCAGATGGTGAAGAAGACTTACAGAAGAGCGAGACCAGGAACAGCAGGAGTCTTCCTTGATACAGTCTCAGTTCCAGGTGAAGTCCAGCGAAGTCCAAGTGTACAGACGGTTGAAGAGTGATGTGGTTTCAACCTTGAGTCTTGCCCCACAACGAATCTGAGGACCCACCCACAGGTAAGCCCTTTTATACCCGAAGAAAGGGGTTAGGACGACTCAGGTTCTCTCCCAGAGGGGAGGATACTCCTATGTTTTTTGTCCAGTTTCGCACCAGAGCAGGAGCCAAGGGCTTCCAGAACTGTTTCTAACTAGAGTATGCAAGGAAGGCACCAAATGTGCCCTTCAAAGCAGTCTGGCAAGCACCCCCACCCCAGCCCAATACACTGAGTCTTGTCTGGGACGTGGTTACACCCCCCTGTGCCAGGAACCCTATTGTACTAACTTCCCCTGCTCAAGCACAGCTCCGCAGGAGGAGGGCAGCATCGTGTCTGTGGTCAGCAGCAGCACTAGCTTGCTAGAAGACCCTGAAAGGCTGTTACAAGGAGTACTGGGGACTTCCCGTAGGAGCCCCCAAGGGCATGGAATCATATCTACAACACCGGTAACAGTGTTGCTGTATGATTCCAACATGTTTGATACCAAACATGCCCAGGTTCGGCACAGCCAATATATAGTTAGCCATCGCGTAAATGTGCATGGCCACTTTATGTATCAAAATGGCTTGCTGCACTTACAAAGCCAGGAGAATTTACTCCGGGGTTTGTAGGAGGTGTCCTGCTCATGAAGGGGCACCCTCAAACCTATAACCCAGCACTGTGCCTTCAGGATTGAAAGCCCTGCCTTAGGGGAGGCTTCTTGTTAAGTGTAGTGACCTCAGATATAAGGAATCTTATATCTGTCGTAAGTGGTGTTAGCACCAGCGTACATAGGCTACGATGGCAGACCTGTAGTCACAGTTTGAGTGGTCTCTCATGGGTGACATAACACATGCTGCAGCCCATGGGATACCCCTAGTGTATCAATGCCCTGGATGCCTTAGTACCATATACTAGAGACTTACAAGGGTACACCAGTAGCCAACTGTGGAGGTACCAAAGTACTTACTATGTCAAATTTAGGGAGGAAGCACAGTGGCTGTGGTCTTGATTAGCAGGATCCCAGCCAGACTAATCAAAAACATGCTGACACCAGCACAAAGTGGGGGTAACCATAAAAGCAGATCTTACTTTCCTACAATGTCTAATAGGATGGTAGTCTGGTCATAGAGGAATATCGGACTATTATGGAAGAAATATTTGCAGGATGCCAATCCTTGTGTATGTTGTATGCAAGTGTATACCATACTCACGTCCAATGCGATCATTAAGAAGGGCAGTTCTCAGTAAATGTTATATTTTCAAAAGATCACTGCTTGCCCCTCCAATAAGATGGAAGACTCTGGGCCAGAGGCAGCTTAAAGTGATTCCAATAGCTATTCATTTTTATGTGTAACTACCAATATAATAGAGACATCTAGCTGCAGATTCCTTATCTTGGAATCTTCCCCAGGCGCCAGACTGGATCTGGAAAGATTTTAATCAGTTCCTCTACGCGACAGTACAGAGCGTTGTACGACTTCATAGCGATGTTGTCTCCCGAATGTCACGTCAACTGAGTCCATATAAGCCTTCCCCCGATGCGCTGACATCAGTTCCTTCTTTTCCCCGCTAACAATATGACTCCGCTCTGCAGTTTCTCCAGCCATTTTTTGGCCTCCTTGGCGTTTTTTCATCAGAGCAGTGTGAACTTTTTTAGACATCAAAGTCTTCTCCTCGTCCTCGATCCCCTACGCACTCTACAGACCGACTGTGGCACCACCTGCCTTCATCACCTGCCGTTGGTTTTATTAGTAGTGGGGCCAGTACTATGGAACACTCTCCCTCTTATGTTAAGACAATATCCTGACCATTTGATGTTTAGGAAAAAGTTGAAAACTTTCTTGTTTAAGGGGTAATATGATTTTTCATTTTGCGCTCCAATATTTTCCTTCCTTATGATTTGCTATGCTCATATGTGTTTCTTTGTGTGTCCATGGCGCAGAGATACTCCTTCGGGAGTGGATTCAAGCGCGATACAAACCCACAAATAAATAAATAAATAAATAAACTCTTCTGTTAAAGTGTTGGGGCATGGGTCCGCCCTGTGTCTCTCCACCTATCCTGGTGCAGAGGCGTCTTTGGCCCAGATGAAACAATATTCTCAAACTCTTCATTCTATTCTTGGATTGTAACCTACTTCCGGAGCACCCTCAGGCCCCAAGGAAGTACATGAGGTCATCCCTGGGACCCCGCCGGCGTGTTCTCCCCCGGCTTCGGATCTGCCTGCTGTTTCACCTTAGTGACGCCGATGCACAGCATGTCGAGGCTCCCACCTTCGGCTCTTGCTTGTGGTTTGTTGACCCCGATGTCGGTGTCAGAGTCTTGTCTGCCGACCCCCAAAGTGGTGCAGTCAATGCCGATCAACACTCCTTCTGACGTCAAGGTGTCACCTTTTCAACGTCAACCGGCTTCGGATGTGGCACCAGTAGAGCCAACAGTCTCAGACTCCCTTCCTCTGGTTTTTCCTTCCGAGGATGGTTGTGAACATACTAGAGATGGTGTGGTGTGTCCCCCTCTCATTTTGTAGACTGCCCCACCCCCTACGTATGCAGTTTAACTGGTTACTTGACTTTTAGTGATGTCGATGGTTTGGAATCTTCTCCAGCCTCCTGTCTCCTCCTGGTTTGGCTACGGAGTCAAGTTCCACTCTGGCAGACATGCTCAATCGACTTTGAGTCATACTGGATTTACAACTGTAGAATTGTCAACAGACCCTTTACTTGGCATTCTACATCCTGGCCAGGAACATTGAGCCTGTACTTCCTTATAATAAGTGTCTTGTCAAAATCCTACTGGGTGCTTTGGCTAATCCTGAAACAGGGCTCTCGTTGGATCGCTCTATTTCTCACAGCCATTGCCTGGCCCCAGGCATCCCTCCTGTCTTCATACACATCCCTCTACTAGGAGTTTTGTGGTTCAGTCTGCCTTGGCCACCTTAAATATTGATTTTCTCCCCCGTACCTCCCAAGCGAGAGGCAGGCAATTTGCCACTTGTGGTAGGTATATTTTCTCTTCTTCTAGCAATGCCATGTACACTATTAACACTTCTTGTGTCCTCACCTGCTTCTCCCATTCTGTGTGGGACTCAGTGGAATGCCTCTTGCCCTTCCTTCTGGCGGAAACCTGGAATGCTTTTGTTTCCCTGGTATGTGATGCGTGGCTGTGGTATGGATACCACCGATTCTATCAGTCGGGCTCTGACCTCTTCCATAGTTCGACGTCTGTGTGCATGGTTGCGTACCTCCAGGTTTTCAGAAGCTGTGCAAACTACTTTAATTGACATGCATTTTAATGGCACCTCCCTTTTTGACGTACGTGCCAAATCTGCCTTATGCCAATTCAGAGATAGTCATGGTGGTGCGGAGTGTTAACAATTCGTTGAACTAAGGTTGTCAGGAGCAGTCCTTTTCACCTTGTTTCGACTCTTGTCTGCCTTCATAGGGCAGATTACTCTTTCCCTTCCAGGGTTACAACCAGCGTGGTTTTAACCGCTTTCTGCTGGTGCTTTTCTTCTCAATTATGCTTTCAATGACAGGTTTCATTTCCAGCCATCTGGAACACATCTTGCTTTGTGGTTTTGTGGGAGTCTGTTCTGACAGCTTCTTTCTGACACTTTATTTTTCCTACCCGAATGCTACTCTGTGGCGGGGTTTCTGTTACATTGTGCAGATGCACTGTATCCTTGTTGTCAATGAGTGATTGTCATAATCGACTATCTGTTGACCTTAGTTTCTGCCGGCCCTTCGTTTACCCTGGTGGTTTCCTCCTTTTTCTCCTCCTACCTCCTCCCTCCTCCTCCCTCCTTCTCCTCCTCCTGCTGCCCTCCTATTCCTCCTGCTCCCTTCCTCCCTCATCTGCCTTCCCTCCATCCCTCCTCTTCTTCCCTCGTCCCTTCTCCTTCTCTCCCTCTTCCTCCTCTCCCTCTTCTTCCTCCTCCTCCCTCCTCTCTACACCCTCCTCCTTTTCTTCCATATTGGAATTTCCATATTCTGTTTATTCTATGCTTCTCCTGCTACCGTCTGTTGGCGTCCTTCCTCAGTCAGTCAGTCAGTCAGTCAGTCAAACAAAACTTTATTTGGTTTGTTACAACCATAAAAGTACAATTTACCTCTTATCATGAAATTAAAAAACATAAACACAGCGTTATCATCAAAAGATATTGCACACCAAAACACATATAGTTTAGCTTTCTCTTAAAATCAGTGTTATAACCTTCTGAAATATTAAAATCAATTAATTCATACATATACATCAGGACCTTCATATATATGGCAAGTAATACTGTAATCCCTTGATAGTTCCACCTCGTGTAATCCTAAGGGGAGCACTTTTGGTGCTTACTCTGTGTATTTGAGGAACACTTCAACTTTATCCATATATTTCCCCATAGCACAGGCTATATCTAAGTTCCCCATTTCCATCAAAAGGTTAACGGCTTGCATCCTATTCCTGATCTTATAATTTTTAAAAATCGGACATAAAATCTCCCTTCGTATGTCTAAAAACCTTATACAATCTAATAAAATATGTAAAATTTCACAGGTGGTACCTAATATACAGCTGCATCTACCATTGCAGTCTATGATAACGTTTCGAACTCCGTTATTCGCATAACATGGGTTTATCCCAATTTGCATTTTTAAAACTTCCCGCCTTAAACAGTAGCTAGGTAGGCGGTCCACATAGGGGAAATGTTGGTCAATCTCCCAAGCCATTGTCATGTGGGCCACCGAGATTTTTTGTGAAAGGTACTCCCGGTCATATTTACGGGACATATCACATACCAAAAGCCTTAATTCTTTCTTGCCTATTTTCACGTGGTCTTGCTGCGGACAAGCCTTCAATTCAAGCACCCCAAATGCATCGCTTATTGATGCTCTAGTCTCTTTCGCCCAGGGAAGCTCACTAGTGGCAATTTCCTCTTTGGCCCACTGGGAGATTTTAAGAGACTCCCCTGCTCCTAATCGCTGTCAGAAACGTACTAGGGCCATACAGGTAGTTATTGCCCAAGAGGTAATTCCCAGCTCAAGTCTTGCTGCCTGTACCATTGATGATTTAGGCAGCAAGAACAAGCTTTTTAGTAAATGTCCCTCCTCTTTATCCCAGGAGTTCTTTCCACTTAAATAAGTTACCTCAGCTCCATACAGAAATTGTGGGGGGACCATTGCTTGGTAGGCTTTTATGACCGGCCTATCTGACATTTCTCCATAGGTACAACTACATCTTTTTAGGCCTTTCACAGAGGCAGATGCCCTCATTTTTAAAGCTTGCAAATGTGTATTCCATTTCAGGGTACTAGTGAACCACATTCCCAGATATCTATAATCTGTTACCCTCTCAAGCAAATCTGTACCAAGGTACCATGAGAACTTCGTTTTTCTCCTTCCAAAACATACAATTTTTGTCTTCTCCATGTTTACTACTAATTTTTTGATTAAACAGTATTCTTTAAATCTATTTAATTTTCTCTGAAGGCCTATCTCCGTCTGGTCCATAATCACCAAGTCATCAGCATAAAGTAGGCACGATATCTGATTTCCTCCCATTTTCGGGCTCGCCCCTCTGACCTCTCTTAGTTTTTGAGGTAGATCAGCTATGAACAGGGAGAACAATAGAGGGGCAAGTACACACCCCTGCCTCAAACCATTTCCAATTGGGATCCTCTCAGTCAATCCTCCCTCCTCGTCCAAAATTATCTGAGCCCAATTTTCTGTATGCAATGCTTGGATCAGAGCTAACAAATCACCATGTATTTCATACCCTACCAATGTTGCCCACAGCTGCTCCCTGTCCACCAGATCGAAAGCTGCACGGAAGTCGACGAAGCAGCAGAATAAATTACCCCTCTGATCAATTAACTTCCGCGCAATGGACCAAAGGGCAAAGCAGTGGTCAACCGTTGAGTGGCCTTCTTTAAACCGCCCCTGTTCTGGGGATACTATCTGTTTATCATCCGCCCACTCCTTTAGTAAACCTAAAATTACTTTGAAGAAAACCTTTTCACCTATGTCCAGAAGGTTTAATAGGCGATAATTTTTAGGAGAGTTTACATCACCTTTTTTATGTATTGGCGTAACAATAGCCCCTTTCCAACTATCAGGGAATATACCCGTTTTTAAACTCCCTTGGAAAATATTCGAAAAAACTCGGCCCACCATTCTGTATTTGTTTTTATAATGACAGCTGGTAAATTATCTGGGCCCGCAGCCCGTGTTAATTTTAGCCTTGTTATTATGCTCCTAATTCAGTCTGGGGAAAATACTCTTTTATTTCTTCTCTTATTCCTGGCCAGTCATTGGCGATTGTTTCCTCCCTCCTTGGCCATTTACCATAGATTTACTCTAGGTAGGTCACCCACCTGTCCTCTGGTACAGAGCACTGCAGGGTCCTAAGACTTTCCCCGTACATTCTTGTATTAATTTCCAAAAGCCTTTCACATTTTTTTCTTCAATTACCTCAAGTAAGTTCTCCCAACATTTATCCTTGAACGTCCTTTTTTTATCTGTAATAATCGCCTTATATTTTATCTTTAGTTTCCTAAGTTCTATTGATGCTTCATCACTATAGCTACCACTAAGGCATCTCTCCTGTTTCCTAATGTTGACTTTTACTTTCCGGCATTCATCATCAAACAAGTGTTTGTTATTATTAGGATATAGTTTAGAGTTATTTACTATCTTGTGTTTACCATGTTTAATTTTTATCCTGAGGCATTCCACCAGTTGCCTTATTATACCCTCGTACCAGGATATACCCTCTCCTGGTGCTAGGTTATCCAAATTAACAGTTAACTGGAGGGCACTCAGCTTCTTTATATATTCGTCGCTAATTCGCGTGGTAAGTCGCTTGGGGTATTCCACCTCTAATGGTAGTGCTTTTTGTCTATGCGGGGAGCTATTTACCTTAATTCTACCAGCAGTGGGTAATGATCGCTACTCTACACTCTGAGTATTTGGAACTGTTTGATTAAGTGGAAGTTCCAGGCCTGTATAAATGCATAATCTATCGGGCACATTTGTTGCCCTACTTTAAAGGTACGGTTTGCAGGCCGATACGCTTCCTTACTTCCATTAGCGCAAACCAAGCCTGTGGCCCCCAGAAGCTGACCAAGCTTATCATCTTGAGTCGAGGTTTCGCAGCTAGGAAATTTTGCAGTCTCTATTTTATGTACTCTTAGCAGGTCTCTCTGCCAAGAGTCCGTTTTTTTGGGGTTTAACCTATGATTGAAATCCCCCAATATCATAAGTACATCTCTTGGGTAACAATCACTTAAATCCTCCAGATCTGTTTTTAAACGTTCCAGGTCAGCCTTATACTAATTTGTTTTCCCTTTCTGAATATACACATTTATAATGCATAGGTTTTTGCCCCCCAACGTATTATTTGAGGTTCGCACTCTACTACCTAAAGCCCAGTTACACTTAAATTCGAGGGGTTCCATATCTCTGGCTATACATGTTGAGACCAACGTCATCTGACCACCAGATGGTCTACCTACTATGTTCTTTCTTGCAGGTTTTACATGGTGTGTGAAGCCTTCAGTAGCAGGGGTTTTGTTGCACAGCCAAGTTTCCTGTAAACATATAATATCGTTTTTCCTCAAGATGGTTTTAGAGTTTTCCTACGCCAATATTCTGTTATATCCATTTACGTTCCAGGACAAAATGGATAGGTTGTGCGACGACCCTACTTCCTAATCAATATTGCTCATATATCCATCTTCCTCACAACTCATGTATGCCAACTCTCTATATCTATTCCCAGTAAGGATATCTTCCGCATCCCACCTCTGATTTTTTGGGATTATCGTGATTTCAAGGGCGTCTTTCTTACCTCGACCCAAACTAATCATTTTTATTTGTCTTTCACCCAATACCGCATGGTTCCTGAGGAATGATTTCCCTAATTTGTCCATCAACACTTCCTCCCTTTTTAATATTCTGATTCCTTCCCAAAGCATCTCAGACTCCGCCTTTTCTATTGCATCTTTTATTAGGGCTGAGTGAAGTAGGACCTTTGTTATTTCCTCCCCCTTGCTATTAACCATAAACCCAACTTCTTTTAAATCGACAGTGCTAACATATCTTAGGCTGGGACACTTTGCAAATAAGGAGAGGAGCTGGGAACGATTCAAGGGATTTAATTTCTTAATTGTTTCCCCCCCTTTTCCTGTCCTATTGGTTTTACAAATATCCAGGTGTCTGCAGACCTTTCTGACTGTCGATTTAGAAAATTTTCATCTAGCGTTTCTTCTCTTCTATGCCTGCTAGCATCTTCTCTGCCTCTTATTCTGACACCCTTCCCTGGGATTAAGTTACTAGGCCCCGCACCTGGAGATGTCTCCATCCCCCAAGCTGATGGTGCGTTCTCCTTTACCCCTGGGTAATTCCTCAGAGTTGCCTTTTCACTTATTCCCATACTTTTCTTTGTTATCCGCCTGGGTTGTTCCTCAGGTCTACTGCTACTTGCTCCTATGTCTGCGAGGCTTTTCTTTTTAATTTCTTGCCTTGCTACCTTATCTGTTGTCTTATGTTCAGGGGTTATCCTCCCCCCATACTCCTGTTACTTCGTGGGGTGACAATTAAATGGGACCTTTTTCCCTTTCCTTCGCCGTATTGCCATTTGCTTTCTACACCTCCTTTCCCCATACCTTTTTATAATCATTGGGCAATAGGATATATATTCTGTTGGTACCTCCTCTTTGGGACTACTCACCCTTACCACTGCTTCCCCCCTATCCAATTTGTTTTCCTCCTGGGCTTCTACTGGCCTTACTAGCGAGGGCATCACATTTTTAATCTGTGCCAACTCCCCAATTATATCCTTAAACTGGTCGCCTTGTCTTTTCAAAATGAGATTACTTAAAACTGAAACCTCTAAGATGCCCTGCAGGGTTTTCTGGAGCATTAGCATGACCTCAAGCATAGATAAGCTAGAGGAACCTGTCACCTCCAGACTATGTAACGGCACTCCTGATACATCAAATCCAATAGCATTTGAATTTTCTAGTCTTTCGTTAACATGAGAGCTGGGTTCCCTCCCAACCCTGTCTTCTTCACCCGAGGGCTTACTACAGTTTGTTCTATCTTCATTCACCACTTCTGCTCCTATGTCCTGGGTGAATATCGACTGAAACTCCCCGCGAGTTCTACTCGTCACGGCTCCCTCAGTTGCCGCACTTGGGTCCACTCCGACTCCACTCCGGGTCCGTGCTCCATGCGGCGAGGGCGGCGGTCAATGCGGCTGTCAGTCTCGCTGGGCCGGGAATCGGCCGGAAGTCGGCGTGCGCTCTCCACGTGCTGGGAAGTGGGAGGTTCTGTGGGAGGTTTGGCGAGTGCTCAAAACAGAAACAAAAGCCTCGGTCCTCAGTCAGTGGCATTGGTTCTTGGACGGTTACCCTTATTTTCCTCTAGTGGGCGATACCTTTCCACTTCTGGCTCTATGTGGCGTTGTGTTGCAGTTTCCCAGCTTTGTCTTTCTGTCTCCACATCTCATTTTTATTTAAACAGATGTGGGTGAAAGGGAATGTCCATGAATGGAACAGTTGCAAATTGTGTACTGTTTCATACCAACCAATAAATGAATACTTTTGACAATCCTGAAAATGAAAGGTTGTTATGGGTAAATAAATAATACCCTATATTAACAAGGTAATAGGTGGCATGTAAATGGTGCATCTTCAACTTGTTCTGCACTTAATGAAGTGTATGTGAATTCTTTCTTGGCCATTGTTTTTTGTGCTATTGTCAAATTATATGCTTTAAATAAGGCTATTTCATTTAAAAGTTGTCAAGTCACAAAACCTGATCTAAGTGTTTGTAATTTTAGGTGTGTAATTGCCCTTAACTGAGCCTGCCCATGTTGTAACAAATTCAGATACCCTTTCATGAGGTCTAGGACTGGAGGACAAGTTGTGACATAATAGGTACACTTTTTAGAAAGCATGTGCAGTCCATTGTCAATAACTTCACAAACTGTTTGCATGTTTGTTTTCAGATCTATTTGCCTAATTCTTTCTGCATTTCCTTTTCTGAATATCTATTTAATTCATTGTATGTAGCATATATTCCTGTAGAATGGAATCTTTCATTTCTTTGAGGACGTGGCCCCAGAAGAAAGTAAAAAGAATCCATATTTCCATTAATGGAAGAGAAGTGTTCCTTTTTGGCTGGGAAACTAGAGAAGTTCTAGCCCTCTTTTGCATAACTTACCTACACTCTATGTGGTAACCACTACAATTGTTTGTGTACTGTAACGTGGATCAGGATGATTCAGTTTGGGTCCAGGAGTATTGATAAAGAAATGCTGCATGCATATTTTTGAACTATAACACAATAAGGCCAAACCTTCAACAGAAAATGGCTTTGAGTTATAGGTTCAATTCTGTATCATATAATTTATATCTAATTGAGATATATTCATTGGGAATTGACAATTCTCCTATCCTTGAAAAGCCAGGTTGTGACTGAACTCAGTGGAGTAAATCAATGTGTTAGTAATGATTAGATCTTTCATAAGCTGCTGTGGCTTCTGAGTGAAATAATAGGCTGAAGAATGATACCTGTCAGCACTGTAATTGTAAGGAAATGTCTTTAATGATTTAGAATGGCTCTCAGGAGGCATTGTGTGTAATTGTGACATTCTCTAGGATAACTCGTCCTATGTATGAAGTAATGTGCACAGTGATGATAGCAATAAAGTTATTTGTAGCTTGCTGAATTCAAATAAGGATCTTCATTATTCAAAGTAGCACATGCCTGAAAATCAGACCTCATTCTTTTAACAGTCTCAATGTCCAAATCGTCTCCAAGAGAACCAGGTATTATAACATCAGTAGTTGAAACATTTATCACATAAAGCAATTGTATTGCCTCTGTAGGGCCCATAATCTTATATGGAACGGTTTCCCAAGTTATTCCCTCGTGCACAGAATAAGCTGTAATATTTGCAGCATAGAACCCTTCTCAGAGTCAGTGGGATAAGAGTGAGGGTGTAGTTGATGAACCACAGGTGATAAATTGTTCTTGCAGGTACAAAAGGCCTGTTGAATAGCTTGTAGAACGACAAATATTATTGACAACCACATGATGGGAAGAATGGTTATCAAGGCGCTCAAGGCATAGGACCATGGAGGAAACATATATTTATCATGAAACCACTGACAGGTGTGAAGCAGTCTTTGGTGATGAGTGACGGTGAAAAGGGTTGAAAAGTCTGCTGAGTAGTATCTAGTCATTCTCCGTATTGTTTGTCTCTTGGGACTGTTGAAAAGGTACCAGTTCAAATGTCATAGCATCAGGTGGTATTTCACTGTATACCATGGAGTTACATTGAACAGTAGCCACTGACATGTGGGCAGCATCAGCTGTGTTTGCTGTACTCAGCATAGAGTGTTAAGCTTAAGCATCCCCGGCTGGGAAGTAAAGCTGGAAATGTTTGTGCTTCGCTCATGGGGTACTGTATTCAGAGTATGGAGAGGCTGGGAGGCACTATTCTGAATCCTTCTTGGTGTCTGCTGCGGCTGACTACAGTGGATTGGCCACATAATGTTTTTAATGTAGTCGATAGATACTTGTCTGTTCCTTCTTGATCCAGGAAGAGGAGACAGGATAACAGTTCTGTTGCCTTTTACCCAAGACCAGTGACTGGTAGTCTGTAGGATGGTTCAAAAGCTTATTTGTCATGGATTTTCTCCTAAACTAGTTCCCCAACTTTGGGAACCCACCCGTCTGCAGCAATAATTACTTTCTCTTCACAGGTGACGACGTCAGATTGGTTTATGTTTGACAGCTTGTCTCTGACCTCTTGGATATTCTGTAAAACATTCAAATGTTTCTCCAAGTCAAATTTATCTTCATCCACCATCTTCCCAGAATTATTTAAGCCAGGCATACACATGGCAAACTCCAAAGAGAACGTTGTATGGAGTGCGTCCTCCCAATACTTTTCTAGGCATGTTATTCAGTGCTCTCTGAACTCCATACAGATTATGATACCAATTTAGACCTGAACACCCTAGCAGTCAAAGCTTGTTTAATCATGCCAGTGGCCCGATCGACAATGCCGTTCAATTCAGCTTTGAACGGGTTTCTGGAGTGCAGATGCACTCCCAGAACAGGCTTTAAATCCGTCTAAGCCTTGGAGGCAAACAATGGTCTGTTATCTGAATAGAATTAACAGACTGCCCCCATTGACACTATGCAACAAGAAGGGGGGGTTTGGCCCAGTAGGGAAGAGGGTAGGTAGGGCCTATTAATACCAAAAATGCAATTTACCTATGCCTCTATGTACATGATTGTGACATTTAATGTAACTCAAAGAGAAAACCACACTGTTAGTTAACTCAGACAATTGATTTATGTCAATTATTTTTCGAACTCATAAATTGTCAATGATTTGCGACAAGAGAAAAATACATAGTCAACTTTACATTGAAAACACAAAACAAGATTTTTGCAAGGGAAAAAGCATAATAAACAACGTGTAAAACATAATTGTAATTGTGTGCATTATAGTGAACATATCACCAAAAAATACATACACATTGTGAGCAGTGATTATGAAATTGTGTCAAAACAGTAGACAACAGACTTTCATGAGTTGCAATGAGATAATAAGCAAATGTTGGGGGTACGTCTTAATCAATGCCTGCCCAACCTCCTGTAACACTGTTTGTAGTAAGATTCACAGTTGTGTGGATACAGGAAAAGAACCCAATATTAATTAGGACATGCCAGTGATTTTTGGCCAAACAATGATGCTACATGCCAACGCGTTTCGAATACCAATGGTTGAATCATCGGATTCTCATCAGGGCGTGGAGTTTATCCGTTGGTACTGTTTGGGGGAAAGGACAAGGAATTGATTTTTTTAAAAATAAACTGTACAAATACAAAAAGGAGCTTTTTCCATATAAATGCATCATCTGATGCAGCATACCTTTTACGACCAAAGAATTAGGGTCGATTGGTTCTTTTTAGGAAATAGTCATCATATGCCAAGGGAGTCAACCTGCAATGTAGTGACATTGGCGTGGTAAGTATGTGTAAATTGCAGTACAGGCAGGCACTAAACCGTGTATACATTTGTGAAAATTACCTCTGTTTGTGGAGCAGCCGCTCCGAGGTCGAGGCCAGGGGGACTAGTTCTCGGTTCAATAATGTTCCTTAAAAAATCTACAAACACAAGGAATTGTGTATTAGCGAGGATAAGTGGTGTTTCTTGTGCCCCAGGAATATGCCAAAATTGGTGGATCTCTTACTTGTCTCCAACCATTTGAAAGGCGAAATGTATCATCACCGTGTTTCTGGAAAAAAATGGGACAGCGGGGAGCCGATCAATGCCCTGTCTAAAATTATGCCAAACAGAAAAAACAATGCGGTTATGCGCCGTGCGGCGTCTTACCGTGACATGCGACCCTCTGTACATCGGGTCACCCGTCTGCTTGAAAGGGAATTTTCTTAATCAAAAATTGAATGAATCCTGTGAGAAGGGAGGGGAACCAAGCGGATTAATGCCCGGTTGCACCGCGAAGAGCGCGCGTATATGTGAGCTAGTTGCAAAGTGGGTCTCACCTCAGATTGATGGATGACAGCTTTGTATATTTCAAGTTTGGAATGGACACAACAGCTCGCCGCCGCGAGTAAAATGAACTAAGTTGTATCTGTTGGTCACATGATGTCAGGAACCAACCAGAGCGTCGGGCCATCTCGCTAGGGATTGTGGGAGATGTAGTTTATAGGGACATAAGTTAAAACATGATGTAAGGAGCCAACCAGAGCGTCGGACCATCTCGCTAGGGATTGTGGGAGATGTAGTTTATAGGGACATTGGTTAGAACAGATGAAAAAGAAGCCAATTATATTCTGGTGACTTCACTGAGTACATTTAGTCCGTTGTTAACAGTATTAAATTTCATGATGAGATAGGCCTCCTTGCGAAGTAGTGCCGCCTCAATGTCCTGTACATACTGTTTAGGGTCCGCCCATGCGAGGACCGTCCACTTAAAATCATTTTCACCATGGTTATGACTTGTAAAGTGTTCAACCATGGGTGCAGAGGACACTTTTTTCTTTATTCGAGATCGGTGTTGTGTGATGCGTGAATTGACAGGTTGACAAGTTTTGCCTATGTACACTTTGTCACAGGGACACACCACGGCATAGATGACATTTTTTGTACGACAATTGGTAAACATCTCATGCTTCCATGTGACCCCATCATGGTCAAATATGTTACCTTCCAAGGTAGAGGAACACAATATACAATTGCCACACTTGTGATGCCCGCTTATAGGTTTTAAGTTCCATTGCGAAATCAGGTCGCTTTTGGGTTTCGGAATGTAGCTGTCTGCCCTAATCAATTGTTGACCAATGCTTTTATTTTTGCGCATGGCAAAAATGGGCTTTTGTAAGGGACTTGGTAAATCTTCCAATAGATGCCAATTTTTCAAAATAATGCGTTTAAACTGATTTGTGTGTGATCCATAAGTTGTAACACACACCAGTTCATTTGGTGCATTTTTGTCTTTTTTCACCAGGAGATTCTCCCTGGGGGTGCATCTAGCCCGTTTCTTAGAATGGTTAAGAAGTTTCTTTGGGTAGCCCCTTGTTGCCATTTCTGCGCAAAAGTTTGAGGCATGTTGATCAAAGTCAGAAATTTCACTGCAATTCCTTCTTATTCTTAGCAGTTGCCCAAAAGGGAGATTTTCCTTCAGGCACTGTGGGTGCGAGCTTTTAAAATGAAGGATGGTGTTCCTGTCTGTAAGTTTCTTGTGTAGGGTCGTTGTGAGGATATTATCGCGGACGCCTACAGTGATGTCCAAAAAAGTCATTTTACTTGTGCTGGATTCTATGGAGAAACTAATGTCTCTGTGCCTGGAGTTAAGCCAATTGTAGAACTGGTCTAGTTCCGTCTGGCTCCCCTGCCACAGGAGCCAGACGTCATCAATATATCTGAGCCATTGGGTTATATGGCCAACAAATGGATTGTTCTCAAATATGAATCTTTGTTCATATTGTGCCATATAGAGTACCGCCATCTCAGGTGCGTATGGACAGCCCATAGCGATGCCTTTTACTTGGATGAAGAACTCATTCTCAAATTTAAAATAGTTGGTGCGTAACGTGATTTCAGCCAATGAGAGGATGAAAGAAGTGGGGACCCGGTGCGGTCTTTCCCGTTGTTCAAGGTATATTTCCAAGACCTGCAAAGCCTCATCCTGAGGGATTTGGGTGTAAAGTGAGGTGACGTCTAGGGTCACCATCAGCTGAGTAGTTTGATTGAATGATTGTCCCTCGATCTTGTTAATAAAATCAGTTGTATCTCTGAGATATGACTTGACCTGCGGTAGAAAGGGTTTGAGAAAAAAATCAATATATTTTGAGACCGGTTCAAGTGCAGAATCGCACCCCGACACAATTGGTCGGCCAGGCGGTGTTTTGTAATTTTTGTGAATTTTTGGTAAAAAATACAGGACAGGCGTCCTTGGTGCTTTTTTGTTCAAAAATTCAAATTCCTTAGGGCCTAGGAATCCCTCATCAAGTCCTGTCTTGGTGATGCTTGCGATCTTGCTTTGTATGGCATGCACAGGATCCTCCTTAATTGGTCTGTACCAATCAGGATTGTTAACATGTATTGTTCCTTCCTCCAGATACATGGTGCGGGGCCATATCACGACTGCCCCACCCTTGTCTGCTTGTTTTATTAAAATAGACGTATCTGATTTGAGGTTCTGAATGGCCGATGTTAACCCTTTAGACATGTTTTTATGGACAACATTTTTTTGTTTCTCAAGTTTTGAGAGGGAGGAGAGGACGGCTTGTTCAAAGGCCATGACCTGTTTAGGAATGTTTTGGGTCGGAGTGAATCTGGATTTAACTCTAAGCCCTGTGGTTTCTGAATGGGACATCATTTCGGCATCCGCGAAAAACACCTTCAACCTAATCTTACGACAAAAATCTAATGCCTCTAATTTCAGTTGGGTGAAGTCGGTTCTTTTATTAGGGACAAACTTGAGGCCCAGGGATAAGAGTTTAACTTCATCCTGGGTAAGTTGTTTATCGGAAAGATTGACTATTGCTGATTTCTCTAGCTCTTGTAGGTTTTGTTGCGTGTGCGCATCTCCCATGGTTGTTTGAAGCGGACCCGTGACTGTCCGCCTCTGCCTAAAAAAGGAGATGATACAGCAGCCCCTCGTCTTTTAGAATTTTCTTGTCGAGACTCAGATGACGAGTCAGACGATGTTGTATCTGAGAAAGTGAGGAACCTATTCCTGGATCTGCCTTGGAATGATGTTAAAGCCCCTCTTGATTCACCTGACGTGTAGAAATCCTCTTTCAAGAATGGATAAACTTGTTCCAATTTGAAGGATTTTGAATCCCTTTCAAATTGTGCTACTTTAGCGTTAAGTGTGTTGTCCTTGAAAAGTTGAATTTCTTTTTCAATCTTATCTAGAAGATTCTTGGCTTCAGTTACCGTTTGATTGTCAGATATGGTCTTAATTAACTCCTCAATTTCTTTCTCTTCTTGGCTGCAGATACGTTGGGCTGTCTGTATAGTGTGGACCATGAGGTCCCTGCTGCATTTAGTATTGATTTGACTAAAACCTTTTTTATAATCAGCGTCCTCGGTGAAAATCACCGGGATGTTCTTCACCTGGAGTCCCCAAGGGATAGTCCCAGCTTTGAGGTGTTTGAGTAGAAAGTGGCCGTGTAATTCGGTTCGTATGTTATATGCATTTATATGGAAAAAGCTCCTTTTTGTATTTGTACAGTTTATTTTAAAAAAAATCAATTCCTTGTCCTTTCCACCAAACAGTACCAACGGATAAACTCCACGCCCTGATGAGAATCCGATGATTCAACCATTAGTATTCGAAACGCGTTGGCATGTAGCATCATTGTTTGGCCAAAAATCACTGGCATGTCCTAATTAATATTGGGTTCTTTTCCTGTATCCACACAACTGTGAATCTTACTACAAACAGTGTTACAGGAGGTTGGGCAGGCATTGATTAAGACGTACCCCCAACATTTGCTTATTATCTCATTGCAACTCATGAAAGTCTGTTGTCTACTGTTTTGACACAATTTCATAATCACTGCTCACAATGTGTATGTATTTTTTGGTGATATGTTCACTATAATGCACACAATTACAATTATGTTTTACACGTTGTTTATTATGCTTTTTCCCTTGCAAAAATCTTGTTTTGTGTTTTCAATGTAAAGTTGACTATGTATTTTTCTCTTGTCGCAAATCATTGACAATTTATGAGTTCGAAAAATAATTGACATAAATCAATTGTCTGAGTTAACTAACAGTGTGGTTTTCCCATTGACACTAGGCATTAAAAAATCTTTTACAATTGCTGAAGTGTTTACATCTTTTTCTGTGGTCAAACCCATAGGAATCGAAAACATGAATAAATAGCTACCAATATTCGTTTATATTGGTTAGTTGAATTTAAGGGACCAATGTGGTCCAAATAAATATTTGAGCTCATTAGTGGAGCTGGCACCGGGTCTTTTAACTGTGGAGCGTCTATTTTTTGGAAAAATACAACATTGTTTGCTTAGTCCCTAGTTTGTGTATATAGATTGGGCCATCAGTTGCATTGCTGTAGCATTGCTTCAGTTGCATTTATTTCTGTGTGTGCAGAGGCCAGACCTTCATGTCCTTCTTTGAATAATTCTAATTTAGACAGATTAATAGGTATGACTCTCACTGCTGGTATGTTGACTACCAGAGTGCTATCTTAGTTTAAGGGTGTAGGAGTATTTGGGAGGAAAACCTGCCTGTGGTTTCCTTGCTTGCTATATCTGTATCAATATTTCTTTGGGATCTAGTTAAAACTGCTACTCGGACAGTGAGTATTGCAGTTCTTGCCGCTAGGTCAGCTTCACAGTTCCCTTTAGTGTGAAAACCACTACGCTGATAGCCAAAAGTGTGCCTCATATGGACCAATGGAAGCTTGTCTTGAAAGACCTTTCCCCAAAGCTGTTTATTTTTATAGGCTTTCCCTTTTAATCCTTGAATCCAATCAATCGCCAAAGTTGCTCAAATCGTCATTGAAACCTTTCGCCCAGAAAGCTGAGTCTGAGACATGAGTGTGGTAACTGATGAATCATTCTTCTGTAATGCAAGTAGCTGGGCATGTAATTCTGCTTGTTGTTCAGTGCTGTCATTGAAGAGTTTTGTGGCTGTGTTGTGGGATGAACTCATCATCCCTCACTACACCTTGCACTGCTGCACAGGCTGCGGAGTACTTACATTTGGTTCCCACTGCAGGTTGGGCATAGCCATCTGTGTAAAACATGCTCTGATATGACTTGACAAGTAAAGTGCCTGGAGTTGGAACAGTATCCTGTTCATATTGGAGAAAAACTTGGGTACAAAGAGAGGGATCATATTGAAACTTTACATCCACTGCTCTCAAAGAAGAGGCTCACTGTACCCATCTTGTTTGTAAGGTACCCGCATTGGGAATGTTTGTCTTTGTGGATGCCTCTAGTGCTGGTATGGGCGAAACAATACTAATATAGTTTTCCTCTGCGAACAGGCGCTCCTCTAGAACAGCTGTTTGTACAGCCATTAGGATTATTTCAATAGAAGCAAATTGTGCCTCAGCCAGAGAATACAAGTGTCAGTCCTTAATTGTAGGTCACGGAGGTGTAAACATAGTGACTGGTTATAACTCCGATTACTAGGTTGGTTTTGTTGTCACTAGCTTGTGAATATTTAGTTTCAAGCATGTCTGCTTGTAGAGCACTCAAGAAATCAGTATGTGAGGTCAGCAAATGTTTAGAAGAAAAAGTGGGTGAAATCAGGTTATACAAAGGCTTCACTCTCTCTGCTTAGGGAGGCAAATACGTTTGTCCCAAGTTAATAAACCCCAACTCAGAGTGCAACTTTTTCAATATGTCAGGAGGCTTTCAAGGCAGCGCACTTCTGAAGGAAGTCCAGAACTTAACTCTAGCCCTCACTGGAAAATTTATATCCAAGGAAGGTCACCATCAGGTAGGTGATCTTTGATTTCTTTTTTATTATTCATGTAACCATGTGATGTTAAGATAGCCACTACTCTCTCTACCCTAGTAAGGTGTAGATTTAAGACATTGCCAGTTAAGTAGATATCATAAATGACAATACCTCAGGATCTGGTTGTAAGTTGTCCATAATTTGTGCTGTAAACAAGCCAGGACTTTTCTTATAGCCCATAGGCAAACGTCGGAATGAGGACTGCACTCTGTCAAAACTGAAAGTGGTTAGATACTCACTTTCAGGATCTATATGTTTTGCCTGAAAACCCCATTGACAATATCCAGGGTCGTTTTGTAATTTTTGATCACCAAGTTCATCATTCAACTTGTCCTATATGCATTTTGTAGTGCATATGCTTGTGTGTGTGAATAGAAATTTCTGTAGTCTAACACTATTTGATAAGAACCATCTGGCTTAGAGATGGGTACAATGGGTGTTTTTTATGAGGATAAGCAAGGCACTATAATACATTGATATTACAGTTGTCTAGTATTGCTTTAATGCCACATTTTGCTTCTGGTTTCAAAGGGTATTATGCTGTGGTTCACAACAAAGGGGAATAACATGTGGACTCGAGTTTTCGTCCCATCCGGCTCAATTTCTATAAATGCTGGTGCTTGTCTCATGGCCCATTCACTGGAGCACATTTGCCTGATATATTTGGATACTGTGGGAAAGAAGGCAACCCTTATGACTTCCTCTCTTCAAGGTGCTTCCCTAATGAAGGCTCAAGGCCAATCTACTTGTGCTAAAGGATGTCATAATCATCAGATCATCAGAAAATTGGGTCCACATGACTGCTTTGATAATATGTCTCCTTCAATTCGTATTTTTAGGTTATAAACCCTATAAGAAGGATTTATATATTGACCTGGAATTTCGATCTGTGTGAAGTAATCAGTTGAACTCGCATCCAGAAACTTCATCTTACGTACTATCATGACTTCTGCAGCGCTGTCGAGAAGCTCGTTCGCCCATGTCCTGCATCACAGGAGGGATCGTAGCTGAATCAACATGCTTTTTAGAAAGTCCTGCTACTTTCTTCTTCTTTATGGGGGCTTTAGAGACCAATACTTTCTCTTTACTCTTTACGCTGACATAAGTCTTGCGTCCACCTTCACTTTTCCTACTGTACTCTTCTTTTCTTCAGTCCTCGGACATCTCCCCCTTTCTGTCCTTTTACCTTCAATGTGCTAAAAAGAACACGAAGAACGCCTATCAGAATCCTGATACCAGTTAGGTTTTTAAATTGTTTGTCTCTTAAGTTATAGCCACCCTTGCTGGATTCACAAGATGCGTGTGATCCAGTCCATCTTTTATCTTTGTCTTTTTGTTTTTTCTTCCCTTCTGTATGCAGATTACTCCTTAATGTAACACTCGGGTCATGTGAGGTTTTGAGTGTGTTTTAATGGGTCGAGGACCTTATGTATCTCTGCCTACAGTGGTGTAAACATCCACATTTATTTTTGGTAGTTCTAGTTCATGGTATTGAAACAGAACGGCTTTCAGTCTCTGACATCTAGCTAGAACAGAAGCGTTTCCTTTTATGTTGCTCAGAATGCTGGCGGTGACTGTGTAAAAGTTCCCAATTAACTTCATTCCTAAATCCAGAGCTGGTGCAGCTCCATGCTCGTTATGTACTTGTTTAAGTACACCAGGGAGGACTTTCATTAAAGTCTTACTATCCGTACTGGTGTAAATGCATGCAAAGATGCTTTCCATTGAGTTACACTCTATGGGAGGCACCATCCCAAGAGGAAGACACATAGTCAATGTTCTGTATTTATCTTGGGGTGTAGTGTATGGATACACTGCTTCTAACTGGTTGGTCTTGAGAGCAATTCAGAAAGTCATTTCACCGTGCTTCGAGTGCGCTTTGCCCATGAAAGCGTCAATAGTCTTTGAACTAATGGTTTGTATTTTTGCCGAAGCAGTAGGTCCTACTGCAATAGCAGGTCTGGAGCTCAAAGTACATTGCACAAACTGCACAAGTCTCTGGTATAAGGTGAGTGTGTTATGCACTACCCCATTATCTCTGCATGATACAGAGTTTCAGGGCGGGGAACAAGAGTGTAACCAGCCAAGAGTAGCCACATATCCCAGTCATTGCTCTTTGGCCCCATACTAACATATCTGTGCGTGTACAGCAATTGACCACCAAACCAATGTTAGCGTTTTTCGAAAGTTAAATGGATTCCCAATTCTTGATAAGCCCTATAGTGAGCCGGCAGACCTACCACTGTATATTCATGAAGCTTCCCTGACACAGCGACAATAGGATTAAACTCCACCCAGGAGTAAAAAGTCTCAAAAGCAAACACTGGATGTGCAGCTATTATGAAAGTAACTGCCCTCCCCTCATCTGGGACACCTTGAGGTGTTGAGTAACTGGTTCCTTGCAATTGGCCTCTATAATGATAGGTGCTATCATAATAAATTGATTTAATTTGTAATTGAAATCAAAGATTTACAAAATCCACAGAATGGAGAATAACATTTTAGGAGTCAAGCTTGACGAACCTACAGAAATAGGTGCTTCCTTCTTCCCTATAGGAGGTAACCATGACTACTACATAAGTCTCCATAGTGATGTAATAATGTTTCAAATATGTGTGATAAGTGTAAACTACTCAAGGCGTGGCCATGAGATACGAGTTCCTCTTTGGGAACCAATTGTTGTGTAAGTTATGAGTTTGGCCTAACTCTACAATAAAGTGACTAGAGTGAACTTGGTTCAATACACCACAATGAATGTGAAAAACAAGTTATTGTAGCCACACAAACACTACTTAATGTGTAATTTAACTTTTTGGCTGTAATCTGATCTAAACATAGTTTTAGAATGATTTTATAATAACTGAATTTTATACACTTGAAATGTATGAGAGAAAGAGTTCGGATGTAAAATGAGCACTTGCATAATGATACTTCTTGCTGTTCGAGTATATGAATCTCACTTATTTTATGTAGGGGGGGGATTGTGATGATTTTAATTAATCAAGCAATAAACTTAAACTTGAAACTTGATATAGAGGTATTGTTTTTGGGTTACTAACAATTCCATAAAGGGATCGGGGTATTGTGAAAACAGCAATAAACCTTTGTTCATTAGTCACAATATCACATACACTGTTTGTAGAAGAATGAACACTTTTATGTCAAAAGTATTTAATAGTGTAAAAAACATGGCAAAATATTGACAAAATAGTTGGGGAGAAAATGCACAAAGGAACCACAAAAACTAATAAATTGTAAAAAACTCTATCATTTAATAAGTATACTGATATACACATTAAAACCAATTAATAAAAAAACACATACTTTTAAATGAATCATATAATAAACAAACATACAATACATAAAATTAATGTAAAAAGATATTATAATAGTGGCAATCAATATGGTGTTTCGACGCGCATTTCGGCGTTATGGGGAACGCCTTCTTCAGGAGCCACTGATAAAATCTGAAAAACACAGGTAATTTACATTTAATCAGAAATATGTGAATATCTTATTTTATTCCAAAGTGACAATACAAAATACAAGAATATTTAAAATCAAGGAATTAGAAAAAGAATGGTACCTTAATGACATTTACTCCCTGCTTGTAAAGCTAGTAGAATATAGCTAAACAAGGTACAAACTAACAATTGTATATTTGAGCAGTTGTAATAGTGAAAACGAGTCTATCCTATAGAGCAAGAGAATAAATGAAAACTCTAGGATTATTCCCTTCTTTCTGATAGAACTGATAAATTTTTTATTAATTGGTTTTAATGTGTATATCAGTATACTTATTAAATGATAGAGTTTCTTACAATTTATTAGTTTTTGTGGTTCGTTTGTGCATTTTCTCCCCAACTATTTTGTCAATATTTTGCCATGTTTTTTACACTGTTTATTGCCCTGTATTAAGAATCATTATTCCTAACAGGGGGTCCTTGTTATCTACAAAAGTTTTTAATAGGACAGGCACAATCTGTTTCTTAGTATATCTAAAACAATTGTACAGAATATGATTAAAAAAAGCAACTAGACACGTTATAAATACCTAGAACAAAATTCAAACTTTCCAGCATGGTTAAAATGTGATTTAAAATCTAGAACCTAACACCCTAATGCCTACTTTTATACGCTATACTATGAGAGCATTAAAGACAAAGCAACTTGCCGTCTAGAGTTTCTTAGGGGAAAAGGCACACTGCATACTTTGTTGACAGCAAATGCTATCTTTATCAGCTGAGAGGTGAAGACAATGTTCCCCATGCAGGGCAAACACCCACTGTGGTAGCAGTTAGTCCTTCTTCATCTGGGACGCCACTTTATTAGCTTCAGGCGTGATGTATCATCTGCCAAATGTGAAGTGCGCTGGCAGTAGGGGAGACAATCTCTGGCAGAAACTCTGGCGATATTCTGAGCGAAGAACCTCTCCTGACAAGTGGTCAAGTGACAGTCCTTATATCCTAAATCTTATCAGAGATTGGAATTTCTGACGTAAGATTAGGAATGTCTGACATTGATTATGTGAATCATGGTATGCGTTTCAGACATCTCCTTATGGACATATAAGGCTAATGGACAGCAATTGAGACTACATTATTTTGGTTATATGTCTATATGTGTTTTTAGTAAACCTTGACACAATGAGGAGGAGACATCTGACACAAACAATTTTTGCCTTTGATGCTGTATCTATGTCAATAATCGAAGAACTTGGCGATATCACAGCTCTTAGAAAGATACGGTCTGGCAACACCTGCAATGAAAGGTAGACATGACAATGATTCTGCATTAGTCAGGGAATAGTGCGGCAACCACTGTCTAAGTTGAAGAAGATGGTGACTTCCATCACCTAAGATGGAGATGGGCCTAAATAAGATAGAGGTATACCAAAGGGACTTTACATCATAACGACTATGCAGGACTCTGCATTCCGAACTTGTGTGGTTGCAATGAATCTCGATGTAGGACTTTGCATCTCAAGCCACTCATCGGTGGCACCTCAACAACAATACAGGACCTCAGATTGCAGTTTCCCAGCTCCTAGGAATCGTTGCTGCAAGACACACTCTCAACGCATCCTCGACGCGGGACACAGCCACCAGGATATAAGGTACTCTTGTTCAGCTGGCCTAACTGGGCCCCTGTAGCTGGCCCACGCTCCAACGCTGTTGGCCTGAAATGGTGACTTTGTCCTGGTCTGACGCAACCTGATAACCACAGTTGGTTCTTTGTGCTTTTTGGCCCTACATTCACCTGAAACTTTAAAATTGCATATCTCCAGTTCTACTGAGTGGATGTTAGTTGTTTTTGTCTTAAAATATATTCTACATTTTCCTTAATTTTTCTAATTTGGTGTGGGATTTTTCTTGTTTTGTGTCCTACTTTATTACAGTTTGAAGCACTGCATAAATACATTACACACTGCATTTAATTAAAGACTGATTGTTTATGTGCCAAGCTACCAGAGTGTTACGTACAGGTTAGTCTTGGGATGCTTGTGACTTTACAGAGAATTGTGGTTGCTGCTTGAGACCTGTTTCAACCTTCTCAACCAGTAACCTAATTTCTTACAAGTGGCCTTTTCTTAACATCTAAATTCCCAATTAGAAATCACCACTCCGGTACCAACGACTGTTTCACACATTGAGTCAAGGCAGAATCTGACGTCAGAGCGCCGGTGCAGAGACAGAATATCGAGTCATAAATATCATGGGTCTATTGGTGGCGGTAAATGCATTTTTCCACACGCCAGCAGCGGTCCTCACGCCCGCCACATTACTATGGCCAAACATAGTCCATTTATTGTCCGCTGCAGTGTGACGTGAAACGCCATCAAAGTGCGCCAGCCATCGCAGTTGTGGGAGCAAATGGAGACTCATCGCTGTGCAGAATGACGTCCCGTCCGCTGTCCAAATAAGGATGGCCCAAACATCCAGCCACACCACAGCTGAGAAACCTCCCAACCAGAGACAGCGGAAGCAAGACAGTGGAGCGCGAAACCAGAGTCCCGGTCCCTTCCACCGGGTCCTGACCACAATGGACTCAGCTCTACATGTCTTCCCGGTTCTGTACCTGATACATTACCAGCAACTCATGGACCGTCGCGGACGCCGCCGCAGGTACGCAAAAACACAATCCAGAAAACAACAACAACACACAACTCCTGGGCTGATATTGGGTTCCTTAACACACCAGACACCCTGCTGGGGACACAAACACATCCACAAGTGTACCCACACGTGTCTTACCTGACACAAAATCACCCCTCTGCATTTGGGTCACTCATCTACCGCGAAATCACAACAATGTCCCGGTCACGTCACCGCAGGGGTGGAGCCGCATGAAAACATGCACACAATGCAGTAGGCAGGGCCAGTGCCAGGCATGGGCAGTGCACAAAGACCACAGGGCCACACCTCCATCCTCCACACACTAGCCCCCCCCAACATGAAGGGACATGCCATGTGCCCCTCCTGTGCTCCCCCATGCACAATAAACAGCCAGGTGAACCCACACTCTGCACCACACACCAAACAACTAGGGAGACAGCCACAGCAAGTGTGGCTGCAGAGGAACACACAGCACAGAAGCACAGGGTCAGGGAAACCCACACACCACAACAACACCACATTCATGGCAATTAAACTGAGTCCAAGCACAAAATGAACACACACATGAATAATGAACAATCACTTAACTGGACACACAGCCTTCCAAGTCACACAGACATACCCCACACTGACACATAGCCACATATACAGACCACATGCCAGCAGCAATGGAGGACAACATATAGGAAAGCTAAAGTGAGTTGCACACAAATGGAAGTTCAAGGAGCTAACCACCAAGCATTTGTACACATCACATGGAAGACAAGGAACATATAACAACACCCTCAGCCCATCAAATCACACATGGATGGCACAGTGAGTGAAGTCTAACCACAGTCACCTCAATGCAACAACTCAGGGAGACAGCAAGGCAACCCATGTATAGGCACAGGGATGAAAGGAGGGGTACGAAGTCAAACCATGAATAGACACACATCTGTATCCAACTACTTGAAAGGAGTATGTCAGCAGCACAACACACAGGGCCCATTGCAACTCTCCATGACTGTCAAACACAAGTAGGATCCTTCACACATACCACCCCATCACACCTGCCGCACACAACACAAGTGTCAAACACACAGAAGGGTGCCAATAATGTCCTGTCAATACACTGACAAACAATCACACTCCATGGGGGGTATCCACAAACATCACACACACACAGGGATGCCTGAACCAGTGATTGCACAAAAACAACAGCCAAACACATAACTCAACAAAAACACACACAGAACCACAACAAGACCAAGACATTACCTGTGCAGACACAACAGGAGTGCACAATCTCATCAGTCAGGAACAATGCACAGACAACATACCACAATGCAGACAAGAAGCTCACCATCACAAAACAATCATGGACACAAACTGGGAGCAAGTCAACATGGTGTCACAGTGTACCACATGCCTGCACATGCACAAGAATGACAAGAGACAGCCCAAACATGAGAGGAGAAAACACCAAGGACGAACCTAACACAAACACAGGAACTAGAATAGACCTAAGTTCATGTGACAGACACACAAGTAAGGCACAATACACTGGCAACACACATCTGAATGAAACACAACACACCAACCAAACACACACACTGACATGCAAATAGAACACCACACAAAGAGCATCTGTCAGCTGCAAGAGACAACACAGCCCAAATACTACACACAGCCATATCAAACACACAACAGATGCACATGCCAACTAAATCACATTGCAAACACAGCAGGACATCAGGGGATGCACACCAGGCAAGGACAAGTCAACATACACTCTCAGCACTGCATGCACACCAAGCAGTGTGTGCACAACAAACATACCTGTTCCACACAGATGTGAGTGACACGCCATGAGCACCCACAACAACAATCAAAATAGCACACAGACAACACCACACCCAGTAAGTTAAGCAGTCCCTCAGCAAACACACATACAGCTAACCCAACACCCACAGATGCACAAGTCTGGGACCCCAAAGTGGATAAAACATAATCAGAAGAAACACGCCATTGGCAATGTTGAAGTGGCATATAGTGCGTGTGTCACAGCAAACCATACCCACACAGAAAATGTTTTATTTAGCAAGGACACTCATAAGGCAGACAACAAGAGTAACAGTTTTTATTCACATATGACACAGATAGGCACCAAAAGTAGACAAGAGCAAGGCCAGTGGCTAGGACAAAGTGCAGTTGAGGTACATGAGATCCTGCACAAGCAAGGGCCAAACAGCAGTGAACAACAAGGCCAGTGGCCAGGACAAAGTGCAGTTGAGGTACATGAGATCCTGCACAGGTAAGGGCCAAACAGAATGGAACATAAAGGCCAGTGGCCAGTACAAAATGCAGAGTATGTCCATGAGAAGCTGCACAGGTAAGGGGCACACATCAAGGCCAGTGGTCAGTCCAATGTTCAGAGTAGTTACATGAGATCCTCCACAGGCAAGTGGCAAACAGCAGTAAACAACAAGGCCAGTGGAAGTGGAGCCATGCTGCCGTGAGACCCAGTGTGGGTGGGAGATTGTGGAGGGGTGCCTTTCCACTTCTTGGGGACTCTATATGGCTTCCCTGTCTTGGGATTAATGGAAAGCAGTGTGGACACAACAGGCACACTCACCACCAAAGCTGTATCAGGTGCAGATGGTGGCCCTCCCTCTGGGGACATGCTGGAACCAGCAGGATGCTTGGCCTGGCCTTGCCTTTGCCCCTCCATCCCCTGTTTACCAGGTGTACGCCCTACAGTGCCCTCCTTTCCCTGCTTCACAGGGCTTTGGATGGGAGTTGAGGTCGTGGGTGAATCTTCCTTGTAGCTCCTAAGTGTACTCTTAGCAGGCACAACCTTCTCAGCGGGCACGGAAACTGTCTGCTTGTCTTTGTGATATGCTTTTGGGACAGAAGAGTCCTGGGTTGGGGATGCCTCTGAGGCATGTGACCCTGAGGCCTGCTTCTTGGCTTTGTGGCTCTTGGTGTCGCCTGACGCGCTTTTGTCTTTGCGCTCTGGGGTGGCTTTAGTTTTCTGTGGGGATGGTGTCTGTACCCTGGACCGCTTGGACTGCTAATACTGTGCTGCGTGTGCTGTATCTTGCACTTGAGGTCTGTGGAGTGTGGTAACTATCGTAAGATGTGGCCACTGGCAGGGGGATGGACAAAGGGACTGCAGCTGGACTCTGAGATTGTGCCAGTTGAATGGCTGCCGTCACTGCGGAGGACAAAGACTGAACAGTCCGGTGTATCCCACCCACATCTGAATGAATGCCCTCCATGAAAGCAACCACCTGTGCCAACTTTTTGTCATGGTCTACAAAGGCATTGAGGAGAGCTGTCTGGCCCACACACAGCTGGTGCAAAAGGTCCACAGACTGATGGCAGCAGGGGGGACATTGGCAGCAGTGCCTGGGGTGAATGCCACTGTTCCCTTCTTACTGGTGCAGACACGGGCAGCAGCAGTAGAAGTAGCTGGGAGGGTGGGCACTGTACACTGTGTGGTGGAAGTTGTGGCAGAGTCCCCGTTCCCTGTGCACACCAACATAGATGCGTCACCGCTGGTGTCCGATGAAGTTGAGCTCTGCGTCTCTGGCTGTGAATCCTAAAGCAGACTCCTGTCCCTCTCCGAGGCTCTCATCCCATCTGTGTCACTGGGCTCGTGTGCGACAGTTGTGCTTGATCCCTCACCACTGGTGTCCATCCCCTGTCCTACTGTGCCCATGGGAGATGCTGCATGAGAGAGAGAGAGAGATGTAGGGTCAGTTTATTGGCATCAACAGAACATTCATATGCAAGTAAAGCATCACTAAATTTAATGAAATCTCCATGTAGCACACCACCCTGTGCAAAAACATTGTGCAAGTTCAATTTTTAAAACAAATTTTGCGTGTCAACAAGCTAACGAGCATAAGTGAGCCATGTGATGACCACACAGCACAATGTCCTGCAGGTGGCTGCGTTCAACCAGACACACAAATATCTCTGAGCACACCTAGGGCCCTGATAGGGGCAAAGATGTACCCCACCACATGTTGCCACTGTCATATCTGGATGGAGTAGAAGGGGACAACACAGATACAGACTACAACATAACAGTCCACAAAGGCCATCAGCATATGCCATCCACCATGTTGTACTTTGGTGCACAACTACTGTTGCACATTGGTGTCAGATGTCTAAGCCTCACCATTCCGAGGTCAGGCAATGCATGCATTGATGAAAGCAGACGCAGATTATGCACACTGCGGTGCCCTTACATGGGATTTCCTAGATTAACCCAATGCAGACAATACCTGAAGCCCACGACTGTGAATAAAATTTGAATGCCCAGTACTCCAATAACATTAGGAAGTGCAGATAGGGCAAATGCATGACAGCTGCACCCAACAGAGAGGCCACTTACAAGCCACTTCATCACACTACCAACATCACATAGCCCAGCGCTGGCCCAGGCTGTGAACACGTGCAGCCACTCACAGCCAAAGTCACCCTTCCAAGAATACTCACCCCTAGCTTGCTGCTGATGCTCCTTCAAACATGCATCCAGCTCAGGCTGTGTCACAGCCAAGATGCGGGCCATTAGTGGTGTCATGCTCCGCCACGCCAACCTGCTAGTCAGGGGGAGCAGCCCCAGCATCATCTCCGCCATGTTCTTGTTGAGCCGGCAGATGTCATCCCACCTCTTGTGACAGTGGGTGCGCCATCGGTTTGAGACACCCAGAGCCTGCGCCTTGCATGCAATGGCCCTCCACACAGCCTTACGCTGGTGGATTTTGAGCTGCACACATGGGAGACAAGAGGGGGAAAAAATCAGTGACACTGTGTTATCTACCAATATCTATCAGTACGGGAGCATGACACTAACTCAGCCCAAATACCCAGATACGTCTAACAGATACAATACAGCATATCACATAGTACATTAGCATGGGAGAATCACACGTACATGCATGCAGGTATGAGGGTGGTCATAGTACCTGCCCTTTGCATACACATGCAGGATGCCAGCACATATAGCTATGTGTAGGCTGCCCACATCTACTGTCTACATTTTTTTTAGTTGAGCAAGGCATACAGTACATATCAATATATGTTTGGAGGTTGGCTCGCTGTGTCCGACACTGCGCAGCTCTCAATATCCTTGTCCTGTGAATGGCTCACTGTGTCATAGATGTCACATTGAGTGACATGATCTTACAAACCCACAGCCTTCTCACAAGGCCTGTCATGTGTAATCTACACGGCTGATGTGGCTCATTGTTGGAGAGTCCTGCAAAATGCACACATGTAACACTCTGTACATTCAGTTATGTGTTCTTGTCAGATTGGGCGGTGACTGTGCAGGCCGGTGGGCTCACACTGAGGTCCAACGTGGGGCATCAGAATTGTCACATGAAGGGACAAATTGAGAGCGGAAACAGTGCCTACACATTCCAGTCAGTACACATGCTGGTGGAAATGGAGGGTGCTGCGCACAATAGTACGACATACTGCTGTGTCGTAGGTGAATGCCCAAAAATAGTGTCACCCTTGGGTAATGAAGTCCTGAGGATATTGCTGAACTGGAGATGATGTACAAGTAGGAGCCAGACATAATCCCATCACTACCCTCTGTACGAAAACCCCAGCTAAATCCACAGGTGGGCCTGTGAGTGACATCAGGGACCCACACAGCCATTCACACAAGCAATCACTGCCCTGAGTCCTGCATTAGCAACTTACTGTGTCACTGTATGGCTAACAAGACAATGCATGTCCCTCCAATATTGATGTGCAGGCAGGGAGACGTGTGAAATAGGCTACACACCCCTTTCCCCAGGACACAGCATGCTAGGCACTGCATAACACAACCCCACACTCTCAGGCACATACGGCAGCAGATCAATTTCATGTGTGACCCATACTGCACTCTCACTCCCACTCTTGAACACTTACAGTATTTGGAGCACTATATAGCCTCGGATACTGTGTGAGCACCTCGTCCACCAGGACCTCCAGCTCCTCGCTGGTGAAGGGACTGGCACGGATCTTCTCAGTCCTCGACATCACTGTGGCCAGGAGACAGCAGCAGCAGCAGTTGGTGGTGAGGGGTCTCAGGTAGCAGTCCCTGGAGACAGGGGCAGCAGCCGCAGCAGTTGGTGCTGAGGGGTGACAGGCAGCAGTCTCTGGAGCCAGAAGCAGCAGCAGCAGTTGGTGCTGAGGGGTCTCAGGCAGCAGTCTCTGGAGCCAGGAGCAGCAGCAGTTGGTGGTGAGGGGTCTCAAGCAGCAGGCTCTGTGAGCTGTGGAAATGTGGGGCTCTTTCCCACACATATATAGCCCCCTGGGGTCGTTTCAGTGGTTCTAAGCTGCTGCAATTGATGTTCCAGGTCAGCCTTTTTCAAATGCATCCAATGACCGGCTCCGCGGTGGCGGAGCACGCCTACCGTGATTTTCAAATCTTGCATTGTGCTACCGTGATTGCGGTTCCCATTGGCTGTAAGGGCATGGTCCATGGCGGTGACACACCACAGGAGCCAGGCGGGTGCTACGGAGGCCGTGCATCTTTCAATTGCAGCCAATGACTGGCACTGAGGTGGTGGAGCACGTCTACCGCGATTTTAAAATCTTACATCATGCTATCGTGATTGCGGTTCCCATCGGCTGTAAGGGCATGGTCCATGGTGGTGACACACCGGTGGTGCTAGGTGGTAGCTACCGTGATTTGGGTGAAGGAGCATGCCAACCGCCATTTGAGCATGCGTATACGGCTATCACTGCAGCACTTTTGTTTTGGGGATTGGTGGTGATACACCACTGGAACCAGTCAGTAGCTACCGCGATTTGGGCACCATACATTAACATGAATGACCGTGATTTGGGTGGTGGAGCAGGCCAACCGCCATTTGGGATTGTGCATATGCCTATCACTACCGTGATCGTGTGTTGGGCATTGTTGTTGACACACCGCTGGGGTCAGGCGGTAGCTTCTGCAATTTGGGTGCCATACATTGATATGGGTGACCAGGATTTGGGTGGCGGAGCACTTTGACACCACCTATGGACACATCATGCTGTGTCAATGGCCAATGGGCAGTTATCAACTGTGCACAGTGGCCACATGATTAATAGCACGCAATTGTGCACACAATGTCAGTGGAACATTTACCCCACTGCTGACCACACATGTTTTGTCTGTGTATGTGATTTTGGACATTTGAATGTACTCCCTCACATGCAAAAACCACAGGAGATGGACAGAATGCAGAACAATGTCATACATTCACCCCAGTACAGAGATCTGGGCCTAAATCCATCGTTTTTTTGCACTCCACACCACCCCAGTTCAGACATGGCCATATGCAAATCAGTCTGACCCTGTGCCTCATGGGAACAGTCCAGCCCGAACTGCCAAGCCATGCCTTCCCTAGACCGGAAACAAGTTTCCGAGGACCGGTTTCTGGCTTTCCAGCCGTCTAACAGCCCGGCTTGCTTGAATCCAGTGGTGTGGAGTGCATGGGACTCACGTCTGAGCATACCCATCCCACTCGGGGTGACGAATGCAAAAACCACAGGTGATGGACATAATGCAGAACAATGTCATACATTCACCCCCGTACAGAGATCTGGGCCTAAATCCATCGTTTTTTTGCACTCCATACCATACCACCCCAGATCAGACATGGCCATATGCAAATCAGCCTTGACCCTGTGCCTCATGGGAACAGTCCAGCCCGAACTGTACACAGAACGGTGTTGTGATGGACTCTCCAATGTGTACACATGTTGATGTGTGAAAGTGCTGGGGAAATCACAGTGATGTATGTCTTAGTGAACAATGTGCAGATGTAGTGTTGCTGTTTCACACATATGCTGTATGAAATACTCTCAGGCCTGCTCATGCGAGATGTGGCCATATTCATTTGTGCATTCTCATAGTCAGATGTTGTTTCGGAGGTACTTGCTGTGTGAAAGGGGACAAGTGTACGAGTAGTGTAGCGGAGGGTGTCACTACATGTAAGCTGGCCTGTAACTCAAATGTGATGACAATCATTGTTGGCGTAGTGTCAGTCAAAACATAAGATGTTGTACACATCTCATGGTGTATTGCATTGACATGTGTCCACTTTCATCTCAACTAGGAGGAGACCAAATGTGCATCGTCCCTTCACAGTGCTGGCAGACATGGAGGATGAGGAGGTCATCCGCAAATTCCGTCTGTATCGACGCGCCCAACAAAACCTATGTGCTGTGTTGGAGCCCCACCTGCAGCCTCGCAGAACATATCCTACTGCTTTCACCCCAATGTCTAAGGTGATGACGTCCCTGCATTTTGTGGCCACTGGATCATTTCAGCACACAGTTTCCAGCGCAGGCCGAATGTCACAACCTATGTTCAGCATGGTGCTGCATGATGTCATGTCCGCTATGATGATCTACAAGGACAAATATATCAATATCCCCAGGGGGCCTGAATTGATGGCTGTGATGGAAGATTTTTATGCCCTTGGACACATCCCCCATGTTGTTGGTACCATTGATTGTACCCATTTTGGGCTTGTTCCACCACAGGCATGTGAGCACATCTACAGGAATCGTAAACATTTCCACTCCATTAATGTGCAGGTGGTGTACCAGGCAGATATGATCATCTTGCACATGCATGCCAAATTTCCAGGCTCAGCCCATGACTCATACATCCTGTGTAACAGCATTGTATCACAGCTGATGACTAATCTGCTTCCTGAGCATGCATGGATTGTGGGTGAGTATACATAGTCAAATAGCGTGCTGTGTATGGGACATGCTGTCCTCTGCCACAGTAACATTACAAGGTTTATCTGTGTTTCTCACACCTAGGCGACTCTGCATATCCCAACCATCCTTGGTTGCTGAGCCCAGTGTGGAATCTCAGAACACCAACTGAAGTCCGCTACAATGATGCCCATGGGAGGACACGTCGTATGGTGGAGCGTACTTTTGGTTTCCTGAAGTCACGATTTTGCTGCCTGGACAAGACCGGAGGTGCACTGATGTACTCGCCCAGGAAGGTGTGTCAGATTGTAGTGGCATGCTGCATGCTCCACAACCTTACATAAAAGACAATCTGAAATATCAGATTAAAGGAACCTAGCTTTCAGAAAATGCGTCACTTTTCAGCGTTGGATGTGGCTCGAAAGAAAAGGGGAAAAAAATCCTTTTTCTTTAGCTCCCTCACTCACCGGATTTGCCTCACAGTGACATGCTTCATCATAGGGGCTTCCCAAACCGCTGCGGGTTGGGGCATGCTACGACTAACGTCACTACGAAGGAGCACTTTTTAATTGTAGACTATGTGAGGTGTCATGTGAAAAAGGAGGGGAGTGAGTGGAGTGGTGTGAATTAAAAGTATCCTACTAATGGGTGGGAAACAACTTTATTCGTGCTCCTAGCAGATATATTAAAAGTGGGGTGGTTCTCTAGGTGAGCTGATTCTATTATGAGAACAGGACCCTAGTAGAAAGCCAACTAGTTTCGAGCTGTACCCCTCAGCTCTTCTTCAGGACATCACAGGGTCCAGCCCTGTGTGTACCACTCCAAAAAGTGAATATATGCCTATCAATGAGCATGAATAATTATATACATACGACTCTGCTGAAATTCAGTGGCGTATCTGTGGAATGAAAAAACAGCATGTAACATTTAGACTCTGGAAGAGTCTCATAGAGCTTTATTGTGGATTAAAAAAGATTTGATCAATCTTGTGGCGCTCGTGAAATGTGAGCATGATGTCCCTAAAGGGAAATAAATGTTAATAAACACCGTTTTACATGCACCGTTTAAACCCTCGTGGGTTCCTGTAATAAGGAATTAAAGTGTAAGATACACAAAAAATATATATACACACAGGCCACAGACTAGTGAAGTGTCTATATACAACACGAAACACAAATATTACACACGGGGAATAAACATACGTTTTTTTGAGGCTCTAATCGGCCTCTGGGTCATTCAAGGGAAAATAAAGGAAGTCCGTGGAACCATCTGTAAAGTTGAATTATCACAGGTTAGTTTAATGCGGATCTTACCAGGTTAGTTCGGGCATGCCGTGAATGTTAAACGCGGTCACCCCATCGACTTTCAGCGGCAAAATAAACTGGAAGGGTCTTACTTGTTACGGAGTACTTCCTCGTTGTTAACCTAATCGGCATCCCTCGAGACCGGCGGTTGCCGTCTCTATCTCGTGGGCTCAATAAAAAGCTTTCCGGGTTGCTGCCCAGTCTCCTGTGGGAAACTAGACCGCGTGTGATCTCACAAGATGGCCGCCCTGCTAGGAACAAACCGGCGTCCATCTTGGAATACTCGCAAGGGTATATGTATCAATAAAACAGGAAACAGACAACAAGAACACAGTGGGACTGAAAATAAATTTATTTACATATCTTTTTCAGTGTAGTGGGTGGGATTGGACCATCATGCAATGATTAACTAATGTCTCTAGGTGGTTTTTGAGAAATTAGTAGTGTGGGTTTTTGACGATTCTCAATGGTATTGGCTTTATTATTGTCTAGCCAACAGGCTCCATGGAATGCCATCATTCAGTCCGTTGGTATCAGTTTTGAGTTTATACACCCAGCGTTGTTCCTTTTACAGGAGACGTTGTTCCAGGTTGTCCTGTCTATTTAGACTTTCTAAGATTAACCACTTCATGTCATTAGGTGTGTGATTCTTTTCGATAAAATGAGATGTAATTTTTGTAGTGTTCTTTTTGCATCTTATGTTGCTTCTGTGCTCTACTATTCTTGTACTGGCCTTTCTAGTCGTCATTAAATGTCATGGAACGAATGCGAACTCTATATAGTTACACATCTCTTATTTCTCTAATTTGTTTTTAGCGCTTAAACAGCTACGTTCAAGGACAGGCATGTACGTTTTCAATCTAAAAGAATTTCCACTCTGACATGATTTTCACTGCGTTTTTGTTGTAAGAGACACCAGATGGCAAATACAATGTAATGCATTTAACTGCTATGTGATTCAACTATAATGTGACACAATGACCACAAACATGTTATACCTTTATTTTTTTCCCTAACAGTATTATTCCCTGATAAAGGGCTGTGTACATGCCCGAAATGCATTGGATATGATTTGAAAATAATAATGCCTCATTTATGGAATATAGAACAAGTTAAATGAACTTTTTTTGAAGAATATTATAAAGAAGAAACATTGCAACATTGTCGATAAAACTGTGTGGGAATCCTCTTGTTCACAGAGAGGAGAATCGGGTGTTCCCTCAGGGATGGTCCCAGTGGGCCACTGGAATCACGTACTAATCATGATGTCTGTGATGTCACACTCAGACAAGTGAATGCTGTTCTGTTTTCCTAGGTCACTTTAGCCTCTCCTTGCCTACATACATTCAATGCTCCTGGTAGATTGTAATCATGGTGAAGACTGCACATCCTGGAACCAGACACAGAGCAGAGACAACAAAATGCATGTAAGGAGTATTTGTTTACAATGGTGACATGTGAGGGGGACACATTTACATTGAGGTGATTAGTGAAGCAGTGAGTTGACAGTTATGGTAAATTAGAGAATCAAGTAGTCACCACATTGATGTGGTGACCCAGTCCTACAGACAGATGCCATTCACAAGGCAGTGTGGGAAAGGATAGTCCAATAAAGTCAATGCAGTATTAAAGAGGGTTGCCATCATGGCTCGCTCCGTGACTGGCGTTTGGCAGGTGCTTTGCCACCAGATACTCCCAGGGATTTCTTAGGACGGCCCCTTCATCGTTTGGCATGGGGGGGCCTCTGCTGCGGGGTCTGAGGACTCACCCCTAATTGTGGCCGCAGGGGAAGATGGTGAACTGTCATCCTGCGGCCCACCAGAGGGAGGCGGAGGTGTTGGTTTTGGCACAGGCCTGTCCCCCACTACCGCCACTAGCTGCCCCAAGAGGTCCACAATTTGGCCCATGTGGGTGTCCATGGACCTCATCAGTAGGAGGAGCTGGCATGAATCTTCCTCACCCCGGCCCCTTCATTCCTGGGCCTGTTCATAGGCCCCAAGGGCTCTGGTTATGTTTTTCAGGGCTTCGGTCCCAGTGTCAGGTTGTCTTTGATGTAACCTTTCCCTCCCACCTGCCCTGCTGCCATGGACCTGTTGCGTCACCACTGTAGGCACCCGTATCCTCTCCCTGCCCTCCTCAGTTTGTAGTGTGGGGTGGTCATCCTCTGGGACAGCGAGGATGTTGCAGGTATCACTGGTGGTGGTGGAGTGCGCACAGGCCATTAGAGCAGTGGTCTGCGGATGAGGTGGTATCGCTGCAGATGTGGTGTGTGGGATGATGGGGTCCTGGGACCTGTTGCGCCCTGGAATATCAGATGGGCTTGCTTCGAGCTCCTCGTCTTCTGAAACCCGGGAGTCAACATCCGAGAGTCCATGTTCCGGGGGGCGGGGGGCAACTGGCTCTGCAGGTTGCTGGTGTTGTGCTCTGCAGTCAGTATTTGGTCGCCTGTGGGACAGAGGGGAAATGGTCATTAAGGTGCACCCCTCAGGCTTGGTGTTAGATGCATCTTATTCACAGGTCATACATCACACAGTATACTAGTTTGCACATTGCTTGTATGCACAGTACTGTGCATCCTGACATGATGTTGCAGTACATGCATTACTTGTCCATGGTGTGACGTGTCAAGACATACCATGCACCACGTGCATATTTTGTCGTTACAGGGACATGTTGTCTTCTAACGTCTTGCGCCACAACGAATTGATGTGAAGCATCTTCGTTGATTACTCTGCCTGGCAGACGTTACATCTGACAATGGACTGCCCATTGTTATCTCATGCATACCTTTGTTAGGTCATGTGCAAATCTTCATTTGTACTACAAGCCATGCTTGCTTTGTTTTCATATTGTCCTTGCTGCTCTGCCCCGATGGCACTTACACATAGCATTAAGTGCTGTGCATGATTGTGCACAAACTTTCTTCAGCATGGGAATTAGTGAGTCACACTCTGGCTGCTGTGACAGTTACATTCGCTTAGCTGTCTGCACACTGTAAGTGGCAATTGGATCTGTGTGATGTTTTGTGGGATGTGAGGGCAGGTGTTGTCATATGCCACCAAGCTTTTTAGAGGAATGGCTGGGTGCATGCACTGGCTACTTACCTGTTCTGCTTTCACATTTGGGACCTCTGTTTCTGAGCCGATCCTACGCACTCGCAGATCCTCCCGTCCTCCCTTTCGATCACCACCAGGAAACGCTCCTAAACTTCCGGTTCCGGGTTGCCGCGGGCGCGTTTGCCAGCTGATTCACGGCCGATCTATTGCTGTGACCGCTGTCGCCGCCGCGGCCGGTGCCGGAGTGGTGCTGAGTTCACTTGGAGCACAGCGGGAGCTTAACGGACTGTCGGATTCCTTGGGAGGCGGCAAGTATTGGAGCCGCGAAAGGTGGTTGCCGAGGGTCCAAGGGAGTGCGGCGCTGCACCCCCAGCGGCTTTCTTGAAGCTGGACGTGGCCCAGGAGTCGAGCCCCTGATCCCCAGAGCCCCAGATCAGCATGAGGAATCGTGTGATAGACGTGGTGAGCCCAGGAGAGTGCCCAGAATGGTATCCAGGATAGTAATCGGGTGCTTCCATTAAGAAGGGCCAACATCTGGACCTGCATTGAGAGGGGAGCAGAGAGGAGCATATGATATAAAGCTGCTGCTGCTGCAAATTGGTTACATCGATGGAGTAACCAATAGGAGCCTAAGTGGGGAGGAGGAGGAAAGAGTGGAGGCTCATAGAAACAGAGGTAAGTGAAGTTATATTTCTTCTTCCCCTCTATATACATATATATATAAATAAATAATAATTAACATGGGGAAGCTTACGTGGAGTGGGGATTGCTGTGCACCAAACAAGTGGTGAAAGCCCTAAGGTGAAGGAAACCCCTCCGTAACCTGGGGGAAGCTGAGAAGAAGAACGCAAAGTAAGGACACAGGAAAAGCAATGGCCCTAGGGAAAACTAAACCACGCAGAGTGTTAAGAAATAGCAAAAAAACTGCAAATAAATCGGGAACAGTGGATGCGACCGGCTCACCCAAAGGCTTGGTTGACGTAAATAATGAGATGGTAACACCAACTGCTGGCAGAACAATATCCATTAGAGCAACCCCCCCCTCAAGCACAACCCCGCAGCCAGCGCCGGCATCTGCCAGGTCAACAGGCGCAAAAGGGGGGTCGGTGGTATCAAAAACCATTAAGGATTTTATTGGCAAACATTTCAAAGGGAAAGAGAGAGCAGAAAAGGAGACAATTGAAATTGAGACCAAGCAATCTATTGAGGATCCGGCTGCATCAAGCATTGAGGCCTTGAATCAGACTGACTTTAACATCGCTGAGATACCAATGGAACCGCGTCTATCATCTTCGCCAAGGATGTTTCAGTCGATTTGCACCCAGGACTTAGGAGCAGATATGGTGAACGAAGAGCGAGTAGTCTGTAGTGAGTCCTTGGGAGAAGGGAACATTACTGGGGAGGTTCCCTGTCAAAAGGATCATGAAAGTCTAGGGTCCCCAAAAATAGTTGGATTAGATGTATCAGGCATATCTCTATGTAGCATGGAGGTGACGGGTTCTAACGGCCAATCCATGCTCGAAGTTATGCTAATGCTCCAGAAGACTCTGCAGGGCATTCTAGAGGTTACAGTACTAAATAATGACATTCTAAAAAGACATGGTGATCAATTTAAGGGCATAAATGGGGAATTAGCACAGATTAAAAACTTGATGCCCTCAGTTGTAAGACCTGTATAAACCCAAGAGGAAAATAAAGTGGCCAGGGGGGAAGAAGTGGAAGAGGTGACTAGCCCCCCAGAGAATGAACCAACAGAATATGTATCCTACCGCCCCATGCTTATAAAGAGGTATGGGGATGAGAGATATAGAAGGTCTAATATACTAAGGCGAAGGAAAGGGATTAAGGCCCGACCCAGTTGCTACCCCAAAAAGTACCAGGATCATAGGTGGGGGGAAACACCAATATATACGTCAATAAATAAGGTAGCAAGCAAGGATCTAAAAAGTTAGATTTCCTAGAGAAAGGGGCAAATAGCAGCCGACCTGAAGAACAACTCAGGGGGATAACGAGGAGGGATATGGGAGAGAACAAAAAAGTTATCAGGAGAAATCCCCCAGGGGTAAAAAAGAGCGTAAGAGTAGAGTGGGAGAGGGAGATTTCCCCAAGTGCGGAGGGACCCCACCCAAGTAACTGGAAGGGGGCCAAAAAAGGGGGAGGAGAAGAAGCTAGTAGGCACTTAAGGGGAGTAACGTTAGGAGGGAATCGCCAACATCAGCAGACAGTATCACCCACTGACACTTGGATATTTGTAGAGCCAATAGGACAGGCAAAAGGGAGGAAAAGAACTAAGAAATTAGACCCCTTGAATCGTTCCCAGCTACTATCCTCATTTGGAAAGTGCCCCAGCCTAAGATATGTTAGCACTGATGATCTAAAAGAAGTGGGGTTCACGGTAAACAGTAAGGGGGAGGAAATAACTAAGGTTTTACTCCACTCAGCCCTAATAAAGGATGCTATAGAAAAGGCAGAGACCGAGATGCTATGGAAAGGCATTAGAATACTAAAAAGGAAGGATGTATTCTCGGATAAGTTAGGGACTCCTTTCCTCAGAAATCACGCAGCTCTAGGCGAGAGACAAATAAAAATGATCAATCTGGGGAGAGGAACCAAAGACGCCCTAGAAATCACGATAAGACCCAATGACCAAAGGTGGGATATGGAAGATGTACTTGCTGGGAACAGATACAGAGAGCTGGCATATATGAGTGGTGAGGAACATGGTTTTATGAGTGAGATCGACTAGGAAGTAGGAGCGCCGCACAGCCTATCTATAATGACCTGGAACATAAATGGGTACAATAGAATAGTGACACAGAAAGATTTTAAAAATATCTTGAGGAAAAACGATATCGTTTGCCTCCAGGAAACTTGGCTGTGTGGCGAAATCCCTGCTACTGTAGGTTTTACTCATTATGTAAAAGCCGCTAAAAGGAACACGGTGGGTAGACCTTCAGGGGGTTTGATGACGTTGATTTCTACAAGGATTGCCAAGGACATTGAACCCCTGGAACTACAGTGTAACTGGGCACTGGGCAATAGAGTGCGAACAACAAACAACATGTTGGGGGGTGAAAGCCTATGCATTATAAATGTATATATTCAGAAAGGGAAAGTAAATGAATATATGGTAGACTTTGAACGCTTAAAAACTGACCTGGATGAGGTGTGTAACCGGTTTCCAAGGGATGTGCTCATAATATTGGGAGACTTCAACCATAAATTGAACCCTAAAACAATGGACTCTTGGTTGAAGGACTTGTTGGATGCATATAAAATAGAGCGGGCACAATTTCCCAGCTGTGAGACTTCAAGTTAAGATGATGAGCTTGGGCAACTGTTGGGGGTTATGGGATTTGTATGTACCAACGGTAGAAAGAAAGCAGACAGGCCTGCGAAGCGTACCTTTAAGGTAGGGCAACAATTGTGCCCCATAGATTACGTATTCATACAGGCCTGGCATTTCCATCTTATTAAACAGTTTGAAATTTTGGGGGTGGAGGGTAGTGATCACTATCCACTGCAAGTTGAACTTCAGGTAAATGGCCCCCCGCAAAGACAAAAAGTGCTATCAGTAGATGTAGAATACCCCAAGCGGTTAACAACACGAATCACCGAGGAATATATACAGAAACTAAGTGCATATCAGCTAACTGTGAATTTGGGTAACCTTGTACCAGAAGAGAGTATAGCCTGGTACGAGGGTATAATAAGGCAATTAGTGGAATGCCTCCGGATTAAATTAAAGTGTAATAATCAAAAACCAGTAAACAATGCGACATTACACCCTAATAATACCAAACACTGGTTTGATGCCGAATGCCGGAAACTAAAGGCCGGTATTAGGAAACAAGAAAGACGCCACAGAGGTAACTATAGTGAGGAAGTGGTATCAGAACTCAAAAAAATGAAGCTAAAATATAAGACAGTTATTAGAGATAAAAAAAGGTGTTTTAAGGATAAATGTTGGGATAATTTACTCGTGGCAATTGAAGACAAAAATGTGAAAGGCTTTTGGAGTTTAATACAGGACTGTATGGGAAAACCACAAGGGACCATGCAGTGCTCAGTGCCAGAGGACAAGTGGCTGACCTACCTAGAGGAAATTTACGGGAAATGGCCAATGAGGGAGGGAATAATGGTAAATGCCTGGCCAGGAATAAGTGAAGAATTAAAAACCCACTTTCTCCCAGATCGAATTAGAACCATAATATCCAGGTTAAACCTAACACGGGCAGCAGGCCCTGACAACCTGCCAGCTGTCATAATAAAAACAAACATAGAATGGTGGGCAGAGTTCCTTTCAAACATGTTTTTATGGATCCTAAATACAGGTGAATTCCCTGCAAATTGGAAAGGGGCTATTGTTAGGCCAATCCATAAAAAAGGTGATGTAAACACCCCCAAAAATTACCGCTTAATAAACCTTTTGGATATAGGTGAAAAGGTCTTTTCCAAAGTAATCCTAGGGATTCTAAAGGAGTGGGTGGAAGACAAACAGATAATACCTCCAGAGCAGGGGGGGTTCAAAGAAGGCCACTCAACGATTGACCATTGTTTTGCTCTGTGGTCCATCGCACGGAAGTCAATCGATCAGAGGAGTAATTTATTCTGCTGTTTCGTCGACTTCCGTGCAGCCTTTGATCTTGTGGACAGGGAACAACTGTGGTCAACACTAGCAGGGTATGAACTACAGGATGACCTGCTGGTCCTTGTCCAAGCATTACATACAGAAAATTGGGCACAGATAATATTGGACTCGGATGGAGGACTGACCGGTAGAATCCCTATTGGGAACGGCTTAAGACAGGGGTGCGTCCTAGCCCCCCTGCTGTTCGCCCTGTTTTTAGCTGACCTTACCCAAGTATTAGGAGATGTCAGAGGGGCGAACCCGAAATTGCGAGGAAAGCACATATCGTGCCTCCTTTATGCCGATGATCTAGTAATTATGGATCAAACGGAGATAGGCCTCCAGAGAAAACTAAATAGGTTTAAAGAATACTGTACGAGTAAACAATTAGTGGTAAATATGGATAAGACCAAAATTGTATGTTTTGGGAGAAGGAAAGTTCTCGTGGTATCTTGGCACAACTTTGCTTGAGAGGGTGACCAACTATAGATATTTGGGAATGTGGTTCTCAGGTAACTTGAAATGGCATACACACCTGCAAGCATTAAAAATAAGGGCACTGGCATCGGTCAAAGGCCTAAAAAGCTTTAATAACACCTATGGTGAAAGGTCAGATAGACCGGTCTTAAAAGCCTACCAAGCAATGGTCCCCCCACAATTTCTGTATGGAGCCGAGGTTATTTATCTCAGTGGCAAGACCTCCTGGGATAGTGAGGAGGGAAATATATTAAAAAGCTTATTCGCTCTGCCAAAATCCTCTATGGTGCAGGCAGCACGACTGGAGCTGGGAATAACCTCCTGGGCTATTACAGCTTGTATGAGCCTTGTACGCTTCTGGCAGCGGTTGGGAGTAGGGGAAATCGCTAAAATCTCCCAATGGGCTAAGGAGGAAATTACCATTAGTGAGCTCCCCTGGGCAAAAGAGCTGAGAGCCTCAATATGCAAGGCTTAGGGGGTGTTAGATTTGAAGGTACGCTTGCCGCAAGACCCCATAATTTTTGGGAAAAAAGAATTAAAGACTCAAGGGGTCAATATGTCCCGTAGTTATGATCGGGAATAACTTGCTCAAAAGACCTCGGTAGCACACATGAAAGTGGCTTGGGAGAGCAGTCAACACTTCCCCTACGTGGATCGGTTACCCAGCCATAGTCTGAGGCGAGAAGTCCTGAAAATGCGAATTGGCATAAACCCAGGCTATGCAAATAACAGGGTTCGAAACCTAATGATAGGAAGTAATGGGAAATGCACCTGCACTTTAGGAACCACCTGCGATATTTTACATATTTTATTAGATTGTACGAGATTTTTAGACTTTCAAAAGGAGTTTTTATGTCCAATTTTTAAAAAATATAAGATTACGCACAGAATGCAAGCTGCCACTCTTTTGGTGGAAATGGAGAATTTAGATATAGCCTGTGCGTTGGGGAAATATATGAATAAAGTTAGGCTGTTCCTCAAATGCGCAGAAGAACATGTATAGTGTAGCCCTTATCTTTGAATAAAGGTAGAGATACTAAGGGACAATAGTAGTAAAAATTGCATTCTGAAGAAGGTATATAAAGGAAAATTTTAGCGATTTTTACAAATAAATGTTATAATACTCCGTTTTAAAAGGAACAAGAGAAGTTAAATTTCATGTAACTTGAGGTGTAATTGTGGTTTTAATATTATACTGTTATGCTGCTGCTCTTTTTCTTGTTGAATATTGCCATGTTTTGCTGCTGTCCTTTCTCTTATCACAGAATGTGGAATGTACTTTTAAGGTTTTAACAAATCAAATAAAGTTTTGTTTGACTGACTGACTGACATTTGGGTGGGATTGGTTACACATCTATGTGTGTGTGTGTGTGGTGGGCTCCTTCCTGCTCGGGGGGGGGCAAGAGAGCATAGGATGGCTACTTACCTGTTAGTTTGTTTGTAGTGATACAATGGCTGCTACATGCATCTGGGTGGGAGGGAGTGCTCCATCTTGATGGGCTGAGGAACAAGGGGGCATGGTGGGCGTTATAGTGCAGGCCTCCAAGCCACAAACAGAACAGCTTTGGAAAATGGCTACCTACCTGTTAGATTGTTTGTAGTGATACAATAGCTGCCACATGTATCTGGGTGGGAGGGATTGCTCCATCTTGATGGGCTGAGGAACAAGGGGGCATGGTGGGAGTAGTAGTGCAGGCCTCCCTGCCACAAACAGAACAACCTTGGAAAATGGCTAACTACCTGTTAGTTTCTTTTAGTGATACAATAGCTGCCACATGCTTCTGGGTGGGAAGGAGTGCTCCATCTTGATGGGCTGGGGAACAAGGGGGCATGGTGGGAGTAGTAGTGCAGGCCTCCCAGCCACAAACAGAACAACCTTGGAAAATGGCTTCCAACCTGATAGTTTGTTTGTAGTTATACAATGGCTGCCACATGCTTCTGGGGGGGGGGGGGGGTGCTCCATCCTGGTCAGGTATGTGACAGGGGGCCTGGTGGGAGTTGTTGTGCAGGCCTCCGAGCCCCAAACAGCCCTCCCTGGGAATATGACTACTTACCTGTTAGGTGAGGGTGTACCATACAATGGCTGACACATGCTTCTTTGGGTGGGGAGTGCTACATCCTTCTCAGGTGTGGGACAGGGGGCCTGGTGGGAGTCGTTGTGCAGGCCTCCCAGCCCAAAAAAACCCTCCCAGGGGAGATGGCTACCTATCTGTTAGGTGAGGGTGAACCACACAATGGCTGACACTTGCTTCTGTGGGTGGCGAGTGCTACATCCTGCTCCGGAGTTGGATTGGGGGCCTGGTGGGAGTTGTAGTGCTGGCCTCCCACACACCCACACTCCTCCCTGCTAAGATGGCTACCTGCCTGTAAGTTTGTTTGTAGTGATACAATGGCTGGCATATGCTTCTGTGGGTGGGGAGTGCTACATCCTGCTCAGGGGTGGGACAGGGGGTATGGTAGGAGTTGTAGTGCTGGTTGCCTGGACACATACAACCCTGTAAATGTTGGCTACCTTTGTGGTGATTCAGATTTAGTGAATGTTACATCTGTGGGACATGTGTTGGGTTTTGTGGTGCATTTGGATATACTTGGGCCTCTGAGATGTGGCTTTGTAGTTGTGCTGGAGAGTACATGGCTGTGTAATGGTCTAAATTTGTTTGTACTTACCAGCCTGCACTTCCCCGGCTATTCCTATGAGACTCTCTGGCTGCAGTATGGCAAGCACATTCTCCTCCCATGCAGTGAATGTTTTGGGTGCAATGGGAGGGCCACCGCCAGTCCTCTGAGTCAGTTTTCGGTTCTTGCTCCTCTTCTCTTTGACAACCCTCTTCAAGTCATGCAATCGCTTTATGATTTCCTTTTTGGATCACGGGGTGGTGTCTACTGCATTGACCTTATCGACTATCCTTGCCCACATTTATGCTCTTGTGGCTAATGATGTCTGTTGGAGCAGGTTACCAAACATTTGTGGTTCTACTCTGATGATCTCATCTACCATGACTGTCAACTCACTCTCTGTGAATTTGGGCATTTCCTGTGTTGCCATGGTGTGTGATGTGCAGTGGGGTTATAGGTGCAGGGGTGTAAGTGGTGGGGGTGGTGGTAATGTGTATGGTGTGTGATGTCCAGGGGGTTAGTGGTGCAGGTGTGGAAGTGGTGGTGCTGCTGTGTGTGGTGTAGGTAGTGATGGAGTGTTGATTTGCCTCTTCTTTCAGCTGTGGTGTATGTCCCTTCACTTCTGGAGTATTGCAAAGGATTCTGGCCAGGGAAGGGGCTGGTTTTGTGCTCAGCTATGTGGTTGTGTCCAAATGGGATATTGCTGTCAAGAGTGTAGTGTGCGTTATCCTGGAATTTCTATTTTTGTAGTCACCATGTGGTGTTGACATTGGGGTAGATTTGGGTGTTTTCGGGGGCAGGACTAGTTTGCAGTGTGCACTTTGTGGCCTTTTTGTTAATTTTTCTGTCAACCGCTATATGTGTCACGGAGCGACCGCAGTGGTAGCCATGCTACAGCTCTTCCGCCGGCTCTCCCATTCATCACTGTTTGCGAACACGGCGAATATCCTAATTTTCCGTGCGGTGTCTCTGCTATAATGGCGGTGGTTTGGTGATTTTCCGCTGCCAATACGACCGTCACGGCTGGATTTTGGTCTTCTCAGCCTGCTACGGGCGGTTTTTCGTTGCCTCGTTCCGACGCGGTCTGATTTTTTTTGTGGTTGATCATAATTGTACCTCCGGTTTTCCCGCAGTACCGGTGGGCGGTTGATTTCCACTATCATGGCGGTCAGGATGGTTTTCCGACCGCCATCCTAATGGGCCCCTAAGTTGCATAAATATCGAGGCATAAATATCGTGGGCCAAAAATATCAAAGCCAAGAATATCAAGGTCAAGATATCGATTTAAGGTAAGTAATTTCGATTTTAAAAATATTGAAGTGTTTAATATCATTTGCAAAAATATAGTTGTTAAAAGTATTTTTTATTTTTATTTGAATTTTGTGCTTTTAGTTCCATAGCGGGTTGTGGGTTCATAGCGGAATAGGGTGGGAAATTTAATGATATTACATTTCTTGATTCATTTTGATTTATTAACATGTATTAATTTAATGTATTCATAGTTGTTTAATTAAGATGTTATAGTGTTAAATGTGTAAAGTAAATTATTATTAATTAAATATTGGTTAATTAATTTTAATTAATAAATTTGAAATTAATTTTAGTAATTGTGTAATTAATTTTAGGTGTGTGTGTTTTTTATAGTTGTAAAGGGTAGGAAGTAATTTATTTTTAATTTATGAATAAATAATTGGTTGTTAATTAATTTTAATGAATTAATTGGTAATTAATTGTGGTAATTTTGCAATAAATTTTAGGTATTTGTTGTGGTGTTTATAGGCATAAAAGGTGGGAAGTAATGGGTGTTTAATTAATTAATATATAGTTGTTACTAAATAATTATTTGATATTTATTTTGGGTAATTGTTTATTTTTGTGTGTGTTGTTTTTACTTTTAAAGGGGTAAAGGGTGGGTGTAAAATAATTTTTAAATTTGCAATTATTAGTTGTTAATAGTAATAGTTTTTAATTTTAAAATACGTTTTAATTGTGTTCTATTATTTTATAGTTGAATTTTTGTTGTTGATAATCAAATTTATTGGCTATTGAAATAAACAAAACATACAAAGACAGCATGAGCGTGTACACAATATCAAAGTCCATTGGCAGTAGATAGCGGGATATCAGACCTAGGAACAAGGACGCCAAGGGGCCACCTCGTGGATGTAGCACAACTGAAAAGAAACGTGCACGGTTATCAGAACAACAAATTTAGCCATTTGCCCCAAACCCTTTCAAACTTCTCGGGACAGCCCCTGGCATTGAAAAGGGGTTCTTCTTGGGCCACACACCAATCAACCCCTCAACTCCATTTACGCACAGTTGGGGGTTTGGCCTGGGACCAGGTCGGCGCAATGTCACTTTTAGCCACCGCAATCGCAGTGCCTAAGAAGCGTTTGTCGGCTCTGGAGCCGTCTACGCTGTTGAATACTCGCAGGAGAAGACTCAATAGGTCGTGGGGAACTAACCATCCCAACGTCTGCGTGAGCTATGATTCTACACCTGCCCAAAATTAATTAAGAAGAGGACATTGTCAGACCATGTGGTAAAAATCAGCTGGGCTTGGTTACACCGTGTACAGAATGGGGAGGGGCGTAGTTTTGCTCTGTACAGACGCGCAGGGGTGAGATATGCTGTGTGAAGATAGTAAAGTTGGCTAAGACGTAGTTTAGAGGAGGTCGTCAGGGTTTTGGGAGCCATGAGCGCGTCTCGCCAATCTGCTTCTTCTAAGGGACCCAATCAACCTTCCCAGCGGGTGCGCAGCGAGTCTAGGGTTGCAGGGCCATTGTTTACCAGGGAGCCGTAGATCTGTGACACCCCCCTCTGCCCAAGTTCCCCATCATACGTCTAAACGGGATACAGATGGTCACGTATGCCGATGACACCCAGTTAGTTGTCGCCCTTAATCAGCAGAACAATTCTGGTCCGGGTCTGGCCTCATGCCTTGAGAAGGTATCCCGATGGATGGATAACTCATTCTTAAAACTTAATGGAGCAAAGACTGAGCTTATGCTCCTGGGTCACCCAGGCCCCATTAAATATAGACCCCTGGGGACCCAGCTGTCTGGGATCACCGCCTGCTCCAAAAAAACAGATCTAGATCCTGGGTGTCTGACTCTACTGTAATCTCAACTTTAAAGAACCATCTCAAAAAGTCGCAGCTAGCTGCTATGGCCTCCTAAGAATGATCAGAGGGATTCTTCCCCTGCTTCCTTTTACAGCTAGACAGCTACTAGTACAAGCTCTAATTCTATCACGACTCGACCATGCCAATGCCCTTTATTTAGGAGCCCCTCAGGTCTCAACCAAAAGACTTCAAACTGTACAGAATTGTGCTGCTCGCCTTTAACTGAACATCCCCAGCTGCCTCTCAGTGAAACCTGTTCTTGCCACTCTACACTGGCTACCAATCCAAGAAAAAAACCAATTAAAGTCATTGAGCATTGCACAAAAATCACTTACTGGCAAGGGCTTGTTAATGATCCATTCTATGATTCAGCCCTACCGACCAAGTAGGGCACTGAGAACTGAGAAAAAAGGCTTACTCCTAGTTCTTAAGATCAAGCGATCACGAACTGGAGGCCGTTTGTTTTCATATAAAACGCCTAAGATTTGGAACCACCTACCTGACCACATACAGTTCAAACTTAATTATTTGAATTTTAGGAAAAAACTTAAAACTTTTCTTTTCACTTGATCGCTAGAGCTTAAGGGGCGCCACGGATAGCGCTGGGATGCCCATGAGTAATCACGCGCTTTACAAATGCTTTTTTCATTTAATTTCATTCATCATGGCCTGGGCCTCTAGCGAGCTGAGTTTAGGGAGGGATGTGGCTAGTGGGATGTGTGCACTAAGGGCGTGTCAGAGCTGCAAATATTTACAGAATTGGTTCCTATGAAGGGAGTGGCGCTGCTGCAGGTCGGAAAAGGGTCTGAAGTAATCTCCCACCCAAATATCCCCAAGGAGAGGAATCCTGATTCGATCCCTCTGCCGGAAACCTTGAAGGGCCGACGTCTCATGGAGCCAGGTGCCGTACCACAGGGGTGTGTGCTGAGTAAGTTTCTTGTCCCATCGCGTGTAGCGCTGAGCAGAGCGCTGGGCCGTCAGGACTGCTCTAGTGACAGGTGGGATGCTTTGTGGTATGGGAGTCCCGTATAAGTATGCCAGGAGCTGCGAAAGTCCATGGTCCTGAGCTCGGTACGATAAGCCGGGTCGGACCTGCCACCAGCGATCCAGTCATGAACGACAATAAGCCTAGTGGCCAGATAGTAGAGGTGAAGGTTTTTATAGTTTAATTTAAGTGTGTGTTGTGGATGTTATAGTGTTAAAGTTTGTGTAGTCAATTCATGTTTTTTTATAATAATATTTTTATTGATTATTAATCATGTTAAATATGTAAATAAATGTCATTAAAATGCTGAAGTGTTTATTTATTGGTGTAGTGTTATAGGGTAGAAAATAAAATAAATACATTTACGTTTTAATTAATTTTTTGTTTGTAAATATTTTCTACTTTAAAAGACGTATTGTTTTGAAAATATATTATTTATTTTATATAATATTTGTAGGTTTTTGTTATTTGTAATTAATTTTATAATATATGTTATTTTTATTTGTTTCATTTTTTCCTTTTTCTTTTTAGTATTGTTTATTATTATTATTTTTAATTGTTAATATATATGTAAAAAATAAGTCTTTGAGTGTGAATAGTATTTTTTTCTTTAGTATCCAACACTTTCCGTACTGTTGCAATCACTGGAGTGGGAATAGTAATTTTTACCCCTCTGTTATCCAGCACGTTCCCCACTGTTGCACTCACTGGATTGGGAATAGTACTTTTTATCCCTCTGCCATACAGCACTTTCCCTACTGTTGCACTCACTGGAGTGGGAATAGTAATTTTAGCCCCTCTGCTATCCAGCACTTTCCCTACTGTTGCACTAACTGGAGTGGGAATAGTAATTTTTATCTCTCCCCTATTCTGCACTTTCCCTACTGTTGCACTCAGTGGAGTTAGAATAGTATTTTTCACCTCTCCGCTATGCAACACTTTCCCTACTATTGCACTCACTGGAGTTGAAATAGTAATTTTTACCCCTTCGCTATCCAGCACTTTCCCTAGTGTTGGACTCACTGAGTTTGAATAGTACGTTGAATTATTTTGCTATCCAACAGTTTCCCTACTGTTGCACTGATTGTGATTGTATTGGGTATTTTTGGTTTAATTATTTTTTCATTGTTTATTGTTTTAATTAATTCTAGAATGTTTTTTATATATTAAATTATGTATATATATATATATATATATATACAAAGGTCAGGTAGCACGCATTCACAGAAAGCCTCAGGAAGCTCAAATCATTTGTTTCTTTTATTTCCAAACAACTTGCCAGCACTCACGTAGCTCAGGTAAAACATCCAAGTTCAAATGCCAGACGCGTTTCAGGACCCTCAGTCCTTTCTTCAGTGGCAGATTTACAGCAATGAACATTTGCGCAGCAGACGACAGTTTTTAATCACAGGCACCTGCCTGAGAGGGCGTGGTGCTCCCACAGCATTCTGGGGTTTGGAGTCCGTCTGTATTTTTGCCCCAGTGGGCGCGTTTCAATGCATTGCAAAATTAATTGATTTGAAGCCTCAGTGGGTTGATGCTGATCCTGGCGCAGTGAATGCCTTGCTTTCTAGAAGTTCAGCATGAAAATGTGCAGGCTGCAGCCCTGTACTGTAACCAAACACCTCTTCCTCCTCTCGATTTCAGCTCTCATATAGAGTCAAATCAGGTCTGCTATCCCAGCAGTGGGCTTTCCATTCCGGCCGTGCAAGGCCGTGTATAAATCCAAAGGTCAGGTAGCACGCATTCACAGAAAGCCTCAGGAAGCTCAAATCATTCGTTTCTTTTATTTCCAAACAACTTGCCAGCACTCACGTAGCTCAGGTAAAACATCCAAGTTCAAATGCCAGACGCGTTTCAGGACCCTCAGTCCTTTCTTCAGTGGCAGATTTACAGCAATGAACATTTGCGCAGCAGACGACAGTTTTTAATCACAGGCACCTGCCTGAGAGGGCGTGGTGCTCCCACAGCATTCTGGGGTTTGGAGTCCGTCTGTATTTTTGCCCCAGTGGGCGCGTTTCAATGCATTGCAAAATTAATTGATTTGAAGCCTCAGTGGGTTGATGCTGATCCTGCTGAACTTCTAGAAAGCAAGGCATTCACTGCGCCAGGATCAGCATCAACCCACTGAGGCTTCAAATCAATTAATTTTGCAATGCATTGAAACGCGCCCACTGGGGCAAAAATACAGATGGACTCCAAACCCCAGAATGCTGTGGGAGCACCACGCCCTCTCAGGCAGGTGCCTGTGATTAAAAACTGTCGTCTGCTGCGCAAATGTTCATTGCTGTAAATCTGCCACTGAAGAAAGGACTGAGGGTCCTGAAACGCGTCTGGCATTTGAACTTGGATGTTTTACCTGAGCTACGTGAGTGCTGGCAAGTTGTTTGGAAATAAAAGAAGCAAATGATTTGAGCTTCCTGAGGCTTTCTGTGAATGCGTGCTACCTGACCTTTGGATTTATACACGGCCTTGCACGGCCGGAATGGAAAGCCCACTGCTGGGATAGCAGACCTGATTTGACTCTATATGAGAGCTGAAATCGAGAGGAGGAAGAGGTGTTTGGTTACAGTACAGGGCTGCAGCCTGCACATTTTCGTGCTGAACTTCTAGAAAGCAAGGCATTCACTGCGCCAGGATCAGCATCAACCCACTGAGGCTTCAAATCAATTAATTTTGCAATGCATTGAAACGCGCCCACTGGGGCAAAAATACAGACGGACTCCAAACCCCAGAATGCTGTGGGAGCACCACGCCCTCTCAGGCAGGTGCCTGTGATTAAAAACTGTCGTCTGCTGCGCAAATGTTCATTGCTGTAAATCTGCCACTGAAGAAAGGACTGAGGGTCCTGAAACGCGTCTGGCATTTGAACTTGGATGTTTTACCTGAGCTACGTGAGTGCTGGCAAGTTGTTTGGAAATAAAAGAAATGAATGATTTGAGCTTCCTGAGGCTTTCTGTGAATGCGTGCTACCTGACCTTTGGATATATATATATATATATATATATATATATATATATATATATATATATATATATATATATATATATATATATATATATATATATATTTATTTTCACTGATAACTAACCTGTGACCCAATCAACTACTAGCACTTGCACTTTAAAAATTCACCCTTCACCTTAACTCGCTGTAATGTGATCAAGGCTCAGGTGAGCCGAAACTTTATGGCAACAGCAGAATAAAGAAACGAGCATCCAAATACCTTTGTCCGTGTCTGCTTCCTGTGCGTGTTCGTGGGAGGACGAGCTTGCGTTGGAGACTGAGGTTGCTGTTTATATATATATATATATATATATATATATATATATATATATATATATATATATATATATATATATATATATGTATATATATGTAAGTACCTCTACTAACATTTTTAATCTTGACACGAATGATGCAGAACTGATAAATATATTAGACTCTGACCCCGCCAACATTTCCAACCCGGATCTGGAATTATTGGGGACAAACACAGGATTGAACCCAGGATCCACTTTTAAACCCAAATCAGTTTTCCTACCCAATGTACAATGTGATGCAATTGAGGTCTTTGAGAAGGGAGTTGTGAGAGATCTGACCAGAATGAGATATCAAAAAATTGCTCAAAGTAAGAAAAACTTATCCTGTGACCAAATTGCAGCTCTTGATGAATTGAAACATGATAATACTATTGTGATCAGGGAAAGTGACAAGGGTGGCAATGTGGTGATAATGGATAAGACTGAATACCTACAAGAGGGTTATCGTCAATTGAGGGATGAGAACTGTTACTGCAGAAGCAACAGAGATGCATTACTAGGCTGTAACATCAGATATAGGGAAATGTTATGTGATTGGAAAGACAAGGGGCTAGTGGAGCAGGAAGAATACCAATATCTGTACTGTGCCCACCCTAGAACACCGGTACTATATCTACTCCCGAAATTGCACAAAGATTCAAAAAAAACCCCGGGCCGTCCAATAGTGTCCTCAATTGGATCACTACTGGAACATACGTCCAAATATATTGACTACTTTCTAAGGCCATACGTGGTATCTCTCCCCTCTTACACCAGAGACACCACCCATTTCCTTACAATCATAAATGGCATTCACTGGGAAGAAGACTTTGTACTAGTCACATTAGATGTTAGTAGTTTATATACTAGCATAGTACACCATCAGGGCTTACAAGCTGTGAAACATTTTCTAAAAACCAGATCTGTGTCGTTTTCACAACATTCAACAATGCTGTTGGAGATGATTGAATTCTGTCTCACAAATAATTTTTTTTACTTTGATGAAGTCTTGTATCGACAGTCACAGGGCACGGCCATGGGGACCTGCTTTGCCCCCAGCTATGCTAATCTTTTCATGGGCTGGTGGGAGGAGCAGGTCGTCCAGGAAATGGCAGAATTCAATCAGGTGGCCCTGTGGCAGAGATACATAGACGACATCTTTTTTATTTGGTGTGGAGATGTAGATTCAGCTCAATCCTTCATTGACAAACTAAATCTCAATCACCTGAATCTGACATTAACTGGAAACATCAGCAAAACAGAAGTTGAATTTCTTGATGTAATTGTGGGAGTGGAGAACAACCTACTCAACACCAAATTATATCGAAAAAAGACAGCTGGCAACAGCATCCTAAATGCTAATAGTTGCCATACCCGTAGCTTAATAAACAGCATACCCTATGGGGAATTACTGCGAGCTAAACGCAATTGCAGTAATGAGGCGGCTTACCAAAAGGAAGAAAATGTCATGTGTGAAAGATTCCGGAACAGGGGCTACAGCTTGAAAGTAATTAATACTGCTAAAGATAGAGTAGCTCTAAAGAATAGAGATGAACTGCTGAATCCCCGCACCACCAATGAAGATAGTGACACAGTGAGGTTCATCACCACTTATTCTGAACAGGCCCGTAACATACGTAAGGTCCTTCACAAACACTGGCATGTCCTCCAGACAGACGTGCATCTGACAAAATATATCTCTGACAATCCCCAAATAACCTTTAGAAAGGGTAAATCATTGAGAGACGAACTCAGCCCCAATTATGTGACATCTATAATTGATTCCAACAGAAATGAAGGGGGTTTCAGGTGTTGCCACAAATGCAAGGCATGCAAATTCAGTAAAGATTGCAGAACACTAACTGTCCCTAACAGTAAAAGAGTGTTTACAATTCGGAAACGATTATCATGTAACACAACATACAGCATATACATTCTGATTTGTCCATGCAACAAATGGTATGTTGGCAGTACCAAACACACTGCCAAAAAGAGGGTATTGGAACACCTGAGAGCGATACACAACAACAACAAACTCTACCCTGTTGCTAGACACTTTTCAGAGATGCACATGCAAAATGAACAATTGGTGCAATTGGTTGACATTGACAGTGTGGACTTGGGAATAAGAGGTGGTAACCAAGAACTATCCCTTAGGAAACTTGAGTCCAAGTACATTGTGGATTTTGAATGTCTAACCCCAAAAGGTCTAAATGTGACGGAAGAACTGGCAATCCACTTATATGACTGAGATACTGTTATGAGGTGTTATCCGCGGTTTTCTGGATTTTAAATTTTAATATAATTCATTTTTTTCACAGGATTTGAGGCATCACATGGTGGCGGCACAACATGGAACTGATGTTATTGATTGGCACTGACAGTCTACCAAAGAGACATTGCATTATTATGATTAATTTGTGGACTCTGATGGACACAATTTCAGCACTTTATGATCGAAAGATGTAAAATTGATTCTTATCTCAATATATTCTTTTTTGCCCACTGGGGCGATTTAACCGCAATATCAGAGGGACATTCATGCCCACTGGGGCTTTACTTTTGGGGAAACATAAGAACATTGCTATGACAGATACAAACAAACGGTTGCCATGACAGCGGGACGGCCGCTGGTAATCTGATTGGCAGTAAACAATCAGTGACGTTGAAGGATATTACCCGAACACGAGACGGCACTTTGCCTTACAGTACGAGTAGCCTCTTGTTTGCCTTATCACTCCATGCAATTATTTTGCAGTATTATGCTGCCGATACCTAACAAATGCAAAATGACATTTATACCTATGTTGTTTCAATTTACAAACTAGAGAAATAATGCTCGCAATTGTATATTTGTTTTAAGGATCATAATGATATTAACTTGGTCCAATTTGGGGCAAACATAGTTGTTATTATTGTGTTATTATGGATAATTTCACACTACAAGATGGCTGCCAGTTTTTCATGTGATGTCACTATGTGCACGAATGGGTGTTGCTTAAATGACGGCAATGCGAGCCACGAGACGAGCGTGACCAAGCCGTAATGGCGAAACGCGTCGTGAAACTTTTTTCATCTGCCGAATAAATCTTTTTGAACACTGCAGCTCTGGGTGTCCTGTTTTTCATCAAATAACTTTGGTGTGTTGTGGAGCGAATTGACTCAGCCAGCTGTTGGCTGCAACGGGACCGCCCGCGCCAGCTCCTCTCCTAACCAGCGGTGGTGGGGAGAATATCTATACTACTATTATAAAGAGAGAACAGAAACCTTTTGGCAAGGTAAACTCGGGAACCACAGTGCCAATCCACACACCCAATACATTGTTGTGATCCTCAGGGTGTGTAGATGGACATAGGCTGCATAAAAAAAAAAAAACGTAAATTAAAAAATTAAACTTTAAAAACAAAGTAGTCCCCTAAAAGTAGCGCCGGCCGCGACGTAGCACTGGCTGCGACCTAGCGATGTCCGCAACGTGCGTGATGACGACAGGCGGGGAGGAGCGGTGACGAGCAGCGAGGAGTGGCGGTGAAGTCCGGAGCGCGGAGGAGAGCGGCGGCTCAGGTAAGGCAAAGGCAGAGGCTGGAGGCGGGAGGCGGGAGGCGGCCGGGAGGCGGGAGGCGGTCTGGGCAATGTCGGGGCGGGTGGGGTAAGGCAAAGTCAAAGGCGAGGCGGGAGGCAGGCGGGAGGCCGGCGGGAGGCGGTCTGGGCAATGTCGGGGCGGGCGGGGTAAGGCAAAAGCAAAGGTGAGGTGGGGGTGAGGTGGGAGGCAGGTGGGAGGCGGGCGGGAGGCGGTCTGGGCAATGTCGGGGCGGGCGACGCTGCAACAAACCGGAAATGCTGCCCCCAGCCCCCTTCTGCCCCAGGCAACGCTGGGGCGGGCTGCTAGTATATATATATATATATATATATATATATATATATTTTTGCAACCGGACCACCACCGCCGCTGCCGCTCCGTTTGTCCCGGGTTCACAGTCCAGCGGTGGTGAACCGCTTGTAAATTGTCTCAACGTCACACCTTCATTCGGTATGAAAAAAGGAAGGCACACCCGAAGAATCTGAAGCTTGATGCAATATTAGTGCAGAACCCCCCCTGACAGACGCGTTTTGCCTCACGGCTTCATCAATGTCTACACATTGAACTATCAGTCACATAAGTGTAGTAATTAAAAAGCACACAATGTCTTTCTTTTGTTTTATTTTAATTTCAAAAATGTAACTACAATTCCCATAATGCCTCATAATTGGCTTACTATGGGATAGTATAAAAAGCAACACTGTGGAGGGACTAACCGACCGTGAGCAAGGCCAGTTGTGGCTGAAACGCGTTGGTGGGGTGAAGTCTTAATAAAGAAGGCTTAAAAGTATCCTGGTTGTGCCGCCTCCTTTGTATACAAAAATTTCCTTGGGTCAGGATCCGACCTCTGGGCGGAGCACACACTGCGGAGCGCTCTCGTTTGGCTTCAGGATCACTTTGTGTATCGACAAACAAAGCCGAGAGAAGCGCCCAATTTCCTGCACTGCAAAGCAGCTTAAGAAAGATTGCCTGTGCCGAACCAACTGATGAGCTGTGAGAAACAATCCGTCAACAGAGAAGTCCCGCACAAGGTAAGCGGAGTACAAATCTCCGTTGTAACTATAAAGCAGGACATTGAAGTGGCTGGCGTAAACTCCGCAACGAAGCGCCGACTCCGTAAACAGTACGGGCGGCTCCGCGAAGTTTGCCAGACCGGGAGAACAGCCTTAAAGTGACAGACACAAACAAATGTTTTTCACCCTTGAAGTTGAAAGTGTGCAGCACGTGAATCACTTAAAATATGGAAGCTCGTGTAGCCAAGAGAGCCTCCAAAGTGACTACTATGTTTAAAACTGGGGCTAAACCAGATGAAACTCCGGTGGCTTCCACAACACCCACAGCTTCGGACAGCACTGTGAAGCAACAGTTGAATGCTTTGGAGAAATTGTATAAAAAAGAGATCAACAAGAGTTGGGAAGCCATTGCTCTAGAGAAATATGTGGAAGTAAAACGCATTCCTCGTGGCCTAAGGATCTTCACAATGCCTACGCATTCAGAAGTGAAGAAAGAATTAATAGAGGAATGGATTGACAACAATACACAATGTTCATTAAACATGATGCGCATTCTGGTGAAACATGCACGAATTGAGGTGGATGAGATCACTCAAAAAATAAAAGAATTGGAAGACAAAATATAAAGCGACAGCAACCAAGAGGAAGTTGTTAAACTACGCAAAGAGATGGAAGTGAGACTGGACTCCTATGAAAGCGAGATTGAAGAGAGAAAAGAGCGCAAATTCCAAAGAGACAAACAAGATTACATTCATGGTCGAATTCTCACGTTTGCCAGAAGGTATGACAATATAAAAAAGAACTATCCCCTGCAAAAACTGGCATCAAGTGCAAGTGAGTCAAGTATTAGCGATGATAGTTCAACACGCAGCACCTACCAGGCAAAAAACTGGACTGTTTTAGAGGAAGTCGAACTGATCAACTTGGAGAAAAGCATTGCGAGAGGCGGAGGAAGGGGAAGGGGAAGACGACCATACCCTAACAGAAGAGGAAGAGGAAGGGGAATACCAAACCAGACAGCCCCCGCACAAGCATCAGAAAAACCCGCAGGTCCAAGCGGAGAAAGGCGACAGTACCCCCTTCGCAACCGCAATCCGAGACCAACTTAATAGTGAATCTTTCGGATTATCAGCTAACTGAAATTGAACGAAGGATTGTCATTCTGTCCTGAAGCTCATTTTGACTACACAGAAACACGGATAGACTTTTATAAGTACATCAGGAAGCTGAAATTAGCGAAAGTACATGCTGGAAAACAGAGTGAACCTGCTAATACATTGGAAGAAAATATGGATGATGTTCAGTTCAATACTATTGCGGAAATACCAGATTTAAGAAACAGTTTTGAATCGCTTTTTGACTTAAATGGTACTTCAATTTCAGACTCAGAAATGTTGGAAGAGTTAAATATTCAAACTGACGAGAGACCAACTACCGGATTAAAAAGAAAATCAAGATATTATCCGATACTATCACCAGGCAATAAAATAGACCTGTTTTCTGAGGCAATTATAAAGGAACTGGACAATCTATCAAAAGTGAGAAACAGCACACGTGAAAACCTTTCAAAAACTGAACGTGAAGCCATTAAGACACTAATGGAGAATGAACAAGTTACCATAAAGCCGGCAGACAAGGGGGGCAACATTGTGCTAATGAGAACATCAGACTACAAATGCGAAGCCATGAGACAACTGAGTCAAGAGAACAACTATCAGAGAATGGAAACTAATCCATACGTGAATATGAAAAAGGAATTACAAGAGCATTTGGAAATTTGGTATGCAAAGGGTTTAATTGATGAGGACGAAAAGAAATATTTAACCATTGACCACCCAATAACACCCTGTATATATTTTCTTCCAAAAATTCACAAGACTCTAAATCATCCCCCAGGAAGACCTATTGTCTCATCATGTGGCTCGCTATACGAAAATGTGTCCAACTACGTTGACAAATTTCTAGCTCCCATTGCCCAAAGTCTACCTTCTTACATAAAAGATACCGGTGACTTTTTGAGAATTCTTATGAATGTAAGTTGGAATTCAGAATACCTGCTAGTTACCATTGATGTGGTCTCGTTATACACTTCGATCCGCCATGAGGTCGGGATGCAAGCATGTGAGTATTACCTCAAACAGCGCAGTATCGCGTATCTGGAACATTCAAAAATGCTAATCAAGATGATTGACTTGTGTTTGAGGAACAACGTATTTCTCTTTGATAAACAATTGTTCAAGCAGATATGTGGTACTGCCATGGGCATTTCCCTATCTCCCAACTACGCTAACATCACTATGGGGTGGTGGGAGAAGACTATAGCATGGAACCAGGACAACCAACAAGATCTAGACCGGATAATATTATGGGTACGTTATATAGACGACCTGTTTATTATTTGGCATGGGACAGATATCCAGTTTCGAAGCTATTTTAACAAACTGAATGAAAACGAAGTGGGTCTACAATTCACATGCAACACAAGCACACAGGAAATAGACTTTTTAGACACTAAGATATATGTGTCTAATGACAAACTTAAATCTACCCTATTTCGTAAGAAAACAGCAACGAATAGTGTGCTACACGGGACCAGTTTTCATCCCAAATCCCTTCTAAACAGCATACCATACGGGCAATTCACGCGCCTGAAGAGAAATTGCTCAGTACCAGAGGATGCTGAAAGAGTAATACAAGAAAGCAAGTGCAGGTTCAGAGCAAGAGGATATGAGGAAAGAGTGCTGACCAAATGCAAAAGACAAATTGATTTGAAATCAAGGACTCAAACACTAATGGAACAGACTAAAAGAACAGAAACAAGTGCATCTCCAAGATTCATAACAACATTTAGTAAAGAAAGTGGAAACATTGCTCGTATAATGAAAAAATACTGGCACCTTCTGTCAGGGGATCCTGACATTGGAACCACCCTCGGTGAAGCAACGTTAATAACATACAAAAAGAACACATCCCTAAAGGACTTACTGGTCAGAAGTTTTTTTCAGGAAAAACCGAAATCAAACTGGTTACAAAATCAGCGAAAAGGTTTTCAACCATGTAACTCCTGCAAGGCATGCAAAATCGGCAAAAGCATGAAAGTAATTGAAGAACCAGACGGTAAAATAATGAAAATTGATCAACAGATCACCTGTTCTTCAAAAAACGTAGTGTACATTGTGGAATGTAAATGCGGAATGAAGTACGTGGGATGTACAACTTGCATGCTAAGAAAACGGATTTTGGAGCATATCCGGGCGGTAAAAAACTCAAACATGCAATATGCCACTGCAAAGCACATGAGCTTATGTCAAAATGGAGACTGGAGACAAATGCAATTCCACGGGACAAAAATGCTTGACAAATTGGAAAGAGGTGGAGATGTAGTTCGAAAATTACGTCAAATTGAGTCGCGGATGATAATCAAACTCAGAACGAAGCATCCGAAAGGCATGAATTTCGGAGAGGATCTGCACATTCATCTGGAATGAAATGTTCTTAAAATAAAATGGGTACTATACCCTGTACTTTGAGACTAAGAACATTATTAAGAACTGCAACTAAAGACTAAGGGTACTATACCCAATAATCGCTTTACTGATAAAGCCACAGTGAACTATCAGTCACATAAGTGTAGTAATTGAAAAGCACACAATGTCTTTCTTTTGTTTTATTTTAATTTCAAAAATGTAACTACAATTCCCATAATGCCTCATAATTGGCTTACTATGGGATAGTATAAAAAGCAACACTGTGGAGGGACTAACCCACCGTGAGCAAGGCCAGTTGTGGCTGAAACGCGTTGGTGGGGTGAAGTCTTAATAAAGAAGGCTTAAAAGTATCCTGGTTGTGCCGCCTCCTTTGTATACAAAAATTTCCTTGGGTCAGGATCCGACCCCTGGGCGGAGCACACACTGCGGAGCGCTCTCGTTTGGCTTCAGGATCACTTTGTGTATCCATATACATATATATATATATATATATATATATATATATATATATATATATATATATATATATATATATATCCAACCAACTCCAGTTATTGCAAATAAATCCACACTGGTTCCGTGGCCTCTGTTGTTAAACGCTTTTTCTTTAATTTTGCAACGGGTGCCCAACGCGTTTCGCTGTTTCTATCACAGCTTGTTCACGGGTAGAGTTTTTTGGTTAGAGTATATATATATATATATATATATATATATTACCTACTGGCTATCGCCAGTAGGTATATATAGTTAGGATTTTTTCCCTATGGGATTTTTGAAAATTCTATGTCTAATAACTTTGGCGTTTGTGGACGGAATCGGCTGAAATCTTCAGGAAAATGGCACATTTTGTTTCTGAGCAGCCTTTGAAAATTTGGGGGGGTTTTGTCGAGGGGGGGCCGAGAAAAAAGGGGGGTCCCAAAACGCGTTTTTCCCATGTTAATTTCCATAGGGCGGTTGGACTCACTTTTAGCTCGAACGGCTGAATGGATTTGCACGAAACTTGGCAAAATTGTAGGGACTGTTAGCCCGATGTGCCTTTGCTAGGTCTCAATATATGTGCTCCAGTAGTTTTTGAGAAATTAACATTTAAAACAAGATATATATCTGTAACAGCGCTCCGGGCAGCGATCCGGTCCGCTTACTTTTCGCGAAACGGAACTTTGCGTGCAGAAAGCTGATTGGCTCTCCGGTGTCTGTCAACATTCTAAACAGTCCAGAGCGGCCGCCATCTTATCTCTCGGTAGGATCGAGAGAGAAGAAGAGGTGAAAAACGAAGGGGGAATTTATTGAAAGGGGGCAAGGTATACCCCTCTTGACCCCCTAGGAATGTTGTTGGGGTTATTAAAGGGTCCCGTGGGGAAAATAAAAAAAAATGATTTTTCACGGTAGAAGCGCTTCACGGGCCGCGAACTGGGCCGCAAACTGGTAGCGAAACGGGAATTCGCCATTTTGTGCTTCGTTTTAATTGTTTAGAGACAAAAATTATCGCCGCACATCGGCCACAATGCATGAATATCGCTGAAAAGTCAGCGATATTCATGCATTATCCAGCAAATGCTCTTAGCCATGTTATCCACCTTCCATTGGATAACATGGCTAAAAACTGCTCTGTGCGTGAGCTTTTTTTTTTTTTTTTTGCTGCGTGACGTTTGTTAACGTTCGATTCGATGGAAATCAGGAAGTGTTGACCACCATTTTGTCACTGCGAGTAAATATTTTGTTATAAATGAATCCTTATTGATAAACATTGTCTGCGCCATCTTGCGTTTTTGTCCAATGCCACAATTTTGTCGTGCACGGCAGCCATTTTAGATGCCTTGACCAGGGCCACTCTCTGCACGCCGCCGATCCTCAGCATGACTCCCCACCCTCGCAAGCATCTCCCCCACGCACTGGTCACCCCCGCTCTCTCTCTCATGCATGGGCCATATACTTCCCCCCATCTGCGCTGCTCTTCTCTGAGAATCACACCCTGTGCCCGCCCGACACCTCCCTTTCACCCTATTCACTACCGCACCCTCTGACACTCCTATTCCTCTGTGTCCGATTGTCCAGGCCGGACCTAGGCTATCACCTAGCCCTGCGGATGTAGTTTATGGCCCCAGCTGTAGAGTAAGCCTGGGCGTAGTTCGCGTAGCCGCACTCCGCGAGCTACGCGAAGATGCACTTGCACTCCGCGAACTACGCATAGCTCCGCGAGCATGCGTAGTAGCTTGCTTGACCCGTTCGCGAGCCATTTTTCGTCTTCGGGAGCGTTGTGGAACTCTGGAACCTGCTCGACACCACATCTCCAGACGTCGCCTTCCTCACGGAAACATGGATGAACGCCTCCTCAGCGCCCGACATCACCGTCGCCATCCCAGACAGATACAAGATCACCCGGAGAGACCGCGTCAACGAGACAGGAGGAGGCATCGCCATCGTCCACAAGAACACCATCCGCATCACGACCAACTCAGACGACACCCTCACAGCCGCTTAACATCTTCACTTCCAGATACACACCGACCCCAAGACCACACTCAGAGACACCCTCATCTACAGACCCCCAGGACATCGCACACAATTCAGCGAAGACATCGCAGACTTCATCAGCCCGCACGCCCTCGCCTCCGTTGACTACATCCTCCTAGGGGACCTCAACTTCCACCTGGAGAACAACAACGACAACACCACCACCACCCTGCTGGACAACCTCGCCAACCTCGGACTCATGCAACTGGTGAACACCCCCACCTACTACGCCGGACACACGCTTGACCCAGTCTTCTCCTCCAGCAAGTACATCTCCTTTAGCCACTCCACCGGACTACACTGGACAGACCACAGCTGCGTCCACTTCAGCTTCAGAAAGACCACGACTCACCACCACCCGCAACAGGTTCCCCGCAGGAACTGGAACAAGATCACCACCGACCAGCTCACCACTTCACTGAGCCAGAACCCTCCTGCCAGCTCAATGGACCCCAACCAAGCAGCCAACAACCTCACACAGTGGATCACCAATTGCGCTCGCCCAACCAGCCTCGACCACTCGCAGTCCGGCTTCCGCGCCAACCACAGCACCGAGACCGCCCTCATCGCAGCCACTGACGACATCCGAGCCCTGCTCGACAACTGGGAAACAGCGGCCCTCATCCTCCTGGACCTCTCTGCAGCATTCGATACGGTCTGCCACCGCACCCTAGTGCAGCGCCTCAGCAACATCGGAATCCAAGAGAAGGCCCTGGAGTGGATCATCTCGTTCCTCACCGGAAGAACCCAGAGAGTCCGCCTCCCCCCGTACAGATCCAAGGCCACCGAAGTCATATGCGGCGTACCACAAGGATCATTACTCAGCCCCACCCTCTTCAACGTCTACATGAGCCCCCTCGCAGCCATCGTACGCCAACACAACCTCAACATCATCTCCTACGCCGACGACACCCAGCTGAGCCTCTCCCTCACCAACGACCCAGGAACCGCCAGAACCAACCTACACGAAGGGATGAAAGACGTAGTCGAGTGGATGAGAAACAGCCGCCTGAAACTGAACTCAGACAAGATGGAAGTCCTCATCCTTGGACCATCCCCTCCGCCTGGGACGACTCCTGGTGGCCCCCTGCCCTGGGCAGCGCACCCAAACCAACGGACCACGCACGCAACCTGGGCTTCATCCTGGACTCCTCCCTCTCGATGACCAGACAAGTCAACGCCGTCTCCTCATCATGCTTCAACATCCTACGCATGCTCTGAAAGATCTTCCGATGGCTCGCCACCGAAACCAGGAAGACGGTCACACAGGCACTCGTCACCAGCCGACTGGACTACGGAAACACCCTCTATACCGGAACCACAGCCAAACTCCAGAAAAGACTCTGACACATCCAGAACGCCTCCACACGACTCATCTTGGACATCCCCCGACACAGCCACATCTCCGGCCACCTGAGAGACCTTCACTGGCTCCCCGTCAGCAAGAGAATCACGTTCCAACTCCTCACCCACGCACACAAGGCCCTCCACGACCTGGGCCCCAGGTACCTCAACAACCGCCTGACCTTCTACACTCCCACCCGCCAGCTACGATCGACCAGCCACGCCCTCGCCGCCGTGCCATGCATCCGAAGATCCACCATGGGAGGAAGATCCTTCTCCTACCTGGCAGCCAAGACTTGGAACTCCCTCCCCATCCACCTCCGCCTGACCCAGGACCACCTCTGCTTCAGGAAGCAACTCAAGACATGGCGGTTCGAGCAGTAGCGGACCCCCCTCCCCCAAGCGCCTTGAGACCCTCTTGGTGAGTAGCGCGCTATACAAATATCCTGATTGATTGATTGATTGATTGCATGCTCAGGATGTGTAGCGCTCGAAGTTACCCATGAGGTTTGTCCCGCCCGCTCGCGTCCCCTTATTTCCGGTCACTACTAACGTGTTCGCGAGTTATTCTGTGCCAGATTGCAGTTTCTGCGTGTTCGGCAACTCGATCTTACCGACAAGCATCCTCGCGCACGCGAACATGCTATTGAGCGCGCGAGAACTACGCTACGCAGCAGTTTGCGGAGTATTCGACAACTTCGCGTTCTCCGCGGAGCGCGGAGTTGCCGAAACTCCGCAAACTCCGCGAACGGAGCGTAGTTCTTCGCCCAGAGTTACTGTAGAGTATCCAGACATGCCAACCCTCCCGATTCAGGCGTGAGACTACTGATTTCAGTGCTAGTCTTTCGCTTCCCAATTTCTGCAAGGAAAAACCCGGGGGCATATTACCAACAACTAGCGATAATTTTTCTCTCTAACTTGTTTAGAGACAAAAATTATCGCCGCACATCGGCGAATTTTATCGCACATAAACCTTGCTATTAGCAAGGTTTATCGCAAATGCGATAAAAAACGGCCGCAATGCATGAATATCGTTGAAAAGTCAGCGATATTCATGCATTATCCAGCAAATGCTTTTAGCCATGTTATCCACTTCCCATTGGATAACATGGCTAAAACTGCTCAGGGCAGGTGTTAGGTTTTGGAGATATTCGCGCTTAGGGCGAATATCTCCAAAAGTTGGTAATAGGAGATAGCGATGGTTAGGGACTGTTTCCAGTCGCTAAAATCTTGGCACGCCCACTTTGCATGTCGTTAGTGATAAATATCACTGATATGCAAAGCGGGGCCCAAGATGGTCGCTATCTCCTTTTAGCTGTCACTAACTGGTGTTAGCGACAGCTTGGTAATAGGGAGATAATTTTATCTCTTTTTTTTTGGCTTTTAAAGCCAAAAAAGAGGAAATAAACCCCCTTGATAATATGCCCCATGATTTCTCGGGGGTTTCAGCTGACAGGGCTTGGTATTGTGTTACGTGCTAATTCTTCCAGGAAACGTCAGAGGGTCGATGCAGGGGTGATAAACCATTTAAGCCTCATGAACAAGCGCATGGTCTTTTAAAGATTTGTGAAGTACTCGGGGCGGCGGTGTGTGTGTGCCCTCTTTCAGGAGCGGGCGGGGGGGGCACTGCCAGCAACTTGCCAGGCCAGGCAGTGTTCAACACGTGCATCACCCTTTCTCTGCCTGCTATTGCGCTCCATGCTTCGGAAAGGTAAGAAAAAGAACGTGCATTTGAGTTTGAAATGTCCGATCTTGTAGCAGTACACTTGCAAAGCCCACACATGACAATAACCCGATTCAAGGCCCCATTCACCCGATTTTTTAAACATATATAGCACTCCAACAAAGTTAGATTTTAAAACTTTATTAACTTTTAACTATAATGAACGGAACAAAAACTGTAAAAACATTTAAACATTTTTCACCCAAAAAAGCAACAATGGTCAGAAGCTGTCTTTTGTGCGAATAGTCCCAAGGCAGCACAACGTGCAGAGTTCTGGACGGCACCCAGGTGATGTCGCCTGGGTGCCGCACTGGTTTTGGGATCCTACAATGCTGCTCCGAAAATTGGCGTGGGGCGTCCCGGGTGGTGTGGGGGGAGGCCTCGTCAGTAGCGGTCTGTTGTGCGAATAGTCCCAAGGCAGCAGTACGCGCTGAGATGTTGATGGCACCCAGGTGATGTCCAGTAAACTGCTGCACTGGTTTTGGTATCCTACAATGCTGCTCCGAAAATTGGCGTGCGGGGGGCGTGGGGGAGGCGGCGTGAACGGGCCTCCCCAGGTGGCGGCCATCCAGCTGAGTTGCGCCCGCTCTTGCGGCTACAGCGTCTCGCTCACCATGTTGTTGAGTTGCTCCCACTCTTGCAGTGCAGCGATAGGCGGCTGCCACATGACTCTTAAAATGGCGGACGGCTCTTCGGTTTTGGGCCTGGTCCACTGAAATGGCCCTGGGACACCTTGGAACTCGGACGCTTGCCTGCTAGGGCTTGGGCTCCATTCTCGAAAAGCGTCCCCTCAGCCGTGAAGATTCTACAAAAGTCTTGGGGGCCCCCGACTCCCGCAGGCTTCCGGTGGGGAGCGGCTGCCATGATTGCTCGCGGAATGACCACGACGGAGCCACGAGATGGTGGTGCTCTCATGCTGACGCCAGCTTCAGTCTGAATGATCCAGAAACAAGGTGGGGCTTTCATCGTTTGGGAAAAAAAAATTTTCTAAACCAATGAAAAGTGTTATTTTTAGGTCATATGACCAAGCCTTCCATCTTTAGGAAACCAAAAGTAAAATGAACCAATGAAAAGTTTTATAAACAAGTCACATGACCTGTTATGCGGCATAGGGCTACAAAAAGCGTAGAAAATCCGTTGGCACGTGAGGCGGCGTCAGTAGCGGACCGATGTGCGAATAGGCCGAAGGCAGCACAACGCGCCGAGATCCGGATGGCACCGAGGTGGTGTCCAGCAAATTGTCGCACTGGTGTGGCCATCCTACAATGCTGCGCCGAAAGACGGCGTGTCCAGCTGAGTTGCGGTCACTCTTGCGGTACAGTGACTCGAACGCGCCGAGATCCGGATGGCACCGAGGTGGTGTCCAGCAAATTGCCGCACTGGTGTGGCCATCCTACAATGCTGCGCCGAAAGACGGCGTGTCCAGCTGAGTTGCGGTCACTCTTGCGGTACAGTGAGTCGAACGCGCCGAGATCCGGATGGCACCGAGGTTGTGTCCAGCAAGTTGCCGCACTGGTGTGGCCATCCTACAATGCTACGCCGAAAGTCGGCGTGGGGTGCCCCATTGGCTTATGAGGTGATGTCAGTAGTGGACCGATGTGTGAATAGGTCGGAACCAGCACAAGGCGCCAAGATCCGAATGGCAAGTCCTGGATGTTGAGTGCCTCAGTTGAGAGTTCTGAGCAGTGCTTGTAAGACTGTCTGAAGCTTATTTGCACCTGCTGCAGCTTCACTATTGCCCTGGTGTGGCCAAAGGTCGCACATGACATAGGCAGCCGGCTCCCGAGGTCCGGCAGAACTTTTTTCCTTTTCCTTTCTGCTTCTTTTCCTACAATCCGTTTCATCTGAAGACACGACCAGGTCCCTGAATGTGTGCAGGGGGACGCTATTGATTGAATGAAAATGGCGGCTTGACACAAAGCTGACTCAAGCGTTGCTGTTGATGACATACAGACAAAAATTGGTTTTCAGTTTGTACATTCTTCAGGATTTTTTTTCCCATCCAAGTCTGATTGAGAGTTTGTAGAAAAATGGCTTCAGATTTTCCACATACTACTCTTCAACATTCTTCCTAAATGTAACAATGTGAAACTCACTAGGAGAACGGCTGTTTCTGTTTCCTTTCAAAATGCTGCCAACAATATTTTCTGAATGGAAGACACCATCTTGTAGCATAAAGGGCCGAAAGGGGTTCTGGTCTGGCCGATGGTTGGTGGAGACATTTTGACTATATCTTGGACCTGCCCGGCCTCGCCCAAAATGGCGCCGGTATAAATGGGACTCGTAACTCCTTGCCGGCAAATGTATATCTAAAAAATGTTATTGTAAGTGGCCCTGTCGTATTTTAATTACAAAATGTACGTCCACCGATTCCGCAACTGTTAGACACCTTTGTTCTTGCAACCTAATGGCCCGCTCGTTACGTTCCTCTACAGTGTAAATGTCTCCTCATCATATACGATTTCAGTTTGCTCCGTGGCCGGCCCACGTGGTTATAGGCCCGTATTTGTATACTGACATTTTCACAATAAAGGTTTTTAAAACAAAACACGGTAGTAGTATTTACGTTGGTAAAGTTTTTACTTTTAGTCACTGTTTTCGAATCAGTAAAAGGCAAGTGAAATAAAGCAGTCCAATTACATGACGGATAAAAGGTATAATATGTAGGAACGCAGTAAAGATAAATGGTCAAGGGCAGTTGTGTTTTTCATTTCTGCAACATAAAGTGATCGATAAGAATCTGATAATCAGGCGTATCGGCGACTAAGACAGCAGGCCGAATCTCTTTTACTCAACGACTCCGTCATGGAAGGAAGAAACGCCCTTTTTCTCGAAAAAGGAATATATTTTACTTGCAGGACAGTTGTACATTTTCCGGGAAAGTACATTAGCCTGGAATATTATAACATATGTTTAAAAAAAAATAATGTTCGAAAACAATAAAAAGCGTAATTTTTAGGTCATATGACCAAGCTTTTCATCATTAAAATAACAAAAGTAAAATGAACCAATGAAAAGTTTTATTAACAAGTCACATGACCTGTTATGCTTACGTTACGCGCTGCGCGCCGCGCCTCGGATCACTTCCGGGTGCGCTAACGCGGCGTGTCATATAACGCATTACGCGACAACGTAGGTCAAGAATATAGTCAAAATGTCTCCACCAACCAGCGTTCGGAACACAACCCCTTTCAGCAGTCCAAAAAGTTCTGTTAAATGACAACAGAGGGGACAGGCAACAAGAACCATCAGTCAAAGAGGGGAGGGCAAGTTCTTCTCTTCCGAGTCATGTTGGGGCGCTACCGGAACTGATCGAATTGGTAGTCTACAGTGTTTCTGGATGTTTCAGACTAAAGCTGGCGTCAGCATGAGAGCACTACCATCTCGTAGCTCCGTCGTGGCCATTCCACGAGCAATCATGGCAGCCGCTCCCCACCAGAAGCCTGCGGGAGTCGGAGGCCCCCAAGACTTTTGTAGAATCTTCACGGCTGAGGGGACGCTTTCGAGAATGGGACCCAAGCCCTATCAGGGAAGCGTCCGAGTTCAAAGGTGTCCCAGGGCCATTTTAGTGGACCAGGCCCAAAACCGAAGAGCCGGCCGCCATTTTGATAGTCCTGTGGCAGCCGCCTATCGCTGCACCGCAAGAGCGGGAGCAACTCAACTACATGATGAGCGAGACGCTGTAGTCGCAAGAGCGGGCGGTAAACAGCTGAATGGCGGAAGAGGCACAGTGTAGCAAAAGCGGGCGGAATGGCAACTGAAACGGTAAAGGGGCGCCCCACTACAGCGTGTCTTCAGGTCAAACGGATTGTGGGACAAGGTCCAGAATTGAAGAGTCATCAAAAGGCAAAAAGTTCCGCCGGACCCCGGGAGCCGGCCGCCTATGTCGGGGCGATCTCAGGCTACACCAGTGCTATAAGACTTGGGGAGGGTGTCGGAGCCAAGCGTCTTCTCCGAGTCCATGGCCAGCACACCGCCCCTCAGGGGCCTCCGTCAAGCTGTTTAGGAAGGTAACATATCACATTGTTTTCAAATGCAGTCAGGTCCACAAACGACACTCACTTACTTTGAGAATAGTGAAGCTGCAGTAGGTGGAAATAAGCTTCAGACAGTGTTACAAGCACTGCTCAGAACTCTTAACTATGGCACCCAACATCCAGAATTTATGCCATTTGAGAATGGCAGTGACATTGAAGCAACTCAGGGACCAAAACCATTAACGTACTTTCACGTATGAAAATCTTACTTGGGGAGGGGGCAGGAGCGAAGCGCCCCCTCCCAGTCCGCGCCACCACACCGTATGTTGAGAATCTGAAGCCATCGTTCTACAAAGTCAACCAACCTTGGATTGAAAAATCTAGAAAAATGTACAAACTGAAAACCAGTTTTGGTCTGCATAACATCAGCAGCAACGCTTGCTATCAGAGTGCATGAGTTTCATGCTCGATCGATTGAGCTAGCCGGATCGGGCAATAAAAAGTATAAAATAGTTATGTAAATAGTTATTTAATAAAATGTTTTACCCTGTTTCTTTGCTGGTGTGTTGTCAATATTTTTAATATTTGCATAGGGTTTGTCGTTATTTTGGGCGGGGTGGGTGACGGAGTCGAGCTGTCTTGCAGCCCTCATGGTGTGGAGCTCAGTTCATCTCACTATTTTCGTATTTCTCATGAAGGGTTGTTCCTAATATTTCTATTTTAGCGAGGTCAAAAAGAGATCCAATTAGTGGCCTACTGATTTTGCTCGATTACTTTTATTTTTTTACACGATTTTTCACGATCTGCAAAGACTAAACAGAGTATTGCGACTTTGTGCTTGTTTGTAAATAGAGAATGATCCAAAGAGAACCAATTCTAAAACAGTAAATGCTTGGATAACAATCAATCAAATGGAGAGACAAGCAGGCACAACGGATTACAACGGGGGCAAAGGCCTGCGTTAACTACCGTTCACTATCTGCAAAGAGAGAGTACTACTAAGAGAAAAGAGGGGGGAGGGAGGGGGGCAGCGTTCAAAGCACATCAGCGTGCATAAATACGAAAATGTTTTTATCTATCACGTACTTGACATTTTAAAGCTTTTCATATTTGCTATCAAAAAACCAATGAAATTCACAGAAAAAACCATAGGTTATAGTGGATATATAGTTAGGAATTTGCATTTACAAAACCTTGAAAATTCAATGAAAAAACCATTGGTTTTAGGCCATATATAGTTAGGGATTTGCATTTACAAAACCTTATTTTACTCGCATAAAACCATTGAAATTCCATATATAGTTATAAGCGCTAACTATATATCGCGCACCCGCAATCCACTGCTGATGATGTCACATATTACATCATTCATGACATGGTTAGTGACATCACTGATGACATCACTGATGACATGACATTAGTCAATTTGGATGTAACTGACGACCAAAATGCCATCACAGAAACCATAGCATGTCCACAGAAAGAAGCTGGTTTGAGTGGCAACAAACCCTCCTCATGGTTTTACCCTCAATTACCTCATGGCAACAAGATTGATCTTTTCCAAGAAGCTGTGGTGCAAGATATTTCCCAAATAAAAGGAACTACGTTCAAGGACAACCTCAGAAAGGAAGAAAGAATGGCCTTAAAAAATCTAATGGAGGACAAACTTATAACAATAAAAATGGCAGACAAGGGCGGCAATATCGTCATTCAAAACACCTCAGATTATGAGAATATTACAGGAGATTGGATAGGAATCCAACAAAAACATACAAAGAAAATATGGATAGGAAGACTTCTCAGTGGGAATCACAGAATCTTATTGATGACGATGAATGAAAATTCTTGACAACAGACCACCCAACAACAGCAACTGTGTATATTTTTTGCCAAAGGTACATAAGAACCCATTAAAACCACAAGGACGGCCAATAGTCTCCGCGAAGGAATCACTACTGGAGCCGGTAGCAAACTATATTGATTTCTTTTTAATGCCCTCTGTTCTTAATTTGAGCTCATAAATAAGAGACACCACTGATCTTTTAAGACATCTCCAAGATCTACCTTGGCAAGCCACCTACCAACTCGTAACGAGGGATGTAATATCTCTTTACACAAACATTGAGAACAACATTGGATTACTGGCATGTGACTTTTTTCTAAAAGAACGAGATATACAATTTAAACAACACAACCAAATGTTGATGGACATGATAGAAATGTGCCTCACACAGAATGTGTTTCACTTCGGAGAAGAGATTTACCAACAGATAAAGGGATGCGCAATGGGGTTCTTTTTCAGTCCAGGATACACGTGTCTCACAATGGGGTGGTGGGAACAACAAATAGCGTGGCACCCCAACAATGAAAATTTTCTGAACAAAATCACGAAGTGGTTACGATATATTGATGATCTTTTGATTGTGTGGGACGGAAGGGAAAAGGAATTTGAGGAATACTTTAAAATCCTAAATTCGATGATGCCAACATAAGAAGGTATCTCTTGCACAAAAGCAATCCTGCATCCACCTCAGGCACCCTTACACCACGTTGAAAAGGTACCTACCTCAGAGCTAGGCTGCCAAAAGAGCCCCAGCCAGGGAAAAAGCCATGAATGCGCTGTATTCCCTTAAAAATAGCACATTCCTGGCCTTTCCCTGGCTGTCATTCTCGTAAATAGGCCCCTAATTGTTTGCATGCTGTGATTCTTTTCTCAGGTCTTATCATTGCTTAAAGATAACAGATGATCAGCAAGCTATCCGGCAGATGGCGCAAGAACACTTGAATAGACGAAAACATTTGGATTGAAAGAGATTGGTTAGGCTTTGTTGTCATAGGAAGGGGTTCACCACTGTTTGTCAAACAACTTTCCCCCAAAACATATTAAGTTTCAGGTATTAATGTGCGTGCATTATACTGTATTCTGACGTGAACATATGCATAACAAGCCATTAATGTAAGTTTGTGTTTTGTTCTACAGCAGATGTTACTGAAAACTAGAAAAGCAGGAAAAACGACTTCTCTGGGTTAAATTCAATAGAATCAAGCGTCGGAAGAGGGTTTGGTTACAGGTGATAGCCGGGTCCAGGTGTACTTTACCTTGCTTGTTCTGTTATTATTGTGTATATCCCAGTTTCAATTCATTTCATAAAAAAGCTGCAGTGCAAATATATACTGGGGCGTAATTTAGAGCTATGTATAGATTTAGTTGCAGTGCTAGAACACGTGAGAGACAAGGAAGGGGTCTCAAAGGGAAGCTTTTGACCCAAGAGCCGGATTTCAGTCACCCGGCGACCAGCCCAATAGAAGAGAGAGAGGATGTGGCCTAAAGGCCAGAGCTACCGACTTTGGAGCTGGGGAACCAGGCTCCATCCTCGGCTCGACATACTGTGATTCTGGGCAAATCACTGAGGGCCAGATGTACGCTGCTTGCATTTAGCGAGCCGCAAATTGCATCTTGCAATTTGCCACTCACAAAAGTGAATGTGCAACAGTGTCTCAGACACTGTTTGCGATTCCCAATGAGGTCGCAAATTGCATGCCTCATTAATATTCATAAGGCAAGCACAATTTGCGACCCCATAGGGAATGGCCTGTACTCACAGGGATGGTGGCCTGCTGGGGTCAGCAGACCACCATGTCTATGACTACTTTTTAAATAATTGGTAGTAACAATATGAGAGTGAGGGAAAAGGAAGGGACACCCTCAGTCCCCCGGGTAAATCTCAGTCAAACAACAGGAGAGTGTCAAAAAAAGGGAAAATAAGCACAAAAACAGAGAAGATAATCAACCTATATGATTCACATTGGAAATCATTAGGAGTTTTCTTGGAAGCCCTCACTCACCACCCTGGGTGGTGACATGCTTCATCATCGGGCCACCCAGGAGAAGCCGAGTGCCTCCCTGGTGTGCTACAACACCAGAATACTGTGGAGCTGGTTTTTTGTGACAGTGATGTGAAAAATTCGTGATGTTAAAATTGTCAAAGGACTGTACCATAAAAAAAAAAAATTATTCAATGGTATGTGTCGGGAAATGTGCCAATTAATGTATTGGTTATTTCCACTTAAGGTGGGGTCGACATGTTTCTGCCCTTTATGTGTAGATTTACTGGGCTTTCTTCAGGACCATTAGTCCACGAGGTCCGGTTGCAGGAGACGCTAGGTGCTGAGCGGGTGCTGGGCGTTGCGGACGGTGTGCCATTGTCGCCCCACCCCCCTCCCGAGACCTATGGGGCGTGGATCTTTTAATTTTCAAACTATACAGGTTCCTCTAATGCAGAGGTAAATCCCACAACTTTATGGTTTGTTCTTTGCACTTTATCTTTACACTGCATTTTTAACTTTCACGTCCTCTGGTAGGGTGGGCCTTAGCGCGCCCACACCGCCGAGGTACATTACTAATGGTCCTGAAGAAAGCCCAGTAGATCTACACATAAAGGGCAGAAACATGTCGACTCCACCTTAAGTGGAAATAACCAATACATTAATTGGCACATTTCCCTACACATATTTTAACCTTGTCAGGCAGACCATTGAATAAAATCTTTTTCTTATGGTACAGTCCTTTGACAATTTTAACATCACAGATTTTTCACATCACTGTCACAAAAAACCAGCTCTGCAGTATTCTGGCGTTGTAGCACACCAGGGAGGCACTCGGCTTCTCCTGGTGAGCCCGATGATGAAGCATGTCACCACCCAGGGTGGTGAGTGAGGGCTTCCAAGAAAACTCCTAATGATTTCCAATGTGAATCATATAGGTTGATTATCTTCTCTGTTTTTGTGCTTATTTCCCCTTTTTTTGACACTCTCCTGTTGTTTGACTGTACTTTTTAAATAAAGCACTTGTTTTTCAAATGGAGCCTGTTTTCCTTAAAGGAAAATGGGATGCATTTAAAAAAGAAAAATTAAACTTTTCAGTTTCATTTTTTAAGGGCAGGCAGTGTTCCCTGGGACCACTGCCAGCTCTAAAAAAATATTTTCATACACACTCACAAAGGGGAAGGGGTCACCTGGGGACCACTTCCCGTTTGCGAGTCGTTTACCACCTACTTGTAGGTCCTACAATTCAAGTGTTTTGCCACCCCTAATGTGGTCGCCAAACAATGGCACATGGCATTGAAACTCACTATTAGGAAGGGCGCCCCTTCCTAATAGTGAGAGTCGCAAACGCTATTTTGCAAGTCAGTGACTTGCAAAATTGCGTTTGTACATGCCTGGTCCCTTTTTTGAGGTCGCAAACGGGCTGATCTCCTGTTAGCAACTGAAAAAAAGGGTCGTACATCTGGCCCCAAATCTCTCCGTGCCTACCAAAAATGAACATGTCCTTGGGTAATGTAACTGGTGCTCATGTAAAGCGCTCCAATAACTTCGGGTCGAGTTCCCGCTATATAAACTGCAAAAAAAAAAAAGTGCTGCGGATGCAGAAAATACAGCTGAAGGAGGAAACAGGAGAAGCTGTGTTCATTTAAAATGCACTTAATTTTAATTAGCTAAATGTGAGTTTAGGACTCATGGTGCAAATTCCAGTTCACCAGTCACAAAAGGTATCTTGAAAATTGTTACTGAAATGTGTCGCGCTGCAGTTTGGCCTCTCACCAAGAACGATTGCAGAAACTGTAGGTAGTAACAGTACAGCTATATATACTCCTGCACAATGTGGAAAATTAGGAAAAGTGATGTACATAAGCAGTGTTCATTTGCCCTTTCCCATTCCCTTCCATGTACGTTAACCACACCACTCCGCCAGTAAAAGCCCGTGCCCACATATACCTGATAGCCATTTTAGGCACCATGGCCTTTTGGCCCGCTCATCGGAATCCCCGGCTTCCCCCCTGCGCGTATTTGAACCCCCCCCCCTCTCACATGTATAGATCATGAAACCCTCTCCCTCCGCGCGACCCTGCTACGAAAAGCAACCCTCCTGCTTGACCCACGCAAAGTCCCCCATTCCTTCTTGAAGAAGCATCCCTTGCCTCAGCTGACATAACCCCCCCAGCTGTATCTGACTGCCCCCGTTCTCTCATGTGCGGGTCATAAGACCTCTCTCTCTGTGCGACTGTCCCTGTGCGCACCCTGGCTCTCCCCTCCTCCCTCGCATGGACAAGTCATAAACCTCCCTCTTCTGCAAGGCCCTGTCCTTGGGAGTCATGGCCGCACCTGACCAGCACCTCCTTTCCTTTCATGAATAACCCCTCTGTTAGTAAACCCTCCCTCCGCGATGGACTGTCCACACATGTCCGAGGCCAACGCCTAAGCCAGAAGATACTGTTTATTGCCCCTTATTGTATGGAGTCACTCCTCTTCAAAGAACCCACTATTGATCCTGGCTTCCCCACCCCTTGGGATACGATCAGGCGCACATATCCTAATAATCAGCGGAACACTCAGCTGCGTCATTGCCCCTTCTCTTATCGGCAGTTCAAGGGTCTCTATTGTAAACATATGTGGGGTAGGACTGACACGAGGATTATGGGGATGTCTTTTCTTTGTGTCACAATGTCCTGATTGTAATGCCAAGTGTTTTGTAAAGTATAAAAGACGATGTCTCAGCTCACTTGTTAGAGCACCTCCCGAAAGACACTGTGTTTCGTGTCCGAAATGACAGGCTCTCCTCATGAGTAATAAATCCTGTTCTTGTGATTCCTGCTTCCAGCGCCCATCTCTTTATTTGATAACTATTCAGAATGGGAACTAAGAGGCGTCTTGCGCCGGCAGCCCGGGCACCGATAGTAATATGGGCTCACTTTCAACAATTGGCGTCCCAACGCGGGGTCCATCAGTGACATAAGGTCCAGTAAGAGAGATCCAGACGAAGAAGTGAACATCTAAATGATCGGAGTATACCTGCCTTGAGAGGGCCCTCGTCCGGCTGCCGATCGAATGAACTTCACCGATTCTGAACGGACCTCTCTCAAGTGACCTACTGTCCTGACTGGAATCCCACAGGAATGCTACATGGAGTAAGAGAACGATCGGGCGCTGGAGGAGGAAGATAAAGAACTATCCATATGGTCCGGTCCGGGTAAGATTAAGTAGGGCGTTTTACGCCTGATTGGTAGGATGGTTTTATCCATCTGATTGTTTGATTGATTGTATTGGAATCGGTATTTGAATACTGATATTGTTTGGTTATTGGTTCATTTAGCTTTGGTTGCTACTTGAAATATTGGTTCTCTTCTTGAGAACGAGACATTCTCTGTTTGCAAACAGCGGCGAATAGGAACGTTCGTCTCTCTTTGCAGATAGAGAAGGGTAGGTAATGCAGACCTTTGTCCCCGTTGTAATCCGTCATGCCTACTTTTCTCCCCACTGATTGTTTGAAATCGATTAAATAATCGATTGTTGCTCTTTGAGATCTTCCCTGTCCACAAACAGAGACGAATAGAAATATTCTGTCTCCCTTTGCAGATAGCGAAGGGCAGGTAATGCAGACGTTTGTCCCCGTTGTAATCCGTCATGCCTGTTTTTCTCCCCACTGATTGATTGATTGACTGGACATTGTTGTCCAAGGAATTGTTTGTTTGAGGTATTTTCTGTTTGCAAACAACGTGGAATAGAAATATTCTGTCTAGTCTTTGCAGATAGAGAAGGGTAGGTGATGCAGACTTTTGTCCCCGTTGTAATCCGTCAGTCCTACCCACTCCCCACTGATTGACTATTATTTGGGGGGTAGCTCACCTGGTCCGTCCAGGAGACTACCCTAATGGAGGACACATGCCCCCACTTGTTGGCCATTTATTGGAAGTAACCCATCTGGTCCGTCCAGGAGGCTACCCTAGTAAGTGGAGGTACATCATTTGGTCCGTCCAGGATGATACCCTAACGAAGGATATGTGTTCCCCTCTGATTGATAATCTAGTTCCACCCGGACCATTTATTGGAGGTAACTCACCTGGTCCGTCCAGGAGTACCCCTAATGGAAGGACATATAAAAATGAAGTGATCACCGTACCCTACTAACAGAAAACTTTAGCTCGAAACACGCTAAGGAAAAGAAGGAAAAATAAAAAGACTTCGGGCTAAGTCAGTAACCCCCTGATGAGCTTCCGACTTCACTAAAAATAAGAAACATTAGGAATAGTTCGTAATGAGAAATATAAAACGGCGAAAGGTTTGACAGCAAGACAGCCACGAGGTAGCTAGGCTCCATTGCCTATTCCTGCTCCAAACATGTCTGCCTCATTGCCCACCACGCCCAAATAACGGTCACATGAAATAGGAACAAACCAATAGGTACCTACCCCCATTCCGGAAGCTCCCGAAGTGCAACAGGTCCACGGTTATGCCCATCCGGAAGGCGAGGCCTCGATGCGTGCAGGGCTCGGCTGGCCGCAGTCGGAAGGGGAGGCTGTAGGGTGGACGGCCCGAGGAATCGTGGAGGTCTCTCCCTTTCCCCTCTTCTGCTGCCCTGCAGGCCACAGGGGGGGGGGAGCTGTCTTGCCTCAGCCACCGACCACCCCCCACCCCCTCTCTTGCCTGATCTGGCCATCGACGAGGACCGGAGCCAAGGCGAGGTCGGACAACCCTGAGAGTTGCAGGTAGTCCCGCCACATGACCACGCCTGAGAGTTTCAGGTAGTTCCGCCACATGTCAAAAAAGGGGGGGATGTCTTGCCTCAGCCACCGACCCCCCCCATCTTCAATAGCTGGCACGGCCAATACCGAAGCGCTGGTGCCGAAGAACGGCGCGGGGTCGCTGGAAGGGGGAGGCGGCGCGAACGACCCTCCCCCACCTCCCTCCAGGTGGAGGCTTCCAGCGACACCCCAACGCTCTTGCTTAAAGAGGGTCCACATCGAAAAGCGGTCTTTTGCCCGGGACGGGCACACGCCCCATGCCTTCTCTCCTCAACTTTGAAGATTCTATGAGAGCCGGGGGGGGCCCCCGACCCCTCCGCATGGGCGCCCCCGTCCCCCTCACTGGGAGCCGCGACATCGGCGACTCCTGCCGGCGCCAGCCTCCGTTTGGAAATGGCTAAAATACAGCCAAGGTACAGACTTGTTCAGTTCCGGTGGAACACCAGAATGACCCGGTAGGAAAAATTGTTGCCGCCCTCCCCACTCTTTGACTGATGGTCCATATTGTTAGACTGTTACCACATTGCGAAAAACTTTTGAACTACCAACGGAAGGTTCTGGTCCTACTACGAGTCAGTGGAGGCAATCTGACTATACTGGGACTTGCCTGACCTCGCCCAAAATGGCGCCGACACGAAATGAGACTTTTTAAATAAACCTTGTTGCACCCTGATTGCTCAGCTTTGATGCCCCGGGATATGTATGCAGTTTTTGGACAATGAAAGTAGATAAGAAGGATATTCAGTATGTGCTTGGAAAAGAAAGCGATATAAGATGAACATTGATTATGTGTTGGGATGATGAACTGATTTAGAGTGGGTACTAATTATGTGTTGACAGCTATGAATCGGTATGAAATAGGCACTGATTGAGCATTTAAACAATGAATTGATATACATTAGATATTGAGCAAATAGTAGAATAATGAGATGATATTATTGAACGCTTGACACGCATTATACTTGCCGCTTAAGAAAGTTCGATATGGTTTTCATTGCACTGCTGCACTTTATGAAACAAATGGCCCCGACTTCGCTCCTCTTATGCCCAGTTCCAGTCTGCTCCGTAGCCGGCCCACTGGGTTGTAGGCCCGTATTTGTGCGCCAACCTTTTCATTAAAATTTCTTGAACACGCAAAAATTATCGTAGCGTTTGTATTTATGAATGTTATCGAAATGTATGGCTACTGTCACCGACATAAAAAACGTACAGTATGACTAAGGTTGAAGGTTAAAGGGGCCCGGTACTTAGCCACTACATTCTGTGTCACAGACAGCCGGAAAAGTGTTTCAGACGCCCTTAAAACGATACCGAAGAAATGCCACTTGACCACCACCCTTGCACATGACCTAAAAAGCCACGATCAGGTGATTCATGTAGATACGCAGACCATCAACGATTATCTATCTAACACTGCTATTCCCTCTGGGTTTAAACGCCGAGATGGTAAAGAATGCACCCCGTGGAGATAGGTCGAGTATGTGGTAGGTAACAACATTTTCGGATCTATGCCCGATGGTGTGTTTTGAATGCTGCCCCCACCCCCTTCTTCTCCTCCTTGCTGCAGGTCGCATCGGAACGTCGGCTGAAGAATGGAAGAGCGATGATCGAACGACCGACGATAAAGGAAGGAGGGGCTTTGAGCATAGTACTTATGCTAGACTTAGATATGACTGTTCCTCCATTAGAGCATAGCGACTGGGAGAATGGACTGACATGGAAACTCGACGGGTACTGTATGACGGAAATTGACTCGAAATTAGCACGTTAGAACGACTGGGAGGATGGACTGACATAGAAACTTGACGGGTACTGTATGACGGAAATTGACTCGAAATTAACACACTAGATAACGCGATTATGACGTTTAATTAGATAGGGAAAGGACTAGGAAAAGTCCTGAGGTAAGGGTACCCAGGCAGCACCCGTCTGGGAAGGTAGGAATGTTGTTGATGTTCGAAATGTACCACCTCCTTCTCACACTCTTATAGATATAACCAAGCTGTCTGACTGTTCTCCTGATCAATACCCTCTGTTGCCTCAGCCTGGAGAACTTCCAACCAAAAGACGAAACTCAAAAGTGGTTTAAGATCCACTTATGGGCAATAGCCCGACCAGGTTAATTTCTGACCGGCTGACCGAGGTGTAAGTATTGGCAATTGGGAGCGCTCGCAAAAATAGCAAACGAGAAGAAAAGGAGGAAAGGTAAAAAGAGCTCAGCCCATGGATAAATAGGATATTAAAAATGCGCAGCATACGCAAGGAGATTTTTTCTTTTTGGCCAATAACTGTTCTATGTCTTGTCATGACTTTCTTTGTATGTAATATATGTACTGTCTTCCTTCGTCTGAAGTTTTGTGCGTATGTACTGTATGAGTTTATGCCTCCCCTCTGTTCGTGTCTCCGTGCTACCTAACCCCTGCTGTTCTGTGTTGTGAGCACACTAAATGACCCATTTTCGTACACGTCTCTCTCTCTCCTTCTCCCACCTCTATCTATCTGCCTATCTCTCTCACTCTCTCTTTCTCTCTCTCTCTCTACATGTCATACGTGTACTGAATGGACCGTTTAGGTTGCGGACGACTCTCACTCCCTGCGAGAGTCCCCCTGTTCCATCTTCCTTTTTGTGATAAAAATTGTGCCCCGCTGGCACCAGTCTGATTGGATACTCTTTGAACACAAAGGTGTTCAGCGAAATTGACAGAAAATAAAATGATTGTGATTTGCCATATTACTACCTCTCCTTTCTACAAAATGAATGAACTCGAATTGGCTAAGAAAGAAAGGACAGGTGAGACGACTAAGGCCCCCCTAATCTGGCCCTCTTAAAAGAGGAACTATATGTCAATGGCACCCTATTTTTTTGTTGTTGTTAGAAACAAGCGCCAATGTCTAGATTGACCCCCAATGCCCAGATTGCCCCACCCCCTTTGCACCCAAGCGCGAATGCCCGAAGCATCCCCGCCCCACTTGATTGACCCCAGCTGCTGTCCCCGATATATACATAGTGACCATGAGTAACTGTCGTCCCCCAGGAAAACGTTGTTTTCACCCTGACCCCCGACGATAGCACCCCCACCCCAGTTTTGAAAGGGATAGCCAGCTTTGGAGGGAAATGTTAGACTGTTAAGGCCCGGGTTTGAAAGACAAATCTCCGCTGGAGGTTCCGGAAGGATGAATGTAACGAAATGCGCAGTTGATAGGAGTCTAATTTCTATCTATTTTTATGTCATGAATAGACGATGAATAAGCTTGGCATGAGCTCAGTAGGAATGCCGACATATGCACTGCTTGATAATAAACTTCTGACTGTGACCGATGAACTATTTGCCCAAGTGCGTAGGATTGAAGGAGGAATTCACATGCATAAATGTCTTCTCCTGCCAGTTCTCTAAAGCTTGTTTTGTACCTATTCAAAGATATACGATCACTGGAGGAGGAGGGTCGGACGTGACACACAGCCTGGCCGCCGATCATGGGATACACGCGACCTCGACCAAAGGTGGAGCCACAGCACAACGGGAATACGGGACGAGGCAGCACTCTCCAATGTGGTAAAACGAAAGGATGAAAGGCTGTCCTGAAGCCCTTTGTCCACCTACCCACGCGTGCCTGAAGTCTCCGTTCCCCTTTTCAAGCCCGATTGATGGGCCTGCTTGCTTGTTACCCTTTGCTCCCTTGGTCCCTTTGGTGTGTCCCAGGAAAATCTGCCCCACTCCGCCCTCTCACTCCCATCGACTATCGAAACCACACACCCTCTTTTCCACATGACTTCTTGTCGAAAGGAAGAACAGCATCCAGGTGGAAATGGGGTACGCCGCAGGAATATGGGTGCCGAGCATAAGGCGCCACTAAAAGGATTGGTTAGGGAACAGGACTGTGGTCTAACAGCAGAGGACTGACCGCACCCTGCAACGCGTAAGGATGGACCCGAGCTGGACCTATAGCTCCACCGCCGGTTCTCAACAGCGCCAACAAAAGGACACGGACTAGAGCCTACCAGTGATGGCTCACTGCTAAAAAGACACTGTGACAAAGAGATCTTATTTGAACTGGACTCCACCCTCGACTATTTGATAAAATATTCATTGGTCACATTTTTGAGAAAGTCAGAAGCATTTATGCTATGTAGTGCGTTTAAATGTTAGGAACTTAACAAAATGCAATTTCCTATGTGCCACATTCTGCCAATCACATCAACTGTCCATGAATATATGCCATATGTTAGTATTGACAGATGCTAATTCTTCAACAGCACCTGTTTATATGTACACCCCCCACCAATTAGGAAAATGAACTCTGTCATGTAAAAAGCGGCGACTGTGGAAAATTAGGAAAAGTGATGTACATAAGCAGTGTTCATTTGCCCTTTCCCATTCCCTTCCCTGTACGTTAACCACACCACTCCGCCAGTAAAAGCCCGTGCCCACATATACCTGATAGCCATTTTAGGCACCATGGCCTTTTTGCCCGCTCAATGGAATCCCCGGCTTCCCCCCTGCGCGTATTTGAACCCCCCCCCCCCCTCTCACATGTATAGATCATGAAACCCTCTCCCTCCGCGCGACCCTGCTACGAAAAGCAACCCTCCTGCTTGACCCACGCAAAGTCCCCCATTCCTTCTTGAAGAAGCATCCCTTGCCTCAGCTGACATAACCCCCGCAGCTGTATCTGACTGCCCCCGTTCTCTCATGTGCGGGTCATAAGACCTCTCTCTCTGTGCGACTCTATCCCTGTGCGCACCCTGGCTCTCCCCTCCTCCCTCGCATGGACAAGTCATAAACCTCCCTCTTCTGCAAGGCCCTGTCCTTGGGAGTCACGGCCGCACCTGACCAGCACCTCCTTTCCTTTCATGAATAACCCCTCTGTTAGTAAACCCTCCCTCCGCGATGGACTGTCCACACATGTCCGAGGCCAACGCCTAAGCCAGAAGATACTGTTTATTGCCCCTTATTGTATGGAGTCACTCCTCTTCAAAGAACCCACTATTGATCCTGGCTTCCCCACCCCTTGGGATACGATCAGGCGCACATATCCTAATAATCAGCGGAACACTCAGCTGCGTCATTGCCCCTTCTCTTATCGGCAGTTCAAGGGTCTCTATTGTAAACATATGTGGGGTAGGACTGACACGAGGATTATGGGGATGTCTTTTCTTTGTGTCACAATGTCCTGATTGTAATGCCAAGTGTTTTGTAAAGTATAAAAGACGATGTCTCAGCTCACTTGTTAGAGCACCTCCCGAAAGACACTGTGTTTCGTGTCCGAAATGACAGGCTCTCCTCATGAGTAATAAATCTTGTTCTTGTGATTCCTGCTTCCAGCGCCCATCTCTTTATTTGATAACTATTCAGAATGGGAACTAAGAGGCGTCTTGCGCCGGCAGCCCGGGCATCGATAGTAATATGGGCTCACTTTCAACAACAATGGACACATACTTTGCAAAGAGACGGGCTGTGACCCCCTGCAGAACTTGGTGAGGAGCCACTGAGTCTCCCACATCTCACAGATATTCATTGGCCTTCAGCTGGGTGTGGGTCCGGATATCTCTCTCTGATTCCAGTTTGTTGGATTTAGCGCCGGGTTGTTCTTTGAGTTCACTGTATGCTTTGAAGTAAGAAATGTTTGGCGTCACCTCAGGTGCACCAGCTTGTGCCGTTACCATTGATTGTTAGATGCTGGAAGGGAATGCTTGGCACCATATTCGGTGTCCGTCTTCTTGTTTGCGGCTGGCAGCGGCACACGCAGTGTGCCAATTAAGAGGGCGGCCACCTTAGTGTCACTATCAGGCACATCCACTGCTTCCCTGTTTACTGCGAGCCCCACAGGAGTTCCCCCAGAGGGCGGCCATCTTAGTGACGCATTCAGGCACATCCACTGCTTCCTTGTTTACTGGGAGCCCCACAGGAGTTCTCCACACCCAGCCCTTCGCCGTGTCATTTCCGGCACGCAAGGGGCTAGGGTCAAGTACTTATACCTGCCCTCACCCACTGGCTGCCCTCTTTGTTCCCCTGCTGGCCAAATTCCAGGAGTCTTTTTGGCAGGACCCTGGATGGAAACGTCGTTGCCGGGCTAGTCCTTTGGGCGAATGTAAGCCTAAGCAACCAGGGGCTTGCCTTGCAACGCTCTGCCCCTAAAAAGGTATGTGTAAAGTCATGGACTGGTGGTCCACGGTATAAAAGGGGGAATATCCCCAGATAAAATGATAGCACCCATTGGGTTGTCCACGGTGCTGTTTGGCTCATCAGGCGAGTAGGCAGCGTAGGTTACTCATCTCTGCCTGCCCTTGGATCACCTGTAAGTTAATCCACCACGTCGGCATACATAATGTATGAAATAAACCTGCCGCAAACTGTTTTCCAACAAGCTCTTTGTGTCGTGATTATTTATTGCAGTGTGTACTAGGTACCTTACTATGCTTCGGGGAGGGTTGCCGATATCGGCACTATATTTCTACGTCACCCACACCCACTCTCCTGTGGTTCGTCTTTTCTTTGGGCTGTTGATCACTCCGTTTCATCTCGAGATGTTTTTTTGGGTAGTTTGGGAGTTCCAGCTTTGTAATCGAGTGTGGATATCTCGTGTCAGCATTAAAGCTGCCAGATTGGCAGGTGGTGCTGTGTGGAGTGCTGCAATTTGTTCAGAAGATTGTGTGGAGTATCTGTTGATCAGGAGCATATTTCAGTTAGGCCCCTTTTTAGGTTTTGTTTCGCTTTTGGAAGGCTTAGGAAACCCTTTGTAGGTTCTGCTCAGTTCCTGACACGAATGATGGCTCCACTTGAGTGATCATTGTGTGTGAGAGATGCACTTGGCTTCTAGGTGTAGACCCCCACGTCTGCTTCCTTGAGCTTGGATGTGGGCTTCATTGTGCCAATGTGTTTGAGTGATACACCACCGTCTGGCACACATTATGTTCTGTGGTTTCCCATTCCGAACTTCAGTCATGGGAAATTCCAACTGTTGAACTATTTTTCCATCACCATCAATATAAAAGTGACAGGCATGTATGTGTGAGGCTCTTTTTGGGATGGTGACCGGCATGATGTTGCACTAAACCTTGAAGAACTACTACTTACTGCACGGGTGTGGTTTGTTATCTTTTGGTTATCTTTTGGTTTTCGAATTTCTAATTTTGCTCCTTTGCACATTTTCTCATAATCGTTTTCTTAGCCATAGTTTCAGCATGTTTAAGCTGGATCTGTGCATTTTGTCTTCATGTGCATATTCTGGTCCTCATATACAGCATTCTTGTTTCTTGCTTTGACGTGCTTGTCTACTTTTGTCACTTTTTCCCTATCTATATCTTTTGACTGTAAGCACCTCTTTGTATGTTCTTTTTGGTTGCTTGGGTTTGGAGCCAGAATGCTTGTTCCTACTTCTCAGCTTTGGCTGTCTTAGGTTTCCTCACCTGTGCCTCTGCTTGATCTTAATGTTATGCAATTTCTTACATTTCTTTAAGAGTAACACTTTTTGTCCATAGACGATTCTGGATAGATTCTGACTGACATCCATCTGTAACTCTCAGGTAGATGGCCACTTCATCCGGAAACTCGTCAAATTCACAGTGCTTTTATCAACAGCAACGGTGTATTAATGAAGTTATCCATTCTTTCAACTTCCACTTGTAACACTAAGTTGAAGTTTTATCCTTTATTGATCCTCCAAACGTCTTTTCCTGTTATTTGGTGTGAGTTACAGATGCTTTTCATCTTTTTATGCAGAAGCTCTATTAAAATCACACAGCCACTTAGCCCATTGGGAGCCATGCATTTGTCAAGAGTCCTAATGCAGCTGTCTGGTGTTCGTAGATATAAAGCTGAGCCTGTGTTCACCTTAATTTCTGTTGATATTGTGAGCTGTGGTTTGCTTGCTGTCTTGTTTGCTCTACTTTACTGTCTTTTGATAGATTTTCAGCCGAAGGCTTGATTCATTTTCAATCACGTCTTGCCTCAGCCCATTGGACTATTTATCTCTCGCCTAATGTTATTGGCTGGTTGAGTGTATCCTCCCACCTTCACTCCAGTTCCTACATTGAACTGCATGAGGGATTACTTTACAGTTATAGCCCTCTTTGTCCACTCCTGATGCCACCATTTGACGTGTATCACTCTAGTATGCTAATTTAGCACACGGAACCCAGACCTATTTGCCTTGCCAATGCTTGGCTGGTATTTACGAGGTAAATAAAACACCTGAGAGTGCACGCCTCGTGTTTAGACGTAAATAAAAAGGTTCTCACGAAGTCTGTCTGCCATTTTACCTCCCTGAAGCCGCTGCCCGAGCAGAAGGATTTACTGCGGTCTGGACTCAGCTCCTGTAACCCTACTCCTTATCCTCCCACGCACTTCATACCTATCGCTTTTGTTCACAAGTAAGTACGTTGCTACTTTGTTCAAGGATTATGGAGAGGGCACGGCATAGCTTGTATCGCTTGTACAGTGAAAACTGAGTGAGTTTCCCCCTCGTCTGTCAGTAACCACAGAATCAGTGCAGTAAGTAATTGTATCCAGAAATACTCACAGTCGGGGTTGTAGTAATGTATCTGTGAGTTGGGTAGAGGGCTACTTTATGTGTAGAATTTAAGTATGTGGCATTTCAAAACCAAAATTAGGCCTGCAGTTAGTGTAAGTGTACTGTAAACGTGCAATATAATCAGACCACATTTACACGTTTTTAATACTCATTAATTTTGACTGAATAATGTTGAATGGACGATGTGGTACTTCCTCACTAACAATATATTTTTGCATTACTGCATTGTCCTCCTTCGTTTTATGAGATAACTTATGTGTGATGGCTTTTTAACATAATCCTGTAAGAGCGGGCTCTGGTGCTTTGATCTGGTCTCGGCCACAAACACACACAAACACACACACAAACAAACACAAAAACACACACACAAATCAGTAGTGCAAAAATAAATGGTTAGTGAGGAAGTAGGAGTGGAAAAGAAAAAACCTACATTTTACTGTACAAATGTTCTGATGATGAATAGGGTCCTCTGTTGACTCTATTGTATTGTAATTGCATTTATATAGCGCGTACTACCCCTGACGAGGCGTCAAAGCGCTTTTTCGGCAAGTAGCACACTATTCCAGGACCCATAGAGGATTAGTGTTGAATTAGTATAGTGAAACATACAAGTACATTTTAACTGCTGGATAGGTTAGTCAGTTACTTGGATTCAGAAGGATAGCAGAAGGATAGAAGAGGAAAACAAAGTTTGTATTTATATAGTGCTTGTTACACTTGGTAGGGTGTTGAAGCACGCTAATCCGGAAACCCATAAAGGATCAGTGGAGAATTAGTATGATGAAATATTAAAGTAATTTGAGTGGCGGATATTAGTCAGTTATTTGGAGTGAGAAGGATAGCTGAGGTATAGAAGGGGAAGAAAGGTTTGCATTCAAATAGCACCTGTTTTAAAAAATATATATTTTTATTGAGAAATCATAAGAAGGCACAGGTTTACATGGTTATCCATACCACTCATATGCAAGATCCTTAACATGCAGTTCCCAGGACAATACACAGCCATATAGGCCCACATCCCGGAGGCTGGGCGGCGTAGAATCAGAGCATGTAGAAAGGAAAACTCAGCTGTGCGTTAAGGATACAGAACTATCTTTGTATTCGCTAATTTTTCGTTTTTCTTTTTTTATTCTGTTTAACATAAAACAAGAAACAAACTCCCCGAGCATGGCATCATTAGTAAAGTATTTAAAGAATCAGGCTATCTATGTGAGGCCCAGCAAAGGCACAGTCATTATTATGCAGTAAAGACCTGTAGGGATCGCAGCAAATTACAGTTATTCGTACCAAGGAATATTAGTGTGCATTCAGTGGGGTACTACACCGGACTCAAACCCTCCAATTCGGCTCCTCCCCCAGCTCACTCGGACTCAGACTCATCCGGAGTGAATAATTCAGCGCTGGTGGCATCTGAATCATCATCTGTCAACCCCTCTATGCACAACATCCTCCAAGCAAGCAGATCATCTTGCAGTTTCCCATCCCTGCGAGTGCGCTGCATGTGCGTCTCTTCAGCTAGGGCACATTCTCTGGCATCCCTCAGCCAGAGGGAGATCTCGGGAGCCCTTTGATCCATCCAAGTGATAGCCACGCGCCTCCTTGACAAGACTAGCAGTAGTTGTAAGAATTTATAAGACAGCTTCTTCATTCTAGGCTTGGGCACTAGAGCCAGGAGACAATGGAGCGAATCTAGCACAATTCTGAGTTTTGTGGCACGACCAATATGGTCCACTACTTCCCTCCAGAAGGTATTAACCAGAGGACATTCCCACGCTAGGTGGAAAAAACCTGTTTTCTGCGCCCCACACCTAGGACAATTGCATCGTCTATCTGCAGATATGAGATTCAGATAGACCGGGGTCATATAGGTACGGTGGACAAAGTTGAAGCGTATAAGTTTGAAACGGGCATTGCAGGAGACCTTACGGGTCAAGAGCCCGATTTGATTACGCTGTTCCGGTTCCAGCTCCACCCCCAAATCTGCCTCACAGGCCACCCAAGACGGCGCAATCGGAATGGTCGAGTCTCGACGCATGGCCGAGTAGAGCAGGGAAATCAGCCGTCTACCTCTACCACAGGATAGAATGATGTCAAGAGTATAGGTGAGCGGAGGCGCTTCCGGGAACAGGGGCCACGTTGTTCTGGCTATGTCCTGGAGGCTTCTGTAGCGGAGGTATTGCCCCCTACTTAACCCAAAAAACTCTGTAGCACGTTCAAAGGACACAAAAGAGTCATCCGGGTAGAGGTACGCCAGGGTCTCACATCCGCCACAGCTCCACTCTCGGTAGGACATGTTCTCCTCCAACCGGAGTACCGGGGCCAAGATCCACACCGGGAGCTCCCTATGAAATGGGGCCCTTCTTAATACCTTCTCGACTAATCGCTGCCAGATTCCTGCTGTGTGACGCACCACATATGGCAAAGTTTTATCGGCACCACGTCCCTGCATCAAGGCCTCCCTCAGAGCCCTTTCTTTCGCCGTGCCTGCCAGCAGTGCCAGTTCCCAGTTCTCCTCGTCAGCGAACCACTTCGCGGCTGGGAGAAGTTGCGCCGCATAATAATATAAATCAAATTTCGGGGCCTCAAGGCCGCCCTCTTCCCAACACCGGGTCACTGTGCGTAGAGCGACTCTACTGCGCCCGCCTGCCCAGAGTAGGGAAGTAAGGAGCAAGTCAAGTGTGCGAAACACTCGGGGGGGCAATGGACATAGGGTATTCTGTAAAACGTAGAAAATCCTGGGAAGCATCACCATTTTGGCGATCGCCAAGAGCCCCATAAGGGAGAGAGGGAGTGTGTTCCAAAAGGTGACAGATTTGTGAAGAGCTTGGAGTACTCTGTCGATGTTATAAGTCAGCAGGGCCTCATTAGTTGCGGCCACTTGTATACCAAGGTAGCGGAACGCTTCCTGCTCGCAACGTAGACCCAAATATGGGATGTCCACGCCTGGGTCCGGAGTACAACCTGCCAATGGGAAAACCAGGGATTTACTGAGGTTAATACGCAGCCCAGAGGCCGCACCAAAGTGGTCCAGGGCCCGCATCAAAACGGGAAGGGCCTCGGAGGGGGAAGTTAGATAGAATAGTGCGTTGTCAGCATAGAGTGAGATCACATTGACAGTGTCACCTACCGTAATTCCCCATTGCTGTAGCTCACCGCGGGCGGAGACTGCAAGGGGTTCGATCGCTAGAGCGAACAGAAGAGGGGAGAGAGGGCAACCCTGACGGGTGCCTCTCCCCAATGACCATTCCTCCGACCGGGCCGATCCCAGCCGAACCCTGGCACGGGGCGCCCCGTAGAGCACACGGATCCAACTGCAAAATCCCGGTCCGAACCCCGTCCTCCGGAGCACCTCCATCAGATATCCCCAAAGTACCGTATCAAAGGCTTTAGCTAGATCAATTGATACAAGCACGTGAGGACCCTCTCTCTATCTCGTACTTTATGAAGGACATGATATAGGCGGCGCAGATTCATCGCCGTGTTAGGGCCCGGGATAAATCCGCATTGGTCCAAGTGGATCAATTGAGTCATGTGTGGGGCTAGGCGAGTGGCTAACAGCTTAGTAAGGATTAATCAGGGTCATAGGACGGAATGCCGCTGGATCGCAACTATCTCCGCCCGGTTTCAAGATCATGCAGGCTTCCCCTTGATTGATGGTGGGTGGAAGAGTGCCAGCGTCCAGAGTTTCATTGTAAACTTGTAATAGGAGGGTAGCCGGAACGTTCCTGAAAGAGTGATAAAACTTGGATGGGAAACCGTCCCCGCCAGGGGTCTTGGCTCGTGGGAGGGCGGCCAGCTCCGCACCGATCTCGCCCAGTGTCAGCTTAGCCTCAAGTTCCTTCACCGCCACCTCTGGCAGGGTCTGGAGGTCCAAGTCTCGAAGATATGAACGAAAGGAGTCCTCCGTAACCAAGGGATCAGCCTCGTACACAGTCTGCAGATGGGAACGGAGGACCTCAAGGATATCTGACTCTGAATGGGCCATAACACCACTCGAGTTTCGTAAGGCAACTATCTTTTCAGGCGCGAATTCACAGCAAAGGATCCAGGTTAATAAGCGACTAGATTTCTCGCCTTCGCGATGGAGACGTTGCCTGCATTGGCCTAATGTGAATTTGTCAAGTCGAGTGAGGATGTCATGTATCAACACCTGCGCCTCCTTCTTCGTCCGCTGATCTAGAGCATCAGGATCTAATCGGGACTGGGTGCGTTGAAGCACAACCTCCGCATCTCGCAGTTCAGACAACAACTGTTTCCGGACCCCGTTTGTGAGGCCCATGCAGGCTCCACGCACCACCGCCTTCAGGGCCTCCCATTTAGTAGAGTAGGGTAGACCATCGCCCCCCCCAGTTCAGATCTATGTAGTTCGACAGAGCTGTCGTCACATGGTCCTTACCCAGCTGATCTTGAAGAATGTCAGTGGGCATTCGCCAGGTGCGGGGACGGGCAGCTCGATCAGCCCACTGCGCCATGCACATCACCGGGCATGATCTGACAGGTATCGGGCCTGATGAGTAACCGTCAAGGTGAGAGACGGGGTGAAAGTAGCCGCAAGCACGCGATCCAATCTGCTATGGGTGCCATGTGTCGGAGTATAACACGTGTAGAGTTTCTGGGTGGGATGACAAGTTCGCCATACATCTAGCGCCCACAAATTGTGCATCACTTCCCGAAGATGCGCCGTCATATGGGGCTTTGTGCCCGACCGAGGGGGATGGCGGTCCAACTCAGGGTGCAATACGCAATTGAAGTCCCCAAACCAGAGGAAGGGTGCATCCAGATCTGAAGCTACAAGATCTTGGATTCGAAATAAAAAAGGTTGGGTCATCAATATTCGGTGCATAGGAGTTAAGGAGTAGTAATTCCTTGTCATCTAATTTAAGCCGCACTAGTAGATACCTGCCGTCAATGTTTGCTTCAACATACTGTACAGCGCAAGGGATCCCTGGTGCCACCCAAATGAGGACTCCCCTGGCATATGTGGAAAAAGAGGAGTGGAAGACCTGGCCTCTCCATTTCTTAGACAGCCGCTGTGCGCCGTCTTCATCCAAATGGGTCTCCTGCAAACAGGCCACTGAAACCCCATGCCGTTTAAGGAAGGAAAGGACTCTGTGTCTCTTGGTGCAAGTACCCAAACCACGCACATTCCAAGTAAAAAATTTAAAACCCATGGTCGATGATTGCGCCCATCCGGGCCATAGTATATGTACAATATGACCTGCCACCACCTGGCCCCCACTCCAACTAGACTGGAAGGAGTAGCCCTGTCAATGAGCCACACATATGTCGGATTCATTATGCATATAATGCCAGCAATAACCTCTACATTAACCCTAGCCCACCCCCCAAAACCCCTAGAACTCAGAACTTATTCAAAAACAGTTTCCCCACCCCCTCCCACGAGCAAGAAGATAGCAACAAAGAGAAACGCCACCCTGCCCTTCCCCTGCCAGTGCCAGGACGTACATAGCCACCCCATACAACTCACTCAACACACACTCACACACAACAAACCAAACCCACCCACCCTTCCCCCCAGCTCCCTGAGAGACCCAGTAGTCTAAGACAGTTCCCGGGCATGTCTACTAAGGTCAGTTATTAGTTCGGGCGACATTTTGCTCAGGGAAAAAATTGGACCCCCCACCCCGTACCTCAGTCCATTGGGGTGCAAATCCTCCGCTTCAGCCAGGTATCCAGAACTCCTAGTGCCAATTAGGAACAGTATTGGACCAGCAGAGTTCCAATAGGAGGCCCCCCAATTCGGAGGACAACAGAGCGTAAACCAAACTGTATCTCAAGTTAAGTCTTTACTCCAACCTCGGTTCAGAAAGGGCAGTTTCCAGTATCACCGGAGCTGTGGAGTCCGTGTCCAGCAGTGTTTCCTGTAAGGTGTCTGGGACCAAAATCTCACCAGGGACGGACGCCCCAGGAGACATCGGAACCGTCCTCGTCGGTGATGTTCTCATATGGAGCGTGCCATCCCCTCCTACTGTAACTCATGTCTCAGGAGAACCTCGGGATCCAGAGCGTCGCCTTCCTCTGCCTCGACGCCTCCTCTGAGGCCTGGTCCCCCAGGTCTCACGGGGGCCACCACGCTCACCCGGGGGCAGGTCGTCTCCCCTAATCTCAAGCCACTCCCACACCTCCGCCAGAGACTCGAAGAAGTGAGCACGGCCCTGGGAGAGCACCTTAAGCTTGGCTGGATATAAAAGAATGTATTGGAGTTTCATTTCCCGGAGTTTTTGTTTAACTCCCAAGTAGGACTTTCTCTGTTCCTGCACCTGTTGGGTATAGTCAGGGTAAATGGACACGCGGCTGTTCTCAATTGTGAGGGACTCCGTTTCCCTTGCAGCTCTCAGAATACAGTCACGGTCTTTATAGTTCAGGATCTTTGCGATTAGGGCCCTAGGAGGCTCGCCCGGGCACGGAGGGGGGACAAGGGCCCTATGTGCTTGCTCCACGATAAAGACACTGGACAGTACAGTCGGGCACAGCTGAGTGCGGATCCAGGTTTCCAGGAAGCGCTCAGCATTTCCCGCCTCCAAACTTTCCGGTACTCCCAGGACCCTGATGTTACTTCGACGGGCCCTACCTTCCGCGTCCTCAGCTCGTCTCTCCAACGCACGGGTAGTGGATGTAAGTTGCACAACTGACTTTTGCAAAGAGGCCACCTCACCTTGCAATTGGGTGATATTGCCCTCTGCGTCTGAAACCTTGTCTGCCACCTTGCGGAGATCCGTTCGGAGTAGATTAACATCTATGGAGACAGTCTCTATTTGCCTCTCCAGGGCAGAGTGGAATCCCTGAATAGCCTTCAAGATCTCTGCTCTAGATGGCTCCACCGGACCATCCCCCCCGTCCTCTCGACCCGTCTTCATGTGATCCTCTGAGAGGGCAGACGCGGAGCAGTATATTGCACTATGGTGTTAGGTTGGGAAGACTTTGAGGATCTATTTTTGCGTGTTGCCGTTGGGAGAGGTAGATCCTGTACCTATCCAATGTGGTCCAAAGAGTTCTCCTCAGGCCCCGCTGGCCAGATGAGGGATGTGAGGGTGGGCCAAGGTTGGGAACAACAGTAACGATGGAGTCGCACCAGGCAGCCTCAAGCAAGCGCAATGTGGGTAGTGTCCAAACCAAGCGGGTTGACCAACTAATAGGAGCAGTGTTGAGGAAGCGAGCTCTTGTCTCCCCTACAGTGTAGGTATGCTTGTAGGGGTCAAAGTCCGGTACCTGCAATGGTAATGAGGAAATGTGCGGCCAGCAGGTCAACCAAAGCACTTGAAGGCTCGCCCCTCACCTCCAATTGGCAGTATCACAACTCCCAAGGCTCCAGGGACGTCCCCCAGATGAGCACACAACCGCAGTGCAAGTTGGGCCAGGAATCTCCCACGCCGCGTGCCCCCACAGCGCAAAGAAGGAAGCGCCCCGGCACTCAGGCAAGATGGCGGGCGAGTGGGGGAGGGGCGCTAGTGTGGTCGTGTCCCTTATGGCGCCGTATCCTGGGTCTCCTCAAGTTTATCAAGTCACCTCCAGCTCCCGGCGGGAGGTTCAATGAAGACACTGGCTCGGAGGGGTGCAGGTCCGCAGCCTCCGCAGATTGCGGCGAATGGGCTAGGCCGGGCCGGCCGCCCGACAGCTCAGAGTCCGCCCGCTCAGTTGTCGCCTCCAACAGGGGACAGGGCAACAGTACCTTTGTTCGCCCCCGCGCTCCACAAGCCCCCCAAGGTCCCGGGGGCCAGCCAACCACTCACCAGCAGCAACGGTGCCCGATCGGCAGCTCCGCTTCAGGAGAGCAGCCTGGGGAGGGCGGGCGCCGTGATCTCCTCGTGCCGGTCGGCGTATGTCACCGAGTTCCCCCGTCGGCCGCCAACCGCCTCCAGATGTCCGCCAGTCGCAGCTTGCAGCACGGTGGGGTCCGTCAGGGACGCGCCCGGTCCAGGATCAGCGAGTCGCCGCGTCTGGGCGGGCCACTCTCACCTCAGCACTTCACCACAGGCCCAGACCACGGTGTCGCGTAGATCAGCCTGGAGCTCTGGTCGCCGACAGTGCCGCCGTCGCCGTTTTGTGGAGGTTCCACGAATTGCTCCTTCAGCGTGGGGGTCTCATTCGAGTCAGGGAGGCTTCCGGTTCGTTTTTCAGTCGATTTAACAGCCCAGGCAGGATCTTTACTTTAGGATTTACGGGTCCTCGGGACGGAGCTGGTGGACCTCACGTCCTGTCGGCCATGCTGCTTGGCCACGCCCCCCCATATAGCACCTGTTACCCCTGATGCGTGTTGAAGTGCTTTTCTGGCAAGTAGCACGCTACTCCGGAACCCATAAAGGATCAGTGTTGAAAATTATTATAGTGAAATAGGAAGTCATTTGAGTGGTGGATATGTTATTCAATTATTTTGATAGAGAAGGGTCGGTGGTGGGATCGAAGAGGGAAAGAGGTTTGTATTAATACAGCACTTGCTACCCCTGATGGGGTTTTGAAGCATTAGTATGGTTAAAAAATGAAAGTAATTTGAGCGGTGGATATGTTAGTCAGTTATTTGTATTGAGAAGGGTTGGGGAGGGGTAGAAATGTTATATATTTATATAGCGCTTGTAACCGCAATGGGTATTGAAATGCTTTAATGGTGAGTAGCACGCTACTCTGGAACCCATAAAGCATTAGTTGTGAATTAATATAGTGGAATATGGAATTTGAGAAGAGAACATGTTAGTCTGTTATTTTGATTGAAAAGGATAGTGGAGGGATAGAAGAGTCAAGGATTAGGATTTTATTTGCTAGTTTGTTTTCGTTTTTAGGTCATAGCAGTAGAAGGAGGCTTTTGGATGAGTAAAAGGGGTTTTGGAGGAGAAGAGTCAGAGGGAAGAGTTTAGAAAGGTTTGTTTTTGGGGATTGGTATAGTAAAAGAGGTGTCAGATGATGCAAGGAGGAGTAAAGTATGAGAGAGTCTAGAAAGGGTTATTTTGGGGGTCATAGTAGTGGTATGGGGTTTGGGATAAATGAGAGATTGGATGTAGAGGATATATTGATAGAGATATAGGGTGAGAGATATGGTAGTGCTTTGGAAAGAGTAGTAGAAAGAAGTTTGCAATGGGTCAGAAAGTTGAGCTAGAAGATATATCGAGAGAAGTATAGGCTGAGAAATAGGGTAGTGCATAGGAAATGCTAAATTAAAAGAAAGTGGTAAATATATAGATCCATAAGTACATTGAAAGTATATAGATGCATTAAGTAGGTAAGTATATGTAGATTAAAGATATTGATAGAGGTACAGGATGAGAAATAGAGTAGTGCATTGGATATGCTTTTTCAGGAGAAAAGTAACAGACACACAGATCTAGAGATGCACAATGGAAGCAAGTACGTAGACCAAAGCTGATTTAAAAAGAAAGATTTTAACAACATAATAATTCTACATGTTTATACAAAGCAATACACAAAGATAGGTACATATCTATAGTGAAAATAAATGCTTATAAACAAGGATATGATGTAAATTACTGTTTGCCTATACTGCTTATGTGGGAAAGAGTCAATTCTTGAGTAGTTTTCTGAAGATAAGGTGATTGTCGGTGGATCTTATGTTGGGGGGTCAAGAGTTCAATAGTTTGGCTGCTTGAACAGAGAAGGATGTGCCACCCATGTTTTTAGGTCTCGCTGAGCCATTGCGTTAGCAATGCCTGCAAGATATAAAGTAAGGGCTTTTAAAAGTGCTCCTAAAATGCTGATTCGGTACAGTGCATGTGAGCACAACCACGCGCATTGTGCACAGCTTCCATTTGCCACCAGACACTTTGTGCGCGCGCACCGTGCTCCGCCTCTGCTGCCACACGCATTCAGCTCACCAGGCTGCTCACCCCCGACCCCCCATATTCTCGCTCGCCAATGTCCCTCCCACCCTTCCGTTTTCTTCGAACTTTCAGCGCAAGTTCTCACAGGCTCCTCTCCGTCCCCTTCCTTTAATGGCCCTCCCCCTCGCCCAGCACAGAGCGCACATCGCTTGTTTATTTTTATTTTTTTATACCCAACCCTTCCCATACTATAGCCCAAGCCATCGTTGCTGCTTATTTATCTTATGCAACTAACAACCATTGACAAAGCAAATAAACCCGACTTATTGTCAGTATGCTGCTACTCATTGTATCATATATCTGGATGCAATGACAGAAACAGCCAAAATACAAGTGGGGCAGCATACTAAGCTAAGCACGATTTTTTTTGCACATTATTTAAGCCACTCCTTTTATTACATTACCCACGCTGCTGGCGTTATCCTTCCAATCCACTTTTTGCTGCTGTACTGTCCCTCACATTTTAGCAAATTAAGGCGTTATGTGGGGTTGTTAGGGCAGGACGATGGTAGGTGGTATTGCAAGTTATTTGACCCTTCACCCCTCTCAACCCATTGTAACCTCCTTCAGTGCTGTGCACACCTTCACACCCTCTCACATAGCTGACCATCGCTGCGTGCTCTCTTCAGAGAGGCCAGGTATTGGATGGGCGTACATCAGCTGTGTGATGTGACTACAGGCCAGGAAATGTCCCCCAAGTGACTTGTGTTCCCACTATCTTTCTGCAGCTTGCACCTGTTTAGTTCCCCCATGCAGCCAAATGTGCTGCATTATACTGCATAATTTGGCCTCTTTTTTTTATGTTATTTTTTTATACCCAACCCTGCCACATACTATAGCCCAAGCCATCGTTGCTGCTTATTTATCTTATGCAATTAACAACCTTTTTAAAAAAAGCAGATAGACCCAACGTATTGTCAGTATACTGCTACTCGTTGTAGCATATATCTGGATGCAATGACAGAAACAGCCAAAATACAAGTAGGGCAGCACACTAAGCTAAGCACAATTTTTTTTTTTGCACGTTTTTTAAGCCACTCCATTTCTTACATTACCCACGCTGCTGGCGTTATCCTTTCAATCCACTTTTTGCTGCTGTACTGTCCCTCACATTTTAGCAAATTAAGGCGTTATGTGGGGCTGTTAGGGCAGGACAATGGTAGGCGGTAATGCAATTAATTTCACCCTTCACCCCCTCTCAACTCATTGTCACCTACTTCAGCGCTGTGCACCCTTTCACAGACTCGCACATAGCTGACCATCGCTGCGTGCTCTCTTCAGAGAGGCCAGGTATTGGATGGGCGTGTCTCCTGTTAAGGGGCGTCATTCATTCCAGTTACCGGCTTACACAAGGTCACATTCATTTTTATTGTCCCAGGAATATTAGCTTATTCATACAGAACTATACGATGTCGAGCGACTCCGTGACTCAAACCCGATTCCCTGTTCTAAAGTCAGCAGGTCTGGCCATTACACTGCATCCTGGGGTAAGGGGAGAGGTGCAGGCAATGCCAGATGGAGGCTCAGCTCTTCATGTGCTCGAGGTGCCAACAGGACCTCGGGCTGAGCCAGAGCCAGAGCCAGGCATCTCCCCCCTCCACTATTCAAGGAGCTGAGCCAAGCCTTCCAGGATCTCTCTACAGGCCTCTGCTCTGCTGATGTGGACAGCATTAAACGAAGATTGTACTGTAAGGTGATGCCACGAGTCCTCGCTTCCTTCCTGATGGCTTTGCGCACAAGGCGTCTCTTTTCCTTCTCTGTACATCTATCTTCCGTAGCGCCTCGCTCTGCACACAGCTGCTTTCTCCTAGCGATGCATGGTTCTAGCTCACTAAAGCCTCACTAAATCTTGACGATGAGTTCAAGCGCAGTGGAAGACCTTTTACAATAGTTGACCAGTTATCTTTCATTTGTTTATTGGTGCATCTGGATGTTAAACAGGTACTGCTAATAAGGTGCCCAGATGGTGTTACAGTGAGTAAAAAAGACAAAATAGTTAAGTAATATAACAAAATGTGTTGCATTATGCCCCATAATTTGCCTTTTCTTGCCATATAATTTAGCGGCATACTTTGGTCCATCACCGCCACATAATCCCAGTGGTCCTAGATATAATGTTCTAGTTTGACCACTATTTCTATGTCAGGAGAGTTTAAAAGCTCAGAAATAGACATTTGCATACTTTTGTAATTATCTAGCATAGGGGCGGCATGTCTGGGTCTCGCTCATGACCTATTTTGCATCTATTTTCTCACATTGCGGTAGTTTTTGTAAATACAGTTGGGTAATTTAGGTGGCTCCTGGACATGTCACAGCAGCTTCTTTTGGCGTCTCAAATATGATCACCCTTGGATCTCAAGAGGCTAACTTTCGGGTCTCACCGGAGGGTCACTTTATTATCTCATGTGAAGGTCATTTGAGGATATAATGTGAGGGTTACTTTAAGAGCTAACATGAGGGTTATTTTATTAAATGCTTTAGATTTCACATGAGGGTCTCCATCAGCCGGCATTAATCTATGTACTGGTACACTGCTTTTTCCCAGTGGCGATAGATGCAAAGCGGAAGTGTGCCTAGGATTTATTGAGACCTACCAACAGTGCAAGGTATAACTCGGACGGACCGTCAAGGGGGAGCAGGGAGTCTGGAAGCACATGCTTCAGAAAATGAGCATTAACTGTGTGCTCCTCAGAGCTGACAACATTACGCTTATCTGTGCCCTCACCCGCCCCACACACACACAGCCCCAAACACACACAACCACACACACACAACTACACACACACAACCACACACACACACACACACACCACCACACACACACACACAACCACAGGCAAACACACAACCACACACAACCACACACATTACCACAAACACAACACACACAGCCACAAACATAACACACACAACAACACACACACAACCTAACACACACAACAACACACATACAACAACACACACACAACCACACACACACTGTGGTAAATAAAATTACCGGGACTATTTTTCTATACATTAATAACAACAAGAATAGCTCATAAAAATGAGAGGCAGAGTCCATGGTATCTGAGTCATACGGTCTTTAATTAAGTTGACTCGAGTCACTGAGAATCGGGTTCCATCACCACTAAGGTTCAGGAAGGGATATCTAACGTTTTATTAACATCACACATTATATATAGTAAAATCGTGCAATTGCAATGAATACAGTAGGCGTAACAAGTGAAAAGAGAGAGATAAGAACACATGGGCGTAAAAGAAGGCGTGTAAGGAGGCGTACACGGAGGTGTGTACCAGATGAGTCACAGAAGTGTCACAAGTGGGTGGATGCATAGAGAAAATCTGCAGGGTCAGCAGAAACCTTTACCATACATGTGCGCGCAACTGAACATGACGTGAGATTGACGTGTAACTGGGGAGAGCTGGGGGCTTGACTTTAGCACTAGTAGAGGAGTCTGGAGTCTGGGATGTCAGAACGACCTGCACCTTTGGCATATCTAATATCTTGTGTTTGGAGGATGTGTTGTCTGAAGTAAAAGGTCTCTCGGGCAGAGGCTGTTCATCACTAAAAATGCTAGTGGGTGCATATATTTCTTCGTGCAATGCGCGGGCCATGGGCATACTATGGCAACGGGTTCAGTAAATCTCTTGCACGGAGACAGGAAGGCCGGGCCCTTTGCTCTGCTGACGGAAATATGTTTACCTATTTCACTAGACTGGAATGTGTTTTTGCGGAGGCTGAACAGATAACTGTAGGCAAAATACCGTCTTGGCAGGCAGGCAGACCAAGCCGGGCACCGCTCGGCTGGGCAGGGAGTAAGGTAGAGGTCAGGGATGCATACCTAAACTGCAGCTTTCAGAGACAGAAGAGGCTCGGAGCCTGAATTCAGGGCCTGGCTCGGCTGAGCCACAAAAACGTGTGCTTCGCGATATTTAAAAGTGCACCATATAAATGCAGTGGAAACGTAGGCCTTGATGCAGAATTGACATTAAAACCATGAAGGGCCTAATAACTGACATACTAACATTTGACGGAAATGCAGGGGCATTATTAAAACAGGCACGGGAAAGGAATTACATGACAACATGGACATACATGGGACATAGGTATATGGATAGGGTGCGAGGGGGGGGACACACTGACTACCTATAAATTTCTGTTTCCTCATTCCCTCCTTGGCCCCTACTGCGCCCTTTAGGATATATCTATTTTCATGAGACCATCTATCTGTTCGTATAACATCATTTGATCGTCTTTTTTCATTCGAGCACAGGAACGTGAACGTGGACGGGGAATACAAGCAGTGGCGCACAAGCCGCAAACCGCTGGGCCAAATTGCAGACAGAGACAGCAACTGAATACTATAAGCAATACTAGTCCTAAGAATGACAATACGGTCCAGCCCCATCCTGCTATTACACTCCAGAGCCAGCCGGACCAAGACCATGGGTCCTGATGCAATTCACGGGCTATCTTATGGAGTCTTGTTATTGCAGCATACACCGATGGTGCGTTATTAGGAATGAAAACACAACAACTGGAGCCGATCACTCTACAAGCTCCGCCCCTATCGGCCAAGATGACGTCAAGAACAAGGCGGTTCTGAAGAACAACAAGTCTCATAGCAGACTGCTCTTCGGTTAAGTTTCCTAAGGCAAAAGTAGTTTCGTTCACTACTGCTTCAAGAGTTCTTGTTAACCTGCATATTATTTTACTATTTTGGACGGGACCTATGAACCAGAAGTATCCTTTAATGTAATCTTTATACTGGTCCCACGCTGACTCGGAGTAATCGATAACAGGAGGAAGGTCTCTCTTATGTCTAATATGCACAAGACGGGTATCTCGGTGATAATTGGATGGGGCTAGAAAAACTGGTGGCAGCAGGAACGCAATATAACATGTTCCACCCCAATCTAAGGGCAGACGTACATAAGCTGTCTGACCACAAATAAAATAAGAATGGCGGGAAGCTTTGAAAGTAAACTTTCCTTTATCACTGAATTCGACCACAGTATTACAATCACTGTGTCCTAGGCGTACTGAACCATTTTTCCTAACGCATAATTCACCTTTCACGAGAAAAACTGTTATAAACGGTAAGTCCGAATTAGTCTCGGACTGGACGTTCTGAATCATGAGGTTAAGGGAAAAATTCCCTAAATCGTACACTTCATTTTCTGATCGGTTCCTGTCCTTTGGGGAAGACCGTCCTTGTCTGGGAAACAGGCTTTATTCATAACTGTATTCAGGTCTCCCCATATCCAATCACTCTGGGAAACTGTGGACTTACTGCCCAGTGAGGACATTAAAGCAAACCATGCTCCGCACGAACCATTGTGCGAAAACGGATAAGGAAAGAGGGGCAGAGCTCCCTTCATTTTCTGGTAAGGTGGGAGTCGGCCACATACCCAGCAATTCGTGACATTACTGGTCTGGTGAGAATGGTGTAACATACGGATAAAAGTGTTGTTGCGCAGTGCTAGTCGATAGGATAGTTCGTGAGGGGGCAGGTCACTGAATGTGTGCTCTACAGTATCCTTGAAAGAAGAATGTACATGTGAACCAAGAGGAGGAAAGAAAACATGTAGTGTCAAGCTTATACATATAATCGTAATACTTAAAAAGAACATAATAAGCAAGGTAACGATGCATCTACTACGTAGATTTTTACAATATTTCATTTTCATTATTTCCTGTCTATCTCTCTCACTATTTGGGTCTACCGTCTCATACATGTCAGGAACCTGTCTAACCGCTTCACCCGAGGGGGACTTAAACAATTAAACGCTGTCTGACTTACTAGACCGTAGCTTGGATCTGTACTCCTGCTGCGGAGTTTTTTCTAACAAAGGGAGTTTAGTGTCATTATCAGAAATGTTCTCAGAAACCTTCGCGAAACAGTCTTTGGAATCTGAGCCAAGTCCATGAAATCGATTAACGTGGTGGGCATGGATCCAGCCCTTACGACCTTCCACTTTTATAGCTGTCCTCGTCGTCAGTAGCACAAGTTTCGGTGATTTCCAACGCGGCTCCAGGGGGCTTGACCGATCAAAATTGCGTACAAGGACAAGATCACCTGGAACAATGGTGTGATCTTTAACCTGGGTGTTGTCTGGAAAAGCGGCGGCAACCTGTGAACGACAAGAGAGTTGTGCAGACATCAAGGAAGCCAGGTAATCTGTCAGCATATTACTGTCAACGTCAGTGATTTTTCTAGGCATAGGCGTACCCCAAATATTTGGTGGTCTACCGAAGACAACCTCATAAGGAGATAGTCCGGTTCTGGAATGAGCTACCATACGCATGTAAAAGAGGGCAACCGGCAAGGCTACCATCCAATCTACGCCTTTTTCTGCACAGATCTTTGCTAGTCGTGTTTTCAGAGTCTGATTGTGTCTCTCTACGAGGCCAGCTGCCTCTGGATGTCGTACGCAATGGAACTTCCACTGGTACCCTAACAGAAGAGATACTTGTTTCATTAATTCAGAGGAGAATGGCTGTCCATTATCTGAGTACACGACACGGGGCAAGCCGTATCGCGGGAAGAATTCACGGACCAACTGTTTGGCAGTGGTCACAGTAGTGTAATCTGGGACTGGGTACGCTTCTGTCCATCTGGATAGGGCACATACAACTACGAGGACATACTTGATTCCTCAACATCGGTCCATCTGGATATAATCCATCTGGAGGACTTTGAAAGGGTGGTCAGGAGGATGAAATCCACCTTGTTCCACGGGAATGCCTTTGCCTGGATTGAACTGACAACAGATCATACAGGTACGTACTTTCTGTTTTGCTGCTGCACGTAAATGTTTGTTGGACCAAATGTTCTGTATGCTGTCTAACATAGCTTTTTCTCCTAAGTGTGCTGGACTATGTGCTGTATTAATGATAGCTTGAACCATAGAGTCGGGGAGAAACCATGTGGCTTTTCCCTTTGTCATCCATCCCTGATCTGTCTGGACCCCTCCTTGTTCAGTCCATTTCTTGATTTCGTCTGGAGTGGCATGTGTCTGTATGTCGAGTACATCTTGTGTGGGATTCCTGACTGTCATGCAATTCGTCAGTGATGGTACTTCGGTCTTTGTCGTGTCAGCTGGAATGTCTGTATGAGTCTGTGCTGTAAGTTTGGCTGTTCGATCTGCCAGGTCGTTACCCTGGGAAATAGTGTCTGTAACTTTCGTATGTGCTTTGCACTTCATGATGGCTATGGCTGTAGGCAAGTGTATTGCATCTAACAGAGCTTGAATGAGGGGACCATGCTGTATCTTGGCTCCATGAGAAGTCAAAAAACCTCTCTCTTGCCAAAGGACACCGAAGTCGTGAACGACTCTGAATGCGTACTGTGAATCTGTGTATATGTTTACTTTCAAGTTCTTGGCTCGTATGCAGGCTTGGGTCAGAGTGATGAGCTCTGCTGCTTGGGCAGACAAGGTGTCAATTTGCTGTGTTTCTATGACTTCAGTTTCAGTGGTCACTGCATACGCGGCCACTAACTCTCCTGTGTTTGTTCTCATACATGAACCATCCACATAAAGTGTCAGGTCTGGGTCGGGCAATGCGATGTCTGTCAAGTCTTGTCTCGGTTTTGTCATTGTGTTAATGACTTCCACACAGTCATGTGGTGCGGGGTCTGCTGTAATCGAGGGTAAAAGTGTAGCAGGGTTTAATATGTTACAACGTCTGATCTCTATGTGTGGCTGGAACAATGTCAGTTCATATCCTGTCAGTCTTGCTATGGTCAGGTGTTGCGTCTGTGTCCTGTTTAAGAGAACTTCCACGGAGTGTGGAACCTGTACTGTCAGGGGATGTCCTAACACTATGGAGTCGCTTTGTCTGATTGCTAGAGCTGTTGCTGCAACTGATTTTAGGCACGCAGGCAAAGCCTGGGCTACTGGATCCAATGTACTAGAAAAATAAGCACAAGGCTTGCGTTTTCCTGCCTGATCTTGTGTAAGAACAGATAATGCTGTGCCATCGCGTTCAGTGACAAAAAGTGTAAAAGGTTTGCTGTAACATGGTGTCGCTAAAACAGGTGCTTGACATAGAGCTTTCTTCAGTTCATCAAATGCGAGTGTATGTTCCTGAGTCCAAGGGAGAACAGTCGAAGTCGCTACCTCCTGTGTTGTCAACTGTATGAGTGGTTTGGCTAGATATGCATACTGGGGAATCCATTGTCTGCAGTAAGAAGTGAGGCCAATGAAGGCCCGTACTTCCTTTTGTGTCTTGGGCTGTGGAAGATGTGCAATTAACTGAATGCGGTCAGGTGTCAACTGTCTACCCCTCTTGGACAGCAAGTGTCCAAGGTATACCACTTGCTGGGCACAGAATTGTAGCTTTGAAGGGGACACTTTATGCCCCTTTTCGGCCAGGAAATACAAGACTGTCAGTGATGCACGTTCGCAGTCTCGTTCTGTTCGCGCTGTGATCAATAGGTCATCAACGTACTGGAGTAGGGCAGTGTCAGTAGGCATGTGAATACTGTCTAGTTGTCGTTTCAGTGCTTGACTGTAAATGCTGGGGCTTTCTGTGAACCCTTGAGGAGCCCTTGCAAATTTGAAGCTTCGGCCATTTAAACAGAATCCGAAGAGCTACTGGCTTTCCGGATGGATCGGGACACTAAAGAAGGCGTTCTTGAGATCAATTACAGTAAAGAGCGCAGCTTCGTAATCAATTACAGTCAATAGGGAAGAAATGTCTGGGACCACTGGGTACTGGGGTATTATGCATTTGTTTAATTCTCGAAGATCAATCACCAGTCTGTAGACCGGTGGTGCATTAGGGTCAGTTCGTTTAAGAATTGGGATGATAGGAGAATTACATACATTGGAGTCAGTTTCTACAACCACTCCTTGTGCAATTAGTTCGTCAATAATTTTCAATAAGGCCGCTACAGCCTCAGGTGGTAACTTGTATTGTCGGATTCGGGGCAGTACAACTCCTTGTTTGAGAGTGACACGGTATGGTGTAATGTGCATGCAACCTACATCAGTCGGACCTTGCGCCCATAAATGCTGTGGTACATTCTGTAATCTTGGATCAAAATCTCTCAACACATAATGTCCTTTAAAATCACTTAAAAATAATCTCACTCCTTCCGGAGAACAACAAATCACTGCTCCTAGTTCTTTCAACGTTTTTATACCAAGCAAGTTTTCTGGACATGATTTCGTAAGTAACAAGTCTGTAGTGCGGGACAATGGACCAACTTCTAGGGAAACTGGCTTTGACACTTCGTTAACAATAGGTTTTCCTGAAAATCCCAGGGAAATATTTCGTGAGCCTGAGAGGGGTGCCCCTGGAACCTCGTCATGACTGATGGTAGTTCTGCTCGCCCCTGTGTCAATCAAAAATTTTCTGTCTTTCCCTAATACATGGCTATGCACATAGGGACACTCTTGATCTACAGGAACCTCGATAAGGGGCAAGCCAACCTCCCTCTCTAGGCTGTTTCATGAATACTGTTGATAATCTGGGTAATCTGACTGTGCATACTGATACATTTGCTGTGTGACATGTTGTGTGGCAGCTATGGGCTGGGGTACGGCTACTGTCTGTTGGGCGTTCTGAGGAGGTTGCGTGTTCTGCGGAATGTGTTCCTGTCTAGGAGGACGCGGTCTTTCTTTCGTCTTGCCTGTAGCTATATTGTGTTTCAGGACGGCACATTCATTTATATAGTGACCTGACTGTTTACAATAGTTGCACGTCCCTTTTACAGGTGGCGCGCCCTTTCTCTGACCATCAGCTGCCGGAACTGATTGGGCAACTAATACTTTCATATTCGTGTCTTTCATACGTCTCTTTTCGTGTTCCTGTTCTTCTCTAATTCGATTCTGATGATACTGTAACATTTGTAACATTTGGGAAGGGGTATTAGCTTGCCAGGTACTCTCAACCTTTAGTACTCTATTTTTAACCTGGGGTAAGGAATTCTCTACTAATTTGGTCACAAACAGATGTGGATACGATTCACTACTTGTCCTCAGGCCGCTATTAATAATAAAACATTTCTCAAATCTAGAATAGAAATCACTAGTGTCTTCATCTTGTTTCTGTTTACAGGCTGAAATGGCATCCCAATCTTCCTTTTTAGTTGTCAATAATCTCGGCAAAACCTGTATCAATAGCTCTGGTAATTCTCTAGCTTTATCCCCGAGACCATTACCAGGGACTCGTGTATTTTCCTCGTTTTCTAATTCTGTCCAGTTAATCTTTTTCTCTCCCACCTCCCATTCTTTTTCTTTAAGTTTTTCATAAATGCCTGCAGGTAACAGGACTTTTAACATTTTAATTGTATCAGCGTATGTATATTCTCCCACGCGGAGCATGTCCTTTAATTCACGGTGGAACCCTGCTGGATCTTTATCGTGACAGGGCAGTAATTTCTACATTTCCAATAATTCCATTTTCGTCAAGGGTGTATATACGAATACTCGTTGAAGCGTACCCGCGTCAGTTCTGACGGGATGAACCTCTCGTAAGGGATTCTGTCTGTCTATATAGAAGGTCTTCCTTTCTTGGTGTGGAACAGGAACGAAATGTGGAGTCAGGAAAGTCCTGTATTTATGTCGTTGTTCTAGAATGACATTAATTAATTCAGTACCTAGACCTCTCCATCTTGCTAGGAGTAAATCGTCCAATAATTTATATAGGGGACCTGGATCAGAATGCTGACTCTCGTACAATGTGATGAGATGTTGAATCATGTACATACCAGCCAATCGCTGTTCTTCCGGAGGAAGACTCAAAAATGTTTGCGCTACTATGTCATCTTTATATACGTTAGTATTGCCAGCCCATTGTACTGCTGACCGGGCTAGTTCCTGTTCATGCATGGTACTAAGTTCACTACTCCCTACTCGTCTTTTTAGTGCTTGGTCAGTGGCTTGAAATATGTGTTCAAGGGAATACTGTTCTGGTATGGGAGAAAGAAAACGTTTCTTGCATTCTGGGCGTATAGGTCTATCAAAGGGTCTTGCCCTCCCTACGTAATGTATTTTACTCGGGTTCTCAATTGCTAAGTCTTCGTCCTCTGAGACTTCATCTTCCTCTTTCTCGGCTTCTCTCTCCGCCCGTTCCCTCTCGTGTATCTCAAGGATTTCTTTACGAATCTTTCTGTACATGGCTTCTACACAACTCTGTTTATCATGTTTACCAGCAGATATGTTGTCACTCCAGTTTGTCAGGACTTTCATCTCATCTTTATCTTTACTTGGCTGATCTTGTTCCCTTATCAAACAATTTATCAAAAATTGTAAGATCATATGTTGAACCTCCACTTTCCTATGTGCCATGGCCTCGTGAATACTTTCTGGTCGCACCCCCGTTCTAATGAAGTGGTATATGTTGTCTAAATGTTCCTTCATGTCTGGTAGAATACTCAAATAGTTTGCAACGCGTCGTACACGTAATGAATATATAAGCATTGGACCTTCACCTGGTACTGGGTCATATATACAATCAGTAAGGTACTGTCTAAGGGTTGCGTATGTAGCTGCTTTTGGCGTACGCTGTAATGCTAGTTCTCGTAGTGATGATCGTTTTATCTGAGGAGGGGTGGATGGGCCTCCTCCCGCTGCTCCTAAACTGGGATCGCCTAGGCCTGCATCGGGTTTTACTGGCTGTGTTGCTGGTTGTGTAGTTACTGGTAACGTTGTTACTGGTAAGGCAGGTTGATCTTGGACTACAGGTGCTGGGGGAAAAGGATTGGGAGGGGGGTTGGTAACAGGAGGAACAGTAGGGGGATTCATGTTATTAACAGGGTTGGGAGGAGGAGGATTAGTAGGTGGTACACGTACATTTACATACTCTGGAGCAGCATCATCTAAATAGGAAGAAAGGAAAATGTCCGCTGCGGTCTGTTTATGACGGAGCTTAGTCGGAATCAGTGGTGGCGGCAAATTACTGGGTACTTCCGGGGTCGCCTTAGGTAGGCCCTCGGCGAGAAGGGGGTACATGCCTTTAATAAGGGCATTTCTTTGTCTGTCTAATTGTTCTGCTCTAACTCGTTCACCTTCTTCTAGTAATTCTTTTTCTTGGGCTTTTTCTGATGTTTCTCTACTTCTCTCTGCTTTCCTTATTTCTTTCTCTGTTCTTCTATGCGCTTCTTTACGCCACAATTCTATGGCATCTTTCTGGGATTGTCTGGCTTTCTTTTTCCACAGTGCTTCTTCTACTCTCATGATGCAATCAGCATCCAATGTCCCTGAGGCAGGCCATCTATATTTCTCTTCCAGATCCTTAGTGTAGTCAACCCATAAATCTAAGTATAGTATGGCATCTAAGCCATGTTTGTGGTACATAAAATGTCCGGGAGTATCCCTAGGCGGGACGGGAACTGCCTCCTCGAGTATCCCTTTCCTGGTTCCTATCTGACGTAATTTCGAAAACAGCGGCATATTTGAACTAACTTGAACAAAAACACATTAAACACAATAATAAACTGCAAACAATCATTCATACCACGACATTAAAACATTGCGAACAGAGATTACCTGGTACATAGAATAACACAATTCTGAGAATCTCGAAAAACAATACTAGAATACTGGATGCACTGCTAGAACAGTACAGTCATACCGGTCCCATAAAGAGACACGTCATACCGTATCCACCTAAGTGGACACGTCTATACCGGATCTGTGTACCCAGACCCGTCTTGACCGGGCTCAGATAAATGAACCCGTCTATATGCGTTCCAAACAACGGTACTCACCGGGAAGCAAAACTGAAGGCCTCGGAAACTCGACACTGGACTGGACTGGACTGCTACGGCTTCTGACTGCTACACATGCGCCTCGGAACAGGTGGGCCTCCGGATACCTCGGACCTTGCTCTCTCGGCTTGGGCTCTGGTCGGGACAGTCCGCATTCCTCACCGCCTCGTGTGGATGCCTGGTCGCAGTCTCCGTCTCCTCCGTGGGCCTGAGGGAGTAAGCAGGAAAACCCGCGAATGTGCACAGAAGGGGGTCCGTCACGGCTGTAGAAGGGGTCAGGGGCCTGCGTTACATCGCCGGCGCGTGGGGAAGGGGACTCGTCCCTATTCGGGCGCCAGATTTATGTGGTAAATAAAATTACCGGGACTATTTTTCTATACATTAATAACAACAAGAATAGCTCATAAAAATGAGAGGCAGAGTCCGTGGTATCTGAGTCATACGGGCTTTAATTAAGTTGACTCGAGTCACTGAGAATCGGGTTCCATCACCACTAAGGTTCAGGAAGGGATATCTAACGTTTTATAAACATCACACATTATATATAGTAAAATCGTGCAATTGCAATGAATACAGTAGGCGTAACAAGTGAAAAGAGAGAGATAAGAACACATGGGCGTAAAAGAAGGCGTGTAAGGAGGCGTACACGGAGGTGTGTACCAGATGAGTCACAGAAGTGTCACAAGTGGGTGGATGCATAGAGAAAATCTGCAGGGTCAGCAGAAACCTTTACCATACACGTGCGCGCAACTGAACATGACGTGAGATTGACGTGTAACTGGGGAGAGCTGGGGGCTTGACTTTAGCACTAGTAGAGGAGTCTGGAGTCTGGGATGTCAGAACGACCTGCACCTTTGGCATATCTAATATCTTGTGTTTGGAGGATGTGTTGTCTGAAGTAAAAGGTCTCTCGGGCAGAGGCCGTTCATCACTAAAAATGCTAGTGGGTGCATATATTTCTTCGTGCAATACGCGGGCCATGGGCATACTATGGCAACGGGTTCAGTAAATCTCTTGCACGGAGACATGAAGGCTGGGCCCTTTGCTCTGCTGACGGAAATACCTATTTCACTAGACTGGAATGTGTTTTTGCGGAGGCTGAACAGATAACTGTAGGCAAAATACCGTCTTGGCAGGCAGGCAGACCAAGCCGGGCACCGCTCGGCTGGGCAGGGAGTAAGGTAGAGGTCAGGGATGCATACCTAAACTGCAGCTTTCAGAGACAGAAGAGGCTTGGAGCCTGAATTTAGGGCCTGGCTCGGCTGAGCCACAAAAACGTGTGCTTCGCGATATGTAAAAGGGCACCATATAAATGCAGTGGAAACGTAGGCCTTGATGCGGAATTGACATTAAAACCATGAAGGGCCTAATAACTGACATACTAACATTTGACGGAAATGCAGGGGCATTATTAAAACAGGCACGGGAAAGGAATTACATGACAACATGGACATACATGGGACATAGGTATATGGATAGGGTGCGAGGGGGGGACACACTGACTACCTATAAATTTCTGTTTCCTCAACACACAACCACAACCACACACACACAACCACACATATAACCACACACACACAACCACACACACACAACCACACACAGAACCAACTGTCAGTGCACACTTTCACCAAGCACAGACACCATCAGTCATCAGCGCACGCTTTCACCGGGCACAAACACCACCAGCCGTCAGTGCACGCTTTCACCAGACACAAACACCACCAGCCGTTAGTGCACGCTCCCACCAAGCACACACCACCAGACGTCAGTGCGTGTTTTCACCAGGCACACACACACCAACATCCGTCAGTGCACGCTTTCCCCAGGCACACACACACACCACCAGCTGTCAGTGCACGCATTCATCAGACACACACCACCAGCCGTCAATGCATGCTTTCACCAGGCACACACACACACACCACCAGCCGTCAGTGCATACTTTCACCAAGCACACTCAAACACCACCAGCCGTCAGTGCACGCATTCATCAGACACACACCACCAGCCGTCAGTGCACGGTTTCACCAGGCAAACACACCATCAACCATCAGTGCACGCTTCCACCAAGCACACACACCACCAGTTGGCAGTGCACACTTCCACCAGGTGGACACACTTCCAGCCATCAGTGCACAATTTCTACAGACACACACACCACCAGCCATCAGTGCACACATCACTTGTTAATGCATTCACAATTAACTATTGTAACAATAGCAGTATGGCGCACTTTACTTTTAAACATATTCATTTAAAGCGCAGAATGCCACCATTGCTACAAAAATAAATACACATTTTTTTGGCCTACAATTTATGGACTTTTGTTGCAATTGGTGTTGCAATATTTAGCAATGCCAATAGCTCAAACTTAATTAATGCGAGACCTATCGCATTGTAAATGCTTGTTTTTTCTTGTATCTTGGGATTTTGAGGCGAGATGCCCCTTTAACACTGAGGTTCCTTTGTTGAATGTGTTTGGTGATTTTATTCCTGATGAAGATCAGTTCCATTCCATGTATTGCTTTGTGGGTGATACAAAGTAGCTTGAACGTGGATCTTCTGGCAACCGGTAACCAATGCAGGGCTTTAAAGGCAGGTGAGATTGGTCTCGCGGTTTGAAATGCAAGAGTAGTCTGGCAGTGGAGTTCTGAATCCATTGTAGTCTTTTCATGGTTGTTAAAGGTGATCAGTGGTGGAGGCTATTGGCGTAATCAAGTTTGGATAGAACAAGGGAGATGGTAGCTTGGACCTTGAGTGGAAATCCAAAATAAGGTAAAATTTGTTGCAGCATTTTTATAGTGACAAAACTTGATCTTGCTAGTTTGTCCACTTGGGCATTCATCGACAGCTTGGAGTCCATGGTCATTGGGGATTTTCCAATGTCTTTGGGGCATTCCAGTTGAAGGAGTATTTCTGTGTCATCTGCATATTTATAGCACGTGAGGTGAAATTGATTGATCGGTACCAGTAATGACTTCATGTAGATGCAGAAAAGCAGGGACGAGATGATAGAGCCTTTAGGGACCCCTGCTTTTGTGTTGTACGGTTTGGACGAGAAAGCTGGGGTATGGATGACATTAGTTTGGTTTCGAAGGTAGGACGCCATCCAGTCTAGAGTAGTTCCCTCTTTTAGTTGGGGGTGGATGTGAGACCTCACCAGATAATGTTACTAGTCAGTATATGGTCCAGTTGGTTTACTTTAATTTAAATCGTAGCTCATTCCTGGGTACCTGTGGTACGGACAGCCAGGAGTATCTCAGAGGAAACAAGTGTAAATAATGCATCTGTACGTGATAATAAGTTGAAAACACAACACAATAAAAACCTAATTCCAATTTATAAAAAACGGAATACATTTTAATAAACAAGACACCAAAAGAACAAAAATCAGAAAAGGGGAACCGGAGATAAGGTTTTCAGGAGTTTTAGAGTTTTCTATTGCCAACCACAGGTATCTGGTCCCACTAGAACAGGTCTGAGTCAAAAGTAAGGGCCTACCGCAGAGCTTGGATTGGCTACAGGGACCATGTGTGTCCTAGTGAAAAGTTTATCTTCAGTTTTTTTTCTGAAGGATTTTTTCGTTGGCCGGATGGCTGCTGGCAGGATTAGACAGAGCTCTTGACAACAGTGGTGTGCTTCCTGGCATTGGTCCCAGGGCAATCTTCCTGATGGGATTTGAAATGTTCCTGAAAGTCTAGCTGCTTTCAGGGGTGCAAACCATAAGTTGAATCAGAATGGTGATGTGACAGCAGCTGCAGTTTGGTGGTAGTCCCTCTGTGGCCACCTCTGGTTGTTTTGTGAAATGTTCAGAAAATGCTTTCAGGTGGGTACTTTTGCAATCATGAGGGGAATGGGAGGGGAGAGTACACTCTAACAAAAGCCAATAGACCAGGAACTTTTGGACCCCACTTGGTAAATTATAACTCAGTCTCCCAGAAGGCATCAGCATGACTCACGGAAAATCCAGTTGCAACTAGTCAGCAGGGCTCTCCTTTGTCGCCAACTTCTTAATGCTTTTGTGTACTTGGAGCATAACAAGAGGCTAGCCAACTTGAGCCCTTGGAGTGGTTCACTCTTCTGTCCTAGTGCATGTGGTAGCAGGTCCAGCCCTTGGTATTTCCCTCAACATCTAAAACAGCAGGCTCTGTCCTTCTTCTGAATTCCAGTCCATTGGTTCAGCAGGTGCTGTAATTCTTCTGTGTTCCACAGGTCATGTAGTGTTCTTTACTGGGTACCCAGAGGTGCCACTTCTATACCTGGCACTAGCATGAGTGTGGGGGTGACTCCCTAACAAACAGGGAAAAGGTTCCTTGGGACAACCCTAACCACTGATATTTCCTGGGCGTTTAGCCCCAACAAACCCACAGTCCCCTGCTATGCCAAGATTGTGGCATTAATCTTTCTTCCATTCACCAGAGCTCTGGGCACAACCTTGAGTTGTGTCTACAGAAATGAGGAACTCCCCCTGGTGTGAGTTACATTTGCCTGTGACAGTGGCTGTCCTTTTGAAGCTTGGACAGTTGATGGCCACTTCCCCCAGGCCATCCAGTCAGTAGCAGGCCACACCTCCTCCTAGCCAAGGCCCTTTTGTTTCCTATTTCGCTAGCAATTCACAACCACCAGCAGGCTGCAAAGTGACAAATGGGTATTGTTAGAAATGGGATTTCTAGTTGTCTACGGCTTACTCCTCAGCCAGGCAGAAACCACCATGCTAGTCAGGGCAAGGGAGTTACACGCCAAAGATAACCCCTGCTCACCCCCTTAGTAGTTTGGCACGAGCATTCAGGCTTTTCCCGGAGGCCATGTGTAAAGCAGTTGTGCAACCCACACAGCAACAACATACTAGGCACACCACAAAAGGGACTCCACACAAGGTTATATCAAAAATAGCCTATGTATTATCATAAAACATATTAGAATAGTAATCACACAATATACACTGTGCCAACTGGCACTGGGCAATATTTACAGGGGATTATATACACATGAAAGGGCCACTTGGACCGCAGTCAGAACCATCACTTAGTAAAGATAGTAAATGGAGAACATATAATGAGCATAGAACACAACCAGTAATTGCTGGCAAACACTGGACTCAGCATCATCCTGTAACATAAATCATATTATGCACAGTATCACATTAGGTGTGAAATATATCCTGCACCAACCTCATAAGCCTAACATATTAGACCATAACCTCCTAAGCATAACTCACCTTAGGAAATAATCTCACTAGCATAAACCACAGTAGAAGATAACTCAAACATAAATACAGTATGCAAAACCTCCTAATCATAAACCACATTTAGAGGCATAAAACAGGGTGCGTAAATCATTCTACATAAATCACATTTCCTAGCACCACATCCATCACTTTAGGGCCTGGCGCCCTACAAGCCTAACAGTCCCCCTGGCCAACTGGCCTACTTAAAGGGCCTCAAAATGCCCTATGTCCAAAGTGTCAGGGCAGCTGCCAATGCAGCAAAATCCATGTGCGCAATTGCGCAGACCTAAATGTTGCAGCTGGCACTAAGTGCTGCACAGTTGTGAAAGTACAGGGCTTAAAGGCGGGCATTCAGCGGCACAGCTCATTAGCTGCAGCGGCCCACAATAGCGGTAGTGATGATTCTCGTAGGACGGCAAATGCGGGCACTCTGCGGCCACAGCTCCTTAGCTGCAGTGGCCCACAATAGCGATAGCGATGATTCTCGTAGGATGGCAAATGCGGGCACTCAGCGGTCACAGCTCCCCAGCTGCAGCGGCCCACAATAGGGATAACGATGACTGTGGTAACACAGGCAAATGCGGGCTCTCAGCGGCACCAGCTCCTCAGCTGCGGCGGCCCACAATAGCGATAACAATGACTTTCAGCCCGTGTTCCACGCAGAAGAACCAGAGGCTCTGGAATTCTCAAAAGAGGCCTCACCTGCGAGGAGAATTCCCCTCAAATAGGAATCTGGACGGCTGATGAGAGAAGTCTAATGTCCCTGAGACTTCAGCAGGAGGCAAGCTCAAATCAGGCCCTTGGGTAGTTGCTTCACCAAGATGGATGAAAGTTTCAAAGTCCTTTCCCTCTAGTTACACGGACAGAAGTTTGTCTTAGCATCCAGAAGTAACACGTTCTTCCTCCAGAAAAGAATTAAAATATAGCGTTCACAGGGCGCAGGAAGCCATAGCTCCAGAAGCAAAAGTCCTCCGCAATCAAGGGGGCAATGCAGGGCCCAGGGAGGCAAGCCCTCATGGCAGTTCCTCCTGGGCCCCAGCAGGATCAGGAACAGCACATCATCCTAGAAGAGCACCATGGAACTGAACAATTTCATGGGGTCACAGTCCTTTCACTTATACCACCAAAAGACTTTGTTCTCAAAAGTCACAAGTCACTGAACCCAGCCAGAACCAGTTTTGTGTGGTCCTGGAGCACTTTGTTTACAAGGCTGCATCCTGCCTTTGAGGAAGAGGGGGTCTGCCATCAGCCACACAATAGGAGGTGCAGCCATCATTCACCTTGCCAGGCACAGCCCTGCTCAGATTAAAGGGTCACCCCTCCCCAGACTCCAACTGCAGATCTCTCTATTCAACCCACGTCTGGCTCAGCCTGCCGTGTCCCTCCAAAACCAGACATGCAATTCACATCAGGCAGGCGGACACATAGCACACAGAAATGCCAACTTATAAAAGTGGCATTTCTCACATAGTCATAATAAATCTGCCCACACCATTGTGCAGCATTTATTCTCACAATTTCATACATACCAGACTTGACCATACTGCTACTTTCAAAACATGAATTACCACTGACACACACTGAGCAGGGAATCCCCCATGCATTCCTATGGGAGGGCAGGCCACTCTCACTCCCACTAAATGTAACAGAGAGCGCACACACTTAACATGGACCACAGGGCTAAAGTGCCCAGCGGTCTAAAACACTACACAGAGAAAAAGGCTGGGAGAAATGCAAAACGTTTAGGGGTAAACCTGCAAAAAGGGCCAAGTCCAACACAACCCCCTCTCAGCCAAAATACAGGGTAGTCCAATCACTACCTTTATGGGCTTCCCTGCTTCAGGCGATAGAACACGGATGCAGGCCCGCACTGCAGGGCCACTCTGAACCCACGTAGTTCCCTCTGAAAAAAAACCTCTCAGGGCCAACTAGGCTACCCCACTAGTACTCCCTAGTTGTCCACACAACAGGACCAGGCCCTAGGCAATCCAGATATCATTGGCACAGAGTAGGGGGCAGTAACCCTGGCACATAATATCCAATTTTCCACTCTCCCTCTCAGTGTAGTTCTAAACTACCTACGGATCCTTCAACCTAAGGTCCGCACTCTCAGGCTGACCAGAGGTCACGGGTGGAGCGTCTTCTCACCCTACCTCTACTTCTGGGGTTCTGCACTCTCCCAGGAGAAAAACCCACCAGAAGACAACTCTCCCACCAGTTCAGGAACTCTCTCCATCAACTGGTCTACCACCTGAGATCCACATTTACTGGCTGCACCGGGGTCAGAGGCGAGGACTCCCTCCCTCTGCACCCCCTTCCAGAGTCCTATACCCTCCCTTCTGAAGAGAAGGGTCCCTTCCCTTAAGATGGGCTCCACCTGCTCTCAGGGTAGTACTACCACACTCGGCCAGGGACCCTAAAGATCCTGGCTAGGCCTGCACCACCCCTCAAACCGATCATAACACTGATTACAATTGCCCTGCCATTCAGGTCCGGAAACACCTGCGCCTGGCTCACCAACCCAGGGACGGTACCCTTTGGGCATATGCCTGGCGAACCAGGACTTCACGGGGATCACGCATGCCCCCCCCCCCCTCCCCCCCCCAGGGTGACACATACCTAATGTGTTGTGTGACAGTCTGCCTGGCGCAGAGCTTGCGACCTCCTGTCCCTCTGACAGTGCGCGAAGATGCCCAGGACAGAAGTGGCATCACCATGGCCAATCCTTGGTGACTCAGCCCTTCTGGCTGGCCCCTGATCAATGATTCTTTCACTGGGGACTCTTTACCCCTGTCACCTTTCAATCTGGACGTCTGCACTCTCCACTCAGGAGTGGCACTGCCAGACACCAGAACTGATGAAGGCCTGATTACAGACACTCCCAGCTCACCTAACACGGGCGATTCCCCTGGAAAAACGGGCTGACAGGACAGACTAAGCTCCCTAACTGGTGTTCCCTCTAAGAACCATCCAGTTCTGGAGACTGAGGTTGAGGCTCAGAATACGGCCCAGTCTCACACCTTCCCCTGCGGGACATGATGTGAGACCTTGCAACCTCCTCACTTACAGGGTCACCTAGCTAGACTACTTTGAACCACTTCCACCACTCTGGGTTGGAAGACACCTGCACCATTCTTCTAGTATCCCTCCCCAATGTAAGCTCCTTACAACCACAGAACTTACACACTCCAACAGGTGTTGGCGCGACTTCGTAAAAAAATTACGGGGCCTGTTCGGTCTGACAAAACATTTTGAACAGCCCTTTAACACCATTTACCATGCTAACCAATCACTCAAACGTTCAGTGCATGACAACATTCGTCCACACTCCTCCCAGAAGGCTGGTGAGCCAGCATCTTACTCCCCTGAATCTCAACCTGTACCCTTCTTAACCGGGAACCAGGTACCCTACTCTGGGAACTGGGAATAGGACTTCCTGCACTGGACTACATATTGCTGCCACCACTGGATCCCACCCCACTGGGGATACAAGAAAACTAAAACTGCACTTAGGGGATAATCTACCCTCCTTAGCCAGTTACTCCATGTCAATTAAGTTACCACTGTATGCCAACCCTAGAAATAGCAGACAGCACAGGGGCAGTACAACTTCTTCAGCTTCAGGCCAACCCAATGAATAGCAGACAGTACAGGGGCAGTAACAACTCCTTTAGCTTGCGCTGCAGGCCAACCCCATAAATAGCAGTCTGCACAAGGGCAGTACAAAACTCCTTCAGCTTCTTTCCAACCCAAGAAAATAGCAGTCTGCACAAGGGCAGTCACTCCTCCAGATTCTCTGGTTTCTGTCCTTGGCAGGACACCCAACTCATCGTGCAACAAGAAAACAAATTTCAAAGAATGATACTTAAACAAAATCAGGAACAATAATCTCCATACATGTGACTATCTAAAATGCACAGCTTGTAGTGTAAACAATTGGCGCTGCGGAACTGGGCAAACGCAAGTCCTGTCCTCACCGCTGACCATCAACGTTAGAAATGGGATTTCTGGTTGGCTAGGGCTTGCGCCTAAGCCAGGCAGAAACAACCACTCTATTCAGGGCAAGGAAGTTACACACCAAAGATAACCCCTGCTCACCCCCTTGGTAGCTTGGCACGAGCAGTCAGGCTTATCCCGGAGGCCTTGTGTGAAGCATTTGTGCAACCCACACAGCAAAAACATACTAGGCACACCACAAAATGAACTCCACACAAGGATATATAAAAAAATAGCCTTTGTATTATCAGAAAACACATTAGAATATTAAATTAAAACTCCTCCCGAGCACTCAAAACCTATAACAATTATCAATTATCATAAAGTCAGTTCATGAAGTAGTATGCAGATCCAAATAGTTCATGCTTCAATGTCCATGAATTTATTCAATTTCCTTTGAATCAAGTATTCCCTCGTGCAGTGCATATCTCGCACCAGGTATTTCTTTCCTCTTCTGGGCTATGTTAAATGTTTGAGGCTCGTTGGTGGAAGTCTCCCCAGCAACTAAAATGGCGGCGCTTGAAATTGATGATGGGGCATTTCTAACTGCTCCAGGCTCTTTAACATACCGCTTATGAGGATTTTTACAAACGTTCCTAAAATTAATAGCTCTGCAGCCCAGGAGATTGTGTTTTTTTGCTGACTGGCCTGTATACAACTTCTTTGTGGATCACTATCCGACCAATGCCTGACTCTAAAATGGCGATGGTGGAAGACATTCTTGATCGCCTCACAGTGCCTGACTTTAAGATGGCAATGCCACAAAACTTTTTTTGTTTACAGATTGTTTTAGCCCCCCGATATGTGAGAGCAACATTGAAGACCCGCCTGACTTTTAATTGGTGGCGCTACAACTGCAATTCTTTTTTTTCTTTTTCTTTTTTTTTTTTACAACTTAACTCTCTTTTATTGGTATACTGGAAGTGGCATTCCAGACTGTCGTTGCCCACTCTAAGACCTTCTTCAATAACTGGATCTTTGTTGACTCCTTCATATCTTGCTCACTTGAAATGCCGAAACAAGGCAAGATGGTGTCTGCGAGGGTGAACGCGCAAGCTGGACTCACCGATGCCGGGGCGCGTATTGGCTGTAAAAGCACAAAATTGTGAATAGGGACAAGAAGAAGGGCACATACAGGTTTCAAAAGAAAATGGCTTTATTGCCAATAAGCTGCAGCTGAGACAATTTGCAGGACTGCAAAGTGATCTGGTTTTTCAGTGAGGAAATCAGTCTTTATATATGTTTTCACAGACCCCTGACACATTATTCATTAACTACTACATTGTGGTGTGACCATCTCAGCCACGTGTACATTACAACATCATGGTGCATTTCAGAAATATGTCTACGTTCACACTTTACATTATTCCTGACGGATCTGACCATGCAGATGCTGGTTAATCTTTACACCACTACCTCCTGACCCACAGCCTTTGGTCGGTTATCTTTGAAATGTCAATGTGCACTGTTTGCTCTTATCAGCAGAGGCCCGTGTTTTCTGCTTTCCCCATACAAATGACGCACTTGCTATCTGTCAGGGAAGCAATAAAAAGATTGCATCAGCTAGCGCATTTATTGCCTGCAACCCGTTTGACAGCAGACTCCCGGTTACGGCCCACAGCCCTGATTCAGTCAGGCCTCGCCAGTATTACTCGCTGCCCAGACGGAAGAAACATTCAGTAACCTTGGACCATCGAGTCTTAAAACAGGATTTCAACTACGTCTTCCTGCCAGAGCTTAAGTCACTGTTCCCATCGACAACCCCGTCCTGATGACGATCCCGACTAATGGGGATCGAAACGCCGCCGACTAGACAGCTTGAATTTTACGACGCATTTCACGTCTTGTGCTCCCATACAAATAATTGTGTTTCAAGTGATTGTTACTTGTCTCTGTTGGGGCCATTATTTGATGTTTATACCTTGATTAATGCGTCGCCTTTGCTGTTGTTTTTAACACTTGCACACCCACTTGTCACTGATTGTATATAGCACCTGCACCAAGTGTCACCGGGTTGTCACAAGATCCACTCTGTACAGTGCTGCTTTAACTGTATTGACCCTTGAAAGTTTTTTCCTATTGCTTTTGAAAATAAGATTACCCTTTCTGAAAAGCCTTTGACTCCTTGGTTTTCCTTTCTTTGTAATGCATATTGCATACATTTCCAAAACTGTCTTCGCATAATACCTGTTGGGAACTGTCTTTACTCACATTCCCCATACAAATGACGCACTTGCTATCTGTGCTGAGCAAACACTTTACCCTTTCGCTTAACCGGGCAAGGGTAGAGCAAACTTGGCACGTCCTAGGTCAGCGAACCCTTTCTAGAAATTGGCTCGCTGAACTGGCTCTATACACAGGTGAAAGCTAGTGAATCATTAAACAACTTGGAGTTACAGCAGAATGGGCACGTACACGTTCACTTGCCATTCTTTCTGGTTTCAGCTGAATTTCAGACAACTTAATTTTAACCATTTGTGCAGCATGGAGCTACCTTCCATTATGAGTGGCTCATATCATTTACAGGCAGATGTCAGGCATTAATTAATATAAACTACGGTTCATTTAAATGTATTCATTGAAGAGGGCCAACTAATTTTTCATCTTTTACAAAACGACCCTTTGAACCTTAGTTTAAAATAATTTCATCACGAAGCATATCGCAATTTAATAATTATATTGTCCATTCTTATCATTGTCAGAAATGTCTATGTTCATCAGTAGTGACTGTTTGCATCAGCATTCGTTCTTTTTCCTCTAATTTCCTCACTTGGCATTTTGTCAGCTGTCCCAATAGTTGACAGCACATTGGTAGGCAATTAATTAATAGACAACAGCCTATTGTTAGTAGGAAAATTGTTATGAACACCATTCCTATCTTCCAACCCCATGCGCTCAACCAACTCCAAAGTGAACCTCCTATATCCCATGTACCAGAATCCTGATGTGCTTCTACACCTATATGATGCAATCTTTTTATTGCTTCCCTGACAGTAACAGAGGAGTCAGGGACATAGGTGAAACAGGACGCCCCTATAATTGCACAGACTCCTCCCCTTTCTGCTAGCATCATGTCAAGAATCATTCTATTTTGTAATGAAACTAATCTCACAGCTTGAAGCTCTACTGTAATATTTTCAAGTATACTTGTCGTTTCATTTATTGTTGCTTCTAGTAGCCTGGACAATCTTCGTATATCCCCTGAGTTGATAGATGGACCAATCCATGGTATCACCCCTTTAAATATATCACCCGCTATCTGTGATGCTGTATCTCTTTGATCCACACTTCTCCTGCCTCGCCGTGGTGCATGTCTTTGCATGTCCCTTCGTACTTCCTTTGTGTCCTTTATTGCTATAGCAGGTAATACAAACCCTAGGTGACAACAACCACTCCAACTTGTTGGAAGCCATGTATAAGCCTTCTCTCCACAAATGAAATAAATTGAGTCACCTACGTAAAGTGGAATGCTAATATTTCCGGCCGTCATTTCAAATGTCATGTTACAATTTGTACTATTGCCCACCTGATAGGTCCCATTACTCCTAATACAAATACTCCCTATTGCGTTGTGTTTTCTTAATTTTAACTTCAAAAATGGTATATTCTTATTTGCCTCTTTTGACGGGCCTGCTATCCCAGTGCTTGTATTCTGAGTTGGAAAGAGTGGAGTAAAGATGTCAGACAGGGGGAATGTTGCATTCTGGTCTATTACCTCCGTGCAGTTCCCCAGAGACAGAATATCTGCCATATATTTGTTATATAATGTTCCTGCAGGTGGAGCCCTAGTTGTCCCTGCACCAGCAGTACTTTTCTTTAAATTCTGCAAAACAGCTATTAGTTCTATTTTTACTATTGTTATGTAAATGGCATACCAGGATGCTGCAAAAGGCAGTGGGACTTGAACCAGGGGCAAACTTTGGTCCACCGAAGCTGGGAATTGCAAACATATCCAGCAATTTCCCCTTGGTAATATCTTATTTGTATGATGCAACAAAGTTACAAAGGAATTGTGGTGCATATCTTCTCTGTGGGCTACTTCTTCAGGTGACAAAGTGTATGCAGGTATTGTAGCAGGTGTTGTTGGTGTTGGGATCAACTGTTCCATGGGATAGAACACATCCAATAGATATACAGTAATTAATGCTAGCAATAACAGACAGAATATCACCCCAGGTATGCACATTTTAGACTTATACCATTTTTTCTTCATTTTTAGAGCTGTATTTTCCCTATCCATACGTATCTAATCTTATACTTTCTTTATTTGGATGTAGTGCTATTGATGACACTATGTTGTGAATTATCACTGTGAATCTTTACTATAATATAAGCTAAACACACAAAAAGCATGAACACATATAAGGTGAGGCTGTAGTATAGAATATATTGCGAACAGCTATTCGTTAATATTTCAGATGGCCTCTGAGAATTTCTTTGTACTTCTCGCCTCCCAAAGATATGCATGTAATTCTTGTAATGCACGACCCTTTGGTCACGTATATTAACCCTTAGTGCAACCTTACTTAATTTTTTACAATATTGTCCACTGTACCTCACCCTAAAAGAGCTTTTTGAAGCAGGCTGTCTTGCCAACCTGTGAAAAAGTTATTTGCTGGTTGCTGCAGCAGCACGGGTGCTCGCAGTGACAGGAGGACTCGCAAATACCTCCCGGATCAGTTCATCTACTAATTGCTGCAGTGGCACGGGCACTATGCAGTTACAGGAGGACTCGCAAATACCTCCTGGATCAGTTTATCTACTCATTGCTGCAGTGGCACGGGCACTATGCAGTTACAGGAGGACTCGCAAATACCTCCTGGATCAGTTCATCTACTCAACATTGTACTGGCCCACTTTTTTTACTAAGAATTCCCTGATGAAGTGTGCTAAACATTTCCTGTTCTGCAACTGAGCTATTACTCCTGGTGGTAGTGTGCAATATACCCTAGTTGAATTTTCTTAGTCAGCAAGTACTCTACTCAAGGCTTCTTGTAATGCTATACTATTTAAATCTCGCATTAGTTGGTATTCTAGCTGATCAAATACTTCCTCAAGCTAAATGAGTGCGTCTTCGTTGTCTTCTTCACTGCTATTCTCAAAGTCAAAAATTGTTGTCAAAATATCTGTTAGGATAATATCTAATAGTAGTACTTCATCTTTTTCCTGCAGAAGATCAATTACCAGAATTACTGACATTTCATCTCCTTCTTCTTTGTAGACCTCAAATTGTACCTTTTTTCCTCTTTGATCAGTTCTGGTGTTGGCATGTGCTGCTGACCTGGGTCTTGGCTGGATGCAGTCTCAGGAGGTACCCTCTTTATATGGCTGGCGTGTGTCCAAGATTTGTTGTTGGTGCACTTCACTGCTGTCTTTGTGGCGAGCAGGACTTGCTGCGGACCCTTCCAGCGAGCTTGGAGACAGTTGGACCTCTGGAATGCCTTGATGAGCTCCCAGTCACCGGGCTTGAACTTGTGCCCCTCGACCTGCAGTGGCTCTGGAAGGGCCCCCTTCATGTGCTGGTTGATAGAAGCAAGAGTGCGTGTAAGTGACATGCAGTAATCATTCAACAATTCATTCGTCATCATAGGCAGAGCATTTTTGTCCGGAACTCCCCAAGCTACCATTGGCAACCCAGTGACAATTTCGTGTGCACTGAGTTTGGTCTTGGCATCTGGTCTGCTCCTCATGCTCATTAGGGCAATAGGTAAGGCATCCATCCAGGTCAATTTTGTGTCAGCACATATTTTTGCTATCTTGCCCTTGAGCACGCCATTTTTTCTTTCTGCTGCACCAGCGGCCTCTGGATGATAGGCGCAGTGTAGCTTCTGCTGTATTCCCAAGGCTTTGCATGTCAATGTTATTATTTCATTACAGAAGTGACTGCCATTGTCTGAAAATATTGTTTTTGGGACCCCAAAACGTGGGATCAACTCCTTTATCAGGCACTTGGCTGTTGAGATGGCATCATTGTGTTTTACCGGGTATGCCTCTATCCATTTTGAATACATGCACACCACCACCAGGATATACCTATACTTATTTGTAGGGGGCATCTCCACATAGTCTATTTGCAGGGCTTCAAATGGCATTGTTGGTTTTTGAAAGTGGCCTTTGGGTACTGGAGCAGTCTTACCCACATTGTACTGTGCACATACCATACATGTTTGACATATCTCCTGTGCTATTTTTCTTATGTTCTTGTTCACCCAGAATTTGTCCATACAATTTACTATTGCATCCCTGCATATATGTGCCGGGCCATGCATGGCCAAACACATGGAGTAGACCATTCTGTCTGGTAACATATATTTCTCCTTGGTGTCATTCATCCAACATCCTTGAACAAATGACCCGTCCTTTGACCAACCCATCTGTTCTTCTGCTGTTGCTCCTTGTTGCATTAGTCTTATACCTTCAGTTGTTAGATCTAGTGACTTCACTTCATCAGGTAATTCTTGGGCCGTTAGTACTAGTGCTGAATTATTTCTTGCTGTCTGTTTTGCTTCTACGTCAGCAAATGCATTTCCCAGGCCTACCTTGTCTGTAACCTTCTTGTGAGCACTGCATTTATCTATGGCCAATTTCTTTGGAAGTGCCTGGGAGTTAAGTAATTTGGTGATAAGCACTCCGTGCTGTATCTTTGTGCCTTGTGAGGTAATAAAACCTCTTTCCTTCCAGAGTCTTCCAAAGGAATGTGCCACATTAAAGGCATATTGGCTGTCTGTATATATGTTAACACACCTTCCTTCAGATAATTCACAAGCTCGTGTGAGTGCCACAAGTTCTGCTGCTTGTGCAGACAACTCAGGTATCTTACAGGACTCAACTACATTTTTATTTGTTAAAACTGCATAGGCTGCTGATGTATTTCCATCCTCTGTTCTAAGGCAGGAACCATCCACCCACAATTCTCCTTCAGCATCTGCATAGGGTGTATCAGTCATATCTATTCTCCCTTTTGTTTGCTCCTCAGTTAACAAAATACAATCATGGTCTGAGTCCACTAGATCATCAGTGGGAATAGGTAACAGAGTGGCAGGGTTAAGGACATTGCACTTGTGAAGTGTCACATGTGCTGCAAATAAACAGATCTCATACTGCGTGAGCCTGGCATTTGTGAGGTGCTGCGTACGTGTCTTATTCAGTATCAGCTTTACGGCATGTGGAACATAGACATCAACTTCATGTCCCATTATTATGCTTTCTGCACGTTGTAGTGATAAGGCAGTTGCTGCAACAGAACGTATAAAGGAAAGTAAAGCCTTGGCTACAGTATCCAAGGTGGCAGAGAAATATGCGCATGGTCTTTTGTGGTCACCAAACTGCTGGCATAGAACCCCAAGAGCACTCCCGTCAGACTCATGAACATAGAGTTGGAAAGACTTAGAATAGTCTGGTAGGCCTAAAGCAGGAGCAGAGCAGAGAGCTTGCCGAATGGCAGGGAAGCTTTGTTCATGTTCTGGCAACCACTGAAGGGGTTCGGGCGTGTCCTTGTGGGTCAGGGCCAATAAGGGTTTTGAAATCAAGGAGAAGTTAGCAATCCAATGTCGACAATAACTGGCCATACATAAAAAGGCTCGCACCTGTTTTTGGGTGCGTGGCACTGGTGTCTGTAGAATCAATTTAATGCGCTTATCATCCAATCTTCTCTGCCCTTTCGACAGGATGTGTCCTAGGTAGGATACTTCCTGTTGAACAAATTGTATTTTCTCTGGTGAAACCTTGTGACCACGTTCAGCTAAGAAATGTAACAAATTAATGGTGTCAGTTGTACATTGTGTCTCAGAGATGCTACCAAGCAGCAGGTCATCTATATATTGTATTAGCACAGAATTAGGTGTTAATTGAATGTGTCTAGTTCTCTTTTCAAGGCCTGGTTGTAAATGCTCGGGCTTTCTGTGAACCCTTGAGGGATCCTACAGAAGCAGAAGGTTCTCCCGCTTACAGAGAATGAAAAGAGGTACATGCTACCCTCATCTACTGGAATTGAGAAGAAGGCATTTTTTAAATCCACTACAGAAAAATATGCCATTTCTGGTGACAATGTTGACAATATTGATACTACATTTGGGACAACCGGGAACTGTGGCACCACTATTTTATTAATTTCTCTGAGATCGACTATGAATCTGTAACTTTTTTCATTAATATTTCCATCGCTTTTTTTTAAGACCGGAAGAATAGGGCTGTTACAAGGACTGCCTGATATTTCTTTAACAATCCCTTCTTTTAGTAAGTCAGCTACTATATCCTGCAATCCCTTTAGACCCTCTGGAACTATTTTGTACTGTGGTATTCTTGGTAATTTCACATTCTGTTTGACTGTAATTGTGACAGGTGTGATGTTCATTTTCCCTGTGTCATTTTTGTGTTTTGCCCGTATCCTTGAATCTATCTGATCCATTATTTGTGCTGTAATGTTTTGTATTCCTATTGATAGGAAACAGTTGCCCATTTCCTCCGTCATTGGTCCATCTACTTCCAAGAAAACTCCGTCTGCAGTGCACTTAATTGTGGCATTCATCTTTTTTAGCAAGTCCAATCCCAACAAATTAAATGCACATTTGTCTGATATAAGGAATGAATACATGTCCTGAATTGGGCCTATACTGTATTTCAAGGGTGCTGAAATTGGGCTTGTTACAAGTATGTTGGTGAATCCCACTGACTTATTTATTTTTCCCGAGAGAGGAACATCTGGAAACTTTTTCTTTGTTAAGGAGGAATTGGTGGCCCCTGTATCTATTAGTAATTCCACAGGTGTACCTTCAATCTTACCCCTCACATATGGTCCAGTGGGATCTACAGGGATTACCATCCTCTGTATTAACTCTCTCGGGCCTCCCTATGGTGCATAATAGTCCCATTCCCCTTGGGGCCCTTCCTGATATATTCCATCATAAGGGTGATGCATCTGCATTTTTGGTATTTGTTCATTATCAAAGAAATTTGTTTTGGGGGGATACCCAGTTGGGCCATGTTGTGAGTCATGTCCTTGCTGTTGATATCCAGCTCTTCCCATGCTCCTTCCCGGCCTCTTGATCTCCCCATCCCACCCCCTCTTTGTGACTGTTTGACAGGGTGTGGGCATTGAGCTCTCCAGTGATCATGTTCCCCACAATTAAAGCATCCCTGTGTGTGTGTTTGTTCATTTGTGGTGGTATGCTGTGTAGGGGGAGCGGAAATGACCTTTGTGGGCCTCCACGGCCTCTTCCTCTCCCCCTGCTTCTTTGTCCTCTGCCGCTATACTGGTTTGCTTGCTGAATCAAAACCTTTGTTTTTAACTCCTTTATTTTGTTATTTTTACTTTCCAAATCCTTTTTCCCTAGCATTTCGTAATACTGTGCTAATTGTAAAATTTCTGTCAGAGGTTTGCATGACCAAGTAGGGTTGTACTCTAGAATCCCTCTTTTAATTGCAGGTTTTAAATTATTTACAAAACAGGAGACAAGTGCGCTTTGTGTTGCTTCTTTTTCAGTATCTAAACCACTTGAAGCTGTGAAGACTTTCTGTATTCTAGCGAAAAACCCAGATACTGTTTCTTCAGTATCTTGAATGCATGCATTTAATTTTGACCAGTCTATTTGTTTTCTGGGTACCAGTGTATTTACTTTAGCCATTATTTTTGCTGGTAAGTCTCTAATATCATCCAATATATCCTCTCCTTGTTTCCTTTTTTCTGAAGTTATATCTTCCCATTTTATTTTTAAAAATTCATCATCCTCTCTCCTTATTTTTCCCCAAATGTCTGGTGGCAATATTATGGAAAACATTTGTTCTATGTCATCAAGTGTGAGAGTGCCAACTCTTAGTATTATTTCTGTCTGTCTATACCATTCTTCTGTGTCTTGTCTAATATCTGGAAACTGAAGTGTAAATCTATGTAACTCAACGTTAGACCATGGTGTGTGCACCTTAATAGTAGTGTGTCCTGGCTGACTTCCTGGTACTTCTCTCAAAGGCATGATATGAGCAGGAGAAAGAACACAAGAATGTGTTAGTGTATTACCTTCCTCCTCTTTACTTTTTTTAATTTTTGCACATTTGCGTTCTAGTAATAGTAGCGTGTCTAGCCATTCAGCTAATATCTGGACAGCATCCAATATTTCTGTGCTTGGTGACCCTGCATCGTCTATTACGGCTAATATTATGTTGACATGAGCACGGGACAAATTGTCAGGTTGGGGGTACCCGTCTTGAGCAGGCCAATATTTCTCCCATTCTTTAAACCAGAAGAAACTTTTTCTTGTCCAACTTTTCCAAAGCACTGCGTTGAAGTGCAGGCGTGAAATCAGTCGGGAAGCGGCTTTTTGCATTACGCCATGTAGAAGTACCATTTTTCATAACCTCCATCACCCACTCGTGTATCACTTTCTGTTCTTTGTCTGATATTTTTATCCGTAACCCTTGTCTACCTGAGCCAGAAACAGGGGTACCCTGAAGTTGTATAGGTATTGTCTCACTAGTTTGTGATGTAACTTGTGGTGTGTGTGTCTGCGGTGCTGATGAAGCTTGCGTTGTTTGCGGGCTGTATGGTGGTGGAGTTGTTAATAATGCCTCTATTACAGGATCTTCAGTATGTTCCTGTTCTAAGGGAGCATTAGGTAGAGTGGGGTAAACATCTGGTATTGGCTTGTGAACTGTAAGGCATTTGTCTATTTCCATTTATTTTTCCCTACAACTTGTTACACATCTTTCTTTTGCCTTCTCCCTATCATGTGCCATAGCTTTTCCTTTCGTTGTCCTAGGTTCCCCTGACCATCGATTAGCGGCGTATGACCGCCATGCATGAAATGCATCCCATTGTAATAAACGTACTTTCTTCCCTTTCTTTTCACGTTCCCTTAAACAATCTTCTAAATAAAGCATTTTAGCTCTATCAAACGTGCCATATTCTGGCCATTGTAAATCAGGATTTTTCCTGGTATAATGAGTCCATTGATCTAGATGAACAGCTGTATGGTACCCTTTTTTCCGTGACACGTACCATGCTGGTGTGCCACGAGGAGGTGTTGGTTGAGTGACATCTAAGGCTGCCCTGCGGCCTTTAGCTGTGCTCAGAAATAATTTGCTAAGCATTTTTAATTTTATTTAGTTACTAATTTCATTATTTTTCTTCCTTTATCACTTTTTATTTCTTTTCTAGAAATACACTGTTGTACACCCAACTTCAACAATATGCATATTTTTTAGACGTCTTTCAGAAGCATGCTCTGTCTTGAGGCAACCTCCCACGGTCCCTCTGAGGCAACCTCCCACGGTCCCCTCCCTGTCCTTGGGATCCTTATGATCTTTCACAGGTTGGACAGTCCTCCTCAGGCACCTATCTTAAAGGCGCCCTCAGACCTCCCCTAGAGACCCCTAATGAATCTCAGTGTGTACCCTCTGATGTATTTAGTAATTTAGTAAAACAACATTCAATTGATAAAATTGAGATCAGTGCAGTTAAGCACTGCCTACCTGATCATCAGACCAGTAATGCCGTTGTATGCGTCCTTCTTTGCTGTGGCAAAATCACCTGATGGCTCAAAGGAAGCTGGTGGTGTCTATTGTCAAAGGCTTATCAACGGGAGCCTTCCTGTCTGGGCCTTGCAGGAAACTATGTCCAATCAGCAGCTGTGCAGCATACACCGAGACTGGAAGGCCCCTGAAGAGTCCCGAGACCGCAGTTCTTTACCCCCTGCAGAGACCATCAGTTCCCAGCGAGTCACTGGCACCATCTGTAAAAGCACAAAATTGTGAATAGGGACAAGAAGAAGGGCACATACAAGGTTTCAAAAGAAAATGGCTTTATTGCCAATAAGCTGCAGCTGAAACAATTTGCAGGACTGCAAAGTGATCTGGTTTTACAGTGAGGAAATCAGTCTTTATATATGTTTTCACAGATCCCTGACACATTATTCATTAACTACTACAATGTGGTGTGACCATCTCAGCCACTTGTACATTACAACATCATGGTGCATTTCAGAAATATGTCCACGTTCACACTTTACATTATTCCTGACGGATCTGACCATGCAGATGCTGGTTAATCTTTACACCACTACCTCCTGACCCACAGCCTTTGGTTGGTTATCTTTGAAATGTCAATGTGCACTGTTTGCTCTTATCAGCAGAGGCCCGTGTTTTCTGCTTTCCCCATACAAATGACGCACTTGCTATCTGTGCTGAGCAAACACTTTACCCTTTCGCTTAACCGGGCAAGGGCAGAGCAAACTTGGCACGTCCTAAGTCAGCGAACCCTTTCTAGGAATTGGCTCGCTGAACTGGCTCTATACACAGGTGAAAGCTAGTGAATCATTAAACAAGTTGGAGTTACAGCAGAATGGGCATGTACACGTTCACTTGCCATTCTTTCTGGTTTCAGCTGAATTTCAAACAACTTAATTTTAACCATTTGTGCAGCATGGAGCTACCTTCCATTATGAGTGGCTCATATTATTTACAGGCAGATGTCAGGCATAAATTAATATAGACTACGGTTCATTTAAATGTATTCATTGAAGAGGGCCAACTAATTTTTCATCTTTTAATACTAGGCACACCACAAAATGAACTCCACACAAGGATATATAAAAAAAATAGCCTTTGTATTGTCAGAAAACACATTAGAATATTAAATGAAAACTCCTCCCGAGCACTCAAAACCTATAACAATTATCAATTATCATAAAGTCAGTTCATGAAGTAGTATGCAGATCCAAATAGTTCATGCTTCAATGTCCATGAATTTATTCAATTTCCTTTGAATCAAGTATTCCCTCGTGCAGTTCATATCTCGCACCAGGTATTTCTTTCCTCTTCTGGGCTATGTTAAATGTTTGAGGCTCGTTGGTGGAAGTCTCCCCAGCAACTAAAATGGCGGCGCTTGAAATTGATGATGGGGCATTTCTAACTGCTCCAGGCTCTTTAACATACCGCTTATGAGGATTTTTACAAACGTTCCTAAAATTAAAAGCTCTGCAGCCCAGGAGATTGTGTTTTTTTGCTGACTGGCCTGTATACAACTTCTTTGTGGATCACTATCCGACCAATGCCTGACTCTAAAATGGCGATGGTGGAAGACATTCTTGTTTGCCTCACAGTGCCTGACTTTAAGATGGCAATGCCACAAAACTTTTTTTGTTTACCCATTGTTTTAGCCCCCCGATATGTGAGAGCAACATTGAAGACCCGCCTGACTTTTAATTGGTGACGCTACAACTGCAATTCTTTTTTTCTTTTTCTTTTTTTTTTACAACTTAACTCTCTTTTATTGGTATACTGGAAGTGGCATTCCAGTCTGTCGTTGCCCACTCTAAGACCTTCTTCAATAACTGGATCTTTGTTGACTACTTCATATCTTGCTCACTTGAAATGCCGAAACAAGGCAAGATGGCGTCTGCGAGGGTGGACGCGCAAGCTGGACTCACCGATGCCGGGGCGCGTAGGGGCACAGTGAGGGAAACCCTGGAAAAAGTTAGAAGCATTGACAGAGTGAGAAAAAATGACAAAAGAATGCAAAGAGATCGCGTGGGAAGCGGGCAGCGATCCGTGAAGCTGAATCTGCATAAGTCTCCATTGCGCGCTCACCTGTGATTGAGGCTGGGTGATGTGGATTGCTACAGCGGCGGCCACAGCAAGGTTTGGTGGTTTCCCACGAGGCTGTCTGGCGGCCTCTCTGATTGGGCTTCGGCGTTGGGCTGCAGTTTGGTGCCGCTACGGTGTGCGGAGAGATTCAAGTGGAGTAAACCCCTGCTGGAGAATGCCGCCTAAGGGGGTGTGTGGGAGACATTGGCAGCAAGAGGACTCGGGTAGCGAGGGAGCCGGGGGGGGCTGGAGAAAAGACCCCTAGTAACCCCATGAAAAGTACAAAGTCAGATCTGAATGTTAATAAGGTCAAAGTGGATGACGCCTATAAAAAAACTATTCCTGGATTGTTTTTGGGTGGGAAGGAGCTAAAAAAGAAGGCTAAGAATGCAGACCCTACATTGGCAGAGGGGGTTGATGGAAGGGGAGAGGACAGCTGCAAGAACGCTGCAGTTAATGTTGATTTAACTAGGGAAGAAAATGGAGCACCTATGGCGGAGCTTGTTGCTCTTTCCACATCAATTATTCCTGGCTATGTGGGGGTGCTGGACAGTCAGATGTGTGAGGACTCGCAAAGTGAGGCAGAGGGGAGGCCACCCGTAACTGCAATTATAACTACGCCGATACCGATACCTAAGATTGTCGAGGGTGGTCAAGCCATTGTGAGTAATGTGGACGAGACTAGCGATACCCTTACTAAATCTGACTTAAAGACAGGGGAGCTGGGGGTAGTGGATTTGGCTCATGAAAACGGTGATACTCATGGAGATATGCCAGTCTCAACACATGATACCGAATCTGGAGATTTTTTTTCACTTTCAGAGCGATCTATCTCGTCATGTGAGGATTTAGTGGATATATTCTCTACACAGGTGAATGGTGTTGGTGGCAGTGATAACAGTATGTATACCTGGAGGATTCTGGCGAGTTTTTAGACAGTAGACCCCTTCCTGTACGTAAAAAGCCTGAACATAAAATGCTGAGTACTGAGTTGCAAGTGGATACCGAACAACCAGAGGAAGATATCTCTCTGGCACTGATCTATCAATCAATCATGTCCCATCAGGAAGAAATCAGAGTGGAGAGTCAGAGGGTACAGAACCGCTGTCGGAAGTTACAGAATCCTGTGCGCAGGGTTGCTAAGACTTGTGCAGAATTCGCAGCTTGATTCACAGAAGCAGAAACGTGTATCTCAAACCTTGAGGATGAAGTTGTGGGGCAGAAAACTGTGACTGAATCCCTGCGTGCTATGAGAGACGATACTCAATGGAAATTAGCGGACTTAGAGAACCGCGCGCGAAGATCAAATTTGAGAGTGCTACAGATTCCGGATGGACGGGTAGGGCAGGATGTACGTAAATTTACTGTTGGCTTATTTACTTATGCCTTCCCTGAGTTTACCAGATGGGATTGGGATAGGGAGATTGAGTGGGCATTCCGTTTTCCATTTAATATTCGCTCAAATTCAGGCCAAGTTAACAAGCCCAGAGCGATCTTGATCTCTTTTATTAGCTTTTTAGCTAGGGAGGATGTCTTTCAGCTAGCCCGACCTGATAAAAAGAGGACCGGGAAGGATTTTCAATTTTTTGTAAGGCCTGACTTTTGCCACTATACTCAGTTGCGTCAGCTCATTTCAATCTTTCAGGCCAAAGGGTCACAAGTGTATTTATTAAACCAGGCCAAACTTAAGGTTATATTTCAGGATCGTACCTGTTTTTTTACCTCAGAGTGTTCCGCAAAAGAGTATCTAAACTCCATATAGGATTTTGGTTAAAACCGCTTTATAGTAGAGGAGTATCAGCTGAAGAGGCTCCTTCTTTTTGAATTTTCCCTTTAAAAAAACAAAGCAATTCTATTACCTTGGAGTTGCACTGAGTTAAGGCCTTAGTGTACCTCTCTTCCTGGCTACTTGGGATTTTCACGCAGATAATATCTTTTGAGTGGGGGTTTTTCCTATTTTTTCATCTTAAGGACCATAAGACATGGTAGGGGGTAGGGGAGACGGGGTAGGGAGGTAGGTGGGTCAAATAAGGGGAAAACTTCACAGCACCAGATTGGGAATAGTTTTTTTTTTAAACATCTTTTTATTAAAAAAACAAAGAAAGACAATAACAGGTGACTTACATCGCGGAATGAAAGGATAATCAATATAGATACAGGGCATAATGGATGGAGAACTATGAATAAAGCCTACTTACAAGCTACATCGGGGAATTGGCCGCACGACATTCAGGATAATCAAACAAATGCCAACCACCAACCCCACCTCCCCTGGAAACAGGATAAACATTGAGCAGCAGTCCAGAGTAGAAGGGAGGGGGGGGGGGGCACAGCAGTAAAAGGTTACGAGACTACAGCCGCATCCCGAATACAATAACGGATGATGCAAAAGTTGGCTAGTTTATGCTAATAATACCCCCACCAGAGCCCATCCACCCAAAACACAAATTTGCGCTTCAATAAGACCACCAATATCAGAATTCGAAAGGATTTCAAACATAAAAACTACAAACACTAACAAGACGAACAACCCTCCCCCCACTCTGCACCCCTGCATATGGCTTGCGCCTGTCCCCAACTAGCTGTGTGCCTGTCGCCCCATCTAACTAGGTACTAAAAGTAGAAAAAGTGGAGGAGGACATCTCAGTAAGGGCCCCCGGTCCCCCCTCCCCCTCGCCAGAACCAAGAATCCCCCAGGATAAAGCCCACAACTATTAGAGCGATATAAAACGAAACAGGGGAAACAGTAAGCACCACCTGACCTCCCGTAAATACAATGGTAGCAAATCCCTCTTCAGCAAGTCCACGGTGCCAAGCCCCAACAATCAGTCTCATCCTTGACCCTTCCGATCAGTTGTGCAAGCCCCTTCCGGACGGACTGTCACCTCCGCAGGATAGTCAAAATGCCGAAACAGTTCAGTAAAGTTCCTTCCGAGGCGAGCCAAAGTTTTAAAATCACTGGGAATTCCATCGACATTGACGATGTCCCTCACCGCCATGAGCTCCCAACGTCGTTGTCTCTGCGATCGTAATGAAGGTGTCGGAGAGGGGAAAAACGCTGTTTCATCCCGTAGACAGTTCCCACCAAGAGTATCCGGAAAAGAAGCACCAATTAATCCACACACAGTGGGCAATGATAGTGGGCTGGAAAATCCGTAGAGAAAACCGATATCACGGTCGTTGGTCATCACACTGCCATCACACTGCCATGAAGCTCCGACACCCCTCGTGGCACAGGGCCCACTGCCGTTACAAGGACCTCCGTGGGTGGTATAGGCCGATCAGGATATTGAGTCGGATCAGGGACCGGTCCCTCATGCCCATGTCCGTATGTGACCGCTATCGTTTTCTGGACAATGGACTCCAGATGGGAATGTAGTGCCCCGATAGCTACCAGTACAGTCCGCATTGACGGTTCAGACTCAGTCCGTCCCACCACATTTTGTTCCGAGTCGACCATAATCGCGTCCCCCAGTGGCACCGGAATCCCCGGGGCAAGCGGCAAAATAGGTAAGGACTGTCACGGAGGGAGACTCGGGGCGTGCCAAGGCCACAATCCACAATCGGCGGCGGCAAACCGGGTCTCCGGGTTAGGGACCTCCACCCACAGCCACAATCGTGCCTCGTCAACCCTCGGTCGATGTTTAGGCCAGAGCAACAACCGCCGTCGAAATCGGGCTTAGAAAGTTCTAAACATCCAGGGACCGGACCCTGTCGATCACCCACGGCCGATGTTATTCAACTGGAACCCGGCTGGGCCAGTACTTGAGTCCCCGGCTCACAGGCTGGTGTAGGTCCCAAACTGAAACTCAACATAACTCCGTCCACCAAGCTGTTAAATTTCCCGGGATCGCTCCAAAGTACAGCACAGCAGTTCACACGCCCGGAGGCAGGGTGTAAATTCAGGATTAGTTGCAGGATCATCTGGCGGGGGGCGGAGGTCGGCGGAGCCGGGAGCCTAAGCGGCCATCTTGGTTGCTAGCGTAGCTCCTCCCCCAGATTGGGAATAGTTATAGGCACCAGAAGAATTGATGTCTTGTTTAAAATGTCTGTTAAGTATGGCATACAAAATGTTTTCAAATGTACTTGTTTATGGCTACCAGGGGGTTAAAAAAGTGTTCTTTTAATGTGTGTGGCCTCAATAATTACAATAAAAGAAAAGGGTATCTGCTGAGCTACGTTTGATCCAACTGGATGTAATATGTATTCAAGAGACGCATGTCCCTTAGGATAAACGCTCTGTATTGGCTGAATTGGGGTTTGAACTACTGGCAGCGTTACAGCAAACATCAATGCCACGGGGGTGGCAATATTGGCTAAACCCACAATTCAAAGCACAGGGCATCTCACAGCCGATAAATGTGGGAGATGGGTGATTGTGGAATGTGTCCTTGGCATTTCTAAGTTAAGAATTTGTACTATTTATGGGTCTAATTTTGATGAACGGTTACTTCTAGATGAATAGAATATCGAACTTGCAGCATGGCGGCTCCTCTAGTTTTTTGTGGAGATTTTAATGTCAATTTGGTGAATAAAGAACTACAAAGGGGAAGGCAAGCATATACGGGTCAGAAACCAAGGGTGTTTCAAGCATCAGTTAATCTGGTAAAGGATAATGGGTTACTAGATGTATGGAATAGTATACAACCATTAGAACCTGGGAATACGTTTTATTCCTTTCCTCATCAAAAATGTGTCAGTCTTAATTATTTTTTTATATCTACTGAGTTACTTGTCGGGCCCAGATACAGATATACCCTAGGATTACATCTGACCATGCACCAATAGCAGTGGAAATTTTGGCACTCTCGGTTGAGTCTGCTCCAAGAACCTTGACGTTTGATAGGAAACTATTGCTTGACGATGGGTTTAAGGACCATATGAGAATATGGATTAAGGAGGTTTTTTTTTAATAATAAAGATACAGTCTCCGTGTCTATGCTCTGGGACGCTTTTAAGGCTTGTTTTAAAGGGGAAGTGACGAGTTTTGGTATTCATTATCAAAAGAAGGCCAAGGGAGAATTACAGGACCTATATTTAAAATTGACGATTGCTGAGACAAAACTAACACAGGGGATTGTACAGGGTTGGGACATCTCGGGGTTGGAGTCTGATACCACACGTTGTGGGACGAATATCAATACACTCTGGAACAAAGAGAACGCCAGGAAATATTTGATCTATAAAGGGAGTCCTGAACTCGCCAGAAGCGGTCGCTCCTCACGCTGCTCCCTGCCCTGACCCAGAAGCTGGTATCGTAGCGATATATTGCCAGACTGCTACTTGCTTGAATTAAATAGCGCATAGCTCGCATTACTGCTGCTTTCAATTGTGCCTGATTGCTTGAATTAAATAGCGCATAGGTCGCATTACTGCTGCTTTCATTTGTGCCTTATTGATGTTTAAATTTTCGTAGCACTATATAGCTGATTGAATTAATTCATAGCGCTATACTGCCACAGTGCGCATTAATTACCAATCAATTGCGCTTTGCTGCCTTTAGACTGTGCATTCGATTTCTGCCTGATTGTGCTGGCGCCATTGCCCATTCACTAGCCATAACTCAGGTTGTGCCCTAATCTCTTCGTGTTAGGCTTTTGGCTTGCAGCCATTTTGTTGTTTGTTGTTGGGCCTCCAGCCCAGTTCCCCACCACGCTCCCGCCTCCCAGCTGCCCCTCCCTCCCACTGAAAGTCAGGCTCTACCGTCCTGTTCAAGCGCTGTGACCGTCCCGAACTCGCCAGAAGCGGTCGCTCCTCACGCTGCTCCCTGCCCTGACCCAGAAGCTGGTATCGTAGCGATATATTGCCAGACTGCTACTTGTTTGAATTAAATAGCGCATAGCTCGCATTACTGCTGCTTTCATTTGTGCCTGATTGCTTGAATTAAATAGCGCATAGCTCGCATTACTGCTGCTTTCATTTGTGCCTGATTGCTTGAATTAAATAGCGCATAGCTCGCATTACTGCTGCTTTCATTTGTGCCTGATTGATGTTTAAACTTTCGTAGCGCTATATAGCTGATTGAATTATTTTATAGCGCTATACTGCCACAGTGCGCATTAATTACCAATCAATTGCGCTTTGCTGCCTTTAGACTGTGCATTCGATTTCTGCCTGATTGTGCTGGCGCCATTGCCCATTCCCTAGCCATAACTCAGGTTGTGCCCTAATCTCTTCGTGTAAGGCTTTTGGCTTGCAGCCATTTTGTTGTTTGTTGTTCGGCCCCCAGCCCAATTCCCCACCACGCTCCCGCCTCCCAGCTGCCCCTCCCTCGCCCCTCCCCACTCCTCCATCCACATATGACAGATGCCTTTGCGCGCAGCGTTCACTCGCAGCGGATGCGCCTTATGCGCGCCGAAGGTGCGCCAAAGGTAAGCCCGTCTGCACCCGTCTGCACCTGGACCGCATCCAGCGCCAGTCCCCCTGGTCCTCGCACAACCCACTCTACCCTTATAACGTATGACGCCACTACCCTCACTGCCCTTAACCCCGGACGTACACCACAATGCTGTGAAGCTGCCCCAGGACCCACCCCTGGACCCTTCACCTGCCACTCCTGCAAGTTCACCTGCATCAGGACCCACAGCAAATCCACTAACTCTAAACACAGCTCTGACTCTAACCACCTGAAGTGCATCCTGCTGAACACCCGCTCGGTCCACAGACACGCCACTGAACTCTGGCACCTACTCGACACTACATCGCCGGACGTCGCCTTCCTCACAGAAACCTGGATGAACACCTCATCAGTGCCCGACATCGCCATTGCCATCCCGGACGCTTACAAGATCATCCGAAAAGACCGCACCAACCAAACAGGAGGAGGCATTGCCATCGTCCATAAGAACACCATCCGAATCACGACCAGCTACGACAATAACCTCGCCAATGCCGAACACCTCCACTTCCAGATCCACACCGACCCCAGGACCACACTTAGAGGCACCCTCATCTACAGACCACCAGGAACCTGCACACAATTCATCGAAGACATCACTGACTTCATCAGCCAACATGCCCTCACCTCCGAGAACTACATCCTACTGGGAGACCTCAACTTCCACCTGGAAAAGAAAAACGACAACAACACCACCACCCTTCTGGACAACCTGGCCAATCTCGGACTCAAACAACTTGTTGACACCCCCACCCACCTTGCCGGACATACGCTTGACCCCATCTTCACCTCCAGCAAACACGTCTCCTTCGATCACACCACATCTCTCCATTGGACGGACCACAGTTGCGTGTACTTCAACTATAAAAAGACCTCTACCCACAACCCCCCACAACCTGTTCCTCGAAGAAACTGGAACAAAATCACAGCCGACCAACTCTTCACATCGCTTAACCAAAACCCACCTGCCATATCATCGGACCCAAACCAAGCTGCCACCAACCTCACACAATGGATCACCCACAGCGCCGACGAATTAGCACCACTGAAAAACCACCAGATTAAACAAGGCAACAAAATGGCCCCCTGGTTCAACGATGACCTTAAGAAATCCAAGAAGTTACGTCGTACTCTCGAGAAAACCTGGAGAAAAAACCCAACCACTGACAACCTGACCACCTTCAAGGACGCCACCCGCAAACACCACCAATTGATCTGATCCACCAAGAAATCAGCATACAAGGATCGACTCGACAACAACGCCCACAACAGCAAGGAACTATTTAACATCGTCAAAGAATTTACCAACCCCACCGCCGGCACAAACGACATCACTCCCTCCCAAGACCTCTGCGACTCTCTATCCTCCTTCTTCCACAACAAAATCACCGACATACATAACAGCTTTGAAAACCAGTTCGAAGAACAGTCCACTCCACCCACCTCCGAACCAATACAGAACTCTCACAGCCTGCACATCTGGAACCCAATCACTACTGAAGACACCGTGGATTCCGGGTTGGTGGCAGCATCCCGGCGCCATTAGAAAGAGAAGCGCACAAGGGCATACTTCGAGAATCTCATTTTTAAATTCTGCATTTGTGTTTGTTTGCACGATTTTTAATGTTTTATTGACTAACTGTGAACAAAACGGTTATTTTTTTTAACTCTGGATTCTCCTACAGGCTGAAGTAGTATTAACTGTACTGTTCAAGGCACGCAGCGCAGCTGATTAATAGCGCCGCCTTGTCTTACCCTCAGACAGCAGCCCCTCTGCCCTGGTCCACCGCGGATCCCATGCCGATTGAGTGGAGGGCGGCTCATCTACCGCGCCTCCTGGTGCCGGTCTGGTGGTGAGAGCGGGCACCATATTGGGAGGAGTCCGAGAGCACAGGGACCTGAGGCAGCGGTCCAGCTGCTCAAGGTTCCTTCCCATAAAACGATAGGGATTTGCTTCCCCCTCGTGGATTCCGGGTTGGTGGCAGCATCCCGGCGCCATTAGAAAGAGAAGCGCACAAGGGCATACTTCGAGAATCTCATTCTTAAATTCTGCATTTGTGTTTGTTTGCACGATTTTTAATGTTTTATTGACTTACTGTGAACAAAACGGTTATTTTTTTTAACTCTGGATTCTCCTACAGGCTGAAGTAGTATTAACTGTACTGTTTAAGACACGCGGCGCAGCTGATTAATAGCGCCGCCTTATCTTACCCTCAGACAGCAGCCCCTCTGCCCTGGTCCACCGCGGCTCCCATGCCGATTGAGTGGAGGGCGGCTCATCTACCGCGGCTCCTGGTGCCGGTCTGGTGGTGAGAGCGGGCGCCATATTGGGAGGTGTCCGAGAGCACAGGGACCTGAGGCAGCGGTCCAGCTGCTCAAGGCTCCTTCACATAAAACGTGATGTGTTGGAGGGAGCGCAGCGGACGAGCGCAGCGGGTGCGACGGAGGCGCGCCGGAGTCCGGGACTAGGGGCTAAGGATACTGCCTGCTCCTATATATACACATCCGCTGATTTACAAGCGCTACGACCAACTATAATGATGTGTCCACCCGTTCCTCACAACACGGCTAAACGAATTGCTCATTTAGGTATAAGCAACCCCGCCACTCCTACAGCCGACCCCGCTCCTAAGTATGCAATGCTCACTACCACACTTAGCACTACCTGCACATTTAGGTGTATATACTTAAACACCCGTTCCATGATTAAACATCAGACGGACATTTTTCTGTTATTAACGGACATACAACCTGATTTGTTGCTATTGACCGAAACCTGGCTCACCCCGGATTCTCTGCCGGACATTTTAGCTGCCCTACCAGCAGAATACTACATTCTGTTAGCAACTCGTCCAGGAGGGAAAGCTGGGGGAGGGGTGGCCATTATTGTTAATAAAAAACACCAACTCAGACAACTGTCATCTTTGCCCCTGCCCAACACAGAAAATTTAGTCGCTAAATTAGACACCCCCAATGGAACACTTGTACTGGTGCTACTTTACCGCCCACCTCAAACTATGGCCACATATCCATCTACCCTAGCTGAGTCACTGGCCCCGCTGGTCACCGACCATTCTAAACTTCTTTTGGTCAGGGACTTAAATTTCTGGTTTGACAATATAACGCTAGACCCCCCAAGCCGCAGAGATGAAAGAACTTCTTGATGATCTCAACCTGACACAATATATCCACACCGAGACTCATCAGAAAGGTCATAGCCTCGACCAAATCTGGTCTTCGAACTTACCAATTTCCTCAATAGATATAAAACCTTGTTGCTGGTCTGACCATTACAGCATAAGTTTCTCTTTCCAGTTAGACAAGACTATCCAATTTAAGCTCCAACCCTTTAAGACCATTAGGAAATGGACTTCCATGGATATGTCTGCTTTCTTAAACTTTTTAAATACTTCCCTTCCCCCAGAGAGTACTAACGTGGAGGAGGCCGACTTCCGGTTTAAAGAGTGGCTTACTTCAGCGATCAATATCTATGCTCCACCCACACGCCTCTGCAGTTCTAGGAGCTCGGACGCACATAAATGGTTCACTCCTGAGCTCAAAAAATTTAAACTGGAAGTGAGGCAACAGGAAAGGGCATGGCGCTCTCAGTATTGTCCTTTAGCCAGGGCTACTTACTGCTTAGCAAGAAAGGCATATCAAAAAATACTACATAATCATAAGACCGCCTATTTTTCATCTAAAATCTTAACCTCTACTAATAAGTCAAAAGAAATCTTCAGGATAGTGAACGACCTATGTAATGATGACAGAACCTCTCCTCCGGTAGTTCCTACACAAGCACTATGCAACTCCCTGAATGATTTCTTTAGAGAAAAGATTTTATTGATCAAACAGCACATCTCCACACTTCCAACTTGTGCCCCTGTGGACGATATCTTTTTTAATCCCCTAACCTTACATTCTTTCCCCCTTATTGATTTGAAAGTCTTTTCAGAGTTACTATCTAGAGTCAAGTCAGGCTCCCCTATGGATGTCTGTCCCCCTCAAATCATGAAGGAAATCGGTCGAGCCATTCCTAACAGCATGATGTCCCTGCTTAACAACTCTCTCACCTCAGGGACAGTCCCCAATAGCTTCAAGCAGGCTCTACTGATACCCCTTATGAAGAAACCTGGAAGTGATCCATCGGACCTCACGAATTATCGGCCCATATCCCTGCTGCCCTTTTTGTCCAAAATGTTGGAGGCTCATGTTACCAACTGCCTCTCAAACTTTGTGGAGGAATCGGGCTATCTGCAACCTAATAAAGCAGGATTTCGGCCTGGTCATTCTACCGAGGCAGTAATACTGGCCGTCCAGAACACCTTGAGGTCCAACGCTGACAAAAATCTTCACCAAGCCCTGGTGCTCCTTGATTTGTCTGCGGCATTCGACACGGTTGACTATTCCATTCTGGTCAACTGTGTCGAACAGGCAGGCCTTAGAGACTCTGCCTTGGCTTGGCTAAAATTGTTCATATTCGAACGCACCCAGTCTGTCTGCCTTGGATCTTTCTCAGCTCCTAAAATCAACTCCTTTTGTGGGTCCCTCAAGGCTCTTCCTTGTCCCCCTTATTATTTAATTTGTATATGCGGCCCCTCCTTTTTGCTTTAAGAAAACAAAAAGTCACTGTATATAATTATGCAGATGACTTGCAGTTAGTCTTTGCATTCAACTCCCCAAATGCTGTGGAGGATTTTCAAGCAACCATGACCCTTATTCAGAGCTGGATGTCTCTAAATCATCTTAAATTAAACCCGGGGAAAACCAAGCTGATTTTGCCCGGTAAGAGCGAAATCAGTTGGAGCCCTAATTTCTGGCCTACGGACATGGGCCCCCCCCCTAAGAAATCACAAACAGTAAAAAGTTTGGGGGTAACCATCAACGAGGACCTCACCTTAAAATCCCAGATCGGTAATGTGGTCTCTTCTGGTTTTTTTCAACTGAGGAAAATCAGGAAAATTGCACACCTCCTCACCCACACTGCCCTAATCCAGGTGGTCATGGCCCTAATCCTTTCCCACATTGATTTTTCAAACAGTCTCTATCTAGGCTTACCCATAGGCCAACTTAGAAGACTGCAGTACCTACAGAACCAAGCTGCCAGACTGATCTGCAATGTTCCCAAATGGGTCTCGATCAAATCTGGCTTAGAGACATTGCATTGGCTTCCTGTGGCTCAAAGAGCCGAATTTAAAGCCGGTTGTATCATTTTTAAGGCATTGCAAGGTAAGGGCCCTTCCTTCATCAAACAGCTGATTGGCAGATACGTCCCCTCACGCAACTTGAGATCAGCCCACAAAGACCTACTTGAGGTACCTCGCTTTAAGAAGAAACGACAGGGAGGCAGCAGTTTTCATTTTTTAGCAGCAACCCTATGGAATTCTTTGCCGCTAGCCCTTAGACAGTGCAAGGATCTTCGTGCCTTTAGAAAGGCATTCAAGACTCACTTATTCACACAGGCATATTTGAAATAGAGACTTTCGTTTGATCCACCCTTGTTATGTTTTTTATCTCTTTCCAGCGCCAAGAAGCCTCTGGGCGTATGCGCGCTTTATAAATATTAAATAACATAACATAACATAACCATCCGCCTGATGAACTCCATCCACTCAGGATCGCCAACCGACCTATGTCCCCACCACATCTTCAACAAAGCAGACTCCATCATCGCACCCCATCTCCGCGATGTCATCAACTGTTCCTTCAACTCCGCTTCCTTCCCAGAAAGCTGGAAACATGCCGAACTCAGCGCCCTTCTGAAGAAACCCACAGCAGACCCCTCTGAACTTAAAAACTACCACCCCATCTCACTCCTCCCATTCCCTGCCAAAGTCATTGAGAAAGCCGTCAATAGTCAGCTCGCCGCCTTCCTTGAATCCAACAATTCCCTCGACACCTCACAGTCCGGCTTCCGAGCCAAACACAGCACCAAAACCGCCCTCATCGTAGCTACAGACGACATCCAAACACTACTGGACAACGGAGAAACAGTTGCCCTCATCCTACTTGACTTCTCCGCCGCCTTCGACACAGTCTGTCATGGCACACTCAAACAACGCCTCAGCAACGTCGGAATACAAGGAAAAGCTTTGGACTGGATCATCTCGTTCCTCGCCGGGAGAACCCAGAGAGTCCGCCTCCCCCCATTCATTTCAAAGGCCACCGAAGTCATCTACGGAGTACCACAAGGATCATCACTCAGTCCCACCCTCTTCAACGTCTACATGAGTCCCCTCGCATCCATCGCGCGACAACACAACCTCAACATCATCTCCTACGCAGACAACACCCAGCTGATCCTCTCCCTCACCAAAGACCCCAACACTGCCAAAACCAATCTACACGAAGGAATGAAAGAAGTAGCCGAATGGATGAAGAACAGCCGGTTAAAACTAAACTCGGACAAAACGGAAGTCCTCATCCTAGGATCATCTCCCTCTGCCTGGGACGACTCGTGGTGGCCACCGGCCCTGGGTACAGCACCCACACCTACAGACCAGGCACGTAACCTGGGCTTCACCCTAGACTCCTCCCTCTCGATGACCAAACAAGTCAGCGCCGTCTCATCTTCATGCTTCAACGTCCTTTGCATGCTCAAAAAATCTTCCGTTGGATCCCCACCGAAACAAGAAAGACTGTCACTCACGCACTGGTCACTAGCCGACTGGACTATGGAAACACCCTCTACGCCGGAACCACAGCCAAACTACAGAAAAAACTCCAACGCATCCAAAACGCCTCAGCCAGACTCATATTGGACATTCCCCGCCAAGCTCACATAACCGGTCACCTGAAAGACCTCCACTGGCTCCCAGTCAACAAGAGAATAACGTTCCGTCTCCTCACACACGCACACAAGGCCCTCTACGACTTAGGACCCGAATGCCTCAACACACGACTATCATTCTACACACCCACCGCCAACTGCGATCATCCAATCAAGCACTCGCCGCAGTTCTGCGCATCCATAGATCCACCGTGGGAGGAAGATCCTTCTCCTACTTAGCGGCCAAAACCTGGAATTCTCTCCCCACCCACCTCCGCCTTACACAGAACCACCTTTCCTTCAGAAAGCAACTAAAAACCTGGCTATTCGATAAGTAATACACACACCTTCCCCCCAAGCGCCTTGAGACCCTCTGGGTGAGTAGTGCACTATACAAATGTCAGAACTTGAACTTGAACATGAGTGTGAAGAGGTGGTAGGGCGATGTCTGGCGCTACGAAGGCGGATGAAAGCATCCTCTCAGAGTGTCACCAGTCTTAGGGATAGCTCTGGCCTAACTGTATGTGTTCCTCGGGGAGTTCTTACTATTTATTATCAGTTTTATACTGAGCTGTATACTCAGCAGAAGATTCAGGGTGATGTGAACGATATGCCGGACGCTGGGGAATTTATACAGTTAGACCAGGAGGAGGTGGAGCTGTTAGATCGTGGTATAACTATGGATGAATTAGAGGCGGCTGTTAATGGATTAGCTAGTGGGAAGGCTGCTGGTTCGGATAAGCTCCCCGTGGAGGTGTACAGAGTATTTTTCCATGATCTTAAAAAGGAGCTGTTCGAGACGATATATACCGCTTAAAACGGTCAAGCACCTAAAACATGGGATGAATCCACTGTTGTTGTTTTTAAAAAGAAGGGGAAACCTTCTGAGATTCCAGGTTCATATCGACCAATTTTATTACTTAATTGTGATGGCAACATTTATTCCAAAATATTGGCAAATCAATTGGCAAAAGTAATATCACCTTTGGTATCTCTATACCAGCATGGTTTTATCCCTTCTCGAGGAACAGTGGCTCATATTAATAAAGTTGTGACACTATTTGATGTCACTCAGGCTGAAGGACGGGATCTGGGACTAATATTAGACGCAGAGAAAACGTTTGATCGTGTTTCATGGGATTGTTTATGGAACATCATGGGTCGAGCATGATTTGGACAAGGATTTATTCAGGCGTTACAGGTGTTATATAAATCACCAAATGCTAGGATCAGTATAGGCAGTAGGGTATCAGAACCCGTGGTAATAACTAGAGGAACTCGGCAGGGGTGTCCCTACTCCCCTTTATTATTTGCTATTTATATTAATCCTTTTATCAATATGCTGGACAGCAGCCCCTCAGTGCGACCTTTTATTGTCCGGGAAATACAGCATTCCGTATTTGCTTATGCAGATGATATCGCTATTGCTACCAGTGATCCGGCTACAGCAATTATAGAAATAGAACGATTGGCAAAAGTATTCGTTAACAGCTGTTGTTGGGGCAAGATGGCGGCCTCGTGAGGTTGTGCAAAGGATTGCTCCCTGCTCTGCTAGTTTAATGCCTTGGCTGACCTGCCTGTAACTAACTGCAACCGGCTACCTGATCCAGGAAGAGAGAAAACGGTCTCCCCTACCTCGCGAACGCACTCACGGCTCTCCCGTGGCTCACCCGCAGCTTCTGCAGCTCTCCCACGGCTCTCCAGCGGATCCCGCAGCTCGCCTGCAGCTCTCCTGGGTGTGCTGCATCCTCAGAGTGGCGGCTGGTGCGGAGCGTATTTTTGCCGGATTCGAATTTTAGCTTTCCTTCTCTGTTTGGTAGTGGCTGTCTCCTACCCCTGACGGCTTTGCGGCTCCGCAGTGGTTGAGGCTTTAAGAGAATTTTGCAGCTGTGCAGGGTGGATGGTTGTATTGTGGATTGCCAGGATTGCCAGGACACAATTGGCGGAACTCTGCTTACGGACTTTGCGGAGCAGAGTCGGGTGGAGGCAGTGTGTTACAGCTTTCCATTCGAGTTTCTTCAGACGGCAACAAATGACACCCCCTGTGTGGTTAAGGATGGGGTTAAGGATGTGGCTAAGGAAGGGGCCAAGGATGTGGCTCCCAGCAGCCAGGATGGCAGCCTAACGGATGCTGGAAATCCCGGCACGGATCACACTCCAGATCCAGGAACCAAGAGGAAAACTCTTGCGGTCCCAGGCATGTTTTCAGGAAAACCGGTAAGCCGCAAGCCCCTACCACAGCCCAAGGGTATCACCGAACGTACGCCTATTCTATTGAGGAGTAAGAAAATAATTACAAATGCCCCTGTTTCTATGCCAGGGAGGGGCGGGTGCAGAAGCCACAAGTGTGATGGAGACCCCTGGCTCTGGATATGACTCTTTTCAAATACCGAGTATTTCGTCAAACCGTGCCAGCGCTATTTCTTTATGTGAAGGTGCCCAAGCTATGTAGCCAGTGCCCCCTGCCATGGCATCAATGGAGCTAACCGATATACTAGGGTTGGAGAACAATAGTCCTGCTTTATCTATTCTCTCTACTCAAGCCTTAACTCAGACAGGGGGAAATGCTGGCCTTGACTCAAGATGCCTAGAACCAGAGCTGAACTCTCTCTCAGAGGCGCAGCATGGAGGGGCACAATACCCGGTACCCAGGATGGAGATAATTTTTTCTCCATGGCAGAGGATTCAGAGTCTGCTGCAGGAAGTGATCTGGACATAGTCATCTGAGGGGGAAGGGTCAGCAAATGCCAGTGATACTGGTAGTGCACCGAACACCGCGGAAACACTATGGCTGGCACCCATGCTAGGCGGGGGGATGGGTGCCAAAAAACCACCTGTGCCCAATCTGATTTGGATCAACATCTACAGTGGGACTATTCTAACATTAATCTCGGCCATGAAGGGGAAGAAGAAGGGCGTGGGTTTCAAGAGAACCCCCAGGCTTCTGGGACTAAGGATGGGCAGGGACCTTCAATGGCTCTTAGATATGCAACTCTTAAAGCGATGCAATTGGAGACCCGCCAAGAACATAAAAGGGCCCAAATTGCGACAAAAAAATTCAGGGGGCAATCAGAAAGACTACAAAAGCCTGCACTGAAGTCATGGCTCGTACAACTGCGCTGGAGGAACGGGTGGTGGGCCTTGAAGCTGGCTTTTAGAGCTCAGAGCAGAAGACCTCTGCTAATGATGCCAGAATGATGGACGTATTGTGGAAGCTTGAGGAGTCGGAGAACAGACAGTGGCGAAACAATCTGCTCCTGTTGGGTATTGAAGAGAATGCCGAGGGGGGGGGACATACACAGCTTTGTAATCAAGTTTTTCAAGTCTGCTTTCCCAGACTTATCATCCTGGAACTGGGAAGTTGAGATCCAGCGTGTTCATCGGTTCCCCCTAATGGTCAAGAAAAATGCTGGGCAAGATCAGAGGCCACGAGCCATTCTTATTTTTTTGGGAACTTTCTTTTGTGACAGGCAGTCTTTGAAAAGACTAGACCAGACGCCAAGAAAACCGCTGAAGGGCAGACTTTCTTTGTGAGGCCGTACTTCTACCATACCACGGTGGAGAGACGGTGGCGTCTGAGGCAGATGATTCCATCATTCCAGAAATTTATTTGATGAACCCTGCTCGCTTGAAAGTGATATTTCAGTGCCGGACAAAGGTGTTTACGTCTGAGATCCAAGCGGGGGTTATCTGAAAGAGCTATCGGGTGAATAGGACTGGGTGCTTGAGGAGTGGCTGCAAGGGGAGCAAGGGGAGCACTGGGGGGGATATAGGGATTTGTTAAGGTAGGGAAAGAGGGCCATGGGCCAATGTGTTCTTGTTTCCCCCACCTCTACTTCTACGGAGTACTTTTTTCACTGACGTATGGTGACTATTCGACCTTGTTTGAAGCTATTTATTTGTTTTTTGTCTATTCATCTTCCTTACTTTGACCTCTTGTACTCCACTGGTATTCTTTATGTATTCTATTGGATGGAGACTTCAAGTGTTAACGGAGTGGGGATCTGGGGGCTGTATTTTTCTTGACATAGGCGCAGCCAAGGCATTTGCCTTATTTTTTTGTTATTATTCTCTTTTTTTGGGTCAGGAAGCAACAGGGGCGCACAACCTGGGAGGCATCACAAGGGTCTGTTGACCTTTTTTGCCCATGTGATGGGGGGGGGGGGGACCGGGGTGGGGGTGGACGGATCCTTAGTAAGGGGGTAAGGCAATGGGCATGTGGAAACCAGCTATCAGAACTTATGTGCTTTTAATAGGTCTTCGCTGTGTTTATTGTTGGTACAATATATAAAAGCAGTGGGGGGTGTCCGGATAGCCACGATTAATATATGTGGTTTGAATGACCCAGTCAAGCGGGCAGGATTAAAGAGGACATTCGAATTCTCCGGGCCGATATTATCTGTCTCCAGGAGACTCATATCCAAGCTAGTAAAAGTCAAATTTTTAAATTAGATGGGTTTCAGTTGGTGATATGTTCAAAACAGGAGACCAAGACTAGGGGGGTTGCTATATTTGCCTGCAGGGCTTTAGCGAACTTCCCACGCTCATTCTCAGACAAATATGGTAGATGGGCGGTAACTCAATGTGTTATAGATAATAATTTTTTCACCCTTTGCTCTGTTTATGGCCCGGTATTGGATGCTACTGAGGTATATGACTGGCTGAACACAGAATTGGTGGGCTGGCCGCTCCCACTGATTGTCTGTGGCGATTTTAATATAAATTTGGGCCGGGCTGTACAGAATTCATCCGAAGCCGGTACCCAGGGGAGGAAACCGAAAGTCTTCAGGTCTTTGTGCCAAATGAGAGAGCTCCATGGGCTAGTAGATGTGTGGGCTGCAATAAGAAATGGGGAAGATGGGTTTACATATTACTGCGCCCCGCATCACTCACATTCCAGGCTAGACTATTTTTTCATTTCTCATAATTTGGTGGCAGGTTGCAACATTCAGAAATATCCCAAGGTTATGTCCGATCATAATCCGTTGGTTCTGAAACTGTCATTCAAGTGTTTAAAGAAGAGGCCCAGAGGGACTTTTAATCGTGGGAGCACTAGTCCGCAATTTGTTTGGGACGTGCTTAAAGCCGGGATTAGAGGGGAGATGACACAGTTCGGATGGCAGGCTCAAAAACAAGAGAAGGATAAGATTAATAATCTATATGCGGAATTGAGCAGAGCCAAATTAAACCTGGGCCAGGTGATTCTGGATAAAGGGGATATTGAGGCGGCACAAACGCAGATTGCAACTTCTAGAGCTGCTATAACCGAGATCTCAGCTAGTAAGGCAGCTGCCAGGTATCTTGCCTAGCGCACATAAATGTACGAAAGCAATGAGAGAACAGGACATACCCTTGCTCTGCATATTAGGGAAAAAGATGCTCAAGCCCTGATCATGGAACTCAATGATCCAGATATTGGTTTTGTAAAAGATTCTGATGCTATTCTTCTAGCTTTTGAAAAATTCTACCAGAGATTATACTCGGAGGAAAGGATGCATACTTTAATTCTGCAGGATGAGATAGCGGGATTCCTTGATCGAGTTCCAATTGAACCTTTGTCGCCCAAAGATTTGGGTATGCTGGAAGCACCATTCACCTTAGCTGAGGTTGGTAAGGTTCTAGAATCAATTCCATCCGGTAAAGCTGTTGGGCTTGATTTTTTGCCAGGGGAATTCTTTAAAAAATTTGCCATGCAGCTCGCCCCAATCTTGTTGGAACTATTTAGTTTGATTCAGGCGGGGGAATCTCCACTTGATTCATGGAGATTTGCTAAAATTGTTGTTTTTTAAAGACAGTCAAGCCAGCTACTGACCTAGGAGCTTACCGGCCAATTGCTTTGATTAATAATGACGTCAAAATGTATTCTAAGATTTTTGTGAATAGACTGGCCTCTGTCATTAAAAAAGTGGTATCATATAATCAACATGGTTTTGTTCCGGGTCGAGAAAATATAGACCACATCCTTAGAGTCATAACTTTATTTGATTACACCAAGGTGACAGGAGACCCTATGGCGTTAATTGTACTTGATGCTGAAAAAGCTTTCGATAGGGTCTCCTGGCCCTTTTCATGGGCAGTTATGAAACACTATGGAATTGGGGAAGGTTATATTCGGGCTATAAAAGGCATGTATTTAGATCCTGTAGCCAAGATAGCACTGAAGGGAGTATATTCTGGAGAGATCAGCATAGAGCGGGTTACCAGGCAAGGCTGCCCCTGCTCTCCTTTGCTATTTGCATTCTATATTGACCCCCTAATCAGATTAATACAAGAGAGCCAGGCAATTCAACCTGTATGTGCTCCAGGATCGGCGGTAAAAATTTTAGGATATGCTGACGACCTAGTAATAGTTACTCCAACTCCACAGGAGACTCTATCTGAGCTTGGGGCCATTACATCTCAATTTGGGGAAATCTCTGGCTACCATATGAATGAAAGCAAAACTCAAATAGTGATTAATGAGAAGGTAGATATGGCCGATCCACGGATTGTACCTAGTGCAAGATATCTCTGGGTCGAGATTAGTTTGGACCCAGCCACAATTGTGGATCTAAATCTCGTGCCACTCTTAATGAAAACTGATACTAAGAGAATGAGTAATCTACACTTGACACTTATGGGGCAAAGTAATGTCATTAAAATGATTTTTTTGCCAAAATTCTTTATTATTTTAGGGCTATCATTATGGAATTAAGTAAAGCTTGGTTCCGGAAATTTGATCAGGTCATTTCTTGGTTTTTATGGGCGGGGCAGCGCTAAAGACGAGCTTTACGATATATGACTTTGCCGAGAGATCGGGGGGGATGGTCCGGTCCTAATTTTCAGATCTACTTTTGGGCCACCACTTTGAAGTACTCTGCCGAACTGATAAATTGTGCTAATTCAGATGACTTTGGATGCTCGATTTTTCAACTTCTTTGTGGGGTAGAGGCCAGGGGTTTGTTATTGCGACAGATTGATTTTGCTTATTTTAAGAGGGTCAAGTTCAAGGTGCTGGTCAGCGTATATAAAGTCTGGACTGTAGTCAGGAAAAAGACTGGAATCCCCCGGGTGCATAGGTATTCCCCTTTTGGTAGCAATACCACTCTTTGCTCGGATATTTTTAATGATGGCTACTTTCGCAGGTGGAGGGAGAAAGGGATCTATTGTATTGGGGATCTTTTGTCCGGGGACTGTATACTTTCTTTCGATGTTTTCAAGGAACGGTTTGGGATTGGGAACATGGATTTCTTTACATTTCTACAAGTTAGGGACTTTTTAGATAAGAAATGTCACAACCGGGGACAAATTCCATTGTTAGAAATGTTAAGAAATACAATACCTCAAACAGCTGCTATTTATAAAGTCATTACGGAAAGAATTGGGGTTGACGTAGCTAAATATTTTGAACAATGGCAAGCACAGGTACAGGCTGGGCAGAGGGATTGTGAGGACTCTATGTACTATAGCCAAACCTCATTTATATCTGCCAATTTGCAAGTACAGTGCTTCAAAACTTGGTGTAATTTGGATGTTACCCCGGCCTGAATACATAGGTGGGGGGTACCACTGGTATTAGCAGTCCGCGTTGTTGAGAGGTGGCTGCGTATAGTACCCATATGTTCGCGACCTGCTCAAAACTCTCTCAATTACTATCTAAAATTGAACTTAGGCTGAGGGAAATTTTGGGTCTTTCTCTGATACTTACCCCGTTGACTGTCATGTTGGGTATTTCCGATCAAGCAATGGATGAAAACTATAAGAAACTTGTATTTGTTTCCATGGCTGTCTATCACCTATGCGTAGCCACAGAATAGCTAGATGTAACCCCTCCGACTGATTATGTTTGGCTTAATAAATTATTGCCTATATATAATTGGGAAATGGTGGTGGTGAAGAGGAGAGGAAGGCGGGCTAGCGAGAAAGGGGAGAAGCTCTGGTTGCCTATGTCTAATTGGCTCAATCGGTAGGCATATTTATATTTTCTTCTTTTCCATGTACCCATCTATTGCATTATGTTATTATCTTATTCTTATTCGGTTTTTCTTTGTTTTCGTTTTGTTTTTCCTGAATTGGTTTGTTGGGGGAAGGATGGATCTGCCAGGATGGTGGGGGAGAAAAATTATGAAAAATGTTTGGGGAATTACCAACAGTTCTTGATTTTTCTGTTGATTGTTATTGAATATGTTTGTTTTCTGTGCTTGGTATGTATCAGGTTATAAATTAAATAAGATGAAAACACAAATACTATGTACAAAAAATATGAAGTCCGAGGATCCAAGATCTGTTAAGGAGGTAACATACCTAGGGATAAAAATCAGGGGGCATATTATCAAGGGGGTTTATCTCCGCTTTTTTGGCTTTAAAAGCCAAGAAAGCGGAGATAAAATTATCTCCCTATTACCAAGCTGTCGCTAACACCAGTTAGTGACAGCTAATAGGAGATAGCGACCATCTTGGGCCCCGCTTTGCATGTCAGTGATATTTATCACTAATGACATGCAAAGTGGGCGTGCCAAGATGTTAGCGACTGGAAACAGTCCCTAACATCGCTATCTCCTATTACCAACTTTTGGAGATATTCGCGCTAAGCGCGAATATCTCCAAAAGCTAACACCTGCCCTGAGCAGTTCTTAGCCATGTTATCCAATGGGAGGTGGATAACATGGCTAAGAGCATTTGCTCGATAATGCATGAATATTGCGGACTTTTCAGCGATATTCATGCATTGCGGCCGTTTTTTATCGCATTTGCGATAAACCTTGCTAATAGCAAGGTTTATCTGCGATAAAAATCGCCGATGTGCGTCGATAATTTTTGTCTCTAAACAAGTTAGAGACAAAAATTATCGCTAGTTGTTGGTAATATGCCCCCAGGTTATCTATGAGAGAAATAGTGGCAGTAAATTGGATAGATATCATGTCCAAGATCAAAGAATCCTTAGCAGGATGGGGGCCGTCTTCAACTTACGCTGGTGGGTAGAGACAATATTTAAAAAATGAATATTCTACCTAGGGTGCTATACTTTTTTAGATCTGTCCCTTTAGAGACTAAAGAGCAACTTCAGCAATTGCAAACTGCAAGTGCTACATTTCTATGGGCCTCCTATGGTAGACCTAGAAGAGCAATGCGGTTTATGACACTGCTGAGAGAAAGGGGGGGTTGGTCAATATCAGATTTTACATTGTATTATTATGCCTGTCTTCTGCTTAAAATGCGGGCATTGCTGACCGGGAAAGAGGTCAGTAAAGCAGCAGAAGTTCCATCAATCTTTCATGTATTACTTGGGGCGGAAGTCAAAAATTGTTTGTTTTTTGGAAGTTGATGGTAGCTACTATAAACAGACTTGTTCCAAGATTATGGAGGCCACTTTCAATGTTTGGAAAGCTATTCGGACAAAATTTTCTTTAACTGGGATAATATATTACACTCCACTAATGCTGTACGTATTTTGCCTGCTATTTTTTGGTACTTGATGGTTAGAAATTGGAGACGCAAAGGTATTGTGCAAATAGGTGATTTGTTTGAAGGGGAGGGGCTTTATTCATCATTTTCAGATTTTTTGCTAGGCAATATGATGTACCTAGCCCACAGTTTTTTAAGTTTCTCCAAATCCGGGATTTTTTATCTAGGAAAAAGCTGGTAGCTGTACGTCATAGACTGGTCGAATCAATTAGGCGTCAGGAGATAATGGGGGCTGTATATAAAACATTGTTATCAGCTAAGGTAGATGATTTGGAGAAAAATAATTGAAAATGGGCTAATGTTCTGGGTGAACAAGTGATGTCTTTAGAGAAGGTCATTATTATGGCTCGAGAAACATTTCTATCTGCGAATCTGAAAGCTCAGTTTTTTAAAACTGCCTTCAATTTATATTAAACCTTTCAAAGATGCTTAAATGGGGAGGGAAGTATGATGGCAAGTGTTTTCGTTGTGGGAGTGACAATGCAGATTCTCTACATGTATTTTATGCTTGTAGTAAGCTTTCTGTATATATTAGCAATATTGAAACGTTTTTGTCTGTTATAACTTGGATGTCTATTAGTATTACTGCAGCCATGATGATGTTAGGCACTGGAGCTGACTTAGAACTTGGGAAACCAATGTATAAACATTGTTACTTATTGTTTTTGGCCATGACTGTCGAGTTGCTGCTTGGCTGCAACTTGAGGCTCCCATCTTTGAAGTGTAGTGAGCTAGAATGTATAACATATATAATTTAGAATATAGTTTGTTTGCTGCTAAAGGCTCAAGGAAACGCAAGACAGGTATTATATTTGGGGGGCTTTTCATGAGTATATGAATGCTTAAATTATGTTGATAAAATCTGATGCTGTGATACAATAAAATTGTAAAATAAAAAAAATGAAATGCCGAAACATATCTGAATTGTCGCCCTGCCTTGGTAACTGACGAGCAACTCTCTGGAGAGACCTACCTCAGTCACTATAGTTCCATCAAGCTGTGGTACCTGGAGATCCATCCCCTCTACTGACTATTTGTCCCTTCTAAACCTATAGTGCCTTACCCTAACCAACATGTCGGGTCCTGGCCCGTCCGTGACTGGGGAAAACTCTAACAGAGCAGACCCTAGACCTCTGACCTCCTCCCCGCCAGCCATCCACCAAAATCGTGAGCTCGGTACTTCTCCAAAGACCCTGGAGTCTGCTCAAACCAATCTATCTCTCCTTCCACAGTTACATGCCCCATGGACTGCTCCTAAACCTTTGAACCCCTGCCCTCCAGCACCCCCAGCTAATACTGATCTTAAAACTCTTCACACCAGAGCGGCTAAACTCACCCAGAGTATTCATAGCTCCATTCTGGACCTTATGAACCTCCTTCACCTTGCCGAGCTCTCCCTTGCTACCTTCAAGCCACCTCATACCTCCCCCCATGGAACACCGAGCCTCCCAAGCACCCACTCCCGCTACCTCTGAGACATCTTTGCCCGCGCAAACAACCTTGCCTCTTCTCAGAAGAGGAATCCCGAGCTCTCGCCATCCTCCACGACCACAACTCTGTCCAAGCCATCCCCCGTCCACTAGATACGAGTCCTGAACACCCCCATCAGCACGTTCACCGTCAACCCCAACAGGCCAGCTAGCCTACATAACAGAAGTGTGGTAAAAAGCAACCTTGCACCTGTATTCTTGTCCGTCCAGGCTCCTGACACTCCCCCAGACCCCCCTATCTGGTCTTTTCATCAAATACCGTTCAGCAGTCAAGCATGCCGCTGATATTGCCGATCTCATCCTGAACAAAAACCTAGACCTAGCTATACTAACTGAATCTTGGCTCAATGAATACTCTTCACCTTGCCTTGACTTATTCGTCCCTCCCAATTACAGCATCGCCAGGTTGGACAGACATTCCAACAAGAAAAGAGGAGGCATTGCCTGCATCTACTGATCCTCCCTGCTTGTCACAGAACTCTTGGCGGATTACACCGACTCCTGCGAATACCTCGCACTCTCCATCTGCAGCAACTCATTACACCTTTGTAACTTCCACATTTTTTACCACCCTCCAGGTTCTAACGACTCTTTCACTGATCACCTCTTGGAAATCATCACAACTAAGATTTCCTCCAATGCCACAGAGATTTTCCTGGGTTATTTCAACTTGCACTGGAATGGCACTAAAGATCCCTACGTCAACGTCATCAAAGACCTCCTAACCAACCAAGCCCTGACTCAAGCCTGCTCTCTGCCAACCCACTCAAAAGGGGCCATCCTTGACTGAATCATTTCTAAGGAATCCTCAGTCAAGCTTATCTCCATAGACCCATGTGGCTGGTCTGACCATCACTCCATCTCTTTCATTTTACCTGGGACCCGCAAGACAGAGACGCTGCAACCGGTGATTCCCAAACGCTGGACCAGAGACACTAAGAACCTCGACCTTATGAAACTAGAGGCTCGCTGCAAATCTGACCCCCCCCCGCACATAACCACGGTCAGCACCATCAATGAACATTACTCCTCGTCCATCTCAAACGTTCTGGACAACCTTGCCCCTTTGAAACTAAAAGGAACACAAATCAAAGACAGAAACCCCTGGTTCACTGGTTTCCTCAACATGGAGAGGAGATCCCTATGGCAATCAGAAAGAATCTGGAGACAACGCCCCTCTACAATGCATCTAAAACTCCTCCGCCAGGCGAAAAACGCCTACAACAAGCACATCCTCAATTCCGAAAAAGAATATTTCAGATCTGAATTGGGGAACGCCAAGAATAGACCCCGCAAGCTTTTTGAACTGATAAAACTCCAATCTAATAAACTGGCTAAAACACCTTAAGAATCCCCCAAATCTTTAATATCGTCAGAGGAATTCTCCTCTTTCTTCGGTGATAAAACCACAGCATTAGGAATTGAACGCAGTACCAGCACCTACTATCAACCCCTTCCTGACCTGCCCCCTTTTTCTGCACCAACCCTTCTGGCCTCACCTAAAAACCAAGCACGCTGGACTGACTTCGAATACTATAACGAACATTCCATCTCCAAAATCCTCTCTACCTTAAACCCAAATAACCACTTTAATGACCCGCTACCTTCCAACTGCCTCGCTGCCGCCTCCCAATCCATCGATCCTTGCTGGACTGCAATAATCAACGCCTCTCTCCAGCATGGTTCGATTCTGGACCATTTGAAAGCCGGCCAAGTCCTCCCTATTTTGAAAAAACCATCACTGGATCCAGCCTGCCCTGACAATTTCAGACCTATCTCCAATATGCCGCTATTAGCCAAAGTATTGGAGAAGTGTGTACAACAGCAACTAAGTCATCACATCAACAACTTCCACCTACTTGATGACTTCCAATGTGGATTCAGTCCAGATCACAGCACTAAAACTACTATGCTCCACATCGTGGACGATGCCCTCCAAGCCCTAGACCAAGGCAAAACCTGCCTTCTAATCCTCCTTGATCTATCCTCCTCCTTCGATACAGTCAACCATGAAAAACTACTTGACTGCTTCAAACTCAGGATGGGTCTGGATGGCGTGGTCCTAGAATGGTTCAGGTCCTTCCTCCACAACCGCTCTCAGAGATTCCTCATCAACGGCAACCTATCAGCACCCACCCCGGTCACGGTTGGAGTCCCCCAAGGTTCAACCCTGTCCCCCACCCTCTTTAATCTTTACTTAGAGCCACTCACCGAAGTTCTTCGTACCGCCAACATCTCCTACCATATGTTTGCGGACGATACCCGAACATATGTAAATGTGGGATACTTGTATAGCGCACAGTTACTCTACCCGAGTGTCCCGGCGCTGTAGACCGCTGGGGAACCCGTCCTGGTTTTCCCTGTGAGATGGTCCCTTTTGGGTATCTCCAGGGTGAAACCAGGCATCCCTGGCGTCTGTGGGGGCCGTTGTAGAGATGAGGCAAGCTAATGCCCAGAGTTGCCGAGTGTGCTCCCTGGTCGGAGTGGGCACCGATGCGAGAATTATCAGTCCGCTGATCCTGGTCCAAGACCCTGCCGCGTCGGGAATCGAACCCTGGTCCCGGGCCGTTCTCTGCACTCGGGTCTGCCGCCTCTAACCAGTGAGCCACACCTCTCCACAATACATCAATATCTTTTCGCACGAGGAGATCTTGTCCCTCAATGAGACCCTGAAACTGATTGTCCAATGGCTAGCCAATAACCAACTCAAACTTAACGCAAAGAAAACTGAATTCCTCCTAATTTCCCCTTCAAAAGCTAATCCGGAGATTCAGATGTGGATCAAGGCCATCACAGCCCTGAACTGCCCGCCGACCATTGTGGACTCTGCCAAATCCCTGGGCATAATCTTCGACTGTAACCTGAACATGCGAGACCACATTAACTCGATGGCTAAAGCAGCCAGATTCCACCTGAGCTACCTTTGGAAGCTGAAACCTTTCATTGATGCTCCTGACTTTAAAAAATGGCAGTTCAAGCACTAGTCATATCTAGACTGAAATATGGTTGTTCCACCCTTACAGGATTACTCAAGATCTCCTTAGCACCTCAAAAAGCCTGCCTCCACGCGGCCGCCAGACTACTCACAGGCACCAGGAAATTCGAACACATCTCCTCACACATGAAAGCGCTGAACTGGCTCCCTTTAGAGGCCAGAATTCAGTTGAAACTGGCATGCATTACACACAAGGCTCTATACACAAACTCCCCTGCTTATCTGGCACAGAAACGTGTGGTATCTGGAGGAAGCAGGAACTCCCGGTCTGCTAGTAACCTCTTACTCCAACCTGACTTCTTTCAGAAAAAAAGAACCTACAATAGGGCTTTCACCGGAGCAGCACCAAGAATTTGGAACTCTTTCCCACACGCCATCAGAAGAATCCCTTCTCTAGCACATTTCAAAAAGGAGGCCAAAACTTTCCTCATGGGTAAATTCCTCATCTAAGGCCTGCCCTCAACCACCACATTGTGCCAGATGAATCTAAGACTATCGCTTCTCTCCCAGATCACTAATTCTCCCCGCTGAGAATATGTGGGACCCTTGTTTTTACTGACTCTAACGATGATTATAACCATAGACCTTTATCCCCCTCTTTCCCTATGTTCTCAGCACCCCAGCCCCTTACCATCCTTTCTGTGGATTATGTTTATTTCTGCACTTGAAACTTTTGTTTATTTCACCACTGTATACCGTGTAAAGCGCACTGTGATTAATAACTGTTCATTTACATAATCTTAGAAGTAACTCTGCTTTATCTGGGTTTTGCAGCCCTGAAGAAGTCAAATATGTATTATGTTGCATGACGAAACACGTGTTGGCTGCTTTTCTTTTGCATAATCTGAAGAACTGTTCATTTGTAATTTTGGATGTAGACTACGCTCTGTGAAAAAAGAAGAATACTTGATTCAAAGGAAATTGAATACATTCATGGACATTGAAGCATGAAGTATTTGGACCTGCATACTACTTCATGAACTGACTTTATGATAATTGTTATAGGTTTTGAGTGCTCGGGGAGGAGTTTTCATTTGTTGTGTTACCCTGACATTAGAGGGTAATAGGTAAGATTTTAGAGGTAACCAATCTTTCTTCCCCTTTGAGCACCATTGAATACATGATTAACTTAGCTACCTTTACCCAAAATTAGTCTTGAGCGCCCGGCCAAATACCTGGTTACCTAGGGTTCTATTTTACATTAGAATAGTAATCACACAATATACACTGTGCCAACTTGCACTGGGCAATATTTACAGGGGATTATATATACCTGACAGGGCCACTTGGACCCCTGTCAGAACCATCACTTAGTAAAGATCACTTAGAGGATAACTCAAACATAAATACAGTATGCAAAACCTCATATTCATAAACCACATTTAGAGGCATAAAACAGGGTGCGTAAATCATACTACATAAATCACATTTCCTAGCACCACATCCATCACATTAGGGCCTGGCACCCTTCAAACCTAACAGTCCCCCTGGCCAACTGGCCTTCTCAAAGGGGCTCAAAATGCCCTATGTCCAAAGTGTCAGGGCGGCTACCAATGCAGCAGAATCCCTGTGCACAATCGCGCAGACCTAATCGTGGCAGCTGGCACTAAGTGCTGCCCAGCTGTGAAAGTACGGGGCTTAAAGGCGGGCACTCAGGGGCACAGCTCATTAGCTGCAGTGGCCCACAACAGCGATAGCGATGATTTTCATAGTACGGCAAATGCGGGCACTCAGCAGCACAGCTCCTCAGCTGCAGCAGCCCACAATAGCGGTAGCGATGATTCTCGTAGGACGGCAAATACGGGCACTCGGCGGCACAGGTCCTCATCTGCAGCAGCCCACAATAGCGATAGCGATGATTCTCGTAGGACGGCAAATGCGGGCACTCTACGGCCACAGCTCCTCAACTGCAGCGGCCCACAATAGCGATAGTGATGATTCTCGTAGGACGGCAAATGCTGGCATTTAGCGGCCCCAGCTCCCCAGCTGCAGCGGCCCACAAAAGTGATAGCTATGATTTTTGTAGGACGGCAAATGCGGGCACTCAGCGGCCACAGCTCCCTAGCTGCAGCGGCCCACAATAGCGATAACGATGACTTTTGTAACACAGGCAAATGCTGGATCTCAGCAGCAACCGCTCCTCAGCTGCTGCGGCCCACAATAGCGATAATGATGACTTTGGTAACACAGGCAAATGTGGGCTCTCAGCGGCAACAGCTCCTCAGCTGCAGTGACCCACAATAGCGATAGCGATGAATCTCGTATGACGGCAAATGCGGGCACTCTGCGGCCACAGCTCCTCAGCTGCAGCAGCCCACAATAGCGATAGCGAGTATTCTCGTAGGACGGCAAATGCTGGCACTTAGCGGCCACAGCTCCCCAGCTGCAGCGGCCCATAATAGCGATAGCTATGATTCTCTTAGGGCGGCAAATGCGGGCACTCAGCTGCCACAGCTACCCAGCTGCAGCGGCCCACAATAGCGATAACAATGACTTTGGTAATACAGGCAAATACGGGATCTCAGCGGCAACAGCTCCTCAGCTGCAGCGGCCCACAATAGCGATAACGATGACTTTGGTAACACAGGCAAATGCGTGCACTCAGTGGGAACAGCTCCTCAGCTGCTGCGGCCCACAATAGCGATAATGATGACTTTGGTAACACCGGCAAATGCGGGCTCTCAGCGGCAACAGCTCCTCAGCTGCGGTGGCCCACAATAGCGATAACGATGACTTTCCGCCCGCATTCCCAACCAGTAGAACCAGAGGCTCTAAAATTCTGAACAGAAGCCTCACCTGCGAGGAGAATTCCCCTCAAATAGGAATCCGAATGGCTGATGGGGTGAAGTCTAATGTCCCTGAGACTTCAGCAGGAGGCAAGCTCAAATCAGGCCCTTGGGTAGTTGCTCCAGCAAGATGGATGAAAGTTTCAAAGTCCTTTTCCTCTAGTTACACGGACAGAGGTTTGTCTTGGCATCCAGAAGTAACACGTTCTTCCTCCAGAAAAGAATTAAAATATAGCGCTCACAGGGCGCAGGGAGCCATTGCTCCAAAAGGAAAAGTCCTCAGCAATTAAGGGGGCAATTCAGGGCCCAGGGAGGCAAGCCCTCATGGCAGTTCCTCCTGTGCAAGTAAACAAGAAAAGAGAGGTCAAATCAGTCTCAGAACTGCCACAAGAAATGGAGCGAGATAAGGATCACACACTCACTAGGGTGGATAGGAAGGCCCTCACACACTGACCTAGTCAGTGTCATGCTTCATCACTGGGCCCCACCAAAGAGGCCGAGTGTCCCTTTGGTGTGCTGCGACGCCAGAAAGACTGCGGAGCTGGTTGTGTGAAGAAGGACGTCTTGTGAGGGTGAAAATAAAATTAAAAGTGTCTAGAGGGTATCAGTAAAAGGTTTAATAGGTGATCCCTAGGACACGAATACAGAGTATTATGTGTCTGAATTTATATGCCAAGGTTAAGGATTGGTTAAATTCAGAGGAAATACATTAAATCAGTCAACATGTTTCTGCCATATGGGTGGTGTAAATTTACCAAGGCATTCATCAGGACTATACCCCGGTGGTATGGACTCTCTAATCGTCCACCCTGACCTGGGGGCGTGAAAGTGAAAATTATAGAAAAGGTGAAAAAAGTGCTTTTGAAAAAGGAAGAGCTAGTTGCTCATTCCAAAATGCTCCAAAATCAGGAGTATCTCAGCACCTGCAAAGTGAAGTACACATACAAACACAAACAGACAAACATAATCAATTAATATATGCCATTGCGTTTGGTCGTAGTGCTCCTTAGTTTGTGGCATAAGTAGTGTTCCCAAAGTAGACACTAGTTTTAACACCATCCAAGTAACCCTATGGGGATGATATTGGTAACTCTGGGAAGTGAAGTGATAAGGGTGTCAATGAGAACTAAATTGGTGAAAGGGAGGGTTAAAAACATAATTATATGCACTCCTTATGAAGGGATCAATGGACCAAAGGTCTGTGACCCCCTAAGATGGTAAATTTCATTGATATCTCACTTTAAAAACTGGCGCTACTTGCACCATGGGTCTCGGGAAGGGGGTTGGAGCGTGCCTGGCACATCCTGCAAAGGAAAGAGGTTAGCTGCTAGATCCCCGCTAAACGGGTGGCACTTAGCTTTGTAATGTGGATCGGCGCTTTTGTGGACCGGGTGCACTCACGCCCTCAACGCTCTCAGCCCGCCAGATAACCTATCTTCAGCCTCGAAACCGGACCCCGACGATGGAGAGCGGGGCCGGTGTTAGAGTATTTAAGCATCAGGACTGCTCGTCGCATTCTTCCGGGTGGGCGCGTCGTCCCTCCCGGTGGGCGTGTCTGGCCCGAATGAGGCTTGGGATGCGCCTGCCCGGTATGGAGGGGGCGCGGCTTTTCACCAAGTCGAGGCTTGGTTGTAAAATCAAAATAGACAGCCTCGCCGGACTACGAGCCGATTAAAAGCTTGAATTAATGCTCATTTGTGCCAAAATATTCAAGTCAAAGGACTTTCTGTTATAAAGGAAAATCGAATACATTTTATCATTATGCAGACAGTGCATCGGAGTACTCGAATACACTAAATTGATTGGGATGTTATACAACAGAGTTAATGTGTTTGTGGAGAAAGAACATGTTGGCCTGTGGCTAGTGGAATTCAATACAGGGCAGCTGGTTAACATCTAAGTTAATACAGAGGGTTGCCTAGGAAGTGATATTCCTGGTAGAGTGCACAGGGGAGTACCTGTCCAAATGGCATACATCCAAAAAGCCCTATTATTATAGAGATAGATGATTCATATTGTCTTATGATATCATGCTCAAGATAGCACAGTATTCCATGGGATGTCATCGTTGAGGCCGTTGGTATTAGTGCCTAAACGATACACCCAACGCTGCTCTTTTTCAAAGAGTCTACTTGTAATGTTAGTTGTGCCAATGATTGATTCGATAACAGTCCCAAGATGCACAAAAACCGGTTGCCACCTCCTGGACGTCCCATCGTGTCAGGGATTGGCTCTCTCTTGGAGCCTTTGTCACAGTTTTGTGACTATTTCCTGAAACCAATAGTACAATCAACTCCCACTTACCTCAAAGATACCAAGAGCCTACTCAAACTACTAACAGAGGTCACATTCACTGAAAACTCAGTCACTCTAGTGACCCTCGATGTAGAAAGTCTCTACACGAGCATCCCACAGGACGACACCATAGAAGTCCTGGGTAAATCACTAGACTCCGTGGAATGGGACTACCAGACACCTAAGGCCTTTATCATCGAGTGTGCCACTATAGCCCTAAAAGAGAACTTCTTCTCATTTAAAGACAAACTATTCCTACAGTGCTCAGGAACTTCAATGGGCAGTACTTTTGCTCCTAGTGTGGCCGGGTTGTATGTCGCAGACTTTGAGGCCAAACACATTTTGCCACCAACTGCGACCTTCTCATCGTCTACGCTTTTATGGAAGCGCTATATAGACGACATTCTACTCCTCTGGAGAGGTAGTGAATGAGAACTGGAGACCTTTTTGGTTTGGATCAACACTCTAGACCACAACCTGAGATTTACCAATACCACAAGCAAAACTGACATCGTCTTCCTTGATGTGGTTATCTCTATTAATGGAACTGGGCTTACAACCAAGACCCACCATAAGCCCACAGCTAAAAATAACCTCCTTGAATTCAGCAGTTTTCATCCGCGCCCACTCAAAGAAAATCTTCCCTACGGACAATACCTCAGACTAAGGAGAAATTGCAGCACCCTTTCTGATTTCAAAGTAGAGTCTTCCTGTCTCACAGAGAAATTTAGAGACAGAGGTTACCCAGCTCCTATTTTGAACAAGGGTTTCAAAAGAGCAAGAAACCAACCAAGAGATGCACTCTTGGAAGAAAAGGTCAACAACCCTGACTCAATACCACTCACATGTGTAACCACATATAACAGTCTGTCCAACTTAATGAAGAAAACTATCAATAAACATTGGAATATTATAACATCTTGCAAAGAGAACTGGGAGAAACCGCTCTTCTCTTTCAAAAAAGGACGGAGTCTGAAGGATGCCCTGGTCCATACCAGACCAAAAGAAAAGCCTCCTGACACCTTGCCCACAATAACGGCAGCATGGGGTTTACCACGAATCACCGGGCACTACCCCTGCTCTGACTGTAGTGTCTGCCATCTGACCGAAGCAACAAAAACTCTATCGCTGGAATCAGGAAAGGTTTGGACACAGAGAGAACACACAAACTGCAACTCAATGAATGTAGTATATCTAATCACCTGCCCATGCCAGCTTCGTTACATTGGCATGACCACACGCAGGGTTAAACAGCGCATCTGCGAACATCGTAGCAATGTCAGGTGCAAGAAAGTAACAACCAAGCTGAGCCGCCACTTCCTAGACAAGAACCATACACCTAATGATATGAGATGGACTGTTATCGAATCAATCAATGGCACAACTAACATTACAAGTAGACTCTTTGAAAAAGAGCAGCGTTGGGTGTATCGTTTAGGCACTAATACCAACGGCCTCAACGATGACATCCCATGGAATACTGTGCTATCTTGAGCAGGATATCATAAGACAATATGAATCATCTATCTCTATAATAATAGGGCTTTTTGGATGTATGCCATTTGGACAGGTACTCCCCTGTGCCCTCTACCAGGAATATCACTTCCTAGGCAACCCTCTGTATTAACTTAGATGGTAACCAGCTGCCCTGTATTGAATTCCACTAGCCACAGGCCAACATGTTCTTTCTCCACAAACACATTAACTCTGTTGTATACCATCCCAATCAATTTAGTGTATTCGAGTACTCCGATGCACTGTCTGCATAATGATAAAATTTATTCGATTTTCCTTTATAACAGAAAGTCCTTTGACTTGAATATTTTGGCACAAATGAGCATTAATTCAAGCTTTTAATCGGCTCGTAGTCCGGCGAGGCTGTCTATTTTGATTTTACAACCAAGCCTCGACTTGGTGAAAAGCCGCGCCCCCTCCATACCGGGCGGGCGCGTCCCAAGCCTCAATCGGGCCAGACACGCCCACCGGGAGGGACGACGCACGCACCCGGAAGAACGCGACGAGCAGTCCCGATGCTTAAATACTCTAACACAGGCCCCGCTCTCCATCGTCGGGGTCCGGTTTCGAGGCTGAAGATAGGTTATCTGGCGGGCTGAGAGCATTGAGGGCGTGAGTGCACCCGGTCCACAAAAGTGCTGATCCACATTACAAAGCTAAGTGCCACCCGTTTAGCAGGGATCTAACAGCTAACCTCTTTCCTTTGCAGGATGTGCCAGGCACGCTCCAACCCCCCTCCCGAGACCCATGGTGCAAGTAGCGCCAGTTTTTAAAGTGAGATATCAATGAAATTTACCATCTTAGGGGGTCACAGACCTTCGGTCCATTGATCCCTTCATAAGGAGTGCATATAATTATGTTTTTAACCCTCCCTTTCACCAATTTAGTTCTCATTGACACCCTTATCACTTCACTTCCCAGAGTTACCGATATCATCCCCATAGGGTTACTTGGATGGTGTTAAAACTAGTGTCTACTTTGGGAACACTACTTATGCCACAAACTAAGGAGCACTACGACCAAACGCAATGGCATATATTAATTGATTATGTTTGTCTGTTTGTGTTTGTATGTGTACTTCACTTTGCAGGTGCTGAGATACTCCTGATTTTGGAGCATTTTGGAATGAGCAACTAGCTCTTCCTTTTTCAAAAGCACTTTTTTCACCTTTTTTATAATTTTCACTTTCACGCCCCCAGGTCAGGTTGGACGATTAGAGAGTCCATACCGCCGGGGTATAGTCCTGATGAATGCCTTGGTAAATTTACACCACCCATATGGCAGAAACATGTTGACTGATTTAATGTATTTCCTCTGAATTTAACCAATCCTTAACCTTGGCATATAAATTCAGACACATAATACTCTGTATTCGTGTCCTAGGGATCACCTATTAAACTTTTTACTGATACCCTCTAGACACTTTTAATTTTATTTTCACCCTCACAACACGTCCTTCTTCACACAACCAGCTCCGCAGTCTTTCTGGCGTCGCAGCACACCAAAGGGGCACTCGGCCTCTTTGGTGGGGCCCAGTGATGAAGCATGACACTGACTAGGTCGGTGTGTGAGGGCCTTCCTATCCACCCAAGTGAGTGTGTGATCCTTATCTCGCTCCATTTCTTGTGGCAGTTCTGAGACTGATTTGACCTCTCTTTTCTTGTTTACTTGCATCTAAGCGGGGACTGAGAGAGTGTCCTTGATTCTCCCTACCTCTCCCATTGTTGTTTTGTTTTTAGTTCCTCCTGTGCCCCAGCAGGAGCATGCCTGTTAGAACCGGGTCACTGATTCCGACACAGTAGCTTGGCACGAGGCAGGAAGGCATCCGAGGTCAGGTGACCCTGCTGAAAGGCGGTTAAGCATAACTCCTCCCTGGGCTGGAAGGTTCCAGGAGCTTCTACATGTCTGTCTATGGGACAAAAAAGCAGGACGGCAAAGATACAGTAGCAGTATGTCCCAGCCTGCTCCTAACTACTAGTGGTGTATGTTCAATGGCCACTCCGCAGTAGCAGGGGCCTGTGGCAGCCATGTTATTAGGAGAGAGCACCTGCACCTCAGCACTGTTTGGCAGTAGTAAGGTACCCAGAGGCCTAGGTCCAACAAAAAGATGGTGGCAAAAATGAGGCGCAAAGGGAAAAAATTTGGCGTAACACCACCCTAGGGCTTATAGGTCTAACATGCGTCCTCCCCAGCCAAGCTACCCAATCTCTAGGGAGTTCTCATCACTAAGGCGGAAGAACCGAGAGAGACCGTCAGCATTGGCGTGGTCTACTCCGGGCCGATGTTCCACCCTAAAGTCCATACCCTGGAGGGAAAAGGACCACCCCAACAATTTGGGGTTTTCACCTCTCATCTGCATGAGCCAGGGAAGGGGTCGGTGGTCGGTCTGAATAAGGAAGTGAGAGCCAAAGAGGTATGGCCTCAGCTTCTTCAGGGCCCAAACCACGGCGAAGGCTTTGCGTTCTATCGTACTCCACCTCTGTTCCCGGGGGAGTAGCTTTCGAAAAATGAAGTCCACTGGCTGGTCTTGGCCTTCCTTATTAGATTGAGAGAGCACAGCTCCGATACCATGCTCAGAGGCGTCTATCTGCATGATGAATTCCTTGTCAAAGTCTGGAGTCCGAAGCACAGGAGCAGTGCACATCGCGTGCTTAAGAGTGTCGAAAGCTTCTTGACAAGCAGCTGTCCAAATGATCTTGCGTGGTTGCTTCTTGGATGTCAATTCAGTCAGGGGGGCCACAATGGTTCCATAGCCCTTGACAAACTGGTGGTAGTAACCCGTGAGGCAGAGGAAAGCCCAGACCTCCGTTTGGGTTTTGGGGGGCTCCCAGGCCATGATGGTCTCGATTTTGGCCTGAAGGGGTTGCACCTTGCCCCCGCCCACCAGGTGTCCCAGGTAGACGACAGATCCCTGTCCAATCTGGCACTTGCTGACCTTGATGGTTAGGCCAGCCCGCTGTAGAACCTGCAGCACCTCCTGGAGATGCTCCAGATGGTCTTCCCAGCTGCTGCTGAAGACAGCTATGTCATCCAGGTAGGTAGCCAAGAAGACCTCTTGGCCAGAAAGCACCTGGTTGACCAATCGCTGGAAAGTGGCCCAGCGTTTTTCATCCCGGAAGGGCATCACCCTGAATTGGAAGTGGCCCTCGGGGAAGGAGATCGCAGTCTTCTCCTTCGTTCCATCCGCCATGGCAATCTGCCAATATCCTGATGTCAGGTCGATGGTTCTCAAGTACCGAGCTGCTCCCAGTCGGTCAATAAGCTCATCCACCCGAAGGGTCGGGTGAGCATCCATCTTGGTCATGAAGTTCAAACCACAGTAGTCCACACAGAACTGAAGTTCTGGTGTGGTGCCCCGTGGGACCGCTTTCGGCACCAACACCACCGGACTAGCCCAAGGGCTGCTAGAAGGCTCAATCACCCCAGCTCCAACATCTTGGTAACCTCACTCTGGATACTGGTCTTGACCTTGTCTCACAGCCGGTAAGACTTGGTTTTTACGGGTGGGCTGTCCCCTGTGTCCACATCATGGGTACACAGGTGCGTGATCCCAGGAATGAGGGAGAACAACGAGGTGTACTGCTCCAATACCTGGTGGCAGTCCCTCTGCTGCTTAGGGGTCAAGGATGGGAAGAGGACCACTCCCTCCACCAATCCATCCTTCTCGGGGCTGCCAGAAGGTCCGGAAGAGGCTTGCTCTCTTCCTCTTTGCTCCCATCCGTCACCATAAGGAGAGCAAGCTCTGATTGCTCATGGTGCGGCTTCAGGTGGGTGATGTGGAACACCCTATGGGGTTGTCGGGGGTCTTGAGGTCTACTACGTAAGTGGTCTGGCCTCTTTTCTCCAAAATTTCATACCGTCCAGTTCACCGGTCCTGAAAGGCGCTAAGCTCTCTGGGCTCCATGACCCACACCTTCTGTCCAGCATCCAACTCCACCATCCAAGCATTCTGGTCGTACCACTCCTTCATGATGGCTTGACTGGCCTCCAGATTGTCTGAGGCTTCCTCTTACAGCTTGGCCATCTGGTTGCGGAATGCGAGCATGTAGCTGACCACATCACGGGGAAGCTTCTTGGAAGACTTCTCCCACCTCTCCTTCACAAGGCTGAGGGGCCCCCTAACGGGGTGTCCATAGAGCAGCTCAAAGGAGATGAAACCGACTCCCTTCAGCTGCACCTCACGGTAGGAGAATAGCAGACAGGGTAAGAGGACGTCCCACTTCTGTCTCAAGTCCTCTGGCAGGCTCCAGATCATCCCCTTCAGGGTCTTGTTGAAGCGCTCTATGAGCCCGTTAGTCTGGGGGTGGTAAGGAGTGGAGAACCTGTAGGTCACTCCGCACTCCTTCCACATGGCCTCCATATAGGCTGACATGATCGTGCCCCTATCTAACACCACGACCTTGGGAACCCCCACTCGGGTAAAAATCCCCATCAAGGCCCGCGCCACCGCAGGTGCAGTGATGGTCCTAAGAGGGATTGCCTCCAGGTACCGGGTGGCATGGTCCACCAGCACCAAGATGAACCGGTGTCCCGAAGAAGTCCATTGGCCCGAAAATATCAATGCCTACCCGCTCAAAAGGGGTACCGACAACCAGGAGCGGTTCCAGAGGGACCTTCAACTTAGTCCCAGTCTTGCCACTTGCCTGACAAGTCTTACAGGTCTTACAAAAGGTGTCAGAGGCAACTCGCATTCTGGGCCAGTAGAAATGTGGGACCAACCGAGCAAAGGTCTAATCCTGGCCCAGGTGTCCTGCCAGTGGTATCTCATGTGCCAATTCCAGCAGGAAGGCTCGGTAGCATTGGGGGACCACTAAGGCCCTTGATGACCCATGCACCGGAGCCTTAGGCTCACTGTAGAGGAGGCCATTCTCCCAGTAAATATGGTAATTGCTGGTTTCCTTGTCAGTCGTGCTGCTGCATGCCTTCAAGTATGGGGCACTCTCTCTGCGTCCGACAAAATTCCTCCCGGGTAGGCCCTCCTTCCACCTGCCACTCTGCAGAGCTTGACAAGTCCCCCATGGGAACAACATCGACCTCCGCCTGCTCCCTATCCATCTCGCAGGGTGTGCCTTCCCAAGACATCTTCTTGTCCAGCATTGGACTGGGCCATTATTCCAGGCCCCAACCCGGGTTGAGTTCCTTGCTGGTCAGCCATGGACCACGTGACCATGCAAGTCCATCCTGGTAATCCCAGCATTTCGAAGTGGGCCTAATTCCAGGCAGTATACTTCAGATCGTTTCCGAGCAGACACTCAACTGGCATGGCAGGGCTTACTGCGACTCTCAACGGGCCAGAGACCCCTCCCCACTCAAAGGGAACCTGGGCCACAGTGTAGTGACCCACACTGTTGTCAGCAAACACCACCGGGTGGAATACGTTCGGGATCACTTGCTCCTGGGACACCAGCTGTCTCATTACCATCATCATGCTGGCACCTGTGTCCCTCAGAGCCTCTACCTCCTGCCCGTTAGCCCGTACCCTCTGCCGGTACTTGGCAGTATTCGAGGGTAACTGCGTCTCTGGGACCGTCTCTCTATCCCCCGGGGAAACTAGGGTCAAGCCTGTCCACTCACCCCCCTCATCCAGGGACAACTCCTCCCCCAGCACTACACTAGCCACCATGGGGCTCTTACCTCCTGTCGGGGCTGGGGTCCTTTTGCGACACTGGGGAGCCCCATTGTAGTGTCCAACCTCCCCGCACTCTGAGCACCGGACAGTTCTGGACTGCTGACTCTTGTCAGGGTAAGTGGGTTTTTGGAATCCAGTTTGGGGTTGGGAACCTACCCCTTTCCCATGCGGTCTTTTTTTGGGGCCTTTAATGAACTCTTTCTTTTTATCTCCCCCCTCTCTCCTCTGGGGAAAACCCTGTCCACATTTTGGGGTGTCTCCCCCGAGTCCCTTGTGGGACACCCGAGTGCAGACCCAGGTATCTGCCTCCTCTGCAAGCTCCCGAGGGTCGGTCAGCTTGCGGTCCACCAGGTGTTGGTGCAGCTCTGGAAAACATTTATCAAGAAGGTGCTCCCTTAAAAACAGATTGTACAGCCCTTCATAGTCACTCACTTCGCTGCCACGCACCCATCCCTCTAATGCCTTACGAGCATAATCAAAAAAATCCACCCAGTTCTATGTGGGGAGCTTATGGCTGTTGCGGAACCTCTGGCGATACTTCTCTGGAGTGAGGCCAAACTTTTTAAGTAGCTCCTCCTTCATGACCGGTTAATTTGTCTTAGGTCAAGAGTGTGTCCCTTGCCACTGGAGGGATATACCGATACAGGCCACACCCCCAGTAACTCTTGGGCACCCCATGGGCCATCAAAGACACCTCATATGCCGCCAACCAATTATCAATGTCATCCCCTACACTAAAACTGGCCACCACCTCTTAGGTAGGTAAAACTTAGGCTCTCGTGGAGCTTAAGCGGGTACGCTGCCACCATTCATGTTGCCTTGCATAAGCTTCCTCTCTTCCATAGCTAGCCTATTCTCTTCTCGCTCCTTCTCCATTTTAGCAAGCTCTAGCCTCAATTGCCTCTCCTCCCTCCTGTTCTCATACTCCTCCACCGATGCACTCCTCCCTGACACAGTACTGACTGCCCTGGAATGTCTTCCTGGCAACACATTCTCACTGAGGTCTACGTGCTGTAGGTCTAGCTCTCCTGGAGCGCCCGGCTCCCCCTGTTCCTCATCCACTCTCCCCTCCAGGTGGGCCAATACCCATGCCCTCAAGGCTTTCTGAAGCGCCTCTCTCTTCTTGACGGACACCACCATCCCCTGACAGAACCCCTCAGCTGCGCCACTGTATACATTTCTAGGTTGGCCAGCTCGAACTCCATCCTGACAGGTGGAGCCCCAGACAACTTATGGAAAAAACACTAGGACGTAGGAAACGGGTTTAACACAGGAGCCTGTACAATCAATCAGGCAGTGAAGAGCGAATTGTTAGGCTTGCGTTACAATCAATGTTCACACTGAATCACTGGAGGGTGCTGCACAACCACAAGTCCTTATCCCACCGCTGAACACTAATGTTAGAACCGGGTCACCGATTCCAACACTGTAGCTTGGCGTGAGGCAGGAAGGCACCCGAAGGCAATGTGTAAAGCAGTGGTGCAGCACACACTCACACTGACACAGTAACTCGCCCGCAAGGAAGTGACACCACACCAGGTTGTTTTATAAAATCAGATTATTTATCTACTTTAAGTTCAGGTAGGTAACGTTGGGCTCTCACCTAAAACAGGGTAACCCGTTCTCATAGCCATAAATCAATGCAAGTACACTTTCTAGGCATACATTCAATTCAGGTAACATTCTTATATGCATGGTCATAGAATGCAACACTTCGTGGACATGAATGTAACATCAATAGCATTTCCTATGAATGTGGATCATCCAAGTAACATTTCTTAGGTATGGGGAACATATAGGGAACATGCACAACATTTCCTAGGTTCACATTCAATGAAGGCAGGATTTCCTATGCAGGTGTATTCTAGGAATAACAGTCCCTATGCAAAGGTTAATTCAGGGCATACTTCTGAGGCAGTGTGAACCCAACTGAGCAACACTTCCAACCCACCAGGCTCTTACTCAGGGTGGGCGTGCAGACTTCTTCAGGCCCAGTTCATCATTAATCAGGGCAGTTCTGCACTTACTTTAGGCCCAGTTCACATCAGCTCCAAGAGGGGGGTTAAACAGGGCCTTCGCTGCTCGTTTTAAGTTTCTCGGAGTTAGGGGCGGTTACGGGGCTGCCATTCCGATCCATTTGGGATCTTCGGCAGCCCCACTATTAACACTGAAATTTCCGCCCTTCCGGGGTGTTACCTGGAGGCTTCGTTCGCTCTTAGGCCCGCATAGACTCTGCGGGACACCGGCGACTCCCACACTCCCCACTCCGGGCCTCCACGCTACTTCAGACCCGGCCTGGGGAGGTTGGGGGCTCCCGCTCTTCTCTGAGCCCCCTTGCTGAGGCCTGGACGGACTCTGGGTCTTCTGGTTCTTTTCCCCGGCCCGGGAACCAATGAGGGCACAGCTCTCGGCGGCGCGGTGGCAGCAGCCAATGGGAGCGTGGATCACCGGGGGCGTGGCCTGTGATGCTGCCGGCACCCTGGTTGCCCCGCAACGCTCATTGGGCACTTCCAAGGCCTAGCGCGGCTTACACAGCACCCACAGCGGTCCTCCCTTCGCTTCAGGGGCTGCGGCGGTGCACAGGACTGCACGCTCTTCTTCTTGGGCGGCATGAGGCATACAGCGCTTCTGACTTTGCTGCGCCTGGGCCGCAGTGGTGATTTCTGGGAGCCCAAGATGCGTTCTGAGATAGCGCTCCAATCACCTCTATCGGCGCCCAACAACACTCCAGGTACTGGGCACAGATCAGCGCGCTGGCACCGCGCTTAAGGTGTATGGCACGAGCTGGCTCAGGGGGAAACAGTGGTGGCGACAGGTAGCAGATTACTCCCCTATAGCGCTTAAGGGGCACAGCCTCAGCAGGAGGCAGCAAGGCTTCTCAGTCTAGCGCTGGCAGCAGGGGGTTTTCAGACTAGCGCTTGGTTGACACAGCTCTTTACCTGGTGATCCCCCAGTAGCAGCAGCGCTCACAGGGTCCTCAGCGCTTCATTTCTAGCGCAGGTGGTAGTAGATCTTGGTTGTGGTTTCCTTGATGGCAGTATCTTAGGAGGGAAGATGGGGGGGGGGGTTGAGTTGGCAGGCACAAGAGGCAGGATGGTTCCCTGCAGCACACTGGAGTTGGTCTCCTTGTTTTCCTCCTCACTGGGCAAGGTCAGCAGGCTGGCAGAGTCCCTCAGTTATCTTAGGTACAGCGGGGCCTAAGCTCAGTCAGTCTCAGTAGTGTAGGTTCCCCCCTAGGCCCAACTGCCTATACTCCGGCAGAGGTTCCCCCAGGTCCAGTGGTGCCCCAACTAACTAGTCAGGTTTCCCTCCTTTCCTCTTATACCCCTAGGTCAGGTGACCCTCCTGAAATGTGGCAAAGCATAACTCCTCCCTGGGCTGGAAGGTTCCAGGAGCTTCTACATGTCTGTCTAAGGGACAAAAAGGTGAGACAGCAAAGATACAGTAGCAGTATGTCCCAGCCTGCTCCTAACTACTAGTGTGTGTATGTTCAATGGCCACTCCGCAGTAGCAGGGGCCTGTGGCAGCCATGTTATTAGGAGAGAGGAGCTGCACCTCAGCACTGTTTGGCAGTGGTAAGGCGCCCACAGGCCTAGGTCCAACAAAAAGATGGTGGCAAAAATGAGGCGCAAAGGGAAAAATTGCAGGGTAAGACCACCCTAGGGCAGACAGGTCTAACAATGTCCCAGCAGGATCAGGAACAGTACATCATCCTAGAAGAGCACCATGGAACTGAGCAATTTCATGGGATCACAGTCCCTTTACTTATATCACCAAAAGACTTTGTTCTCAAAAGTCACAAGTCAGCCAGAACCAGTTCGGTGTGGTCCTGGAGCACTTTGTTTACAAGGCTGCATCCTGCCTCTGAGGAAGAGGGGGTCATCCAATCAGCCGCACATTGTGAGGTGGAGCCATCATTCACCTTGCCAGGCACAGCCCTGCTCAGATCAAAGGGTCACCCCTCCCCATACTCCAACTGCAGATCTCTCTATTCAACCCACGTCTGGCTCAGCCTGCCCTGTCCCTCCAAAACCAGACATGCAATTCACATCAGGCAGGCGGACACATAGCACAAAGAAATGCCAACTTCTAAAAGAGGCATTTCTCACATAGTCATGATAAATCTGCGCACACCATTGCACAGCATGTATTCTCACAATTTTATACATACCAGACTTGACCATACTGCTACTCTCATAACAGGAATTACCACTGACACACACTAAGCAGGGAATCCCATGCATTCCTATGCGACGGCAGGCCACTCTCACTCCCACTAAATGTAACAGAGAGCGCACACACTTTGCTATGGACCACAGGGCTAAAGTGCCCAGCTGCCTAAAACCACTAACACTACACAGAGAAAAAGGCTCGGAGAAATGCAAAAAGTTCAGGAGTGAACCTGCAAAAAGGGTCAAGTCCAACAGGTATTATCTCAGAAAGAGCTACTAGAGGCTTTAGGCAGGAAAATGCCAACTTTATAAAAGTGTAATTTCCAAAATAGTAATGTAAAATATAAATTTCTCATCCAGTTGGATTTTACATTTCTAATCATTTAAGACTTGGTCTAGCTATTAGCAAACCAAAGTTATACATTAAAAGGTGTAATGAAACCCAGTACTTTTCTATGGGAGAGTGTAGGAAGCTGGCTCTATATACTATAAAAAGCGAGGTATAGTGTGCAGAGAGTCCAGTGGAAGCCCGAAGGTAGGCAGAGGTAAAGTTAGGTGGCACCTTACTCTATTTTGGCAGTGTGGTCAAGCAGTAAGGCTTTATCAGAGGACAGTGTTAAGCATTTGTTGTACACACTCAATCAGCAAATGATGTCACATACTCAAAGACTGAACTTCAGACCGATTGTTTTCTATAAAAATATTCTTTTAGTTATTTTATTTTCTAGAACCAAGCAGCCTGGCACAGGTAAGTCATAAATACTTTGCAGTAAATATACAGTTGTAACACTTTGGATTGTAATTGTATATGCACTGTGTTTTGATTTCAGTACTGTCTCTGGGAAATGCAATGCTTTGAAAATACAGTACATAGGCTTTGTATGGGCTTTAGAGTAAAATTACATGTACGTTACTCTTTAGATTACTTTTCTTACACAGTGTAGTATATCTTGATACTGCACTAGAACATTTCCTGAAAACAGGTAAGTAAAAGCGTTTTTGTTATCCGGTACAATTTTAAAAGGATTTCTTAGGTTCTCCAACTCCACACTTACAAACATTTCCATAAAAAACAGTCAATGTTATCCTGTAGAGGAAAAAGGTGTTAACGATTCAAAGGTAAGTCCTTTGTTTTGGGAGTTGGTATTCTGGGGTTAGACTTGGGGGTCCCCCAGGGTCAAGGATGCACTCTTGTTACACCCTCATCGGAATTAGGGCGGCCAAGTGGAAAAGTGCTGAGGCCCAATGTTATCCAATAGGGGATAGGGAGCCTCCATTTGGTGGCCGCTGACAAGCAGGCCACGGGGTTGTGGGAGCAAAGCTGCTGGACTTAAGATCAGAGCAAATGGGGGTTTAGGCCAGCACAAAAGATGAACCCTCAGCGGGTCTGGGGCGGCCGGGTGCAGAGTGCTGTTTGCCGTCGGAAGCCCTGCAGCTTTCAATGGGTAGTCACCGGTTTGCAAAAGCACTGCAGGCTTGGTGACAAAGGTCTTCTGGGTGCAACCACCACTTCAAGATGTAAGTTGGGATGTTGGGGGTTGGCTAGGCACTGTTGGTTGGGCCACCCGAGGCTATGGGGTGTCGGGTGCAGGGGTGCCTTTTAGTGTCAGATCTACTTACCAGCTCCTGGTCGAGGTTGGGGGGACCTTCCGGAATGAGGCTGGAGGCGTCAGCTTGAGGCAGGTCAGGGATCGCTGGATCTTGGGTCAGAATCTCTTAGGAGACCTCCTTGTGGTGTTTGCCCACTCGAGCTTAGGCCATGAACGGCAGGTGCAGAGTGGGGCAAATTCGCGGTTTTTGAACAGGGCCAGAGGTTCGAGATGAAAAAATCCTTTGGAATTGAAGGCAGGCAGGTCATATGGGTTTCTCTAGGTTGCTGGCTGCAGGACACAGCAGGATTTTGCGGGAGAAGGTAGGTTCAAGGTGGAGACAGGGCCGTGGGGCTGGGGCCAAGTCATTAAGCGTCTTTCTCTTGTTAGCTTCGGCAGGGGTGTTCGATCCTTCTTTTTTTCTTGTGGTTTCTTGTCTGAGGAAGCATGGTTCAGCGATGCCCTAAATATTAGATTGAGGAGCGATACAGGTAGGTAAAAGGTTGGGACCGATGGGTTGCATCCTTGGGGTGGGTACACCCCCTATTATGCCATCCTTCAATGGGAGGGGGGCATAAGCCTTTCCCTGGTTGGCTTAGTCCCTCCATCTGCAAATGGCGTGGACTAAGAGTTGTGCTTCACCTCACCTCCCCCACCTGAGGAGTGGAGTTGGCAGAGGTGGGCACACCTCTCTTCCTCCCTTGTTTTTCCCGCCTGTTTCCCCGCCGAAAGTGGGGGTCAGAACCAGTGGGGACCAGTTCCTGAAAGCAGCAAGTGACCTGGGGAGGCTCCCAAAGGTAGCACGCCTTTGAAGATTCCCCCTTGTGGACCCTGCCCATCTGGGAGAGGAGGCTTTGCACCTTTTCCCAGGAAGTGCATTGTTTCAGGCCCCCGAGAGTAGCCAGCTCTCAACCCAGGGGTCCAGAAACATGTCTGGTGGGGGCAGCTGAAAGCTGCCACTAAGCCTGGACACTAGTGGTAGGTGTTTTTTCAGGGAGCATCTCTAAGATCCCCTCTGTGTTCATTGTTCATTAAATCCCACAATGGCATCAGTGTGGGTTTAATGTGCTGACAAGTTTGATACCAAACTTTTCAGTTTTCAGTGTAAACATTATGGTGCTGTGGAGTTCATAATGACAAACTCCCAGCACCATATACTCTTAATGGCAGCACTGCACTTACAATGTCTAAGAATGGACTTAGACACTGTAAGGGTACAGGGCTCATGCAGCTGAGCCCTCACCACTTGTATAGCGCACCCAGCTAGAGGGGCTACTGATCTATGCCAGGGCATTGGGTTTCAGGCATGGCACACAGGAATGTGTGCCATGTCGACTCTTCACTTTGTTTTGCACCAAGACACGCAGCCTGCAAAGGCAGTGAAGGTATAGGAGCTCTAAGCGTGTTCTGTAGCAATAGAACACTATTTTTACAAACTGGTGCTTTTCTTTTACAGTGCACTGTTTTTTAGATGTCTTAGTCCAATCAGTGCAATTGAATTACACCAAGCCCAGGAAATCATTGGGCAGGAAAGAAGGTGGCAATGAATATTCATCTGAAAACCCTATGAAACATGAGACCGCAATTCTAGCAGCAAAACCAAGTTCATTTGAGTACATTTAGAGCTCATACAGAAGTAGAGGGAGGATTGGATAATGGGCTACCTTGATGTTTATGAAGACTTAAGTATAATGGTCCATCTAAATTGTGACGATATTGGAATTCAGATCACTAAACAATCTATGCATGTGCGTGTACGTATGTTTATGATGCAACACTGGCCATCAATATAATGATGGGCCTCATTTATGAGACTCCTTGCGCCTCCGGAACGTCACTTTTTGTGACGTTCTGTGGCGCAGAAGCCTGCGTGATATTTATCAGGCAGGACTATGGCACTTTTTTTGGCTTAATTCTACCTGATAAATATCAGTCCCTTTAAGGCAGTGTTCTGCATTAAAGGGGCGTGCAATGGGTGTTGCAGGAGGCGTTCCCAGCAACATCCATGGCTTTTTGACACTGCTCCAGATTTACGAGAAATCATAAATCTGTGGCAGCTCAAAAGCTTACAGCTCCCCAGGGGAGGCATAAGGGAGGCACAACGAGGAGAAATATCTTTATTTCTCCTCTTTTTTTCCTTTTTCCGCAGCACACATAGAAAGAGGAAAAAGCGTCTTGTGATTATATTTGTACAGAAAGGTTTCCCTTCCTGTACAAAAATAATCATCCCCACAATGCAGGTACCCTTGCACCAGGGTGCAAAGGTACTTGCGTTGGCGCACACCAGCCCATTGTGCGCCGACGCAGGGGAAAAGGACAGGGACGCGCCATATATTATAGATACTGTGCATTCTTGCCCTTTTCTTTTGCCGTAGGCTGCTGCGCTGCCCTATGGCAAAACCTTATAGATGAGGCCCTAAGAGTACTCTGCTGTCTTCTCCTAGCCCTCCCTTAGCCACTCATTCACCCTCCTCACCTTTCTCTTTAGATCCAGATTCATAAAATGTAAAGTTCATACATGTTGTACAAAAATGCAATTTGTTTCTGATTGAGTATGCCTCTTACACTTCGCTAACGTATCTCAGGCAGTCTCTTGATGCTGGCTGCATAACATTAGAATAATGATGATTGGTGATTCTAGTAGGGAATATTGAAGAGAAAATATCTGTGGGTCACAATAATCGAGGGACAAAATATTGAATAGGTAAATGTACAAAGAGAGGTATGGATCCACTATTCTTCACTGAACATCTACATCAAAGATATATATATATATTTCGGACTCAACCTCAACACGTAGTCTGGAGAGGAGACGACAACAATGTGGTGAAAACTTCTTTTATTTTCTATCTTCGCCGCTTTGAAACGTGTTTCGCCTGACCCAGCAGGCTTGGTCACGAATAAAGTTTACAATTGACAAACAATATTTAAAGTGCATTGGTGTCATGTGATACATTACGTGACACATAAAATCATAGTACTGAACGACAGACTAATACAGACTTCTGTGGTGCACATTTCCATCAAACTAATTAAATTCATCACGGAGTTAAATTCCAACCATGATCACACAATTATTTATACGTAAAGCATGGTAAAATTATTATTGCCATAAGAATATTCGCGCACTGGAACGCAAATAATCACGCCTATCATTACGGCACCATACTCTAATGAAGAGAGTGGTAAACATAAATTATTGCACACAATTCAGCCCAAGTGGGCAATTTCACCTCTTCCAGACAAACTATAAACTGTATAGCAAGATGTTATCTTTAGCTTAGTTAAATCTAACTGGAATCAAAACCCCAAATTTCATGACGGATTAGCAGCAACCAACAGAGTCCAATAGATTTACAGATCTAGCCCCAGTGGGCAAATCAGATCAGTTCATTCATTAAAGTGAAAAAGCAAAATTTTAACGAGTGATATAACAAAAAACTTTAAAAAAAGAAATGAATGGCACTACCCCGGAAGCAGAAATACAAAGATAATCAATACTTCAATTTTGGTCAAAAATTCATAGGTGCGTGTACAGATCCTCTTCAATATTCAATCCGTATGGGCTTTTCGAATTTAATTCCACAATGTACCATGATTCAAGCTTGCGAAGCTTCTTAATCCTGTCCCCCCCTCTCTCATTCATGGGTATAGAATCAATGACAAAATAGGACAGACTGCTAGCATTTCTATCATGAAACTTTTCGAAATGCTGGGCGACCAGATAGGATCTATCTGCATTCTTTATCGCCCTCAGATGTTGTAACACCCGTTGGTGAACGGGCTTAATCGTGCTTCCTACATACTGCAGGTTGCAGTCACATTTCAAAACATAGATTGCATAATCTGTCTTGCAGTCATATTGTCTTTAATCTTCTTGGTTCTATTGGAGAGACCTGATTGGTATGTACTCACATTTTTCCCATGCTCACAAGCTTTACACTTATTACATTTCAGAAAGCCATCTTTCCTAGACAACCAATTGCTCTTTTTACTCTTTTTCTTAGCTTTTGTCAACGTGGTTTTCACTAGCATTTTCTTAAATGATTTTGCCTTGCGAAATGTTATAAGGGGTCTGTTGGTTAGTGAGGTACCTAGAATTGGGTCATTCTTAATAATGTGCCAATGACGTGACCACATTTTCCTCACTGATCCGTGCAGTTTATTATAACTGGTGACTAACCTGCACTCATTTTCAGCTTTATTCTTCATCTTACTCCTGTTTTTGAAGAAGACCTCTTCTCTAGTTTTTTGTCTGACTTTCATGAAAGATGTATTTAAACAGTTATCACTATACCCTCTCTGTTTGAAACGTGATTGAAGGTCAATTAGTGCACAATCTCTATCATTAGGGTCACTGCAATTTCTCAATACCCTCAGACCTTCCCCATAGGGAATACTGTTCACCAAATTAGTAGGGTGGAAACTACTGGCATGAAGCACAGTGTTTCCAGATGTTTCTTTCCTATACAATTTAGTCTGTAGTTTGTTATCTTTTATATAGACTGTAAGGTCTAAAAGATTTACAGACTCCGTGCTCAGAGTACTAGTGAACTTTAGAATCAAACTGTTTTTCTGTATTTTAGCTAGAAATACATTTAAGTCAGATAGTGGGCCTCTCCAGACAACAAACATGCCGTCAATAAAGCGACTCCAATGGAGGATGTTGTTGTCCCATTCCTCTTGGCACTGCTTCCGGATCACCTGCTCCTCCCACCAGCCCATATGCAAATTAGCATAGCTGGGGGTGAAGCAGGTGCCCATCGCAGTGCCACAGGTCTGATGGAATAGTTCGTCATTAAAGATGAAGTAATTATTTTTTAAGCAAGTTGAGAACATTGACAAAAGCATTTGGGTATGTGCCCATAGTTTGATTGGTCTTGTCCCAAGGAAGTGTCTTATCGCATTAAGCCCATCGCTGTGTTTAATGCTCGTGTAGAGTGGTGACATCAATGGTCACCAAAATCAAATCATCTTCCCAGGGTATATCATAGATGGATTTTAGAAAATCCCCTGTGTCCAAAATATACGAAGGGAGCTGCGCAGCTAATGGATTTAAAAATGAATCAATGAACTTTGAGGTATTTTCTAACCCGCTACCTATAGCAGAAATAATTGGTCTGCCAGGGGGGTTACAAGGGTCCTTATGCACCTTGGGGAGCAAATAGAAAACCGGGGTAATCGGATTGACTATTTTAAGAAATGTATACTCGTCATGAGTGATCAATTGCTGGCCATACCAGTTATCCAGTTCTGAATTGTATTGTGCGTGACTATTAAACATAGTTTCTGGTTTGACCCTTAAATAACAAGCTCTGTTATTCAGCTGTTTATATGCTTCAAACAAATATTGTTGTCTGTCCCAGAGAACTACGTTCCCGCCCTTATCTGCATCACTTACTATGCACTTATCTTCCTGTTTGATCTTATTAATAAGGGCAGTCTGGTCTTTTTCTTGCTTACTGAATTTTTTATTGCACACACTTGTACATTTCTCCAAGTTCTTTAAGTCATTCACAACTAGATCATTGAAAATATCAATAGTGTCTCGTGCAGTATATGGAATATACCGGGTTCTAGGTCTAAAACTAGTTGGATCACTCGCTTTGATGACCAGACCTTCAAATCTTGCTACCTCATCCGCTTGATTCATCAGTTCTATTGGCTCATCAACAATATGTCTTTCAAAGCTCGCACCACTTTCATTGTCTTCGTGCACTATGCCAGATGGTTGGATGTCGAGCATGAGGTCCATGTCCTGTACATTTAATTCACCCAGTGAAGCCTCACTGTTTCCGTGATTAGAAGTCTCGCTCACTGAACAGTGATTCATAGAGAAATGTTTTTTCAATTTCAAAAGTCTTGTAAACTTGAAAATGTCTATCCTGGTTTGGACGTAATTAAATTCTGCAGTCGGGCAGAATGATAGTCCTAGGTTGAGGATGTTTTCTTCCTCAACAGACAATTTCATGCTGGTCAAATTAATCACCGATGTTTTGGGTTGTGTCATATCCCGGATAATGTCAGAAAATATGTGTGCATTTTTCATTGCTCTTTGTTTTGCACCTTGGCGCCTTTTACTCCTTTGCCTTTTCCTCTGGGCGGTTTGGCGTAGTTTACTTTCGTTCTGGGGCGTAGGTTGAACCGTCGGTCCTCTTGAAAAAAAAAAAACTCGTCTATGACTGTAGGGATTCGCTCTCCACCTTCCCCACTAGGACCTTCCTCTGCTGAGGTTACCACATCCGAACTTGGTACGCTGCATACGCCGGATTGGGCTATTTGCTGTTTCTGTGCGGCACCACTCATTTTAATTCGCCTGACATTTTCAAATTTTTTGGCAAATGTATAGATCTGCAACCGATCGTAGTCCTTTTTATCCCTTAAGAACTTCTGTGCTTTCCGTTCTTTGATAGAAGTTCCCAACTTTTTCAACCGTTCTCCCATCTCCTTTATATATATATATATATATATATATATATATATATATATATATATATATATATATATATATATATATATATATATATATATATATATGATTCAAGTTCCTGCTCAGTTCTTACTCGAGGAAAAGCGTTCCAACAAAGAAAGCCACAGGTACAGACCACTCCACAGCGCAAAGGTTGCAATTCAGAGGTAGTTTATTTTCTCGTAGTTGCCAGCATGACGCGTTTCGGCTACGACACGGTAGCCTTGATCACATGCCAGACAGAACCAATAACAGTGAATAAATAGGGTGCACAATTAACACGAAGGGGGCGTATACATTCATAGACACAGAAAACATACAAGGTTTACACAATATCCTGTTGAAAAACAGACCCCATATTGACCATTGTAAAACACGTGAACTTAGTCATCAATGTTAAATATGCATCTTATATACAACCTATTTATTAAAATTGATAATTAACGGTTGAATGATTATGCAATCATAAAAAGGGCAAACATTATTTACAATCATAAATTTCATGCTTATGTCAAACCCTAATCTAGAATGGAGGGTCTATGGGATAAAGTGCATAGCAAGGTGTTTTGGATACATACGTATAGTGTCTGTTGCCCTTGAGTGTTACTAAAGTGCAAGTGCTAAAATCCATAATCACTTTGTGCAAACACGCGTACAAAGTGCAAAGTGCAAAGTGCAAAATCAGCCATGACAGAGAGACAGGTCCCTGCCTCAAATATATCTCATTGGTCCTTGGCTGATAATAAAAAGGCGGGGGGGGAGAACAAAAGTGATCCAAAAACACGTTAAGCCTGTTATGAGGTTTTACATGTAATGGTATCTAACACTGATAAGTCAACTACCTATACCCCATTACACACAGTAGGAATTACTAGACTCATAGGAAGATGCCTTTAAATCAGAAAAACCCAGAGGGGACCAAGACTTATGGCATAGTGCCCATTTCATCCCCACAATTGGATTCTGATATGGTGCTGCTCAAAACATCAAGATCTTTCGAACGAATGAATCATAAACATCATATGACATATCCCAAAACCCAACTTTGAACCGAGGTGGATTGTAGTAAAACACTACACATTACACAGCAGTGTACAGACTCATTCTACGAAGAAAGAGTTCTATTGAGATCTTCTTAAATGAACTCCAACATATGAAATGAGAAAAACATGTACAGGGCTAAAGGGTGTAGGGGGTTCAAATCTGCAACCTAAATCGAAGACTGCCACTCTTCATCTTACAGCCCAGTTTTCCAACAGAAATTACAGAAAACAGTGAAGATCCTCCCCTGTGTTCAGCCCATTGGGAATTCTAGTATCTAAAAGCAGAATGTACTTGCTCTCCAGCTGCCTAAGTAATTTCTCTCTATTTCCACCTCTGATGTTCTTGGGAATACCGTCAATAATGAAATATTTTAAATCATTCACATTTTTCTGATGGACTAAACCAAAATGACGTGCAACTGGATAATTTTCATCAGAATTGACGATGGCCCTGAGATGTTGGAGGATACGGTTAAAGGCCTGTAGTTTAGTACTACCAACATACTTGAGGCCACAAGTACATTGGAGCACATAAACTACGAAATCAGTTCGGCATGTAAAATGCCCTTTGATTTGAATGGGTGACGGGTCAAATGCAGAACAATATTCCTTGGTAGTAACACCAAATTTGCATGCTCTGCAAGAGATGCATTTATAAAACCCTGATTTGTCAGCTAACCAATTCTTTTTGATGTTTACCTCTGGGCTAGATCTAACTAAGGCATCCCTCATAGAAGGAGCCCTTCTAAAGGTTACGATTGGTTCCTCTGGTAACAAAGGTGCCACACTGATATCTGTTTTCAACAAAGGCCAATGTTTTTTTAATATCCCCCTCACTTTCCTTTCCTCACTGTTGAAAGTCGTAATTAAACTGATTTTATCAGGGATTTCTGTTGTTGGCTCTTGTCTAATTCTGATGGCTCTAGTGGAATTAAGGTATTCCTCCCGGTTCATGTTGTTCGCTTTATTTAAAGCCTCCTTAAGCACAGCAGTTTGATAGCCTCTGGCACAGAATCTAAGAAACGCCTCATTTTGACATTTTTCCAAATCAACCTTGGAACTACATATTCTACGTATACGTAGGAATTCCCCGTACGAAATGCTTTTCACAAGGTGACCCGGATGTGCACTATCGGCGTGCAAGATGGAATATATATATATATAACACAACAGGTGAGCCAAAGTAACAACTACGGGGGTGGAGTCAGATCCTAGCCTATCGTTGTGCGGCAGGACACTCTACAAATTATACTTTCGCCCACACCCCTCCCATGACTCTAGGCGCTGAAGAAGGCAACACTCATGCCGAAATGCATCCGCCGATAATATAAAGTTGTTTCCTGATTTCCCCTACTTGGCCTCTGCTCTTTTTTGGAGGAGTGTTCTCCAATATATATATGTATATATATATATATATATATATATATATATATATATATATATATATATACATACATACATACATACATACATACATACATACATACATACATACATATATATATATATATATATATATATATATATATATATATATATATATATATATATATATATATATTCACTGAAAAAAACATAGGTTTCAGAGACGTTATAGTTAGAAGTTAGCATTTAAAAAAACCTTAGAAATTCACAGAAAAAAACCATAGGTTTCAGGGGTGTTATAGTTAGCTGGACATTTCACTCGCAAAACCATAGAAATACCTCTGTTAAAGTTAGTTCTGCTAACTATAACTCACATACCCACAATGCACTGCTGATGATGTTACATAATTCATGACTTGTAGGAAAAAATATGTCTCTCTAAAGATGCTCCAACAAGAATGATTAAAATGGGTGGTTTCTTTCAATAGTTACAGTGGCAAATGTTATGAACCAATTAAATCTTTTTAGGTCACATGGGATCCGCGCACTTTAAGTGCATTTGATAGTGTTCTATTAATTAGTGAGACTGCATGTATAAGTGATTCTGTTGTTGAATGGGTATTTGTGTGTTTAGACTTAGGAATCAGTGAGTGGGTATGTAGTAACTGGTATTGGTGTCTCAATGGTTTCAAATATGGTACTCTGTATTTTACAGTGAGTGATGAAAGTTTATACTAGTGTATGATGAGGTGTATCAGATTGTCACGTGGATGATGTCATCAGTGATGTCACTGACCATGTCATGAGTGATGTAATATGTGATGTCATCAGCAGTGCATTGCGGGGGCGTGAGTTATAGTTAGCACAGCTAACTATAACGGCTGAATTTCTCTTGTTTTGTACGAGTGAAATGTCCAACTATGATGTCCATGAAACCTGTGTTTTTTTCAGTGAATTTCTGAGGATTTGTAAATGGTAATATCTAACTATAATGTCCCTGAAACATGTGTTTTTTTCAGTGAATTTTATATATATATATATATATATTTAATCTCCTCTCACTCTTAGAAAGAAGGAATCAGCACTCAGGTTGTAGTTTGGAAGTATTTAATCTGCAAAGGACGTGCTCCACACGTTTCGGCTCGTCCGAACCTTGATAACAATACAAGACGTCATTGTAGCATCCTTATTTAAATGTACAAATGCCTAAAGTTGCCAACATTAACAAAGGACTACATATTACTTTATTCCAAAAAGCTGGCAGCCATATTGGCCTGGTCACGATGTGAAAATTCAGAAATTGATACAATAAAGAAAAGAAAACAAGTGTTAATTTCAACATATCTTGTCCCATGACCGCCGAACCTGTATGTTCGTCAACGTGACTTATTCATAATAAACATACTTAGGACTGCAAACATCAATATAACCAATGGACTACACATTATTTTAACGCCTTAACCGTGGCGGTTTTTCCGCGGCGGTGTGGGCGTTCTAAAGGGTGGGCGGAGCTCCGTCGGCCATTGGCCGACAGCAGCACTAGGGAGGTAGTGCTCCCGTCGGCCGTTGGCCGATGGGAGCACACAAGTGGTGAAAGTGAATGGCTATCCGCCATATTAATCTGGGCACGTTGCGTATTAGAATGGTTCTTACACAAAAGAAAAGAAAAAAAGGGGTGTTAATATACACACACTATCCCTAAATAAAGTTCAGCTCATTTAAGATGTCATGAGTGATGTCATGAGTGATGTAACTGACCATGTCATGAATAATGTAATGTCTGAGGTCATTAGCAGTACATTGCGGGAGCATAAGTTATAGTTAGCTCAGGTAACTATAACTGCTGAATTTCACTGGTAGTGCATGAGTGAAATCCGAGTCTAACTTTACCGTCCCAGTAATCTTTGGGTTTTTTCAGCAAATTTCTAGTTTTTTTTTAACTTTATGTAAGATGCATATTACAATGGATGGTGGGGAGTTGGAAGCAGGGCCTGGTATAGTGCTGCCCCCACCCAAGCTTGCTTCTCCTACCTTCCCTCCTCCTAGCCATCCATTGTCCAAGTCCATGTCCCTGCTCCCTTATTACAGCCTTGTGTGGCCGTTGTTCTGCCACTGGCCTTTCCGCATTCTCTGAACAGTTAGTTTGCTGCTCCATCCACCTCCTCTCTTTCCTCTTTCCTCTGCCTCCTCCCTCCTGCCATGCATGGCGCAAGGCGCCTTGACACCTTCGGGTTTTAGTTTGCGCGGTACAAGATGCAAAATAAATAAATGGTCTGATGTGCTGCCACTGCCCTCCATTTAGCATGATGTACCAATCCACTCCTCCTGCCCTCCATTGCCCAATTCTATGCCCATTATTGACCTCCTGCTTAGCCTCTGTGCTTAGCTTGCTGCCCCTATTCTCCTTCACCCTACCCTCTGATGTCTGTGTGCATGCCCCTGCTCCGTCCTTTTTGCCCACCATGTTCCATGGACCTGACACTCCTATCTACTCTGAGTGTTCTGTTGAGCTGCCACTCCCCTCCCACCTGCCTAGCATTGTCAGATGCCTGTAACCCGACCCTGCTACCTCCACCCTGCCTGTCCACATTCCATGCCCCTTCCCCTTCCTCCTGTCCTCCATGGTCCATTTTACTACCACACCGTTTTGCCCTCCCTGGTCTGTTGTGCTGCAACTGCTCCTCCTGCCTGCCCCGCGTGGTCTGTTGTGAGGCTCCTTCCCCTGAACTCTCCTGTCTGTACCCAGGTTCTGACCCTCCCTTCTATCCTCCATGGTCCTTTATGCATGCCCCTGCACCCTCCTTCTTGCCCATCATAGCCAGTGTGCTGCCACTAACATTCATGCCTGCCATGCATGGTCTTCTGTGCTACCACAGCCCCTCCCACCTTCCCGGTATGGTCAGCTAGCTGCCCCTGACCCCCTCCCACCTTCCCTCCATGGTCTGTGTGTATGCCATTATAGTCTCACTGTTGCTCTCCATGGTGTGTCTTGCTTCTAGTGTCCATCCTGCCTGACCTCCATGATCATCTTGCTGCTCCTGCCCTGCCCCCTTGCCTCCAGCCCTCTGTTTCCATGTGCAGACCCCTATTCCCTTCCTCCCGACATGTCTGTTCCATTGTAATGCCCCTGATCCGTCCCTTCCATCAATCAATCAATACATTTATAGAGTGCACTAATCACCCCCGAGGGTCTCAAGGCGCTGAGGGGAGAGGGGCGGGCTGCTACTGCTCGAATAGCCAGGTCTTGAGGTGTTTCCTGAAGGTGAGATGGTCCTGTGTTAGTCGTAGGTGTGCGGGGAGGGAGTTCCTAGTCTTGGCGGCCAGGTAGGAGAACGATCTTCCTCCGGTGGTGGCTTGCGGATCCATGGGACAGCTGCGAGGGTGAGGTTGGCGGAGCGGAGCTGGCGGGTAGGAGTGTAGAACGAGAGGCGGTTGTCGAGGTATTTGGGCCCCATGTCGTGGAACGCTTTGTGTGCGTGGGTGAGAAGTCTGAACGTGATCCTCTTGCTGACGGGGAGCCAGTTCAGGTTTCTCAGGTGGGCAGATGTGTGGCTGTGGCGAGGAATGTTGAGGACGAGTCATGAGGAGGCGGTCTGTATGCGCTGAAGTCGTTTCGGGAGTTTGGCTGTGGTTCCTGCATAGAGGGTGTTCCCGTAGTCCAGTCGGCTGGTGACGAGGGCCTGGGTGACCGTCTTTCTGGTTTCTGTGGGGATCCACCGGAAGATCTTTCGGAGCATGCGCAGGGTGTTGAAGCATGAGGATGAGATGGCATTGACTTGTTTGGTCATACTGAGGGAAGGAGTCCAGGATGAATCCCAGGTTGCGTCTGTGGTCTGTGGGTGTCGGTGCGGTGCAGTGCCCAGTGCTGTAGGCCACCAGGAGTCATCCCAGGCTGATGGGGATTGCCTGAGGATGAGGACCTCCGTCCCTTCTGCCCTTTATGGTCTGTTATGCTGCAGCTTTCCCTCCTGTCTGTCCATTATGGTCAGCTAGCTACATTTACTCTTTCCCCTCTGTTCTCTGTTGTCCATGTGCATGGTCCTGTCCCCTCCCTATTGCTTTCTATGGATTGTTGTGCTGCACTCCTATCCCGCATGCCCTGTGTGGTGTATTGTGCTGCTGTAAACCCTGATACCTGCCCTGTAGGGTCAGTTTGGTGCACCTTTCCATGTCCCTCCTGTCCTCTGTTATCCGAGTCCATGTCCCTACCCCAATTCCTCCTGCCTTCCATGATCCAATGTACCATACTTGCTAACATTTTGAACTTGCTAAGAGGAAGATTTTGAAAGAAAACGGGGGTATTGATTTTCCCCTTTGACTTACATTGAAAAAGAGGAGATTGTAGACAGGAGAGAGATCAATAAAGCCCATTTGGCCTTAAAAACATTGGGCGTTTCCTGGCTGAATCGGGTCTGTTGGCATGTATGGTTGTACTTGTGAGAAGTTGGCCCGATATGCAACGTTCGCTATTCTAGCGACCGCTATGTATCGTTCCAACGACCCTTATGGTGTTTGGTTGTAAGTCAACCTATAGACCAGCTATCCTAGTAGCGTGGATACGAGCAGTCTAAGGCTAAAGACTCGAGAGGGCGCGTTAAGCTAGCTGTTTACCACACATGTACCCCTTGAACACCCAGTGAAAGGACACCACACAAGTGTTATGAAAATAAACAGTATATTTATTAAGAATCACAACAGCCCTGTACTCTTTATGAGGACAGGGTACTAAGCACAACCAAATCTCTTTAGCAAATACTTCAAGTGCACGTTTAAACAAGTGTCCGAGGACACGGAAAGGTTAAGGCAAGTCGGAAGCGAGGGACTCGGGACCCTAGAGTAAGGAGGCTATGCAGGCACCGAAATGCCGAGTTACCTAGCCACGAGGGCTGCGGCTGCACAAGTCTTACAGGCGTCGGGGTCTTCGCTGACGAGCCAGGAGCCGGAAGAAAAGGAGTTGCTGGCCGGCGACCAGTGAGGAATAGTTCGTAGGGATCCAAGCCTGGATCAGAGATTGATGAAACCTGAAAGCAGAGGGGACCAAGTTCGTACTACTAGCCAGTAGTCAGAGGGTACCCGGAAGGCACCGGTTGGCCGTCACCTCGACCAGGTGAGTGGGCGACGCTAGGCTCTGCAGTCTCACAGACCAGGAGGCGTTGTCGGCGACCACGGTGGAGGTGCGAGCTGTCCCACGAAGGATGGTGCTGTTGGCGTCGCTGGGCCCAGGATGGGGCAACAAGCCTTGGCAGATCTCAGGGCCACGTGGTGGGCCTAAGATGGCGTCTTGGTTGGACCAGGAGGGTCCGGGGTGCTTCTCGCAAAGATGGAAGCAAGGGCCAGTCTGGAGCAACCAGACCAGCAGTGATGATTCTCGGATGTCGTCACAGAAGGGCACAAGCCAGCGGCTAGTGACCAGACAACGTGCTGAGCAGCGAGCAGAAGGGCCCCACGCAGATCGTGGAGATGCTGGGAGACTGCACTTCGGTGCTGGAGCGGCTCAGGGTCGGGGCTTCTCGGACCCCAGAGCACTCACCAGAGAGTTACCTCGATGGTCGTGCTGGTTTTAAGAGCGTGCAGGTTCTGATGATGGCCGGTCCCTCGAGGTCTCGTCGCACCCACAGATCACAGCTGAGCTGATGACGTGGGTAGAGGTCAGAGGTGCCAGGGAAGCCGGTTCTCGTCGAGCTGGGCCGTCGGATTCCTTGAGGAAGGACTTACAGCAAACCGCAGAGTTCTTAGATGGTGCCCGCTGATGCAGGGTGACTACTCCTTAGCCACAAGGGAGAAATCTTGAGAAGAGTCTTGAAATCCTTTCGTAGAAAGTATTCTTGATTCAAAGATGATCTAATTTGGAAGGGTCCCCGCTCCGGCCTTTATCCTAAAGAAAGGGGCGGGTACATGACTAGGTCCTGCCCTAAGGGTGGGACCAGGAAGGGGGGTAGTTACACCCCTCTCCCCTGCCGGACTTTCCCCAGGCCAGGGCTGTCGCCCCTGGAACTGGTTCTAACCGGCAGATGCGTAGTGAGCACCGGGGTGCCACTCCGCAGTCACCTTCTTGCAAAAGCCCTACCTACCCAGAATACACAAACCCTGTCTGGGACGGTGCGAACACCGCCCTCGACAGGAAACCCTTTGTCCAAGCGCTCCTCGCTGGAAGGACTCCCAGCAGCAGGAGGTCAGACTCGTGTCTGTGGTGGCAGCATCCATTTTGTGGAGCTGAGGCTTTCGTTAACTTTAACCGGGGTTCACAGTTACGTACATGTCGTGTCCCTCTAGAAGGGCGGGATGCTAACCTCGTCGCCAGGGTTGGTGAGAGGGCAGCACCCCGATTCGTATGACACCTTACTCGACATGTCTTGACAACGCGACACCGAAGTTACCGATGTGGTACGCGTTATCATGGAACAGCCATTGGGTCTTTTCTCCGCAAGCTGCAACCGGCTCGGCTCGGGCCAGAACACAGTTCACACGAGCCCATGCACTCTGCCTTCAGGATTGTCAAGGCCTGCCATAGGAGTGACTGATAGGAACTCGGGTGTCCATTGTATGGTTAGATATAGGGCTACTATATCTAAAGCAAAGGGTGATTACACGACTTCGCCCCAGCTGTCATGCAGCCAGTTGTGTCAAATTTAGGTGGCCAGCCAAGGGTGGCATAATACATGCTGCAGCCCCTGGCAGGCCCTGGGTACACCTATGCCCTGAGTTACAGGGTCTGATAAGGTGGCCCAGTACCAATTGGTAAATGCACCTAGGGTACATATCGTAATTTAGAAAGAGAACAGCCAGGCTGTGGGTCTGATTGGCAGGCCCACAGCCAGAGAAAGTCGTAAACCAGTGAAACAAAAGCAAAAAAATCTGGGTGATCATAGGATTGCAGACCCTACTCTCCTACATGACCCCCCCCCAAACGTCGGAACAACTAGCTAACCTTGACCAGGTGAGTCTTCTTGTTCTAAGTGGAAATATCTGGAGAGCCCATCGGCATTGCCATGATCAGTACCAGGTCTATGTTCCACTGTGAAGTCCATCCCCTGTAGGGAAATGGACCACCTAAGCAGTTTGGGGTTTTCACCCTTCATCTGATTTAGCCACAAGAGGGGCTTATGGTCGGTCTGAATCTTGAAGTGAGTGCCAAACAAGTATGGCCTCAGCTTCTTCAGGGCCCAAACCACAGCAAAGGCCTCCCTCTCAATAGCTGACCAATTCTTCTCTCTAGGGGTCAGCCTTCTGCTTATAAAAGCAATGGGCTGGTCTTGACCATCAAAATTCAGTTGAGAAAGAACAGCTCCCACACCCAACTCAGAAGCATCTGTTTGGACAATGAATGGTTTGGAGTAGTCCGGACTCTTGAGGATAGGCGCCGTGCACATGGCCTGCTTTAGGTCATCGAATGCTTTTTGACAGCTCGCTGTCCACTGAACCTTTTTTGGCATTTTCTTACTTGTCAGTTCGTTTAATGGTGTCACGATGGAACCATAGTTCCTGACAAACTTCCTATAGTAACCAGTCAGGCCCAAGAAAGCTCGAACCTGAGTCTGGGTGGTTGGAGGAGCCCAGTCCCTGATTGACTGTATCTTGCTCTCCAGTGGCTGAACCTGGCCTCCACCTACAAGGTGGCCCAGGTATACAACCTGTGTCTGCCCTATCTGGCACTTGGTGGCCTTGATAGTGAGGCCTGCTGCTTGCAGCGCCTCTAACGTCTTCCGCAGGTGGACCAGGTGATCCTCCCAGGTGGAGCTAAAGACAGCAATATCGTCAAGATACGCCGCACAGAAGTCATCCAGCCCAGTAAGGACGTGATTCACCAACCGTTGGAAGGTGGCAGGTGCATTTTTCAGACCAAAGGGCATCACCACGAACTGATAATGCCCACCAGGGGTTGAAAATGCGGTTTTAGGCTTGGCGTCCTCAGCTAACCTGATTTGCCAATACCCAGCTGTCAGGTCAAACGTACTTAAGTAGTTGGCCGAAGCCAATCTATCGATAAGCTCGTCTGCCCTTGGTATTGGGTGGGCGTCAGTCTTAGTGACTGCATTGAGACCCCTGTAGTCTACGCAAAACCTCATCTCTCTCTTACCACCCTGGGTGTGAGGCTTCGGCACTAGAACTACGGGACTAGCCCAAGGGCTATCCGAGGGTTCAATGACTCCCAGCTCCAACATTTTCTGCACTTCACTTTTGATGCAGTCTCTAACGTGATCAGGCTGCCTGTAGATTTTACTCTTTACGGGCAAGCTGTCACCAGTGTCGACCTCATGGGTGCACCAATCGGTCTGACTGGGTGTCAGAGAAAACAGATGTCGGAACGACTGAAGAACCTGTTTACAGTCGCTCTGTTGATGTTCGGAGAGGCTGCCACAAAAGACAACACCATCTACCGAGCCATCGTCAGGATTCTGAGTGAGCAGGTCGGGGAGAGGGTCACTCTCCTCTTCCTGTCCCTCATCTAGGGCCATGAGCAAACTCATGTCCTTCCTGTCGACATATGCTTTTAGCCTGTTGACATGAAGCACCCTGTGGGGGCTCCGGGGAGTTCCCAGGTCGACCAGGTAGGTGACCTCTCCCTTTTTCTCCAGGATGGTGTGGGGCCCGGACCATTTGTCCTTGAGTGCTGCTGGGGCCACTGGCTCCAACACCCACACCTTCTGTCCGGGCTGATAAACAGTCAAGACAGCCTTTTGGTCATGCCAAGCTTTTTGGAGTTCTTGGCTGGCCTTAAGGTTTTCAGATGCCTTTTCCATGTACTCAGCCATCCGCGAGCGGAGGCCAAGCACATAGTCCACTATGTTGGCTGCAGGCTTTTTGAGAGGTCTCTCCCATCCTTCCTTCACCAAACACAGGGGTCCTCTTACAGGATGCCCGTACAAAAGTTCAAAAGGGCTGTAGCCAACCCCCTTCTGTGGGACTTCTCTGTAGGCGAACAAGAGGCAGGGGATCAGGACGTCCCATCTACGCCGAAGCTTTTCCGGTAGTCCATGAATCATCCCTTTTAGGGTCCTGTTGAATCTCTCAACAAGCCCATTGCATTGTGGATCATAGGGTGTAGTGAACTTGTAGTTGACACCACATTCCTTCCACATAGCAGTTAAGTAGCTCGACATAAAGTTTGCACCTCTGTCGGAGACGACCTCCTTAGGGAAGCCCACTCTGGAGAATACTCCAACTAGGGCTCTTGCCACAACAGGTGCTGTAGTGGTCCTAAGGGGAATAGCTTCAGGGTACCTGGTGGCATGATCCACTACCACCAGTATAAACTTGTGCCCTGATGCTGTCGGTGGTTCCATGGGACCGACGATGTCGATCCCCACCCGTTCAAAGGGCACCCCCACCACAGGCATTGGTATAAGGGGGGCCTTTGTCGTGCCACCTGACTTACCACTGGCTTGGCAAGTGACACAGGAGCGGCAAAACTCCTTGGTATCTTCGTTCATGTGAGGCCAGTGAAAGTGTGAGACAAGCCTGTCCCACGTTTTCGTCTGGCCTAAGTGACCTGCTAAGGGAATCTCGTGGGCCAAGGTAAGGAGGAAACCACGCTGAGACAAGGGGATGACCAGCCTCCTGGTCATGCCAGGCTTGGGGTCTCTTGACTCAGTGTACAGGAGTCCATCTTCCCAGTATACCTTGTGGGTACCTGTGGCGTTCCCAGCAGCCTCAGCAGCAGCCTGCTGTCTGAGGGGTTCAAGAGAAGGGCAGTCTAACTGGTCCTTCCCCAGGTCTTCCCTTGAGGGTCCCCCTGAGCCCAAGAATTCAACTTGATCAAGTTCGAACTCCCTAGGCTCAGTTTCCCTCAATTCCTGTAGGTCAGCCTCCTCTGAGACTTGATCCCCGACCTGAGGCAAGGGGGAAGGCGCAGCCTTAACCCTACTGCTCTTTTTCTTGGGAGGTGTCTGGTCCGTTGTTCCAGAATCCAGCACCTGTTCAGTGGGGCATTTCCTGACCTGTGACCTAGTCACAGCGAACACATGTGCTGGCAACCCTAACATTTCCATGTGAGTCCGGTGCTCCACTTCTGACCATTGTGACGACTCCAAATCATTGCCCAACAAACAATCCACTGGGAGGTCTGGACTAACTACAACCTTCTTTTGGCCAGTTACCCCTCCCCAGGAGAAAGCTACAATTGCCATACTGTGATTGGTAGTGACATTGCTTGCATTGGTCACCAGGAATTCTGTACCTGGCATGATCTGTCCAGGGTCCACAAAGTTAGGCGTCACCATTGTGACGCTGGCACAAGTGTCCCTATAGGCCTGAGCCATCTTTCCATTTATGAAAGGCGTCTGTCGGTATTTGCCCAAAGTATTGGGGCTTACGTCAGGGGACACGTCTACGTCCCCTGTACTGACAAGGACAGCCTGAGTGAGTGTGCCAACTAAGTTGTCACGCCCCTCAGAACCCAGGGTTAACCCTACTAAACCCTTGGGAGGCGCACTACCACTGCTGACTGTACTAGGGGGCACAGGTGCCTTAGGGGCTGCAGTGGCAGGAGTCTGCCCTCCTCCTTTCTTGGTGCACTCACTAAACCAGTGAGATTTACGTTTACAGTACTGGCACCATCTTTTGGATTGGCCTTCTTTCTTCTTTTGGGGAGCCTGACCCCCACCCTCTTTGGGTTGTTGGGGACCTGTCGAAGACTTCTGGTCATTTTGTTCCCCCTTAGAATCTTTACCCTTTTGGTCTGCTTTCTTCTGACCACCTTGATTCTGGCCCTGGTTCTGTTTAACTCTCGTACGAACCCATCTGTCTGCCTTCTTTCCCAATTCTTGGGGAGAGGTCAGATCCGAGTCGACAAGATGCTGATGCAACAACTGGTTCTGACAATTGTTTAAAATTTGTTCTCTCATCATCAAATTATACAATCCTGCGTAATCAGTAACCTTACTGCCCAGCAACCAGCCCTCAAAAGCCTTAGTGGCACAATCGACAAAATCAGACCAATCTTGAGACTGCGTTTTCTGGGTATCCCTGAACAGCACCCTGTACTGCTCAGTGGTTAGGCCGAACCCTTCAACGAGTGTATTCTTCAAGACCTGGTAATTATTAGCGTCCTCTACCCTTGTGGTGAGGAGCTTGTCTCTTCCTTTTCCTTCAAAGGAGAGCCACAAGATAGCTGCCCACTGACTCTGGGGAACACCCTGCACAGTGCAGGCCCTCTCCAAAGCAGTAATCCATTTGTGGATGTCGTCCCCTTGTTTAAAGGGGGGCACTATCTTCCCAAGGTGTTTCGTATCGAAACTCTTTTCCCTATTACTAGGTACATTGCTGCCACCAGTGGGGACTACCCCACTTAACTGTTGCTCTCTAGCAAAAGCAAGCTTTTCCTTGGCCAGGGCAAGTTCTTCCCTTTCGATCCTCAGATTAGCTGCCCTTTCCTTCGCTTCGTACACTCTCCTCTGAGGGGACGTCATCCCTCTTTGAGAAGAGTTGTGAGAGCCATTGGTATGAAGGGATCTGCCAGAGCCTCTTGACAGAGATCTGGCTCGTCCATTCCCCATGTTAAGCGGACCTGACAGTAGCGCCGGGGTTCCCCCAGTACCACTATCATGTTTGCTTAAGTTGGACCGTGTTAGTCTGACGACTTCTACCTGTCCCTTATCTGCCTCATCCCCAGAGAGATCCTCATCCTCATCCTCCTCCCCATCTTCGTTCTCAGTTGCGAGGTGGATGAGGTCAGGATCGTCCCGGGTTCCCTCGAGGGGAGGCATGTCTCCTTCTGGATTAGAAGAGCTACGAAGTTTCTCAGCTCTCCTGGCATCATAAGTCTCCAAGAGACCAATCAGAAAGGACGTTGTGGGGTTAGACCCCTGCTGAATCTTCCTGGAGTGACACAGTCGTCTTAACTCCTTGAAGCTCAGCACAGTATATCCTGAAGGGATGACCTGTGGAGGGTCAACTGACACAAGGGGAGACTCAGAGTTTCCTCCTTGGCCCGACATACTGTTTCTAGTGTGGTGTAAGTGATGCACCTACCTACACTATGTGTTTTCCTACTGTTCCCTTGCTAAGAGTTGTAGCCAAGGTGTGCTAAGCCTTGAGGAGCTACAACAGCTGGTTCAGTAGAACTCAGAGTATTCTAAGCTTTTAGTTATATGTACTAACAGTACTTGTGCGATCTTTCAACAAGATATTCTTAGGATACGTGTGGTAAAACAACAGCAAGCTCAAATCCCAACCGCTGCTCACCAATGTGAGAAGTTGGCCCGATATGCAACGTTCGCTATTCTAGCGACCGCTATGTATCGTTCCAACGACCCTTATGGTGTTTGGTTGTAAGTCAACCTATAGACCAGCTATCCTAGTAGCGTGGATACGAGCAGTCTAAGGCTAAAGACTCGAGAGGGCGCGTTAAGCTAGCTGTTTACCACACATGTACCCCTTGAACACCCAGTGAAAGGACACCACACAAGTGTTATGAAAATAAACAGTATATTTATTAAGAATCACAACAGCCCTGTACTCTTTATGAGGACAGGGTACTAAGCACAACCAAATCTCTTTAGCAAATACTTCAAGTGCACGTTTAAACAAGTGTCCGAGGACACGGAAAGGTTAAGGCAAGTCGGAAGCGAGGGACTCGGGACCCTAGAGTAAGGAGGCTATGCAGGCACCGAAATGCCGAGTTACCTAGCCACGAGGGCTGCGGCTGCACAAGTCTTACAGGCGTCGGGGTCTTCGCTGACGAGCCAGGAGCCGGAAGAAAAGGAGTTGCTGGCCGGCGACCAGTGAGGAATAGTTCGTAGGGATCCAAGCCTGGATCAGAGATTGATGAAACCTGAAAGCAGAGGGGACCAAGTTCGTACTACTAGCCAGTAGTCAGAGGGTACCCGGAAGGCACCGGTTGGCCGTCACCTCGACCAGGTGAGTGGGCGACGCTAGGCTCTGCAGTCTCACGGACCAGGAGGCGTTGTCGGCGACCACGGTGGAGGTGCGAGCTGTCCCACGAAGGATGGTGCTGTTGGCGTCGCTGGGCCCAGGATGGGGCAACAAGCCTTGGCAGATCTCAGGGCCACGTGGTGGGCCTAAGATGGCGTCTTGGTTGGACCAGGAGGGTCCGGGGTGCTTCTCGCAAAGATGGAAGCAAGGGCCAGTCTGGAGCAACCAGACCAGCAGTGATGATTCTCGGATGTCGTCACAGAAGGGCACAAGCCAGCGGCTAGTGACCAGACAACGTGCTGAGCAGCGAGCAGAAGGGCCCCACGCAGATCGTGGAGATGCTGGGAGACTGCACTTCGGTGCTGGAGCGGCTCAGGGTCGGGGCTTCTCGGACCCCAGAGCACTCACCAGAGAGTTACCTCGATGGTCGTGCTGGTTTTAAGAGCGTGCAGGTTCTGATGATGGCCGGTCCCTCGAGGTCTCGTCGCACCCACAGATCACAGCTGAGCTGATGACGTGGGTAGAGGTCAGAGGTGCCAGGGAAGCCGGTTCTCGTCGAGCTGGGCCGTCGGATTCCTTGAGGAAGGACTTACAGCAAACCGCAGAGTTCTTAGATGGTGCCCGCTGATGCAGGGTGACTACTCCTTAGCCACAAGGGAGAAATCTTGAGAAGAGTCTTGAAATCCTTTCGTAGAAAGTATTCTTGATTCAAAGATGATCTAATTTGGAAGGGTCCCCGCTCCGGCCTTTATCCTAAAGAAAGGGGCGGGTACATGACTAGGTCCTGCCCTAAGGGTGGGACCAGGAAGGGGGGTAGTTACACCCCTCTCCCCTGCCGGACTTTCCCCAGGCCAGGGCTGTCGCCCCTGGAACTGGTTCTAACCGGCAGATGCGTAGTGAGCACCGGGGTGCCACTCCGCAGTCACCTTCTTGCAAAAGCCCTACCTACCCAGAATACACAAACCCTGTCTGGGACGGTGCGAACACCGCCCTCGACAGGAAACCCTTTGTCCAAGCGCTCCTCGCTGGAAGGACTCCCAGCAGCAGGAGGTCAGACTCGTGTCTGTGGTGGCAGCATCCATTTTGTGGAGCTGAGGCTTTCGTTAACTTTAACCGGGGTTCACAGTTACGTACATGTCGTGTCCCTCTAGAAGGGCGGGATGCTAACCTCGTCGCCAGGGTTGGTGAGAGGGCAGCACCCCGATTCGTATGACACCTTACTCGACATGTCTTGACAACGCGACACCGAAGTTACCGATGTGGTACGCGTTATCATGGAACAGCCATTGGGTCTTTTCTCCGCAAGCTGCAACCGGCTCGGCTCGGGCCAGAACACAGTTCACACGAGCCCATGCACTCTGCCTTCAGGATTGTCAAGGCCTGCCATAGGAGTGACTGATAGGAACTCGGGTGTCCATTGTATGGTTAGATATAGGGCTACTATATCTAAAGCAAAGGGTGATTACACGACTTCGCCCCAGCTGTCATGCAGCCAGTTGTGTCAAATTTAGGTGGCCAGCCAAGGGTGGCATAATACATGCTGCAGCCCCTGGCAGGCCCTGGGTACACCTATGCCCTGAGTTACAGGGTCTGATAAGGTGGCCCAGTACCAATTGGTAAATGCACCTAGGGTACATATCGTAATTTAGAAAGAGAACAGCCAGGCTGTGGGTCTGATTGGCAGGCCCACAGCCAGAGAAAGTCGTAAACCAGTGAAACAAAAGCAAAAAAATCTGGGTGATCATAGGATTGCAGACCCTACTCTCCTACAGTACTATCACTGCCTCTTCCTTCTGCCACAATAGTCTATTATATTTCCAAAGCCTCTCTTACCAGTCCTTTATTGTTGGGTTGTTGCCCCTGCTCCCTTTCCACTGCCCTCCATAGTCTGTTGTGCTGCCACTGCCCTTCCTGCCTGCCCAATGTGGTCAAATGTTTGACTTTGCACCCTCCTACCTGCCTTCCATTTTCAGAGTTCATGCCCCTGGCCTCTGCCTAACAACAGTATCCTAATGAACAACTAGATAGCTAACATTCTATATTTATTACAAAAGTGTGGAACGCCTGACGTCATCTTGATGTAATCAAAACTGTAATACCTAGAGCATTTCCGTTAGAAATTACAAATAAGAGAGGGTCTTATTTGCATCACAATTATGGTTAGTGCTCTAAAAAACTAAAATGAGGACATATTTTCTGAGTTTTCAAATAACAACAAAGCACTTTAAAATGTTTTGTTATCTTTATGTTTTTTTTATCCAGTTGACCACTTGATTAAATGTTGCACTTAGGGGAGAGGATGTGGTGTTACTTCCGGAGCTGCAGACTTTGCAAATGGGGAACCCAGGTTGGAGTTTCTGCTTCAGCTCAACATTCTGTGATTCTGGTCAAATCACTTAATCTCCCCATATCTAAAACCAAAAATAATTTGTTCTTGTGTGATGTTACCAATGCTCATGTGAAGCACTCCAATACCTGACAAGTCTGCACTATATATAAGTGCAAAAGCACAAAATGTTTTGCACACTTCTGTAATTGGGCTACATGTGGGCTACATCTGGGTGATATTTGTGCTACATTTGGGCTCGTTTGTCTCTGGTGGCCATCTTGGGAGATTTATTTGTTATGAAGTTTCCTAATTTTTTAATTTACTGCAGTCTCTTCAGTAGGAAATGCTTTCAGTTTTTTCCTTTATTCCATCAAGAAGGTATTAAGATATGTCACACATTTGCCATAAATTCTGAATGCTAGCACTCTAGTTGTTCATTAGATCATTGTAGTAAAGCTACTGCTAACCAGGGAAGTCTGCTGCTACTGGTATTAAAAGTGCATGTTTCAGTCTGCATGTCAGAATGTTTTAATGAAATAAAATAGGATTTGAGAAGTCACTCAAAATGTGCCCTAATGTTTCTTTCTTCAGCACTAATCATAATTTCTATGGCAAAATGAACCCCCTCATTGTGTTCCTTTTTAAATTAAATGTTTTATGTGTTACTAGTTTATTCCAATCAAGATGGCTTCAGGTGTGCCATACTTTTGTCATAAGTAAGACAGTAAGATCGCTCTAGTCGTTCTTAAGAACACTCTGGGACATTCTGTCATTGAGCTATACGTGGGCTACATCTGGATGATATCTGTGCTACATACTTTTGTCTCTGGTGGCCATCTTAAGAGACCTATTTGTTATGAAGTTTACTAATTTCCTCATTTACTGCATTCTCCTCAGTAGGAAATACTTTCAGTTTTTAACTTTGGTTCCATCAAGAAGACATTCAGATGTGTCACACATTTGCCATAAATTCTGAATAATAAATGATAATGAGAATTTACAGATAATATGCTCTTAGTTTAGCTTATAGATCATCTTCCAAACCTCTGTGGGAAAAGCATGAAAACTAGTTTTCTCTCAAACATGATTCATGATATCCCAGCAGAAGGCTTGTTCACATGGTAAAATCACCTTCGAACACACCACAATTCCTAAAATGAGTATGGTACCAACAACAAATGATTTATAATGTAACCAAAGTCTTAAAACCTTCTATTAACTGCACTTATATTTAATGAGGTGCTATCATGTATATTGGTTCCAAGATGGCTGCTAACACTTCTTGGATGAAGTGCTGACAGCCAATCAGATCTCACGATGAGATGTGTGGTTAGGCTCCTCCCATATATATATATATATATATATTTCTTTTTCCATTAATATTTTTAAAACTACTGAACGGATTTACACCATTTAACAAAAAAGGGCTCTTTCTGAACCAAGGGCTACCTTTTTGCCAAATTTGCTGTAATTCCGTTCAGCAGTTCGGGCTGTAGCCGTGTCTAAAGTTTCCTATGGAAAATTGCATGGAGAAAACACATTTTTTCTCGGCCCCCGTTTGTCGAATCACCCCAAAACTTTCAAGATAGGAGCAGACCGAAGCGAGCCATAAGTTTTGAAAAATTAGCGAAGGTTCGTCAGTCGGCGCCAAAGTTATTGAGAATAGAATGTTGCAATTTCCCTATGTGGTAACTAGGTCCTAACTGTAACTACCTACTGGCGACCTCCAGTGGGTGATATATATATATATATACATATATATATATATATAAAACTCGCCTTCACTTCCCATTCATTCACGAACAGACGAGCGTGGACCCAGTTATTGTAGTGCAAATTTTATTCAGCCAGTGCCGCCATAATTTGGCAAAAAGGTAGAGTTCGGTTCGCAGATTACCCTTTTTTTAAAATGGTGTAAATCCGTTCAGTAGCTCCTGAGAAAATCAAAAGTAAAATCATAGATATTTCTATAGATGAAGTACCGTACTCTGTACAGTACCCTGTACCTTCCCGAGCTTCATGCTAATTGGCTGTCAACACTCCAAACCAGGAAGTGTTGGCAGACATCTTGTGCCTCGGTAGAACCGAGGTACAAGAAAGCAGTGAAACAAATGTGCAAAACACGCAAAGGGGGCTTTGTAGAAACACCCTGACACCCTAGGCCTGCTCAGGGGGTCCCACAAGGACCCCCAAGGCCATTTTTTATAAAATTTGTTTTAAATTGTGGGGTATGAAGTACAGTACTCTGTACGGTACTCCGTACTGTACACTGTACTGTACTCTGTACCTTCCTGAGCGCATACTGGAGGTTCCTGGTGGGCTAGTTGGCCCCCAGGGACCTCCAGTTTGCAAGGGGAATTAGCTCCCTCTCTGCAAACGCGCCAGGAGGCTGCGTTGCAGAGAGGTGTAAAAAGGGGCGTAGCCTCATTGCACCTCTCTGCAATGTAGCCCCCTGGCGCATACTGGAGGTTCCTGGTAGGCTAGTTGCCCCCCAGGGACAACCAGTATGCAAGGGGAATTAGTTCCCCCTCTGCAAACGCGCCAGGGGACTGCTTTGCAGAGAGGTGTAAAAAGGGGCATGGCCTCATTTTACCTCTCTGCAATGCAGCCCCCTGGCAAATTCTGGAGGTTCCTGGTGGGCTAGATGGCCCATAGGGACCCCCAGTATGCAAGGGGAATTAGTTCCCCCTGTGCAAACGCACCAGGGGGCTGCGTTGCAGAGAGGTGCAAAAAGGGGCGTGACCTCATTACACCTTTTTGCAATGCAGTCCCCTGGTGCATACTGAAGGTTCCTGGTGGGCTAGTTGGCCCCCAGGGACCTCCAGTATGCAAGGGGAGTTAGTTCCTCCTCTTCAAATGTGCCGGGGGCTGCTTTGCAGAGTGTTGTAAAAAGGGGACGTGCCCTTTGAACACCTCTCTGCAACGCAGTTCCCTGGCGCATACTGGAGGTACCGGGTGGGCTAGTTGGCTCACAGGGGACCTCAGGATTGAAGAGGAATTGATTCCCCACACTAAAACGTGCCACAGGGCGTGTTTGCACACAGTTCACTTCAGGCCCCGCCTCCTTCCTTCACTATTGAGCGAAATATTCCTCTAAAATCAGCCGAACTACGAATTCCGATTTACTCACCTGTTATCAGGAGAGACCTCAGTGCTGCATCTTTCAGCCAACTACTGATCCTGAAAAGTAACTCTAACCATACTTACAGTAACTTGAATTTCCTTCCATAGGCTAACATTGACTGGTTTCACTTAGAAATTCTTCTAAGTGTGGAGTTTTGGAACTTAAAAAAATTCCTCTAAAATCAGCCGAACTACGAATTTCGATTTACTCACCTGTTATCAGGAGAGACCTCAGTGCTGCATCTTTCATCCCACTACTGATCCTGAAAAGTAATTCTAATCGTAGTGACAGTAACTTGAATGTCCTTCCATAGGCTAACATTGACTGGTTTTACTTGGAAATTTTTCTGTGTGCCAAGTTTTGGAACTTAAAAAAATTCCTCAAAAATCAGCCGAACTACGAATTCCGATTTACTCACCTGTTATCTGGAGAGACCTCAGTGCTGCATCTTTCAGCTCACTACTATTCCTGAAAAGTAAATTTAACTGAACTTACCAGTAACTTGAATTTCTTTCCATAGGATATCATTGCCTGCTATATAAAATATATATAAATTAAAAACGTATAAAATAAAAAAATAATTATTACAATTTCAATAGTTTTAAAACATTTTTTTTCAATGTATATAAAAAATATATAATGTAATTTAAAAAATAAAATATCTAAAAATAAATACTTAAACAATGTAGTAAATTAGTATAAAAAATATAACAATTAATACATTAAAAAATTATCATTTACAATACCTTTGAAATTCACTGGAAAAAACATAGGTTTCAGCCACGTTATAGTTAGGAATTAGCTTTTAAAATACCTCAGAAATTCACTGAAAAAACCATAGGTTTCGGCCATGTTATGCTTAGAAATTACCATTTAAAAAAACTTAGAAATTCACTGAAAAAACCATAGGTTTCACACATGTTATAGTTAGCTGGACATTTCACTCATAAAAAAGCATTGAAATTCTCCCGTTATAGTTAGTTCAGCTAACTATAACTCGCGCGCCCGCAATGCACTGCTGATGACGTCACTCATGACATGGTCAGTGACTTCACTCATGACATCACTGAGGACATCTCAAATGACATCACTGATGACATAACTGATGACTTTTTGAAAAAACAAGGGGAACCCAGTGGGTAGATATGGACCATGGGTATCAGCTAAGTTTAAGGGAAACAACGGTCCTAAGCTTAGGTACAATCTTACAACAAATGTTATATAGACCACAATAGGCTGCTATATATTTCTATCCCTTGTCCAGCCGGACAGGGAACTTATTAATCAAATGATTTTTTAAAGGTTAAGATACATTTTGCAACAAACCATTTCATTGCAGTAGGGCACAATCCTGTACCATACAGAGGAGAATAGAGGAAAAGATAGTACAAGAAAAAGAGTTTCAGGCAAAGAAAGTGAGCAATCAGGCTACTGTGCGGAATCAGAATGAACAGTATTTCCTGGAGTAACACATACAAATATTAATAAACAATGATTAGACGTATGTCTACTCAAAAGGAGTCGACGTTTCGATCCCGTGCTCAAATTATAAAGGGATCATCTTCAGGACTTAAGAATTTATTTTGCCTGATTAGAAAATTTCATACGCCTCCGCCGGGGGTGGAGAGATGTATGGGAGGAAGAGCCACCTGAAGTTTGGTCTATGGGCACAGGTTGCGGTGCGCCACTACAGTGGCTCGACTGGTTGGGAGCCTTTCGGGATGTTTCCGTTGAGCGATATTTAGTTAATCCAAGTACTGGATAGCCTGACAAGGGATGTCTGTCGGTGTATCCAAGGGAAGAAGAAGGGTTTTCATTGCATCGGTTTGCGTGATTTCGGTGGCCGTCGTGGTAGCGTGATCTGGTAGTACAGAGGTCCGCGCGAGGTTGATCGGTGTCTCGATGATGGCCTGCCCGCATCGAGATTTTCAGATTGGCAGATGATGGTGCTCCCTCCACTGCCAGGCTGCTGTGCAAGAATATTTAGAGCAAAATGCCTGTAGCATTTGAGGGGCACACTGCAGGGCTCTGCCCTCCGGGCTTCTTGTTTCAGCACACTTCTTCACACTGCAAAGTTTTCAGATGCCCAACGCGTTTCAGGGGGACCACCCCCTCCCCCCTCCTCAGGGGCTGCTTCCAATAAACACTCGATGATGCACCACGTGATTACTTGACATTATGGGAATCCATGATGCATGCGTGGCCGTGGAGGGAGCACCATCACCTGCCAATCTGAAAATCTCGAGCAGCAGGATGAAGCTCGGGTTTCCGAACTAATTGGAAACATTATGAGCGCAGGACTCTTCATTTCAGATACAGCGCACTGAAACACACAGGCAGCCTACTCAAGGTTTTAATTGCATGCATCATGGATCCCAGACCCTCGACTTTACTTTAAAGCTCATAACTACAGATGCATCACCACAGTGACTCCAAGTCCCATAATGCTGGGTATGACGATGGATGAAAACACACGCCTACCTTGGGGCTTGTCTGAATTAAAGTCAAGTAATCACGTGGTGCATCATCGAGTGTTTGTTGGAAGCAGCCCCTGAGGAGGGGGGAGGTCCCCCTGAAACGCGTCGGGCATCTGAAAGCTTTGCAGTGTGAAGAAGTGTGCTGGAACAAGAAGCCCGGAGGGCAGAGCCCCGCAGTGTGCCCCTCAAATGCTACAGGCATTTTGCTCTAAATATATATATACATATGCATATACATATACATATCCACATACATATACATATACATATCCACATACATATATAGACATACACCTAGTGGCGGTCGCCGCTAAGTAGTAATAGTTAGGTCTTTTTCTCCATAGACTGTGAATTTTTTGTTTTGCTAATAACTTTGGCCCCAATTGATGAATCTCCACAAAACTTTCCAAAAAAAGTTCATCCACCTCAGCTCCTTACTGGAAAGACTCGGAGAGATCTATCATATGGGGGCCGAGAAAAAAAGGGTGGTCCCAAAATGTAAAATCTCCATGCATTTTCCATTGACTTCTTTAACAATGACCACAACACATCATCCCTACTGGAGAACCTTGCCACCATGAGACTCAAGCTACTGGTCACCTCCTCAACCCACTCAGTAGGACACTTGGTTGACTGCATCTTCTCCAAATGCAACAACATCCCCTTTAGCCACAACTCCGAAAAGCAGTGGGCCGGCCACAGCTGCGTCCATTTTTTCTTCACCAAACCCAACATACACCAGCACGCCCATCGCTACCCATGCAGAAATTGTAACAAGGTCACCGAACACCAGCTCACCACCTTCCTCAGCAAAACCCCACCACCGACATTCACAGATGCCAGCGCCTTAGCTCGCAACTTCCACCTATTGATACCCCACTGCGCCAACACACTGGCCCTCTCAGGAAACCGTCAGGCAAGCAAACATTCAAGAAAGCCAGCTGGTTCTCTCCTGCCCTCCAAGTGTTCAGGTGCGCCTGCACCTGCGGATGGCTCGAGAAAAAAGTGGAGAAGCAGTAAGGCCCCGGCTGACCACGCTGGCTTCGAAACTGCTGTCACTGACCACTACCACCACCTCATCAAACCAAGTAAGAAAATTGCCATTCAGGAACGCATCAAAGCCAAAACACACAACAGCAAACAACTCTTCACCATGGTCAAAGAATTCACCAAACCTGGAGAAGGAGGCACTGAGACAGGAGAAATCCCCCCCTCCCAAGACCTCTGTGACAACTTCTCCACCTTCTTCCACCGCAAGATCAAGGCAATCTATGACAGCTTCACAAACCAAGACCTACAGACCTCACCCACAGCCACCACTCTCAATGCCCCCGGCCCCTAGCATACCCTGCTCAACTGATCTTCCCTACCCACTGACAAGACCCTCAGGATCTGGAAGAGCATCCACTCTGGAGCCCCCTCGGAGCCCTGCCTCCACCACATCATCAACTGAACCAGTGCCTCCATTTCACCCGAACTCTGCTGTACAATCAACTGCTCCATCAAATCCGCCACCTTCCCTGAAGACTGGAAACATGCAGAGATCAACCCAGTGCTGAAGAAACCCTCTGCCGACCTAACAGACAGGAAGAACTACAGACCCATCTCCCTGCTCACCGTCACAGCCAAAGCCATTGAGAAGCCCATCAACACTCATCTCTCCGAGTTCATCAAAATGAACAAGATCAAGGACCACTCCCAATCTCGATTCAGAAGCAACCACAGCACCCAGACCACTGTCCTCGCCGCCACAGACAACATCCACATCCTCCTACGCAGGGGTGAGACCACAGCCCTTATCCTCCTGGTCCTCTCTCCCACAACAACGTCTAAGCTAACCTTCACAATGCAGGCATCCATGACAAAGTCCTTGACTGGACCCGCTCATTCCTCACCGGCCGACCACAGTCAGGCTTCCACCTTTTCTCTCAGAACCCACAGATGTAGCCTTATGGCTAGAGCGGTCGACCTCGAAACTGCGGAACCGGGCTTGACTCTCGACGCTGAACATTTTGTGATTCTGGGCAAATCACTTAATCTCCCCATGGCTAACTAAAATGAATGTGTCCATCTGTAACAAAACTTGTGCTCATGTAAAGCTCTCTGATACCTGATGTCTCTGGTCTAGTTCGCGCTATATAAAACTCAAAACAAAAATAAAAATAAAATCAACTGCGTAGTGCCACAGGGCTCCTCCCTGACCCCCACCCTCTTCAACATTTACATGACCCAGCTGATTCTCTCCTTCACTGACAAACTCACAGCCACCAAGAACAACTTCTACAGTGAATGAAGGCAGTAGACACCTGCATAAAGGACAGCTGCTTCAACCTCAACTCAGACAAGACTGAAGTCCTCATCCTGGGCCCCAGCCCCTTTGCCTTGGACAACTCCTGGTGGCCCGCAGTGCTCTGAACCCCTCCACACCCACAGACCACGCAGGAAACCTTGGCATCATCCTGGACTCCTTGCTCTCAATGAAGCACCAGCTCACTGCTGCCTCATTCTTCTGCTTCCACATGCTCCGCCAGCTCCAGAAAATCTTCAAGGGGATCCCCACTGAGTCCAGTAAAATGGTCACCCTTGTACTCGTCAGCAGCAGACTCGACTCGACTATGGCAATGCACTCTATGAAGGCACCCCAAACAAAAATCCAAAAGAAGCTGCAAAACATCCAAAACCTCTCTGCCAGACTCATCCTGAACATCTCCCACCACAGCCACATCCCGACCCACGTGACAGACCTCTACACGCTCCATGTCAACAAAGGATCACCTACAAGCTCCTCTCACACGCCTACAAGGCCCCCTTCAATGCCAGACCCGAATACCTCAACCACCACCTCTCCTACCACACTCCCACCAGACCTCTCCGCTCTGATCATCAGGCCCTGGCAATCATCCCACGGATGTGTAGGACCACTGTTGGAGGAAGATCCTTCTCCTACCTCGCTGCAAATACCTGGAACTCCCAACCTTTGTATCTCAGGCAATCTCCATCTCTGCCTCAATTCAGGAAGGACCCCAAGTCCTGGCTCTTCGACTAAACAGCAGTTCCCCAACTCAGTACCATGAGACCCTTACAGGTGGGTAGTCACGCTTTACAAGAACATGGATTGATTGATTGTAAAATCTCCACGCATCTTCCATTGCCTTCTTAAGACAGGTTTTAGCAAAAACTGCTGAATGGAATTACACCAGATTCAAAGCTAGATCTTAGTTTGCAGAATGTGCTTTTTGTGGTTTGGTGTAAATCCATTAAGTAGTTTTTGAAAAATTAAGGGGCTTATTACGATGATGGCGTAAGCCCATCCGCACTGGAGGCGGTGGCGGAAAACGTTCATCTTCCCGCTCCAGGTGCGGACATTGCAACCACCAAATTACAATGGTCCAACCGAGGCCATTTTCCATCCATCACTGTCTGTCAGGCCCTGCACGTTTGTGGCGTACGCAATGGTGGTGGATGGAGTCAACAGAGCATGACCGACGTGCGGAAACATGTTCCGTCCGCCAACCAGATTACGATGCGGCAAACAGCCCTTCCCACCGCCGCTTAAAAACCACCATGCTGCGGATGGTGAAAATTCAACAACGGAGAGGAAGAGCTGATACAGAACCCATCTAAATCATCGGAGACTCCATGGATCGGAGACAGCATGGATCCTGCACTACAGGCCTTCCCGCTGCACTACCTGCTGCACCTTCGGCAGACAAGACACCGCTGCACTCAACAGCAGAGGTATGTACCAAACATCTCCACGCATGCAACCCCTGAACAACTACAACTCCTAGCAAGCTTTGCGGCACCACGATGAATGTGGCAACCTGCCAAATGCAAAGTGCGAGTCCAACTCAATCCCCATGAGTGACCATTGGTGCCCCTGAAGGCAATTGGGGCCAATGCCAAGACCTGCAGTTGTAGAGCGCGCACACCACAATATCAAAATATGTACGCCGAAGGTTCCCATTGGCTGATCGCTCATTCGCAAAGTGGTTGCCACACCGCAGCGGCCGGTAAGCTGCGACAGCAACCCTGCATTATTCAATTGGGGCCAATGCGTGTTATCGCTGCGGATGCCAGCTACCACGCATGCAAATAAATACTGGATTTGCATTGGTGCCATGCAAATTACATCACACATCCCAACTCATTTGCCTAAAGTGATTGGTGCACCCTATGAGGCCCCCATGCATATAAAGTAACCACACAGACAGCGTACATGTATAGGAGAACTGGCCCAGGGCACCTGCGTCCATCCCCATTTGTTGGCAGGGTCACATGTCCAGTGACGCCTGTGCTGGGTGGCTGTGGGGTGGGGGATAAGCCAGCCCTCTGGGAGTGGCTGGTACATCAGAACAACTAGAACAGTGAGCTGCTGGTCACTACAGTGTGAAGGTATGAGAGAGTGTGGCCTTTGAGTCAAGTCTTTCCACACATGGTATGTCCAAGAAAAGGAGAATGAAATAACATACAAAGTCATGCCTCATGGCCAGCATGGACTGAAATGAGGGAAGGAGTCAAAAAAGACAAAGATTTTTCGCACTGTACCAATGTTGTGTAATGAAACATCCAACCTGTGAACATCGCTTGAATATCCCTTGACATCTGACTGGTGTCTCTTGGCCAGGAGTTGATTTGTGAAGGGCCAGTGACGTAGGCAGACAATCAGAGGTGTGAATTGTCTGCAAATCAGACATACTTGTAATCCCTAGCACTCCCAACACACGTACTGGTGTGGTGTGCAGTGTGCCTAGCTGCCATTGCCTGTAAATGTTTCCACACATGTCATAGGAGTGCACAAGTTGAACAAACAAACATAGCTCTGACCGACATCATGGGCCATTGTCAGCCATGTGGGCATGTATACACAATTCATGTGCATTTGTGCCTCATTCAGGTGAAAATTGTAATGCCAGTTATGCAAATACCACACACTCTCATGCAGAACTGACCCCAAATTGTCCACATGTGTCTGTCCACCATGCGCGTTGTCCAGATGACACTCACTGCCCTCATCCCGTAATGTTGTTGTGTATTGTGGGACTAAAGCTTGCGGACATGCAGTGACAGCAGCTACATGCAACTCAGCACTGATGCTGGGAAACACAAGTGCTGTGCCATCTAACCACAGGGTAGCTCATCCTTGATGTAGCAGTGCCCTATGTGACACTTGCACTGTATAGTGCCAGCGCAATCCTCAGTTATTTCATATACTCCTAAGCGGGGGGTATACATAGGAGCACGACCTACGCCTCAAATTTAAAGACAAACCAAGTGCAGTGCACAGCTCCTATCTAAGAGCAGTGTACTATATGCCATACACATCGACTTCTTTGGATGTCCAGTGTCAGTGTGTCGAGTGAGTGAAGAAAAATAATGTCTGAATGCAGGTCACTTCTGCATTTTACTTGACCATGAGTCCTGTCAATGTTGTGGTTGTGTGAGTCTCTGGGTAAGCTGTTCACCACATAACTCAGCCCATGCTTGTGTACCCTGACATACGTAGGAGGCGACCACCCATCTTTCGACCTGTCCACGGACTGGCGACGATGGAGGACATCGAAATCATCCAGACATTCCATTTGGATCGCTGCACACTACGAAACCTATGTGCCCAGTTGGAGCCCCATTTGAAGCCCAAAAGCATATATCCAGCTGCATTGTCTGTTACAGTGAAGGTTACGGCTGCACTGTATTTCTTCGCTACTGGGTCTTTCCAGAACACTGTGGCCAGCGCCGGTGGGATGTCACAGTCCATGTTCAGCATGGCGTTGCGTGACGTCCTGTCAGCATTGATGCTTTACAAGGAAAGTCATGTCCACTGAGGATGGATGGATTGGCAGCTGTGAAGGGGGATTATATGACCTGGGAGGCATTCCAAATGTTGTGGGAGCCATTGATGGTACCCACATTGCCCTCGTTCCACCACAGGCAAGTGAACACATCTGTGGGAACCGCAAACACTACCACTCCATCAACATGCAAGTGGTATGCCAGGCGGATCAGATCATCTCACACATGTGTGTAAAGTATCCTGTGTTGGCACATGACCCACATCTTGCGGAAAATCACCATACCCCAATTGACGGCCAATCTGTACTCCGAGCGGGCCTGGCTTGTTGGTGAGTGGGCTGTGTCAATCACGTTATGTATGTGTGACATGCTACTCTCCCCACATATTTAGATCACTGTTTGTCTCACAACTAGGTGACTCTGGGTATCCCAATTGTCTGTGGTTGCTGTCCCCACTACAAAATCCAACAACGCCGGGGGACGTCCAGTACAATGATGCACATGGGAGGACACATCATGTGGTGGAGCGCACTTTTGGACTGCTGAAGTCAAGATTTAGGTGCCTGGACAAGACTGGTGGTGCACTTATGTACTCACCACAGATGGTATGCCAGATGGTAGTCGCCTGCTGCATGCTACACAACCTGGCCTTGCGCAGCAGGATCCCCCTGATTCTGGACGATGATGAACAGCAGCAGCCCCCCGCTCCCAACCCACACATGTCCAGTGACGATGACAGTGGTGAGGAAGAATGCCTTGACCAGCGTCAACAGCTCATCGTCAACTACTTCCGTTGAGTGTAAGTTAACAATGAATGACTATGACTATGACTGTGTCTGTGTGCCTTGCTGTTATCTCACAAACTTTGACAATTGTTGCTGGCATTTTGTACACATACAGGACTATGCGCGGGATTAGACAACTTGGGCAGGCAGGGACAGAGCACCCAGAAGCACAGGACCCAATTGCTATAGTGCCTCATTAGCTCTCCTCCTCACTCAGAGGTATTCAAGCACGTGTACTTAAGTAGATAAGTTGAAGACAAGATATGCTTTGAAATGTGCATTTTTACTACAGTGTTAAAACATGCAACATACGTGCCACAACAAGTTGAGAATGCATGAGTACAAATACTGTTTCCATTGTGACACATCCATATCACATGAAGCAAGAAATCAATAATCCCTCTGGACGAAGACCCATGAGCATATCCTCCCACCCCTTGCTGGGAGGAGTTGTATGAGATGTCCCAGGTCTATGGGCTTTGTCAGCAGACACAATCCTCAGCCAATGCATGGTGAAATGTACATCCCATGTGCTGTGTCGCTCTCATCACTGGATGGATCACTCTTCAAGTGTGGGGCACCTAGCCCACCTCCCCATGACATCTAAAAGGCACCCGTGTCCTCTAGCAGCTGTGACAGTTTTTTGAGTCGGGGTGCTAGGGCCTGACCAGAACAGAATGAAAACAGACCATGTCCTCCGACCACGGACAGAATGTTCAGGCAGTACTCCTGGACCATGCAGAGAACAAGCTCTGCAGACACTTCTCATGTGACAGACAAATACTGATGTACTTTCAAAACGACTACGCCATGTAAATTTCTTGCACTACAGCTGCATGATGGAAGCTGGGCTCATGGCAGTCGACAATGTCCATCACGGTCAGATGACAGCCTCCCCTTGCTTAGGTCTGTGGTACCAAGAGAAACAGACCGCAGAGGTCAGCAGAGTCAAAGCTAATGCAGACAGGGCAAAAGTCAGAGAGCTGAATGACAATTCCTGTCAATAGGCATGAAAAAAGTGAAAGGATATTGAATTAGTCACCAACAGTTCCTGTTGCTGTTAAGTAGTTACAAATCCAAGAAGGCACAAGCCTTCGAAGGCAATTGGTTCCAAAAGACGATCCAAATCATCTTCAGCAAAAAGGACTGCCATCCAATCCAGTAGTATGTGCTCCACGCACCACGAGGATAAAAGAAGCATCCCATGGCAACCTGGGGGAGGTTCGTATAGGCATGGCCCAGGAGCCATTGTGCAAATGCATAGGCACAGTTGGCAGCCTGTCTGACGCATTGAAAGGCATCCCACAAACGTGTATCACTTAAGCAGTCCTGGTCGTGGACCAACAAAGGACTCCCCCACAGCTCATGATCCAGGACAGCAAGGGTTGTGTTGGAAAGGCAGACATCCGTGGCCCAGTGAAGGGGGCTTTGTCGACAGTAGAACACAGGTTGCAAGCAGGTGAAATAGGCATATTGGAAGGTTAGTCTATAGCTGATGCATAGCACAGCTAATGGGACACATCCAAAGAAAAGCTGCATGCGGTCACGGTACAGTTGCATCTGACCAGGGTTCGCTGGGACCACAGGACGGGAAGACATGGCGTGAGAGCACTCTTAGAACTAGCGCTCAGCTGAACAGCTACAAACAGTGATATCAAACCGCTAAATGCAGTCTGAAAATTGGAGGAATGCACCCGGTAGTACTCCAATAATAGCATGAAACAAAGTGACAAGGTCAGAGCCCACAAGTTTGAAAAAAGTGTGCAACAGCCTTCAGTATCATAGGCTTTCGATGATTTTTGTGGCAGACCCCCGGAAAAAAGTGGGAGTGCCTTATGCAGCAGTGACTGAATGGCGCGGGAGAGTCAAGGCACCTGGAATTCGAAGGTTTCAGGACTGGTGTATGAGCGACTGCTTGTTGAAACAAAAGCTCATTGTGCCTGCACACTTATTGAAGTATGCTTTTGCTGTGGGACTGTGAGGCCACAGTTGACTATCCACAATCTCATATGGGGGAGTAAGCAGAACATTGCTACAGCAAGGAACACGGCGTGCAACAGTTCCTATATATGCAATGCCAGACCTGTGACCGCAGCAGTTGTGCTCATTCAGGAGAAGATAACTTCGGTCGTAAAACAGATTTAGCGCCGGTATGTTGTCTGGGACTGGTGTTCATGTGGGTAAATATGCATAGATCGTACGTCACATGAAAATCCCTGGGCAACAGTACTTGAGTGTGTGAATGCGACAATGTCACCATCATCCACATGACAGGTTGTGTTGTGAGGCTGACTCTTGTGGGCACACTGCTAAGGATTTAATTGTTCTGCGCTGTGTGATCTGTGACAACTTCCGTCATGTTCATGATGATGTTATTAGGGGGATGGGAGCACATTGCTTCACCTCCCAGCACAGTTCACCCCTCGGCATGCTGGTAAATGCAGTTCAGTCATGATGCTTACTTGTCATGTGACTGAGGTGTTTCACCTGAGTTGGGCAGGGAGAGGTACAGAGACCCGAGTAAATTGTGGCAGCTTCCTCAGCAGACACCAATCACAATGTATCTTACTCCAACTGATGTGCTAGAATAACAAGACACACGTGTCTAGAGATTCACAGCACTGACCTGCACCAAACTTGGTGACACACAACAACGGTAACAGAAGTAAGCTTTTCAACTGAACTGCATTTACCATGATGCTAGGGGCTAAACTGTGTTGGGAGGTGCAGTTGTGTGCCCCAGTCCCCCTGCTGTCAGTGTTGATTGTGTATGCCAGTGTTTGTATCAGTAATGCATATTGTACAGTGTTGCCTCATGGTGTGCCATGTGGTTATTCCATAATATGTCAGCGCACTGTTAGTTCCAGGTTCTGCCACTCTCTCAATTAATTTTCGCTCTTACATATTCTGATACATTGCAAGGGGAGTCAACATGCTACATACTGTGATAAAAATGCTCTGGATACAAAGGCATACTGTTGTGAGTTGTGTTTATTTTGCAATGAGTGACAGGTGAGGGGTGAAGTAGAAAGTGATGGTACACGGATAGTTAGGGTAGAACACACAATGGTAGAGTTCCAAAGTCCAACCGAACACTCCCATCCTTGTGCCAATGTGGTTTCGTATTTACAATAAAGTAAATGCTTGGTGTTACAGTGATTACATCAGCGGTTGCTCCGAGGAATGGTACGTCATGGGGCTGTGCCACGTGATCCTCCGGGGGTCTTTTTCCAGACACCCCCCTGTGCCGTTTGGCCGGGGGAAACCTGCAGCATACTCTGCAGTGTCTGAGGATTCGCCGTGGTGTGACTCCCCCCTCCCTGTGGCCGCTGCTGAGGTTGTGTGACTATCATCTGGCTGGCCACGGATGGGGGGTTGGCAGCGATTTGAGCTGCATGCATGTCCCTCAGGACACCCACAAGCTGGCCCATGTACTCCACATGTTGTCCCAAGCGACTTTCCCTTGGAGCTCTGCAGCCGGCGACGTTACCGCAGTTCTTCAAGGACCTGGCCCATCTGTGCCTGGTTCTGTTGGTATGCACCAAGGACAGTTAGCACGGTGTCCAGGACCGCAGTCTAATTGTCCTCATGTGGCTGTCCCCCAGTTGGCCTTCCACCTGCTCTGCTGCCATGGACCTGTGGCGGTGCCAGGCGCTGCTGCCGCACACCATTCCCAGCATTCCCGGTGTGCCTTGTGGCATTCGCAACTGCTGGCAAAGGGACAGTGTTGGAGGCAGTGGTGGTGATGGTGGAGGTGGCTGCCATACAGGTCATTGCTGCAGGGGTCTGCATTGGCAGTGCAACTGTTGTGGGAGTTTTGGTGGTGGGGACAGTGAGGGCCAGAGACTGGGCTGTACTGGGCACGCCGGAGGGGCCAGGTCGGTCCTCTTCATCTGAAAAGACCAGGGACTCTGCATATGAGGTTCCACTTTCCTGGGGGGGAGACTGGCTGGGTTAGTGGTGAATGGGAGGGCTGCCACCAGTTCTCTGGGCCGCCGGGTGGTTCCTCTGGGCCCGAGGTTTGACCCGGCCCTTGAGGTCGACCCACCGCTACCTGATGTCATGCTCAGTGCGTAGGGTTGTCCCTACGGGATGGACTTTGCTGAGGATCCTTGCCCACATGTGATTCTTGGCGCAAGTGGGGTGTGTTAGACCAGGTGCTCAAACAAATGTGGTTCTACCCTGATTATCTCGTCTACCATCACTTTCAACTCTGAGTTGGTGGACTTGGGCATTTTCTAGGGGGGCATGGTGCAAATGAATGAGGGGTGCAGGGTGCAAGGTAGTGGTGGAGATATGTGAAGTGTGTGGGTAAAAGTGGTGTTGTGTGGAGATAGGTGGGTGTGATGTTGTGCAGTGTGAGTCAATGGTGTCCTGTCTCTCTGTCTCTGCTTGTGGTGTGCAAATGATGCTGGTCCAGGAAGGGGTTGCCTTTATACTGTGGTATGTGAGCGTGTCAACATGAGTGATGACCTCCAGATGTCTCTTCCATGCTGCACATGGATTTCCTTACCAGGAGCAAGTTGGGGTGTATCATTGTGCCGAGTGTGTTGTGATTGAGGGTGGCAGGGAGTACAGGCACACTTCGGGCATTGTTGTGAAGTTGGTTCTGTCTGCCATTCATTTGGCCTATGTGCGTGTGTGGCGATCGGATGCAGTGCTCTGTCCGCCGGCTCCGCATTCCCATCGTAATTCGCTGTGCAGTCATTCTGTGGCAGGAGCGGCCTTTTCAAGCTGTTGAACAGCTTTCCCCATCCACCGCAGTCGGATTAGCAGCTTTTCCGACCGTGTTGGACGGTCTTTTGTGACATCCATGCGCCGCGGTAACATTTTGTGTACCTTGCATCGTAATTTGACCGACGGAAATGCAGCGGGTCATGCAAGTGGATTTTTCCCAAAACCATGGCGGTCGGAGGGCTTTTCCGTACGCCATCGTAATTGGGCCCTAAGAGTAAAAAATAATTGTATATTTTGGCAGTCGGGGTCACTAGAGTCCTGCAAGCATTCCGTGATAGCCCTGTGATTGGTCAAGAGGCCAGTTTTTTCGTGAGCCTTTGTGCTCTCGCATGAGCTATACACTCCCTTGAGTCCTGAAAGTGCTTTGATTGGCTGGATGTTTTATTGTTAGAAATTAAATAGCCGCTTTTACTGTTTACTGTGAAAAATTGGATGTGCTGTGTAAATAAAGTAAAAAAAGCAACGTAAGGGGGCAGCAATGGGTTAGATTAAGAGAGTAGGGGGTATAATCACAAGGACGTAACTCCCCACCTTACCGCATCAAAAGGGAGATACATTTAACACCCCTTTCACAAGCTGGTGCAAACTGCCAGTATCCCCACAATAACTGCCCCAAAATATACCTCCCCGGTGGACACCACCAACTAACACTAGTGAGATGCAGAGTAGGCGTTCCCGTGCAAAAACACACAAAAAAACCACAACACCACTTTCACAACGAAATGGCAGATGCACGATGCGAGCCAAAAACATGCGTGAAGCCGCGGTAACAGCAAGAAACTAACACCTGCCTTGGCCTGGTGAAAATTCGGGCCACTGCCTGCACCCCAAAAGGTAGCCAAGCCCAGAGCCACACCTGAAGGACAGCATATGCCATGGAGACAACGATCGTGCTGTTCAGAGCCCCAAGAGGGCCACAACATGCACCGCTACCATCCCCAGGACCCCCCTCATGGCACGCCCTGAACACAGACCTGCCACATCAACTATACTCAAACATGTACCAAATAATCAGCATGATGTCACACAATGACATCTGGTGACATGCATATGTCGTCACAAAAATGAGCAGCACCCATTCACTTACGAAGCAACAAATGATAATTTATTAAAATAAACACTGACCAGAAATGAAGACACATGGCGGCTCCCCTCCGGACAATCGGTAGGCCACAGGCTGCAAGACAAAGATCAGGATGAGAAGGGGTGTCCTGTACACATCTAGGGACACAGACAGAGCGAAGGAGAGAGAGAGGAGAGGGAGTGAGAGAGAGAGAGAGAGAAGAAGAGAGGGGGAGAGAGAGAGAGAAAGAGAGAGAGAGAGAAGAAGAGAGGGGGAGGGAGAGAGAGAAGAAGAGGGGGAGAGAGACGGAGAGAGAGAGAAGAAGAGAGGGGGAGGGAACGAGAGAGACAAGAAGTGTGGGGGAGAGAGAGAGAGAGAGAAGAAGAGGGGGGAGGGAGAGAGAGAAAGAAGAAGTGAGGGGGAGAGAGAGAGAGAGAGAGAGAGAGAAGAAGAGAGTGGGAGAGAGAGAAGAAGAGAGGAGGGGAAGAGAGAGAGAGAGAAGAAGAGAGGGGGAGAGAGAGAGAGTGCCGCCCCTGCCTCCCGGGGCATTCTGCTCACCTGCTGCCACTGGTGTGTCTCCAACCACGGGCCGGTATGTAGTGCAGTTTACTAGGTCCCACACCTGAAACAGACCCGTCATCTGAAACAGAGTCCAGATACATGAATAGCAGAGTACAAACAATTGCACAAGACATCATCGCCTGCCTGCCCCTGCGCACCCAGGCCAAGGCACCCTATCCCCTCCCGCCACCCATCGGAACTGCCCACACCTGTACACCCAAGCAGAGGCACCCCAGCCCCTCCCGCCACCCATCGAAACATGCACACCCAGGCCTCACTGCTCACCTTCCACCACCAACGTCTGCAAAATATGTCCCACCACGTGCCACTGCAAGCCACAAGCCTGGGGCACGTGGACATGGCACCCTCCACATCATGCAGCCCCGCTCCCCAGGCAACCAGGTCCCACATTTGATGCTGTGTCTTGATTACGCCATGGCAGAGGACATACTAATGTACAGGGCATCATCACAGGCTGCACACCCGCTCAGCCCAATAGGTGCCACTGACTCCTTGATCCCGGATGCCACGCCACGTGGCGGTAGGCCCATGCTGCCCGTTGGCTCTGGCCTACACTGTGGTCCAGCAGGGCACACACATGATGCTGAGTCCTGAGTCATCAATGGCGGAGACCACATCAGTGCACACGTCATCATCGCAGGCTGCACACCTGCTCAGCTAGTAGATGCTACTAACCCTGTCTAACCCAAGTCAGGGCCACATGGTGGCAGGCCCGTGACGGCCGCAAGGCCTCGGGTGCCACCAACCCTGTGCGCAACATCTCATGGGCCCTTTATGAGTGACCACGGTGGAGCGTCCATCATCCAGTCGCCACCGGCAGTGGGGAATGTGATGTCATCAGCCTCTTATATGTGCGTGGTCATATGGCCTGTGATGCCTGTGCCGGATAGGTGTGGTGTGTTTGCAAACCTGCCCTCAGGGAGTGGTTGTGACATGCCGAAAACAAGACCAGTGACCTACACAACACCAGCGTGAACGCCTGTGACATGTAGCTATGTGATCCACCCCTCGGAGCTTAAGCGGAGTGGTCAGGCCTGGCATACGCCATGCCAGCGCAGGGCTTGCAGCTATGACTTGGGGGCTCTGGGCGTGGTTCAGTCCATGTTCGGACCAGGAAGTGACTAATGCGTCTGTCCCTGTTGCAGTGTCCCCGGCACATGGTTAAAAATCAGCAAAGTAGCACACTTTGACTAGCATCCCACTTGACGTAAGGGGAATCACTGTCCCTACATTCATCCACACGTAGATACATGGTTGATGAAAGACATGACACTGAATGTTACTGAATGTTTATAGCACATGCAGCAGAGTTATGCAGCTGGAGCGGTACAGGGCCATGCCTAACACACCACACGATATGGGCCCGTGGAGGGCCAGCCAGAGTCCATCCGGGATGAGATGTATTGTGGAAGAGGAAGGTTATAATCTGCAGTCTGGTCGTCGGGTCATTGTTCATCAGAATATGGCAGTCGATGACGCGGTCCAAGGTGAATGCAGCGGAGTGTATCGGGGGTCAGTGGAAGGTCATGGGGCCATGTGCGGCACCAAGCAGAAACAGGCCAGGGGGTGGAGATGAATGCTAGTGCCTCCTGACAACAATCACATCCTAGTCCTCATCCGTGATGTGTGCTCTGTCCCACCTGTGGGTGTTGCAGTACTGGCTGCGGCACTGTGTGCCACTGACACATCAGGGGTCGGAGGAGGATTAACGGCCACACTGTGGCCGTGACATATCAGGTGCCTGAGTGGATATGCCTGCAGTACTGTGCGGCACTGACACACCAGGGGGCGGAGATAAGAACGTGTGGGGGCAGCAGCATTCATCAGCGCCACGCCTTGTGCCAGCAATGCCATGATGAGGATCTCCAGGGCATGGTAGATCCCAGCTACATCTTGCTGATGTGCAGCAGTGGCTGCCATCTTTTCCACCTCCATCCACACCATTTCCTCCATGAGCCTCCGCATGTGTGCCAGCTCACGGCAGGTATCGCTGGAGCCAGTCTGAGCAGTAAGGTGTTCTCTCCGTGTCATGACTCCAGCGATGTCAGTCAAGGCTCGTTGGAGACCATGGGGCGGGCCGTGGGTGTCCATTAGGGACTGGAGCTGGTCCGTCATGGGATTTAGGCACCCATGGATGGCCTCCAGTTTGGTAGCAATGAGGCTGAACCCCACCCTCACTTGCTCAGCTTGCTCCCTCTGGCCCTCCAGCACATGGCGTTGGAAGGCCATGGCTTATTCCTCGGGTCTTGGGAGACTGCTGGGGCTCTGGGTGCCTCCTGCTGGGTGGTTTGGGTAGTGGGTGGGGTCTCCTCAATGCAGCTGTGCTGCCCTGTTCCTGGAGGTGGGCTGCGGATCATGTCCATGATGTGTTGGAGGGCATGGGTGTCGATGCTGGGGTTGTCCTCCTTGTCATCAGTGAAGAGTGGCTGGGACTGCTGTGCAGGAGGTGTTGACGGTGCCTCTGCAATGTGAAGGGGAGATGGTGTATTACAATGTGTCCACATGTATGTGGCCGCATGGAACATGTTGACATACAGACAGCATGGCAATGTACATTGTGACAGTGTGTAGATCAGGGCCATGACCCAGGGTCATTGTGGGTGTGCACTGTGCTCTGCTTGATTATGCATGTGTGCCATTGTGGGCGTCTCCACCCATTCCCCCCAGTACCTGGTGGTCACTCATCCTGTTGCGCTTGTGTTGTGTCTTGTTGAACAGTGTCCGTTCCCCCGACTCCGGCCACAGTCTCCACACTGATGACTAATGACACAAGCTTCTCCATGTCATTCAGCTCCATCTGTGGCGCTGGGCCCCCACCTCCAGTCTGCATTGCTACCTTCTGGTTGGCTTCGAGTTTCTCCCTGGTCTTCCGCTTGATGTCAATCCATCACCTCTTGGCCTCATCTATTGACCTCTTGTGCTCTCCGACGGCATTCACCTTGTCCACGATGTCCCGCCATATCCCATTTTTGGTGCACAATGACACATTGGAGGTGACAAACAGTTGTTGGTGGTGTTCCATCACCTTCGTGATCAGGATCCTGTTTTCCTGTGGACTGAACTTCGTCTTCCTCTTCTTCTTGTCCTTGCCCTTCCCTGTCCCCGAGGTCTTGGGCTGTTCGTCTGGGGTGCTTTTGGGGTTGCGCTCGTCCTCTGCACCTGGTCCAGCTGCCTCCATGGTGCTTGGGTGTTGGCCAGTTTGTGTTTGTGTGTTTTTTATACTTTTACAGTGAATTTTCTCACCTGCTATGTGTGTATTGAAGGCCTGGTAAGGCTTATCACTGATTTCCTCATCGCGAATGGGCTTATCGCACGTTTTTTCGCGTTGAGGTTTGTGTTTTTATCTCAGTTGCAGTGGTTGTATTGCGGACATCGGCCGCGTTTTCGGCGAACTATCGCATGGCACAGCGGTGTTGTGAATTCCACGTTAACATGTTTTTTTTTTCCCGCAATCAGTTGCGATGTGTAAAGGTGCATTAGCATTTTTTAGTGCTAATTGGCACACGTTCTTGTGAATATACCCCTAGGTGTCTAAAGGATAACCACTGTGAAGATAATAAATGTATATTGTTTTAAAGTAATTTCTATAATTTAGCAGGATTGTAAATAGTGAAAAGGAGTAGATGAGTTCTCAATACACTCTATTAGAAGGAATGCATTTTGTGGGCCTTGTTTTTGAGAGGCAGTGTGTAAGAGATAAGTACTGTGATGATGAATAGATGGTTAATTCTTATTTTCAAAAAATGTTCAATGTCGGGAGACTGTTGTGGAATCGTGAAAAGTAGAAAGGAGTGGCTGATCTTTGAATACACTGTAGTATGCACACTTGCTACCGTATGAAGGAGTCTTACTGGAGATGTTGTTTATCACAGTCTACTATTTATACTGATTGGCTTAGGAAGAATTCTAGTACAGTTACAGGCTCTTTCCATAACCTACTACGTACACCCATCATCTGAGAGGACTGAAAGGAGATGCCAGTCCATCCACACATTCTACTATTGACACCGTCATCTGAGAAAGAGGTCTCAAAGTAGAGTTTACTCCATCCACACATCCTACTGTGCACACCGTCATCTTAGAGAGAGGTCCAAAAGGAGAGGCCAGTCCCTCCCCACCGACTACTATGCACAGACGTTATCTCAGAGAGAGGTCTGAAAGGAGAGGCCAGTCACCCCACCATCTATACCCGTTGTGCAAGAAAGGGGTCTCAAGGGAGAAGCCAGTCCCTTCAGATGCCATACTATGCATAGTTGTTAGAGAGAGAGAGAGAGAGAGAGAGAGAGAGAGAGAGAGAGAGAGAGAGAGAGAGATGTTTGGAATGTACTGTTTGGTCTTGATTGCCATTGTGATGCTTGTTTCCAGTGGCTTTGATTATTTGAGGTGTTTTCTTTGTGATGTGTAAATGAGTCAGAGTGCACATCCAAAGTAATCGTTTGAAGAAGTCAGTGTATATATCTTTCTTATCTCTGCTGGATGTCCAGTATATTTATTTGAATCTTATCTCATATTATTTTTTGCTTGTTTATTCATTAGTATTATTCATGCATTTAACTGTTGCAATTACCAAGTGTGTTATTATTGCTTGCATATAAATACATATCTCTATATATTTGAATGTGATTCATTTTGGCATCTGGGAAAGCCTTTCAGTTAGAGAGCATTGCATAAATAAAAACCCCAAGCCTTATTCTAAAAAGAGAGTCTTTGCATTTTGTAAAATAAAACCCTTTTCTAGGTGTTGTGTTATATATTTCCTGCTTCACTGTGTGTGAGCCACTGTGTGGGCTATTCTGTATTATCTGAAAGGCAGAGCAAGACAGTAATCCCGCAAGTGTTTTGCAAGACCGTATGGTAAGAAGTCGATAAAAGAGCCCAGGTTGAACCAATAGTTAACATTCTTATTACATGGTTGAAGAAATACTGTGATGTGATTGGGCGGAGAACCAGAGATACTTCAGATTGCCTTTGGTGCTTTGGAGGAGAAGGAAGTCTCTTTGAGTTGTGCTCAGCAGATGTGACTTAATTTGGAATCAAAAGGGACTGTGTCTTCATCTGCATTTAAGGAAGAGCTCCAAGTTCAGGTATTTCTTAGTATACTTTAGGAGGTTTGGGGAGAAGTGGTAGTAAGTGTATTAATGTTGGTAGACTTATATTACACCATGTTTACAATGTGAAAAGCTGTTTGGGGACGTATAGATGTGCTAATGTAGCTTTTGAGAGAATTGGGAGCAGTGGTATATAGGTGACCCCACCTCCCAAAAACAAACACAGGGTATGTAAAGACAAATTTGTTGAGTGTGTACTACAGACTAAACACTAAGCCACCATAACAGTGTATAATATACATGAAAAAGGCACATTCTTCAAATAACACAATTGTATAAAAAAAACCTAGAGCACTTCAAATTCTTTTGAAGGTCTGCCTCTGGAAGTAGGTCCAATTTTATTGGTGAGAGTTCACTGATCCAGTGTTTTGGTTGCATTTTGTACATTGGAAGACAGCCAACACATGTTTCATCTTAGAAGTATTTTTCAAGGCTTTATGGTCAATTATTACATACATCAGTATATATTTTCCAATAAGTAAGGTGCACGAATGCCATCTACATGCTTTAATGCTAAAATAGTAGTATTGTGGGAGACTCTGTGTGACGAGTCAGGACAAGCAAAGTATATAAAGAGGACCACATCTACAGTTGATAGACCGCAATGAGACCAGAATATAGAGTTGTGATTATCAAAAAGTGTGAAAGCAAACACTTCAATAAAGTGAGAGACACGTAAGAACCAGATGCTAGTGATGAAAGAGAAGAGACCAAGGAAAAAAGAGGAAACATGATAATGTCAAAATGGTGGGTTAAAAATATTCAAATATGAAGTTGTAATTCAACCATAAAAGCCATAAAATTGCAATGTTCCCAGTATGTGTCTTCTAAGAGGTATAAACCACAAATATTGGTAAAATACCTGAATATGTAATGCTAACTGGATAGTCAGAAGAATCTCGAGGAACCGTTCAGTTAAACCCCGGAGCCTTAAAGGAAAAATAAGCATATATTGATATGGTAGCACACAGTATTTGACAGTACATTTTATATATAAACTGGGGGGCTATGTTGAAAGCCACATTCCTAAGTGTCAAAGTACTTTATCACATTTCAAGTAACAGTTATTTGGCCATGATAAGCCTGTTTGTCTCCACAGCAAAAACTGAAAACCTAGGAAGGGGGAAAGGTAAAGCCTATCAATATACTCCATCGTTTAGTGCCACCAAGTTCAGACTTAAAAGATTTTAAATTGAGTCACCTAAATGTACAAAGCTAGTCTCCTTCCTTAATAAAACTGGACATTTTAGAACACAGCAAGCGTTACATTAAAGCACATGTATCATAAAAGTAATACCCAGTAAAGATAGTGCCCTCTTGGAAAAGCTTCACATTTTTATTCAGGGAAATGCTGGGACCCTAAAGAGTACTGGTGCATTACCAACCCAGAAAGAAAAAGGAAGATAGAGGGAAAACCAAAACTGAGAACTACACAATGATGGAGTGGACATATTAGATCTGCATACAAAGTAAATAAAACTGTCAATTTTCGTCATTTGTACACGTTTATATCACAGTATTTACAGAAAGTGTGTATTTTTCAATTTTTGACAACAAAATCGGACATATTTTTATGACTATTTCTGCATTGAAAGGTATTGATCTATGAGACAATCCACATTTGTGAAGGCAATATAAAACAGGAGAAACTGTGTAATTCTTATTTTTCTATGTACATAAGCACTTGTAACTGGGACGTATATCATAGTTACATTATAGGATTTCTTCATTGTGTGATAAAGATCGTCTATACTTAAAAAAATTCAAAGTTCATCAAGAAAAATATGGAGGGAGACAGTTGTGCATTCGTCTAAAAATACATATAACTCCCAATTCCCATTATGTCCATGATCCATTGCCCTGAGTAGAGTAATCCAGAAAGGTTTCAGCTTTTGGAGAGCACAGATTTTATCTGCTCCACTCAGGTGTTCCTGAAACCTTCCCAGTCTGTGGAACCTTAAATGTGCTAATTCCGCAATTCTGTGTTTATTAAAATGGTTGGATAGTGGATAATTGATGTTCGGGTCCTTGATGGCATGGATGTGCACATCGATTCTTTCTTTAAGTGGTCTAACTGGTGCTCCCTACATATATACAGTGACATATACAGACAATACAATATACCATAAATTTAGTGTTGCAGTTCATAAAAGTATCAATTGTATACTTAGTAGCAGTATTGTACTGGAAGCATTCATTTAATTTTATCTAGAGCATAGGGGCACATGATGTTTGAGAGGTACACATTCTAATGTGGAGAGATGTGAGCAAGGCTTGCAGATTGTGTTGAAAAACGAAGTGTTCCAACTGTATGCACTTCATAGTAAAAAAGCAGTATTTCTCAAAATAATAAAACGTAGAATGTGGAATGTGTTAATACAAGCCTTAACATTTTTATATAACTTACTGTACATATATATTGCCCTAGGCAAGGTTTGAGTCATGATTTTGTTATTTCTAGAGTGAAACACCACGCACTGGGCATATTTACAAGGGAAGTGGTGGAGTGAGGCGTTAGCCTTCCTGGCTTAACTCCTCACTCCGCCACTTCAGAAATGCAGGGCTGCACCATATTTACAAGAATATGGTGCAGCCCTGCGTTTCCCCCTGCACTGGCGTCACACTTAGCAGCCTAGCACCAACGCAGGCATCCTCGCACCATATTGCAAGGGTGTCTGCTTGCTGGGCAAGATTGTTTATGTGCAGGAAGGTACACCGTCCTGCACACAAACAATCTTTAAATGCAGTTTTGTAACTTCTATGTGTGTTGCTTAATGCAACACACATAGAAATTGCAAAACAGCATTTAAAAAAAATTATTGTTTATGTGCAGGAAGGGGGACCTTCCTGTACATAAACAATCAGTGGCCTTTTGCTGTATTCATGTGTGCTGCTCAACGCAGCACATGCAAACAGCAAAAACGTGGAGAAATGAAACATTTCTTCCTCTTTGCGCCAGGGTAAGGTCAGGTTTTTCCTGTTTTTATTCTAATGCTGCCTCCTATTTACGCCTCCCTTGTAAATAGGGGGCGGCGTCAGACTGAATTGATGTTGCGGTGGCATGCCCACAGCAACACCCATTGCCCTCCCCTTTCACTCTAAACAGAGCGTGAAAAGGGGGCCTTATTGACAAGGCAGCGTTAAGCCACGTTAAGTGCCTTAACGCTACCTTGTGAATAAGTTGAAGCCCCTATCGCCACAGGAACTTCCTAAAAAGTGACGTTCCAGTGGCAGTAAGGGCTTGTAAATATGCCCCTCAGTGTTAGCAAAGATGTCTCAAGAGGAAAATGTTAATTTGATGGCATGTTATAATTTATTTCTGTACAAAAATGCATTGGGTGAGGGTGTGGAATTTTTCGGGGGAAAGGAATAGTAAGTTAGTGGTACACTAGATATAAATATGTGATAGAAAATAATAAAGAATATAGTGAAGAATGACTTATCATTTATTGACTACTCTGTAACTTTGAATTTGTTTTGTTATTTTCTCTTTTTGCAAGACAAAAATTGAAACCAGAAATTGAGAACAAGAAAACTTCCATGTGAGAAAATATATGAAGGAGAAAAAGAAGTCTTGTTCACTTTTGATGAAACAGGAAATAATTACTCTGTGGAAAGTGAAAAAAAACTGTTAATTGGAGAAGTGATAGTATCTGCATTGCATAGGTTTACATTTGTGATCTTGCACAAGCTTGTGCTGTGTAGGTCTACCTGTTTCTGAGAAAATAATTATCTGCTTACGTAAGCAGCAAAAATGAGCGTTGTTAAGAGACGCAGGATTATTGTCTTGTTCAGGAGTGAGTACCTGAGCAGGCACAGTGCATCCAGATTGAAAAGATGTGGAAGCACATGAGGAGCTCTGTAGTTCAGCAGCAGAAGCTAACTCTGCATGAGCTAGCCTTTGTGAACTCCCTTTAAAAAACTGTACGCATGAGAATCTTTGCAGAGACTTTTTTACTAGCTGGCCTCAAATCAAAAACTGCCATACCAAAGACGTTTTGCCAGGCTGAGGTGGCAGAGGTGGAACAGCTACAACAGGCTGCTCGTCCTAATGTGATGAAGACATTATAAATTAGTTGTGATGGTTGTTTTGTTTGTTTTGATAATTGTTGATACAGTTTGTTAATGAGGTGGTTGTTATAGATTTGTAATGTTAATAAATAGTTTTTTGAAATAAGAACGTTTAAAGTTACTATTGATTTGTTTGCTTAAAAGTTGTTATAGATTAGAATATTATTACAGTATTGTAATGTTGACTAAAACTGCCAGTTCCATCTTCAGATAAAGCAGAAGTGCTGTTGTATGTGTATATATATATATATATATATATATATATATATATATATATATATATATATATATATATCTAGTACAATACATATCGTTTATGTTACAGAGAACTGTTAATGAGAAGACAATTATTTGAATACCCTTGAATGGTGATTTCTCGTGCAACTGTGAGATCAGTCCTTTTTCTAAATGTCATATACAAACTTCTCATACAAAAGAGAGGTTTGACACAGAGACAAGTGCATCCTCATAATCTGCTACACACTGCAATCAGTTGGTGGAGATGTAATAGTGGAGAGGGAAGTTTATTAGCGTATATTACTATGTATGTTTGGGACTCTGGAGAGAAGTTTCAGTGGAGAAGTTTGTTCCTGTGCACATGCTACAACTCCTTATTGTCCCAATGTGGAGAGGTTTGAGGTAGAGGTCAGTGTGTTCCTACATTCAACTATCCACATCAATTAACCAAGACAGTTCTGAGCAGACAGGATACTTCATTTCTATATCCTTCTACCCACTTCCTACTTTGCACATATATTAATCTGGGGAGAATGCTCAGTTGACAGGACAGTGCGTTTAAACATCATAATCTCTATAGTCGACTGCCATACAGCTGTCTCAGCATAGAGGTATTTTCATTCCGACACCTTACTTGTGCATCTATCATCCTGGGGAAAGCTGTGACCAGATGTAGTGCTAGAGGCACTCTTGTGGTTTGAGAACCTGAATGACCTTTGACTTCTATTAACTGACTTTAGTATGTTATTTCATCCTAGCCTGGATTTACGATGTCCTGCATATGCCTGCTTCTCTTAAACGTTTTGTTCTAGTAATCTTGCTGTCTTTCAGTGGGAGCTGTCATGGAGTAGAATAGACTTGCCAAGAGCAGAGCGTGTGGGATGTGCATTTGAAAGTGTGAAAGAGAGAGAGAGTTGTGAAATGTACTCTTTGATTTCAAAGTGCAGTGTTGTAGGCAGTGATGCATACATGTGCTTGGTGTTGTACTATTGACTTTGACATTGCCTCCTGTCATCTTGTTTTCTGACTTTGCCTTTGACTTTGAACCTTCTACATTTGACATCTAGGAAAGCTTTTGAGAGCATTGTGTAAAATAAACCCCAAGCCTTATTCTAGAGAGAGAGTCCTTGCATTTTGTAAAATATAACCCTTTTCTATAGGTTCTGTGTTAAAGTGCTTTGGCTGCTCTGGGTGTTGGGTTACCATGTGGAAGATTCTTTATTATCTGATAGGCGCAATCAAAACACCAGACAGGTAAGCTTGTTTTCACAGCCTAATCTTCACACCCATCATCCAAGACACAGGTTACAGGAGAGGGGTCAGTCTCTCCCCACACTACACTAGGAAGATTTAACATGCAAGAGAGACGTGTCAGCAAACTGGGCACTTCCTTCTCACAGTCTACTACGTATACCTGTCAGCATTGGAAGAAGTATGAGCAGAGAGATGCATGTTTCTCAACCCCTACCACAGACACATCTCACCATAGCAAGATGTGTTAGGAGACAGGCCACTCCCTTCCCAGACACGACTGCTTACCCCTTTTGAGAGGAGAGGGGAAGGGAGGAGAGAGGTTTCAGCAGAGAGGCCACTCTTTACCAACACAGTGCTGCACATCTATGTTGTTCTGGAGATAGATGTTAGTGGAGAGGAGAATGTTGTCTACACACTGCTTATGTCTGTCATCTGGAGAGAACTATGACTGTTCAGTCGAAACCATTCCCACAACCTAATATATATGGTTATTTTCCTGGGTAGAGGTCTGAGCGGAAAGTTCAATATCCGTTATGCTTACTGTGGAATACTAAGGTCTTACATGTGAGGGGTGTACCTTTCTCAACCTACCAAACACGCTGGTTACCATCATGCAGGTTCTTACTGGAGAGGCCAGTCTCTCCCCATAGGGAACTATGCACAGTTTTTAGGCTGTGGGGAGGTGCCAGTGAAATCCCAGTGTCTCCACACATCCAACTGTGAACTTTTGTTGTACTGGGAATAGATATCATTTGGGAGTCTGCTTTCTTCCTAAACCCTACTAAGGAAGACTATAGGGCAGAAGTACTGTAATAAAGAAAAGTGTAAATTCCTCTAAAAAAAGTTTGATATCGCAAGACTCTTGTGGGAATGTAAAAAAAAGTAGTGATTGAACTTTTTCCAATACTAATAAATGGACAATGTAAATAAATGAGTATACATGTGTGCTATGTACCAATGTTCATCTCAGGCAGATAAAAAAGTGTTTTTTTCATAAATCTAAGTGATTTTTCTCCACCATTATATAATCGATTGCATTTCATTAAACTAAACACACTGTTACTATTCTGGTGTATATAAATTACCCATACTAAATAAGGATATATTCAGTGTAAATGCAAAGTCCATTATAAAAAGTACGATCTCTTGAGAGCAAACCAGGAAGCACTGCCCCCTCAGACTGCATGCAAGGGATTACCTCCCTGGCTCTCAGGAGCTCTAGTGAACTCTTGTAAGACGCTTGTGAGAGCAGCCGGTCATGGTGTGCTTCTCTAGCTCTTGCAGGTCTCTCACAAGAGTTTTTAAGAAAGCGAAACATAGATCTTGAAAGTGGAGTGGAGCTCTGAAAAGAGCCGCTTTGTTAACAGTTTTAAACAAGTATTGAAAAAATGGTGTGTTTAAATATATTTTCAATTTTGTTTTACTAGGGTAGGACAAAAATATATAACTTGAGGTGTTAAGCAAATACCAACAGCATCTCCTTAAAAACAAAAAGGAAAACAACTTACAAAAAAGCTGATAAATTAAACTACTGCCTAGGTAGCATTAAAATATCTTTTTGCATAAGCAGCAAATAGCTCTTTATTAAACAAGCTGGGTTATTATCTGCCTTTGCACTTAGAACCTGCGCAGGCACAGTATCCCTCGGAGCAAATGACGTTGAAGCCCCTGCAGAGTTGTCTAGCACTGCAGCACGAGCCAACTCTGCCAGTGCAAGCCTTTGCAGATGCATAGACCCCAGGTGTCTCCACATATTTGTGGTACTCCTACTATACTGTTTATTTCTGCTCCCAAAGCTGAAATATTTGCTGCAAAGTTTAAATGTTACATACTTCGCAGACAGCTTCTTGGCACCAGCCTCATTTAAAAGAATTTCCACAACAAGGTTCCATTGGGTTGTGAAGTGGTGCTAAAGCCCCTGGCTATTCATTTGCATCAGATGAAGACATATTTCTGTTCAAAGGGAAACAGAATAGGAGAGTAAAACAAATATGTCTACTGTCACCAAAGTCCAATAGTGAAATAAAGCAAAAAGGATGACATCTACATTTTCTTCAAATTAAAGATATCCATATGAACCAATTAGAATCCTTCCTTAGAGTGTGCATTCTCTCCCAGACAACTCACAAATGTCTTGTGGGCGTCTTACGAGACTGTAAAAAAATACTTCCTATATATATTCTATAGATCAGTACACAGTTAATGTATCTACCTTAAACAACATGTAATACACTCATACATACAAGGGTTGAGGCAATAGACCTGCACCTGTTACAGTCTGTGACTTTGAAGTATTGTGATGGTGCTCAAGAAACCAAGGAACACAACCCTGTCTGTTCTTTTCAGGGCAAAACTCAAAATACAATGCAAAAGTGTGGAATCAGCACCCATCAAAAAGTATCTTCCATAATCTCTGCCATCTAGGCATAGGTTCCTATCGCAGATAGTCATCCAAGCTCACTAGGGTCTACTGTGTCTTGCAGCTTCCCAAAAACGTTCCAGTGTTACAGCAAGTTTGCCTCTTTTTTAGCCAACGCATTTCGTCTGATGAATGAGACTTCTTCAGGGCTCCTAGAATTGTTTAAAAGAAATGAGATATAAATGGAAGGTTCCTCAGTTCAGACACAATTTTAGAAGATCTGTCAGTTCAGATTTATATCCTGAAGAGACAATGAAGGCATGATAGCCTCAGATATTCGATTATCCGACGTGAAGCAGCATCTAAAAGACATGCTGCTGAAGAAGTCTCATTCATGAGACGAAACGCGTTGGCTAAAAAAGAGGCAAACTTGCTGTAACACTGGAACGTTTTTGGGAAGCTGCAAGACACGGTAGACCCTAGTGAGCTTGGATGACTATCTGCGATAGGAACCTATGCCTAGATGGCCAGCTGAGCCTTATATCTGTAGTCACAGAAGAGTATAAAGCATAAAATTATGGGCCTCATTATGATGGCAGTCGATAAGATCCTCGATCGCCATCATATTGGGCAGAACACCATCTGAAATAGAGTTGGTGGTTCCACCTGCCCTATTACAATATGACTACCATGGTGGTGGTCAAAAAGGCCTTTTTTTAGTGTGTCTTGTGCTGTGACCCCGGAAAAAAGCTGCAGCACAAGCCGCAATGGGAAAAAGCACTGTGTGCTATGCACCATATGGTGCTTGGCATACAATTCAAGGATGCGTGGGTGGCACTACATGTGCCCCCAAGCCACTTAGCACGAGGAATGGGAGCCCTACTTGGGGCCCCAAAAGTTCATTTCCGTCTGCCTTTTCATGGGGGTCAGACTGCAACAAAAAAGCAATCGGAAAGGGACATCCTAATCCTGCACAGGCACCGTCTCCATTGTAGGGACGTGATCTTGTCGGAAGCGGCGGTCTTCCCCCGACAGCAAATGGTCTCACCGCCAGTATCATAATACGGCCTGTTGGTGGTGGGCCGACTGACATCCAAATAAGGACCTATGTCCTTAAGGCAACTTGAACTGAATGACTTGTAGATTACCTCTGACCTCCCTCAAAGAGCTGAGTAATGTTATTCATTTGGTAAATCAAAGATTTTTTAAGTTATATTTTAGGTGCTGGATGTTCGACCTGTAGGGGTATAGGGTGGCAAGTTAACTAAATAATAATTGATGAATAATTATTGATACATTAGTATTTAATTATTTGTTAATTGTGTAAATAATATATTTTTTTAATTTATACTTTAGGTGTGGGGTGTTGAGTTTGTATGGGTATAAGGTGGGAAGTTAATTAAATAATAATTGATTAATTATTGATAAATTATTAATTATCTGTAAATTATTTATATACATTGTGTAAGTATTATAATTTTTTAATTTCCATTTTAGGTGCAGGTTGCTTGTTTTGTAGGGGTAGAGGGCGGGGAGATATAATAATAATTGATTTATTATAAATTATGTATTTATTATTAATTGTCAATTAATTATGTAAATTATGTCATTATTATAATATTTTAATTCAGATATGTGTTAAATGTGTGTTGCTAGGTATGAGGGACTATAGTGTGGGAATTTAATTAAATTAACTATTAAATAACATTTTTTTCTTATATTAATTATTTAAAAATGTATAATTATTTTGATTGTTTAATTTTTTATGTATATATTTGATTTAAAGTTAATAGTTTTATGTAATTTATATTTGTATTAAAATAAAGTATGTGTTTGAAATTAGGTACTTTATCTGCTGTTACACAGACTGGAGTGGGAATAGTAAACAGTACCCCTTGTGAGTCCAATGCTTTCCCTACTGTTGCACAGACTGGAGTGGGAATATTAAATGTTATGCCTCAAGTCAAACTCTTTCCCTACTGTTGCACAGACTAGAGTGGGAATATTCAATTTTGACCCTCTGGAGTCCAACGCTTTCCTTACTGTGCACCATCTGGAGTGGGAATAGTAAATGTTACCCTTCTTGAGTCCAACGCGCTCCCTACAGTTGCACAGACTGGAGTGGAAATAGTCGATTTTACCCCTCCTGGGTCTAACGCTTTCCCTACTGTTGCAAAGACTGAAGTGGGAATAGTATATGTATTATTCCTAGAATGTTATAGTATTGTTTATATTGTTTAAAATTATATTATTATGTTTTTGTGTATTTAAAATTATATTTTTTTATTAGTTATGTTTGTATTATATAATATATTTTTAGTAAAATATATTCTTTGATATTGCTACCTTTTTATATGTGTAATTTAATTGATAATTTAAAAAATATGTATTATTATTTTAATAATAGTTTTACATTTGTATGTGTAAATAAACTTACACATATTTGTATGTGTTTTTCTAAATAAGTATATATTGATATATATTTTGAATGTTGTTTAAATACGTTTCATTTACATTATATTGCTGCTTTGTTAAAATATTTAGGCCCTGATTTTGATGTTGGTGGTTCCGCCCACCTCATTACGATGCGACCGCACATGGTGCGGTCGCTAACCCCCATTTCTCTATGAGAGCTTGTGCAGCCTGCAGCACAAGCTCCCATTGATAAATGTGAGTTTGTGTAAATCCATGCACAGTATGGTTGGCAACTTACTGAGCCTGCAACACTGTGCAGGGAATTTCAGGATGCAACATAGGTGCCCCACAGGGCCACAACTGGAGGGCCAGGGGTAAAGGGGGCCCTCAAAGACACCTTCCGACAGCAGTTTCATGTCAGAAAGTGCCATTATAATCCTGAAAGCGGAAACGCCGCCCGTTAGGGATTATGAGGTCATTACGAATGGCCGGCTCAAGGAGGAGTCAGGATTCCCATCTGGTTTAGACTCCGACCGTCGTCATTGTATGACGCCGGTCAGAGTGTAAACCTACAATGTTCGTAGGAAAGCCTCCAACCGGACCAGCGGTCGGAGGCTTTCCAACCAACATTGTAATCAGGCCCTTAATGTTAACTATGTTTAACTATATAACTATATATATATTTATATATATATTCACTGAAAAAACCATAGGTTTCAGGCACGTTATAGTTAGGAATTAGCATTTCAAAACCTTAGAAATTCACTAAAAAAAACATAGGTTTCAGGGACGTCATAGTGACTCATATAAAACCAGAGAAATTTGCCTGTTATAGTTAGTTGAGCTAATTATAACGTGCGCGTCCGCAATGCACTGCTGATGATGTCACATATTACATCACTCATGAATTTTTAAGGTTTTTTATTTTTTATTTTAAAAAAAATTTGACTTAAAAATCTAACACCAATCCAACACCAGTCCAACAAAGTGACCTCAACAGGCCCTTTTGTAGCAACTTGTGGTTGAAAGTAATGCATTGTAATATCGCAGTCGAGGTAGTAGCTGAGTGGTAAAGGCTGGTCGTTGTTGAGAGTGTGGGGTAAAGGGTGATTCCCTCCCTTCACCAACACATGTATTGATAACTGATATTGTATTGTAGCACTGCACAGGTCTGGGTATGGCGGTGAAATCTGTATCTCTCGAAGGTGAATTCGGCAACATCATTGACAAAAGAAACTCATTGTCACACACTGCAACCAGGTTACTGTATTCTGCTCAAGAAGCATGTCCACAAAAGCTTTCTAAAGCTGAGGTGGAAAGGGTCGCATCAAGGGATTTCTAAGGTTTTTTAAATGCTAATTCCTAACTATAAAGAGCTTGAAACCTATTGTTTTTCAGTGAATTTCTAAGGTTTTTTAAATGTTAATTTCATATTTTACTGTTTCTAAAACCTATATTTTTTCAAAATATTCTTTTTTACATTTTTGAACTCTATTATACTTTTTTTTAAACTTTAAAAATGATGTAATGTTTTATATCTCCCCCAAAATATATATATATATATATATATATTTTTGGGGGGGGAGAAAACTGCACTCAAATAACGGAGCTCCATCACCACGCGAATCCTATCCGCTATATTGCTAAACTCGTAAAGGATGTGCATTTCGGATCCGACGAGTTTGTGGCACCGCGTCCCACGTAACATCATATACGCATGAAGTCACCCCAGCTGCTACTTTGGATTACCATATGACCTTAAAAAAAGCATTTGATTGCTTCATAACATTTCCCATTGTAACAGTTGGACGACCCCACCCATTTTACTCATTCTCTAGACAGCGTTTGATGAGAGAGACCTCTTCTGCTTTGAAAGCTTATTTGAAAAGTGTTTTCCTGTATACACATATCTTATACTACACACAACATGCAACGATCATCTTGATCAATATTCATGGTCTGTACATTAGCCTTCCATGTGTGATTGCCATGCATCTCAAACGTTCCATCATAAACAAATGTGTGTTACACTATGTCCCTGGCTAGGCAGGAACTGAACAACGCCCAGGTCCCCGGAATAATTATTCACACCCCTACGCTGGCCTCACGTATGCAACCCCAGCCCACTTTGCATACGTATAAATAGGATAACCACACCGCAACATGTCCCTCTTCTTCCACACTGCCTCAGGTGATATGGCCGCATCCACCTCGCATATCACAATGCACAATACAAAAAAAGGGACCCATGAGGTGTACACTATCCTGGCACTCAACACTGGCTCTAAATTTTGAGCCCTACTGCCCATCATCTTCGAAAGGGATCCATGAGGTGTACACCATCCTGAAATCATCACTCGAGCTGAATTGTGAGTACTGCTGCACGTAGTGTTTGCTCACACAACAATGACAGCAGGTGAGCAGAGCGGCCTGGGTGCACATGGCCTCCAATTGAGAGCGGTGCGACTGGAGGGGTGGGGTGCATCAGCCTGGCTACGCAGGTGCCACCAATGTTGCCGTGCATAATGATGTGATCTCTGACCTGATTCAATCTCATCACTGTCTCATTTTAAAGACCTGCTGGACGGTACTGAAGACCTGAGCCAACGGGGAGCGCTGCCCTACAGACACCGGTTGAGGATGTTGTGCATGTGCGAATAAGCGATGTTGCTGTGCGTGATGATGGGATCTCTGACCTCAATCAGTCACATCTCTGGCTCATTTTAAGGACCTGCTGGACCATACTGTAGGCCTGAGCCAGCGGGCAGTGCTGCCCTACAGACACGTGGCGTTGGCTTTTAGGGCACTGTTGCGAGCTTGTTACTAAGTGTACATGCACATAGCCTTCCGCCACTGCATTACAAGCGCACATTATGCTTCTACAATGCGCTCTGTTCCTTTCTATGTGAACCTTCGTATAACGTATTATTATTTCATCTTGTGAATTCCTGTGCACTTGAACTCCTCTTCAAAAACGAAGGATGCACTCAACTTCTGTTTTCTATCAAGCTTGAAATAAACCTTCATTTACCTCCAGACATTTCCACCATCAAATTATTTCTCCCTTTTCAGACACTGAATTGATAGGCTCAAGATGGGTGGAGCAGTAGCTCACACCGCGATGATACCTTAGGCATTCTGATGCTTTCCATTGTGGTGTCAAGACACCGTCCCAGACCGGAGACCAGCTCTCCAACCGTACAAATGTACCCCGGACTCGGAGCTTGCACCAACACAGCGTGGGATACACTGGTGGTGGCAGGTGAGCAGTGAAACCTCGGTGTGCAGGACCTACAATTGAGCACAGTGTGGGGGAAGGGGCTGGGGTGCAGCACCCTGGGTGCACAGGTGCATGTAAGCATTTTTCCTGTAGCTAATAATATTATCTAAGAATGGCGATAACATTATCGCCGCTTTAGTGGCAGGAAACTGCAACTAAATCGGCGATAATGGGCTTGATAATATGCCCTAGTGATCTGCCTCAGCATTTGCAACAAGTACCTAGTCTGCCTCCAAAGATCGCTGCCCAAAATGTTCACGTCCTCTTATACGCAGACGATATTGTAATGTTAGATCTTACGCCCTTTGGTCTGCAAAGACTTTTAGACTCTTTGAATAAATACACCCAGGAAAACGACTTAGTCCCAAATCTTACAAAAACAAAAATAGTTTCCTTCTCAGGAAGAAAAAGGAGTACCAAATTCCGCTGGAGACTCGGAGCCGGAATAATAGAAGAGACAGATGAATACACCTACTTGGGCAGGATTTTCACTAAGACATTAAAAAACAATATACAAGTTAACAACCTGACCAAGAAATCTGAGGTGCATGCCGGAGCCCTTCAAAGACTATATACGGCTTCAGGTAATAGACACTTTTCATCTCTTCTCAAAGTGTATAGTTCAAAGATACCCCCAGTTCTATCATTTGCTCTGGAACACATTCTAATAAAACAGTGGTCATTCCTGGACCAAAAAGAAGGGAAGATACTAAGGAAAATGCTGAAGGTATCACAATCCATTCCGGTGCAAGCTCTCCGCCTCGAATTCTCACTCACCAGTTCATTTTCAAGAGCCATTGCAAACGTTATCAGGTGGGCATATAACCTGCTACACGCAAAGGATGGAACCCTCCGTTCACTACTCAAAGCCGAGACCTTCGATCATGATGCTTCAAAACAAGTATTCTTTAGCAACATGACACCGCATTTAAACTAGCTGAGATCAACGTCAACCTGTTGCTTACGTGGACACCATCACAACTGAAACTCTTTTTAAAATGTTTAACCCCCAGACTCAGTTACGATTTTGATTTTTCACATTGTGCCAAACTGACTTTGTATAAAAACTTTGCGGAAACAATTGCCCCAAAGCAAGTGCAACAATATATAGATTTTAATCTTTCGCACGGTGCTAGGAGAACAATTACCCTGTTACGGCTTGGCATTCTACCAACATTAACTCTAACATCAAGATGGAACTCAAACGGTTCTTCATTATGTAATCCTTGCAATGGAGGAGAGCAGGATGTAGAACATCTTTTATTTACATGCCCAAATCCAAAACTAGTGGCAGCGAGGAGAAAACATCTGAATCCTATATACATCAACTGCCATTTCACTACTGTAAAGGACTTGATTATAGTATGTAAATCTTCGCCCAATGAATTAGTTTGTTTTAACTTTTATACATTTTTAAAACCTTTTTTAGCTTTGTACTAATACGAAATTCTAAAAGTATCTGTAACTGAATTTTATTTTATAAAATTTGTGGTCCTCAGTAGAGTACCAAAACAAATAAAATAAAATTGAAACTTGAAAACCCTTGTGAATTCCCATAGAAGCCCAGGTTCACACCAGAACCTGGGCTTCTATGGGAATTCCCAAGGGCATATTATCAAGCTCCTTATCGCTGCTTAAGAGGGAGTTTCCTGCCGCTAAAGCGGCGATAATGTTATCGCCGTTCCTTGATAATATGGGCCCTAATCTCTGGCTTCATACGTTTCATTTTAAGGACTTGCTAGACCGCACTCTCTCATGGACCCCAGCGTCCTAGACAAACGGGTGATGAGAAGGTAAACACTAAGGGCTGAGTGCAGAAGGCTGACGCCATGTCTCATCCTCCCTCTCTTCTATTGACTCTCCCTCCCCTTCTCCCTTCTACCCACTCCCCCTCCCTCTCATTCTCACTATCGTCCTTTCATTCAGACTACCTTTCTTTACTTCTTCCACATAGCACACATTCTTATGTTTCATTTTTGTCTTGCAGGTTTTCTACGCTGCTTCCACTGGAGTCCAACCCACATTTTCTATATTATACTGTTTGTTCTATTAAACTTACATTTCTATTTATTTGTGTTTTAATAAAGGTTACTTTTTTTCAAATAATTAACTGACAACACTTGTCTATAGTTAATTGTGAAAAACATCTGTTTATAGGAGATTATGAGGGCAAACCTTTGTAATATTACAGTGCACCTACCAAACATAATCTAACTGACTATTACACAAATGAAGCCTGGGTAATTCTACAACTGTGAGAGTTATATGAGTGTATCACTTTATAACACAATGAGTACTGCCTGTGTGATTACAGAACCAATAAGGCACTGCCTAGGACCACCAAGGCTTCAGGGACTGCCGAGGCCCACCCTGCATATTTAAGTAAAGCCCCAGAGTGTGGCAATACCTGGACTTCAGTTGACCTCGAAACCCCTTAACAATTAGTAAACGATACCCGGGAAGGTGGCAGTCCCGTAGGCTGCGAAACGTCTCTGTGCCCTTCCGTGCCTAATTTACATGTGACATTAAGATCGCCAGTCCTACAGAGATCCCGCAATATAGTAATTGGATTGGCCACGGAACATTACCCACTCGGTGCCTCATTTGAATGAACGGGTGAGACCCCGCTTTTTTTGTTTGTTTGTTTTTATCTCTCCATTTTTACCATCCGCATCTCATCTATTAAAGCAATACAAGGTTTTCCTCCTCTCGCTTCAAGTAGTCAAACAAGGATTTGCAATCACAGGGTGGAAGCCATGCACCCGCCCTCTAACAGCAAACACAAATGCTGCGTGAATGCACACCCCGGGACATTGTATAAGCTGCGCCTAAGAGATCGCCCTCCCTAGGACCATGATGCATTTGTTAGTGTAAATGACTTACACACGTGTAGTACAGCGACCAGAATGTAGTGAAGAAGCAGAGGAAGCGAACATCTAAAAATATAACTCCTACCAGAAGTCAGATGAAATAGTTCAATGAGCCAACATCCCTGGCATGAGTAGAAACAGCTACACAGAGAAAACGGGTCTTCAGCACAACGCCAGCAATTTTGAAATATTGGTGAGGGCTGCCTTCTTTTTACCTTCTCCCGCTCGTCTCCAAATTTATGTAGTGAAAAGGCAAGCAGTGGATCTGATAAGTAGATTTATTACAGGAAAACAAGACACCTGAAACAGCCACCAACAGGAGCAGACAGCAAGGCAACCGTCTTCTCCAGCACCGTGTACAAAGTCCGCAAGGTTCCCCTCATGACAGCCCCACATTCTAACATTACATATTTAGATTCTAGTAGAATTACATACTAACATTCTACTATGACTTACATTACCAAAGTAGATTTACCAAATATCTACCTAGACTCTACAGTCCCTTGTAAATTGCTGAACCATGTCGACCATTTTTTCATCTAGGTAGATATTTGGTAAATCTACTTATGCTGCTCTTTTAATATTGGTGGAGCGAGCACAGAACAGAATAAAGTTAGTCTTATTTCTGCTCCCTCACCCAATTTTATTTCTCACTCACTAATCACACTTTTTCACGTTAGCACTGCAAATCAGTCACCCTCATTTTCTATTGATGGGTAGTTTGTGACACCCTACCACCTTTGGCCACTACTAGGTTCTTAGGAGGTTATACCATCTGACCTTCCATCTTAACCGGTAGTGTACCTATTTTGTGGTTAACAGTAATCCCAAATGATGAAGGACGGTTCCGAGTGGTGACTGATGGGTATCCTGCTAGGGATCACAGATATCCATCAATGCTTTTCTACAACTGTTAGATGAGTTGACACTGATTTTTGCTAGTTTAATGAACCACACATAGACTTTTTAGACCCTTTGACCCTCATGTGTTTTTTTTGCATTCAGTTACGGATTGTGTCTCTGTCTGGTCTTTAAACTCCCTTAGGCCCTCCCTCACCATATTGTTTTTTCTGTCCTAGAGCAGCTGCAGAGCTGCGGGCCTTCTCCATCAGTGCAAATTCAATTTGCCTAGTCTTACACACAGTAAGATTATAAAGCTCTGTACTGTGTCCTTTGATATAAAGCATACTTAGGTACCACTGAGATTTCTGACAAACATGGCAGAGAACCATGGTTTAGCGTTTGATGAAGACAATGTACAGCGGGTTCTTAATGAACATCCGAATCTTCTGGATTCTATACCAGCAGTCATCAATAACAGCACAGATGACTGGGGAAAAGTTTTGGGTTTGAAAAAAATCACAAACTCGTACTATCTTGCATGGAGCCATAATGGCGCAATACCTAAGGAAAAACTGTGCCCCCTCAGGTTTGATCGTGACCAATGCCCCGAGATTATTCCTAAAAGATAAGGAATTCTTGAAAAACTGGTCCCTCATCGCTTGGCGGTGTACAAGAGACTGGTTAGTTTTAATCATACGGACATCACAGCGAATAGCGGACACAATTCTGATTGAGATTCAGGTCTTGGAATCTCAAATCAAGACAACTCTCACTAGTAAACTCTTTAAGCAAGGTCAAGATGAAACAAACCAGAGTAATCAAGACTTTAAAGATTTCACTCTATTTACTAAGTTGGAGAAATTTAAGAAGGACCTTGATAAATTCAGTTTTGAAAAGGTGTACCCTTACACTAGTGATTCATACGTACCCCCAGACTTCAACACCAAAGGTCGTAGAAATGGGTCATCATACGGATCATCATCCTCTGAAGACAATTCGACTGACTCTGACTCTTCTAATCAAAGTAATTCCCAAAGAGGAGCACAAGGCAAACAACATCAAAGAAACTGGAGAGGCAATTAGAATCAAAACCAGTCATGGTGGCAACCTGCGCCGTGGCAATTTGGAAACCCGATGTTCCCACAACCGATGGGACCTTTTCCGCAACCAATGGGTCCTTTTCCACCACCTCAATTTACAGGAAACTTTGGGGGTCAGCCGCCTTTTTATGGGTTTAGCCGTGGCAGATCCTGAGGACGACGGAGAGGTCAGCAACCTCAGGTTCATTTCAGTCCTCCGTCCACCTCAACGAGGAACTTGAGGAGTACGACAACGAAGAACAAGACGATGGGATCAGCACAAGCGAGCATGGAGGCGGGCTCGTCATCAATTTGAGCTCCCATACCGTAATTCCAATGGAAAACAAGGTCTTCAACAGAGGCTTGGGGTTTGTGCCCACTGTCAGAAATGACCACTTTGAAACTAATGTAGAAATGGCTAAGTTCTTTCGCAAGGTCCGTTTACAGTTTTTCTTTTCTAAATCAAACCAGAAAGAACCAGACCGAGAAAGCATGAATACTGGTCTAAAGAAAAAATCTACTTTTAATCCTGGACCCCACATGGTTCCTGTACAAGTACTTGCATTTGAGCAGGCCATAGAGAAGGATATTGAAACAGTATTCCTATCAGAAGAAGATAGTTTCTGCAATTTTTCCAAGGCCGAACAAAATGCCCTGAAATCCCTATCTTCAAATACAGAACTCACCATCAAACCGGCGGACAAAGGGGGAGCGATTGTCCTGATGGATACTAGTCATTATCGAAATGAATGCTTGAGACAACTTAATAACAGGCAAGCATACTGTCCCCAAGTCGAAGATCCTACTGCTGACATGCGAAAGACAATCAGCGAGATGGTAGAGGAAGCACTCAGGGAGGGCTGGATCACTCGGCAGGAAGCGACCTTCCTAGTTACAGAACATCCAGTAATGCCCTACTTTTACTGCCTCCCGAAGGTGCACAAAACACAAAGGCCACCACCAGGCCGCCCGATAATTTCGGGAATTGGGTCCATTTTGGAACCACTCTCCACCTTCGTTGACCATTTCTTGCGGCCTATGGTGCAAGAAATGCCCACATACCTCAAAGACACAACAGATGTGCTCCATCTCCTTCCTGACATTGAATTTGATGCAGAGAATGACCATCTTGTATCATTTGATGTAGAGTCGCTCTATACATCCATACCACAAGACGAAACCTTAGAAGTCATCTCTTCCCTCTTGTTGGCCCACGACCTAGATAGCATCACGCCAGTCAGCTTCATCATGGCTTGTGCCACCTTAGCAATGAAGAAAAACTTTTTTAAGTTTGAGGAAACAATCTATTTACAAACATCTGGTACCAGCATGGGGAGCATTTTTGCTCCCAGCTTGGCTAATTTATATGTACATCATTTTGAGCAAGAGCATGTCCTTACTAACACCAACCCGTATGTCACCTTAATAAAAGTATGGAAAAGGTATATCGATGATATACTAGTGATATGGCGAGGGACACATGAGGATCTTGTGGCTTTTCAGAACTGGTTGAACAGTAGGAATGCCTTTCTTCGCTTCACTGTAGAGGCCAGCAAAACTGAGATTGCTTTCTTAGATTTAAGGATCTTTTCCACACCAGATGGCCTCCAATCAGAGCTTTATAGAAAACCAATGGCAAAAAACTCTCTACTCTGTTTTGATAGCCATCACCCCAAGTCTCTTGGAGAGAATCTGCCCTATGGGCAGTTCCTAAGGGTACAGAGAAACTGTTCCACCAAGGAAGGCAACAACAAACATTGGAAAGCTTTACAACATCAGCTTCACTGTAGGAAATATCCTCCAAAACTGGTAAAACAATCAATAAAGCGAGCAAAAAACAATAACAGACTATCCCTTTTGGAACCTTCAGTGCTTAAAGCGACATCGAATAGATTGACCTGTGTCAGCACGTTTGGGACCCTATCTAACAAAATACAAAAAATAATAAAGAAACACTGGTCCATACTGAATTCAGGACAAGAAACGATCGAAGCACCCCTTTTCTCTTCCAGACGGGGTCCAAACTTGAAGGATCGCATTGTTCACACTAGACCTCATACTAAAATGCCAAGGCTCTTGGCAAAATTTGGGACCTTCCACCTGTGGTAGGACATCACCCATGTGGATCGTGCCAAGCTTGCCCTCAAACCACCAGGACAACCGAAATTGACATTGGCACAAATAGACCCTGGAAACAGGTCAAATTTACCAACTGTAATAGTGAAAAGTTAATTTATCTCATAACTTGACCATGTGGTCTACAGTACGTGGGAATGACGACTCGGAAAATCAAAACACGAATCTCCGAGCACAAAAGCACGATTCGTTGCAAGAGACAGGCAACTAAACTTACCACTTATTTCCTGGAAAAACAACATGCTCCAACTGCTTTTGTATGGACTGTGCTCGAACAACCATACATTCCTCCCCACGTTACAGACCACACCAATGTCCTTCTTCGTAAGGAACAGAAATGGGTGTTTAAGTTGGGAACCAACAAAGGTGGGCTTAACGATGACATACCATGGTCTGTCCTATAGACATGTTTATTAGATTACTTTTCTGAAGTGATTATCCTTTCATCACTGTAGGGACACCAGACTATCAAGATATGGTTACTGGACCCTCTATTTTTTCAGTAGAAATAGAAGTAAAAGAGTTAGGCTACAACATCTGTCCTTTCTCTCCTTAAAAAGAACAGATTATACATCGAACACTTGAATGAAAACATCCTTTTCATGATTGATAAGACGATCGAATAGTGTGCCTCCAATCTGTAAGGTTAGGCACCGTTCCTAAGCAACGATCGGAAACTTTGTTTTTCCTCTGTAAATTTAGGCTTCGTTTCTAAGCAACCACTGACACTGCTATTCTCTACGACCAATGAACTATTCCATGACAAAGATCTGCTCACATGATCATTGTTGTGCCAATGAATAAATGGGATCGGTCTATGCAACAATGCGCTGCAATAGTAACTCTGATTGGAGGACCCGATCACATGACCAGGGTTGAGCCAATCAGTGCGCGGCTTTTAACCGAGGCTTCCATTCCGAACCGGCACCTCCCCAACCGGCTCAGATGGTGGCGAAGGAGTACTGACGGATAGGTGAGCTACATGCCAATTGTGCTTTTTTCGAGCAAGCTTTTCCTTTGATTAGAGCGCGAAACCAATTCTCTCGCCTGCTTTCCAAAATGGCCCGAATACTGAGAGTATTGGTATAGCTCTTTTGCGCGTATAATCGAATAGATTAAGCAGTCACTATCTGTGAGATATGGTAACAAATTTTGCTGACAGCTGATATAATCCTCATGCTCTCCGTGGTTTTGTTATAATTGAGCTAGACAAACCACGAAGAAGAATAGATTGTTAACGAGTCCCGCGCAAAAGTAGTGGCAAACACCAACTGTATGACGAGTCTCAGACACTCGGCATGTGAACTGACATACCAGCGTAGACCCCTATTTTGAATCAGTCATTATAAGAATACCGAAGGCCTGAACCATGCTGTGCTTTCCCAAACAACACGAACTACGTATGAGTCATTTTCTCAGGGTACTTTGTAATGTGCTTTATTTTCTTTCGACCAGGAAGCGATGACATATCCCTGTTTTCTGCTTCTTTTTATTAGAGCGGTGCTTCCCTCGTGTCCTGAGCCGTTGCCAGGCGGGGTGGAGCTATTTGCTTCAACCATAAGAGTAAGATGAAGTAAAATATGCTACATGAGAATATCACTTTCAAGTATCTTCATGTTGATAAAATACAGAACCAATGTGTTATCGTACCTGAAGTATTGGTTTATAGCTTAATGTGGATTAACCACATGCTATTATGTCTATATGTATGTGGTCATTTTACTTGTATTTGTGCGTGTCTTTTCTCTTTTATAGTGACATACATAACTTCTGCGAATAAAGAACACACCTAGGAAATCAGGTGATCTTTTTTCATGTTGCAGCTATGTTAACATTTTGTCACTTTGTAAACTTTTCACGATACTTTTTGCAGTAGCATTCTGTTATATTCCGGTCCTGATGAAAGCAATGGACTCTACAGTCCCTTGTAAATTGCTGAAACATGTCGACTATTTTTTCATCTAGGTAGATATTTGATAACTCTACTTATGCTGCTCTTTTAATATTGGTGGAGCGAGCATTGAACAGAATAAAGTTAGTCTTATTTCTGCTCCCTCACCCAATTCTATTTCTCACTCACTAATCACACTTTTTCACGTTAGCACTGCAAATCAGTCACCCTCATTTTCTATTGATGGGTAGTTTGTGGCACCCTACCATCTTTGGCCACTACTAGGTTCTTAAGAGGTTATACCATCTGACCTTCCATCTTAACCGGTAGTGTACCTATTTTGTGGTTAACAGGAATCTCAAATGATGAAGGGCGGTTCTGAGTGGTGACTGATGGGTATCCTGCTAGGGATCACATATATCCATCAATGCTTTTCTACAACTGTTAGATGATTTGACACTAATTTTTTTTAGTTTAATGAACCACACATAGACTTTTTAGACCCTTTGACACTTCTGTGGTTTTTTTGCATTCAGTTAGGGATTGTGTCTCTGTCTGGTCTTTAAACTCCCTTAGGCCCTCCCTCACCATATTGTTTTTTCTCTCTTACATTGGAATACTACACAGTGCACATGACTTTACAGCAATGAGCTCATGGTTTCATCCACGAGTCTTGACATCGATAGGGATGAGTAGTTCACTTCCCACTCCCTGTATTGTGTAAACGCAAACTAACACTACTTCCATAGGTATGCTACAGCGCCCAGAGCACATCACTTTACAGCAATGAGCTCACAATTTAGGCTCACGGTTTAATCCCCTAGTCTTCACACCAGTAGGGGTGAGTAGTTCGCTTCCCACTCCCTATATACTATAAACACATACTAACACTACTTTCACATTTATACTACAGCGGCTAGTATCCTACAGCGCCCAGAGCCCATCAATTTACACCAATCAGCTCGGTTTGATCCCCGACTCTTCACACCGGTAGGCGTGAGCTCTTCGCTTCCCACTTCCGGTATAGTATAAACGCACGATACCGGTCAGTAGTTCGCTTCCCACTCCCTGTATGGTATAATCGCCTACTAACACTACTTGCACATATATACTACAGCGCCCAGAGGCCGTCCCTTTACAGAAATCTCCTCAGTTTCATCCCCAAATCGTCGCATCGGTAGGCGTGAGTACTTCGCTTCCCGGTTCCAGTATAGATTAAACGCACGATAGCGGTCAGTAGTTCGCTTCCCATTCCTTGTATGGAATAAGCGCCTACTAACACTACTTGCCCACGTATGCTACAAAGACCAGACCACATCACTTTACAGCAATGACCTCATGGTTTAGGCTCTCGGTTTCATACCCGAGTGTAGCACGATATCATATCAGCACTATGTCACTCTGAGCAACACTGCACTTTCAGACCGGTAACAGTGACTACTTCGCTTCGCACTCCACCACAGAGGTTACAGTGCTCCTACCCTCCTTTCCAACTTTTTTTTGCCCTTTTTTCCCCTTACTCGCTTCAACGGAATCACAAAATGGTGGCAAACACTTCCTATTTGTAAACGCTCGCAGCCAATAAGCAGCGAGCTCGTGCTCGTAACGCCTCAGCCAAATTCCCAAATATCGATATTTGTAAATCTCGATATTTCTCAAAAACTACTGAACGGATTTAAACCAAATAAACATCATTGTGCTTTCTAGACCAAACCCCTTCTCCCTGCCAAATTTGGGGTAATTCCGTTCACCCATTCGACCTGTAGCCTTGTCTAAAGTTTCCTATGGAAATTAACATGGAGAAAACACGTTTTGGGATCCCCCTTTTTCCTCAGCCTCCCCTTGAGAAATCACCCTCAAACTTTCAACATAGGAGCTGATAGGGACAAATAATTAATTTTGAAACTTTCATGATGATTCATCAAACAACGCCAAAGTTATAAGCAAAACGAAAAATGCTTTTCCTATGGTAACTCAGTCCTAACTTTAACTACCTACTAGCGACATATATGTATATGTATATGTATGTATGTGTGTGTGTGTGATCAAGAGTACTAGCTACTCGAAACGCGTCACCAGGAAAGTTTTAAATAAAAGCAACATCTTGCCTGAAGCCGTGGGGTCTGTCTCCTTCTTTCGCCATGCCGTTGGTGTGGAAGTCAGAGGATTCTTGTTCATATATATATATATATATATATATATATATATATATATATATATATATATATATATATATTCCAAAACTCACAGTCCCAATTTGAGAGAAAGCCCGAAGAGACCAACTTGATGTGCATCAGATCTTTTTATTTCGAATGTTGCCTGCATTCAAAGAAACAGGGGGTGAGCATATTCCACCAATGTTCAGCCAAACGCATTTCGAGTGGCTGTGAGGAAAATGCAGGAGGGAAAACGATTTGCGGGTGCTTCTGCTCTAAAAACTCTCCCGCCCGGTTAGCCGTGGCTGCATGGCCTTGTGGGTGACGTAATCCGCACCGTGTTGCAACCTTAGTGGGTACGCTGTCCTCTTGCGAAAATGTCCTCAGAAATGTTGGTACATCACCACTAGTTCTTTGTACCGCTTTGATGCCACATTCCCAATGTGAACACGCATGTTACTGCTTGCATGCGCGTTCAATCTCCTCCGCTGTTAGCCGCATTACCAATGCCGCCACGGACCCGCCTTCATGAAGCGGTCGGCTTTCTCTCACGACCCGGGCAGGCCGTCAAACATTCCAAAACTCACAGTCCCAATTTGAGAGAATGCCCGAAGAGGCCAACTCGATGTGCATCCGATCTTTTTATTTCGAATGCTGCCTGCATTCAAAGAAACAGGGGGTGAGCATATTCCACCAATGTTCAGCCAAACGCGTTTCGAGTGTCCCCTTCGTCTGTGAGGAAAATGCAGGAGGGAAAACGATTTGCGGGTGCTTCTGCTCTAAAAACTCTCCCGCCCGGTAGGGCGTGGCTGCATGGCCTTGTGGGAGACGTAGTCCGCACCGTGTTGCAACCTCAGTGGGTACGCTGTCCTCTTGCGAAAATGTCCTCAGAAATGCTGGTACATCACCACTAGTTCTTTGTACCGCTTTGATGCCACATTCCCAATGTGAACACGCATGTTACTGCTTGCATGCGCGTTCAATCTCCTCTGCTGTTAGCCACATTACCAATGCCGCCACGGACCCGCATTCATGAAGCGGTCGGCTTTCTCTCACAACCCGGGCAGGCCGTCAAACATTCCAAAACTCACAGTCCCAATTTGAGAGAAAGCCCGAAGAGACCAATACATGCACTCCAGCCTCAGCGTGACAAACAAGTCTTTAATTAGATATGGACAGCATATCCTGGTGCCGATAAGATTAACAGCCGTTCCGTCAAGTCTTCGCCTTACGCATTTCGAAGGGGAAATCCTTCTTCCTCAGAGGCTCTTGGATGGGAGCGATAACGTGCTCTGTTCCGGTCACGAGTTAAAATGGTGCATGATTCCATGCCCTCTGTGGGCTGCTCATATGAGACTGTGGGGCACTATGGGAACTGTAGTTCCAGTTGCCATAGATGATGGCACATAACAGTGGCGTGGAATCATGCACCATTTGAACTTGTGACTGGAAAAGAGCACGTTATCGCTCCCGTCGCCTAGGCACCAGGATATGCTGTCCATACCTAAGAATCGTTTGTCATGCTGAGGCTGGAGTGCGTGTTTACCACTTTGGGCAAACTTTTGAAGCATGTATATATATATATATATATATATATATATATATATATATATATATATATATATATATATATATATTACCTACTGGCGATAGCCAGTAGGTATATATAGTTAGGATTATTTGTCTATGGAACTTTTGAAAATTCTATGTCTAATAACTTTGGCGTTTGTGGATGGAATCGGCTGAAATTTTCAGGAAAATGGCACATTTTGTTTCTGAGCAGCCCCTAAATATTTGGGGGGGTTTCGTCAAGGGGGGGCCGAGAAAAAAGGGGGGTCCCAAAACACGTTTTTCCCATGTTAATTTCCATAGGGCCTTTGGCCTCACTTTTAGCTCGAACGGCTGAATGGATTTGCACGAAACTTGGCAAAATTATAGGGACTGTTAGCCCGATGTGCCTTTGCTAGGTCTCAATATATGTGCTCCAGTGGATTTTGAGAAATTAACGTTCAAAACAAGATATATATCTGTAACAGCGCTCCGGGCTGCGCTCCGGTCCGCTTACTTTTCGCGAAACGGAACTTTGCGATGCGAAGCTGATTGGCTCCCCGGTGTCTGTCAACATTCTAAACAGTCCGGAGCGGCCGCCATCTTATCTCTCGGTAGGATCGAGAGAGAAGAAGAGGTGAAAAACGAAGGGGGAATGTAATGAAAGGGGGCAAGGTATACCCCTCTTGACCCCCTAGGAATGTTGTTGGGGTTATTAAAGGGTCCCGTGGGGAAAATAAAAAAATATATATTCTTCACGGTAGAAGCGCTTCACGGGCCGCGAACTGGGCCGCAAACTGGTAGCGAAACGGGAATTCGCCATTTTGTGCTTCGTTTTAATTAAATTACTAGGTATAAGGGGGTGCGGGAGACGTATCCTAATCCCCTATGTTTTCTGAGGGTGGCTGAGGAGGCTCATACATGTTGATACATCTCTTCCAGCGGCTGTGCGTGAGCTTTTTTTTTTTTTTGCTGCGTGACGTCTGTTAACGTTCGATTAGATGGAAATCAGGAAGTGTTGACCGCCAATTTGTCAGTGCGATAAAATATTTTGTTATAAATGAATCCTTATTGATAAACATTGTTTGCGCCATCTTGCCTTTTTTCCAATGCCACAATTTTGTCGTGCACGGCAGCCATTTTAGATGCCAGGCTGGTCCCAGGCTATCACCTAGCCCTGCGGATGTAGTTTATGGCCCCAGCTGTAGAGAATCCAGACATGCCAACCCTCCCAATTCAGGCGTGAGACTACTGATTTCAGTGCTATTCTCCCTCCTCCCGATTTCTGCAAGCAAAAACCCGGGGGCATATTACCAACAACTAGCGATAATTTTTGTCTCTAACTTGTTTAGAGACAAAAATTATCGCCGATAAACCTTGCTATTAGCAAGGTTTATCGCGAATGCGAAAAAAAACGGCCGCAATGCATGAATATCGCTGAAAAGTCAGCGATATTCATGCATTATCGAGCAAATGCTCTTAGCCATGTTATCTACCTCCCATTGGATAACATGGCTAAGAACTGCTCAGGTCAGGTGTTAGCTTTTGGAGATATTCGCGCTTAGCGCGAATATCTCCAAAAGTTGGTAATAGGAGATAGCGATGTTAGGGACTGTTTCCAGTCGCTAACATCTTGGCACGCCCACTTTGCATGTCATTAGTGATAAATATCACTGACATGCAAAGCGGGGCCCAAGATGGTCGCTATCTCCTTTTAGCTGTCACTAACTGGTGTTAGCGACAGCTTGGTAATAGGGAGATAATTTTATCTCCGCTTTCTTGGCTTTTAAAGCCAAAAAAGCGGAGATAAACCCCCTTGATAATATGCCCCACGATTCCTCGGGGGTTTCAGCTGACAAGGCTTGGTATTGTGTTACGTGGTAATTCTTCCAGGAAACGTCAGAGGGTCGATGCAGGGGTTCTAGAAGGGGTGATAAACCATTTAAGCCTCATGAACAAGCGCATGGTCTTTTAAAGATCTGTGAAGTACTCGGGGCGGCGGTGTGTGTGTGTCCTCTTTCAGGAGCGGGCGGGGGGGGGCACTGCCAGCAACTTGCCAGGCCAGCAAGTGTTCAACACTTGCATCACCCTTTCTCTGCCTGCTATTGCGCTCCATGCTTCGGAAAGGTAAGAAAAAGAACGTGCATTTGAGTTTGAAATGTCCGATCCTGTAGCAGTACACTTGCAAAGCCCACACATGACAATAACCCGATTCAAGGCCCCATTCACCCGATTTTTAAAAAATATATAGCACTCCAATAAAGTAGGATTATAAAACTTTATTAACTTTTAAATATAACGAACGGAACAAAAACTGTAACAAACATTTAAACATTTTTGACAAAAAAAAGCAACAATGGTCAGAAGCTGTCTTTTGTGCGAATAGTCCCAAGGCAGCACAACGTGCTGAGTTCTGGACGGCACCCAGGTGATGTCACCTGGGTGCCGCACTGGTTTTTGGTTTCCTACAATGCAGCTCAGAAAAACAGCGTGGGGCGTCCCGGGTGGTGCGGGGGGAGGCCTCGTCAGTAGCGGTCTGTTGTGCGAATAGTCCCAAGGCAGCAGAACGCGCTGAGATGTGGATGGCACCCAGGTGATGTCCAGTAAACTGCTGCACTGGTTTTGGTATCCTACAATGCTGCTCCAAGAATTGGCGTGGGGCGGCCCGGGGGGGGGGCGTGGGGGAGGCGGCGTGAACGCGCCTCCCCAGGTGGCGGCCATCCAGCTGAGTTGCGCCCGCTCTTGCGGCTACAGCGTCTCGCTCACCATGTAGTTGAGTTGCTCCCACTCTTGCAGTGCAGCGATAGGCGGCTGCCACAGGACTCTTAAAATGGCGGCCGGCTCTTCGGTTTTGGGCCTGGTCCACTAAAATGGTCCTGGGACACCTTGGAACTCGGACGCTTGCCTGCTAGGGCTTGGGCTCCATTCTCGAAAGCGTCCCCTCAGCCGTGAAGATTCTACAAAAGTCTTGGGGGCCCTCGACTCCTGCAGGCTTCCGGTGGGGAGCGCCTGCCATGATTGCTCGCGGAATGACCACGACGGAGCCACGAGATGGTGGTGCTCTCATGGTGACGCCAGCTTCAGTCTGAATCATCCAGAAACAAGGTGGGGCTTTCATCGTTTGGGAAAAAAAAATGTTCTAAACCAATGAAAAGTGTTATTTTTAGGTCATATGACCAAGCCTTCCATCTTTAGGAAACCAAAAGTAAAATGAACCAATGAAAAGTTTTATAAACAAGTCACATGACCTGTTATGCGGCATAGGGCTACAAAAAGCGTAGAAAATCCGTTGGCACGTGAGGCGGCGTCAGTAGCGGACCGGTGTGCGAATAGGCCGAAGGCAGCACAACGCGCAGAGATCCGGATGGCACCGAGTTAGTGTCCAGCAAGTTGCTGCACTGGTGTGGCTATCCTACAATGCTGTGCCGAAAGACGGCGTGTCCAGCTGAGTTCCGGTCACTTTTGCGGTACAGTGACTGGAACGCGCCGAGATCCGGATGGCACCGAGGTGGTGTCCAGCAAGTTGCCGCACTGGTGTGGCCAACCTACAATGCTGCGCCGAAAGTCAGTGTGGGATGCCCCGTTGGCTTATGAGGTGATGTCAGTAGTGGACCGATGTGTGAATAGGTCGGAACCAGCACAAGGCGCCCTGCACTGTTGAGCTTTTTTAAATGCCTGTTTTTTGTTGTTTCCCCTCCATCAAAAACAAAAAAAAAATATAAAACTGTGCAAAAATACAAAAAAATGTTTAGAAAAGCAGTGCTTGTAAGACTGTCTGAAGCTCTTTTGCACCTGCTGCAGCTTCACTATTGCCCTGGTGTGGCCAAAGATCGCCCATGACATAGGCGGCCGGCTCCCGAGGTCCGGCGGAACTTTTTTCCTTTTCCTTTCTGCTTCTTGTCCCACAATCCGTTTCACCTGAAGACACGACCAGGTTCCTGAATGTGTGCAGGGGGACGCTATTGATTGAATGAAAATGGCGGCTTGACACAAAGCTGACTCAAGCGTTGCTGTTGATGCTATACAGACAAAAATTGGTTTTCAGTTTGTACATTCTTCAGGATTTTTTTTTCCATCCAAGGCTGATTGAGAGTTTGTAGAAAAATGGCTTTAGATTTTCCACATATTACTCTTCAACATTCTTCCTAAATGTAACAATGTGAGACTCACTAGGAGAACGGCTGTTTATCTTTCCTTTCAAAATGCTGCCAACAATATTTTCTGAATGGAAGACACCATCTTTTAGCATAAAGGGCCGAAAGGGGTTCTGGTCTGGCCGATTGTTGGTGGAGACATTTTGACTATATCTTGGACCTGCCCGGCCTCGCCCAAAATGGCGCCGGTATAAATGGGACTCGTAACTCCTTGCCCGCAAATGTATATCTAGAAAATGTTATTGTAAGTGGCCCTGTCGTATTTTAATTACAAAATGTACGTCCACCGATTCCGCAACTGTTAGACACCTTAGTTCTTGCAACCTAATGGCCCGCTCGTTACGTTCCTCTACAGTGTAAATGTCTCCTCATCATATACGATTTCAGTTTGCTCTGTGGCCGGCCCACGTGGTTATAGGCCCGTATTTGTATACTGACATTTTCACAATAAAGGTTTTTAAAACAAAACACGGTAGTAGTATTTACATTGGTAAAGTTTTTACTTTTAGTCACTGTTTTCGAATCAGTAAAAGGCAAGTGAAATAAAGCAGTCCAATTACATGACGGATAAAAGGTATAATATGTAGGAACGCAGTATAGATAAATGGTCAAGGGCAGTTGTGTTTTCCACTCCTGCAACATAAAGTGATCGATAAGAATCTGATAATCAGGCGTATCGGCGACTAAGACAGCAGGCCGAGTTTCTTTTACTCAACGGCTCCGTCATGGAACGAAGAAACGCCCTTTTTCTCGAAAAAGGAATATATTTTACTTGCAGGACAGTTGTAAATTTTCCGGGAAAGTACATTAGCCTGGAATATTATAACATATATGTTTAAAAAAAAATAATGTTCGAAAACAATAAAAAGCGTAATTTTTAGGTCATATGACCAAGCTTTTCATCATTAAAATAACAAAAGTAAAATGAACCAATGAAAAGTTTTATTAACAAGTCACATGACCTGTTATGCTTACGTTACGCGCTGCGCGCCGCGCCCCGGATCACTTCCGGGTGCGCTAACGCGGCGTGTCATATAACGCATTACGCGACAACGTAGGTCAAGAATATAGTCAAAATGTCTCCACCAACCAGCGTTCGGAACACAACCCCTTTCAGCAGTCCAAAAAGTTCTGTTAAATGACAACAGAGGGGACAGGCAACAAGAACCATCCGTCAAAGAGGGGAGGGCAAGTTCTTCTCTTCCGGGTCATGTTGGGGCGCTACCGGAACTGATCGAATTGGTAGTCTACAGTGTTTCTGGATGTTTCAGACTAAAGCTGGCGTCAGCATGAGAGCACTACCATCTCGTAGCTCCGTCGTGGCCATTCCACGAGCAGACATGGCAGCCGCTCCCCACCAGAAGCCTGCGGGAGTGGGGGGGCCCCCAAGACTTTTGTAGAATCTTCACGGCTGAGGGGACGCTTTTGAGAATGGGACCCAAGCCCTATCAGGGAAGCGTCCGAGTTCCAAGGTGTCCCAGGGCCATTTTAGTGGACCAGGCCCAAAACCGTAGAGCCGGCCGCCATTTTGAGAGTCCTGTGGCAGCCGCCTATCGCTGCACCGCAAGAGCGGGAGCAACTTAACTACATGGTGAGCGAGACGCTGTAGTCGCAAGAGCGGGCGGTAAACAGCTGAATGGCGGAAGAGGCACAGTGTAGCAAAAGCGGGCGGAATGGCAACTAAAACGGTAAAGGGGCGCCCCACTACAGCGTGTCTTCAGGTCAAACGGATTGTGGGACAAAGTCCAGAAAAGAAGAGTCATCAAAAGGCAAAAAGTTCCACCGGACCCCGGGAGCCGGCCGCCTATGTCGGGGGCGATCTCAGGCTACACCAGTGCTATAAGACTTGGGGAGGGGGTCGGAGCCAAGCGTCTTCTCCGAGTCCGTGCCATCACACCGCCCCTCGGGGGCCTCCGTCAAGCGGTTTAGGGAGGTACCATATAACATTGTTTTCAAATGCAGTCAGGTCCACAAACGACCCTCACTTACTTTGAGAATAGTGAAGCTGCAGTAGGTGGAAATAAGCTTCAGACAGTCTTACAAGCACTGCTTTTGTAAACATTTTTTGATTTTTTTGTATTTTTGCACAGTTTTATATTTTTTTTTTGTTTTTGATGGAGGGGAAACAACAAAGCACAGGCATTGAAAAAGGCTCAAACTCAGAACTCTGAACTATGGCACCCAACATCCAGGACTTGCCATCCGGATCTTGGCGCCTTGTGCTGCTTCCGACCTATTCACACATCGGTCCACTACTGACATCATCTTATAAACCAACGTAATGTAAATAGTTATTTAATAAAATGTTTTACCCTGTTACTTTGCTGGTGTGTTGTCTATATTTTTAATATTTGCATAGGGTTTGTCGTTATTTTGGGCGGGGTGGGTGACGGAGCCGAGCTGTCTTGCAGCCCTCATGGTGTGGCGCTCAGTTCATCTCACTATTTTCGTATTTCTCATGAAGGGTTGTTCCTAATGTTTCTATTTTAGCGAGGTCAAAAAGAGATCCAATTAGTAGCCTACTGATTTTGCTCGATTACTTTTATTTTTTTACACGATTTTTCACGATCTGCAAAGACTAAACAGAGTATTGCGACTTTGTGCTTGTTTGTAAATAGAGAATGAACCAAAGAGAATCAATTGTAAAACAGTAAATGCTTGGATAACAATCAATCAAATGGAGAGACAAGCAGGCACGACGGATTACAACGGGGGTAAAGGCCTGCGTTAACTACTCTTCACTATCTGCAAAGAGAGAGTACTACTAAGAGAAAAGATGGGAGGGGGGCAGCGTTCAAAGCACATCAGCGTGCATAAACACGAAAAAGTTTTTACCTATCACGTACTTGACATTTTACAGCTTTTGATATTTGCTATTAAAAAACCAATGAAATTCACTGAAAAAACCATAGGTTATAGGCCATATATAGTTAGGAATTTGCATTTACAAAACCTTGAAAATTCACTGAAAAAACCATTGGTTATAGACCATATATAGTTAGGAATTAGCCTTTTCAAAACCTTATTTTACTCACACAAAACCATTGAAATTTCATATATAGTTAGTTCCACTAACTATATATCGCGCACCCGCAATCCACTGCTGATGATGTCACATATTACATCATTCATGACATGGTTAGTGACATCACTGATGACATCACTGATGACATCTCAAATGACATCACTGATGACATCTCAAATGACATCACTGATGACATCTCAAATGACATCACTGATAAAACCACTGATAACATCTCATTTGACATGACTGATCACATCACTGATGATATCATTCATGTGATAATACCATAAACCTCTTCAGACTCTAATATAACCTTAGATACAATCAGTGTAAACAGACAGTCACAGACTATCACTCATCCATGGAGTTACTCACACACCTAGTCAGTTATGCAAAAAATCAATCACACCTCCATTTTCTCAACTATACAGTTATACACACCTTACTTATTCAAACATATACTAACACATATTTACTTTACTCTCTTATACAATCCCTGATACATGTTCACAATGATCCATACAGCCACTCACACATTCACTGGCTCTTATGCACAGTTATTTATATATGTCAACTCTCACATGTACTGTGTTTTACATATGTACTTACTTTGACATGTAGCACTGAGATATCCATTCACTCACTAATACACTCATGCACAGTGAACCGCCCATACAGCTGTTTCCACATGCACTTTTGAACCCATACATATAGTGAATCAACTACTCACACATCTATGTGCAGAGTCACACACCTCCCAGCCACCCATACACACACACTCAGTTTCCCATACAAATACTTGGACAACCAATGAATAACCCATACAGTTACTCATATAGCTACTGATCAACATATGCAGCAGTTTGTAGAACAACAGATATAATGATGCACAAATTAAAACAGTTTAGTCACTAACCCATGCACTCAGTGAGACACATTTAATCACTCACTCATACAGTCAGTCATGCACCTACTAAATCCTTCATCCAGACACTTATACATCCACTCATTCTTCAATATGTAAGACATATTTTAACTTTACAGAAACATACAGTCACTGGATGTTGTCATCAGTGATGTCATCAGTGATGTCATTTGAGATGTCATCAGTGATGTCATCAGTGATGTCACTAACCATGTCATGAATGATGTAATATGTGACATCATCAGCAGTGGATTGCGGGTGAGCGATATATAGTTAGTGGAACTAACTATATATGAAATTTCAATGGTTTTGTGTGAGTAAAATAAGGTTTTGAAAAGGCTAATTCCTAACTATATATGGTCTATAACCAATGGTTTTTTCAGTGAATTTTCAAGGTTTTGTAAATGCAAATTCCTAACTATATATGGCCTATAACCTATGGTTTTTTCAGTGAATATATATATATATATATATATATATATATATATATATATATATATATATATATAACACATATGCAAATAAATAAATAAATATACACACGAACACACACACACATATATATATATATATTTATTCATATTTATATATATATTGAAAAATAATCTTTTTATATATATTTTTCAATATTAGTGTAAAACAATATTTTGGTGCTCAATATTTTTGGTATTTACATTATAAGTATAGGAAAACTATATTTTGCATGCTCTATATTTTTTTGCTGAAAACAGATTTTATTTGTCTGTACACACATATTATGCAGAGCTCCGAGTCCCGGAGTCATCAGCAACAATAGGAAAACAATAATGATATCAGCAGACTTTTACTAAGAACACAAACACCCCTCCCCCCTCCCCACCTCCCCACCGCCCCCCCCCCCCAAGTCCCCCGCTGCCAATGTACATATAGAGGAAGAAATCTATGACTAACATGCCAAGTTCAGTAAGACACTTCTCAAATTGACCAATGTTCCAGTTGTCAAAGCGTCGGAAGGGCAACCCTCTCGGGCGGAGGATCCAAGTCCAGTCCTCGGTAATCAGCCCACCCCTTCTAAATTTTAAAGTGTTTGCGAGGGCACCCCTGGCCAAAAACACAGACTGCTCCAACCCCATGCAGAAGTCCATTCTGTTCCTCCAGGCAGCCAGCGGCGGGGCGCAGGGCGCCTTCCATGCCCTGGCAATGCCTTGCTTGGCCAAGGTAAGTCCCAAGAGTAATAGGTGACGTTTGTATGTGTTACCCCCAATCCCCTCCAGAACATGCAGCAAAGCCAATTTGGGGTCACGGGGAAGCTCCCAGTCCAGCACCTCAGATAGATGGCTAAACACATCAGTCCAGAATCTAGATAGCGCAGAGCACCCCTATACAGTGTGTAGTAACGTACCCACTTCTGATCCACAGCGGAGAGAGTCAGGGGAACCAACAATTCCTGCCCTCCACAAACGCTGTTGGGTGAAGTAGTGCGATGGAGGTACTTAAACTGGATAAGTCGCAGGCGTGTAGAGATTGCTGCCCCCCTCGGGCTTGCCAGGGCCTCCGCCCAATCCTCTTCCTTCAAGTCCCCCACGTCACCCTCCCACTTGGACTTAAGTCTGTGTAAGTCAGAAGAGCAGTGATGTATTAGTGTCTGGTAAATACGGGATAGCTTCTTATCCGGCAGTTCCCCCATGAACAGCTTGGCCTCCAGGGGACTAAATTCGGGAAGGCTCTCCAAATCAGCCAAGTGAGGCGTCAAAGCATGTTGGAACTGGAGGTATTTAAAAAACTGTGAGCGGGAATCCCAAATTCGTCCTGGAAATCTGAAATGACTTCAGGAAAAGGTCTGACATCACGTCTCCTAGTGTAGAAATACCAATCGCATCCCACCCTCCAAAGCCCAGTAGGGCGTCCAGGTGGGGCAGGCAACCATTGCGCCAAAGGGGCGGTCTCCTGAGTAAGCACATTCCACCATCCCATCCTGCGTAGCGCAGCCCTCCAAATGTGAAACACCACCTGATTGGCCGCAGGAAGGCGCCCTCTCAGCGGCGCCGAGTACAGCTGTGCATGCACAGACGCAGAGCCCATGAAAAACTGTTCAACAGCATAGGCCGGGTCATTCCTATCGCCATACCACCAATCATTGAGGACCATCAGGTGCGCCGCTTGGTAGTAGGAAAGCACGTCAGATGTAGCCAACCCCCCAGTATAGGAGGATAGAAAACACGTTCGCAGCCCCACGCGGACCAATGCCCCAGCCCACAGAAAACCCCTCCCAATGCCGAATCGACCTGCGGAAACCAGCGGGGCAGAATCCGATACAGATGATTTTGGAGTTGATAGACCAGACGAGGGAGCGCCACCATCTTAAAGATTGCGGACCTGCCATAGATGGTTAGCGGCATACGGGTTCACACTGTCATGTCCTCGCGCGTGCGATATCTCACTGGGGCAAGATTGCGCTCCCGGGAGGCAGCCGCATCTTCCGATAAATAGAGCCCCAAATATTTCACTCCATCCGTCGTGGGTCTAAGACCCGACGCCCAACCTCCCACTTGCTGCTGGCTCCCGAGTATCCAAAGCGTGGACTTACCCGGGTTCATGTAGAGGCCAGATGTTTCACCGAAAATCTGCAGTATGCGCAGCTGCCGCGGCCCGAGCGCCCCAAGTCCGTAAGAAAAAAAAGGACATCGTCTGCGTACAACGCTATTTTGTCAGTCAGATCCGCTGACCATCGAAAGCCTTCAAGTTGAGCATCGATGCGCACCCACGCCGCTAGGGGCTCCATGGGTAGCGCAAACAAGTAGGGGGAGAGGGGACAGCCCAGACGTGTCCCCTTCTGCACCAAGATGGATCGGGACACTGTACCCCCCACCCGCACCGAAGCTGTGAGCTCAGTGTAGAGCAGCTGTACGTACGCCAAAAATCGTGGGCCCAGGTTAAGCCATCGTAACAAGGCGAACAAGTATGTCCAACTCAAGGAGTCGAACGTGGTCTAGATCCGCCAAAAAAAGGGCGGCCTGCTCCCCCAGCCTCCTCCAGGCAGATACCGCAACACCAAATCTGTGATATGGGGTTTGAGTCGATTGGTCAAAGTCTTAGCCAAGACTTTGGCCTCCGTATTAAGCAGCGAGATCGGGCGGTATGATGCGTGGGTCTCAGGAGGTCTAACCGGCTTCAGGAAGACCACCACCTCCGCATGCCGCCAATCCGGAGGGAGCACTCCACTCTCACACGGAGGACATTGACACTCCTGAGGCAGAAGCCGGGAGAGACGCTCGTGATTTTAAAAATTGTATTTTTCACTCACTGCTTTTACCTGGTTGCTTGCTCTTTTTCTGGGCACTTCTCCGCTAAAATCTTCCTGGATATCCCCGCGCAGCGGATGTAAGCGCTGCCGCGGGTTGGGAAATTCATCGCCGCCATCACTCCACAAGCCCACAGGCCATGCCCACTGACGTGATGCCACGCCCCTTTTTAAACCAATATAAGACGCGCTGAATACAAGCCCGCGCTAGAGGACATTGACACTCCTGAGTGGGAAGCCGGGAGAGACGCTCGTGATTTTAATAATTGTATTTTTCACTCACTGCTTTTACCTGGTTGCTTACTCTTTTCTGGGCACTTCTCCCCTAAAATCTTCCTGGATATTCCCGCGCAGCGGATGTAAGCGCTGCCGCGGGTTGGGAAATTCATCGCTGCCATCACTTCACAAGCCCACATGCCACGCCCACTGATGTGAGGCCACGCCCCTCCTTTCACCCTATAACTATGTGCATTTCTCGGACAAGCAGCGGGCGCGCCGCCAGCGCGCCAAAGGCGCGCTAAGGCAAGCCCGTCTGCACCCGTCCACGGCCCGACGGGGCCAGGGGCACAGCACTATGCCCATTTTGTTTCTTATCCCCCTGAGACACTGTGCGCACACCAAGGCCCTTGGGACTTGAATCAAGCAGCGTTGGGTCATATCATAGATGCTGGGATTTTAAGTGCTCATCCCCTACCTTCTCTATCACCCAATCGGCCTTCATTAGTCCGACCTTCCACCTGCCCCAGCTCTTCCACTTCTCAAGCGAGTGACACACCGACCATCTCTGACTTCTTATTAAACACTCGGTCGGCTGTAAAACATCATCTCGACCTGTTCATTTTCTTGACCACTCAGAAACCTAACCTACTGTTCCTCACGGAAACCTGGTTTTGCCAGGACTCCCTGCCCAACTTGCTTGCGGCCCTGCCCTCTTCTTACTATGCCCTTCGGGCAGATCGACCTCCCGGCAAAGCAGGGGGGAGCGGCTCTGATTATCCGCTCTGACTTACATTTTCAACTATTACCCTACCCTCCAATCCCAGCAGTGGACTACTTAGTTGTACGTTCTAACTCCTTTCAGACACCTATCACGTGTGTTTTGATGTATCGCCCTCCCAAAAATATGCCGCACTTTCTTCCAGCTCTCCAGGACTTGCTAGCTACAGTAGCTGTGAACAACTCGGCGGTCCTGGTACTTGGAGACTTCAACTTTTGGCCATCTGATCCGGCTGAAGACGCCCCCTCCAGAGACTTCACAGAATCACTTCACTGTCTGAACTTTATATCACATATTCATAACCCAACCCATATTTTGGACCAAGTTTGGTCCCTCAATATCCCTATCCATGCTCCTACTGTCACCCCCTGTCTGTGGTCCGACCATCACCTGATTTCCTTTTCCTTGGATTTAAGTCCGACCACAAAACCCCCCCTGCCCAAGAACACCTGGGCTCGTAACTGGGGAAAAGTTGACATTCCTTCGCTCTGCTCCTCTTTACTAGCCTCTAGTCCAGCCACAGATGAACAGGCCACATCGCTTCAAGCAGAAACTCTAAATAAATGGCTGTCCAACGCCTGTGATCAGGTGGCCCCCCTAAGATGCATTAGGGTAAGACGCGCCCACGATGTCAACAAATGGTTCAGTCCAGAGCTTAAGGAGAAAAAACTGTCTGTCTGCCGTGCAGAACGTGCTTGGAGACGCACTTACTGCACTGCCACCAAATTATCGTACTCCTCCACCCAGGCTGAGTACAAGAAAGCCATCCTAGACGCTAAAACTTGCTATTTCTTGAATAAGATCCTCCGGGCAGAGAACCAACCCAGAAAAATATTCGCCACAGTCTTTGAATTGGCCTCTTTGGATAGGACCACCTCCAAGCCGGTACCTTCCCAGCTCCTGTGTGACTCGCTGAATAACTTTTTTATTAACAAAATTGCAGACATTAAGGCCAACATTCCTCCTCCCTCCCCAGCTTTTTTAAACCCCGACCCACCACCCAACACCTATCACCTCGACCATATAGCCCCCCTGTCCAAAGAAATCTTTATCTCCTGGCTCCCTTGCTTCAAGTCTGGATCTCCTTCCGACATCTGCCGGGCTTACATCTTGCGCGACATCTTCCTAACCTGCCCTCCCCCCCTTGCCTTTCTCAATGAGACCCTTAAGTCAGGAATTATCCCCCCTTGTCACAAATCAGCCACCATCATCCCAATCTTAAAAAAAACAGGTGCAGATCCAACAGCGCTAGAAAATTACCGGCCCATCTCTCTTCTTCCTTACCTGGCCAAAGTCCTCGAACGCCACGCCACTAAAGTCCTCAGTTCTTTTATCGAGGACATTGGCTATCTCGCACCTTGCCAAGCAGGGTTCCGCCCTCTCCATTCCACCGAAAAAGTGGTGGTCTCTGTCATAGACACACTCAGAGAGGGGCTAGACGCTAACCTTCCACAGGCACTAGTCCTTCTTGACTTGTCGGCCTCCTTCGACACGGTGGACCACACCATCCTTCTTTCCCGTGTTGAGGCGGCAGGCATTGGAGGTTCTGCCCTGACCTGGCTCAGCTCATTTTTGAGCGATCGTTCACAGGCAGTCAATCTGGCGAATTTTTCCTCCCAGGCCCGCAAAGTGCAATGTGGCGTCCCTCAGGGATCTTCTCTCGCCCCCCTTCTTTTTAATTTGTACATCTTTCCGCTTATTTTTGCCTTGCAGAAGATGGAGGTCACGGTGTTAAATTACGCCGATGACCTCCAGCTCATTTTCAACCTCTCTGATTCTCCTGATTCTATTTATAATTTCCAGTCGGTGATGGTCTTAAGCAGGGATTGGATGAGCTTTAACCATTTTAAGCTCAATCCTGATAAGACCGAGCTCCTTCTCACTGGCGGTAAACTCAACCCTTGGTCTCCTATTTTTTGGCCCCCCTCTTTTGGTCCCTCCCCTTCTCCTTCTCCCTCTGTTAAGACATTGGGGATTACCCTCAACCAACAACTCACCTTACTATCTCTCAGACCAGCACAGTGGTTTCATCCTGTTTTTTTACTTTGCACACTATTCGAAAGATCTCACTTTTTTTTCCTTTTCAGCTCTTAAATTGATCCTGATGGCTATGGTCCTTTCCCGTTTAGATTACGGGAACGTTCTGTACAATGGTGCCTCCGCGTACGCCATCCTGCGGCTCCAACTGGTGCAGAACCAAGCTGCCCGCTTGGTCTATGGCTTACCCAAATCACACCACACTACTCCCCTTCTAAGATCCCTCCATTGGCTCCCGATCAGAGAAAGGGCCCTTTTTAGGTTTCGCCTCGCCGAAGGCTGCGCTCTGCGCAGCTTTTCGGCGCAGGCGAAATCTAATGTTAGAACAGTGTGGCTTGGAATCTGCCCCTCTGTTCCATTGGCTAGCTCCATAAATGGAGGCTAGCCATTGGAACAGAGATCTGTCCGTCATGGCCGGACCAGATTCATGGGCGTTCCCCGATTTCTTCCCTCTGCAACGTCATGCGGCCGTGGGCGGGGTTTATTTTATTTTGTCTTGCAGAAATGACGGGGTGTTTTAACTCAGACAGCCTCCCTTGCACGGAGTATGATGTCGGACGAGCTGCAGATGGACAAGCTGCTTTAAAGCGAGGCTACGTGGAGCAGACATTCAAAATCAGTATATCCACTACAATAAACACATATGTGTCTCTGTCTCCATAGCAGGATGTTTTACTGTTCCCGTCACTTTAGCGAACCATGTACTGTATATTGGAGCCAGTGCTGGTCTCCAATTAACATTGGCACCGACAGCAGTGGGACCCAATAACCCCAAGTCAAGCTGCCTGTTGTTTTACTCCCTTTTTTCACTAAGACTTGTCCACTATGAATTGCCTCATCAACTTTGCAATAAGAAGTGACAAACGATTTAAACATGTTTGAGTTTAATTCACCATCCGTTTGTGTTGGACCCGGCCTCGTGGCGTGGTCCCACTCGTCCCGCATGGCGGGCCTGGGACGACATCAACCCCTGTCCTCAGGGCCGAGGGCGACACCCTCCAACCTTCATGAGAGCCGCCCTCCAGGCGACCGCCGGCTATCCCCCTCTCTAAAACTCGGCAACCCCTACTCGCCCCACTCTGCGGGTCCGACCCCTATCCCGGACCGCCATCTCAGACCCCGACTCCATCTTGGATCCTCCAAGACCAGGCCCCGTGGCCTCGGCCCGACCTCGGCCGCGGACCCAGCGAAGCACCGACATCGAGGCACCAAGATCCAACCAGGTGGTAAAGTGGCACTTGACGGAACAATGAGGAGAAGGGTTTCGATGGTCCTCCAGCTGTCTAGCGACGCCTGGTTTCGATCGCCTCCAGCCTCCCTGGGCGCTGGCTCCACCCCCCTGCTGGGTGTCTGGACACACTCATCCCGGCCTCTCCGACCCCCCAGGTGCGAGGGTCCGGACATCAAAGAGCACCAGACCTATATCTGGGGCAGCCCTGGAGCAGGTCGGGAGTTGTATCCTGGCGTTGAGAGACCTCAAGACGAACTCATCCACGTGAAACCCGTAACCCCCCTTGTGGAGCCCTGCTGGCGCTGCCGAGGCTCATCTCCGCTGAGACCATCCTCTGGAGCCCTGCTGGCGCTGCCGCGGCCCATCTTCGTTGAAACCACCTTTGGAGCCCTGCTGGCGCTGCCGCGGCCCATCTTCGTTGAAACCATCTTCCGGAGCCCTGCTGGCGCTGCCGTGGCCCATCTTCGTTGAAACCACCTTTGGAGCCCTGCTGGCGCTGCCGCGGCCCGTCTTCTTTGAAACCACCTTTGGAGCCCTGCTGGCGCTGCCGCGGCCCATCTTCGTTGAAACCATCTTCTGGAGACCTGCTGGCGCTGCCACGGCCCATCTTCGTTGAAACCACCTTTGGAGCCCTGCTGGCGCTGCCGCGGCCCATCTTCATTGAAACCCTCTTCTGGAGCCCTGCTGGCGCTGCCCGACCTGGAGGAACCCTCCCCGGCTCGAGGATTGAGAGCTGAGCGAAGAGTATCCCCGTACCAGGCTGGTACTAAGACTGTCCCGCTACCCCCTTCCCTCAGTACCTATAACCCGAGAGGACCCCTTGGTCCAGTTGAACCTGTACCGTTACGATTACCTGCCTTAATTGTTCATAAAAACGTTAAGAATCTATCCTTGTGTGGTGTCCATCTGTAGTGGAGTGATTGCTCGTCTGTACGATCCTAGGGGAGGAACATCGCCAGGAGGCCTCTCGACTTCGCTCGACCAATTCTAACATCCCCTTTCTAACAGTTTTAATACATGTACTTTAATTCCATGTAGAGTAAAAAAGGAACATTCCCTGATTGGTTAAACTCTATACATCTAAATCGAACATCCTGGGTGTGCACTAAGCTGCACAGGGACTTTGACAGTGCAAGGCAGCGTGGGAGGAGAGACCTCTCCTCTTTCTCTCCTCCCTTTTCTTCCCTTCTCCCCACCTCCCTCTCCCTCTCCCTCTTCTCACCTCTCTCCTCCCCATCCTCTTTTCCCCTCTCTCTCTCTCATGCTGCATGCGGCCTCTCTCTCTCTCCACATAAGCACACTCCAGGCAGTCCTATCTCCTCGGTATTTGATAAAATTGAGTGCAGAGTGGGAGTGCAGAGTGCAAACTGAGTGTGCAGAGTGAGTGAGCAGAGTAGTGAGTGAGCAGAGTAGTGAGTGAGCAGAGTATTGAGTGCAGAGTGGAGGGTGGAGAGTGGGGAGTGACTAGGGAGTGGAGAGTGACTAGGGAGTGGAGAGTGACTAGGGAGTGCAGAGTGACTAGGGAGTGTAGAGTGGGAGGAAGTGCAGAGTGCGAGGGAGTGCAAGGGAGTGCAGAGTGCATAGGGAGTGCAGAGTGCATAGGGAGTGCAGCGTGCATAGGGAGTGCATAGGGAGTGCAGAGTGCAGAGTGCATGGGGAGTGCAGAGTGCATAGGGAGTGCAGAGTGCAGAGTGCATAGGGAGTGCAGAGTGCATAGGGAGTGCAGAGTGCATAGGGAGTGCAGAGTGCATAGGGAGTGCAGTGCACTAAGCTGCACAGGGACTTTGACAGTGCAGGGCAGCGTGGGAGGAGAGACCTCTCCTCTTTCTCTCCTCCCTTTTCTTCCCTTCTCCTCCACCTCCCTCTCCCTCTTCTCACCTCTCTCCTCCCATCCTCTTTTCCCCTCTCTCTCTCACGCTGCATGCGGCCTCTCTCTCTCCACATAAGCACACTCCAGGCAGTCCCCTCTCCTCGGTATTAGATAAAATTGAGTGCAGAGTGTGAGTGCAGAGTGCAAAGTGAGCGTGTAGTGTAGTGAGTGCAGAGTGAGTGAGCAGAGTAGTGAGTGAGCAGAGTAGTGAGTGAGCAGAGTAGTGAGTGAGCAGAGTAGTGAGTAAGCAGAGTAGTGAGTGAGCAGAGTGCAGAGTGGAGAGTGGAGAGTGGAGGGTGGAGAGTGGAGAGTGACTAGGGAGTGGAGAGTGACTAGGGAGTGGAGAGTGACTAGGGAGTGCAGAGTGACTAGGGAGTGCAGAGTGACTAGGGAGTGCAGAGTGTGAGGGAGTGCACAGTGCGAGAGAGTGCATAGGGAGTGCAGAGTGCATAGGGAGTGCAGAGTGCATAGGGAGTGCAGAGTGCATAGGGAGTGCAGAGTGCAGAGTGCATAGGGAGTGCAGAGTGCATAGGGAGTGCAGAGTGCATAGGGAGTGCTGAGTGCAGAGTGTATAGGGAGTGCAAAGTGCATAGGGAGGGCAGAGTGCGGAGTGCATAGGGAGTGCAGAGTGCATAGGGAGTGCAGAGTGCAGAGTGCATAGGGAGTGCAGAGTGCAGAGTGCAGCGTGCATAGGGAGTGCAGAGTGCATAGGGAGTGCAGAGTGCATAGGGAGTGCAGAGTGCATAGGGAGTGCAGAGTGCAAAGTGAATAGGGAGTGCAGAGTGCATAGGGAGTAAAGAGTGCATAGGGAGTGCAGAGTGCATAGGGAGGGCAGAGTGCATAGGGAGTGCAGAGTGCATAGGATGTGCAGAGTGCATAGGATGTGCAGAGTGCATAGGGAGTGCAGAGTGCATAGGGAGTGCAGAGTGCATAGGGAGTGCAGAGTGCATGGGGAGTGCAGAGTGCATAGGGAGTGCAGAGTGCATTGGGAGTGCAGAGTGCATAGGGAGTGCATAGTGCATAGGGAGTGCAGAGTGCAGAGTGCATAGAGAGTGCATAGGGGGTGCGAGTGCAGAGTGCATAGGGAGTGCAGAGTGCATAGGGAGTGCAGAGTGCATAGGGAGTGCAGAGTACATAGGGAGTGCAGATTGCATAGGGATTGCAGAGTGCATAGGGAGTGCAGGGTGCAGAATGCATAGGGAGTGCAGAGTGCATAGGGAGTGCAGAGTGCATAGGGAGTGCAAAGTGCATAGGGAATGCAGAGTGCTAGAGTGCATAGGGAGTGCAGAGTGCAGAGTGCATAGGGAGTGCAGAGTGCACAGGGAGTGCAGAGTACATAGGGAGTGCAGAGTGCATAGGGAGTGCCGAGTGCAGAGTGCTTAGGGAGTGCAGAGTGCATAGGGAGTGCAGAGTGAATAGGGAGTGCAGAGTGAATAGGGAGTGCAGAGTGCATAGGGAGTGCAGAGTGCATAGGGAGTGCAGAGTGCATAGGGAGTGCAGAGTGCAGAGTGCATAGGGAGTGCAGAGTGCATAGGGAGTGCAGAGTGCATAGGGAGTGCATAGGGAGTGCAGAGTGCATAGGGAGTGCACAGTGCAGAGTGCATAGGGAGTGCACAGTGCCTAGGGAGTGCAGAGTGCATAGGGAGTGCAGAGTGCATAGGGAGTGCAGAGTGCATAGGGAGTGCATAGGGAGTGCAGAGTGCATAGGGAGTGCAGAGTACATAGGGAGTGCAGAGTGCATAGGGAGTGCAGAGTGCATAGGGAGTGCAGAGTGCATAGGGAGTGCAGAGTGCATAGGGAGTGCAGAGTGCATATGGAGTGCAGAGTGCATAGGGAGTGCAGATTGCAGAGTGCATAGGGAGTGCAGAGTGCATAGTGAGTGCAGAGTGCATAGGGAGTGCATAGGGAGTGCAGAGTGCATAGGGAGTGCAGAGTGCATAGGGAGTGCATAGGGAATAGGGAGTGCAGTGTGCAGAGTGCATAGGGAGTGCAGAGTGCTTAGGGAGTGCAGAGTGCTTAGGGAGTGCAGAGTGCATAGGGAGTGCAGAGTGCAGAGTGCATAGAGAGTGCAGATTGCATAGGGAGTGCACAGTGCAGAGTGCATAGGGAATGCAGAGTGCAGAGTGCATAGGGAGTGCAGAGTGCAGAGTGAGTAGGGAGTGCTAGGGAGTGCTAGAGTGCAGAGTGCATAGGGAGTGCAGAGTGCATAGGGAGTGCAGAGTGCATAGGGAGTGCAGAGTGCATAGGGAGTGCAGAGTGCATAGGGAGTGCAGAGTGCATAGGGAGTGCAGAGTGCATAGAGAGTGCAGATTGCATAGGGAGTGATGATTGCATAGGGAGTGCAGAGTGCATAGGGAGTGCAGAGTGCATAGGGAGTGCAGCGTGCATAGGGAGTGCAGAGTGCATAGGGAGTGCAGAGTGCATAGGGAGTGCAGAGTGCATAGAGAGTGCAGAGTGTAGAGTGCATAGGGAGTGCAGAGTGCATAGGGAGTGCAGAGTGCAGAGGGAGTGCAAAGTGCAGAGTTCCTAGGGAGTGCAGAGTGCATAGGGAGTGCAGAGTGCATAGGGAGTGCAGAGTTCATAGGGAGTGCATAGGGAGTGCAGAGTGCATAGGGAGTGCAGAGTGCATAGGGAGTGCAGAGTGCAGAGTGCATATGGAGTGTAGAGTGCATAGGGAGTGCAGAGTGCTTAGGGAGTGCAGAGTGCTTAGGGAGTGCAGAGTGCATAGGGAGTGCAGAGTGCATAGAGAGTGCAGAGTGCATAGGGAATGCAGAGTGCAGAGTGCATAGGGAGTGCAGAGTGCAGAATGAGTAGGGCGTGCTAGGGAGTGCAGAGTGAGTAGGGAGTGCTAGGGAGTGCTAGAGAGTGCAGAGTGACTGCAGAGATTAAGCTAATGGCAATGTAAATGACAATGCCATTTATTTATCTGTTTTCAAAAGCAACACATAAATACAAATTTTGTCATTTACAATGCCAATAACTCTAACTTTTCCAAAGGCGAAACCATTGCATTGTAAATGCTTGTTTAGATGGGATGCATCACGTTCCAGGCCCTTGCGGGAACAGCTCCGTCTTTTATCAAGTCCAAAATCGAACCCTATATCCCCAGCAGACAACTGCGTTCTTCCTCTTTGTCCTTCTTGATGGTGCCCAGGTTCAAGAAGAGCAGAATGGGAGGCTCTAAGTTCTCCGTCCTTGCTCCGCAATTTTGGAATTCTCTACCTCTCCAAATGAGATCAATACCATCCTACCTGGAGTTCCGCAGCACCCTGAAAACTACTCTGTTTTCACAGGCTTTTAAAATCTAAGCCGATTTACCATCTAACTCAGGAATCATCCTCCTCAACAGCGCCATGAAACCGCCTGGTGTACGAGCACTCAATAAATACCTTTAAATTCAAATTCAAATTCACACGCCTCCTCCACTACCGGACGGTGGTGAGAACCCAGCTGCACGTGAAATCGCCGGAAGAATTTGCACGGGAAGCCATTCGGGCCCGGTGCCTTTCCAGGGGTCAGCTCACCCAGGGCCGCACCTAATTCGTCGTCAGTCAGGGGTACATCCAGACTATCTTGCACCTCGTCCGAGACCATCCGCGGGTGAAGATCGTCGATAAAGCGCTGGACTACATCCGCCGCGAGGCATAAATCCCCTCATAATATACAGCAAAGCTCTCCGCAATCGCCGGGGGTTCGAGTATGGGTGCTCCCTCCGGATCCAAAATACGAGGCAGCGGCTGAGCGGGGAGAGCAGCCTGACACAGGCGGTGTAGCATCTTACATGATTTGTCCCCCCACTGATACACTCGGCTGCGAGTAGCCAGCCAAGCCTGCTTAGCCTCCTCCATCAAAACTGCTGTATATTGCTGTTGGGCCAAGACCAGCTGTCTTCTTGCAGGGCCCCCACCCACCTCGCGGCTCCTATGCTCCAGCTCCTCTAGGGCCGCCTCGCACTGCACTAATGCCTGACGACGCTCTCTGCGGGCTGCAGCGCACCACGAGATGTCCACCCCCGCAGACTGGGCTTCATAGCCTCCCAGAGGGTAGTCGGGGAATCCACGAGCCCGTGTTGGAGGACAAGTAATGATCTATTTCTTTGGCCATATGGTCCCTGTAACCCTCCTGCAGCAGGTGCCACCCAGACAGCCGCCACCGAAATGGCTGCCTTGCCGGGCCAACGCTGAATGTAAGAGCAACCGGGGAGTGGTCGGACAGAGCTCGCGCAGGATATCAGCGGACATTACCCCATGGGCCAACCCCCGTGGAACAAAGACGTAGTCCAACCTAAAGATACATGTATTCCCTACGTGAGCCATGTTTATATCGCCAGGTGTCAGTCCAGTCAAGACCCGTCACCAGGGCATGCAGTTTGGTGGAGGGACCTCCACCTTCCTTATTACCCCTCTCACCAGCCGCCCCACACCGCCACCTGTCGCTATCCAAATCCATTACGTCGTTCCAGTCCCCCCCTACTATCTAGAGGTCATCAGGTATGGCACACCAGAGGGACAGGAGTTTCTCCACTAACGGCCACTGCAACGGCGGTGGGCCTTATACACATCCCAGGGTACTTCTGTCCTCCCCTACCCTGCCCTGCACGAAGACATATCTGCCCTGCGGATCAGCCCAAAGTCTGTCATGTACATAGGACACCCTCCGGTGTATAAGGATGGCAACCCCCCCTAGATCCCCTTGTGAATTCAGAGTGGTACACTTGAGCAAACCCAAACCGTTGGAGACATAATGCTTTGGTACCTAGTAAATGAGTCTCTTGAAGCAGTAAGACATCAGCCCCAGCCCTCTTGGCGTACTGGAGAACCGCCCCCCACTTCACTTTGTCCAACACCCTCCGTACATTCCAACTCAAGATACGCAAGGCACCAGGGCCTACCCGCCCTCCCGTCTCAGCAGCAGACATATCACAACATTGCAAAGCAGACTACAAGTGTCCCCACGACGCGGCATGTTGAGACAGTAATAAATACACAGCAGCATAGGAAGCACAAACAAACCCCCAAAACTCCAACCCCAACCTACCCCTCCACCCCCCACCCCGTACCTCCCAAACATGGAAGCACCTGTCGCGGTCGGATCGCGGCCCAGCCCCCAACGGAGGAGCATGCACCACACCCTCCAATGGATCCCTAAGCGATTGCCCATGAGAACAGGGCTCTCACTCCCTCCCACCCACACCTGTGAGGTCAGGCTCCCAGCCCATATAAGCTGCGCACCTGAGCATCCATGAATACCATGCATACAGTTTTGTGGAACAGTCCCAAACTTTATGATTCGTCCAACTGCTGTGAAGACGCCGGGTCCTCATGTTGGACAGGCCACATGACGGGCCCGCTCCCCCTCTGCCCGACCAGGCCCGAGCCCGGTCCCCCAAGTGTCACACACCACCACTTCACGTTTCCCGTCCCCTCCGGGACCCCTGCCTCTGAACATATCGACCTCGTGGGCCCGATCCACTACTGGCCCGCGCGCCCGACCTGGGCGCCATCTTGGACACTGCACCACGAGGCCGCGTGGCCTCTGATCGACCCTAACCCTGGGCCTGGCCAGGCCTCAGACATCCCGGCACCACCATCCACCCAGGAGGTGAGCGGACTACTTGGCAGGTCAATGGGAGAAAGAGGTGTCGATGGCTCTCCCCCGCCAGGTACCGCTCGCCCCCAGCCTCCCCGGGCGCTGGCTCCACCCCCCTGCTGGGTGTCTGGACTCCCTCATCCTGGACCCCCCGATCTCCAAGTGCGAGGGTCCGGACATCAAAGGGCACCAGCCCTATAACTGAGGCAGCTCCAGAGCAGGAGGGCAGTTGTATCCTGGAGTCGAGAGACGCAGAGAAGAACTCATCCTTGACGGACTACTGGCGCTGCCGTAGTCCCTCCTTGTGAACTATCGTCTTGCCTGCTGGCGTTGCCGTAACCTCCGTAACCTTCATCGTCGTCGGGACCTGCTGGCGTGGCCGCGGACCGTTTGTACCTCCATCTTCATCGGGACCTGCTGGCTCCGCCGCGGACCGTCGCTACCTTCAACCATCTCGGGACCTGCTGGCTCCGCCGCGGCCCGATCATCTAGAACGCCGAGCTCGAGGATTGAGAGCTTTCCATCTACCCAACTGGTAACAAGACTGTCCCGCTACCCCTTTCCCCACCAGAGACCCGAACCGAGGGGACCCCTGAGTCCAGACCTCCTTGTATCATTTAACCGTACTCGAAGAATTGCTGATAAAGTATTGTTCAACCTTATCCTTGTGTAGTGTCCGTCTGTGGGGGGGAAGTTACTTGTCTGTACGATCGCTGGAGACGGCTCTCCCTGGAGACCTCTCCCCTTATACTCGGCCGACCCTCCCGGTCCGTCTAACATTGGTGGCCAGCGGCGGGATCCGAATCACCGCATAATCGTACAGAGAGTAGCTCACCCCACGACGAAATCACGATGACGACCAAAGAAAGCGGATCCACCGAGAAATTTCAGATGGAGAAATTGGAAGAATACAGCCATCGTGAATTAAAACAATTCTGCATCGAACTAGGTATCGCTACCACCGGTCTAAGTACCAAAGATGATTTCAAGCAGGCCCTGGAGTCCTGGGCAGAAACCGAGACCGTCACACCCCCGGACCAAAATGTCGCAACAGGGGAAAAAGACACCGCGGCTTCCGAGGAGCGAAGAACGGGTCTCTCGCAAGACGAGATCCAGGAACGAGAAAGAACAAGACTACACGAACTAGAAATGGCCCGGCTCAAAATGGATGGTGAACTCAAGTTGGCCGAACAGAAACTGAACTTAGAACATCTGAGGCTCCGAGAAGAAAGAGAGGAAAAACAGAGACAAAGAGAGCTCGAGGAAAAAAGACTGGCATACGAACATGAGCGCAAATTAGCTGAGATAGACTTACGCAAGCAGAACAAGGAATCAGGGGCGACCGAGCAACCCCGCACCCCGGGAGCAACAGATAAGAAGGTACATATCCCCAAGGATGTCGTTCGAGAATACTTCCGAGAGGACGACATCCAACAATGGTTCAAGGCTTACGAAATAGCTATGACCTCCCACCGGATCGATCGAAGCGACTGGGGAGCCGGTCTATGGGGGAGATTCCTCAATGAGGGCCGCGATGCCCTGCTACAGCTCCCGGACCATCTGATGACCTCCTATGACCACATAAAAACAGCCCTCCTCACCCGCTATGGGCTCACACCTGAGATGTACTGCCAGAGGTTCAGAGACTGCACCCGCATCCCGGGTACAACTTGGGTGGAGTACGTTAACTATTTCAGCAGAGCCTTCGAGGGTTGGATCAAAGGAAGCAATGTCACAACTTACGAACAGCTCTTCAACCTCATGGTGTGGGAGCATCTGTCAAACAATTGCTTCATCGAGCTCCGGCAGCACCTCCTCGACAGCAAATTGACTGATCCACGGCAGCTCGCAGCCGAAGCTGACCGGTCGGAAATCACCAGAGTGGGCCGGAATGGGTCCTATGAGCAGAACCGAAACCACCCCGGTCAGCACCGTCCCCGAGGAGGAGGAGGCCAAGGAAGAGGAAGAGACAGCACTCCGGCCGCCCCCGCTGCCAGCACCACTCCCCCGGCCAACCGGGGCAGCACCCCGGCACGACCGGGATATAGGGCCAATGTCACGTGTCATCGATGCCAGCGAGTCGGCCACTACGCAAACGACCCAAATTGCCCACAGAACCAGAGCCCGAGACCCCGCCAGGTGGCGGCCGCTGCCCTGGGGGAAGAACAGATCTCCGAGGAACAAGAAGAATATGAGCAAGAACATCAAGAATGGGAGCCAGCCGCCATGGCTCTAGCCTGCTTAGGGGGGAAAGACATGGTCCCGCGGGTCCCCCTACCCGCTAACACCCGGAAGTACAGCCAATGGGTGAGCATCAATGGACGCCGGGCCGAAGCCCTCCGTGACACCGGGGCCAGTGTAACAGCCGTCCGCTGTCACCTGGTGACCCCAGAACAGTTCCTACCAAACATTCTCTGCCCTGTCCGTTCAGCCGATAACTCGGAGAGTCTGTGTCGGATGGCCTGCGTCCCTTTCGAATGGGGAGGGGTCTCCGGCATGTTGAAGGTGACGGTCCGAGATGATGCCCCCGTAGACTGCCTCCTGGGGAATGACCTTGAAAGCTCTCCGTGGGCAGCCGTAGAACGAAGAGAACACCTGGGGATGTTAGGCATCCCGGACTGGGCGTGCGTCACCACCCGGTCCATGGCCGCCCGTGCCAATCCCCGACCCGAGGAACCTGAATGGCCGGCGCCTCCTCCCCCGGTCGCTCCCGTCGAAGACACCGACCGTGCCGTCCCCCCAGAACCAGCTCAACCTCCGGACCTCGCTGGCCTCGACCAGTGGCATCAGGAGGGGGGGCCCACACAGGAGCTGTTTCGCCAAGAGCAGAAGACCTGTCCCTCCCTCGAGGGGCTCCGCCAACAAGCCCTCGCCCAGAGCGCAGGGGATACCTCCGGAACACATTGGGTCTATTGGGACAATGATCTGCTATACAGTGAACAAAGGATCGCGGAGTTGGGGGCCAGTCGGGTGCTAGTGGTGCCCCTCCGTTTTAGAGACTTCTTGCTAAATCTGGCCCACGATGTCCCCCTGGCTGGACACCTGGGTCAGGATAAAACTTACAGCCGCCTAGTGACCCACTTCTTCTGGCCTAAAATGAGGAATGATGTACTCCAGCATTGCCGATCTTGCCCCACGTGCCAAGCCAGTGGAAAGAGCGGCCGCAAACTAAAAGCCCCCCTGCAACCATTTCCAGTGGTCACCACCCCGTTCGAGAGGGTCGGGATAGACATTGTGGGGCCCCTGGACCCCCGTACAGCACAAGGACATCGGTTCATCCTGGTACTGGTGGACCACGCCACCCGCTACCCCGAGGCTGTTCCCCTGCGAACTGTGACAGCCCCGGTAGTCGGCCGGGCCCTGATGGGGATCTTCTCCCGGGTGGGCTTCCCCCGAGAAGTCGTCAGCGACAGAGGCACGAACTTTATTTCCAAATATATGAAGTCCCTCTGGCAACAGTGTGGGGTCACCTACCGATTCACGACCCCCTATCACCCTCAAGGAAACGGACTCGTTGAGCGGTTCAACCGCACGCTCAAAGGGATGATTGGGGGGTTGGAAGAGCCCCTCCGTCGCCAGTGGGATGTGCTACTGCCGTGCCTCCTCTTCGCATATCGAGAGGTCCCCCAGAAGTCCCTCGGCTTCAGCCCGTTTGAACTATTGTATGGACACCCCGTACGAGGGCCGCTCAGCCTAGTCAAGGAAGGCTGGGAAATGCCCCCTCTAAAGAACCCTCCCGATGTCTTCAAATACCTCCTAACCCTCCGCAACCAGACCCGACGGTTCAGAGAGCTGGCAAAAGCAAACTTGGAGGCCAGTCAAGAGGACATGAAAAAGTGGTATGACCAAAACGCCTCCTCCATCGAATTTGAACCCGGCCAACAAGTATGGGTGATGTCCCCCACCGAACCCTGCGCCCTGCAAGACAAGTGGACGGGGCCCTTCAAAGTAGTCGAGCGCAAGGGCCCTGTCACCTATCTCATCGACATGGAATCTTCACGGAACCCCCTCCGGGTCCTCCACGCTAATAGGCTGAAACCCCATTTTGTGCGTTCAGAACTCAGCCTCCTGATGGCCACAGACAACGGAGCCGAAGAAGACTCCGAACCCCTCCCTGACCTCCTACGGACTCGGGAGAAAGACGGCTCCGTGGACGGGGTCCGACTCTCGGAGGCCCTCACCCTGGAACAACGCCAAGAATGTCGAGACCTTCTGTTGCAATTCGCCAGCCTGTTTTCCCTCACCCCAGGTGTCACCTCCTGGTGTGTGCACGACGTGGACACGGGGGACAGCCCCCCTATCCGCCACCGGGCCTACCGCGTACCAGATCGGGTACGGGCCTGCATCCAGGAAGAAGTAACCAAGATGCTCACGCTCGGGGTCATTGAGCCCTCAGACAGCCCCTGGGCCAGCCCAGTAGTACTGGTCCCCAAAGCAGCCGCCCCCGGCACCACACCGGAACTCCGGTTCTGCGTCGACTACCGGGGCTTGAATGCGGTCACCAGAACAGACGCACACCCCATCCCCCGGGCAGACGAACTAATCGACCGCATGGGAGCTGCCCGCTACCTCAGCATTTTCGACCTGACGGCGGGCTACTGGCAGATCGGCCTCACACCCCGGGCCCAAGAACGATCTGCATTTTCCACTCCTGACGGCCATTATCATTTCAAGGTCATGCCCTTCGGCATGAAGAATGCCCCAGCAACGTTTCAGCGACTCGTTAATCAGGTCTTGGCCGGGCTCGAAGGATTCAGCGCCGCCTACCTAGACGACATCGCTGTATACAGCCACCAGTGGTCCGACCACCTCCACCACCTCCGAGCGGTGCTACAGGCCCTTCAGCGAGCTGGCCTCACGATCAAGGCCAGCAAATGCCAGATTGGTCAGGGGTCCATGTTGGACAGGCCACATGAAGGGCCACTCTCCCCCGGCCCGACCAGGCCCGAGCCCGGTCACGCAGGTACCACCCACCACCATTACACGTCCTCTGTCCCCTCCGGGACCCCTACCCTCGAACATGTCGCACTCGTGGGCCTGATCCACTGCCGGCCTGCGCGCCCATCCTGGGCGCCATCTTGGACACTCCACCACGAGGCCGCCTGGCCCCAGATCGACCTCAACCCTGGGCCTGGCCAGGTCTCAGACATCCCGGCACCACCATCCACCCAGGAGGTGAGCGGGCTACTTGGCAAGTCACTGGGGGAAAGAGGTGTCGATGGCTCTCCCCCGCCAGGTGCCGCTCGCCCATCACCTCCCCGGGCGCTGGCTCCACCCCCCTGCTGGGTGTCTGGACTCCCTCATCCCGGACCTCCCGACCTCCAAGTGCGAGGGTCCGGACATCAAAGGGCACCAGCCCTATAACTGGGGCAGCTCCAGAGCAGGAAGGCAGTTGTATCTTGGAGTCGAGAGACGCAGAGAAGAACTCATCCTTGACGGACTACTGGCGCTGCCATAGCTCAGTCTCGTGCACCATCGTCTTGCCTGTTGGCGCTGCCGCAACCTTCGTAACCTTCATATCCTTCATCGTCGTCGGGACCTGCTGGCGTGGCCGCGGACCGTTTGCATTCACCATCTTCACCGGGACCTGCTGGCTCCGCCGCGGACCGTCGTTTCCTTCGTCCATCTCGGGACCTGCTGGCTCCGCCGCGGCCCGATCATCTAGAACGCCGAGCTCGAGGATTGAGAGCTAGTTTCATCTTTTGGTAACAAGACTGTCCCGCTACCCTTTTCCCAAGCCAGAGACCAGAACCGAGGGGACCCCTGAGTCCAGACCTCCTTGTACCATTCCATCGTAACCTTAAAGAATTGCCTATAAAGTCTCGTTGAACTTTACCCTTGTGTGGTGTCCGTCTGTGGGGGGGGAAGTTACTTGTCTGTACGCTCGCTGGAGACGGCTCTCCCCGGAGACCTCTCCCCTTATCCTCGGCCGACCCTCCCGGTCCGTCTAACATTGGTGGCCAGCGGCGCGATCCGAATCACCGCATAACCGTACAGAGAGTAGCTCACCCCACGGCGAATCACGATGTCAACTAAAGAAAGCGGATCAACGGAGAAATTCCAGATGGAGAAATTGGACGAGTACAACCATCGTGAACTAAAACAGTTCTGCATCGAACTAGGTATCGCTACCACCGGACTAAGTACCAAAGACGATTTTAAGCAGGCCCTAGAATCTTGGGCAGAAACCGGGGCTGCCGGAACCTCGGATCAAAACATTGCAGCAAAAACCACCACGGCCCCCGAGGAGCAAAGAAAGGGTCTCTCGCAAGACGAGATCCAGGAACGAGAGAAAACCCGACTACACGAGCTGGAAATGGCCCGGCTCAAAATGGAAATTGAACTTAAATTGGCCGAACAAAAAATCAACTTAGAGCACCTGCGTCTCCGAGAAGAAAGAGAGGAGAAACAGAGACAAAGGGAGCTCGAGGAAAAGAAACTGGCATATGAGCATGAGCGGAAACTAGCTGAGATCGACCTACGCAAGCAGAATAAAGAAGTAGGGGTGTCCGAGCAACCCCACACCCCAGGGGCAACAGAGAAAAAGGTACACATCCCCAAGGATGTCGTCCGAGAGTACTTCCGAGAGGACGACATCCAACAATGGTTTAAGGCCTATGAAATCGCTATGACTGCACACCGGATCGATAGAAGCGATTGGGGAGCCGGTCTATGGGGGAGATTCCTCAATGAGGGCCGCGACGCCCTGCTGCAACTCCCGGACCACCAGATGACCTCCTATGACCATATGAAAGCTGCACTCCTCACCCGCTATGGCCTCACACCCGAGATGTACCGTCAGAGGTTCCGAGACTGCACCCGCATCTCGGGTACAACTTGGGTGGACTATGTAAACTACTTTAGCCGAGCCTTCGAAGGCTGGATCAAAGGAAGCAAGGTCACAACCTACGAACAACTGTTCAATCTTATGGTCTGGGAGCATCTGTCGAACAATTGCTTCATTGAACTCCGCCAGCACCTCCTCGACAGCAAGTTAACGGATCCCCGGCAGCTCGCAGCCGAAGCTGACCGGTGGGAAATCACCAGAGTGGGTCGAAATGGGTCCTACGAACAAAACCGGAACAACAGTGGTCAACACCGTCCCCGAGGAGGAGGAGGAGGCCAAGGACGCGGAAGAGACAACGGTCCGGTCGCCCCCGCTACCAGCACCACCCCCCCGGCCAACCGGGGCAGCACCCCCGCGCGACCGGGATATCGAGCCAATGTTACGTGCCATCGATGCCAACGAATCGGACACTATGCAAACGACCCAAACTGCCCCCAGTACCAGAGCCCAAGACCCCGCCAAGTAGCCGCTGCTGCTCTGGGGGAGGAACAGATCTCAGAAGAACAAGAGGAATATGAACAGGAACACCAAGAATGGGAGCCAGCCGCCATGACTCTAGCCTGCTTAGGGGGGAGAGACATGGTTCCGCGGGTCCCCCTACCCGCTAACACCCAGAAGTACAGCCAATGGGTGAGCATCAATGGACGCCGGGCCGAAGCCCTTCGTGACACTGGGGCCAGTGTAACAGCCGTCCGCTGTCACCTGGTGACCCCAGAACAATATCTACCGAACATTCTCTGCCCTGTACGTTCAGCCGATAACTCGGAAAGTCTTTGTCGGATGGCCTGCGTCCCCTTCGAATGGGGAGGGGTCTCCGGCATGTTAAAGGTAACGGTCCGAGACGATGCCCCCGTAGACTGCCTCCTGGGGAATGACCTTGAAAGCTCCCCGTGGGCAGCCGTAGAACGAAGAGAACACCTGGGGATGTTAGGCGTCCCGGACTGGGCGTGCGTCACCACCCGGTCCATGGCCGCCCGTGCCAACCCCCGCCTAGAGGAACCCGAATGGCCGGCGCCACCGCCTCCGGTCGCCCCAGCCGAAACCACCGACCGTGACGTCCCCCCAGAACCAGCTCAACCTCCAGACCTCGCTAACATCGACCAGTGGCCTCAAGAGGGGGGGCCCACGCAAGAACAATTTCGCCAAGAACAGAAGACCTGTCCCTCCCTCGAGGGACTCCGCCAACAAGCGCTCGCCCAAAGTGCAGGGGATACCTCCGGAACGCACTGGGTCTACTGGGACAATGAACTGCTGTACAGTGAGCAAAGAATCGCGGAGCTGGGGGCTAGCCGAGTACTGGTGGTGCCCCTCCGTTTTAGAGACTTTCTGCTAAACCTGGCCCACGATGTCCCCCTGGCGGGACACCTGGGTCAAGATAAAACCTATAGTCGTCTGGTGACCCACTTCTTCTGGCCCAAAATGAGGAACGATGTACACCAGCATTGCCGATCTTGCCCCACGTGCCAAGCCAGTGGAAAGAGCGGCCGCAAACTAAAAGCCCCCCTGCAACCTTTTCCCGTGGTCACCACCCCGTTCGAGAGGGTCGGGATAGACATCGTGGGACCTCTGGACCCGCGCACCAAACAAGGCCATCGATTCATCCTGGTGCTAGTGGACCACGCCACCCGCTACCCCGAGGCTGTTCCCCTGCGAACTGTGACAGCCCCGGTAGTCGGCCGGGCTCTGTTGGGGATCTTCTCCCGTGTGGGCTTCCCCCGAGAAGTCGTCAGCGACAGAGGCACGAACTTTATTTCTAAATATATGAAGTCCCTCTGGCAACAGTGCGGGGTTACCTACCGATTCACGACCCCCTATCACCCTCAAGGAAACGGACTCGTTGAGCGGTTCAACCGCACACTCAAAGGGATGATCGGGGGTTGGAAGAGCCCCTCCGTCGCCAGTGGGACGTGCTGCTGCCGTGCCTCCTCTTCGCCTATCGAGAGGTTCCCCAGAAGTCCCTGGGCTTCAGCCCGGTTGAACTACTATATGGACACCCAGTGCGGGGGCCGCTCAGCCTAGTCAAGGAAGGCTGGGAGATGCCCCCTCTAAAGAACCCACCAGATGTTTTCCGATACCTCCTAACCCTCCGCAACCAGACCCGGTGGTTCAGAGAGCTGGCAAAAGCCAACCTAGAGGCCAGTCAAGAGGACATGAAAAAGTGGTATGACCGGAATGCCTCCTCCATCGAATTTGAACCTGGGCAACAAGTATGGGTGATGTCCCCCACCGAACCCTGCGCCCTGCAAGACAAGTGGACAGGGCCCTTCAAGGTAGTCGAGCGCAAGGGTCCTGCCACCTATCTCATCGACATGGAATCCCCCCGGAACCCCCTCCGGGTCCTCCACGCTAACAGACTGAAACCCCACTTTGTGCGTTCAGAACTCAGCCTCCTGATGGCCACAGACAATGGGGCTGAAGAGGACTCCGAGCCCCTCCCTGACCTCCTACGGACTCAGGAGAAAGACGGCTCCGTGGATGGGGTCCGACTCTCGGAGGCCCTCACCCGAGAACAACACCAGGAGTGTCGAGTCCTCCTGTCACAGTTCGCCAGCCTGTTCTCCCTCGCCCCAGGTGTCACTTCCTGGTGTGTGCACGATGTGGACACAGGGGACAGCCCCCCTATCCGCCACCAGGCCTACCGCGTGCCAGATCAGGTACGGGCCTGCATCCAGGAAGAGGTGGCAAGAATGCTCACGCTCGGGGTCATCGAGCCCTCAGACAGCCCCTGGGCCAGCCCTGTAGTACTGGTCCCCAAAGCAGCCGCTCCCGGCACCACCCCAGAACTCCGGTTCTGCGTCGACTACCGGGGCTTGAATGCGGTCACCCGAACAGACGCACATCCTATCCCCCGGGCAGATGAACTAATCGACCGCATGGGAGCTGCTCGCTACCTCAGTATTTTCGACCTGACGGCGGGCTACTGGCAAATCGGCCTCACACCCCGGGCCCAAGAACGTTCTGCCTTTTCCACCCCCGATGGCCATTACCATTTCAAGGTCATGCCCTTTGGCATGAAGAATGCCCCAGCAACCTTTCAGCGGCTCGTCAATCAAGTCCTGGCGGGGCTCGAAGGGTTCAGCGCCGCCTACCTAGATGACATCGCTGTATACAGCCACCATTGGACCGAGCACCTCCGCCACCTCCGAGCCGTGCTACAAGCCCTTCAGCGAGCTGGCCTCACGATCAAGGCCAGCAAATGTCAAATTGGTCAAGGGTCTGTAACCTACCTCGGACACCAGGTGGGAAGCGGCCTGGTGGCCCCTCTGCAGCTCAAAATTGCCGCCATCCAGTCCTGGCAGCCCCCCATCACCCAGACCGAGGTACGAGCCTTCCTGGGCCTCACGGGCTACTACCGAAGGTTCGTGAAAGACTATGGTACTATAGTGGGTCCCCTCACGGAACTCACGTCAAAAAATCAACCCAAGGCAGTCAACTGGACCCCAGAGTGTCAAACAGCCTTCGAACAATTGAAAGCCGCCATGTGTTCCGCCCCCGTGCTCCAGGCCCCCGACTACAGCCGGGAGTTCGTCGTCCAGACGGATGCCTCCGACCATGGCATCGGGGCAGTCCTGTCTCAAGTGAACACCGAAGGCCTTGATCAGCCAGTGGCCTTCATCAGCAGGCGACTCCTACCACGAGAACAACGCTGGAGCACCATTGAGAGGGAGGCCTTCGCCGTGGTATGGGCCCTCAAGAAACTCCGGCCCTACCTCTTTGGCACACACTTTCGGGTGCAGACCGACCACCGACCCCTGCAGTGGCTGATGCAGATGCGGGGAGAAAACCCGAAGTTACTACGTTGGTCCATCTCCCTCCAAGGGATGGACTTCACAGTTGAACATCGGCCTGGGCCAGATCACGCCAACGCGGATGGCCTGTCCCGGTTCTTCCGCCTCGACGAGGAGAGTCCCCAAGAGGATGGGTAACTCTCCCCGCCTTCAGCTGGGGGGGACGCATGTTGGACAGGCCACATGAAGGGCCACTCTCCCCCGGCCCGACCAGGCCCGAGCCCGGTCACACAGGTACCACCCACCACCATTACACGTCCTCTGTCCCCTCCGGGACCCCTACCCTCGAACATGTCGCCCTCGTGGGCCTGATCCACTGCCGGCCTGCGCGCCCATCCTGGGCGCCATCTTGGACACTCCACCACGAGGCCGCCTGGCCCCAGATCGACCTCAACCCTGGGCCTGGCCAGGTCTCAGACATCCCGGCACCACCATCCACCCAGGAGGTGAGCGGGCTACTTGGCAAGTCACTGGGGGAAAGAGGTGTCGATGGCTCTCCCCCGCCAGGTGCCGCTCGCCCATCACCTCCCCGGGCGCTGGCTCCACCCCCCTGCTGGGTGTCTGGACTCCCTCATCCCGGACCTCCCGACCTCCAAGTGCGAGGGTCCGGACATCAAAGGGCACCAGCCCTATAACTGGGGCAGCTCCAGAGCAGGAAGGCAGTTGTATCTTGGAGTCGAGAGACGCAGAGAAGAACTCATCCTTGACGGACTACTGGCGCTGCCATAGCTCTGTCTCGTGCACCATCGTCTTGCCTGTTGGCGCTGCCGCAACCTTCGTAACCTTCATATCCTTCATCGTCGTCGGGACCTGCTGGCGTGGCCGCGGACCGTTTGCATTCACCATCTTCACCGGGACCTGCTGGCTCCGCCGCGGACCGTCGTTTCCTTCGTCCATCTCGGGACCTGCTGGCTCCGCCGCGGCCCGATCATCTAGAACGCCGAGCTCGAGGATTGAGAGCTAGTTTCATCTTTTGGTAACAAGACTGTCCCGCTACCCTTTTCCCAAGCCAGAGACCAGAACCGAGGGGACCCCTGAGTCCAGACCTCCTTGTACCATTCCATCGTAACCTTAAAGAATTGCCTATAAAGTCTCGTTGAACTTTACCCTTGTGTGGTGTCCGTCTGTGGGGGGGGAAGTTACTTGTCTGTACGCTCGCTGGAGACGGCTCTCCCCGGAGACCTCTCCCCTTATCCTCGGCCGACCCTCCCGGTCCGTCTAACAGTCCGTAACCTACCTCGGACACCAGGTGGGAAGCGGCCTGGTGGCCCCGCTGCAGCTCAAGATCGCCGCCATCCAGTCCTGGCAGCCCACCATCATCCAGACCGAGGTACGCGCCTTTCTGGGACTCACGGGCTATTACCGACGGTTCGTGAAGGACTATGGTACCATAGTGGGGCCCCTCACAGAACTCACGTCCAAAAATCAACCAAAGAAGGTCAACTGGACCCCAGATTGTCAAACAGCCTTCGAACAACTGAAGGCCGCCATGTGCTCCGCCCCTGTGCTCCAGGCCCCCGACTACAGCCGGGAATTCGTCGTCCAGACGGATGCCTCCGACCACGGCATTGGGGCGGTCCTGTCTCAATTGAACCCCGAAGGCCTTGATCAGCCAGTGGCCTTCATCAGCAGGCGACTCCTACCTCGAGAACAACGCTGGAGCACCATCGAGAGGGAGGCCTTCGCCGTGGTATGGGCCCTCAAAAAGCTCCGGCCCTATCTCTTTGGCACACACTTTCGGGTACAGACCGATCATCGACCCCTGCAGTGGCTGATGCAGATGCGGGGGGAGAACCCAAAACTACTACGTTGGTCCATCTCCCTACAAGGGATGGACTTCACTGTGGAACATCGACCTGGGCAAGATCACGCCAACGCGGATGGCCTGTCACGCTTTTTCCGCCTCGACGAGGAGAGTCCCCAAGAGGATGGGTGACTCTCCCCGCCTTCAGCTGGGGGGGACGCATGTTGGACAGGCCACATGACGGGCCCGCTCCCCCTCTGCCCGACCAGGCCCGAGCCCGGTCCCCCAAGTGTCACACACCACCACTTCACGTTTCCCGTCCCCTCCGGGACCCCTGCCTCTGAACATATCGACCTCGTGGGCCCGATCCACTACTGGCCCGCGCGCCCGACCTGGGCGCCATCTTGGACACTGCACCACGAGGCCGCGTGGCCTCTGATCGACCCTAACCCTGGGCCTGGCCAGGCCTCAGACATCCCGGCACCACCATCCACCCAGGAGGTGAGCGGACTACTTGGCAGGTCAATGGGAGAAAGAGGTGTCGATGGCTCTCCCCCGCCAGGTACCGCTCGCCCCCAGCCTCCCCGGGCGCTGGCTCCACCCCCCTGCTGGGTGTCTGGACTCCCTCATCCTGGACCCCCCGATCTCCAAGTGCGAGGGTCCGGACATCAAAGGGCACCAGCCCTATAACTGAGGCAGCTCCAGAGCAGGAGGGCAGTTGTATCCTGGAGTCGAGAGACGCAGAGAAGAACTCATCCTTGACGGACTACTGGCGCTGCCGTAGTCCCTCCTTGTGAACTATCGTCTTGCCTGCTGGCATTGCCGTAACCTCCGTAACCTTCATCGTCGTCGGGACCTGCTGGCGTGGCCGCGGACCGTTTGTACCTCCATCTTCATCGGGACCTGCTGGCTCCGCCGCGGACCGTCGCTACCTTCAACCATCTCGGGACCTGCTGGCTCCGCCGCGGCCCGATCATCTAGAACGCCGAGCTCGAGGATTGAGAGCTTTCCATCTACCCAACTGGTAACAAGACTGTCCCGCTACCCCTTTCCCCACCAGAGACCCGAACCGAGGGGACCCCTGAGTCCAGACCTCCTTGTATCATTTAACCGTACTCGAAGAATTGCTGATAAAGTATCGTTCAACCTTATCCTTGTGTAGTGTCCGTCTGTGGGGGGGAAGTTACTTGTCTGTACGATCGCTGGAGACGGCTCTCCCTGGAGACCTCTCCCCTTATACTCGGCCGACCCTCCCGGTCCGTCTAACACTACCCCTCCACCCCCCACCCCGTACCTCCCAAACATGGAAGCACCTGTCGCGGTCGGATCGCGGCCCAGCCCCCAACGGAGGAGCATGCACCACACCCTCCAATGGATCCCTAAGCGATTGCCCATGAGAACAGGGCTCTCACTCCCTCCCACCCACACCTGTGAGGTCAGGCTCCCAGCCCATATAAGCTGCGCACCTGAGCATCCATGAATACCATGCATACAGTTTTGTGGAACAGTCCCAAACTTTATGATTCGTCCAACTGCTGTGAAGACGCCGGGTCCTCCCGGCGGGGCACCGAGCCAGGACGCGAACTGTGCCCGGACCTCGATCGCCTGCGATGACGCTGCTGACTCTTGAGCCCCTCACGAGCCCTCCCACTCGAAGAGGAGTCCGATTCTCCCCCCGAGCCTCGTTGACTCAGATTTTCACAGTTTCGTCCGTCCAGTGAAACTCCTCCTCGGCGAATCGAAAAATAATGTACGGGATTTGTAGATTACACGAAGCCGAGCCGGTTAAAGCAAGGCATACTGAAGTTTGAGACCGTGAAAGCGAGCCTTGGCAGCCAGGAAGGATTTGCGCTGCTGCTGCACCAGCCACGTGTAATCCGGGAAAATGAGGATAGTGGCGTTGTTGCACGTGAGAGAGGCCTTCACTCGTGCCTGCCGCAGGATAGCGTGGCGATCAGAGTAATTCAGAAATTTGGCAATAATCGGTCGCGGGCGGGCACCTACTGGGGGTTTCTGCATAAGAGCCCGGTGGGCCCTTTCCACAACAAAGCAGCGTGACAGCGAGTCTGGGGGCAGCCAACCCTCCAACCATTGGGCCAGAAAGCGCTCCACATTGTCCCCTTTACAGCCTTCCGGAAATCCCACACTGTTTAAAAGTGTGTAAATAGTATTTTGTAGAACTGATTGGTACTACTATTGTACTACTTTACGTATTATAATAGACAGTTTCTGAATAAGCTTGTAGATGCTGTAGCTATTGTAGTGTCTTGTGAGTTAGAGATAACTGGACCTTTTTGGTTCCAGGCAGACTTCATAGAACAGTGAAGTGCATGGGTGAAGGTGATGGAATTAATGATGTAGCTTGTTCAGTTAACGGTTACACACTGAGGAATAAACGTATAATACCAAGCTCTGTGTGTGGTATGATCATTTACAGGTACCCGGGTTGGGTAGGACGCTACATCTGGCAACAAAATAGGGGATTACATAAACCCTGTGATCAGAAGAACCAAGAGTGCTCTCCTAGAGAGTTTGCTATGGTTCAGCAAACTGCTTGTGCATGCCACGTGTGCCTCAGTCAGAGCGAAAATCGACAATTGGCCTATGTAGAGTCAAAGCGCCACTCCAGCCATTGCAAGGCTGATGAAAAAAGTGGAGGCCTTACAGAAAGTCTGTTTGTCGTTGGCTAGAAATTTGTGGTAAAGTCAAGACAAGAGGTACTGCACCAAAAAGCAACACTGAGCCATCATTACTACAGTCTTCAAAGCTAATGGCAGCGACAACCAGGTACAGAGAAGTGTTAAAGACTTGCATATGTGGAAAGCCCTGCATTGTAAAGATAGGATGGCAGAGGTTTATAAGTGTGTAAATAGTATTTTGTAGAACTGATGCTACTATTGTACTACTTTACACATTATAATAAACAGTTTTCTGAATAGGCTTGTAGATGCTGTAGCTATTGTAGTGTCTTGTGAGTTAGAGATGACTGGACCCTTTTGGTTCTTGACGGACTCCATAGAACAGTGACGTAAGTGCGTGGGTGAAGGTGGTGGAATTAATGTTGTAGATTGTTCAGTTAACGGTTTTTCCCTGACGAAAAGAGGTGTAATACCAAGCTCTGTGTGTGGTATGATCATTTACAGGTACCCAGGCTGGTAAGGACTCTACAAATGGGAACAAAATAGGGGATTACATAAACCCCGTGACCCAAAGAACCGAAAGTGCTCTTCTACAGAGTTTGCTATGGTCCAGCAAACTGCTCGTGAATGCCACGTGTGCCTCAGTCGAAGTGAAAATCGACAGTTGGCCTATGTGGAGTCAAAGCGCCACTCCAGCCAGTGCAAGGCCAATGAGGAAAGTGAAGGCCTTACAAAAAGTTTGTTTGTCGTTGGCTTGAAATTTACTGGTAAAGTCAAGACAATAGGCACTGCACCAAAAAGCGACACTGAGCCATCATTAATACAGTACGACAAAGCTAAACGCAGTGACAGCTAGGTACAGAGAAGCGTTAAAGGCTGTGATAGCCATGTGCAATGTAGCACTAAAAGCTTTTCTGAGGCAAAGTAATGCTAAAGGACGTAGAAACCAGGTACGATGCAAAGAGGTCGGAAGGGTGAAAAACCTGTGCAAGAAACAAAGCAGCTACTCATCGCCAAGGAAGAAGACAGCACCTCACAGCCGGAAAGTGGCTGCGAAAACCCAGGGATCAGCAAGTGGCTAGTGCTTTAAAAGGTTGCTGGTACAAGTGGGCAGTAAATGCTGTTGGAGCACCCTCTGCTCCCGGTAGCAGACAGTTCCACAGGTTACGATGCTGCTGCATTACTAAAACCACTGCTTCCCTTCGATACTGCCCAAAAAAAAATATATTGGCAACAGATGGACTGCCTGGATCAAAACCTTTGATGATTTCATTGATGCGCTGGAAAAAGCAAATGACAAAAAGATCACTAAATATCTAAATAATTTAGCAGGTGAAGGATTAAAAGAAGTGATTAAGAAAATACCACAAGGTGATGAAGTGGATGTACTGTCAAATCAAAGAAGCGTTAAACACCAAGTTTAATCCAATGCTTAATGTCGACTATGAAAGATACATTTTCAATCAGGAAAGGCAGAAAGTTGGTGAAACGATGGATGAGTATGTAGAAAGACTTGATTTACTCATAAAACATTGTGAGTTCAATGAGTTCAATGACAAAGAGGCCCTGCGTCTTACAGTAATAGATAGTTGCCTCTCCAATTCCTTCAAACGACAAATGTTGAAATAGACACTCACTTTGGAGCGAGGACTCATGGCAGCCAGAGTGGATGAAAGAACTGACAAAACAACAGCTAACATGGAATCCAGAATAGTCCAAAGTGAATCACCGCTGAGTGTGAAAATAATGTTGAAATACAAGGTAGAAGGCCATAAAGTAATGTCCTCAAAGAAATAGCTATATTTTGATGTGGATTTCCCTTTCCATATGAATGTAAATGTTCCGTCATTTGTCAGATATGCAAAGCTGCGGGAAAGAGAACCCTCTTTAATGGTTTGCAAAGTGAGAGAAAGATCAAGTGCGTCACATCGAGAAAACAAAATGGGGGCAGAACGTTCCAGACGCGATACTCTACGAACACCCACAAGTCCAACCGACCACATCAGTTGAGGCAAGTAGAAAATGAAAAATGTTGATGTCATCAAATTCCTCCTCTAAAAGTTCTTCGCCATCATTGTCGAGTGACAGTGAGGAAGATGGGTGTCTGATGTCAATGTTGACTGCTGGACGATGTGCACATGTAGGATTAGCTTCTTGCAAGGAGAAATGCCGATCGAAGCTAGGTTGATAAGGAAAAGTGTGCAATTCATTTGACACTGTCCCAAGATCACACTGAAAGTAAATGGGTGCTCCATACCTTTAATCATAGACCGTGGTGTGTCGATAAACAATATGCCAGTGGAAAAATACAATGAACTGTCTCTAATGCCCTGTTTAGCTCCATCGAAAACCAAAGTATATACGTTGGCTTCTTCGAAGCAAAGTCAAGGTTCATTCATAGTAACTGTGAAGCATAAACAGATAAAGACCAATTAATGTCTTGCCATGCAGTTCATCGAGTGCATGTTTACTCAGTTTCAGTACTGCTGCTGACATGTGGCTGATTTCTATAAACTACAATGTCAATGCCTATCATGGAATCAGTTTCTATCTTTGTTTCATGTACTAGGAAGTCTTAAGACCATGAAAGCGCAACTTCACATAAATGAGGACAACCGTCCTGTTGCTCAAAGATATAGTTGAATCGCATTTCATTTGCAAGAGGCTATTGAGAAAGAACTTGAGATATTATTAAAGTACCACATCATTGAGCGATCCACTGGTCCAACGCCCTGGGCATCACCCATAGTGGCAGTGCCCAAAAAGTATAGTGGAGGAGCTGTGTGCATCTGTGTTGATATGCGCCAAGTGAACAAGGCAATTGAAACATCCAAGTCCGCACATTGCTGACATGTTGACACAGTGAAACGGAGCCACAGTCTTATCCTGCCTTGATTTAAACAGAGGTTATCACCAGCTCGCATTGGAAGAGAATTGCAGGTACATTACTACCTTTTGACTCATGTTGGTTTATTTGGATATAAAAGGCTAAGTTTCAGAGTGTCATCAGCTGTAGAACTTTTTCAAGATGTCAATCGTCGCATAATACAACCAGTCACAAATGCTTTCAATTACAGTAATGACATACTAGCTTTTGAGGCCACATGAAAAGAACATGATCGAGCTCTTACCCAAGGATGTTGTATACTTACTGATGCAGAGCTCACTTTCAATGCGGCAAAGTGTGAGTTTCATCAAGCCAAACTCAAGTTCTTTGGTCATATCTTTTCTGATAGGGGAATGACTCCGGATCCAAATAAAGTGCAGGCCTTGTTATCCACTTCGATCTCACAAGATGTAACTATGCTGAGATCCTTCCTTGGTGTGGTCAGTTACTGTTCAAGGTATATACGTGACTTTGTCACTGTAAGTTCCTGATTGAGAGACTTAACAAAACGAAATGTCCCATTTCAATGGTCAAATGAATCTGAATGAAGCTTCAAGGAAATCAAGCATGCAGTTGACAACGGCATTAAAATGGCATACTTTGATCCAAAATTGCAGACAGAGATTGTTGTTGATGCAAGCCCAGTGGGGTTGGGTGCCATCCTAGTCCAGAGCACTGGACATCCAAAGCTCCATGGCACACTGTGAACTATGCAAGCCGAAGTTTGTCATCAATGGAATATGCTTATTCACACCATGAAAAAGAAAGCCTCACTGTGGTGTGGGCTTGTGAACATTTACATGTGTTCCTGTATGAAAAACACTTCACAGTTGTCACTGACTAACAAGCATTGCTCACCATTTTCAGCAAGCCAAGATGCCCCCTCGAATTACAGTTTGAGGGTTGCGATTGAGGGAGTATGATTATGATTGTGCATCGTCCAGGAAAAAATCAAAACCTTGCTGAATACTTCTCACATGTGCCATTACAGTGTCATGGTCCTGTGCCTATAGCGGCTAATGCTTATGTTAACTTCATTGTGAAATCCAGTTCCCCTGCTGCCATATTGGTAGAACAAATAATTGCTGCCACGAGTACTGACAGGGATTTACTAATAATCAAAGGTAGTAGTATACACCAATCATGCAAAAAACATAATTGACCTCTTCGTGATGATTTTGAATACCAGAAATTCAAAAATGTGCAGAAAGAACTTTCAGTTACCCCAAAAAGCATCAACTTACTATGGTCTAGAATTGTCATACCAGAGAGTCTGACATCAAGTTATTAAACTGTCTCATGAGGGCCACCATGAAGTTGCTGCTAAGAAACAAGCTCTAGGGGACCAAATGTGATTCTCTCGTCTTGATGAAAGAGTTGAAAAAGAGTTAAAGGCATGTCATTTGTGCAACTGTTTGTCATCTAAGGCAACCCACATCCCTTAAACATGTCTGATCTTCCAAAGCATGCATGGGAGAAGATTGCAATTGATTTCTTTTAACCCCTTTACAATAGACATCATCTACTAGTAATTCTTGATCACTATTGCCTTTTTCCCCTTGTGGAAGATCTGTCGTCAACTACTCATGACAGAGTCATTGAAAGATTAGATCTTTTCATCATGGGGTGTTTGTTGATTTTGAAATCTGACAATGGCCCACCTTTCAGTAGTCGCAAATTTAAAGATTTTCTCACTCATCTAAATGTAAAGCATTAGAAGAGCACACTTCTGGTGTGGTTGAGAGATCTATGCGAGCCCTCAAGAAGACTGTTTTGCGCACCCTGCTGGAAAAGCTTGAACTCAAATCAGTTCTTCAGCCTATGCCTTGTGCATACAGGTCAACTCTCCATTCTACCATGTGTGAAAATCCTGCCAACTTAATTTTTGGGGAAGCCATAGGCACCAAATTACTACAATGGACCACTGACAGATCTACTGACATTGATAAACTTAGCACTACTGATACATCTCACAAACGTAAAATGAAGACCTTATCGGAGAGATGCCGCTGTGCTCAGAGCACTGTGTTCAAAAGACGAGACCTAGTTATCATCAGGCTGAAATGGAAACGTAAGTCACATGCTCCTTTTGATGCTGTACAACTGAAGGTTGTGACTAATGAGGGAAACATGGTGACTTCTCACCATCATGGAAGTCCATTACATGAGATCATTTGCATATCAAGTACCTGCCTAGACCTTTAATATCTCTGACACCAATGCCAGTCATTGACACTTCACCGGTATTTTGCAGCCTCACATGACCAGATCTAGGCGATTGATTCAAGCACAAAAACGAATTATTGAAAAGTTGTATTGTATAAATGTATTATTGGTACTTTTTATTGAACAAGAGGGGGAGATGTACCCCCACATGCATCAAAGTATTTTGGAATTGCAAACGGTGCGATTCCTTAAAATCGGCCGTTTGCGATTCCAAAATAGCTTTTTGGAATGCATCATTCAATTTTAGAATTTGCATCATTTTTGCGATTTCTAAAATTGCATTTGCTTTTAAGAAATCGCAAATATGCGATTTCTTAAAAGCAATGCATGAATATTTTTCAAATTGCGAATTCGCAATTAGGGGGTTAAATTTACCGAGTGGTTGAACCACTCGGTAAATTTGGAAAAAGGTGTAAAAATGCTTAAAAATGCTTTTTTTAAGCAGTCATGTTACGGACACACATGTCCTTAGGACATGTGTGTGTGTAACATGATGCGAAAAAAACATTTCAGGGGTGCAGGGGGGGTCCTTTGGACCCCCCCCCTGCACCCATGAAATGCATTAACAAATTGCGATTTTCAAAATGAAAATCGCAATTTGTAAAGCCTTCCCATTGATCCCTATGGGCCATAGGAAACAATGGGAAGTGCGAATTCGCACTTTGGAATTCGCATAATATTTGAGAATCGGTAAAAATTGCGATTTTTACCGATTCTCAAATATTTTGCACAAATGTACATGCATCCCATTTTGCATTTCCTAATTTGCGATTCCCTAAAAATCGCAAATTAGGAAGTGCAAAATGAAACAATGATGCATGTGGGGGGTAGTGTCTTGTGAGCTAGAGGTGATGGGACCCTTTTGGATCCTGATGGTCTTTGTAGAACAGTGACATAAGTGCGTGGGTGATGGAATTTGCGATGTAGAATGCTCAGTTAATGCTTAGTCGCTGAGGAATAAAGAGTGCAATGCCAACTCCATGTGTGATGTGATCATTTACAGGTACCCAGTCTGGGTAGGATGTTACAGCTATTAATAATGGAGAGTTTTTCAACTCGTAGAACTAAGTGATATCATGGACAACGTGAGTGCATTCAAGCACAGCTGAGGTTGTGTGGTTGAATGTTGGCCAGGTGAGAAATGTTTGATATCAAATTGAGGCTTCTAGAAGTGCTTGGATTCATATACATAGAAAATGCACATAAGCATGTCTGTATCAGGAGGAGCTGGGGCAGACAGAATACATATTTAGGTGAATGAATGAATGGAAGTGTTTTGTAAAGGCACCGCTACTCTTAGTAGTGTCCCAGTGCTATGGACTGCAAATCAAAAGAATCTAACCCTTAACACCAGTTAATGAGAAGAGAAAACCCAAGTTTTCAAGTTTCTCTGCGAAATAACGATTCAGGGCCCAGGGTCGCAAGTTCAAGGGTAAGCTGATTTCAAGCCTTAGCTGACAGAAAGGTAAAAGAACGTCCTCCCTTCCTCATTTGCCTGACCCGCGGCACTACCACAAGAGCAACCTTGGCTGAGTGCAGCTCTCTCAATAAGCAATAATGCAAAATCTTTCCGAGCAGTAACGGGGGCCTGAAAGAAAGAGTGCGTAATGAACCAAGAACAAGGATTTGTAGAGGATTCTCATCTTAATGAAGGGATCTTAAATCGGTGGAAACCAAAGCACACCAGGAAATCTTCCAAATTAAATGAGTAGCGGCATTCTGGATTACATGAAGACGTCTATTCAGGCCTTCCAACAACCTTAGGTAAAGGGTGGCAGCATGGTCTGATCTACGGGCCCGGTTCACAGAACTAATTTAAGACAAAATCCTAAACTGAGAAAAATCCTAACTTTAAGACTTACGGTATTCACAGAGGCATTTAGGAGTCCTAAAGTTAGAACTCCTAACTTCTGTGAATACCAAAATGAGTAAGTGCCTTCTGTGAATCCCAAAATGGTAGTAAGTTTAGGATTTTGTCTTAAGTTAGTTCTGTGAATCAGGTCCTAGAAGTTATCACTGCGTGAACAACTGTCTTCCTAGAATGGAGTGGTAGCAAAAAGAGGGATTTCTAAAGGGTGCAAAGTAGCCCAAAGCAGGAACCTACAACTGCAGAAACCTGTGGTTGGAGGAGATATGGTTATTGAACTTTACTCCAAGATTTTTGGCCACTAGGGTTGGCGACAGAGGTGATGGTTGCAATGTTAGCCAGCCTAACTCCGACCAGTTGACTTGACGGGGGCCAAATAAGAGAATTTTAGTCTCATCAGAACTGCATTTCAGCTGACGTTTGTGCATTCAGTTGAAACCCTGCATGTATACAGGCTTTAAAAGACATCTCCACAGATGTGCTGTCATTCTCAAACGAGAGAAGCAACTGCGTATCATCAGCATCGGGATAATTTTGCATCTGAATGATCAAGCCGGAGGACCAGTGGAGCCATATATATGTTGTATAAGGCAGGGCTCAAAGAAGGGTCCCATGGCACCCGCTGCTTGAGGGGTTTAATTGCAGGAAAAAAGGGAACCAGCCAAACCATCTGCCCTCTAAAGTCCAGGAAAGATTCAATCCAGCCCCTTACTTGAACACCAGCCCTCAGATTAGTGAGGCATTGCAGGAGAATGGAGTGGGAGATTGCATTGAGTGCCATTGAAAAATCTAGTAAGATCAGAGCGTCATTCTTCCTCGTTCCAGGGAAAGCTTAATATGATGTGAAACATCTAACAGGCTGTCTTTGTGCTCTGTCAGGACGAAAACCAAATTGACTGGGATGCAGAAGCTTTCGATACTCTTAAAGTTCCTTGACCTGATTTTTAACCAGCTTTTCGAGCATGTTGGATATTTCAGGAAGGAGTGAGAAAGGCCAGAAACTGGAAATCGTCTTGGAGACCAAATAAGCATTTTTTTAAATTAGTTTGACAACCTTAGCCTGCTTCCAAGAAAATAGCACAACGCCAGTAATGACTATTTTAATCACCTCAATCACCAGTGCCAGGGTGGAAGGAGGGGGCGCAGAGATCAGTTGGAGCCCCAGATTTATAATTTCGAATTGCTGTTTCTGACTCCTCAAGATAGATGGAGCTGAACTGAGAGATGTGACTACATAAACAAATTGGCCTTTCACCCAGAGGCTTTACCTCAGGACACCGAGATGAAATATGCAGATTTCTCTCCACTCTCCTCCCTCCCCCCCCAAAAAAAAAAGCCCATTACAAAGTTCCTGAGAAGGGGTGGCAGTCCTGCTACAAGTATTAGGAGACACGAACGTATTGGTGAGGTGAAAGATATCTCTGGATGTGTTGCAAGCTGAATTGATTTTAATTTCAAGGTAGTACGCCTGCGTGGATTTAATAGCAGCACAACAGAACTTTAAGGCTTCTTTATACCTGGCCTTACTTGCAAGCAAGTAGTCCTTGCACCATTCTCTTTCCAATTTCTTACAAGCCCTCCTTCCAGAGGCGAGTGTGGGTGGAAAGCAAGGGGTAAAAAGACCACGCTTGCGCTTCTTCATAAACTGGCACAGGGCCAAAGCGTCAGAGGCAGATTGAAGCCAGCCATTGATAGTCTCATTCGTCAGGGTCGATGTCACTAGAGAGGCAAGGAATGGCCTTGGCATGGAACTCGGTGAGCTCCTTCACTCTTATTTTATTCCATGCAATAAAAACCTGCCTGTCCACATTCCTGGCCTGTTGGAGATAATCTTCGAGCCTCCACCCATACGGAATGAGAAAAGGGTCAGACAACCCCCTGGAATTCTTTAACCAAGATGGGAATTATTATGGAAAATCAAGTCAATGGTATGCTAGCTTGGTGGACAGGGGTGGGCACAACTTGGGTCAAATTGCGAGAGTCCAGCTTACCTACCAGGACAGCCGCCAGTCCGTCAGTTGGACTGTCTGTCTGTAGATTGAACATCCCTGAAAATGGCATACTGCAGAGTTAAATGAGCCAACATGAAATTCAGAGAGTTAATAAACTCTCAGGCAGAACTAGGATTGCGCTAAACCAAAACACCTGCTAGGGAAAGCTGAGCACATATAGAGAAACCGAAGCCCAAACTCTTCATTCCTAATAATTCAGGTGACTGAAAAGCGCCCCATTATTTGCAATCGCCACACCCAACTAGAATTCTGTATGTTGTGTATGGCTTTAATTGAAAGCCTCCTTAACATTCAATGCTCTGGGGTAAGAGCAGTGGAAAACTGTTTTTCAATTACTTTTACCTCAGAACGGTAACAAACTCGGGTCTGTGGCTGGTGCTGTGGATGCCGATCTACTGTCTTCACCATACCTCGGTTCAGACATGTGGTTAGGAGAGGAAGTGGAATGGCAGAGGATGGTTTGTTAGCTTCTGCAACTTACCCAGCCTATCTTGGGTCTCAGCACCCAAGTGAGGCAACTGGTTTCAGTGGTGAATTTGTACTGCCAGTTCCCGCTTCAGCCACTGGTCTCTGTAGACCCACAGCTGGCAGAATTCTATCCATACTTGCCACTCTTAGCATGGCATCGGTTCTCTGCCCTCACATTGAGAGGAGACAGCACAACACTCGAGAAGAGAGGAGAAAGGAAATCTCAGAGGGTGGTGATCAAGGCTAGCCTGACGGCAGATACTATTTATTTAAAGATATCTAGGATTGGAGGTAGGAGGGGTAGGACGTTGTTTATTTTTCATAAAGGTCCATCTCATTACACTTTTATGGGGAAATGAGGAACACAAAGGTGATGGGTGAAAGACTTCCAGGGGATAACACGACCTTCAAGAAAGTCGTATATTTCATTGCCATCTACATCTCAGGCAGTCACCCTCACTGCCTCAATTCATGAATGACCTCATGACCTGGCTCTTTGACTGAACTGGCTCTTCGACTGAACTACAGAACCCATTCCCCAGCGCCTTGAGGCTCTTTAACGGGTGATTAGCCACACTCTATAAGAACCCTAATTGATTGATTGATTGACTGGTGACCCCCCTCCTCACCCCCCAAATTCAAATGAAAGGGGAATGGAGAGATCTCTGTTTGCCAAAGTGGTATACGATAGAAAGCCTGAGTGTGGTTTGTCAAGTCAGGAGAAAGAACCAAATGGTAAACCAGCTTAACACAATGCCCAGCTTCGTATATGGGGGGGTTCCCAATATGCCGTTTTAAACAGCAGACTGCAGCAGACCGCTCTGCCTGCCCTGAGACTGCAAATAACAAATTCAATCCCATAAAAATAATTGAGTTTACCCTATTAAAAAAGTCAACCGTGGAAAAGAAAGGAGGTTTCCCAGGTTGATAAAGGGTTACAAATGTATGGGGGTGGGGCGTCTCATTGTTTTCAGAATTCTCATGGTACTTTTTATCAATTTTTTTGTTTCGCCCAGTTGAATTATTCAGAACCTCAATTTTATAACCGGGCCCCCCACATACAAGAAGTATGATTTTGAACTTTTAAATCCTTGTGCAAAGTTTCCTGTGGCGTCATTAATGTCGGCAGAACTGTTGTAATGGTAATGACAACGATTATGATGCCTGTGATGTCACCAGTGATGTGTTGCATTTGGAATGCTTTGCTTGACTAGGGAATTTGGGCACCTTTGGGGTTCGGTACTGTAATGCTAATGACATTTCATATACAGTTTATTTATGGGATTTGTTTGGATGCTTTTGGGTATGCAGTTAAACGTCACACCTTATAAACTAGGCCTTAGAGTGAATTTCATTGGATATACTGAACGATACTTTCAGAATGGCGAAAAACAACACATATATTCGTTCTGTCCCATATCTCATTGCTTGGTGGAATTGATCGAACAACACACATCTGTTATATCCGCAGGTAGCCGTGATCCTTGTTTGCAAATTGTGTAAGCCAAACATGGACTGTGGTCACAAGTTACCGCAGTCCACGCATGCAAGGAATATCTTGCAAACAAGGGCTGTGCACACAAAGACAAGTGATTTGTGTTTGCTGGATCAGTCCAATAACACAGATTACAGCTTCAGGATGTTGTAAGTGAATGCTGGAGAGAAGCTAGAGCTTTCGCAGAGCATTCGTGATTGTGTCACGCAGCCTGTTGATGTCCCTGTACCTCTATGGATGTCTCATCGAGATTTGCAGATAAAGCGTGTGTTCTCACAGTCTAAGGGGCAAATGTACTAAGAGTTAGTTCTGGCGCAGTCATGTAAAGTGATACATAGCGACCTAAAGACATGGGCCCTTATTTATGAGGCCTTGCGTCAGTTTTGCGCCGCCGGTGCGTCACTTTTTGTGACGCACCAGCGGCGTACAAAATGCGCCTTGTTGCGCCATATTTAAAAAGTGACGCATCTAGTTAGATGCGTCACTTTTTAAACCCCTGCGCCACATTATACCTGCGTCAGGTATAATGTATGCAGAGGGGGCGTTCCCCCGCAAAAAGCCTCGTAATAGTGACGCAGTGAAATCTATGAAATTTCACTGCGTCCCTTTTAGGATGCTGTTGGTCAAAATCTTGCGCCTGCCTCACAGCAGGCGTAAGACTGACGCAAGCCCTTTCACATGGGGCTTACCCCATGTGAAAGGACGCATTGCTGGAGTTGCGTCACTTTTGTGACACACTCCAGCAATGCGTCACTTTTGCGCTTACGGATACGTCAGAAATACTGACTTACCTGTAAGTCCTTGCGACATGATGCGTCATACATTAAATATGACGCATCATTGGTGTCGCAAGGAGTGCGCAGTGAAAAGTGACGGATCGCTTTTTTCACGCAGCGATGCGTCACTTTTCATAAATGAGGCCCATGGAAGGGTTCAGCACATATAGGGTCTCATTTATGGAGTTTTGGCGTAGAACAGCACTGAAAGTCACCTTGCTGCATTGCCGTACAACAAAGTGAAAGGGCAGGAATGCACTGTGATAGAGCAGAGATATTACCTTTCATCTTTTACATGGAAAAGATTTATGACATGATTTTACATGAAAACGACAAACGCTGAATTACGCTTCGAGTTCCAAAACGATATGCAATGAAGTTCTGATTTAGATACTGCGTCGTATAAGCATGCAGAACTTTAGAAGTTGTTTTCTGATAACACATAACACTTAATAAGCAGATGTGAACACTGATATTTTAGTGACATGTACTCATGCTTAGGTAAACGTGATAAATAAACGTTAACACAGAAAACTTCTATATGAGAATAAAATGCATCATGCATTAGAAATGGATAGCAATATTAGAATGTATAAACGTGAGCACTGACATTGAGTAGGAGTAGAGGAGTAGGTGTTACACGAAGTTATGTTATGATTGTCTTTTATAAAGTTTATCATTGATGTGTCTTTGAACCTTGTATTCTGTAATAACATCTAAAGTGCAAAAGAGATTTACAAAATTATATGTGAAGTTATAGTGAATATTTAAAAAAAATATGTCCCTTATTCTTACATGAACTAATTGCAATTCATAATGCAGTGATATTAATATGCTTGTTTGAATAAATGAATGCACTATTATATGTAATGCGAGACTCTTGTTTTAGCACAATTTCATCGTGCATTAGCTGTATTTCATGAAGGCCTCAAACTTTGCTTCGTTTGCTAGTATGAACTTATGAGCTGAACAGTCGGAAGTCCATGGGAACCTTTCGTAAAGTTACCACTTGTGTTCTAACACTCAATCGCTTCTTTGACATTTGTAGGTTGGGTTTTTCATCGAACCAATGAACATCGTGCTGCAGTTGCAATGCAAGGAAGTACATTTAGCTTCAGACTGGCAACACAAATGTAAACTGTGTATATATATATATATATATATATATATATAGAAAAAGGTTGATTAATAACACAAACTTTGTAGGTTATAGTGAATGTGAACATATTTTTGAGATGAGTGAGAACTGGGAAACATACTCAGAGGGTATTGATCTAATCTTTCCCAGAGTGCAGTATATTTGTGGAAAAAATGCTTTTTATGGATTACCGAGAGGGTGGTATAGAAGGTGTAATTTGGGAGTAGTTTTTCCAAAAATGTATCATGTTGTCGATTTTGAAAGAGAAAGCAAATTTGAGAATTGGAGAATGAAGAGGAGCGCGAGTGCAAGTGAAATAGCAGGTAATATTTTTGGAGTTTTGATACCTTCAGCAGGAGTAGCATTAAACTCACATAAAATGAGACAACGTTCTACTATATTTGATAAATTAGTCACCAGTATAGCTGGGGGATTTTCTGTTATAGATGTAGAAATTATTTAAATGTGATCGATGGGGATTCATAAATGACTTGCCCTTGATATTCTTCTCACAAAGGGGGGCTGAGTCTCTCGAATATTAAAAGTCTGACATTGAGCAGAGACTTAGAGAGTTACATCAAAAACATTATTGATTTAAATGAGGACTAACGAGATTTAAAAGCAGATGGTGAATGGGAAAAAATATGTAAGGGATTGTCAACTGTTAGCAACGGCTTTGATAATTTAGGAAACAGATTGGTAAATTCCATCTTGAGACATTTATTGGCGATCTATTTGTGCATAATGTTGATGATATTATCTATCAAATTTTGCAAATGATGGAAAGACAAACAAAGAGTGAAAACAAGGAGAACTGATCATGAAATAGGAGATGAACAATGTAAAAACTTGTAAAGGCCCAGAAATCCAAAGTCATTCGCATGAAGTGCTTGGGGCAGAATGCAAGAGTAACTAAAATGTATTTGGTGATTACATACGCAAACTAATCAATCAATGGACTGACTAGAAGTGACACTTCATCATTAAGGTGTCAGAAGGACTATAAAAGAAGAAACCCCAAAGGAGGGGCAACACAATGCAATGCTATTTTTCTTTCCATGGGACACAACTCATCACACTCTTGATTTTATTCTTTAATCGCAATGTCATAATGTTTTGCTAATCTTGGACTGCCTTTTTGCTGACGCTGCTACCTTTATGCATTTCACCTAGAATCCTTCTTTGCCAAACTAAATGATTTAGCTTTATATTTCCTTTTTGCACATGCTCATGGACCCACCCTTTAAACTGATTCTTCTCACCCCTTTGTTTTAAATCTATAGATGGTGTTAAAGAGTATGAAACTGTCCTTCTGCCTTTGGGGAAGGATCTTGTAACCTCATATCTGATGCTTGTTTTAACCCATCCTCTTGAGAATTGAACCTCTGACTAAATGTGTAGTCTTGTACTACATGCTTTAATATTCTTGACTGAGATGCTTGAGAAGAATTATCTAAATTGCCTGAGTCTATTATTGTGTCCTGATGTTCTTTATTTGAAACTGTGCTAAATTACTCCTTTTGATCTAAATGCACTGTAAGGTCAATCAGTAAATCTTTTCAGAATATCAAGTTCTGCTTCTTTTATTCTATGATGCAATAGCAGTTTCTACTTTGTACCATTCTGGTTAGACAACATTTCTTAAGGAGAGTGGGTCTCCCCATTGCGATACTTTTTTTTACAGTTTGGTCCTGAGAGTAGTGTATTTGAACCTCGGTTCAAACTTGTGAGTTAGTCACCAATTAATGGTCCTCATTGGGTGGCTAATGTAGTTTTGGACATCCTAATGCTCACCCCTACTATTGACAGAGTAAGATCCATCAGAGGACCATTTGCCTCTGTGGTAGGGTAATGCTGTGATTTGTCGAACTGCAGGCGGCCCAGTATAGTTAGAGGGACAAATAGGTAAGTAGTGAACTGAATGTTAAATATTTTTACTGCCTATGCTGGATCACCCCCCTCACAGAGATATCCCAGGGACTCCTCTCAGTGGGATGCTGCCAAGCACTGAAGTCGGGCTCCCCCAGGCGCCCTCCTCCTTCTTGAAATACATTCCTTTAAAGGGGCAAAAAACAAAACCTGCTGTTCTCCATGTCCTCCAAGGTCTGCTACCCATGCCTGTTGACTTCATGATTCTATTCTCTTATGCAGGGTTGGACTGGGAACCGAAACTGGCCCTGGCAAACTGCTCGCCCAGCCCATCGTCCAGGGGGGAGGGGGTGCGGCTGAGCTGTTTGCTAATGCGGGTTTCGGCCGATTTTGTTATAGGGGGCGATATTGCTGGCCCCGGGTAACAAAAATGGCCCCCAGGGGCCGAAAACCAGCCACCAACCTGGCGGCCCACTGGGGAAATGTCCAGTGCCCTCCACGGCCAGTCCAGCCATGCTCTTATGATGCATTAAAAACCGAACTGAAATAAGATCTTTTGTTTTAATGCTATCTAATCCTGGGAGAGATTCTAAAAAACTGCATTCTGATAAAGTAATATTGTTTTATTCTGCCCATACACTGATTATAGTAAGCCTCTCCATTGTTTGCTTATGTACCTATTTTATGCAAAGCACCCACCACTAGAGCATGTCATTGTATTGGATTGTGTTTTTTGACCTACATAATTCTTCAAACTTTGCTTGGGCAGTACATGTATTATTTCTTTTATGTCCCATAACTGGTAACCATGCATTATGTAAAAGCGCTGTCAACCACTGGGTCTACAGACAACTGCAAATAAGTAAATTAATAAATAAATTTAGTTCTGCACAATCAGATATAAAGAGGTATAATGGGTAGCAGAAAGTAAAGGGGCAGGAGGAGTCTAGCTAGATGTGAAGGGAACCCTTTGTCTAGCATTCTTCAATTATGCACCAAAAACAATCATTCATCTGAATGGCTCTATGGTCATAGTTCAATTCTGCCCTCAACAAAGAGTCCAGAGCATTCTATAGTTTAGGGTCCTGCAGTCCCAATGATCACTACTGTGGTTCCACTTCTTGAAAGGGCGCCGGAGACATAGGTGATCATAAAGGAGATTGGATGGAAAATGGGAGGGTAACAAGGAGCCAGCATTTGCAGGGATGCTGGACCTTTGGTCCAATACACCTTCTGGACAATGCAGAGTGTTTAAAACTTGATCCTGGACTCCAGTGGGAGCTGTTTCAAGGCCAGTTTGACTTAATCATGTCTCCACTAGTTCAAGAACATACGCTGATTTTGAAAGGTCCTTGCGATCTTATTATAATAGTCGTAGTATAATAGTCTAGGGCACTGGTTCTTAACCTGTTGTTCAGGGACCTTTTAGGTCCACTGAGCCTACTCAGCAGGTCCGCGCTTGCTGAGAAAACTAAATGTTATTAATATATAACAAAGTGTAAATAAATAAAGAAGGAAAATTAAAAATGTAACCGTTCTGTAAATGTGAGGAAATTGAAATTGAAGGCTAAAAATTAACTTAGTATCCTCAGATTGATTTGTAAGAGCAGTGCAAGTGAATCAAAAAGAATGTAGCATGGACGATGAGTGTTATAATAATAATAAGCAAGTTTATAAAGTGCATGGTTAAACTCACTAGTGTGTCCCTGCGTTACGGCTAGACCTCGCCAGGAGCAATAATGTGACATGGCTAGAGGAGAACGTATGGGCGGAAGAGCCATGTCTTCACTTTTTCCCGGAAAATAGTGTGAGAGGTTCCTTCCGGAGAGCGAGAGGGAGGTAATTCCAGTGTTTCGCTGCCAGATAGCGGAAGGATCGGCCAACCTTTCTTGCCCTTTGGATAACCGGGGTTTTGACCTGTCCAGTTCCTGAAGATCTTAGATGTCGGGCTGGAGTAAAGGGGGACAGTAGGTTGTGTAGATAAATTGTCCCTTTCCCCTGCAGAATATGGTGGCTAACACACAGTGCCTTAAAAAGTATTCTCTCCCTCAATGGGAGCCAGTTAAGGGCGTCGAGAGCATTCTTGGAGGAAGTTCTCCAAGGAAGATTTAAAACAAGGTGGGTCATCTCGTTCTGAATGCATTGAAGTCTCATTAGACACTTACTCCCAGGTATAGAGCATTTCCGTTGTCCAGATGGGAGGTTACCAGTGCATGGACTAGGGTTTCCCTAGCTTCCACGGGAAGCACATCTAAAGATTTCCAGAGTCCTTTCATTACTTCAAAACACTTCCCGGCCACAAATCTGGAGTGATTCTCAAAGGAGAGCTTGGAGTCCAGCCATATCCCCAAGTTCTTGACCTGACTGCTGGGGGAGGTGGTCGGGCCCAGAGTCTGCAGCCACGAAGATGAGGATCAGATCAAGGAGCATTTCCCACCACTAGAACCTCAATTTTCCTGCCATTTAATTTTAAACAGTTATTCGTCATCCAGGATGCTAAGTCTTGTAGGCAGGAAGAAAAATTGGTGGCTGCCTCTACATGGGATTGTGACAGTGAAACCACCAGTTGCGTGTCATCGGCGTATGACACAACACTGATTCCATATTTAGTAATAATCTCCGCCAGTGGGGTGAGATAGAGATTAAAAAGCGTGGGGCTTAATATAGAGCCCTGGGGAACCCCTTGATCAAGCGGCATGCTTTTGAAACAATGAGGTCGCGGTGCCACCTGAAAGCTGCGATCCTGTAAAAAGGACCTCAGCCAGTCAATGGCCAGTTTATCCAGCCCGCCTTTTCTGAGGTGCTGTAGGAGTAGTGGGTGGGCTACAGTGTCGAATGCGGCACTGAGGTCCAAGAGGACCAGGGAAACCATCTGGCCCTCATCTACCTGTCTGCGGATAGTTTCAGTTGACAGGAGCAGTGCTGAGTCCGTCGAGTAAGTTGCTCGGAAACCTGATTGCGTAGGGTGCAAAAGGCTGTGCGGGCTAATAAGGTCCATCAACTGAATATAGGAAAAGCTCCAACCTTCCATTAAATAAACCATTTTTGTTTTAATCATGAATTAAATAAAATATTTCTTCTTTTGTGTATTTGATGAATATGCTTGCTTCTGCATTTTATGTGTATTGTTTTGCAGTTTAAATCTTCAAAAATGCCTGTGCTGGGGTTCCCGGCTTCCAGTAATGACTCTGTGGGGGTCACTAGATTCCAGAAATGATTTAGTGGGGCTTCCTGGGATCCATTAATGATTATGTGGGAAGTTACAAGGTTAGGAACCTCTGATTTAGGATCTTGATACCTAGGTAGCTCCAATCCTTAACAGGGTGAGCAGTTTGTAGGAAAATTTAGAAGCATGTGAACTTACATATTGATTCTCTTGAGTTGAGGTTGCTGTAGAAAGTGACTCTCAGGTTCTTGACTTTCTGTGACATGGTGCACTCCCTTGATTTATGTAAACCTGCAGGAGTTGTACCTCCAACGTTTGCAAGGGAGTCAAGCCTGGTTAAATATGCCCTTGTATGACCGACACCTTTAACTTTCTAGCATAAGAACAGGTGGGGAGGAAGGTGTGGAAGTAAAGAAGATACAGCGATGTAATGAATATGAATTTATTATTCTTGCATAAAACATAGGGCACTATTTAAATCTTGGCAGGTTGCCCGTTTCTCTGCCAGGATGACAGAGTAAGGTACTCTGTCACCCTGACAGAGGTGTCGCCCACCAAACCTAAATATGTTCACTGGCTCAGTGGATATGTCTAGCAAGACCCACCGTCACAGCGGTTCATGCCAATGCGTTGTAAGTTTGATGGATGGGTCCAACAACATGACAGAGCTGTACTGCAAATGTACAATGTCTTTTTTTTGCAGTTTTATATAGCGTGAACTCAACCTGAAGGTATTGAAGCACTTTACATGAGCACCAGTTACGTTACACAAGGATACATTCGTTTTTTGGTAGGCACGGGGACATAAAGTGATTTTCCCAGAATCACAGAATGTTGAGCTGACACCGAGACTCAAACCTCGTGCCCCAGTTCCAAAGTCAGCAGCTCTGACTGTTACACCACATCCTATTTTCAAAAGAAAGAGAAAAAAGGCAGGAATTTATTTTTCAAAATACCAAAACATAGCCCCCTCGACATGGTGAGGGGGGCATTGAGCACTTTTCAATGCCCCTCACCACCAGTTTTTGGCAGTGACAGGCATTGAAAATCATCTATATATTACATAATAATGTGAACAGAAAAAAACATCCCTCATGAATTCAAAATTAATGTTAGATTTGCTTTGGAACATTATTGTATTGCTTTCACATATTTTTGTACCATTTTAAAGAGTTGTAAGCACTCTTTAACACAAGACAAGGGTACATTCTCCTTATTTACACTACACACAGCAAATATTGGGTAACAAAAATACTTGCACATACAATAAAAAATACTCATAAATGAGCATATCACAATACAGGGTCCAAATTTACAGCACTCTGACTGAGTTAAATAAACAAATTAAGGACATACAATGCAAGGATCTTTAAAGTATGATTTTCAAATGACTTCCCAGGGCAGGAAAATTCCTTTAATAGAAAATTTTAACTCCAAAGAATCAGAAAGTTCATAGAGTTCGGTGGCACCACAGGCACAGGTGGATCTTTGTATTTGATCAACCAAAACTTTCTACATGCTCCCTCATATTTGCCGCTGACGCATTTCAACCTCCTTCACACCGGGTCTTATTTATGTGAAGTTATCATCAGGGCGTTTACCCGTTTGATACTGGACACTTAATTAAACAAGTACATTCATAGGGGGGCTATAAGTAGCTGTACAGTGAAACAAAGGAGAACAAATTCTGGAAGTTAAAATCTAGGTACATGCCCCCAGGAGAGTTTTGTGTGGTTCAGAGCTATTTAGAAGACTCCTATATAAGACATGTATCCCTGTGAAAAAAAACACTTTTCCAAGTGAAAACATGAAAAAATGGGCATGCCTCATTCTCATTTATTAGTATGCAAGGGGGTTACCCAATGGAATCACAGGGACCTGGGTTCAATAAGTGTTATGAGGAAGGGGTCCCAGTGGAAATGGAAGACATATAATACACTTCACATGAATTGATCTAAAACAATTATTTTGATCCACAAATTTATTATTCAATAAGGGATCAAGTGTAATTAATACACGTAGCAAAGCAAATAGTCAACTGCATTCATGGTCATACAGTGCCCCAGGAAGGAAAAGGAAGTGATCGTGAGGAGGTAGGGGAGTGATGGGATGGCGTGACAGTAAAATCAACAATTCAAAATATTTTTCACGCTATGAATCACATAGCAGTAAGTGCCACAAGCTTATGGCAACATTATATATGAACAGGCATACGCAATTACGGCAACCACACATGCGAAAAATTGCATTTATATTGTACTATGTGTCGTATGCCTGTTCATATATAATGTTGCCATAAGCTTGTGGCACTTACTGCTATGTGATTCATAGTGTGAAAAATATTTTGAATTGTTGATTTTACTGTCACGCCATCCCATCACTCCCCTACCTCCTCACGATCACTTCCTTTTCCTTCCTGGGGCACTGTATGACCATGAATACAGTTGACTATTTGCTTTGCTACGTGTATTAATTACACTTGATCCCTTATTGAATAATAAATTTGTGGATCAAAATAATTGTTTTAGATCAATTCTTGTGAAGTGTATTATATGTCTTCCATTTCCACTGGGACTCATTCTCATTTACTCAGCACCTATAGATGAAAAAATCTGTACCCTCGTATCCTCTTGAATCTCCTTTTTAAACAATGAGGTACTAAAAATCAAAAGCACAAATAAATCTGGTACTTGAGAAAAGGGTTTGAAAGGAGCACAGATAGCGTTTTGATGACTGAATCGATTTCTAAATACCTTATGGCTCTGCGGTCTTCTCTCTGGAGCGACTTGCCATATTTTTTCATGGAGCTTGTCTTTTTTTGACGGGGGGGGGGAGGGTAACTTTATTTTAGTCTTCCCGTATGCCGCAGGTCTCTCATATGCTCATTTGCTTGGGTCTGTGCGCTTGATTGCAACCTGTATTTATTGCAGTTAGCTTTGAATTTGGCGTGCCAGCCAGAGCCTCATTCTAAAATAATTGGTTTGCAAGTAGGGTTGGGAAATGTAGTTGTGTTCATCTACGTCACCATATATAGGAGGAGCAAGGGTTGTACCAATATTGAGGAGTACAGAGGCAAATAAAAAGATAAGTATGGGATTAAAATTCCATTAAACACAAGCACATATAGTTATTAATTCACCTAAGGAAAGGACCGCGAAAATCTGCATAGATGCATTGTGGAGAATGAAGTGTGATCACAGTGGCTGTGGTATTTTTTTCCTCAGAAGATATTATTGATCTCAGAAAGTTCATTTAAACTTGTTTCCACTGTGTGCAATCTCATTATCATGTGACCTTCGTGCCATAGAAGGGCACCTTCCACATCAATTTTGCTTTTCACCTACTTCAATACAGTTGACTTCAGATCAGAAATGGAGTGCTGATTTTCCAGAAACGGATTCACCATAGGGGCTGACAATGTGCGACACCTGTCTTTTTACATTTCTTTAGTGGCTGCTGAAATAATGTAGGAATGTATGCCTACCAGTTTTATTTGTGTGTAAGGTTCCGAATACACTTCCTTCTTTGTGTTTCATAGGTAATATCCAGAAAGTGAATTGCATCTTAACTATAATTCATTGTAAATTTAATAGTGGCTGCTCTATTGTTTAACCACTCACAGACTTCATGTAATCCTGCCTCAGCTCCTCTCCAGACCATAAATATTTTTGATGAAACATTTACACATGATTATATACTGTATAAGAGAAATCTGCCCAAATATCCATTTCTCTTCGTATTTCACCATAAACATTATCGCCATTTCAGGAGTACAGGAGCAATCCATTGTAGTCCCCTTTATTTGCAAATAGTATTCATGGTTAAAGGAAAATAAATTTAATTTTAGACGAGACGGATATCTGCAGTTCCAGAATAAAAAAGGTGGGCCCCTCAAGGGTCATCAAAACACCAAAACATGGTTTCTAAGGCGTCTTTTTTCAAATTCAAAACTTTTTTAAACGTGTGCGAGATACTGTCATTTACTAAATTCCATATACTCCTCTTTCTTCTTATTTATGAGGTAGTCACAATACGTTTTTCTGCCTTTCTTTAAAAACCTATTTTTTTGCAACAGACAGTTTCCCAGGCGTAGAACACTAAAGTCCTTTCAATTTAACTTAGAGTAAAAACCAAAGTCACAAATGTGTAGACAAATGTGTAAGCGAAAAAATGTGAAAAGACAAAATGACCCCTCACGTACGCACCACCAACAGGGGAACTGGTTGGTACTCACCAGTTGTTCCCACTTTTATCATCATCGATGGTCATTTTGTCTAAAAAAAGAAAGTGTCAAAAAGAAAGAAAAGATTTGCATCAGGTGCAGTGAAATGAGACAGGTCACATCACACGATGTAACCAGATGTAACCGAAAAACAACACTCCCAAAGCAATCTCTTTATTATTTACCGAGTGTTATTTCATCAAGTTAAAATGGACAGGTTGCCTTTCATGCATACCACTTCCAACGCCAACATGTTTCTTTGCCACAGAAATGTAGGCAAATTCTTCAGGGGCAAAACACTTTGTCAAAGCACCAGTATTGGACACACTGTTACGGAAGACTGTCAATTGCAAAAAACAAAACACACAACATTCTGCGTCACTCTCCCTTCTACCAATTAAAAAGTGAGCTCTATTTTGAACTTGTTTTTATGATCATATTCACCCTCAGGTAGCCAATGTCTTTGTACCAGCTTTCACTGTTGAGGTCAACCAGAAAACTCCTAAAATGAGTTCTCCTTATGGATTGACCATTCGAGTATTGTGTCAATCTGAAGCAGAGCTAGAAAGGATTAAAAAATGTTTCAGTAACATGCACCTATCTACAAAGTGAAACATGGCTATTTAATGCCCGATATAAAAAGCATTCATCCATTGATATTACAACCCAGCATGATCGCATATTGTTGCCCCCTTACATTGTAGTGTTGGTTCATAGCAAAAACGTTGCATCTAACCTATATCCTGTTCCACAAAACAGAGGTTAGCCAAAAACAGGTCCCTTTGATCTCTTGCCCGTATAGAGCACCACCCGCTTATGCGACCGCAAACACCTCCCTGTTCCTCCTTACCACCCGGGGCCTCATGGAGCGCCTCAAGGGGTCATGGTCTTATCTCCAAGAATGTCTCCATTGCATCAAAAACAGCATCCTGTGGAATATTAGTGTAAAGGTTTACAATTTCTATTGTCATGGGAAAATCCTCTTGAGCTTCAAAGTGCATACCTTCATGTTTGTTCAAAATGTCTATAATATCCTTTAAATAGCTAGGGATTTGGTGGATCAAGTGTTTCATAAAAACATCAACATACTTTGCTAAAGGCGCCAGGATTGAGTTGAATCCTGAAATTATGGGTCAGCCTAGTGGTTTTATAGGATCATTATGTGTTTTCAGCAGTATATATGTTCCTGGGGTCCTTGGATTTTTAAGCCATCTCCTTTTTCGTGAGTCAGCCACCATTTATGACTTTTTTGACAATGTCGAAAATTTTCTCTACGAACATTGAAGTAAGGTCCCCATTAATTTTTTTGTATTTTGATTCCTGTTGCAATTGACAGTTTATTTCATTCTCTTAATCACTTCTTTCCATGATAACGATAGCCCCGCCAATATTGGCTGGCTTAATGATTCTTTCTTCATCTGATTTCAATCTATCTAGAGCTACTCTTTTACCCTTCTTCAGATTGTTTTTATGTATTTGTTCTTTTCCTCGATCTTGTCTAATTTGTGAAGGATGGATTTCTTAAGCAGCAATAAAACAATGGGAGTGCCATTTGCAGGAGGGAACCCCCACCCCGGAGTGCTATTTGCGGGAGGGCCCCGGGGAGTGCTATTTGCGGGAGGGATCCCCCCATTCACAGTGTCATCATCAATTATGTAATTTCAGATTTTGCGTTGATGTTATCAATGATGTTACAGAACATGTCATGAGTGATGTAATATATGAGGTAATTAGTAGTTCATGATGAGTGCAAGTTATAGTTACTTTACACCACAAGTTATAGGTACTTGGGATACCGATAACTCGAATTTCAGTGGTTTTGTTCATTTAAAACAGTTAACTAACAATTAACATTTAATAAACATTTTGACCTAACTATAACATCCCTTGAGCTTTGTTTTTTCTGTGAATTACTAAGGTTTTTTTAGATGTAAAGTATATATTATTACAATTTTTAACTATACCATCACTAGACTCTGTCCCTACCCTCGCAGGCTATGTGAAGTTACAATATAAAGAGTGTTATTTTAAGTAAGGTAGACTTACTGACTTTCTCAAAGGGTCAGTCCACTAAAATATAAAAAGTGGGCCTATAGGTTTTATCAACATATATAAAGCATACCTATAGTATTTGTCAAGAAATCACCAATAATTATAATTAAATGTATATTTCATTAATTCACACATTGCATTGTTCAATAAAAGTAATTGTCATAAAACATTTTTAATAATGTTTTATTTAAAAAATCTCAACATTTTTCAGGCAACAGAATGCAATGAAACTATCACAGGGGGCTTGCACTCCAGCTAAACAGCATAGAGCTCAAGCTTGTGGTTCTTTAAAAAACATGGTACGCTCTCCTTCAGTCATTGATTTAATTGACATACATTTTTGGCCTGGGAAGGGGGTCCCTCTGGGATGCAACAGGCCTAGAGGCAGGGCATCCCTACCCTGCCCCTTCTATGTTTTCTATCCTTTTTATCAAGATATGGACAGGGGTCCCCGAGTCCTAAAATGCCTGTTGCCACATTTTTGTTGATCTGGTGATATGGTAGCAGCCAATCAGATCCTATCTTAAGAACTGTCAGCTCTGCGGATCCTCTGTGGTAATTCTGAGAAGCTGAAGACCTGGCTTTTCAATTAACCAACCTACCCTAGGCTGGCTAGACACACACCTGCTCAGCACCAGGATATCCTTACAGATGCTAGTGTGCTTTACAAACACACATATCTTCTGATAACACAACCTGCCATAGTGTATATGTGCTGCAGAATACAGCACACACATGCAAAGAGGAAATAATAAGTAGAAATAAAGTTTCTCCTTGTTACGCCTCTGGCGGGCATTCTATTTTGGTGCAGACCCATGTCTATATCACTTTCTAAATATGGATTTGAATCCAAATCCATGGGAGGATGCACAGGAAGTCCAATGCTCCACACATGGAATGCCTACCTTAAGCAAAGTAACGCAGCGTCTGCTTCACTTTTTCTTACAAAGTATTTGTAAATCTGGGTCACAATGGGGGAGTGGCCATGCGAGCAGCCAAGATGGTGGCTTAGGGCAGAGGTCAGGAGACCTCACTTCACTAGCAGCAGTCATTGGGCCCCTACCATGTGTGAAACCTCTTAACAACGTGGCAGGAGGAGCCCGATGGGCCATGGCACTGAGTTGGGCTGAGCCGGGCTGCTGTTGAGGGTGCTACATCTGCTGCACATTGGGGCCCAGTGAGGGCCTCAATGCGCAACTGCTAGTCAGGGACGGGTGGCCTCGGAGATTCGGTTGTGACAGGGGCAGCCAGGGAGCCTGAGGCTATTCACCCACCCACTCCGTCTGCTGTGTCAGGCAAGGTCAACATATACATCACTGGGTGATGCACCCCCTCTACTCAGAGAAGACCGCCAGGCCTGTTGGGCCCGTCTGTGGTGTGCCGGGAGATCCACTGCTCGGCCGGGCAGTTTTGTAAAGTTTAGGTGGTTCCAGCCAGGCCTGCCACTGCTGCCACATGCAGCTCTTGCCCTGGGTATCGGATGCCTATGACACCTCTTACCCCACCCTCCTAGCTCTGCATTAGCTGAAGGTGCCCAGCGGGAGACATTGGACTCCTCACTCCCGAGTTCGCTAGCAATCTGGGAGATGGGGCCCAGTGAACGAGACCCAGGCCCATAGCAAATGTACTGCAGAATATCTCACATCCCGCTACACATAGTCCATATTTCTCACTCTCCAGCCCCCGCTTGTTGCTCTGTGGTCTGGGCCGGACACAGGCAGACTGTTCCCTGTAGGAGTCTGAAGGGTAGCGCCCCCTAGGATACCGGCCGACCCCCATCCAGAGACAGTTTTAGTGACAGTAAGACCCCTCCTCACTAGGTCATCACCATTTGGAAGGATGACACCAAACAAGGAAAACTATCTTTTGATGTGAGGAAAACATAATATTGAACGGACTCCATGCCTGATGGAGACCTGGATCACCTGCCAGACCGGTCGGGCATGGGAGACTCCACTGCAACGCTAGTGTTGGATCTCAAAACTAGCCTGCAATCTATTGATGTGAAAATTGCTACCATGGTGGCTTGGCTGGACCACCAGACACAGCAGTTGGACTAGCAATCTGTAGGATTTGATGGAGCGAAGAGGAGAATTTCAGACCTCGAGGTTGACCTTACTAAAACTAAGTCTATATTGGTGCGACTAGAGAAACAGACCCTGGCTGTGGCAACCAAAAATAAGGATTTGTAGGCAAGATCAAGCCAAAATATTGTTTGGATAGCTGGCATAGAGGAATCCATGAATACTGGTAAAATGGCCACGTTCATTGAAACCGTAATGGCTGACCTGTTTGGCTGAGATAACTTATCCACCATGTGGACTCCAGACCCCCCAACGTGATCCCCACGAGACCTGTTATGCATGAGTCCTGAATTTTCAGGACCGGGACCCCATCTTATGATTGTCAAAGGAGCAGAGCCCATTGCATTTCCAGGGCTCACTGATCCCTATCTTTTTGGATTTCCCGATGGCGGTACAGGAGGTGTGCCAATAATTTGTGGAAGTCAAACACATACTACGTAATTGCAATGTGTTATATGCAATGCTATACCCTCCTCAATTGGCCCATTCAGAACTCTGAACTCTCCATGCTCAGCATTCAGTTCCCCATCCCACTCCACACATAGTGGATCTGGATGACTTAGGGTTGACGTAGAGGACTTTAACAAAGCGGGCGAACTGGATATGCTAACCTAAACCAACGAGCCTCACTCTGGGACACTCCATATTCATTACTGCTTGGGGGTGGGCTTGATCCAGCGCAACCCCGGGTGCATGGCCCAGGCGTACAAAAGACCTGCATTGATGCTGGTGGTGGGATCTCATTGACTGCTATACAATATCATTATTAACCCCTACTTTTCGACTGTGAGTCAGAGGGCACTGTACCACCTGTTTGGTTTAATTTGGGATTTTTTGGGAATAGCTTTCAAGCATGACCTTCTTGAGGGTCACAGTGGTTCATTGTTTGGGGAATTGTACTACTGCCAGTTGAAGATTTCAGTGTAGGTTTGGATAGAGGGGGAATAGAGTTTTTGCACTTTTGTGTGTTTCATTTTACTATATGTGATCACTTGGGTATTCTGATGTTATAGACCAATATCCTGTGACTATATTGCACCAGCACCATATAATCATCACTTACCACAATGGCCCCCCACTAGGAAAAACATGTCAATATTATCCTGGAAAATCCGGGGCTTAAATGTCTATTGCAAAGCATGTCAAGAACTCGCGTACTTGGGCATACATTCCATAGACTTTGCAAGTCTACAAGAAACGCATCTATCTTAGTGTCCTAAGCAAAACTTTGCATGGAAATGGGGTCCTCACCGGTTCTTCTCCTCCTACAGCACATACTCATGTGAGACCTGTATCCTACTGCACCCACGTGTTGATTTCCAACTCCACCACTAACACACAGATTGCTGATTTGTGGCCGTTACAGGATCCCTCAATCACATAAAGATGGCCTGGGTAAACATGTAATCACCAAATACTAATTTCCCCCATTTTGTCTTGGATTTTATCAATATCTTATGACATACAGAAGTTGACACAATACTCTAGGGAGGGGAGTTTAACTTTGTACTGAACCCAGAACTTGACTGCACTGGTACAAGACTCTCGCTTCATACAAATTCTGTTACTGACCTGAGGGGTGCCATGGATTTCTTTGAACTCAGAGACCTATGGCGACTCCCACATTCCTCCTCCAGGGAGTACACATCCCCTTCTCACCACAACTCCTCTTCTAGATTGGACTATTGGATTTCAACATCTGACCTGGGTGCTTAGGTCATGGATATTACCCACTTACCTCATACCCTTTCAGACCACATCCCTGTCAAAATACAGCTGTTGTTTCAGGTATCCCAACTGTACAGACCACATAGGCACATCTCTGTAGATTGCCTTCTAGACCAAGCCTTTCACAAAGAACTGCACACAGCCATAACAAACTATTTCAAGATCAACAAGAGCACAGTGGACAAATATGGTACGGTATGGGAGGACATTCAAGGCCTACATTAGGGGGTGGCAATAGCGAAAAACATTGGAATCCTTTGCAAATTACTGGGATTTCTCACACATCTAGAACAGAGACTCGGGGAACTAGAAAACTGTGCATCACTCATTCACCTTCATTCAACAATGAAGGAGCAGCACCAACTCCCTAAGGAATGGCTAGATCTGGCAGACAGGGAACTACACTACTTGGCACAATAGAACTGTGAAGGGGAAAGTCTGGGCAAAACCCTTTCCTGGCTGCGAGAGGTAGAAGGGTACCATTCACGTCATCACATCCAAAACAGGTGCCACCTTGCTGGACAATTGACAGATTCTGCCCAAGTTTGAAACTTACTACGCAAGCTTATATGAGACCCGAACCACGGGAAATACAGATTCCATCTAGACCTATCTCAGTGAAATTACCTTGGTCTGGCTGGTACGCAGCCATCAACAGAATATGAGTCACCCTATCTCATTGGAAGAGGCAATAATGGCTATTGACTCCTGGACAAAGTGCCAGGCTCGCATGATTTTACAAAGCACACAAACATGCACTACTTTTCATCTTTTTGAGGTATATGCCCAGGCACTCACAGATGGAGTGCTTCCTCCTATGCTGCACAAGACAGTGATCTTGGTGCTACCCAAACCCTGGAGGGACGCTACCCAGTGTGCCTCTAATAGGCCTTTGGTGCTACTCAATTGTTATAACAATACCCTAACTAAGGTGGTTATGAATCGGCTGTCCATGTTGCTCGAAAAGATGGTCTCCATGGTGCAGACTGGTTTTGTACCCCACAGATCCACCTCTATTAACCTGTGGACGGTGTTTTCCATTTTCAACCAATTCATACCAGAATCCGAGACAGCATACGTGGAGAAGTGTGGCTCAATGATTAGAGCGGCAGACCCTGATGCAGAGGTCTAGCCCGGGACCAGGGTTCGATTCCCCGCCTCGGCGGGTCTTGGGCAACTCTGGGCAATAGCTCTGCAACTCTGAGCAACAGCTTGCTTAATCTCCACAACGGCCCCCCACAACGCTAAGGATGCCTGGCCTTCACCCTGGGGGTGCCCAGTGTTGTGGAGTTGACTGTCTAGTAGTTGGGGTGGGAGGAGCTAGGTGGGCTGAGGGGAAGAGGTGGGGTCAGGAACAGGAAAGGGCAGTTAGTGTAGGGACGGGGACTGAGCAACACGAGAATAAAGAGCTCTTCTAGAACCAGTCGTGTCCGTGTGAGTAATTAGCTGGGGACACGACAGCTGGCGACGAAGGTGGGATGAAACTGTGACCCCCCCAGAACGAGCCCCGTCCCGCAGCGTCGAGCGCCCAGAGCTCCGCTGTGACCGTGGTCCCGAGGCGCCACGGAAAAGCCCCGACGTGGAAAGGGAAACCTGAGCGCAGTCAGGCGGCCCCAGAGCGTGGGCAGGAAAACAGACGGTGCGCCGAACGAGGGCGCCGGAACCGAGGACAGCTCGCGCTGGACGCGCGAAGCCCGCCCAGATCAGAGACAGGGCGCCAAGAGACAAGTGCCGGTCGCGCTGGAGGCGCGAGACCCGCCTGCCGACACAACAAACCGTGAGTGAAAGTCGGGAGCCCACTCCGACATTACCCCCAACTCACCGCCTGATGCTGCGCAGGAAGCCGATGCGCGAGACAGAGCGCCAGGTCGGCGCGCGGGTAGCCAGGAAGCAGCGCTGAGGGATCCATCAGCCGAGCGTTCCCCACAGCGTGAGCTCATCTCGAGCGGCAACCGAGAGACGCCTGCAGGCGCGAGCTCAGCGATGCAGAGACGCGTGCATACCCTGAGAGAGTGAAGGGGAGCCACGTGTCGTGCCATAGGGGGCGGCCATTGCAAGGTCAGGCAGCTTTAAGGACAGGCCCTATCAAAATTGAGGGCGGCCATCTTTGAGTCAGGCGGACGCTTCAAATGAGCCCTGACAGCCTCAAGGGTACAGCCAAGAGCCACCAGTAAGCGATCAGTGCCCGTGGGCACAGCAGCAAGCAGCAACAAACAAGCATTGGCAGGCACAGCAGCAAGCAGCAACAAACAAGCATTGGCATCTACAAAGTCTACAAAAACCTCCAGAAGTAAAGGGAGCGGACGCCAGCAGCTGCAACCAGAGTCAAACATCAGGACCGAAACTTCATCCCCAGGATGTCCAACACTCCCGCGCCAGGCGCACAGGATGCTCCCGCCAAAAAGGAAATCAAGGGCACGCACCTGCGAGCGCCAGAACCCCTAACAATCACGACAGGGAGCAGCATGGGCCTCAAGTGGCAGGAATGGCTGGAGGATTTTGAGGACTATGTCAAGGGTTCCAGGATCGAGACAGACGAGGACAAAATAATAACCCTTCGCAATCTAGGAGGGCGCGAGATCAGCAAGATAGTGCGAGAGATCCCAACCGCCGACAGCGACACCTATGTCAAGGTAAAAGACATATTGAACAACCGTTTCCTGCACAAACGAAATGTTGATTATGAGAGACACAAATTTCACCAACAGCACCAGGACAAGGATGAGCCACTAACGTCCTTCATACACCGACTAAGGCGTCAGTCCCAGTACTGCGACTTCACAAACTTCTCCCCAGATGCGGCCATCAAGTCTCAAATTATCTCGGGATGCCATTCAGAGTCACTGAGACGAAGACTACTAAGGAAGCCACAAGAGTTGGCGGAAATCGAGGAGAACTCACGAATATATGACCAAGCCGAAGAGAATGCAGCGGAGATCGAAGTTAAACCTAGCACTAGCCGAGAACATGCCAACCGCGTCTCCGACCGACGACATGGCCGACAGGCCTACCGAGGCAACCCGCGTGACAGATCACGCCGATCCAGATTCTCACCCAGACGCCGAACAGATTACCGGCCAAGAGACTCAGAGAGGAGAGACCGACGACCCGAACGCACAAGACGGTGCTACAGGTGCGGGTATGATTACCCCCACATTGACTCGTGCCCTGCCATGGGCCAACGCTGCCGGAAATGCGGACGATCCAATCATTTTGAGGTCATGTGCAGCGAGTATCACCGAGAACAACGTAGCGGTGCTGACCAACGCACCAGCCAGCCAAGGTCTTCAAGGACAGAAACCAAGCGGCACCACGCCAGAGCCGTTCAGGATGAACCTGCTCACTCCCCAGCGTCGTCTCACTCCAGTCGTGAGTCCAGACGGTCCTGATGGGATCGCCGATCCCCCTCAAGAGAGTCCAGATCCTCCTCATCCAGGCGATCGTTCTACACCACCGAGTATGTCAACATCGCTGACAACGATCAGCTCAAACGTTACCCCCGGCTCGATATCATGGTGGGCAACCATGCAGCGAAATTCGTCATGGACAGCGGTGCCTCTCTCAATTACATCTCTGTGGCTGAGCACGAGCGCATGGTTCCCAAGCCTCACCTGCGCTTTGCACCTGTTCGAGTATACACATGGATGGCGAGAAAACCACTCCCATGCCTGGGGAAGTTCGACACCACCCTCACACATGGCGATATCACCATCCCCGCCGTCATTCACGTCATCAAGGGACCTGATGCCGACTGCCTGCTAAGCCTTCCGACTGCGGAGCGCTTACGCCTCGTTCACATTCTTTTCAACATAAATGACAGCTCCAACTACGCTGTGAAATACCCAGCTCTATTCAAGGGCCTAGGCAAACTAAAAGGCCGGCAAGTACATCTGCACATCAACGAGCGAATCAAGCCCATTGCTCAACATCCACGGCGAGTGCCGTTTCACCTGCAACCCGCGGTGGCTCAAGAGCTGCAAGACCTTCTGGATGCCGACATCATCGAACGCACCGAAGGACCCACTCCCTGGGTGTCCCCGGTAGTCGTTGTGCCAAAAAAGGGGACCCCCGACAAGGTCCGTCTCTGTGTAGACATGCGCCTGCTGAACACGGCAATCGAAAGGGAGAGGCATCCCGGCCCACACCTGAGCGATATGATTACAGCCCTCAATGGAGCCACGGTCTTTTCCAAGCTAGACCTCAACAAGGGCTATCACCAGCTCGAGCTAGATGACAGCTCTCGCTCCATCACCACGTTCGCCACGCACCTCGGCCTCTTCCGGTACAAGCGCCTCAGCTTTGGTGTGTCCTCAGCAGCTGAAATTTTCCAAGAGACAATTCGACTAATCATCCACCACATTCCAAATTCTCTCAACTACAGCGATGACATTCTGGTGTATGGCGCAAACCTCCGAGAACACGACATCGCCCTTGACCGCGTCTGCCGGGCTCTGCTAGACGCAAACCTGACCCTTAATAAGGACAAGTGCGAGTTCCATCAATCGACACTGAAATTCTTTGGACACATTTTCTCATCCAGCGGCATGAAACCTGATCCAGACAAGGTGGCTGTGCTCAACAACACCAAAAGCCCTGAGGACGTGAACGATCTACGCTCCTTCCTTGGGATGGCGAGCTACTGTGCTCGCTACATCCGCGACTACGCCACGATAAGTCATCCGCTGAGGCTCCTCACGAAATCCAACCAGCCCTTTGAGTGGACCTCAGACTGCGAGCGTGCCTTCAGAGACATCAAACGGGCGGTTGAGTCGTCTGACTGCTTGTCCTACTTCAACCCCAAACGGAAAACAGAGATCACTGTAGACGCCAGTCCCGTAGGTCTGGGTGCGATCCTGGCCCAATATGACGACGACTCGGACCAACGGAGGATCATCGCCTACGCCAGCCGCAGCCTCACTGACCCGGAAAGGAAATACTCTCAGCCTGAGAAGGAGAGCCTGGCGGTCATATGGGCGTGTGAGCACTTCCACATCTTCATCTATGGGAAGCACTTCACGCTCATTACTGACCATCAGGCACTCGTGACGATATACGGAAACCCGAAGAGCAAGATGCCTCCCAGGATTGAGCGATGGGGCCTCCGGCTGCAGGAGTACACCTTTACAATCATTCATAAACCGGGGAAGGGTGACAACCCTGCTGATTACATGTCCCGCCACCCCCGAGACTCTCCGGTACCAACTTCATCCATAGCAGAGGAATACATCCACTTCGTGTCAAGCCATGCTCGCCCTCCAGCCATACCAATGGACACCATCCGCGAAGCAACCAACAAAGACGCCGTTCTGCAGATCGTGATGAAGCGAATACTGTCCAACAGGTGGAGGCATCATCCGCAAGACGACGAGGAAAACCCTGACGTTAGAAGTGAACTCCAAGCGTTCCGACACGTCTCTGATGAACTTTCAATTACTGAAGATGGCCTTCTTCTAAGAGACCACCGGATAGTCATCCCGGCCACCCTCAGACAAGGTGTAGTCGATCTAGCACACGAAGGTCATCGGGGGGTCGTCTCCACCAAGAGAGCACTCAGAGAGCGTGTCTGGTTCCCTGCTCTGGACCAAATAGTCGAAAACACCCTGAAGGACTGTCATCCCTGTCAGCTAACTGGCCCCAGCACGCCGCCGGCACCGCTCCAAATGACCCCGCTACCGGACGGCGTATGGCAAGAAGTTGCAATGGATTTCTACGGGCCTTTGCAGTCCGGGAAATATGTGATCGCCATTGTAGATGAATACTCCCGGTTCCCAGTGGCTCAATTCATCCCTTCCACCAATGCCACCTGTACTCTCAAAGTACTTGAGGAGGTTTTTGCAATCTGGGGTGTTCCCAGAATCATCAAAACAGACAATGGGCCCCCGTTCAACGGGCACGAATTCAGTGACTTTGCGAAACAGATGGACTTCCAACACCGCAAGGTCACCCCGCTCTGGCCACAAGCCAATGGGACTGTTGAACGTTTCATGTCCACCATCAAGAAAACCTTCCAACAGGCCACCGCCGAGAAAAAGGACTTGCAATCAGCGCTGAATGAAGTCCTCTGTGCATATCGGACCACTCCTCACTCCACGACGGGTGTCTGCCCTGCCACTCTCATGCTTGGGAGGACACCGAGAACTCGGATCCCAACCTGGGAAGGCGCACTGAGGAAGCCTCTTTCAGACCATCAGATCAAAGACATGGCTGCAACAGATCGATATCACAAGGAGAAGATGAAGGAACATGCTGATCTCAAACGGAGGGCCCGATCCCCTTCCCTCAAGGAGGGCGATAGAGTCCTTGTTAAACAAGAACAGCGCCAGAAAACTGACTGTCGCTTCAAAGATGAACCCCTTACAGTCGTGCAGCAGAAAGGCACAATGGTGACCGCGGAGTCAGAGAACAGGCGGGTCACCCGGAATGCATCCCACTTTAAGAAGTGCCCTCCTGAAAGGCGTGACTGCACGCCCGCTGCCTCCGTGCAGGAGAACCCTAGCCACCCAGAATCTGGCGCACCCGACTCTGCACCCTGCATGGAACCAGAACCTGTGGTCGAGAACACTGTGTCCACCCCGGTTCGCCCCCGACGCCAGGTACAGCCTCCAAAGAGACTGATTGTTGAAATGGACTAACTTCATTTTGCTGTTTTGTTAAGAAAGGGGGAGATGTTGTGGAGTTGACTGTCTAGTAGTTGGGGTGGGAGGAGCTAGGTGGGCTGAGGGGAAGAGGTGGGGTCAGGAACAGGAAAGGGCAGTTAGTGTAGGGACGGGGACTGAGCAACACGAGAATAAAGAGCTCTTCTAGAACCAGTCGTGTCCGTGTGAGTAATTAGCTGGGGACACGACACCCAGGAGTGGACGCCTCACAGGGAAAGCCAGGACGGGTTCCACAGCGGTATTCATACAAGCGCCTTGAGACCCTAGTGGGTGAGTAGTGCGCTATACAAGTATCAATGTACATTTTTTTACATACTGAAAAGGCATTTAACTCCTTGAAGTACCCACTTCTCAAGAAAACACTTAGAGGGTTTGGCACGCCTAGGGGATTCCTAGCACTGATTCAACTGCTCTACACACACCCAACTGCTATAATCACAATTAATGGTCTAGTGTCCGAACCATGCCTGGTGGAAAGGGGTACCTTACAGGGATGGCTCCTATCTCCCCTACTGTTCATCCATGCCACGGATCCCCATAGTTCGACATCCCCAAGAACGGCATCAACACCTGTCCCTTAGAATACCTGGTTCGATGGGTCATGGACTCAGTTAAATGCCTAGGCAATGTTATGTACAGATAGGTGGAGACCATAATTTGATTACATCATGGTTCAGCCATCAACACACTGCAGCACCAACTAGACTTCTGGGTAAGTCTCCCACTCTCTGGCAGGCAGGGTGGCATTACTAAAAAACATGGTGCTGCCTAAATTCCTTTATCTATTTCAAAGCATGCCTATTGACCTCAATAGGAACTTTTTCCAAACACTTAAAACTTTATTAATTAAACTTCTCTGTGGCAATTAGACTGCACGGATATGGTAGGACACAATGTCGCTTCCATGGGAGTGGGGGAGTTTCAAAGTACCTGACTTTTAATTCTACTATTATGTGGCACAATGTCATTTTGTGGCGCAGTGGTACCACCATACAGCACACCTCCCTCACTTAGTGCTTGAATGGCAATGGGCAGATGACAACCCTTTGGAAATCATAATTTCATAAAAGCTGCTGAGGCCCCAGAGAGAGGTGCAGATGGTTGTTACCACATGTTGGGCGTGGCGCACTCTGTGCCGTAAAACGGGCTGTTCCTCTCTATACTCATCAACTATGCCTGTTTTTAGTAACCCTTTGCTTCCCCTCACCTCAGAACGGGTGGTGCAGCAGATCATGCAGGACATGGCCATATCAGTAGGGGTGGGTGGAACTCGCAGAGTTTTACTCTGCAGAATTCCGCACAGTTACATAAAAACGTAGTGAGATTCCTCTGAGTTCCGCAAGCGGTGGAATTTCGGCATGCTGCACTGCTCATTCTGTGCTGTAAAATCAGTGTGAACTGCACTACGCACCACGCCAGAGGGTGCTGCTTCTTTCTGCCACTAATAGATTTTCTAGTCAACACAAAGGGTACTGACCTGATGCAACCGCCCGCAAAAATTTCAGGAGTGTAGGAACTCTACGCCCGCAACATGTTAACATTTGCCAGACCCTGCTGTTCTGCCAGGGAGAAGATCCCAGGCTATCTGGCAGAAGCTATTCAGTTTGCACCTCTGACACTGCTGATAACCTCACCCTCTACAATGAGGTGGGTATCTCTGCTGTATGTCAGCATGTCACAAGGTCGAGTGGTCAGGACAATGCTGTCCTGGCGCACATGGGATTGACGACCTGGGGATACCGTTGATGGACATGCTGTGGGGATCCTGCTGTAATCAGATGGGATGCATCTCCATGAATTATGGACACAAACACTTACACTTCAAATACATGCATAGAGTGTATAGTAAACTAGCCCACTAACACTGTATAGACCCATCTCACCCTCATAATGGCACCTGTTGCGGGGCAGAACACGCAGGTTTCTTACACTTGACATGGGAACCCTGTCCTATCAAGGCATATTGGGAGATGGTACTAGTCTTGTTTGCTCAAATGACAGACCATCATTTCTTGGCTCACCAACTCATAACATTTTTGGGTTATGTCAAGGACACCCCCAGGGTTACCAGGTTCTTCATGACACTAGTGAAGCTCCGGGTGAAGCACAGAGTTGTGATACACTGGGGAAGCTGTAGCACTCCTAGGATCACCTATTGGCTTCAAGATTTAACTATACGCAATGACTGAACTGAAACCTTTACACTGATGCTCCCGATCACCTCAAGACTCAAAGGCATATGGGGCACCCTAAAGGCGTACCTAGCAGAACAGGACACCGCAACCCATGGGTCTAGCTGTAATGACAGGAGGGCCCGAGGCTAATGCTGCCAACTAGCCCACCATATTACCACACTCGGCACAACTAACTACATTAGATAGGAACTGAGGTTGGGGAGTTAAGATGATGGTAAACTAGAGACTCATTGGGTATTGTATTGCTTTTAGTATTAAGTGTGCTGACAATGGAGAACATGGAATTCACTGATTGCATGTGTTTGCCTTTTGTAGCCATTACTTATGTCAACCTCCGATATTGACTAATGTCACTCATAAACTCTTGGATCACAGAAGTGTAGTGTAGTTCCTATATTCCCAATAGGCTTTGCGCATTGGAATAACATAAACGGTAGTTTAGACGTAGGACTGAGGTCGACTAGGTCTCTACTGAATATGTTAGACTTAATTAGGTATGCCAGCTAGCTCAGAGGACACTAGAAACTTTCTCGAATGAACAGGGAGGAGTTAACTTCCCTGATTAGACAAGAAGGGATTAGTTTCTGAAAACCGCATAAACATGACAACTTTGCTCCCTCCAGAATAAGGAGTATATCTCCAGAGTCGTGTGAAAACAATAGATAGCTATGTCACTAAGTCAATCGTGCATGCTTAGATTCACCAGAGTGCAGAGAAATAGAGAGACAGGAGTTTTCAATAAAATGTGTTATTTTATTGAGCAGTCTTCTTTCTCATGCAAGAGAACTGAATTGCCACAATTGCAATACTTATCATGAAGTAGAGTGTGTACAGTAAAAGGAGTATTATGAAATAATACTGCAAAAGCATTGATATCGTTTCTGAGCCATATGATACTTAAAACGGATAAAATATATACAATACATACAATGATAAAAGTTGACTAAACGTACTCAACTGGTGCTTCTAAAATACGCCTACCCCGGTGTACCTAACCTAAGCCTAGTACGTGGGAAGGAGTAAGTGAGCTGCAGTTTAAGTTAAGTTAGTTTTGCCAAGAATCTGATTCAAGAATTCTCTAAGGATCTAATCAGCTCCGTACCTTGGTTTTAGAATGAAGGTCTTGAATCTCGTTCTCAGGACTCGATCTTCCAGCAACCCGCAAGGGTGACTGGAAACACTGGAGCTGGATTTTCTCAGTAAGAGAAAAGACAGCGTCTCTCTCAGTGCGTCAAATGGGAGGGTCGGCTTCCTTCGGCACTCGCATCAGCTCGGCTTTGGGTAAGTAGATAGCCGCTCTGCTCCAAACCACCGTGTGTTGGTTAAGGCAAATGCTGGTATATTTATACCTGGAAGGTGCCGTGTTTGACGTAAGGTTGGACATAAGACGTCACCAAGAACTGTCCCTAAGAACTGGCAGTTCTTTCAGGACTCGCAGGAGTTCTAGGACAAATCAACACAAAAGCAGGGGGAATTCCCGGGCTGCTGGAGGTTTGGTTTGTTTAAAGAACGCTTTGTACTTTCTAAGAGTCCAGGGAAGCAGCCTTGCCGTATTTGTACTGCATTGGCTATGACTAAATATGGATATGATTCTTATGTCTTTATAAGGATATGATTTGTTATAACCACATAAGGGCATAAATCGGGAATATTTAATTAGGGTCCTAGATACGTTCACAACACCCACTCCAAGTATAATGTCCATCATTACTAAATACTAAGTAATATATAAACATATAAGTGTGCATGTGTTTTCCAGCCCACCCCAAAATACATCAAATGCATTTGAAATGGTATAGATACACGAAAATTAGTATTATACTGTACGCTTTCAAGCAGTGGTATCATTCAGATAACATTTTGTTCATTTAGAATGTCGACTGAATGAATCACGAAAATTACATTCATGTAATGGCTCTTAATACAGAAGAAAAAGGCCGAGACCATTTCATCACATATTTATATAAGATTGTACATATGCTAGAGGCTGATTCAAAATATTGTCTCTAGAGTCTCTAAAAATAGAAGTTCTGTTCTCTAAGAATAGTTCTACTTTAAGCAGAGTCCCATGTGCCAAAAAAAAGGTAAATATTTTGGAAATTGGGAAAAAATAATTTCGCTTTCATGGGAAAAATAGTTCCAAGTATTTTCAGCAGTGCTGTTTATCAACACTGAAGGCCGAATTCAAAGTTCAGGGAACGCTGTGTGCTCGCTATTTCAAATATTATTCTTGTTGTTAGGAGAGAACATTACCTCAGATAGGCCAGCAAAAAACGCGTTTACCACAGTAGGTGAAAGTTGGGCCAACTCCGAAAAAGTTGAAATAGTGCATATATGCGATGCATTGCCATCATCAGTGTTTAGATCAGCAATGGTGTGTGGTGCCGCTTTCATCTCGTACTTCACCGCTGTGAGAAGTTGGCCTGATATATGATGCTCACTAATTCTAGTGGTCACCTTGTATCAGTCCAAACAACCCTTATGGTGATTGGTTGTAAGTCAACCTTATAGACCAGCTATACTAGTAGCGTGGACAAAAGCAGTCTTTAGGCTAAACTCTGAATGGCATGTGAAGCCAGCTGTTTTACCACATATAACCCCTTGAATACCAAGTGAAAGGACACCACACAGGTTGTTATGAAAATAAACAGATATTTATTAACTAACATACACCTCTGAACTCTTTATGAGGTCAGAGGGCTAAGCACATGGCAATACTCAAAAGGAAATACGAGTTCGCACAGTATTTACAAGAACACCTGAGGGGCGCAACAAACCATATACTAAATAAATGGAATGCGAAAGTCAATCAAAGGAATGGGGCTGTCCAGAGGCTGTAGGATCGCTGGGACCACACTACCCTAACTGGAGGTAAGTAATATGAGGCCCACGGAACGCGTATGCAGAGTGTAAACTCACACGCGAGATGCGTACAATCGTCTATGGACAGTACAGTTTAAAGAAAAGGTGAGTACGGACGTCCCTGACTAGATAGGGCTAAAACGACTGTGGAGCTGGACACTAGGAGAGTCAAGCTACCCTTGAACACCGAAATGCTCGTGTTACCTCACCCACAGGCTGCGGGTGCATAGGTGCCAAGTCGTGTTGGGTTCCGGCGTTGAAGTCTATGGAGCCTGGAGGAAAAGATGCTGCAGGCGGTCAGGAGGAAGATGTCCGGTGTGATCCAAGGGTGGATCAGTGAAGAAAAGAACCTGAAAGCAGAGGGGACAATGTTCAAAGTCACTAGCCAGTGACTGGAGTGGAACCAGGAGTGGAACCAGATGTTGTCGTCGCGATCAGGTGAAGGTGGACGCTTTTCTCTGCAGCTACGTGGACCAGGTGGTGTCTTCGACGACCAGGATGGAGGCACGAGCTGTCCCACTGTTATGGCTGCCTTTTTGCTAGCTCTTTGGAGAAGGAGAATGATGGAGAATGACTCCAGCCTATCACCCCCATAGCATAGGGATTAGGCCGACAGACAGGGACCCTGTCTGTCATATATTAGGGCATTTTCGTACCATTTTCCTTAGAGTAAGGCTTATGAATTTAAGTTAGGGGATAGATATATAAGTATTAGTCATGATTTGCTCATTTGCTAACATGCTAGGCTATTTTCCATGGAGCTATGCATATTGTGGGCTCCGTAGGCCTTAAACGAGACAGACTCCATTTTGCTTTCTGCCTGGTAGCTCGAGAAGGCTTTCTAGGTGAAGTGTAATGTTTTAGTTTCAAGCTGTTGTTCGCTTGGAGAGAACCGGTTCAGGCTGACCCTTATCGAAGGAATGTATTTTTCTCCACTCCGAAGACACAACTTCAGGCCGGCCGGCTGGGAAAGTGTCCTTGGTACGGGGAGGTACAAGAATTTGGTGGGCGGCAGGTTACTGGCCGTGAATTTCCATGAAGGAACGGGCTTTGATATTAGCGAAGGTGTTAGTCAGTTTGTCAGTTAGTCCGTAGGCGGCATCTAGCCGTTAGCATCTCTGCCATTACTCATTTTCATGGTGGACAAGTCGCCATCTTTGAAGTCGGAGAAAGATTTAAGACCGAAACTCTCTGAGAAAGACTGAACGAGAAGTAGCGCGGAGCGCACTGATACAGAGAGAGAGAGAGACGGTAGCTAATAATCAGCAAGGTTCCGGTGTCCTGAGGGGAAGCAGACGAGGTTGAGCCTAGCGGTGCAGACGTGTACTTGTGACGGCTGAGGGTGACTGCAAGGCGAGCCAGGATACAGAGACGAGAAGGGAACCTAAATGACTGCCGAGTCCAGACTTCCCACTAATAAGGTGACCTCTGTCTAACTTTAATAGAATGTGCACTCTAATCTCTACCTTTTTTTTTCCCTTGCAGAAGTTATGTTGCATAGTAATGTGATTTGTGTCTATTGTTAATAAATACCCTAATTCTTATAGAATTATTGTGTACCTGGTGTTCGTGTTCAATCTTGGTAAACTACATTTCTAGTCAAAAGCTGTTTAGGTGAACGGATGAGAAATCCCGATCAGGTAAATGGTGATTGAATAAAGAGGGAGTGAGTGGACCTTTGATGCCAAGAGCAGGGAGTACACTATTCAATCTGGAACTATATTCAAAGTTATTATTGTAGTTTTATTCCGAGTAGGTAACTGAGATATTATCCTGATAACTGTTCATAGGAATGTGGTCGTCGTTGATATGCGGCGTTAATGAGAGCACTGGGGGGGATTACCAGTGTGTATACCCACTGGATTGTGGCTTGAATAAGTGAGAACACTAGGAGGTTGAACTAGTGTGTAGTTTCGCAGGATTGCGAACAGTTTGGAAAAGGGAGCATTGGGTTTTGCAGGCCCATGTGTAGACACACCGGATTGTGTGTCAGATCTGCCCTAGGGTAGAACGGTCTGGGTCGGGGTGGTCGCGAGACCAACTGATGTGAATAAGATATTGTAGAAAATCCGTACATACATATATTGTCATTCCCCATCCTTAGGTGCGACCTATATATATATATATATATATCTGTATATCTATTCATTGTGGATACGATCTGAGGAGGGAAGGTGAGTACGTTTTGGCTGGGTCACAGGGGCCCCTGGGGGCTGATCCCATCTAAACAGAAAATCCAGCCATTACATCTGGCGTCACGAACTGTTTACGAAGCCTGTGTGCATTGTGTTGTTTTAATCTTGTTGGTTTGCGCTCGGCTTGTACGTATAACATTTTGTTTATAGTTGTGTATATATAATTTTTTTTGTGTCATTATGTTTGCGAAAAAATCATCGTCGGTTTTCAAATTACCGATTCAGATTCCCGGCTGGGAATGTACTCCTTATGAGGCTTTGGCCCGTGAGTGGGCCGATTCTGCTGGTTTGAGTGAAAATTGGTCTTCATGCTTGGAGCAGGCGGAGCCTGCCGATGTTGTGTCGTGCTTGCAGAAAGCGCCAGTAGTGAAAGGTGATGAGCTTCCTATTTTAGGACGCAGAGGGTGGATTGTTCTTAATGCATACAGAATAATGCATGAGAGGTTTGTTCAACTACAGAAACAGTTTAAAGATATGGAAGGACAGTGTGTTGAATTGCAAAATGCGCATACTTTATTGCGTTGTCAAAATAAACTGCTTGCTGACAAACTTGAAACATATCAGACCATTGCCGAAAGGGCTGCGGTCCGTATTGCACGATATAAGTATAAACATCGTCGTGGACGTGTGTCTTCACGCAAAGTGCGTATGGTTGTAGCAAAAGCTGGAATGGATTGGAACCCCGATGAGTGGGACGGTAATATCTGGGATTCTCATACTTCTGACTCCTCGGCAGAGGAGGGTGACAAGCGCGAGTCTTCTCGCTCCGGACGTGATTGTAAATCTGCTTCACGTATTGATTCAACTCCCGATTGTGACCGTGCTCGTTCTTCCCGTGTGGATGACGTAGCTTGCCCTGATTGTGCTGTTAAATCTAAGATGCGGGCTTCCTCGGAAGCTCTTCCCGCAGTTTCTGCTCACCCGCTTTTTCGACGAAAATTACAACAGGCCCCTGGTAATCCGGGGGGTATAGCTCTTGACTGTATTGAAGACTTTACTCAGCAGGAGGTTAGTGACATTTTGCAACGATTTCGACAACGGCCTGGTGAGGCCTTGCTTACCTGGATGGTGCGCCTTTATGAGCTTGGCGCTGCCGGTATTATGCTCGATGCTGTTGATTGCTTACGATTTTGCTCTTTGAGTTCTGATTCTACGATTCAGGATCATTTTCGGAATTACAATGGTGCTGGTCAAATTTCTTTGCTCCAGCTTGCGTCTGACGGCTGTAATCATAAATATCCAACTGAATCTGATTGGCCTACTGATGAGAAACCGTGGTACACTCTGTGCGATGCGTCGTAACGTTTAAAAGAGGAAGTCATGAAAACGTCTATCTTCCTTAGTACTGCTGACAAGTTATTGGATGGTCTTTTAACATCTTCTGTGCGTAATCGCATTATTTGTTCTTCTCCTGTTGCTTACAAGCAGGTCATGATGACATTATTGATTAACCAAACTGGCAATCCTTTGTCTGTTGTGCTTGAGTCTGTTCGTCAGCTTGGTGAGCTGGGTGAATGGTTTAAACCTGAAAGACAATCTCGACCTGAGGGTCGTACTGGTGGGGACTATAAGTTCTCTAGACGTGACATGTTTCTTGCTCTCATTGCTGATGGTGTCAAAAGGGAAGACATTGATGGCGAGCCTAATAATCGCTTATGGGACATGTTTCGTAAGCGTGGTTTGGATCGAAAGGAGGGTGCCCGTCGTGTGCGGAAGAATGAGTATGATCGTGGTTCGGATGACAGTGGTGATGAGAGACGACGTGTGAATTCTGATCGCCGTGATGATCGGCGCTATGAACGTGATGGATCCCCTCGTCGTAATGATGGGAGGGGGAGAGAGGATGATCGCGAGAGGGGAAGAGATGATCGTGTTTCTAGCAGACGACGAGATGCAAGGAGTTATTCCCCTGACGTAAGAAGGAGGGAGGATTGTAACAGACTCTCTGACCGTAACTCACAACTTTATGAACCTGACACTAATCCGTTTCGTACTGGAGACGGATATGAACAAGACATTCTAATACCAAAGAAAACTGAGAACATTTACCCTGATTTGTCTTGGTTGACAGAACGCAGGAAAAATGACTAGGAAATAGGTCAAGCTCCGGTACGCAAGTGGGCCCACAGAGATTACAGACCCTATGTAGATATTGAGATTTTTTGGAAACATCGTAATATCCAAAGGGCCCGAGCGTTGGTTGATACTGGGGCGGAGGCCACTTTAATTCATGGTAAGTCGAGAAAATTTCATGGACAAGTTTTTACGATTACTGGTCTGGGTGGTAAAGAGACACCCGCGGTTCAAACTGCACTCGAAATTAAAATTGGTAGAATTCCTCGTAGAGAATACTCTGTGTTGGTTGTGCCACTTTTGGAATACATTATTGGAATTGACATTTTGAAAGGTATGACTTTGCATTTGGATGATGGGTACTATCAATTTGGTACACGACAGTACATTTCGACCAGACCCGTACGGGTTGGCCGTTTACGCATGCCACCTATTAAAATACCTTTAGCAACGAAAGTGATTTCTCAAAAGCAATATCGCATCCCAGGTGGTCATGAAGAAATTACCGCTACGATTCAGGATTTGGTTGACGCAGGAGTCATTACTCCGGTCACATCTGCTTGGAATAATCCCGTTTGGCCCGTGCGCAAAAGTGACAACTCTTGGCGCATGACTGTTGATTATCGAGAATTAAATAAAAATACACCTAAATTGACTGTTGCTGTGCCTGACATTGTTACACTGATTCAGAGATTTCAAAAGCATCCTGGTACGTGGTATGCTTCTATTGATATTGCTAATGCGTTCTTTTCAATTCCGATTGCCCCCGAATGTCAGGAACAATTTAGTTTCACATGGAATGGACGTCACATGACGTTCCGGAGTCTTCCTCAAGGCTATGTACATAGTCCTACGATCTGTCACCGGCTGGTGGCGGAGCATTTGTCTGAAGTACCCACGAATCCACAAGTTCAGATTTGTCATTATATTGACGACATTTTAATTCAAGGTGAAACACAAGACCAGGTGCAGTCCCATTTAGATCAAATCATTGACTGTTTGCGAGCGAAAGGTTGGGAAATCAATCCTGACAAATTACAAACTCCCTCCCAAGCTGTGAAATTTTTAGGGATTAATTGGCATGAGGGTCACAGAGAGGTGATTCCTCAAGTTAAATGAAAAATACTTGATTTTGCTATTCCCAGAAACAGGAAAGAAGCTCAATGCTTTATTGGTTTGTTTGGATTTTGGCGTCAGCATATTCCCCATTTGAGTCAAATCTTGGCTCCACTGTATCGAGTCACTCGTAAAAAGAATGCGTTTGAATGGGGTGAACCTCAACAGACTGCTTTTAATTTGGCTAAAGAAGCTATTCAGTATGCCTTGGATTTGTGGCCCGTGAGTGAAGGTGATGTGGATTTGAATGTGTCCGTGGAAGGCCTGTATGCCAATTGGAGTTTGTGGCAAAAGCAGGGCAGACAAAAAGTGCCATTAGGTTTTTGGACCAAAAAGTTACCTGAGGCTGGTGAGCGTTACTCACCTTTTGAAAAACAGCTGCTTGCTTGCTATTGGGCTCTGGTGGATACCGAGCAATTGACCCTAGGCCATGCTGTGATTTTAAGGCCTGAAATTCCCATTATGCAGTGGGTTTTAAGTTCACCAAAGTCCCATCGAATTGGACATGCTCAGGAGGCTAGTGTGATTAAATGGAAATGGTACATTCAGGACAGGGCACGTGTGGGTCCGAAAGGTGTGGCGGTTTTACATGAGCGAGTGGCGCAGGCGCCCTCCAATGAGGCTGAAAGTGAGTGTTCGGTTCCCGTAGTGCAGGAGTCTCCCGTGAAGTGGGGTAAATCATTTGATGATCTGTCCGTGGAGGATAGAAAACATGTGTGGTTTACGGATGGTTCTGCGAAGTTCATTGGTGACAAAAGACATTGGAAAGCTGTCTCTTATAATCCGATTACACAGAAATTGTTAAGCACTACTGGAGATGGTAAGAGTAGTCAATATGCTGAACTCTATGCAGTTTACCAAGTTTTGAAACAAGAATTACCTGGCACATGTCATATTTTCACTGATTCCTGGTCCACTGCAAATGGACTAGCGGTGTGGTTGCCAACATGGCATTCTCATAATTGGGAATTGCATTCAAAGGAATTGTGGGGCAAAGAGCTGTGGCAAGAAATTTGGGAATTGCTCCCGCAGAGTACTGTAACAATCTTTCACGTGGATGCTCATACTCCAATTGACTCCCTTGACAAATTTTTTCATAATATTGCAGATGAACAGTCTAAAATTTCTGAGGCAGTGGTTGACATGCAGGATTCTGATTTGGCGGGATTGGCGAAGTGGGCCCATCAGAAAGCAGGACATTTTGGAGAGAAAGCCACTAGCAGGTGGGCTGCCGATAGAGGAATTCATATTCCCTTTTCTTTAATAAAAGATGTCATTCTACATTGTCCCATTTGCCAGCATGCTAGGAAAAAAGAGGTGCCTCAGATTGTTCGAGGCCACTTACATCGAGGTAAATTGCCCGCCCAAATTTGGCAGATTGATTACATTGGTCCGCTCCCTATGAGCAGAAATTGTCAATATATTTGCACAGTGGTTGATACTTATAGTGGCCTTTTGGTCGCTTTCCCTTGCAAGAATGCTACCCAAGTGAATACAATTAAAACCCTGGAGCTAATCATTCTGTACTATGGTGTCCCATTCCAGATTCAATCTGATAATGCATCCCACTTTCGTGGAAGATTGGTGCAGGAATTCTGTACGGAAAATAATATTGATTGGGTGTTTCATATTCCATATTACCCACAAGCTTCAGGATTGATTGAGAGAATGAATGGCTTGTTGAAAGAACAGTTGCGTAAGTTGACTGATGACCGGTACAGCCAGTGGAGAGATGTCCTACTTCAAGCTTTGTTAATTTTAAATAATCGTCCTTTGTTACATGCTGAATCTCCTTTGATGCGTTTGTTTCCTCCACATGTTGATGCGAAACCGAATTCTATATCAAATACTGTAATGTATTGGGAAATTACCCCCGGTGCTTTGGCTCCATGTAGAGCAACCCCAGGTTCCGCAGGCCTCGACCTGCATGCTTTAAATGATGCAAAATTTCCAGGAAAAGATCGAATAATTGTTGAAACTGGCATTGGTGTCTGTATACCTGCCGGTAGTTTTGGATTAATTGCCCCTAGATCTGGCCTGGCCCTGAAAGGTGTACAAGTACTCGGAGGAGTAATTGACAGTGATTACCAGGGAGAGATTAAGGTTCTCCTGCTTAATAGCAGTGAGACGGATTTGTTCATCAAAAAGTCTGACCGTGTTGCTCAATTACTGATTATGCCTGTCTTCAGTGGTGAGATAAAAAAAGGCTCTGCCCCAACGTTGCTAACTGTGCGAGGACAAAAAGGCTTTGGATCGTCTGATCTTCCTGGAGCTAAAATATGGGTGCAATCGCCTAAAAATCCTCCTGAACAGGCTGATATTATTGCGACCGGTCATGACAACACCGTTTTGGTGATGAAGCCAGGGAAAGATGGCTGGGAAGCTGTCCCAGCTGATAAATGTTACTTACGAGAATGATTAAGGCCTGTATTTGTATTCTTTCAGATCATTCTTTGGATTGCTGCTGCAGGATGTGTCGGCGTTGGACTCCTTTTGGCTTGTTACGCCGGGAGAGGAGAGGATCCACCGACGCCGGTTGATGAAATAATAAGAGCCCCGCGGTCCGCGTGGGACAAGTCTTCAAACTTCTGGATTACACTCGCAAGGCGGGTGACGAACTCTCCGCATTTTTGCCTTACCCCCATGAAATCTGTCACTGACATTTTAGCGACCTGTTTGGTTGCTGTCCCTGCATCCACCGAAACTCTTCGCCATATTTTTAATATATCTAATGCCCGACCTAATGTTATTCTGGGTGATTTCGCGGCACATTAATTTTGTCCCTCATGTACTACTCTTCCAGACCTCGATGTCCCTATTCATTCCCGAATCACTACTTTTAATATTACTCCTGGGGACCTTTGTTTCATTATGACTTGTGACCCTAAAGCTATTACTGAGTGCTTGCGGCTGAAGCTCCAAGCCGCTACTACTTTTTCAACTCATCAACGTTTGTTATGTTCCAAGAGACTTCCTAATTCATGTCTTTCAGTTAAAAATAATATGACATGTAAACGTTTATTAGTAGCTACTAGCCATTATCGTTCAATGCTATTGCCAGCTGGATGGCTCTTTTCCTGTGGGAATTCATCTTGGCCCTATATTCCTGCGAATATTTCTGGTGGCCCATGTGCCATCACTAGATTAAGTTTGCTAATGTTTTCCTCACATCCTACTTCACATTCCCGTATTGTACGTGATTCGATGTCATTGCATGAAGATTGTGATTCCTCTGTTCATCTCTATTCTAGATCAGAGTACCTTGGTTTAGCTTTTTCTATTATTGGAGTGCCTGCATTGGCCGTTTATAATGCCAAAACAATCGGCAAGATGGCCTGTTGGATGGTTAAATCCATCAACCAAACCTCTACTGTTTTATCTGATCTGTTATTAGATGCCCAGGGCGAACGTAGAGCTATTTTGCAGAACAGGGCCGCCATTGATTATCTATTGTTGAAACATGGACATGAATGTTCTGATTTTGAAGGTCTGTGCTGTTTTAATTTGTCTGACCATTCTAAAGCTATCCAATCCCACATTGACAAACTCCACGACTTGACTGCAGAAATTAGAGAACATATTGATCAGGGTTTCTTTGACTGGCTTTTTAATTGGCTCCCTGACATGCATTCCCTACAACAGATTTTAGGGGGGATTATTGTCGCTATTTGTGTCCTAATAGCTATCTGTTGCTTTATTCAGTGTATCCCTTCCCTGCTGCAATTTTTTAGACTTAGCAAGGGTCGTAGATCAGTTAGTTTTGTTTCATATTATTCTTCTACCGATGTTAGTTCCATTTAGTTTGTGGTTAATAGACTGGAGTCAAGGGGTGTAATGTTATGGCTGCCTTTTTGCTAGCTCTTTGGAGAAGGAGAATGATGGAGAATGACTCCAGCCTATCACCCCCATAGCATAGGGATTAGGCCGACAGACAGGGACCCTGTCTGTCATATATTAGGGCATTTTCGTACCATTTTCCTTAGAGTAAGGCTTATGAATTTAAGTTAGGGGATAGATATATAAGTATTAGTCATGATTTGCTCATTTGCTAACATGCTAGGCTATTTTCCATGGAGCTATGCATATTGTGGGCTCCGTAGGCCTTAAACGAGACAGACTCCATTTTGCTTTCTGCCTGGTAGCTCGAGAAGGCTTTCTAGGTGAAGTGTAATGTTTTAGTTTCAAGCTGTTGTTCGCTTGGAGAGAACCGGTTCAGGCTGACCCTTATCGAAGGAATGTATTTTTCTCCACTCCGAAGACACAACTTCAGGCCGGCCGGCTGGGAAAGTGTCCTTGGTACAGGGAGGTACAAGAATTTGGTGGGCGGCAGGTTACTGGCCGTGAATTTCCATGAAGGAACGGGCTTTGATATTAGCGAAGGTGTTAGTCAGTTTGTCAGTTAGTCCGTAGGCGGCATCTAGCCGTTAGCATCTCTGCCATTACTCATTTTCATGGTGGACAAGTCGCCATCTTTGAAGTCGGAGAAAGATTTAAGACCGAAACTCTCTGAGAAAGACTGAACGAGAAGTAGCGCGGAGCGCACTGATACAGAGAGAGAGAGAGACGGTAGCTAATAATCAGCAAGGTTCCGGTGTCCTGAGGGGAAGCAGACGAGGTTGAGCCTAGCGGTGCAGACGTGTACTTGTGACGGCTGAGGGTGACTGCAAGGCGAGCCAGGATACAGAGACGAGAAGGGAACCTAAATGACTGCCGAGTCCAGACTTCCCACTAATAAGGTGACCTCTGTCTAACTTTAATAGAATGTGCACTCTAATCTCTACCTTTTTTTTTCCCTTGCAGAAGTTATGTTGCATAGTAATGTGATTTGTGTCTATTGTTAATAAATACCCTAATTCTTATAGAATTATTGTGTACCTGGTGTTCGTGTTCAATCTTGGTAAACTACATTTCTAGTCAAAAGCTGTTTAGGTGAACGGATGAGAAATCCCGATCAGGTAAATGGTGATTGAATAAAGAGGGAGTGAGTGGACCTTTGATGCCAAGAGCAGGGAGTACACTATTCAATCTGGAACTATATTCAAAGTTATTATTGTAGTTTTATTCCGAGTAGGTAACTGAGATATTATCCTGATAACTGTTCATAGGAATGTGGTCGTCGTTGATATGCGGCGTTAATGAGAGCACTGGGGGGGATTACCAGTGTGTATACCCACTGGATTGTGGCTTGAATAAGTGAGAACACTAGGAGGTTGAACTAGTGTGTAGTTTCGCAGGATTGCGAACAGTTTGGAAAAGGGAGCATTGGGTTCTGCAGGCCCATGTGTAGACACACCGGATTGTGTGTCAGATCTGCCCTAGGGTAGAACGGTCTGGGTCGGGGTGGCCGCGAGACCAACTGATGTGAATAAGATATTGTAGAAAATCCGTACATACATATATTGTCATTCCCCATCCTTAGGTGCGACCTATATATATATATATATATATATGTATATCTATTCATTGTGGATACGATCTGAGGAGGGAAGGTGAGTACGTTTTGGCTGGGTCACAGGGGCCCCTGGGGGCTGATCCCATCTAAACAGAAAATCCAGCCATTACACCCACGCAGGCTCTCGCTGTCGGTGGTGTCGTCTCCGGATTCGGGTTCAACAGGCCTTGGCAAAGGCAACCCACGCGGCGAGTGGAAACGGCGTCTGGAGTGGACCAGGAGGGTCCGGGGTGCTCCTCTTTTGGAAGGGAGCAAGGGCCAGTCTGGAGCAACCAGACCAGCAGCAAAGTTGTCGGAGTTCGTCATCTGGGAGGTCACAAGCCAGCCGGCAAGTGACCAGACAATGCGTCGAGCAGCAAACAGGCAGAAGGGCCCCACGCAGATCTCGTGGATGCTGGAGGGCTGATCTTCGATGTAGGAGCTGGTCGGGGTCGGGGCTTCTCAATCCCCAAAGCACTTGGACGAGGATGCCTCTGAAGTCGTGCTGGAGCGAATTGCTGCTTCTTCCAAGATGGCCGGTCCCACGTGTCTCGTCGCACCCACGGGTCTCAGCTGTGCTGCAGATGTGGGTAGAGGTCAGAGAGGTCTGGGAATCCGGGTCTCGTCGGGCTCTGAAGTCTGGATCCTTGCAGGAAGACGACAAAGGGAAGCCGCTGTACGCTGATGGTGCCTGCTGGTGCAGGGTGGACACTCCTTGCCCACAAGGGAGATATCTTCAGTCTTCTGAGGAGCAGAACGTCGAAGTCCAGAGTTTCTTCTTGGGAAGTTGTTCAGGATAATCTGATTTGGAATGGGACCAGCTCCTACCTTTATTCGGCTAAAGGGGGCTGCACTACGACTAGGTCCCTCCTCTGGGTGGGACCAGGAAGGGGGGTGGTTACACCCCCTTTCCTTTGTCCGGTCTTGCGCCAGCTCTGGGGCTGCAGTGCCACAGGAACTGGTTCTCACCGGTGTATGCACAGGGCACCTTGTGGGCCCCAGGCATGTCTCATTCCTTTGAGCCCTGTCCTACCTAATACACAAAATCCTGTCTGGGGTGGTGCTAGCACCTCCCAAGGCAGGAAACCCTTTGTCTCAGCATTCCTCGCTGGAAGGACTCCCAGCAGCAGAAGGTCAGACTTGTGTCTGTGGAGGCAGCATCCATTTTGTGATGCTGAGGCTCGAGTTAACTTTAACCGGGGTTCACAGTTACATACATGTCGTGTCCCTCTAGAAGGGTGGAATGCTAACCCCGTCGCCAGAATTGGCGAGGTGTTAGTATTCCAATTCGTATGACACCTTACTCGACATGTTTTGATAATGTTATACCAAAGTTAGCATTTGACCGCGAGGTTCATAATGCACTTAAGAGTATATGGTATAGCGTTATCATGGAACAGCTATTAGGACTTGGTTCCGCAAGCTGCAAACGGGCTCAGCTCATGCCAGAGCACCATCTCACATAATTCCAAGCACTCTACCTTCAGGATTGATAAGGCCTGCCGTAGGAGTGACTGATAGGAATATATGTGTCCATTTTAGGGTTAGATATAGGAATACTATATCTAAAGCAAAGGGTGATTACACCACCTTGCCCCAGCTGTCATGCAGCCAGTTGTGTCAGATTTGGATGGCCAGCCAGGGGTGGCATAATACATGCTGCAGCCCCTGGTAGGCCCTGGGTACACCTATGCCCTGGATACCTAAGGTATGCTGTACAGGGACTGATAAGGTGGCCCAGTACCAATTGGTAAATGCACCTAAGGTACATGCTTGTCAATTTAGAGAGAGAACAGCTAGGCTGTGGGTCTGATTAGCAGGCCCACAGCCAGGGAAAGTCGTAAACCAGTGAAGCAAAAAGCAAAAAATCGGGGGTGACCATAGGATTGCAGACCCTACTCTCCTACAACTGCCACCTAATCGTAATGGTGAAGTCTCAACGAATGCCGTCATCAGAATAAGTAGCCGCTGGGGACAACACGTTGCATGAGTCGTTACCGGACCGAGCAAAGCATCGATATCCATTGGTAATGCTGATGGTAGTGTAAGGCAGACGTTCAACACACATTGTTCTACGCATAGCAGACATCGAAGCACAGGTAAGATGCAATTTTGCCAGATTGGTCTGAATGAAAGAAACCAGGTAGTACTCAGATCTCTTAGCCGGGCCAATCAGAGGACCTTAGTGATACGGTCTCGGTATCGTATTGCTAGGATCGTTTCTTCCATTGTAGCTTGAGTTTTGTCTGTGACTTGGCTTGTCATATCGGAGCAGAAGGAACAAAAATAAAATTCCTGCTACGAGTCCCAAAATAAGAGGCAGGCCACCTGAATAAGGAATGCACAAAATTCGGGAAGATGCCCAGAACTGTTTCAAAGGGTGCTAACAGTCCCGAAAAAATTGTCTTAAATACATGTGCGATGCCACTGGTATCTGACATGTTTAAGATTTGGCTTAGCATTTCTACGAAATGCATGGGGCAATTTGTTGATAATAGGGTATGTATCTCTGCCGCTGTCCTTGCAACTTGCAGGTCATACGTCTCTTTGGACGAGGTTAAATCAATCAATCAATCAATCATAACATTTGTATAGCGCGCTACTCACCCGGAGGGTCTCAAGGCGCTTGGGGGGGGGGGGGGAATCCGCTACCGCTCGAACAGCTAGGTCTTGAGTTGCTTCCTGAAGGAGAGGTGGTCTTGGGTCAGACGGAGGCGGATGGGGAGGGAGTTCCAGGTTTTGGCAGCCAGGTAGGAGAAGGATCTTCCTCCCGTGGTGGCTCTTCGGATGCGTGGAACGGTGGCGAGGGCGGGCTGGTTGATCTTAGCTGGCGGGTGGGAGTGTAGAAGGTCAGGCGGTTGTTGAGGTACCTGGGTCCCAGGTCGTGGAGGGCGTTGTGTGCCTGGGGGAGGAATCGGAACGTGATTCTTTTGCTGACGGGGAGCCAGTGCAGGTCTCTCAGGTGTCCGGAGATGTGGCTGTCTCGGGGGATGTCCAGGATGAGTCGTGCGGAGGCGTTCTGGATGCGTTGTAGTCTTTTCTGCAGTTTGGCTGTGGTTCCGGCGTAGAGGGTGTTTCCGTAGTCCAGTCGGCTGGTGACGAGTGCCTGAGTGACCGTCTTCCTGGTTTCGGTGGGAATCCATCGGAAGATCTTTCGGAGCATGCGTAGGATGTTGAAGCAAGATGATGAGATGGCGTTGACTTGTCTGGTCATCGAGAGGGAGGAGTCCAGGATGAAGCCCAGGTTGCGGGCGTGGTCTGTTGGTTTGGGTGCGCTGCCCAGGGCGGGGGGCCACCAGGAGTCGTCCCATGCAGAGGGTGATGGTCCCAGGCAGCCGCGTAGCTAGGGGGGATGAGGGGGGCGGTCCGCCCTAGGCGGCACTATTTAGAGGGCGGCCGCGCGGCACTGGCACGTTGAGGCGGCCTTTATAATTTATTTAGGGACACTCACTGACACTACTGTCAATGAGTGTACCCAAATAAATGATAAAGACCGCCTCAACGGGGGGTGCTGCGCGGCCGCCGTACCGCACTTGACTTCCTAATTACTGCTTCTTGCTGCTGCCCGATGCGGGTGTCTGCAGTGCCTCGCTCTGTGCCTGAGATTGGTTGTGGGATGCTTTAGGGGCAATGAGCGAGCCTCACACGCAGAAAATATTTTCAAATATTTATCCCTGCTACCAGACTCACCCACCCAACCTGAGGATCACAGCCGGCCTCCGCAATCCAGGGCATTCACGCGACATGGAGAGGTCACGTGATTTCAACTAACAGTGTATCCATAACTGTCTGTGGGCGCGAAGGCAGGGCAAGCGGTAGTTACGTGTTATTACTTCATCCGTCCGCACCTCGATGATCTCCCCAGGTGAATCCTCATCTTAACTCACCAGAAACTTCTCACCTGCAGTAGGGGCCCGCACATGTCAGTGCTGCCGGGGACTGTGGCTCTGGTACAGTGAGTGCACTGCCCGGCAAGCATGGGGAGCTTAGGGAAGAACGACTGTGCAGACAGTACTAGTTTTTCTGTGTAAGTGGCAGCATACTACCTTCAATATGTGTTTTTCAGTGTAAGTGGCAGCGCGTTATCAGCTGCTTGTAGTGTTGGTGAAGTTCTGCCCTGGGCATGGCTGCAGGCTCGAGGCTGCCGGTGAACCGCGACCAAGTGTGCTCACTGCTGCCTCACAGAGCCTGAGGCTGCCTTATCCAAAATGCCCAGGGGCGCATGCTGCTGTCAGCTGCCGTACGTTTTCACTTCACCCTCGGCCAGCCAAAAACTCTAATTGTCCTTTACTTTCGGCAGCAGTGTTAAAACATGCAAGTATTGCTGTAAATATATTTATGTCCTGTTGTACCTGTTACATGTTCAAAGAAAAATCAATGAAACCTATTAAACTAAACACGTAAATATAGGGTGCTTTTGTTTACTTGTAATTTTGACCAGGAAGAGGTATATTGTTTTCTAAGTATGTGCATTCATGTTTTGCCTTGCCCCGAACGCTACTTCAAACAATAACTGCTACATTTAACTTATTAAAGTGCTAATTTTATTATGGAAAGAGTTTCGTGCAACATTTGGTTTAGGTTAATTTTAACAGAACTGAAAACATTTCCGTTCCAAAATGGTGTTATGTTTGTGTGCATTTCCACTTGAACTCCACTGTCTTACCTGGAATTACGTAGACAGTTAACTTATATTTTTTTTCTCTTCATGTGATATTGTTAAGTGTGTGTTTTAAAACTGCCCCCAGTCCACACCCTGGGCTATTCTCCTATCGTTTCAGACGTAGGTGAGAGTTACATTTTGCAAGTACTTTTTGCTTTTGGTATTTTAGGCTGTAGATTACTAATTGGACGAATAAAACGGTCTTGCATAATCTTCCTTATGCACATTCCTTAATCTTGCCCTAGCTGGCTGTAACGTATTTGTGCTTCAGCCTCACTCTCCTGATGCTTGCCCGATGCGGAATGTCAGTGACTCCTGTCCAATCAGGTTTCAAGGCCACTTTTCTTTTTATTTCTGGGGCTTTACAGCAATTTTAAGATCCCCCCTTAGAGTTTCTCGTCACTCAAATAGATGTAATTTCTGATAATTATATGTTTTCCTGGTCTTCATTGCTTGATTTTGCGTGCGAGAAAGTGTCACTCCTAGTCATTGAAATGTCACTCAAAATTACACTGAAATTATGAAAATGTCACACTTTGCAATCTGAAACCTTGGCAGCTATGTTGAATGTCATCTTAGGTTGGGCGGGGCAGTTAGGTTTGATGCGCAGTGAGGGAGGAAGTGTAAATTATGCAGCTTGATAGACAAAGCACTGACACATTTTACCTGGGCACAAGCAGTGGATTTTGGGACATGTAGTAGATTTAGATTTTGGCAAATATCACGAAGGACGGATTTAGAAGAGTGGGGTCATTTCGATTGTAACAAGGTTACCAGGGTAAGATGAAGGGGAGGTTACTATTGTGAAAAGACGTTGAAACGTTAAATAAATCACTAATGATTATGAAGTACATGAAAGGAAAGGTGACTGCCTAACGCAGCATGGAAGAGGGAGATATAGGGTTAACGGAGGTGGTTACGAAAAGGAGGCGGGTGAACACAGAGCACAGGTGTTAAAAGCACAGGTTTAGGAAAGCATGCAGTACGTGGGGGCTTGTCTTTCAATCGTGAGGTGTTTATGGAAGCTGATTTAGAAGGTAAAGGTCCGGGATGACTTAGCTGTTGGGCAACAATTCTTTTATGAATGGGTGTCACGTAAATGTATTGGGATGCAAGGGTTTGAAATGTGGGAAGTGGAGAGGTGGTTTTGGGCATCAGATTAGGGGTAGCTCTAGGGTTACTTTGAGCCGGAAAAACGTTAATTTATACAAGTTAAAACAGTGTAATTCAGCGTAGATATCAATGCATTGTATTGATTCAAATGCACGTTTTGAGAATAAGGTTTTTTAATTGTAGAGTACCCCTGATGAAGGGCCGGAAATAGGCCCGAAATGCATTGTGTTATTTGGATCAATGAATGAGGATTACTTATGTACCGCGCTACAGTATAAGGCCAGGATTGGCATGTCTGCAGTTGATAAGGATTTAAAGAACATAAGTTGTCTCTCATGCGACAATAAGAACTAAGGATGAAAACGTTAAAGTTGGAAGAAATTGGAATAAAAATGATGAAAATGGTTTATTTGGGCATCAGAGTCCTGCTTAATTTATGCTGTGCGTCTGATTAGGGTGATACATCGCCCCATTTCTACAGGTTCCTTTAAATTATACTTCACTGAGCCACAGTGTGTCAAAGTTGTAGGAAGCTGTGGTGGCAATCCGCGCTGCTCGCACCACGGGAATTATTTAAAACATCAAGTGAGCCCTGCCGCCTATGACCCTCCCCATCCCGCCCCACGGACCGTGGCGGCTGTGGAGCCTAGAGCACTCGGTTGTGCAGCTTTGCTGCTTAGCTATGTTTGAATAATTCCCGGGCGGCATGGTTTGCCCCGGGAGTCATTGTGGCTACAACAAGGCAGCCGCGCCGTACCGAATTGCCGCACGTCTCGAGTCAGTGCATAGAGTGAAGTAATGGTATCTCTCACTCTAGTTTCTCATAAAATTAAATATGTGCTTGCTGCCTTTTAAAATAGCAGCGCATATTGCGCAGTCATGATTATCTTCAGCTGCCTGCTCTGTTACAAGCTGCAGTTTTGCAGTCACTCACAGCCTGTGTCTGTTGAATCACTCGTTTTCACGAGACGCGGCACTCCACATACAGCCGCAGTATAATCGTGTTAGGCCGCTCAGGTTTTTTGAGACACACACACTGTGTCACTTAAGTCAATAGAACGTAGTGTAGCTCTGACAGCATGTGGGGGTCATGGTGTGATCTGTGCCTTGGGCAGATAGAGGTTCCCCAACCGGGGAAGGAGTGGGCGCAGACCTCTCATCGTTAATGATTTTTATTGCGGTTGGAGTCAAGTTAGCTTTTGGAAAAAACACATTTCTACTCATTTATGTAGCATTTTTTTATTCAACCCCAGTGCGTTTCCCTCATTTTTATTGCTTAATGTTACTCTCGTGAAGGTGTCACTCATTGTCATTGAAATGTCACTCATAATTTCACTGAAATTATGAAACGTCACACATAGCAATCTGAAACCTTGGCAGCTATGGTGCTTTCTCTGTTATGTGTAGAGGGAGTGGGTTGCAGGCTCTGGCCTTGGCCTTGGGCACAGGGACAAACCGGCACAGTAACAGGGACAGTGTTTTAAATGTACCTGCACTTCAAAATACTTTTCTCTTCAGTAATGGAACTTTTGTTTTGCAGTTTTGTAGCAGAACAGAGGTGTTAAAAGTACTACGTGTAGCATGTTCCTTGATTATTGAGCAGTTTTCGGGCAACACACATTGTCAAATAAACTCTGGTGATTAATGTACCTGCTGGAGAGAGATGGGAGTTTCATCTACTGGCAGGTTTCATTTGTGTGAGGTAGCTCAGGTGGTTAATATCATAGCTGCCAAGTATTTGCATTGGAAATGTGACATTTACATCGATGCAGTGACTTATGAAAAGACATTCCTCAGCGAAATGTGAGACTTCAAAAACATTTTATACTGTGTTAAAATAATGAGTTGCATATTCATTGTGCTTTAAGTCATAGGCTGGGACATCGTAGCACTTTAAATACAGAAGTCGTTAACCACCACTCCTTACCCACCACGACCAGGAATCTATTCCTTTACTGTCTGGTTACACTCATCTGTAGTGACTGAATTAATCAATAAAATAGCATAATGCAAACAAATGCATTTCCTACCAATTACTTTAACTTGGATTTATCTTTAAACATACAGTGTACCTTTATTTTATATGCTGTTAGCTGAAGGTGAAGACAATCAAAACTTGGGACAGAATTAACATATTTTGTCCTTCCAGCTTTGTTTTTAACTTACCGCCCCTGCCAACCCTCTTCTCCCTTATCCTGCCTGGTACTGCCCCAACTGCAGAACTCAAGTTAGTCTACTGATCAGGTGCATTGGACTCACCTGTAGTATCCTGATGGTGCCGCCAGGTGAATTGTGGTCAAACCCAATGTGGTGGACCGGTCTGCAGACATTGCTGAGATCATGGACAGGGCAGACAGAGGACAAGGGTCCTGCACAAGCTGTGATGTTATGAGTGAGAAGTCACAAACAGGGTAGGTAGAACTGATGTAAGTTTTGTTTTTTTTTCCTGCTTTTCCTTAAGCGGTGTAGCTAGGTGGGGGCGGTCCGCCCCAAGCGGCACTATTTTCGGTTCGGGGGCTGTCTAGCCCTGGACCGTGTCATGTATGTGCATGTAATTTGCATGATCGAGGTAACTATTAGCAGCGATACTACGTGTCTCTCAAACCTCTTTCAGGTGCTCGCCATCCTTTTTCCCCAGCACCAACCCCAGGGGGGGCGGCAATCTGAAGGATAGCCCCGGGCACCACAAGCTCTAGCTACGCCCCTGGTCCCAGGATGAGGACTTCCATCTTGTCTGAATTCAGTTTCAGGCGGCTGTTCTTCATCCACTCGGCTACGTCTTTCATCCCTTCAGGTAGGTTGGTTCTGGCGGTGGCGGGGTCGTTGGTGAGGGAGAGGATCAGCTGGGTGTCGTCGGCGTAGGAGATGATGTTGAGGTTGTGATGGCGTGCGATGGCCGCGAGGGGGCTCATGTAGATGTTGAAGAGGGTGGGGCTGAGAGATGATCCTTGTGGTACGCCGCAGATGACTTCGGTGGCCTTGGATCTGAACGGGGGGAGGCAGACTCTCTGATGATCCACTCGAGTGCCTTCTCTTGGATTCCGGTGTTGTTGAGGCGCTGTACTAGGGTGCGGTGGCAGACAGTGTTGAACGCTGCGGAGAGGTCCAGGAGGATGAGGGCCGCTGTTTCCCCTTTGTCAAGCAGGGCTCGGATGTCATCAGTGGCTGCGATGAGGGCGGTCTTGGTGCTGTGGTTGGTTCGGAAGCCGTATTGCGAGTGGTCGAGGGATCCATTAGTCTCGAGGAAGGCGGCAAGCTGTCTGTTGACGATCTTCTCGATGACTTTGGCAGGAAAAGGGAGGAGCGAGATGGGGCAGTAGTTTTTGAGGTCTGTGGGGTCCGCTGATGGTTTCTTCAGTAGGGCGCTGAGTTTGGCATGCTTCCAGCTCTCCGGGAAGGTGGCGATGTTGAAGGAGCAGTTGATAATGTCCCGGAGTTGGGGTGCGATGACGGAGTCGGCCTTGTTGAAGACGTGGTGGGGGCATGGGTCGGTTGGTGATCCGGAGTGGATGGTATTCATCGTGCGGATGGTGTCTTCGGTGCTGACCAGGGTCCAGGCACGGAGGGTGGTGGTGGGGGTTGTTGGTTCTGTGGTTGGGTGCGAGGTTGGTGCACCGAAGCTGTTGTGTATGTCTGCGATCTTGCTGTGAAAGAACCAGGCGAGTGAGTTGCAGAGGTCTTGTGATGGAGGGATGTCGTTGTTTTCGGCGCTGGGGTTGGAGAGCTCTTTGACGATGCTGAAGAGTTCCTTGCTGTTGTGGGCGTTGTTGTCTAGTCGTTCCTTGAATGCTGTCTTCTTGGTGGTGTGGATCAGCTGGTGGTGGTTGCGGGTGGCGCGCTTGAGGGCGGTCATGTTGTCTGTAGTCGGGTCTTTGCGCCAGGCTTTCTCGAGAGTGCGGCAGTTCTTCTTGGAGCTCTTGAGTTCGTCGGTGAACCAGGGGGCTTTCTTGATGCCGGGTCTGCTGGGAGGGGTCTTCAGTGGGGCGAGGTCATCAGTGCAGCTGGTGATCCACTGTGTGATGTTTTTGGCTGCTTGGCTTGGGTCCGTTGAGCTGGCGGGTGGGTCCTGGCTCAGGGCTGTGGTGAGCTGGCCGGTGGTGATTTTGTTCCAGTTCCTGCGGGGGACCTGTTGTGGGTAGTGGTGGGTCGTGGTCCTGCGGAAGCAGAAGTGAACACAGCTGTGGTCTGTCCAGTGGAGTCCGGTGGCGTGGCTGAAGGAGATGTACTTGCTGGAGGAGAAGACTGAGTCAAGCGTGTGTCCGGCGTAGTGGGTGGGGGTGTTCACCAGTTGTTTGAGTCCGAGGTTTGCGAGGTTGTCCAGCAGGGTGGTGGTGTTGATGTCGTTATTGTTTTCCAGGTGGAAGTTGAGGTCCCCTAGGAGGATGTAGTCGGCGGAGGAGAGGGCTTGCGGGCTGATGAAGTCTGCGATGTCTTCGCTGAATTGTGTGCGTGGTCCCGGGGGTCTGTAGATGAGGGTGCCTCTGAGTGTGGTCTTGGGGTCGGTGTGTATCTGGAAGTGCAGGTGTTCGGCAGCTGTGAGGATGTCGTCAGAGTTGGTCGTGATGCGGATGGTGTTCTTGTGTATGATGGCGATGCCTCCTCCGGTCTGGTTAATGCGGTCCCTCCGGGTGATCTTGTAGCCGTCCGGGATGGCGATGGCGATGTCGGGCGCTGAGGAGGCATTCATCCAGGTTTCCGTGAGGAAGGCGACGTCTGGGGATGTGGTGTCGAGGAGATTCCACGGCGTGTCTGTGGACGGAGTGGGTGTTGAGCAGGATGCACTTCAGGTGGTTGTTGCTGGTGTTCGGCTTGGCGGGTGTGGTGTAGGTTCGGAGGCAGGTGATTTGCAGGCTTGGCAGATGAAGGGTCCGTGGGTGCGTCTCGGGGTGGCTCGGTAGCAGCCGGGGATCCGGCCGGTGTTGAGTGCGTTGAGGGTGGTGGCGTCGTAAGTCCGGCGGGTGGGCTGGCATCTGCGGGGACCAGAGGTTCTGGCGCTGGGCGCGGTCCAGGCGCAGACGGGCTTGCCTTTGGCGCGCCTTCGGCGCACAATCGGCGCGCCCGCTGCGCGTCAACGCTGCACGTACGCGTGCACTCTGCCATAAATGGCCAAGTGGGAGGGAGGAGCAGCTGGGAGGCGGGAGCGGGGTGGCCAATGGGAGGGATACAGAAAAAAAGGGGCAGGCCGCAGGGGAGCAGCGGCGGGGAGCGGGGAGAGGGCGGGAACGCGGCTGGGCACAACAAGAGGGATGTAAATACGCAACGACGCAAATACAGGCAATGGCGAGAAAACGGGGCAAAATACACAGAACACATTAGAGGGAAATACGAGAGGCGCAACAGAGCAAAACACGCAACAGAGGCAAATATTACAACACGCAACAGAGGCAAATATAACGGCACGAAACAGAGGCAGGAAACAGGCGTTCAGGCAAATATGACAAGACAAAACAGAGGCAAGAACAAACTTTCAGGGAGCAGGAGCACAGCTGCGGGCAGCGGCGGCACTCGGTGGGATCGGGGGCAGCCTGGGCTCACTCAAAAGGAGTGTGCGCGGTGCATGGGGTGACCGGCCCAGATGGTCAGAGGTTAAAGGCACAGTTGTCTGTAAAATAATAGACTTCATTCTGCTTAAAGTATCAATTCCAATAGAAGAGATATTCACAGAAGGCCATATTGCTGCCTCCATGTCTGGATTGCTGTTTGGATACAATACTTGCATACAACAAATGACCCTGGAAGTAACGCTCACGAGATAGGCTTTTCCTGGCATCATGCCACAACAGCTGTGGTCACTTATTATAATGTAGCTACCGTTGGAAAGTTGTCTGAAAAAAGGGCTCTATCTGTGTAGTAGGTGTGCCTTTCAGATGACATGAAAGGTTGTTTGATGAACCTTCGCAGGCTCCATGCAAGTTAATTCCTTGACACAGAAGTGTACCGCTTAGTGATTTTTAGGGCTCGCCTGCTGATGCGCTTCTGCGCATCGCTGGCGAAGCTCTATTACGGCTTATCCAGTGTTTAACCACCACTGGCGATTCCACTGGCGATTCCTTCAAGTGCATGTGCTTTTTAGGTCATTGCGCAAGCGCAAGCCCTAAAAAGCGCGTGCACAATGCCACCAGCCGCCTGCCTGCCTGCCTGCCTGCCTTGCATTACCAGATCAAAGGCAGCCCAGCCCCCCTCCCACAAGCTTCTCAGCGTGTGCTCTGCCTCAGGCCGGCATTTCTCCTCCCCTCGGGCAAACAGATAGCCGCAATAACACCCTCCCTGCTCAGCTTTTTTCTCAATTTCTCCCCGTCTACACTTCCCATTAGGAGCCCTTCCTCCCCCCAGATAATCTATCTCCATAAGAGATAAGCAGCTCTTCCACCATCTCAAACCCGTATCTTATTAGTGCACGACATACAGCTCGGGTGTAGCTACATCTGAAGGGATTTAACACGAATACTAAGTGTGAACTGATCACCTGGGACGCTGCACGTCACATTCGATGTACTGAAGGCGACCAGTACTGCTATAAACAATTCCGTTTTCGACGTTGAAAGGATGAAATGCTAAGCCAGCCTGTCTGCATTGGGACTTCTGACATGGTATGCTTACGAGTGCTTGCAGTGAGGTCACAACAGTGGTTAAAAAAACTCACTCTGAAGCGTTGACATTTGGATCACTAATAAGCAGATGTTGCTTTTAGGGTTTATTTTCGGCTTGCAATTTTACCATGGATGCTTGCTGTGCCCCTCAATTGGAAAACATTGAGCATTTTCTATCTAGATTTGAGTCTTTACATGAATCAGCTATTGTTTGTAATACATTTAATGGGAGCACGGGCAGGGAGGAGTGTGTTTTCAGTTTTACCAGTTTCGGACTGCTCTCTCGAATTTTCTTTTCTTGGTATTGTTTGCAGACCGGCGAAGCTGGCAGTGGAAATAGCGCATTATTCACTCAAACATGTCCTATGCATGGTGTAGAAATGTTCCCGCACTTTTAAATGTTAAGATAACTTATTCGTTTTTAAAACTCAACTACTTAGTTTGCCTAATTCATAGTTAGAAAGCGATACAATATTTGATGACTAGAGTTCGCATGTGAAAGTCATTTATTTTCCTTATGTCTGTTAGTTGGCTAGATTCAGGAATGCGCCCCCTTCGGCCCCCCTCCCCTTCTGCTGTGTCCATGAGCGGGGTATTAATTAACATTCTTATCATGGTTACGGCAGGCGGGATGGCCTGTCTTTCCTAGAAGTGGGCGGGGCTTGGAGCTGCAGACTATGCTGAGGTAGAGCGCATACAGAATAGCCATCCCGTGGCCGCTCAGGAAAGCATGAGCAGCATAGCCGTGCAGGGCCATGTTTGATGGTAACGGGTTGCATTTTTACAGTAAAGTTCCTCTCGGTGCTGCTGCCTTTGATCATAGTTATTTTCAAATATCTGGGTCCACAGAGGTGTTTTTAAGTTAGTCGGTGAATAATTAAAAAACATTGTTGGAGGTCTGCTAGGCAGCTTACCTCGTCTGGTTTTCATATTGAAACCTAGAGCAGGGCATTATACTACCGCTGGCAAAGTGCTATATCGGTTCAAAAGTAATATCTAGGGTATCAAAATCATGTCCCTATTGCTGAAAGGTAAATTGGGTGAGTTGAACAGAGTGCATAGTGTTGTTTCCATGTTCTCGGGGTCCAGAGCATTTGTTAGGATTGGCCTAGACAATCATTCTAGTCTTATAAAAAATGCATGCACACATAGAAAGGCTTTGACTCGGACCTCCTCATCAATTGGCATGTGTCGTCAGTAACATTTTTGCTTTCGCACCAATATACCAAGGCAGTGGCGCAGCCCACCTCTGGGTACCGATGCACCCACCACACAGCTCCACCGAGGCACCCACCACACAGCTCCACCGATGCACCCACCACACAGCTCCACTGATGCACCCACCACACAGCTCCACCGATGCACCCACCACACAGCTCCACCGAGGCACCCACCACACAGCTCCACAGATGCACCCACCACACAGCTTCACAGATGCACCCACCACGCAGCTTCACAGATGCACCCACCACACAGCTCCACAGATGCACCCACCACACAGCTCCACAGATGCACCCACCACACAGCTCCACAGAAGCACCCACCACACAGCTCCACCGATGCACCCACCACACAGCTCCGCCGAGGCACCCACCACACAGCTCCACAGATGCACCCACCACACAGCTCCACAGAAGCACCCACCACACAGCTCCACCGATGCACCCACCACACAGCTCTGCCGAGGCACCCACCACACAGCTCCGCCGAGGCACCCACCACACAGCTCCACAGATGCACCCACCACACAGCTCCACAGATGCACCCACCACACAGCTCCACAGATACACCCACCACACAGCTCCACCGATGCACCAACTAAGCTCCACCGATGCACCCACCACACAGCTCCACCAATGCACCCACCACACAGCTCCACCAATGCACCCACTAAGCTCCACCGATGCACCCACCACACAGCTCCACTGATGCACCCACCACACAGCTCCACCGATGCACCCACCACACAGCTCCACCTACACAGCTCCACCGATGCACCCACCACACAGCTCCACCGATGCACCCACCACACAGCTCCACCTACACAGCTCCACCGATGCACCCACCACACAGCTCCACCGATGCACCCACCACACAGCTCCACCGATGCACCCACCACACAGCTCCACCGATGCACCCACCACACAGCTCCACCGATGCACCCACCACACAGCTCCACCGATGCACCCACCACACAGCTCCACCGAGGCACCCACCACACAGCTCCACAGAGGCACCCACCACACAGCTCCACAGATGCACCCACCACACAGCTCCACAGATGCACCCACCACACAGCTCCACAGATGCACCCACCACACAGCTCCACAGATGCACCCACCACACAGCTCCACAGATGCACCCACCACACAGCTCCACAGAAGCACCCACCACACAGCTCCACAGAAGCACCCACCACACAGCTCCGCCGAGGCACCCACCACACAGCTCCACAGAAGCACCCACCACACAGCTCCACAGATGCACCCACCACACAGCTCCACAGATGCACCCAGATGCACCCACCACACAGCTCCACAGATGCACCCACCACACAGCTCCACAGATGCACCCACCACACAGCTCCACAGAAGCACCCACCACACAGCTCCACCGATGCACCCACTACACAGCTCCACCGATGCACCCACCACACAGCTCCGCCGAGGCACCCACCACACAGCTCCGCCTAGGCACCCACCACACAGCTCCACCGATGCACCCACCACACAGCTCCACCGATGCACCAACTAAGCTCCACCGATGCACCCACCACACAGCTCCACCGATGCACCCACCACACAACTCCACCGATACATCCACCACACAGCTCCACCGATGCACCCACCACACAGCTCCACCGATGCACCCACCACACAGCTTCACCGATGCACCCACCACACAGCTCCACCGAGGCACCCACCACACAGCTCCACAGATGCACCCACCACACAGCTCCACAGATGCACCCACCACACAGCTCCACAGATGCACCCACCATGCAGCTCCACAGATGCACCCACCACACAGCTCCACAGATGCACCCACCACACAACTCCACAGAAGCACCCACCACACAGCTCCACAGAAGCACCCACCACACAGCTCTGCCGAGGCACCCACCACACAGCTCCACAGATGCACCCACCACACAGCTCCACAGATGCACCCACCACACAGCTCCACAGATGCACCCACCACACAGCTCCACAGATGCACCCACCACACAGCTCCACAGAAGCACCCACCACACAGCTCCACCGATGCACCCACTACACAGCTCCACTGATGCACCCACCACACAGCTCCGCCGAGGCACCCACCACACAGCTCCGCCGAGGCACCCACCACACAGCTCCACCGATGCACCAACTAAGCTCCACCGATGCACCCACCACACAGCTCCACCAATGCACCCACCACACAACTCCACCAATGCACCCACTAAGCTCCACCGATGCACCCACCACACAGCTCCACTGATGCACCCACCACCCAGCTCCACCGATGCACCCACCACACAGCTCCACTGAGGCACCCACCACACAGCTCCACCGATGCACCCACCACACAGCTCCACTGATGCACCCACCACACAGCTCCACTGATGCACCCACCACAAAGCTCCACCGATGCACCCACCACACAGCTCCACCGAGGCACCCACCACACAGCTCCACCGAGGCACCCACCACACAGCTCCACAGATGCACCCACCACACAGCTCCACAGATGCACCCACGACACAGCTCCACAGATGCACCCACCACACAGCTACACAGAAGCACCCACCACACAGCTCCGCCGATGCACCCACCACACAGCTCCGCCGATGCACCCACCACACAGCTCCGCCGAGGCACCCACCACACAGCTCCGCCGAGGCACCCACCACATAGCTCCGCCGAGGCACCCACCGCACAGCTCCGCCGAGGCACCCACCACACAGCTCCGCCGAGGCACCCACCACACAGCTCCACCGATGCACCCACCACACAGCTCCACAGATGCACCAACTAAGCTCCACCGATGCACCCACCACACAGCTCCACCAATGCACCCACCACACAGCTCCACCGATGCACCCACCACACAGCTCCACCGATGCACCCACCACACAGCTCCACTGATGCACCCACCACCCAGCTCCACCGATGCACCCACCACACAGCTCCACCTACACAGCTCCACCGAGGCACCCACCACCCAGCTCCATAGAGGCACCCACCACACAGCTCCTTCGAGGCACCCACCACACAGCTCCACAGATGCACCCACCACACAGCTCCGTCGATGCACCCACCACACAGCTCCGCCAAGGCACCCACCACACAGCTCCACCGATGCACCCACCACACAGCTCCACCGATGCTCCAACTAAGCTCCACCAATGCACCCACCAAACAGCTCCACCAATGCACCCACTAAGCTCCACCGATGCACACATCACTCAGCGCAACCACAGCATCACTCAGCGCAACCACAGCATCACTCAGCGCAACCACAGCATCACTCAGCGCAACCACAGCATCACTCAGCGCAACCACAGCATCACTGGTTCAAATATGTTCTTTCAATGTTTCAAGCAGTTTTCAAGCTTTCACGCTTTATTACAAATCACAAAAAGATGTTAATATTTCACTTCTGTTCTTGGATTTTTGTCACAATAAAAAACACTGAACATAATCTTCACAAAAGTTATTTACAAAAGTTTAAGCTATTGCCATTACAAATTAAATAAATTATTTAAGTATTAATTATTTAAAAAAATTAAAAGCCATTGTTATTTGTAATATCAATACATCTAAGTCACGTCAATACAAAACATGTTGCATTAAAAATGCTATAGGTGTCACATTTGCGAAAGTTATAACTATTGGCATTGTAAATGACAAAGCTATTAATTTAGCTATTTTAAAAAAAAAACATAAATAAAAAAAATTAATTTATAAGACCAATAGCTCAAACTTTCCTAATGCGAGCCCTATTGCATTTCCAATGCTTGTTTACAATTGTTACCACTAAGAAATACCTCTTTTTTCCCCTCACTATAACATCTATGTGTATAAGGCAATTTCCAGATCGACTTGATGTATCCTTTACCCAACCTTTCATACAGGCCTGCTGGTATATACTTTTGGCAGTATTGAAACTGAAAAGTTGTTATCGGGATTGTAATGGTGCCATGTATTATCCATTCAATGACAGGTCTTTCTGATATTGTCAATGGTAATCTCTCTAGTTTTTCAATGCTTAGCACCGTATAGTCTGCTCCTTTTTGTGCCAACGAGATTTGTCTATCAGTAAGGTTAAAGATAGAAAATAATGACGTTGTGTTGATTAGATGCCATGGCACTTAGCCTGAACGGAGGTTTTGTAACGTCCAGCCTAGCTGTACAATAGAATGTAATTGGGATTGACCATGTTGTAACATTAGCATATCCTGTTCTATTATATCAATAGCAGATGATACAATGCTGTCCAGTGAATAAATTCTGGAGGACAGAGTCGTTAACCCATTGTCCACTACAGAAAGTGATTTTTCCAAATTAATACAATCAATTTCTCGTATTTTTTCTGCAGTTTCAATTTGTGTTACTTTCCAAGCTTCATTGTAAGCTGAGTATATACCGGCGTATATGAAACGTTTTTGACGCTGTTTGCGAGGTCCCATTATGAAATCTCGCAAGTCAGCACCTTCTTTAAGTAAAGTTAAGTGTTGCTTAATTTCGAGAAGTGTGGATCTCTGTAGCCATTTGAGGCATAGTTTTCCTACACTATATGTTGTAACTATCCCTGGATGTTGTCTCTGGGAATATCTTGGGTCTGGCCTGTTCTGTTTGAACCCCTGTATTTTGTTCAGGAATCTATCTTGACAGTTATTAGTGTCTGTGGGCCAGATCAACCATTTGTTCCAATCAAGAATTGTTCTGTTTTGTTTTAAAATATAGGACACGTCTAACCCCTCATTTGTAGTGGTGTTTCTATCAGGCATAGGCTTTGATATAGACAGGTTGTTTAAATCTTTTATCTTGGCTAGGCCAAGACAGGTTGTTTGTTGAATGGTGTCATTCAGGAACATTATTTGTTCTGGGATCATGCAGGCCATAAATAATGATTCTAAACCGTGTACCTGCCACTCTTTTGTGCCCCATGTGGTTTTTGTCTCAATGTTGTTTTTCCAAAATTCAAAACCAAATGTAGACATTTTTTCATAAAATGTTTCAGAATAAAACAGTTTAGTATTTGTCAACATGTTTTCCATTCCTGTCTTATTTAACATTTTGAAATAAAACGTTTCTGGATTAGTGTAATTAAACCCTGAGAAGTATGGAAATTTCTCAGAAAATGTTTTTGAACTGCCTTTTGGCGGAGTTGGACAATGTTCCCATTGATTATAACTGAAAACACTTTTAGGATTAGCAGATTTATGCACGTAATGATGCCCAAAGTGATTAAAGCAATACATTTCTTCATAATTCGATGAACCCTGTAAATAATCATGTTCTGTAAATTTTGCTGACATTTCTAAATCTGACATCATATTATTAATATTTTCAAAGTCCCAATCATCAGAGAAAGTACTAGGTGATACAAAGTCACTTAAGGAGATCTTGAATTGGTGTGGATATTTCAAGAGCTCACCCGGGCCATGGATTTCATAGTCAGTTTTGTCCCATGCTATACCACCAGGTATTGGGATGGCTGTGATGTTCACTGATGATAGTTCTCTTTTCTCGATGTGAGAAGATCTGTGTGGTTTCAGGACCAAGTTGATGTTCTGACTTGCTGTGTCCATTGTACTATATTTTCCATCAATAAATCTACCCAAACTTAAAACCAAGATAAGCCACAGAAGGAGGAAAAGTACACCTAACACAATCCATAATTTAATCCATGGTGCAATTAGATATGTTTCTCTCAGTTGATGAAAGAGCTCTGTAATTCTTTCTTTGAAAGTTTTTGTTGCTGGCTTGTCTCCATGTTCACTTGGATCATCGGAAAAGTCATCAAAGTTGATAAAGTAGCCAGATGCAGTTCTGTCAATTGGTGAAATTGCTTCCGGATTTCCATTGATCTTTGGATTTTCTTATGTTACATTTGTATAGTCCGAGGCTACATCGTTGTAGACAGGTGTTTCTTGACGAACTGTTGCAATTTGGGTTTCAAGAGGCACAAGTTCCATGGCTTTGTTGCATAGTCCTTTTTTGTTCACTGAAGGTTTATCAAATGTGATTAGTCTCTCAGTTTGAACCTCTTGGATTATAGCAAGATTTGGTCTTCTGCTATTTCTTGAGAGTCCACTGGGCCTACTACTTATTATTGGCCACATGGTTGTGGTTTTACCAGGTCGATTGATACAACTCGGTTCTCCTTTTTACCAGCAAGGGGCGGTAGTACTACTGATCTTGCTCCGCTGACAGCTAAGACAGGTACTGCTTTTCTGTAAGAAGGCCCAAATTCCTTCTTCACTGCAATCTTTTCTCTGACCAGATCCCCAATCTTTGGAATCCAGACAGGTCTTGCTGGGACAGGTGGTTTTTCTTCAGTGTTCGTTGGCTTTAGCTTTTCGTTACTTAGACTTTTTCTTGTTTCATTTAAGTCCTGTAAAACATCCAAACGATCTTTGATATCAAAGATTTTTTGTTTCACCACTGAAGTTTGACAATCCACATCCTGGATGATCATTCTAGTACCAAACAAAAGTTCGTACGCACTGATACCCCCTAAAGAATTTCTTGCATGTTATTAAGACTACGTTGGACACTTATTAGATGTTTGACTCACCCGTCACCCGAACCTAATACCCTCGCTGGTATAGATTGCTTTATGTCACGGGTTTTTCTCTCCACTACCGCATTTCCCTCGGGATGGAATGGACTAGAGTACCGCAATGCAATGCCCATGCTGGCCATGGCCTCCTTGTAAGCCCGAGAGCTAAACGCAGGACCCTGGTCAGAATGTAGCATGCCAATTGCGTATGTGCCGATAAAGACTCGCAAATCTTTTATAACAGTTCTGGCGTCAGCCGAGCGCTGGGGCCACATCCAAATGAATCTCGTCTTAATAATTATGGGATCGCATTCTTCCGTCTGGATGTCTGCGTATAGATAGCCTGATGCTGTATAATAGAGGTGTCTGGGCAGGTGTCTGGTCCGGTTCACAACTGCGATCTCTGTTGCAGTCCTGACAATTCATTGCAAAGTTATACATTTGCACGCTCATCCCCGGCCACCAGTATTTTGATTGTAATTCTATTAGAGATTTCAGGATCTCTTGGTGCTTCAGACCCAATCCCATGTGTGCTTCTTCAATCAAGAAGACTCTCCGGTTCGTGTTTGGAATTACTCTATCCCCAACTCCAGGGATTTGAGCAAACGGAACGGAGTTCGCATCAATTATGTATGTATTTCCGAGTGGATAATTTAGAGGTAACACCGCATAATTGCCTTCGATTGAATCTTTTACTCCTAGCAGTGTTTCTCCATCTATTTGTTTTTCTGTACGCTTTTTTATAGCTACGGAAGCCGGTTGACCCGCTGCCGCTGTGGCTCTGTCAGCCAATGAACTCCCTGCAACCTGAACGCCATCACGTTGAAGACTCTGCGTATGTATCACTTGAGTCTTTTGTAGTTCTTTCTGCAAAAGAACTACTTGTTCCCATAGCTTTTTATGCTTTATTGTGGCACCTGTCCCATCTTTGTAACCGTTTTTTATCCAGGTCTGCATGCTGTTATTGTAAGCCCGGACGCAGTAATGTGAATCGCACATTATAAGTGTCTGGAATTCGCAATCATAATTTTCAAGCGCCATCTTTAAAGATCGTATTTCAGCTCGCTGAGCTGTACAGTTTCTGAGTGATTCAGTTTTAGTGACCATCGGTCTGAATTTACCTAAGCGCCAGCGACCTTTAACAATCGCGCACGCAGCATTGTACATTTGTTTTTCCACAACGTAGTGTTGTGCAAATCTGTCCGTGTAGATTACACAGGTGTACTGTTCGAAAGGGAGAATTTCGATTGACAGAGGGCATTCATGTTCGTATTCCAGATCTTCTAGTTTTTTCATTTTCGGATCAAAAGCGTGTTTCACGTCTTCTGTAGCAAGAGAATTTTCCCATTGTATCCATTTTGGATCTAGAGCTATAGCATTTGGAATGCCTGGTCTTGTTACTGCCTCAAGGGCTGATACTGCTGTTAAAACAGATATCCTTTTCCCATGGGCTAGGGCTCTTTCTTTTGCTACAGCAGTTTGAACCGCAGTTAGAATTTTTTCAGTAGAACTGAATTTCAGCTTGTGTGTACAACTGTGATTTGTAAGCTATTGGTACCGTTTCTCCCTCATTAGAGGTCAGGTATGTGAATCCGCATCTTCCTGGGATGACTCGGATTACAAGGTTGCGTTCGTTTGCGCGTGTTTGCAGTTTTGTTTTAGTTAACATGTCTGTCTGTAATGATCTTAAAATTTCTGTGTGTTTCTGAGTACAATTATTTCGTGATTTTTTAAAGTTGAATTTGTACCCTTCAGATGCGAACCCAAGTATGATGGTGTTCACTCTTTTCAAGTGAGTCTCCAGGTCATCGTCTATAAGATAGATGTCATCGACATACGTTAATGCCTCATCATCATATATTTGTAGTAACTCTGTTACCCTGGCTGAAAATAATCCTGGGCTGTTCTTGAATCCCTGTGGTAGACGACAAAATTGTTTTTGGGTTCCCATGCTGGAGAAAGCGGTCAAATATCTGCTTTCAGGTGCTATGTTTTGACAGAAGAAACCATTTGAAATATCTAATTTCGTTTTATATTTCTTGCGCACAATGTTATTCATTAGTGCTGCACTGTGTGAGTTTTGTACTGCAAAAGTTTTATAGCAGGAGTTTAGGTGTCTGTAGTCCGAAACTAGATGATATGAATCGTCTGGCTTGTGGACAGGAAACAAAGGATTGTTCATTTGTGAGGTGCATGTTTCAATCACCCCCTGGTATTCAAGTTGATCTCAAATTTCTCTCACTTGTTTTTTACCTTCTTGCTTAACAGGATGCTGCCTCTGTGCAGTAGGTAGATTTTGTAACTGGATTTTATGGTGAGGAGAATCCTCATCCCACCCTACGTGATTTTTATATAATGCAGTGGCTTGGGCCACTGCCATTTTCTTGCAAGTGTGTATTTTTTATGGATTGGAATGTGATTTGAGAAGGCAGGCATAATTATTTCTTCGCCATGTGGGCACTCCCTGACAAACTCAGGTGGCCAGCCTTTCTCTGCTAGAAGGATATCATAGCCTTTAGATAGATTCTCCCAAAAGAGACCTTTTATTTTCCTAGTTTTATCTCCTTCTATACATAATGTTAATTCATATAGTTTATGGGGCACGCTAACTCGAGTGTCTGCAGTTTCCACTTGAATGTATTCATTCGTGTCCACTGTCTCCAGAAGATTCATTAGGATCTTGCGAGCTATGGTCACTTCTGCTGCGCTGTCTAGCATAGTCTGGGCCGACTCTCCGTTTTTCAGTTGCGTCCTCAGAATTCTCGGCGTGTTTTACTTTAATACTGGCTACCTTCTTTCTGGGAAATTTAATTTTTTACTTTGATGAGCAGGTTTCTTGTCTTTGGACTTGACGTGCTCTTCTTTATGTTCTGACCGTCCTCTTCTTTCTGATTTCTTTGAGGAAGTCTGAAAAGATCGAGAGGGACGTGTATCAATATCTTGATATCTGTCAGGTTTTCTCAAATTGTCAATATTTCTAAGGTTGTATCTTTTTTCAGAGGGTTCCCGTTATGGAGACTTGCCCCCCCTCCTGGAGATCTTTCTCTTCATTGGGGAGACCTTCCTATGGTCTGAAACTGTTTTTCTCTGGGAGAGGTTTGTTTATTACCCTCCCACTTCTTCTTTTGAGAGTTAAGATTATTTTTAATAAGTTTTTTCAGCATTTTGTGTTAGTGTTTTTAGTCGGTAGGTTGTACCGTCAACTGTTAATCAAACTAAATCTCTATATGCTTTTGTTAATTCTTTTATTTTAACTAAGAGTTCTTCGCTTGACATTTTTTCAATGTCCGGATGTGGTGTGTAGCTGGCTTGAACCGGCCATGTGGCTCCTGGTCTACCGAGTGGACCGAGCCTGGAAATGTGATTTTGATGTTTTAGGGCGCCATTAAACCAGAGCAGGTGCTCTTGGTATGTTAGTGGAATTTCAACTTCCTCGAGAGGAGAGTATTCCTCTGGAGATTCCGCTATTTTGTAGTAGTGGAACTCGCGTGTCACAGCATGTGCTGCTGGAAAATGTATCCAGGAATAGAATACCTCTGTCTGCCGATATACATGGGCCTCTACCACAAATACGACTGTACCACCTCTTGGTGATACTCCATTTTCTATAAGTTTTATAGTTATAGTTTTTCTTATATTGACCGGGATGATTATAGCATCCGGGCCGTCATTTTGGACCGTTGTGTCATCCGCTAAGAGTCGAGCTGCTAGTCTAGCTCTTTCTCTTTCCTCCTCACTATTTGACATTTTTACTGACAGAAAGTTTGCAGAGTACGTTTCAAGGAAACAAAGATTAGGTGCACAACATTTTGGAACACTGTATCCTTCAACGTTGACTAAACCAAAAAACTAATACATAGGAATCTCTTCCTACTAAGATCTGGCGGATATTAACCTTTCACCCACTCCAGACGTCTATTGGAGTTTTTACGGGAAAAGGGGTGTGTGTGAAAAGCACGACTGAGTTACTCTAGTTGTTTGCGCTAGATTATCGCCTTACCAAACATTGGGCGCCATGTAGTGTAGTTCCTATATTCCCAATAGGCTCTGCGCATTGGAATAACATAAACTGTAGTTTAGACGTAGGACTGAGGTTGACTAGGTCTCTACTGAATATGTTAGACTTAATTAGGTATGCCAGCTAGCTCAGAGGTCACTAGAAACTTTCCCGAATGAACAGGGAGGAGTTAACTTCCCTGATTAGACAAAAAGGGATTCGTTTCTGACAACCGCATAAACATGACAACTTTGCTCCCTCCAGAATAAGGAGTATAACTCCAGAGTCGTGTGAAAACAATAGATAGCTATTTCACTCAGTCAATCGTGCATGCTTAGTTTCACCAGAGTGCAGAGAAATAGAGAGACGGGCGTTTTGAATAAAAGGTGTTATTTTATTGAGCAGTCTTCTTTCTCATGCAAGAGAAGTGAATTGCCACAATTGCAATACTTATCATAAAGTAAAGTGTGTACAGTAAAAGGAGTACTATGAAATAATACTGTAAAAGCATTGATATGGTTTCTGAGTCATATGATACTTAAAACGGATAAAATATATACAATACATACAATGATAAAAGTTGACTAAACTTACTCAACTGGTGCTTCTAAAATACGCCTACCCCAATGTACCTAACCTAAGCCTAGTACGTGGGAAGGAGTAAGTGAGCTGCAGTTTACGTTAAGTTAGTTTTGCCAAGAATCTGAATCAAGAATTCTCTAAGGATCTAATCAGCTCCGTACCTTGGTTTTAGAATGAAGGAGGTCTTGAATCTCGTTCTCAGGACTCGATCTTCCAGCAACCCGCAAGGGTGACTGGAAACACTGGAGCTGGATTTTCTCGGCAAGAGAAAAGACAACGTCTCTCTTGCATCACTTCGGCAACTCGCATCAGCTGGGCTTTGGGTAAGTAGATAGCCACTCTGCTCCAAACCACTGTGTGTTGCTTAAGGCAAATGCTGGTATATTTATACCTGGAAGGTGCCGTGTTTGACGTAAGGTTGGACATTAGACGTCACTAAGAACTGTCACTAAGAACTGGCAGTTCTGTCAGGACTCGCAGGAGTTCTAGGACAAATCAAAACAAAAGCAGGGGGAATTCCCAGGCTGCTGGAGGTTTGGTTTGTTTAAAAAACGCGTTGTACTTTCTAGGAGTCTAGGGAAGCAGCCTTGCCGTATTTGTACTGCATTGGCTATGACTAAATATGGATATGATTCTTATGTCTTTATAAGGATATGATTTGTTATAACCACATAAGGGCATAAATCGGGAATATTTAATTAGGGTCCTAGATACGTTCACAACAGAAGCAGATGATAATGTACCTGTTGTACTTTATAGTTTTGTTTTTGAATGATCAATAAACATTAAAACATTCTAAGCTAGATTTTCTAAACTCCCCATCACAAAGATACTTAGTAATGGAATAATGTCCCATCATCTACTTATGCTTACCAATAAGTCAACATGAGATGCATAGAAGGTCTGCATTGGGTTGCGCAATTGTATGCCTTTCACTATTAACTCGAAACTAGAGATAAATAATTGCAACTTGGAAGCTGCCTGTGCCTATTGACTTCACTTGGCAATGGAACATCATGGCAATAAGGGCATTCTGCCTTCTGTTGCTGTAAAGAGACCTGTTGGCTATGGTAACAGTTGTGTGCCATAAACCCCCTGTGATGCTGATTTTTTTTTTAGGTCAGTGTTAACATAGCAGATGTCACTAGACCTTAAGTGGCCAACAGAAAAAGAACTTTAAGAAGCACTCTTGAAAGGGGAACTTTGGCTCTGACTAAATACTGATTTTCTTGAGTACATATTTTGATTGAGTAGATGTGTCCTTTTGCTGAAGAAGAGTGTTTGTTTTGTTAATTTTGCCTTGCGAGAAAGCTTATGCTCAACCCAGTATGACTGAGTTGATTATGGTGGCAATCTAATGATCTGAACTGTAGGTGTGATCTGTTTATTATGAAAAAGTACCACAAAGTCAGAAGGGGTGGCTTATTTATCCTGAAAAGCACATGTTAAAGCCAATAGGCATTTAAGGGTGGGTTGCCATTACATTTAGTTAAAGATTTGAGGGAGGTATTACAAGGAAAAACACACAAATGGGAAAGAAGGAAGAAATAAAAGACAGAGAAACTGCCACAAAGGGCAAAAGCAGGACTATACACACGTGAAATAAAGGAGCAGGGAGTGTCTGCTAGTAGATTAAAGAAGCCTAAGGTGGATTCAGGACTATGCAGCATTGGTATTTGGTGCTCTAACATTAAAAAGTGACGTTTTTGGCTTCTGAGCAGAGTTTTGGACACCAACACTTGTTATTTTACACAAATTAATCACTGTATAAGTATGTCTTAAATTTGTGAAGTATTTCCTATTTACTGGGCTGTTGATATTATAAAATAAAGTACCACTGCATAGCTAAGATTAAATGCCATTTATAGTTTAAATGGAAAACATATCATTTATGTTTTTTAGGTCTTACTTACAGGGAGCTTTAGCTGTCCATTATTGAAACCCTAAGGCCTGATTCACAAAGGTAATTTACACTTTTGAGTAAGTGTACACTCTTGAACAAGTTTACTACTTTTTGGTAATCAGAAACTGCACTTTTGTAGTACCTTACATTTTTGTAGTAACTTATACTTCTCTATAATTGGCTAAGACAAACTACCTGTAAGTCTCTGGTATATGGTAGGACATGTAGGTTTAGAGGCCCCAGTGGACTTAATGTACTTAATTGTGCACTGATGTGGTGTCTGGTAGCATTTTAAAGCCAGGCCTGCCTTGCATGCTGGCTCAAAAATAAAACAATGTCCAATTCGGCTTAGGAATTAAACTTACTTCCAAAGTCCAAAACTACATTTTTTATAACTTATAAGTATGTTTTATATGCCCTGGTAGGGTAAAACAGCTAAAATCTGTATTCCCAATTGTAGTGCTGATAGACCACTCGGCTAACATAGGAAGGCTTTTTAAAAATGTAATAAAGTCTAACTTTTCATTGGCGCTAGCTAGCAATGTCATTCAAAGTATCAAAATAATGGTTACAATAAATCAACTTGACAAGGTCGAATCTATTATAACTATTACAGAAAAGTAGTTTTAAAACTTACTATCATGATGTTACCTAAAACAGCAATGTAGCAGCCTCTTCTGATTGGCCAACCTTTGACAGCCTGAGCCAAGCAGCTCCCTGAGTAGGTGTGAGGAGGCCTTGGGCTGAAACAATACAATGATTTGCTGTGAGGAGATTTACTTCTTGGAGAAGCCAGAGGGAGGAAGGGGGCTGGGGAGATAAGCTGGACTTCAAAGGTAGGTGAACAGATGTCATAGGAGCAAGGCCAGTCCTCACACCCTTGATCCCCAGCCAGATTAGAGGTCCCCTAATTTGATTAGGAGAGGGGTTGAAGGGGAGTGTAGTGAGATGTTAGCCATCTGTAGTGCCCCTAGAAATAGATGGGTCCTTTAACTAGGGAAATACCCACCCCAGAGGTTGGTCTGAGCCAAAGAGGGATACTGGCCCAGTGCCAGACATCACCCAAGGAACCTGGGGTGGGCTGAACCTGCACTGCAGCTAAGCCTCAAAGTAAAAAGAAGAGACAGTGTAAGAAAGGGGGGCAACTGTTAGTCATAGTTCCAGTGAGCCAGGGAGATTCTATCCTAGTAAGGGAGAACTCCAAAATTGGCATTGGTGAAGTCCCCCCTAGCCAACAAAAAGACCTGACTAGTCAGGCAACTGTCCAGCCTGAGTTGGTTGCTCCTCACCTGGCAGAACAGAGGGTGGAAGAAGGGTGTTCACTACCAAGTGTAGTGACCCCTACCCTAAAATAGCAGACAGGATACCAGAACCCAATGAAGCCTGTAAGTTAGCCACATCACCTACCAGTGAAGAGCTAAAGGTGTGGTTCTGGGCACTGACAGCTGTCAGTAGCCTCTGCTGGGTGTTAGGCTTCATGGCAGAACTGTCCTTGGTATGGTGGCCTAGCCCCTGCCAAATAGCAAGTTAGGCCCCCTGACCCTATTGGTCATGGTGGGGTTGCTCAAGCTGTGGGTAACCTCTGTGGGTAAGCTGGGTTTTGCCCTAGCTAAGTTAGAATTTGCAGAGGTAGGCACCTCTGAACCCAAACTAAAAAGATGGGGTAAATACACTAAATAGCTAGGAAAGGAGCATTGGAAATTAGGTCCTGAAACTATTGAGATAAGCCAGCTCCTCAAAGGGACTGACCTGGACGGTAGGGTGTAAGGCAGAGTAGGCCCTGCAACTTTCAAACCACTTCCTTTACTCCTCCTCGCTTGAAAAACTAGAAAGACTCTCCCAGGTTTGGCTGAGTCTCCTGACCTTTGGGCTGGGGCGGGGTGGGGGGCTTGTGTAGGAAGCTGGGTTTCTGTTGCAGTAACCCCCCCATTTTTTGCCAGACTACTGATGCACTTTGACTAGATGTGTTCTGGGTCCCTGCCCATCAGGTTCCCAGGGCATGTGTTCTTTCACAAAAACTGTACTTTGTACCCCAATTGGCCCCTTTCTGGCCACATGTCAGTTCCTTGTAAGAGGTACCATGGGTACCCAGGGCACTCTGGCCAGGGAAGGCCTCTAAGGGATGCAGCACTTATTGTGCCACCCCTAGAGGCCCAGTACCTTTACACACACACTGCCATTGCAGGCTGTGTGTTTTGGTGCAGAACAACGTGAAGAGTCGACATAGCACACATCCCTGTGTGACATGCCTACAACCTACTTACCTGGCATAGGTCAGCCACCCCTCTAGCTGGGTACACACAGGGCTCGAGTCGGGGGTAACACGGGTGGACGGCGTCCCCCCACTCTTTTCACAGGGTGGACGCCGTCCCCCCTGCCAAGAAGCTGGGCCCCACAGAAATAAGCTGAACGTGTCCAGGTGTCAATTTCAGACACCGGGACACGTTCAGCACGTGACGTCATGAGGTCATTTGCATATTGTCAGTCCCTCCACTTTTTTTGATAGGACTTGTGCCCTGGGTACACTATACCAGTGGTAAGAGTACAGGTGCATGAGCCCTGTACCCCAACAGTGTCTAGTTCAATTGTTAAACATTGTAAGTGCAGTAATGCCATTAAGAGTATATGATGCTGAGAGTTTGTCATTACGAACTCCAGTGAAACATAATGGCTTTACTGAAAACTGGGAAGTTTGGAATCAAACTTCCCAGCACATTAAACCCACACTGATGCCAGTGAGGGATTTATTGAGAAATGCACTCAGAGTGCATCTTAGAGATGCCCCCTGAAAAACGAACAGCCTCTGGTGGGTTCCCTGACAGGCATACACCAGCCTGCCACCACAATACATGTTCCTGGACCCCTGGGGTGGGAGCCTTCGCTCCCGGAGCCCATAAACAAAGCCTTTCCTGGATGCCGGTGTTCACACCTTCCCCAGGCCGATAAGAGCCATCTGTGGCAGGAGAGTGTCAAAGGCCTTACAGCCTTTGTAATGCAACCCCCAGCCTCTCCTGCTATCAGGAGCAGAACCCCTTCCCGTCTCCTCTCCTTTACGGCGGGAAGACAGGCAGGAACAATTAGCCCGCCCAGAAGGTGTGCCCACCTCTGCCAACTCCACCCCTCAGGTGGGGGAGGCGAGGTGAAGCCTACTCTTCAGTGCCTGCCATCTTTCAAATGGCAAAATAATGGGGATTGATTTATTTAAGGACCCTAGAGGCTGGAAGCAGATATATATTGATTATAATTGAATACATCTAGTACCATTCCTTCATAATTTTATTTCAACTGCAGGGCCTAACTGTTCCCTACCTGTAGTGTACAATTAATGAACTGGCTTTTCTTTTGTTTTCTTATCGCATGGATCAGTTAGCAAATATACAGTTCATCAATTTGCACCTATATAGAATATACTCAAAAACCTTCATTTAGAAAAATGATTTTATGTCATACTTATTTTCATTTTGTTTTTGTTTTGATATGTATTCTACAGACATAATACACATTAGCCTTCTGTATACTAATACATCAATATACAATTGTGAAATAAATTTATATACAGTGCATGACTCAAAAACAAACATTTACACAGTGAGATAACATTTACAGTGTCGTATAGTCCTACTACTACAGAGTGCTTGGCTACCGGGATATTATCGCTACTTAGCCTCGGTACTCTCTCTACTCTGTGGTCCGAAAGTGTGGGGAGTGTTAAGGTCAGAGAACGCTTCTGTGTTTCTTCTCAGAATTCACACCACTATATGTTGGTTGATCTGACTATCTCCTATTGTTTTACTGTATATTTGTTAACTGATCCATGTGATAAGAAAACAAAAGAGAAACCAGTTAATTAATTGAACACTACAGGTAGGGAACAGTTAGGCCCTGCCGTTGAAATTAAATTATGAAGGAATGGTACTAGAGGTATTCAATTATAATCAATATCTTTCAAATGGCAGGCACTCCTCAATCAGGATTAGGGATTGTGCTCACTTCCCCACGTGGGGTGAGCACACCAAGGGTGTAGTCACACTAAGGTCAGTTGCCCATTGGCTACTGACCTTGAGACCCCTAAAACACCCCCTTAATACAGTATTTAAGGGGCAACCCTGAACCAAGAAGTCAGACAAGGAACGACTTCAAGAAGAAGAAAAAGGACTAAACAGCTGTGACGAAGCTAAGCAGAGTAGGACGCCCACTGACTTGGCCCCTGCCCTACTGGCCTGTACCCACCTCAAACCTGCAGAAGCAAAACTCTGGTGTGTCTTGCAGCTAGCAACCTCAAGAACTCCGAGGACCTGCCCTGCCTTCCAATGAAAAGAATGTATCTCCTGTAAACACCAGCACCGGTGAAATCCTCGAGTCTGCACCACTCTGCACCCGTCGCCCACAGTCCGAGTTCAAGTGAGCCCAATACCACTAAGAGGTCTCCCCGGCAATCCTGACCCGAGATCCAGAGGTCCCTGACCTGCCTCAAGCCTACAGCCGACGCCTGCAGCCTAAATCCGGAAGGTCCCACCAACCGCGACCAGAAGGTGGTAAGAAGATCCGACCCTAACAGACACCCCTGCACCCAATGCCCCACGGCCTTGCGTGGCCCAACTGACAGTGTCCAGCCAACCCCCAGCATCCCAACTTACCTCTACAAGTGGTGGGCGCTCCCAGAAGACCTTCATCCTGAGCCTGCAGTGTGTTTGCCAACCGGAAAAACCACATTACCACATTAAAAGTAACAGGCACGACGCCAAAACAGCACTCTGCACCCGGCTACTCGAGTGCCACTGAGAGTGCACCTTTAGTGCAGTCTTGAACCGTCATTTGTCCTAAGCTAAAATACAGGAGCTTTGCTCCCACAGTTTTGTGGCTTGCTCGTAAGCAGCCAGCAACCGGAGGCCCCCTATCCCCCATTGGATAACATTGGGCCTCAGCACTCCGCACCCGGCCGCCCTAGTGCCGCTGAGGGTTTGAGAGTGCATCCTCGACCCTGGGGGACCCCTGAGTCTAACCCCAGAAACCAAACTCTCACAACAAAGTACTTACCTCTGAACCGATAACACTATTTTCTCCCTTAGGATAACATTGACTGTTTTCTATGAAAAAGCTTCAAAGTGTGGAGTTGGAACATCTATAAAAGTCTCTAAAACTGTAATCAAATAACCAAAACGCTTTTATTGGCCTGTTTGCAGGAAATGTCCCAGTGCAGTATCCAGGTATACTGCACTGTGTAAGAAAAGTAATCTGGAAAGTAATTTACTTGACACCCTACCTATTGAAAAGCCAATACAATGTAAATGTACAATATTTCAAAGTATTGCATTACCAGTAATTCTACTGTAACCATACCAAAGTAAATATACATCTGCAATTCAAAACTGTAGTACTACTGCAAAGTATAAATCACTTACCTGTGCCAGGCTTGCTTGGTTCTAGGAAATAAAACAACTAAAAGAATATTTCTATACAAAACCAATTGATTTGAAGTACAGTCTTTGAGTGTGTGCAATCATTTGCTGACTGAGTGTGTACACCAAATGCTTAACACTACCCTCTGATAAAGCCTTACTGCTCGCCCACACTACCACAAATAGAAAGTAAGGTGCCATTTACGTTTACCTCTGCCTACCTTTGTTGTTCCACTGGACTCTGTGCAGACTATACCTCACTTTGGTATAGTACATACAGAGCCAGCTTGCTACACTCCCTGATGAGCTGCAGGTACAACAGAGCTGGAAGAAATCACCTGCAAGTCCAAAGAGAAGATCACACCAGCTAGCCAGTTGCAACTGGATTGTTCCTGGATTGTGCAGGTGCATTGTGGGAGATTGAGTCAGAGCCCCCAAGAGGCAACCCAGTCTCTGAACCCTTGGCTGGTCCTACTGGACACTTCTCTCCCCAATGAAATCAGCAGAGAACATGATCTGAAAGATTGGAAACTTTCTACAAAGTTTTGCTGAAAAGCTTCAGGAGGAGACCAGCTCTGCCGGAGTTGACTCGTGAATTGGCCTGACCGCACTGGTTTTTCCACTGAAAGCTCTGCAGCTCCTCGCCATTGATTCCGAGGTTCCGAGGACAAAGACTTCCAGAGGCTCTCCGAGGCATCATGCTGCAACAGGCGGAAGTCGTTGAATCAAACTATGGATCCAAGGAATCCGAGGACTCAATGTCGAGAGAAATGCTCTAAGAAAAAGACTAATGGTCTGATTTCTATTTTGCCCGATCTGGTCCTATTGTCGCATTTCTGATGGTTTTCCCGCCCGCCGGCTTGGCGGTCTGCCTGCTGTATTTAAATGTTGCTGAGTCCTCGGAGGGAAGCCCATTGGAGTCCTGCTGTCTCCGCTAGAATCTTCTTCCTGTGTCTATTGCATCATAGAAGGAAGCCGCTGTTGGTGGTAGTCTTGCCAAGAATACCACCAAGCCAATTATGATGTGTCTTTCTGTAGAGGCAACTGTGGCGGGGAAATCTCCAAACTCGTATTTGACACAAATGAAGAAAATGTGGTGAAAAAGTAAATGTTTTCGGGTTCCCACTTCCGTTTTTATATTAAATCCCACTGCCCAGGTCCTTCCTGTGCTGCTGCTACTCGAGCATGACGCTGTGCAACTCCGTTGGTGCCAGAATCTAAGGTAGGCATCTTTTTCACTTGTCTCACTATCAATCATGTGTTAACATTAGCTTTCGCCTCATTTATTTTTACATTGCTCATACATGTAATTTGTTTATGTGTCACGCACAAGTGTTCATCTTATGACTAATCGGGCAAAATGTGCACACCTGTTTTGACACATAAAAAAATATTTATTTTGTGGTGGTGGTTGCAGGTGTGCTTTTGATGACTGTGGGTGTACATACAATAGTGTGTGTATGTTGTTGGTATACAATACTATATGTAACATTAATGGCATTATACATTACCAACATATACATATTGACAGATTCACAACATATATGTGTAGTGAGATAATGATAAGTAGTACTTACCGATCTCCACACCGCCGCGGTCTCACTCCGTCAGGACACCGCCATCACAACAGGAACATCTGAATCAGCTTGGCACAAACCCGCAAACCTGATGGCTTCAGAGTACTGTTAGCCAGCTGAACAGACTGCCACTGCAGCTGTAACTAGTCTGTTGATGCCACATCTATATGCAGCGGGCGGACTGCCGTTAGCTTGACGAAGTACTTGGAATCGCCGTGCCGCAGCAGGCCGACTGTAGTCCTGCCAAGTTCCAAATCAGGCCCTAGATCTGAAGGTAAATTTTTGACCGGGATCTCTCCGACCCGCGATTCATCGCAGTCAGCCTAAAACGTTGATGTTGTTCCAGTCCAGCACAACCAGTTAGCTTTCAGCTTTTTGGCACTAGAATGCACAATTTTTTATTTGTTCTTTCAAACTTCATATCTCTGGTTCCCTACATTGGATTATCATTTTGGTGTCATTTTAAAGATAGTAATATTCTCTATTTGTATAAATTGGTGTTGGAGTTTTATTATGCTGTGTCTTTTACTTATTTACTCTTTTGGTGATGTTAAATGGTTTACACATACCGGTTTTTAAGTTAAGCATGACTGCTTGTTTGTCAAGTCACCAAGGGTTGAGTAAGGATTCATTTAGTGAGGCTTGACAGGACCGAGTACTGATTGTGGTATTATCGCTACTTGAATGTGAATACCCCCAGCTACTAATAATCCACTTTCCTACATATGATGCACAGTGATGGGATCCTGAACTTGTGTTTAGTAACACCATTCAGTATTTAAGTTGGACAATTAAAAATCCTCTAAATTAACCTAGTGCAAACATTGTTTTTGATTTTTAATTTGGACATATTCATTGATAATTATTTTTATTTTTTCTAAATTACTCTAACCTCAATTTTTGAAACGTTTTTGTGACCCAAAACTAAGGGATACCATGGAGCTTGATCTAGCTAGCTTACCCACACTTTAAGTCACATAGTTTAGGGATCTATATAGGGCTAGGGGATTACCAGCACCTTCCAATTCCAGGAAGGCACTACTGATAAAGGCCATTACAGCTTGGGCAGAGGCTAAAGGATCAGGCATCCGATACAGAGGAAGCACCAGAGATACAAGAACAGGGGGAGGAAGAACCCCTACACCTCAGTGATGAGGAATATGAACGCCTCTCCACACACACTGTGACCAAGGCCCTTCCTAGAGCTAGTGGGGGAAGATGATCTTCCAAAGGAGAGCCAGGACTGTTCCTTAGGGAAAGAGAGCTTGAGGCACAGCTGGCTTATGTAGTCCTAGAAGCAGAGAAGTTGGCCCTGGGCAAGAAGACGTGGGCTAATGAGGAAAGGAGAACCACAAGGGGTGGTAGAGAGGAAGATGGTGGAAGCATGAAGAGACAGAAGTGTCCAGGGAGGTGAGCTGGACCCCAGTCTACCCCAAGGGTATCCAAGGGGATTCTCCCTAAGTACCAGGAGGGGGTTGACATTGACAAATGGTTGGCAGCTTTTGAGAGGGTCATAAAGATGGGGAGGGTAAGTTCTCAGACCTGGGTTCACTCCTGTGGAAACCGATCCCAGTGGTGAGGAGAGATAGGCTCTTGACCTCGGAGGTCAATGAAGAAGAGCTGGATCAGAAGGTAAAGACTAATGCCTGAGGTTTAGGGACACCCAGAAAGTCAGTATCCAGTCCTGGGTTGACTTTGTAGACATATCCGCTAAGGCACTAGAGGACTGCATATAGGGTAATAAGGTAAGTACCTATGAGGGGCTTTACAATTTGATAATGAAAGAGCTCATATTGGAAGAGCCAGGGAGGTCACCTCCCAGGGGAAAGCCCTGTGTAACCAAGATAAAAAACAGAAAGTGTCCTCAAAATGTCTCCAAACACCAGCCCAAGGAGGGAGATCCCAGAGTCATCCCACTTACAAGGGTAAGAGGTATCAGGGAAAGTCTTTTGACCCTACAAACATGCAGTTGTGTTGTGGCTGCTTGCAGCCAGGACAGAAAAGGGTCAATGCAGTCTGCACAATGATGCGACCCACAGGAGGGCAGTCCAAGGGGTTTGCTAGGGTAGAGGTGGGAGCGGACGATTGTTCAGAAATTTGGAAAGGGTATGCTGTTTCTGTGGGTGAGATGGAAGTTGAAACGCCGGCAGCCTTCACTTCAAGCATGGAGAAATGCAGGCAAAGGCTAAGGTCAACAGGACTGAGGTTGAGGCTCTGAGGGATACTGGAGCCATAATGACCATGGTGTTGGACAAACTGGTTTCTCCAGAGCAGATCATTCCTAGTGTATTTCACCAGGTTACCTATGCAGACAACAGAGCCAAACTCTATTCCATGTCAATGGTGAGCTTGGAATGGGAGATGTGACTGTCCCCAAGAAGGTAGTTATGTCTCCTGTCCTCCCAGTAGAGTGTCTACTTGGAAATAATTTTGAAGCTTCTGACTGGTAGGGGTTAAAAGGCAGGTCAAAACGCTGACGGTGAACATCCCTGAGTGGGTTTGTGCTGTGATGAGGGCTCAGGCTGCACATTAGGGGAATAATGGACACTTGGACCCTGGAACAATGGGCCAAAATTCCAAGAGCAGGAGAAACGGCAATGGATCTGGTGAGTCAGCCCATGTAGCTCAAGAGGTCCAGAAGGAATCCAACCTTGTGAGGGAGGATCTCATACCAGAATGGGAGATTCCACTCTTGCAAGATCTGTCCGATGTGGCAGAGTTGAAGGGAGTCAGAGGACGCTCCAAATAGGAGCTGAGCCAACGACAAATAGATTGTCCCACTCTCGAGGGCCTGAGTCAGTCTGCCTCCAGGCAAGAGAAGGGTGATGTCAGTGGTTTCCACAGAGTCTATTTGGAGGATGGAGTCCTCTATACTGAGGCCAGGGACCCCACATCAGGGATAACCAGGTATCCCCTTAGCCAGACATATGGGACAGACCAAGTCCTGGAACTAGCTGGTCAACTGTAACTATTAGGTCCTTATGTCTGATAAGGTAAAGGAGTTTTGCAACTCTTGTGTCACCTGGCAAGCCAAAGGTTCCCTTGATACAACTGCCAGTGGGTGGGACTCCCTTTGAGAGGGTGGAAATTGATTGTTGGCGCCCTAGAACCACCAACTGCTCTTAGAACCAGATATACATTGGTGGTAGTGGACTATTCCACTAGATACTCAGAAGCAATAACCCTCAAAATGGTCACTGCTCCCACAGTGGCCAGAGCCCTACTTGGCATCTTCACTAGAGTGGGCTTTCCAAAATAGGTGGCCTCATATAGGGGCACTACATGTATGTCCTTCTACCTGAAGGTGATGTGGGATGAATGAAGGTCACCACCCCATATCATCCGCAGACCATTGGAAAGATTTGGTAAGGCCCTGAAAGGCATGATCATGGGCTTTTATGACAAGCTCAGGAAGAGATGGGATGTTATCCTCCCATGCATGCTGTTTGCTTACAGAGAGGTGCCACAAAAAGGGGTTGGTTTTTGCCCCTTTGAGTTACTGTTTGACGATCCTGTAATAGGGCCATTGCATTTGGTTAGAGAAGCTTGGGAGAAGTCTCTCAAAGAGCCCAAACAAGATGTGCTGGATTATGTGCTAGGCCCACAGGCCCACATGGAGCAAGCAGGAACCTGAAGGCCAGCCAAAAGATAAATAAGCTCTTGTATGACCAGAAGGCTACTATGCCTGAGTACCATCCAGGACAGTTGGTGTGGGTGTTTAACCCCTTCAGCACAGCACAGATTGTCATGCTATGCTGAAGGTTCTATTGAGCGGGCTGGGCTGTGACGGAGAAGTTCCGTCATGCGCACAGCCCAACCGACGCTCATGACAGAACCGCTCCGTCATGATCGTTGAAGGGGTTAAGCCTGTGGCTCCAAGGGCACTCCAGGGAAATTGTACTGGGCCCTAGCCTTTTCTGGATAAAAAGGGCAAGGTCACCTACCTGGTGGACCTTGGCACCCCCAGGAGTCCCCACAAGGTACTCCATGTCAACCCCATCAAGACAAGGTAGACATGGCCATGCTGATGATCACAGAGGAAGGAGGGGAAAAGGAGAGTTTGTCTCTGCCAGACCTCCTCTCCACGAATGCACAAGATGGGTTAGTGGAGGGAGTAGTACTTTCCCCCAAATTGACAGACCAACAGCGGAAAGACTACAGACAAGTGTTGTCGCAGTTTGCTGGCATGTTCTCCCTGACCCCTGGTCTCACCACTTAGTGTGTCCATGAGATTGACACTAGTGACAGCCTACCTGTCAAAAACAAGTTGTACAGGTTGTCTGACCAGATCAAAGCCAGCGTCAAGTCAGAGGTAGCCAAGATGCTGGAACTGGGGATAATTGAGCCCTCTGACAGTCCATGGGCCCATTTATTGGTACTGATGTCCAAGCCAAAAATCCAAGGGGGAAAGAAAGAACTGAGGTTTTGTGTGGACTACAGATGGTTGAATGCAGTCACCAAGACTGACGCTCAACTCATACCTAGAGCTGATAGGCTCATTGACAGTTTGGAGACTGCAAAGTTCCTGGGCACATTTGATTCGACCTCAGGTTACTGTCAGATTGCCCTAAATCCAGCATGAGCAGGTAGCTTCGAGTGGCGCTTTAAGACTAGATAGCCGCGAGTGGCACTTTAAACTTTTTTGGCACTAGAATGCACAATTTTTTATTAACTTTTTAATAACGTATACCACCGGTTCCATACACTGTATTTTTGTGATTTTGTTGTCATTTTAAAGATAAAAATGTTCGCTATTTTCATAAATTGGTTTTGGATTTTTATTATGCTGTGTATTTTACGTATTTACTGTTTTGGTGGTATTAAATGGTTTACACTTCCCTGTCTTTCAAGTTACAACTGACTGCTCGTTTGCCAATCTACCAAGGTTTGAGCAAGGATTAATTTATTGAGGCTTGACTGGACCTATAAATTATTGTGGTATTAATATTGCTAGCTGAATATGAATACCGCCAGCTACTAATAATCCACTTTCCTACATTTGATGCACTGTGGCGGTATCCAGAACTTTTGTTTAGTAACACCATTCGATTTACAAAAGGGGGTGGTGATGAACAGAGTGTCTGAATTGAGCAGACCACTCTTACCCAGTCCAAAGATCAGGGCTTGATCCATCACCGTTATTTATCTCACTGCCCCAACCCAGCTCAGAACCTGGCTATATGCAAATCAGTCTGTCCCTGGCCCAGTGCATCATGGGAACAGGGCAGACTAAACTACCAAGCCAATTCTTTACCAGAAAGGAGACAAGCTACCGGGGACCAGTTTCTGGCATTTCAGCCTCTTCGGCCCGGCTTGCTTGAATCCTGATGGAGCAGTGAGAAAGGGACTCATGTCTGAGTATACCCTGCCACACCTATAGTGGCCAAAATCGATTTACAAAAGGGGGTGGTGATGAACAGAGTGTCTGAATTGAGCAGACCACTCTTACCCAGTCCAAAGATCAGGGCTTGATCCATCACCGTTATTTATCTCACTGCCCCAACCCAGCTCAGAACCGGTTTCTGGCATTTCAGCCTCTTCGGCCCGGCTTGCTTGAATCCTGATGGTGCAATGAGCAAGGGACTCACATCTGAGTATACCCTTCCACGCTTAGGGTGGACAAAAATATTTACAACAAGGGGTTAGAGTGGTCTGCTCAATTCAGACACTCTGTTCATCACCACCCCCTTTTGTAAATCGATTTTGGCCACTATAGGTGTGGCAGGGTATACTCAGACATGAGTCCCTTTCTCACTGCTCCATCAGGATTCAAGCAAGCCGGGCCGAAGAGGCTGAAATGCCAGAAACCGGTCCCCGGTAGCTTGTCTCCTTTCTGGTAAAGAATTGGCTTGGTAGTTTAGTCTGCCCTGTTCCCATGATGCACTGGGCCAGGGACAGACTGATTTGCATATAGCCAGGTTCTGAGCTGGGATGGTGCAGTGAGCTAAAAAACGGTGTTGGATCTAGCCCTGATCTCTTGACTGGGTGAGAGTATTCTGTTTAATTCAGAGACTCTGTCCCTCACCACCCCTTGTTGTAAATATTTTTGTCCACCCTAAGCGTGGAAGGGTATACTCAGATGTGAGTCCCTTGCTCATTGCACCATCAGGATTCAAGCAAGCCGGGCCGAAGAGGCTGAAATGCCAGAAACCGGTCCCCGGTAGCTTGTTTCCTTCCCAGTGTAAGAATTGGCTTTTGTAGTTTGGTTTGCCCTGTTCCCATCATGCACTGGGACAGGAACAGACTAATTTGCATACAGCCAGGTTCTGAAACTGGGATGGTGCAGTGAGCTAAAAAACGGTGTTGGATCTAGCCCTGATCTCTTGACTGGGTGAGAGTATTCTGTTTAATTCAGAGACTCTGTCCCTCACCACCCCTTGTTGTAAATAGTAACACCATTCAGCATTTAAGTTCGACAATTAAAAATCCTCTAAATTGGGGTTGGATTTTTCTGGTGCTTTACTTTTTTTACTAATTTACTGTTTTGGTGATATTAACAGCCAGATGCATCAACCAAAATTGCGATCGCAATAGGTGCGAATTAGCTATTGCGATCGCAAATAAAAAAAAAGCTATTCATGATGCGAAAAAAAAACAAATTGCGAATTCGCAAAATCGAAAATGCGAATTTGCTAAATAAATCGCAGAATCTAGGTGGAACCCCCTTAGCGAATCGGAATTTGCGAGAATACAAGGATACTGCGAAATATATTGCAATTTCGCAAAATCGATATTGCGAAATCGCTAATTAATCGCAAACACAATTCATGAAAAATCGCAAATAGCGATTACATCAAAAATCGCAATTTTGCGATACCAGTTTAAAGGGAATCACAATCAGATGGTAAAAAAAAAAACTTTACTCACCTGCTATCCATCTGTAGCCTATTTAAACAGACCCATGAGGCCATAGTGGCCTTTCACAATGGCAGCACTCTTCATTTTTGGGAGGAGGAGGAGGATACTTGCAGCAGGCCAGCCCAGAAGGAGAATCCAGGAGAGAATCTTCCGCCTGCGCATCACTTTGTTGGGACAGACTCCTGAGCAAATATATGACAAGTACAGGCTGAATGCTGCAATGATTCACTACTTAATAGATGAATTGGACCCACTATTGCAGCGCCAAACACTTAGTACCCAGGCCATCCCAACTCATGTCCAGGTGCTATGTTGCCTGCACCTGCTTGCGTCAGGTAGCTTCCAGGATGTAGTGGCAGAAGCTGGAGGGGTATCACAGAGCTCCCTTTCATGGTTCTTTAAATCCTTCCTGGCCGCCATGATGTCTTTGATCAACAACCACATCACCTTCCCCACAACCCAACAGGAATTGACCCAAACAAAACAGGACTTCTTCCAAGTTGCCCAGTTTCCACACGTGATCGGATGCATAGATTGCACCCACGTAGTATATGCCCCCCTGCCGTAAATGAGTATATCTTCCGCAACCGGAAAGCATATCACTCAATAAATGTCCAAGCAGTGTGCAATACAAAAAACATCATTACCGACCTCGTAGCACAATACCCTGGGAGCACCCATGATTCCTACATCTTCCGCCATAGTGGCATGCACGCACATCTGCTCAGGGGCGATTTTGGCGACGGACACCTGCTAGGTCAATTGAATACAATACTCATCACTGAAGTATGTAATGGCTATGCATACCTGACACTAACACATTGCTTGTAACCTTGTAGGTGACAGTGCATACGCGGTGAGACATTACATCATGACTCCATACTTGAACCCAGCCAGCCCACAACAACAGAGGTACAACACAGCCCACATCAGGACACGTAATGTAATCGAACGGACATTTGGATTGCTCAAGAGTCGCTTCCGCATCCTGCATAAAACTGGAGGAGCAATGCTGTACCAACCGGAAACATGCTGCAGGATAGTGGACAATATTGCAACAAGGAGAGGTATCCCCATTGAGGAATCCGATACTGAGGGCAACCAGCCCCCAGCACACCCACGCTGGGCCCATCTTGCGAGTTCAGCGGAGGGGCAAAGAAAACGTACAGACATCACCCAGCATTATTTCTAAGGTATGTAATGATGACACACAACACTTATTTGCATTTGAAGAAAAATATTTATTACCACGTGAAGCGGTAGGGGTGTATAATTGAATATAGCTGATGTCCATTAGCACATTAACTGCATGCACTGAAGGACATATGAGACACACAAAGGACTTGAAATGCAGTCACAAAGAATGTCTTGGACATGGTTACGTCACCATGATGAATTTCACCCTTCTGATTATGTTCAGCGTTTCCTCCCTCTCACACCCAAACGTCTTTCACCTGCATCTACATTCCTGGATGCAGCGGGAGGTGTTTGTCTACGGCTACTGCTCGTCCTGACAGTGGTGAGTGGCGCAGTGATGCTGCTTAGGCTGGATGCCTCACTACCCTCTTCCCCTGTAACATGGCCGTGCTCACCAGTGCTAGACTGTATCAGTTCAACGACAGTGGTAATTTGGCCAAGTGCTTTGGACACATCCCCACAACAATGGCCCATATCAATCTGCATTTCCACCGACCGACATGACAGCTGTGCTATGCTTTTGCAAATCTTGTTGTTGGACCTGGTATAGCCAGCCATGCAGGTCACAAACTGGTGATGCCTCCTCCTCTGTGTGGTGTGTCCCTCCTGCATCACACGTGCCACCTCCTGCAGTGTGTTGTTTGATTGTCTGTTTGCTTCCACAAGTGCAGTAGTTAGTTCCCTCACACTCTCTGCCATGACTGATATGTTTATGTTCATTTTCGTCATCTGCAGGTTGATGGCTCTCATATGCTTTGCTTGCAGGCGCTGCACCCGCAACATCTGTGACTCCACGCCACCCCACTCATTGGGAGTTCCTGCCTCCTGTGCCCAGATATGGGTCCTTGCCCTGCGTCTTGTTCCTGGACAGACATGTGCCTGGGGTGTAGTTGTGTGGCTCGCACTTGGACGGCTTGTCCCAGGAGCAGTTTCTGGTTCCTGTTCTGTCTCCATTGGCTGCAGTGGTGTAACTGTGGACCTGTGCTTTGCTGGTGCCTTGGATTTGGGTGTTGGAGTCACAGGTTTTGACACAGCAGCCTCTTCAATGACCTGTGTGCTGTTTCCACATTCACTGTCATCAGTGTGTACTTCTGCTGCATCTGTGATGTGAAACAGTGCAATGCTATATTGTGCTGTTGCAAAAGTTGAGCAACATGGAAATTCTTTACATTTATGCTTTCACTGTCTCTCATCAATGACTGTACTGCATTTTGGTTGCATTTGGGCTTACAATGTTGGATTGTGACAGCCAATTGGGTTCTACATCCTACAGGTCCCATAATGCATTAGTGTCCCTATGTAATGTGTGGACTGGACTATTTCTATTGTGATTTTGCTGGTTGATTACAGTTTGGCCACAATCAGTATGTACATTGATATGTTGATTATCATGCATCTTACCTTGTGTGCTACTGGCCGCCCCGGATGTATCCAGCTGCGTTACTCCCACCACTGCTTCTGGCTGGATTTTGCCCTCAGCCATGTCGTCCAGGGCTGTGTTGTCTGGGACTGTTGAGCTTCCTCCTCCGGTCCCCTTCGCCTCCTTCAGCCTTTCCGATATCCGCTCCTTGGCACAGCTACCCAGGTCGTACCATTGTTTCTTTAAGTCATCTATGCTGCGGTGGGTGACCCCCACAGCATTCACTTTGTTTTTAATCCGGTTCCAGATCCTTCTTTTTTCAGCCTCTGGTACTTTAAGGGAGAGCTTCCCAAACAGCTTCTAATGGTTGTTTGCCACCTCCTCGATGAGGTTCTCAAGTTCACTCTCACTCTCAGGTGACCTGACCTGACCTCGTCACAGACAGTCGCTCCACCCGCCGCGTGGCTCTCCCTGAGTGCGCCCGGTGCCCCTCGCTACCACTGCCTGCCCGCCGCCGCCCCTGAGGCCGTGACTCCTCCTTCCCCGGCCTCTCCTTGGTTGTCTGTGCCAGCTCGTTGTTCATTTCCTCCCCTGTGTGGTGCCCCTGACTTGTGCCCTTGACTTTTGTCCACTTGTGTACTTTTGCCTTTTCTCCTTCGTTGTCTGTGCCAGCTTTGTTTCATTTCCTCCCCTGTGTGCCCCTGACTTGTGTCCACTTGTGTATTTTTGCCTTTTCTCCGCTTGTCCCGTTTTCTGATTTTTCCCGCTCCCCGATCCCTGCCGCTGCTCCCCTGCGGCCCCGCCCCCCTTCTTTCTCTGTACCCTCTGCCCTCCCATTCGCCACCCCGCGCCCGCCTCCCAGCTGCTCCTCCCTCGCTCCTCCCCCCACTCTCCATTTATGGCAGAGTCCACGCGTACGCGCAGCGTTCACGCACAGCGGGCGCGCCGATTGTGCGCCGAAGGCACGCCAAAGGCAAGCCCGTCTACGCCCGTCCACGCCTGGACCGCGCCCAGCGCCAGGAACCTTGGATCTCGACGATGCCAACGCACCCGACAAATCTACGATGCCGCCACCCTCCACGCACTCAACACCGGCCGGAAACCAGCCTGCTACCTGGCCACCCCGAAACACACCCACGGACCCTTCACCTGCCAAGACTGCAAATACACCTGCCTCCGACCAGGGCTGGCACCCACCAAGCCTACCACCAGCAAGAAACACCTCAAGTGCATCCTGCTCAACACCCGCTCCGTCCACAGACACGCCGTCGAACTCTGAAACCTGCTCGACACAACAGCACCAGACGTCGCCTTCCTCACGGAAACCTGGATGAACGCCTCCTCAGCGCCCGACATCGCCATCGCCATCCCGAACGGATACATGATCACCCGGAGGGATCGCATCAACCAGACTGGAGGAGGCATCGCCATCGTACACAAGAACACCATCCGCATCATGACCAGCTCCGATGACACTTTCACCGCCGCCGAACACCTCCACTTTCAGATACACACCGACCCCAAGACCACCCTCAGAGGCACCCTCATCTACAGACCCCCGGGACCACGCACACGATTCAGCGAAGACATCGCAGACTTCATCAGCCCACACGCCCTCCCCTCCGCCGACTACATCCTCCTAGGGGACCTCAACTTCCACCTGGAGAACAACAAGGACAGCAACACCACCACCCTGCTAAACAACCTCGCCAACCTCGGACTCAAGCAACTGGTGAACACCCCCACCCACTACGCCAGCCACACGCTTGACCCAGTCTTCTCCTCCAGCAAGTACATCTCCTTCAACCACTCCTCCGGACTCCACTGGACTGACCACAGCTGCGTCCACTTCAGCTTCAAAAGGACCACGACCCACCACCACCCTCAACAGGTCCCTCGCAGGAGTTGGAACAATATCACCGCCGACCAGCTCACCACCTCCCTCAGCCAGAACCCCCCCGCCAGCATAACGTACCCCAACGAAGCAGCCAGCAACCTCACACAGTGGATCACCAACTGCGCAAACGACCTTGCAACACTGAAGACCCCTCCCAGCAGACCCGGCAGCAAGAAAACCTCTTGGTTCACCGACGAACTTAAGAACTCCAAGAAGAACTGCCGCACCCTCGAGAAAGCCTGGCGCAGCGACCAGACCGCAGACAACATGACTGCCCTCAAGCACGCCATCCGCAAACACCACCAGCTGATCCGCACCACCAAGAAGACAGAATTCAAAGAGCATCTGGACAACAACGCCCACAACAGCAAGGAACTCTTCAGCATCATCAAAGAGCTCTCCAACCCCAGCGCCGGAAACAACGACATCACTCCCTCGCAAGACCTCTGCGACTCACTCGCCTCGTTCTTCCACTGCAAGATCGCCGAAATACACAACAGCTTCGGCGCACCAACCACGCACCCCACCACCGAACCAACACCCCCCCACCATCACCCTCTGCGCTTGGACCCCGGTCAGCACCGAAGACACCACCCGCACGATGAACACCATCCACTCCGGATCCCCAACCGACCCCTGCCCCCACCACGTCTTCAACAAAGCCGACTCCATCATCGCACCCCAACTCCGGGACATCATCAACACCTCCTTCAACACCGCCACCTTCCCGGAGAGCTGGAAGCACGCCGAAATCAGCGCCCTCCTGAAAAAACCAACAGCGGACCCCACCGACCTCAAGAACTTCCGCCCCATCCCGCTCCTCCCTTTTCCGGCCAAGGTCATCGAGAAGACCGTCAACAGACAACTTGCCGCCTTCCTCGAGACAAATGGATCCCTCGACCACTCACAGTCCAGTTTCAGAGCCAACCACAGCACCAAAACCGCCCTCATCGCAGCCACTGACGACATCAGATCCCTGCTCGACAACGGGGAAATGGCGGCCCTCATCCTTCTGGACCTCTCCGCAGGGTTCGACACTGTCTGCCACCACACCCTAGTGCAGCGCCTCAGCAACGTCAGAATCCAAGAGAAGGCACTGGAATGGATCACCTCGTTCCTCACCGGAAGAACGAAGAGAGTCCGTCTCCCCCCATTCACATCAGAGGCCACCGAAGTCATCTGCGGCGTACCACAAGGATCATCACTCAGCCCCACCCTCTTCAACATCTACATGAACCCCCTCGCAGCCATTGCACGCCAAACCAACCTCAACATCATCTCCTACGCCGACGACACCCAGCTGATCCTCTCCCTCACCAACGACCCCGCCACCGCCAGAACCAACCTACAAGAAGGGATGAGAGACGTCGCCGTGTGGATGAAGAACAGCCGCCTGAAACTGAACACAGACAAGACGGAAGTCCTCATCCTGGGATCTTCGCCCTCCGCCTTGGACGACTCCTGGTGGCCCCCTGCCCTGGGCACCACTCCCAAGCCAATGGACCACGCACGCAACCTGGGCTTCATCCTGGACTCCTCCCTCTCGATGTCCAGACAAGTCAACGCCGTCTAATCATCATGCTTCGGCACCCTGCGCATGCTCCGTAAGATCTTCCGATGGATCCCGACCGAAACCAGGAAGACGGACACCCAGGCACTCGTCACCAGCCGACTGGACTACGGAAACACCCTCTACGCCGGTACCACAGCCAAACTTCAGAAAAGACTCCAACGCATCCAGAACGCCTCCGCACAACTCATCCTGGACATCCCCCGACGCAACCACATCTCCGGCCACCTGAGAGACCTGCACTGGCTCCCCGTCAGCAAGAGGATCACTTTCCGACTCCTCACCCACGCACACAAGGCTCTCCACGACCTGGGCCCCAAATACCTCAACGACCGACTGACCTTCCACACGCCCACCCGCCAGCTACGATCGACCAGCCTCGCCCTCGCTGCCGTTCCACGCATCCGCAGAACCACCACCGGAGGAAAATCCTTCTCCTACCTGGCAGCCAAGACATGGAACTCCCTCCCCACCCACCTCCGGCGAACCCAGGACCATCTCTCCTTCAGGAAGCAACTCAAGACCTGGCTTTTCGAGCAGTAGCGGACCCCTCTGCCCCAGCGCCTTGAGACCCTCCCGGGTGAGTAGCGCGCTATATAAATGTAATGATTGATTGATTGATTGATTTAACTTGATTTTTCTCTTCCTGGCCACTGCACCCTCCTCTGTAGCTGTTTGGGACATTTTGGCTGTCTCCACCTGTCAGCAAACAACAGTTTGTGTTTTCTGCTCTCTCCCCCAGCACTCTGCTTCTGCCTCTCTGTTCCTCTGTGCACAGGTGGCAGCATGGGCTGATTGACTTCCTGATTGTGATATCATCAGCCTACTCCCAATGCGACTCTGTAGTTTTCACGATATCGCAATTTACGATATCGCAATTTGCGATATCGCAAATAGCGGGATCGCTAAATGCGAGAATGGAGGTTTTTCACAATGGCGATTCCTTAACATGGAATCGCTATTGTATTTAGCGATTTTTAGCGAATCTTTAATTTTTCGCTATCCTCATCATGCATAGCTAACAGCGAGTCCTTATTTGCGATTCCTTAATAATCGCTAATAAGGAATCGCTATTTCTTTGCTTGATGCATCTGGCCCTAAATGCTTTACAAATACCTGTCTCCTAAGTTATGCCTGACTGCTCATTTGCCAAGCTACTAAGGGTTGAGCAAGGATTAATTTATTGAGACTTAACTGGACCTAATAGTGATTGTGTTATTATTACTAGCTGAAGGTGAAGACCCCCACCTACTGATAATCCACTTTCCTACATACTACAAAACTGCAGCTTGTGAATAGTACTGTGTAGTAAGTTTTGTACTACTACTACTGTAGCACCACAAAACATACTACAAAGTGCAGTTTGTGAATCGGGTCCCTATTGTATACAATACAATATGCTTAAAGAGGGCTGTAGGTGAACCCATTGCTTATCATTGGTTGGCTTTCTTGCTCATCTTATTTGCTTGCTTCTCATTCTAAGGGTTTCCTTCATTTTCATGTGTTTGTCCCACCCCGGGAGAATTGCCTCTTTACTATCCTTTTTAAATGCGTGACTTCTATATTTCCATGGCTAACTAACACATGGGAGCTTTTAGCATGGGAGTGCATGTGTATTCTTGCTCTCTCCCACTCTCTCCTATGTGCCACTTCCTTTTTTAAATTCCTACTCAACCCCTCTGGTTTCCTTGTTGCTTCTCACCTCTCTCCATCTTCCTGAGCTGTTATTTTAATACCCTATACCTCTGTTGCTTCCCCCCACCTCAGTCACTGCCAACACTCATCTGTCGTATTTACTTCTATCCAAAAATGCTTCTGCATCGTGACGCATGCATGGTGACACACATGCACGCAGGTGCACAAAGACCATTGGGTTAAAAGGACTTTAGCTCCCACCAGTGGTGTGTTTCAGCTTGGGCTCTTCAGATTCAGCTGCAAGGACAGGCAGTTTTTCACCTGCATTAGGCTTGATGTGATGCCACAATCTTGGCATTATCCACGTATTTCACAGGTCTTCAAAACACCAATTACTCTTTACAAAGGCTTATGTGTTTTTTCACTATTTCCCAAGTATTGTGTGGTTCCCACTATGCATATTACTTCCATTTTTAGGTGAGTTAGAATGTCTGGGTTAGAGAAACCTGCATTGAAACAGCTCACCCCTCTTTCACTTTTATCACCCTTCACTCTCATTGCTCACTCTGTACTCAAATGGGCATGATTTTAACCCACTCATCCTGCACTCACACAAGCCCTCTGCTCATAAGTCACTCACACAGCACACCCTTCACTCACATTGGTCACCCTGCACTCAAGAGCCAAGTCGCTAAGACCACTCACCCTGCAATCACTCCTCTAAGTCTGCACTCACATGGGCACACTGCTCACCCTGCACTCACACGGGCACTCCACTTATCTGTTACTTCCTTAGCTCATGCTGCACTCACACTGGTGCAACTGTTTGTCAGAACTCCCCGGGACACACAGCTCACCCTGCACTCACTCCTCCCTACCTGCACTCACACTGGCACATCACTCACCCCACTCATAAAGCCTTGCTCTCATCAGTCACTCATACAGCTAACTGCAAGTTTTTGATTTCTCCAGCGACAATGTCGTCCCCTACGGCTAAAACTGTGACGCTTATTGCGTCACTGGCCTACAGTGTGCATACAACCAGAAACCACAATGGCAATGAAGGGCTTTAAAACAGAAAGCACTGCTTTGTGTGTCACGTTAAGAAAGTTAATTTACTGCCAGTCTTCAGAGCGAGGCGGGGCAGGCAGCCTGAAACAGACAACCCAGACTTAATACATCTATTTATTTAGAGATACAGTCGTATCTCTAAATAAATAAATCTATTTTATATTTTTTAAATAGACGTGTAAACGTGTATGAATTTTCAGAAGGGCGCAGCCCCACAGCCCTAATGGAGAAACCGCCCCTGCTAGGTGGCAAGAAATCTGATTGGAGCCAGGAAAGCCAACAAGCCAAGAGATCTGATGCCTGCCATGCAAGACCTCTGCAATGCCCTGGAGAGCAGATCTGCAGACTGAATGACAGTAAATTAGACATCGTAAGAGCCCTGAACATGAGATTGGAGATCTAAACACGGAGAGCTGACAAGGGACCTTGAGATCACAAAAACACCCGCTAGAAGAGTTCATATGTAAAAGGGTCATCCAACCTCAGTACCTGAAGTGGCAGTAGCTTAGGGCATCCTTATGCCTAGGCTTCACCACTGGCCTTTGCTCTATGAATGGCACACCTGCATTACTTCCAACCCTCTAGACGGTTTCAGACCCCCTGTCTCCCTCACCACTGCCCAATTACAATTCGAGCAGTTCAGCTTCCATGAAAATAAAACATGCAAACAATCAGTAACTCACCTTTAACCATCCAATCACTCAAGACATCATCAAGGCTGTAACATCTTGCAGGCAATCATGATCACCAGCAGACCTACATACGACTCAAATATGTTCAAGAACACGCTCATGAATACCTTTGCTGCTAGTCCATCAGAACTATCAACTCCTTCTTGGAGAAAGGTATCATCCCACAAGAACTTTAAGTGTCTTGCATAAACACTCCTTAAAACAATCAGGCCTTCAACCAAAGGTTCCTTCTACCTATCTGACAATCACCAACTGTTCCTAAGCAAAAAGATTGAAAGATCTGCCTAAAGACACATATGTTCATTCATCTAAGAAGATAAACTTCTCTCAGATTACTAAAACAGATTCTGGTGTAGTTGGGGGCAGCACTGGTTTCCACATTGGATGATTTATTTTAAAACCACAATGGATTCAAATGGAGTACCAGCATACCTATTACTTGAACTTACCCTTTCATTTAATCCTTTTCAAAGCTTCTACCGACACTTGGAATTGGAAAACATCTTCCTAAAAACAACTTTGCATCTGTAGTCCAGCTATCCTCTACATTCTAGGCTAGCACCGCTGCTATATATATGAGGGGAACTATGTTTTTACCAGCTCTTCGATAACAGCCTAACACATTCCTGCGCAGATGTGGATCAATTATGGTACAAATATGGGAACTGCTCAGTGTGGCGTGCTAATAACGAAATTTAATTTTTATTTAGTGCAGCACAGATGTGTGAAAGTGCAATTTCATGTAGCAATATTACCAACTCATTAGCACATATTTAATCACAGGAGGCAGGAAAGGTATTTTAAGAACTGTACTTGTGACTTGCTAATCACCTTCCCCCCCACCCCCCACACACGTATTGCATGGTAACCCACTATGCCTACTACTTTCAGACCTGTGCATAAGGGTAGACTTAAAATATGAATATTCTGCAATGTCACAAAAGGTAAACTAAAACTTTACCATCAGTCAACCATGGGTGAGAAGTATTTTCCTGGGCTTGCACTTATAAATATTTCACCAGCAAATTGTCATGCTACACAAGAATTTAGAAAATTGACAAAAAGGTTATTATCTTGAAGCAATTCTGTGAAAACTCATCTAGTGTGATTTGGATTAAAATCTGTACAAGCAGCTTTTAAATTGTCAAACACTCAATCTACTTTTCAAAGATGACTGTCAGTAGTCTGTGAACAATATCAAACCCACAAACGCCTGTTTGTTCCTACTGTATCAGGTTTGTCCAATATGTTTAAATTGCAGTTTGTCAATTCTTTTTCTTGAAATATGTGTGCTGAGTCTGACCCATTGTTGGAAGTGTTATCCCCCTCTCACCCCCCAACGTTTTGGTCTAGTTGCGCCCGTGCATGCATGTATATACATCACTGCGCAGGTTCCTATTTTGCCGATGCATAACAGCTTTAGCAAAAGAATTGGTAAAGACAAAAGGTAAGAAGTCCTTTTGGTTTTGCCAGTGCTTGATTAAAAGGTGAAAGGGCCCTTCTGCATTTTACGCTATGATCAAAGCCTACACCATTTTTAAAGACAATTTCAACGAATGAATCAGATTGGGGTGCGGAAGAGACGAGTTTAGATACTTTTGATATGAAACGTGTTCCGACCTGGGCAGTGCAGAGTTTGTTAGTCTTATGACGCATGGACCATGCAGTGAAATTAATCATCACCAGCCACTGCATCCTATCAGCGCTCTTTCCTCTCTTCAGTTTGCATAGCTCGAATCATTCTGTATTGGTTTAAACTTGAGCTTGTAAAAGCCTTCCATTGTGCAAGACTCTGATGTTAACAGTGATAATTACAATGCTTTTTTCACCTGCCAGTTTTCCATGGGAGCTGCGTTTCTTAATTAAATAGGAGCTACCGTCCCCGTGCCTGCAGGGCCTCGACTCACAATGCACACGATGCATCTGAAAAAGCACTCCTCCTCATAGGGTTGGAGTCTGTGAACCGATGTGAGCACATGCTTCGCCTTCGCTAGGAGTGCTCAATAACTTCCCCATTCGGCCGGTAATAAAGTTGCCGCCCAATTGGAAATAACAGCAGAAAGCTGAAGAAATTTCCAGCTAGCAAACTTTGCACCGCTTCTTGTCTTATTTTGTTTTAGTAGGTATTGAAGAGGGAACGGTTCTAGAGGGTGGGCCAGGTGGATAACCCCGTGGCTCACCCCAGTGGCGGCCGGCACGGATCTGAGGTGGAGGGATGGGGTGGGGGAGGGTGGGCTTAAATAAAAAATAAAATGAAACTCACCACCTACCACATCCTCCTCTTTGCCTTTCTCCTCCTCGTCCCTCCGGCCGGAACATGGAACAGGAAGCACCCCTGCTCCCCTGAGCCAATCACAACAACGCTGCATTACAGCATTGTGTTTAGTCTGAGCGCCGTGGTTCACGCTCAGATGGGGACTGGGAGCCTGGGCATGTTCTTCACCCAGGCTCAATGCAGCCTGCAGAGAGAACATCCTAAGTGCACATAAATGGTTGGCCGGCCCGAGACAGCCGGCCAAACATCCATGCACACTTAGGGAGTGAAACCCACTCCTCCCCTCCCTTGCTCTGTCAGCAGAACAACCCCGCCTGGCAAAGTTGCTGCAACCGCAACAGGCAAAAATAAAACGATAATAACATTGAGTTGTTATCATTTTATTTTTCCATACACTGCTGAAAAGCACCGCCTTAGTGGAGTAAAAGCCACTGCGGTCTGCCACTTTCACAAGCAAGAAAGGTTATTTTTCTTAAATAAATAAATTACATGGGCCTGCAGCCTCGGTATCAAAGCCCAAATACTGTGCACTTGTGAACAATTTTGCCATTGCAAGAAAAATGTGTGAAAATACGCATACTATCAGGATATATATCTCGGTAGTGGTTTTATTTTCTTTCTTCAGTGAAGCTATTCCTAACTTTTGGTGAGGGCCGCTGAAACTATGAGGCAGAGGAAAACCAAATAAGGCAGCATGTTTTGACTAAAATCAGCTGCACGAATAGGCCAGTGGCAGCCAGCACAGCTGTGGGTAGCGGCTGGGGGGTGAGGGGAGACGGGGAAAACGAGAGTAAAAAAACCACCAAAAAAAACCCACCTTCTTGCTGCATCCTCGCTGCATCTCTCCTTAGTCCCTCGCTCCGCCCGGAACAGGAAGCACACCCATTGTCAATAGGAAGCACACCCATGTTATGTTATGTTATCTTAATGGGCATTTGTTAAGCGCACTGTCACCGTGGGTTTCCTGGCGCTGATAGGAACACTGAAACTGAGCAGAGGGATTTTAGTGGGGATGTGAGAACAACAGAGTTTTTAGGGGCTTCCTAAATGATACAAGAGAGTGTGAAGATTTAAGTGAGAGTGGGAAAGAATTCCATAATTTGGGGGCCAAGTGAGAGAAGCTGCGGCCGCCTAATTTGGTGAGTTTGAACCGGGGAGTGACTAAGAGTTGGAGGTGGGTAGACCTCAAAGTTCGGGAAGGGCAGTAGGGGGTGACCAAGGACTTTAAAAAAGCAGGAGAGGGACCAGTCAAGGCTTTAAAAACCAGGCAGCCGACCTTAAAGGATATTCTTGCGCTGACTGGTAGCCAGTGTAATTGATGTAAGAAAGGTTTGGCCGACTGCCATCTGGGGATTTTAAATGCCAGTCTGGCAGCCATGTCAATCACAATGCTGCTGAGACAGGCAGTGGGAGCCTGGGCATGTTCTCCAACCAGGCTGTATTACAGCCTTGGTGGAGAGCATGCAAAGTGTGCATAAATGTTTGGCTGGCCGGAGGCGACCCGCCAAACATTCATGCACACTTCCATAGTGTGCTAACCACTTCCCCTGCTCCTGTCGTCAGAGCAGCCCCACCCCGCCCTGCAAAGCTGCCGTAGCAGGGACAAATAAAATGATACTTATGTCCAGGTATTATCATTTTATTTTTCCTTTATTTCACTGCTAAAAAGCAGTGGAGAGACGCTCGTCTGCATTGGCGGAGGAGCAGATACTGGAAAAAGCAAATTATATGGTGTAATGTGGCATAATTTGTGATAGTATAACTTCATAATTTGTATACGCCAATACTGTCTTGGCAAAGGTTATACCTAGTCAGTACCAATTGAACACAAAGTACAGCAATAGGCAGGGCCGGACTGGGAAGCAAAACCGGCTCTGGCAAAGTGCTCGGCCAGCCCCAACCTGGGGTTGGGGGTGCCGCCGAGCTCTTTGCCGGGGCTGGTTTTCGGCCGATTTTGTTACAGGGCCGATATTGCAGCTATGCTGCAAAAACGGCCCTGTAACAAAAACGGCCCTCAGGGGCCCAAAACCAGCCCCCACCCTTGCGGCGCACCGGGGGATTGCCCAGTGCCCGCAATGGCCAGTCGGGGCCTGGCAATAGGCAACTGAAAGGTGACCTGTCAGCCTTTGTGAAAGGCCTTACACTGTGTAGTAATATGTATCCCTGTGTTTTTAGTAACTTTTGTTCCATTTGTGCTAGAAACAACATTTTCTGTTATAATCAGCAAATTATGCAGCTGATGGTAGATTATGTGACAAATGTAGCACATCAATACCTATGCATAGTACACTGCAGATGCAGGATCACATAATTCCAGTGGTCCTGCTCATGATACTATATTAAAAAACAAAATACTGAGCAAAGTTTGGATTTTTGTAAGTGAAAAGACTTGTTAAGTTTCACTAATACAACACAGATACAGAATGGGAAGGAGCAGTGCCGGTGCCTGGGTCACTATACAAAGAAAAGCACTGGCAACAATTCCATAGCAGCACGTGCTGCTGCGGCTATCCAGCCTACTCTCAGTCTTCCAATGTGCTTGTTGAAGGCAGAGATCGCAATTATAAATAGAAGGAATGTAAAGAACAGACACCTTACTTTAGGGCACCGGAGACTGTGCATTTATTCTCTCAACAGCTTCCCTAACTTTGACATATAAATAGACAGAAATGGATTGTAGTCAGGGCCACTAGAGTTATACAGTTCTGCACCCACATTATTTTACACATAATTATGGATGTGTCACATTTGCACCATACTCTATTATCTTCTGCGTAATGTGCTGATTTTAGCCAAATGCCATCTTAAACGGATGATCAAAAGTTATTAAAAACTCAGTGACGTGCTGCTGCACAGTGAAATGACCTTCACAAAGGTTTATTGCTTACTTTTAAGCCTCTTATTGTTAAAGTTGCATTGAAAACTGGTTCTATTGAGGCAAAACCTTTTTCCAGACAGTGTTGGCTTGTAAAAAAATTATAAAATAAAAAATTAATTCGACCCCACATTAAGCTGCAAAATGGGGTCCTCCCCAGTTGCATAATTCCAGGGTTCCAGATTAAGGTGCTAATGCTCGCCCTCAGGTCCTAAACTGATAACATAACATCCTGGGCTAATGCACTTTCAGTAGATATGTTCGTACAATGGGTGACTTAACAATTTCAAATCTTGCTTCTCAGCTTTCCAATTCTGAAAAAAGAGAGAGACAGTGTAGGAAACCTGCCTTTTCTGCATGGTCATCTCAGGCATTTTCTCTTTTTTGGACCCTATTTTTGATGTTTTTTAAACACTGAACACTTTACCCCTGCTTAGCATGATTAAAGTGACTATGCTCTCCCTTTAATCATGGTTAAATTGGCTTATTCTTAATTGAAACAATTAACTTTCCTATAAGTCCCTTGTATATGGTGTAGAAACTGCACACAGAGTCCTAAAGTTAAATGTCACTTGCGGACTGTAGCACAAATTGAGTGATCAACAGAGTGTGCCTGCAAAACATGGCTTCAGGCCTACCATTGTAACTGAATTCTGCAATGTAAAATCTGCAGTGTAACCCACTAAAATAACTCTTTTTGACAGACAAAGACCCCCCTATTAAATATTAAAAAGTCACCCCTATGTAATCTGTAGCCCAAAGGGTGGGGTAAAAGGTGGACACATTGCAGATTTAAGGCCACCACGTCTCTACAAGAACAAGGCCCCAAATGCTAGTTTCACTGTGGCAGGCCTCGCTATCTTATACAGAAAGTCAAAAGTTAAAGTACAGATTAAAATATTGACACTACTATCTCCGATTTGGGACCAGCAAGGAAAACAATTAAACCACTGTTTTGAATAGTTCTTAAAAATACAACTCAATTGTGAAGTTGGATTTCTAATTAGTATAAACGAAAAGTAACTTTTATAAAGTTACATTTAACCTGTCTGAAGCTCCTGGAGGCAAATTTGCAATAGCTCTCCAGCAGCTGCCTAGCCGGTATTCAGCCTTTTGATGAGGTCTGAAATTCCTTTCAGGAACCACACAATAGACAACTTTGATTGACAGGTCGAACTTAAGGGGCAGCGATGACTCATGTGAGCTCAGTTGGACATTTAGGGTGCAGGTTGCTGCCCCTTAATTTGGCAAACAGGGTCAAATCTGCCTGAAAGACCTGTCTGAGGCACATGTAAGCATTTTGCACCCTTGAAAGGGATCAAACAGGACCAGGCACCAGACCACAATTCTTCTGTTTCCTCTCTCTGGTTGCTGAAGGACCCTGCTTTGTCTTAACAGACTTCTGTCTCATTTTCTGTTGTGGCTTCAAACTAGATTGTTGTGTTAGATATGGGTGGACATTACTCATCTACATAACACACTCCCCTACACACCCCCATAAACCAGAGTTCAAGTTTAAAGTGGCTGAATACTTTGGCCATCTTGAAATTCACCTGACACCATTTTGGGCCTGTTACAGTACAGCAAACAGGCACCACTGAAAACGTAGGTAGGCCAGGGTCTGGAATCATTTAGCCCACTGATTAGGGAGTGACATGATTTAACCCTGTCCACTAGCTCGTGCCAGCCATAAATGTGGCACCACATGGCATCTTCCTCAGAATACTGAGTGGACCTGTGGAAGATCAGAAGAGGGTCAGAGCTTCTGTCTGTAACCTGAGAGGAGCCCATAAGAACAGCCTCTTGTACCAAGTGGAGTCCAGGGGTCAGTTGGCTGACCTGTGTAGCTACAGGGACACAACAAGCTGCAATAGGTCTTTTACCTGAAGTGCACAATTGGCCAGTGGCAACTTGAGATGGACTGGATTTTGCTGTTGGTCTCTGCCTGACACCCTGAGAGATTCTAAGTGCCTTCCCTTGAGGTACTTGAGGCCTTAGAAGCATACTGCTGTGGTTATTTGGGCACCAGTAGAGTTTGGAAACTTTTGAAAACGTTTCCTTCATAGCTTCAACAGACATGGTGAGGAAAGAATCCATTCTGCACTTCCACAGAATTGGATTGAATTTCAGCTTCATCCATAGCAGAGTACTCCGCACCTCAGAGAAAACAACAACCTCCCATTCAGAGTTGGGACACAGAACATGTTCAGCAAGAAATCTCAAAAGCTTCAGAGCATCAGCAAGACCAACCCGCTTCAGATATTAGGGATTCGGATTCATTGCAGTGACTACAGTTTCAGTGACGCCCGTGCGGAGAGGATTTTTCTTCCAAAAAGTGGCAAAGTCCCTTTTGGAAGTGGGACTTAGAAACTTGTCTGAACTATTCAAACTTTTGTACTTTTAGACTTTTACCAGGACCAATCCACTTTGTGTATCTGACCAGAGCTCCATCGCAGTTGGCCTCAAATTGCACCTAGCTCACAGTCACGAACATTGACTACCAAAAGCGCTTTGTGTTTTTTGGTGCTATTTTCACTAAAAACTTTAAAAACGTATATTTCCAGTTCTCTGCAGTGGATTTTTTTTCCAATTCTGGTGCCATTTTGTTCGCTACTTTTTATTTAATTTTTTCATTCAGTTGGGATTTTTATTACTTGATGGTTTGACTTTATTACTGTTTTGGTACCACATAAATGAATTACACATTGCCCTAAATTACGCAAGTCTGCTCTGCGCCATCACTACCTAGGGGTTGAGCTCAAGTTACTTTTGTGATTCTGAGAGTTCCCCCTGACAAGAAATGTTATGAATTGCTTTGAGGAAATAATAATCAACTTCCTTACAGACAGCAAGCCCTATTAAAACAAGCACTGGTATTGCCAATAGGTCTCGCAGTAGGAAAGTTGGAGCTATTGGTTTTGTAAATGACAAAGCCCTTTATGTTTTTAAAATGAAAAGAAAAATAGAAGGCATTGTTATTTGCAATTGTAATAGCTCCAACTTTCCTACTGCGAGACCTATTGGTCGAAGCCTTCGAGGAGAATAAAATAAAGCAGGGTTACCACAGAACTCGAAATCAGGACACTTGTCAGGCAGAACCATCACTTTTTAAATCTAAATTGATGCACTGAAGTGGAAGCAGCTTTCATCGGCTGCAGCTCGTGAATTTCGAGGGAAGCAGAGTAGGAGAGGGCATTGCTGAGAGGTGTGCGAGAGGCGGAGGAGGAGCAGAGCAAACAACACAGGCTGGGTCAGAGAGGGGCCACGGGGGGGGCGTAAAACAAGTGTAATAAAAAAAAAAGTAAAAGAGACACGGAGATGCATCAAAGGCTTGCATTCCTTTGATGCAGCAGCCGGCCCGTCCTCCTCTGCCACTTCCTGACTGGTTATCCTTTTCTACTTCCATAAACTAAAAAAGAGATGTTTTCACAATATTTCCTCTAGTTGGACAGCTGCACGTTCCCTGAGGGCTTGCACGATTGACCTTAGAATCGCTAGCTCTCTGTCCGCGCCACGTCGTGCACACAGTGTGGGTTGCGCTCAGGTGTGGCTAACTAGCGCTAAATAATACTCTCAAATAAATAAATAAGAGGGCACACACGGTTTCTCTAGGAAGCCTCTAGCTGAATCGAAAATTAAGAGCGGTGAACTTTTTGGATGTAAATCAGTTTCCCTTCTACATTTCTCACTTGTTTCCATGTTTTCATGAAATGCGACACATCTCATTTCTGCCCGTGTTCAATTAGATATGTAAATTCAATTCTTAGTCACCAGCACGCATGCGCATACATGCCTCGACTTCCGCATCGCAAAGCTGGCGTCCATTAAAGAATTGTGCATTATATATTCGTCTCCGAAGGCATTTTATGATTCAAAGCGTCAGTCCTTAAAATAAGAAGTCTTTTAGATTCGTCCTAATTTGGAGTGCCCTCTTGAACTGACTCCTGCTTTTCAAACCCTGACCTAAGTATGGAATAACATGAACGGTGAAGCATTTTTACAACCAAATGGGAGTCATTTGCCACACTTTTTGAGAGCGCTCTCCGCCCCATGGAAATGAAATGAAACATTCTCATAGATGTGCACTGCTCAAGCTGAATCGCTTCGACATTTGTAGGCGCTGTATAAGCTTAATAGTGACTCTCTGAAGCAGCCGAAGGGTACAAACAGCGCTATATAAAAGTCTGAAATTAAAGATATAATTTGCAAAAAGTAAACAATTGAATTTACATATCTAGTTGAACACGGGCAGAAACGAGATGTGTCGCATTTCATGAAAACATGGAAACAAGTAAGAAATGTAGAAGGTAAACTGATTTACATCCAAAAAGTTCACTGCTCTTAATTTTCGATTCAGCTAGAGGACTGGCCAGTGAAAAGGGAGGAGGGAGGAGAAGCTGCCGAGTAAGGCTGTGTGCGGGGAGAGAGAGGGGAGGTGCTGGCGGCTGGGGAGGGGGAGGAGAAATGCGAGTAGGTGAGAGGACTGGAAGAATGAAGGGGGCGGAGCAGAGCGGGAAGAGTTGCTCTTGGCAGGCTGGGGAACAGATGCTGCTACATGGAAACAAGTGAAAAATGTAGAAGGTAAACTGATTTACATCCAAAAAGTTCACCGCTCTTAATTTTCGATTCAGTTAGAGGCAGAGAGGTGGGGGGCTGCCTGGCTGGGCAGTGAAAGGGGAGGAGAAGCTGCCGTTGAAGAGAGGGGAGGTGCTGGCGACTGGGGAGGCAGGGTGCGGAGCGGGAAGAGCTGCTGGCGGAGCTCGGGAACAGAAATACGAGGCACAGAAAAGCGGCAATGAAATGTGCACCGAAACAGCAATGGAAGGAGCGTGGGTGTCATTCCATGAGCAAGTAAAAGTCACTGCAACGAAAACATAAATTAAAAAGTCACTGCAATGAAAACATAAATTAACAAGCAAAAGCAAATGGTGGGGGGCTGAAGGAGGAGGGGGTGCGAGGGATGACTGAGGATGGTGTAGCAGGGGAGGGAACACGGCCTGGGGGCATAGGGGAGGAGAAGCCGCAGAGCGCACGCTGGGCGAAGCCCTTTGATGTGCTGTGAGCGGCCGGGAATGAATGATTAGGGGAGGAGGAGCGGGAAACTGAAAGTACGGCCGGCCTGCGGCTGGCCGTGAATGCGCGTCCATGTTTGCTCACGTGATTCACGTGAACTGCAAGAAAACCGCAGGGCTGAAAGCCCTTGGTTTGAAGAGGATTTTGCTGACATGAATTCTTGCTCCGCTCAATGCGCTTGCGCGCATTGATAGGTCGCGAGACCTAAAAACCGTGTTATCATTCCATCAGTCTAAAATTCTGACCTGCTAGGTGTCCCTGATCTGGATAAACAACACAGTTATTTAAGCTTCAAATTAATTTGAGGTTTTGATGCATTTTGAAAGGTACAGCACATAACTCACTTATACCACTAATGAAATTATCTTTAGATTAACTCACAGCTGTGGAAGCAGTGGTGCCCTTTCAATGGTAGTCCTGCAAAACCCACGGCCACGTTCAGAACTATAGATCCAATAGCTGACAAACACAATAAAAAGATTCAAGAGAAAAGGGTGACAAGGTACTTAGATGAGAGTTGGAGGATGATTAAGGGAGAATGTGAGGTAAAAAAGAAAAGAAAGGATAAGACAAACAAATGGCAAGGAAACAAGTTGATGAAACGAATTAAAGAGTGATTAAAGTGAAGAGAAGAAATATGACAGAAAAGGTTGACTAGTGATGAGCATCATAAAGTAGAGAAGCTGAAGAAGATGATTTGATAGATGGATGAAGGAGGATGAAAAAGGAGGATGGGGAAGTAGGATGGATGAAGCAGGGTAATGATGAGGAAAAGGAGTGATGCGAGTGGGGGATGGGTAAGCATGCACTGAGTTGGGCTATAAAAGGTGAGCACTAGGAGAGGAATAAAGAAGGGTGAAGGCAGAGAATGATTCTGGTGAAGAATGGGGATGATGAGAAAGAAGGTGGTCACATAGCTGGGTCATGACCGAATGATACAAATGATCCATACAGGGGTGTGTTGAGACTGGAGGAGGATAGTGCTAGAACAAGAGAGAGGGAAGATCAATGGGCAAGGATGGTGATGGGTAAAGAAGGAGTGATGAGAAAGGGAGAGACTGTAGGGAGAGAAGAGAATGGGAAAGAAGAGGGATACATGCCAGTCACTATTTAGGAGAGACAGTTTAATTTAGAGACACTCATATGAGCTGCACTTTCTTTTTGTTCCCCAAAAGATACATTCTCCTAAAAAGATGGCCAATAAAATAGCGGTTGAGAAACTTGCCACCAAATTACAAGTCCAGTCGTCAGCCTCGGAAGATGAACTCTTTGCACAATGTGCAGATAAGCGCCACCTTTCATTGCTTGATTATTTAGTTAAAATACACATCGCCACAGGTCTTTGTAGATCTCAAGTGTGCTCATGAGCATGCACTATATAAACCAGGCCTTTGTGCTGCCACTGTTTGAAATGTGGAGAGCTACCAGTGAAGAACACATACAGGGATGCAGAAGTACCAGCCTGATTACACACAACCATGCAACCACACAAGCATGCGCACACCCTCATTCCTTTACACACACACAATCCTTACCTCATAGGAAGCAGCAGTGAATGTGAGGCTGACAGAAGTGGTCGAGAGTCTAGGTGGAGGACGAGAAGGGTGAGGGGAGGAAGGTGAAGCAGAGAGATGGGATGGTAATAGGGAGAAGGCTGAGGCAGTAGGGAGGATAATGAGAAAAAAGGAGGAGGGTGAGGGACAGAGGAAGGCAAGACAAGGTGAGTAACAGTGATAGGAGGATGAGGAACAGAGAAAAGTGTGAGGAAGAAGGAGCAGGCAGAAGTGAAGAGAAAAGAATGAGGTAGAGAAGGATGAGGTGGAAATAGAAGGGTGAACTGGAGTGAGAGTAATATAACACACAGAGGATGGTGAGATCAGGAGAGAGAGACAGTAGGATAAGGCAGAAAGAGAGAAAGGGGATATGAGAGAAATATGAGGCGGAAGTGGAGCAAGAGAAGGGCACAGTAGGGAAAGAGGTGGATGTGCCCTTTGCCTAAGCACTCCTTCTCCCCTTGTTGGGAAAAGATCCAATATTCATACTCTGGAGTCTCAGTTACCCCGCTGAGAGAGTCCACAGTATCAAGGGAGCCACTCACAGTTGAGGTTATGTTGTGGCCCCCTTGCCAAAGCACTCCTGTTCCCCTTGTTGGGTCTCCCCTTGCTGGGGAAGGATCCAGTAGTTAGACCTTGGAGTCTTAGATACCCCTCTGAGAGAGTCCACTGCATCAAGGGAGCCTCACGCAATGTAGATGTCCTTGTTGTCTTTATCGATCTAACATGTAACTATGTTTTGAAACTGTGTAAACATGTAATGATGTTACCTGCAATTATGGTCTGATACTCATGTGAAGCGCTCTGATACCTTCGGGTCTAGCCAGCGCTATATAAAACCGTTAAAATAAATAAATAAATAAATAAATAAATAAGAGAAAGGGGATATGAGAGAAATATGAGGCTGAAGTGGAGCAAGAGAAGGGCACAGTAGGGAAACAGGTGGATACGTTGGAGAGAGACCAGTATGAGGACAACAGTGAAGAAGACAGTGGGGCAGGAGGAAGTAGGGGGTGAGGTGAGTGGGACAGCTGGGTGAAGTGGAGACACAGGAGGGTGAAGGCGGGTGAGAGGAGGGCAAGATAGAGGGAAAAGAAGGTGAGGTGGAGAGAACCAAAGAGATCAAACCCAAAGGTGTAAATCTCTAGAAATACACAGGGAAAATTAGTAGACTGACCCACCCGTAGGTATGATATGCAGCTCACACCCGTACAAGACCATCCAGCATGCCCAGACCCACCTCTCAGACACCACGAGACTCTGAATAATCACACTCATCTTTATGGGCTACCCATTCTTTTTCATGGCCCTCCTAGATCCCAAATCCCAGAGCCCGGCCAGTATTGAAATTGCAACCTGTATACAAACCTTCAACGTTTTAGGGATTCAGATGCCAAGGCAGTTTTTAAAATTTTGGTAATGACCTGATCTCAGGTGAATTCCATGCCATTTGTATGGAAGTAGCTGGTGCATTTTTACATTTGGGGCAATCACCCGTGTTGTCTGGACTCAATTTTTGTAATGTGTTTGGTATTGCATGGGAGTTATGAAGGAATTTGAATTGTATTAGTTGAAGCTTGCATTACTGTAGGCTCTTAAGACTTGGGTAATATCATGTAAACATTCCGTTTGTGGCTCCATTTCCTATTGTTTCTGATCAAAATGGGCAACTATCTGAACACTTTGATTTCTCAACGTAGTTGAATTTTTTATTTATTTTTTATTTATCTTTTAGAGAATCCATCGGGAAAAGCATTTACATCCCAGTTCAGGTTCAATGCAGAAATCATGCCTAGATTCTTCACTTCGACCAAAAGAAGGCCTACTGAATGTTTAAGGTCCCTCATGTATGTCAGCATATCAACCGTTTACCTCAATACAATCTGTTGTGTGAAGCCCACCTGCATTCCTTAGCCCTGCAACAACTTGTGTAACATTCTGGCCACTGCTAGCGCAAACGACTTATGCGAGAATGGGCAACCCTGTCTGGTTCCACTACCACTTCCACCAAACTAAGAGTGTGTGGTTAGTACGCACTACTGCTATAATCCATGGGTACTTGCAAACATTTTCCAGGGGTTTCAAAGTATGGTACGGCTCGTACACCCATCGTACATGGGGTATGGCTCGTACACCCATCGTACATGGGGTACGGCTCGTACACATATCGCACATGGGGTACGGCTCGTACACCCATCGTACATGGGGTACGGCTCGTACACCCCATGATCACAGGGGTACGCTGCGTACCCCTGCGATCATGGGGGGTACGCACCGTACCCGGGGGGGGGGGGCGTTCCATACCTGTTTCGGCGCGAACTTTGCTTTTACGGCTGTTTTCAGCTCCCGTCGAAAAAGGGTTGTACGGTGCGTACCCGACACGTATCGTACTTGCTGGGTCGTAAAAAACAGCCGCGAACCGTACAGATGTTGCATACAGCGGGTTCCGAGGGAGAATCGTACGGAGATTAGAGTCCTACGGACCTCTGTACAACTCGTACAGAGTACGGCTCCTGGTACGAATCGTACTTCGTCGTACGTACGGGGGACGTTGCAGGGTACGATTCGTATGGGAAAAACGCTCCGAACAGCTATTCGGAGCGGTTTTTCCCGAATCGGAATCGGCCCCTTAATGTGCTATTCTCATTCTGCAGTCCGACTGCATGTGCAAACTGGGCACCCGGCAAATACGATATCTTCCAGTACTGGTACTTACCAGGAGCACAATTAGCACCTGGAATTTGCATAACGAGGCTCTCACTTTACTTTTGTAGGCTGGATGATCTGGACCTTTATTTCTTTTATGTGCTCAGTTGGATTGTTTAATAAAGAGTGCCTAACAAATACTTCCATAAAGTAGTGACAAAATTATGAGTTTCTAATCTAGAACTGTTGTAACTTCTATTTTATTGGTTATTTAGTACTGCTTTTCCACACATATGGAATTATTGTGAATCATTAATGTATGTGTATGTAGTCCACTTGGTATCTTCCGCCACTCCTCTTAGTGTGGTGCCCTCCAATGGGCTTGTTGCTTAAGTTAGAATGTTGGTGAAGAAGCTTTGGTGCTGTGTTGTGGCATTGAACAGAGCATGGCGTTCACCTATAATAAAGATCTACATTTGTGACTACTATAATGTTACCTTCTTTTTATTTCATTAGAAAGCACCTGTGCTATATAAGGTTTAATTAAACCCCCTCATTTGCAAAATGCAATGAACCCTGCCCATGAATTGTAAAGGGCCAGGATAACAGTAACACAAGCCTCGGGAGCAAAAGAGAGCGCAAGTCTCTGCCTTTCAACACAGCAAGCCAAGATAAGCGGAAAGAGCAAGGGTCACCCTTTTATGTCAAGAGCAGCCCAGATCTTTGTAAATAATGATCAGTTATATTTTGTTTGCTTTAATATATTAGCATGTGAAGCGCATGCACATTCAAATCACCCCACCTTCTTCAACACTGATGATAAGGCCAAGAGGAGGGTCGGGCGGAACTCCGTGGAATTTCATTGAGATTTTATGTCACTCCATGGAGTAAACCTCCGTGAGTTCTGCCCACCCGTAGCATTAAGGAGATTAAACAACCTATGGACGCTCTCAATATGAAAGCTGACATGAATGTGGTAGCGGAGATGATTTCATATATAAAGTTAAAACATTACCCAGTCAGAAGGATAAAAAAACAAAGCATGGCCAGTACCGTTGAAGATGAGAGAACATTTGGAGAAGAATCTAGATAAGCTAGAATCTAAAGGAGTAATAGAGAAAATAGAAAGTTCTAAGTGGTTCTCCCATAGTCATAGCACTTCAAGAACAATGGGCAAAATATACGCATCTGTGTTGATCTTAGAGATTTAAACACAAACATCTGGATAGACAGGCATCCTTTACCCAAAATTAACGAGGTGCTGAACCTCATTCAAGAAGCCAATGGTATGCAGTCTAAATATCGAGTTTTTTTTATCGAGTGGACATAATATCGAGGCAGGAATATCGAGTCTGCAATAATATCGAGGTAAGTAATATCGAGGTAAGTAATATCGATTTTTATAGTGGAAAAAAATATCGAAGGTAGTAATATCGAGTTGTTAATATCGAGTGTGTAAAATAGCGTTTATGTTTGTAAGTAATTAATATCGAAAGTAAAAATATAGAGTGTCAGAATATCGAAAGTAAAAATATAGAGTGTCAGAATATCAAATGTAAAAATATAGAGTGTCAGAATATCGATTGTAAAAATATAGAGTGTTAGAATATCAAATGTAAAAATATAGAAAGTTAGAATATCGAAATTATAAATATAGAGTGTAAGAATATTTATATTTGGAGTTTAGAATGGTAAATATGTTATTTAAGTTATAAAAATATATATAAATGTTATATAATTTTTAATAAATAATTTAAAAAAATTATTTATTTAAAAAAATGTATAATAAAATTTAGGAGCGGGATGTGGGTTTTTAGGGGAATATGGTGGGGAGTGTTTTAAAAAAGTGAATTTGGATTTTTTTTTTATAAAAAAAATTATTTAAAAAAATATTCAAATAAATGTATAGTAAAATTTAGGAGCGGGATGTGCGTTTTTAGGGGAATAGTGTAGAGTGTTTTAAAAATGTGAGTTTTTTATATTTTTATTTGAATTTAAAAAAAAACAAAATATTAAAATTTTTTAAAATGTATACATAAATTTAGGAATGGGATGTGGGTTTTTAGGGGAATAGGGTGGGGAGTGTTTTAAATTTTTGAATTTTTAAAAATGTATATTATTTTTATAACAAAAACATTTACAAAAATTATTACATTTTTTTAATTAAATTTAGGAATGGGATGTGTGTTTTTATGGGAATAGGGTGGGTAGTTTTGTTAAAATGTGTATTCATAAATTTATTTATTTTTAATTAAAAAAATGTAATTTGTTTAAAAAAATATAAAAAAATTATATTAAAATTTAGGAGTGGGATGTGGGTTTTTATGGGTATAGGGTGAGGATTGTTTTAAAATTTTGATTTTGAAAAATTTTAATTTGTTTTAATTATAAAATATTACATTTGTATTTTAAAAAAAATTACATTTCTAATAAAAATCAGGAGTGGGATGTGTGTTTTTATGGGTATAGGGTGCAGAGTGTTTTAAAAAATTGAATTTGTACATTTTCTTTCAAAAATGTTACAATTAAAAAAAAATAGTAAATTATATTGGTTTTGTGTACAGTACATTCCCTGAGTTTATACTTGGTGGAGTGGGAATAGTAAATTATATAGGTTGATTGTCCTGCACTTTCCCTGAGTTTGTACTTGGTGAAGTGGGAATAGTAAATTATATGGTTTTGGTATCCAGCATCTTCCCTGACTTTGTACTTGGTGGAGTGGGAATAGTAAATCATATTATTTGAGTGTCCAGCACCTTCTGTGAGTTTATACATGGTGGAGTTGGAATAGTAAATTATATGGGTATTGTGTCCAGCACCTTCCCTGACTTAGTACTTGGTGGAGTGGGAATAGTAAATTATATAGGTTGATTGTCCTGCACTTTCCCTCAGTTTGTACTTGGTAGAGAGGGAATAGTAAATTATATGGTTTTGGTATCCAGCACCTTCTCTGAGTTTGTACTTGGTTGAGTGGAAATAATAAATTATATTGTTTTTGTGTCCAGCACCTTCCCTGACTTTATACTTGGTGGAGTGGGAATAGTAAATTATATTGTTTGAGTGGCCAGCACCTTCTCTGAGTTTATATATGATATGGTGGAGTTGGAATAGTAAATTATATGGGTTTTGTGTCCAGCACCTTCCCCGACTTAGTACTTGGTGGAGTGGGAATAGTAAATTATATGGGTTTTGTGTCCAGCATCTTCCCTGAGTTTGTACTTGGTGGAGTGAGAATAGTAAATTATATGGGTTTGGTATCCAGCACCTTCCCTGAGTTAGTACTTGGTGGAGTGGGAATAGTAAATTATATTGTTTGAGTGTCCAGCACCTTCTCTGAGTTTATACATGGTGGAGATGGAATAGTAAATTATATGGGTTTTGTGTCCAGCACCTTCCCTGACTTTGTAATTAGTGGAGTGGGAATAGTAAATTATATGGGTTTTGTGTCCAGCACCTTCCCTGAGTTTGTACTTGGCGGAGTGGGAATAGTAAATTATATTGGTTTTGTGTCCAGTACCTTCCCTGAGTTAGTACTTGGTGGAGTGGGAATAGTAAATTATATTGTTTGAGTGTCCAGCACCTTCCCTGAATTTATAGTTGGTGGAGTTGGAATAGTAAATTATATGGGTTTTGTGTCAAGCACCTTCCCTGAGTTTGTACTTGGTGGAGTGGGAATAGTAAATTATATGGGTTTTGTGTCCAGCACCTTCCCTGAGTTTGAACTTGGTGGAGTGGGAATACTAAATTATATGGGTTTTGTGTCCAGCACCTTCCCCGAGTTTGTATTATGTACAAAATCTTTTAGAATACCAATAAGGTGATGTTCTTCCAAGACAATATTCTTCTGCATTGAAGTTTGGAAAAAGAACCTGACTTATTCTTGAGAGATGTTTTTTCGTAGCCGAACGCCGGGAGGACGGGAAGACGCCAGCCAGTTGGTCCCCTGCCTTCAGCCCTTCCTTCAGCCTACCTTCAGTCCTTCCTTCAGCCTCTGTACCCTCTAACTGCCACTTGTTGACCTGGTTGACGTGGTTGAGGCAGAAGGGGGAAACAACTGCCGGCCCCTACTTCCGGCCCCCAGCTCCAGTGCCAACTTCTGCATCTGCTCCCGCTCCCGCTGATGGCCGCTGTCCCACCATCGCCACTCCGGTTTGACCCCCGCTTTCATTAGCGGATAGCGGGGAGGGCTGTGGGTGTCGAATGGCAGATGGTGGCAGCGGGATTGAATGGTCTTGAGCGGTACTGAGCACAGAGCAATTGAGCAAAATTGAGCACTGTTAAGCAGTGGGGGAGAGGCAAGCATTACCCCTTGCCGGTCTGCAGGCTGCAGGAGGCAGAGATAAGTGCAGGGAAGCGCAGGCAGAGTACGGACAGCGAAATATGGAGTTGAGCTCCTGATCTTCTAAGCTCTAGACCTGAGGATTTTTTAAGTGTCCCCAGGCAGCGGCACCGGCACAGACTCACAGAGGAAGCAGAGGTGTGCACGGAGGAGAGCAGAGGTGAGCGGTGAGTGCGCGGGGAGCTTGAGTTTGAACCTGAGCCTGAGCCCACCGTTGGCGCTTTGCTCCTTGCTCTGAAATTAAACAACATCACCATACCCTAGTTCACCACCAGTCCACCCACAACCTAGCACCACCCAGCACCTTAGCACATAACACCCAGCAACAGCAAAAGGTGCAGATCAGCGCAGAAGGGCAGAGTGCAATCAATTGCTAGAAACAAATGCTGCAGTTTGGGTTCAGGCAAAGTTTTCTTTTTGGTGACGCAGTAAGCTGGTGAGCGTGGTTATGGAAGCCGTGAGCTCCATCCAGAAGCAGCAGAGCAGTAGTAGCGGAAGCAGCACCACGCTACATGTGCGACATAAGTGTTAGCCAACCAACTGTAGCTGGGATGGTGATAGTGTCTGGCGAGACTGGCGAGTTTGACATGGTCATTCACTATCTAAACTAACTAAACTTAGCCCAAAACTTGCATTGTATTGGATACCAACTGCTGGGTACGATATACTTGGAGCAAGCAAAGGGTAGCATGAGGTCAAGTTGTGTCCAAAGTGGCACAATGGTCAAAGGGTTGACAAAGAACCGGAAGTGAACCTCCAAAATGCTCGACGGCGCTATGGATGAACCGCCACCCAAAACCAGGCCTGCAACACAGAAGGACTGCTCACTTATTGAAATAAACGCAGATGTAAATACTTCAGGGATAGAAAAAAGCGGGCATCCTTTAAATTTGAAGGAAAGAAAAATGTACACAACATTTTGCTTTCTAAAGAATGCAGGGGACACTCTACTTTCAAACGCAAGAGAAGTACCAGGCCTTCAATCACCTCTTCAGCCAGTACAGCCAATACAACTGTTAGAATTCACTGGCACACAGAGAACTACTCACAAAAAGAGAAGTCCTAGCACAACTTGCATGACTAGCACAACAGCCATCAGCCCATTACAAGTAACATCAATCCCACAACACAATAAAACTCGGATGACCTATGATACTATAGGCAAGGATTCGGCAATTGACGCCGAATCAATCCAAGTACACAGATCAAATGAAGCAAATGAAACGTCCAAAGACGATCAAGGAGAAAATTAAGTAAACATCTTTGATACAGCTGGAGCCAGCGTACCAACGTACAATAAAAACATAATTGGCAACTGCTTCATAATTGGTGCACCAAAGATCTGCGATCAGCTAAGCCCAGAGGCAGAAAGGTGCTCTAGGAATACCGAATTTAACCGAATGAGGGTAATGGAGGTACGGAGAGAAATAGAACTCTCTCTGGTAGCTCCAACCCCAATTCTACAACAAAACAAACAAGCACCAGATTACAACACAATGCCAAATGTGGGGGGGGGGGGAGAAAGATAAAGAGGATATACCAGCAACTCATTCAGCAGAAGAGACAGAAGTCTCTTCATATCTGGGAAAGAAAGAGTGGGAAGATCTTATGGCCGCCTACACCCAAGATAAGTGCAGGAGTGGGCTTACTGCAAACACTTTGAAAATGACAACTGAAGGTAACCAGGAACAACATTTGGGGGGAGAAATTAAAGAATATCAAAATGTGACAACAAATCGAGCAAATAAGAAAGAATCACCAAAAAATACAATTCAGGGAAGTGCTTGGCCTTGCTTGTTAAAAACAATGCAACACTTGGTAGAGGCCCTCCATTACCAATCCGATAAGATGGACACCCAACTGATGCTTTTAAATACCTTGGCTGTCTTTGTGGTTGCCATCGACGGGAAGCGAGGTACATTAAATACACTTCTACAAAACAGGTATGACCAATCGCAAGGTGTGAATTCGAGTTGTGGATGTGAATCAATTATTGACAAACTGGCCTCACTCCCATCAATGTTGAGAGACCTGAGCACACAAATTAAAAAGTCCCCGCAGGGCCCAGACAAGCATTCTTTTGAGGGCCTCGCTGGAAATGAAACAGACAATCCGACAAATACAGAATCAATTAAAGCCATCAAAAAGGTACGCCCCAGGACAAAGGATCCACAGACTCTTAGGACCCAAGAACAAGAGGCAGAGCAACCAAAACAGCAGACAACCAAATGCCTGTAGTCTCAGGGGAAGAAAAGGTAGACAAACAAATGAACGCAAAACAAAGGCGAGCAAAAAAACGGAAAGGCAGAAATCAAAAAACATATTTAAACCACGAAGGATTCAAGTGTCTTTTTGGGACGTCATCACCATCAGGACAAAGCAAACTTAAGCCTGAAAATGACATCGCTAAGAATTAAGAAGGGACCAGCTTGCTTCCACAACCAACTAAAAAAGAAAACACACCAACTGAGCCCGTTCAGAAACAACGACAAAAGAGCAACTCCATGACTCGTTCTATCCCATGGTCTAAACCATTCGTGCTACCCTGCAGGGTTCCCCAGGGATCCTCCCTAACTCCCACCCTTTTCAATGTTTATGTTTCCTCATTGGCGCCAGTCATTCGATCGTATGGGTTTGAGCTTACATCATATGCAGATGATACGCAGATTGTGGTATCACTGCTACCAGGTAGAGAGGAAGGCATAGCCAGTAAATTCCAAGAGTGCATGTCAGCGGTTAGCAACGGGATGGCCAGGAACTGTTTAAAGTTAAACTCGTCTAAAACCGAAGTTTTACTTTTTGGCTCCAGTGATAACTTTTGTAGTCCGAGCTGGTGGCCTGAAGGGATGGGTGCATCCCCCATTCCAGTCACCAAGGTCAAGAACCTAGGGGTTCTGATTGATGATAAGCTCACCTTTAGGCCCCAAGTCAATGCAATGACATTATCCATTCATTTTACACTGAAAATAATCCGGAAGATCCTTCCTTTTTTACCCGATGAGTGTGAGAAAACAGTGGTGACCGCCCTGGTCTTATCTCGCCTTGATTACTGAAACAGCCTATTTCTTAATGCCCGACAGGGGCTCCTTAACAAACTACAGGCCTTACAAAACGCAACAGCTTGTCTCATCACAGGCATACCAAAGTTTGCATCAGTTTCCCAGGAATTGGTGAAGCTGCACTGGCTCCCAGTGCGGAAACGGATCTCTTTTAAAACCTTGTGTATAGGTTTCAAGGCCCTTCGTGGTCTTGGCCCGTCGTTTCTAACACAGTACTTTCAATGGTACCTGCCGGGCAGATATCTTAGGTCAGCCAACTTGGGGCTGATCGTGACCCCTCGGATAAGGACAGCATGCTGGGGTGGCAGAAGCTTTGTCATGGGGGCAGCAAGGGCTTGGAATGCTCTCCCTTTGGCTCTTAGACAGATTACAGATTTGATGACCTTCCGCAAAACTCTGAAAACATGGCTCTTCGTTCTCTAAGTTTCAGGCCAGGCGAGGGGAGCTTTCATTCTAGCGCCAGGACACCGTTTTGGTAACAGTGCGCTCTACAAATGTTATAAATAAATAAATATCATCAATAAAACAACAAATTGTGCACACACTGCGGCAATAAGGCTTGAGAGTGAAAACAACCAGCATACACTGCCTAAACTGCCAGGATATACAGCAAGATGCAACCTAAAAAAGATAAATGACAGCGAACTGGCTTCCATCAGACAATTGACTACATCTATACATATGAGGACAAACCAGAGAGATGAAACACAGGCACATGCAAAAGATCTGGGAACTACGCTAGTTGTCCCCTGTCACGGAGAGGAGGGCCAAAAGTTTAGCCCAAGAGTACAACAAACACTTTGTCAAAAAGAGAGTGATGAAGTAGCAACTCTCACATATCAGGCAATACTGACAGCAACACAACAATATGAATCTACACAAGTAAGCCAAGTCAACAAAAAGACCATGAGCCCTGAAGAATTAAGAAATGTAACCAACACTATATGGCTCAGTCCGGACTATATCTCGAAAGGTAGGCACGATATACTGAATAGAGGCAATATTTTACGGCTGCTATCTCACATTCCCTCTCTGGCAGATGTGACAACCTTGGACCTGGATCAATCGAATTCATAGCTGACGACGGAACAAGCAGTGAAAAAACAAAAGCAACATGGACAACATCACTAGTTGCACACAAAATACTGGCAGAGGCTCAAACATTCAAGAATTGGGGGATAACAATAGCTCCTTATATAAAACCAAGATATCCGGAATTATTAATTCCAGCAGCAACAAATGGATTACAGGATTCTGTAAACACACCCGGAATATCGGTACTTATAGGAGCAGTAGGGAAAGGCGGAGCAAGAAATGTGCAATTTCTTAGCATTATTAGAAGTATTCAAGATGACGCATCATCACCAACAGGACTAACTGATCTTAGATGGATCGCCAGAACAAGAAACAATCATGCAAATTGACAAACAGGTACACATTCAAGATCGAGGGAGCGTAACCATTTGAGTATATGCTCATGGAACGTTAATGGTCTGGCCTCCAAAATGTCTGATTCAGACTTTGTTAGCATGTAAGGTGTGGATGGCACCGACGCGTCCCCACTGTAGAGGGTGCTCTTGTGCAAGACGTACCTATTCAGTCAATGGGAGCCCATGTACGTGTCGTACGACCGGCTTCCTTTGACTTCTATGGGAGTCCGACCGAACCGAGTGCGGCAGCATATGGCCGCATCGTACTCGCTCGGTCGGACTGCAGGACTCCGGCTCGGTCGGAAAAGACTCCGGTTCCGGTTTGGACAGAGAGCTTTCCGACCCGGATCGGAATCGGCCCCTAAGTGGCTGATCATTATAAATGCGACTCTGGACCCACCTAATAATAAGTGTGTACCTGAAAGGGAAAGAACACCACCAACATTCAAAGTCAGTTTCAAAGTATAACAAAATCTAGGCCCCTCACCATCAAACTAGATTGTGCGCCAGAGATATTGCAAGAAGTCATTAGCATTGTGAAAGAGATACATGATGGATCTGTATGTACACCTAGAACAGAACGCAGGAGACTGAGGGATGCTGACACTGTACATTTTAATATGTATAAAAAAATAGAGTCAAGCACAAAAACTCACCACAAAAGCTACACTCACCTAACATCGAGGGAGAGACTGCAAGGCTAGTTAAAACAAGCCTTTGCAATGCAATAGGTCTCGCATTTGCCAGAGTTTGAGCTATTGGCATTGTAAATGACAATGTCTTTTATGTATGTATTTATTTTTAAAACCAATAAATAAAAGGTTCAAACAAAAGCAGGGAGACGGTTCGTGGCGGAGTCGCGTAGGAGGACTATCCCGTGACTGCGACTATCAGATTGTGATCCGGTCCATCTGGCCTGATGAGGCCTGTCCCCCTTTTTAAGTAATGTGATTGATTTACCTCACATAGTCTACTTCTATGTTGGAAAATTTTGGCGTGGGGCCATATTGATAAAGCTACAAAGAACCTCACGATCATCCAAATTGGATACCCATGTGTGCCTCCACCCGATTTTCTTGAAACTGACACCTATACAGTGCCGAGTTGGACCTCTCTGACCATTTCCCTCTCCGGCCACACGGATCTGCAAAGTAGGGGAATTCTTACTTACTCCCTCATATCTTGATAAATAATCAACACTTGGTCCGTACATCCTGCACTTCGTTCTTGACACACATGGAAACATAAGGATTGTCTAATAGACTGCCCTGAAGAATTCCCAAATCAGGACGAAACGCGTCGGTTGTTCTGTGTTTTTTCTACTATATACTTGGAATAAAAAAGAGATGAAAATTGAGGAGCCTCGCTTTCATTATCATTTGAAGTTGGGCGTCCATCAAATTCAATTGTTGTATTGAACTTAGTGATGTGGTGCGCCCATGCTTTTGTTTGAATTTGTATAGTTCCTTTGGAACAAGCACTGTGATGGTGGGTGCTGGTTGGTGTGCACACGTACCCCTATAGAAACGGAGGAGGTTGTCTTCTTATTTTTAAAGTGATTGGAGGTTAGGTGCTGATAGAAAGAAGGTTCCACTGTCCATCCGGGTTTGTTTTAGCAATAAATAAAAGGCATTGTCATTTACAATACCAATAGCTTAAACTCTCGCAAATGTGAGACCTATTGCATTGCATATGCTTGTTTCTTGCGGCTCTCAGTCAAGATAGGTATTTCATATTGACTTGTCATCGCATTGTTAGTGCTTAAGTACAATATTTAGCCAGTATTTGTGGTCTATACTTACTGTGCGTTATTTACTATTTATTTTCAAGGTTTATTTCTATTGTTTTTATTTCTTGTGGCGAACATTTCACTGCCTTCATAAGCGCATTCGAGCCTCGCATTCTATTCAGCTCGTCCTCAGCCATGCTCATCATTCCTGGGTGAAGCAGCACTTAGGACGCCGTGTTTGCCCTTCTACTTCAGCCCATCCATCGCAGTACTTCTCCTGGACTATTCCCCTCTCCAGTCTTTTGTTGGAGCTCCAGTTGGTCTTTCAAGTTTCCGACGTCGAAGCTCGGACACTCCCAGGGGTGCGGACTTGCTCCCTGCCACCTTTATTGTTTCCTCAGGTTTCTGCACAGCGTGTCTCCACCCAGTGAGAGGAGATTGTGCTCATTTTCTAAACATTATCCTTAAACCTATATTGGCTGATTTTTCCTATATTTTGACAAAGCATTCTTGCTTCAAGGCTTTTCAGTCTTGTTTTGGCCTGTCAGTTGAATAATATAGAGCTTGATAGTTCCCTAATTTTTAAGAAAATGATGATAGGGAAGATTTAAAGAATAATTTAAAAGGGTAAATACAGTCCTCTATTGATAAAGCAGTTGCTGTCGCTATAGCTAAGATTACCAAAAAGTTTTAAAATTCTGTCGTCAAGCAAGTGTCTAAAACTTTTTTGGCCTATTCTGTGGGGGAAAGCATTCTTGGCGTACCGGAGTGAGCGGAGGGGCAAGCCGCCGATCTGTTTGTTGAAGAGCTAATTCTAAAACACCTTCAACCACGAGGACTGTCTAAATGTTTTTCCATTGAAAGAGCTCAACGTGTACCTGGGGGTAGGCCGAAACCGGGTATCCCCCCACAGACAGCTTCCGGGTGTTCAATTTTTGTGACCGCAACATAATCCAACCCCCCTATCCCCCCACCCCCGATGACATTTGAAAATAGCAGGGTCACATTCTTCCCGGATTTCACTCTGACAATCCAGAAACAACGTCGCAGTTTCCTGGATGTAAAACGGGCTCACAGAGACCATGAGAGACCAGGAGATCAAATACGCCATGTTGTTCCCAGCAAAACTCTGTGTGGAATCGAAAGGCAAGCTGTGGTTCTTCACTAGGCCAGAAGATGCTTGGGACTGTCACGCCGGCCAGGTCGCGCTATTCCATAATGATGTCCGCCCGTTACCGCGCATGTGCAAGGGAGGTCAGGCAGAGTCTAAAGCCTGACTTCCCCATTGATCGGAGCTTCACGCTCTAGTGTCTTGCGGCTTTTGCGGCGCGTCACTTCCATTAAGCCGTCTCACGGAGAATCACTTTCCTTTTGGCTCCCGGTATTGCAGTCCACGTTCGAGGGCTATACTTTGGTCAAAAGTTCCTTATATTGGAGGTTCCTGTCTCCTGTATGTTCAGTAAGGAGTCATTTAACCTCCCAATTCGCCTCAATCTACGATCCTTGGACAGACCCGAGTTTTCTCCGACCCTCACACTCCTTTCGGAGCTTCCGACTGTGGTTTCAGAGTCGGTTTCAAGAGTTCCTTGGCATTTCTGATTTTTCCTATGCCGGCTGGCCCTGCTCCTTCCCCCTGGAGCCTCAACCTGTGTCTCCCATTTCCGTCGATCGGCCGGACTTGTGTTCCGTCGGTTGGCCGGACTTGTGGGGAGCAGGTGTGGGTCATTCCTAGGAGTTGGCGTTTTAGGCGGTCCGCTGGGTAATTTCTTACGTCCCTTTTTCATATTGTTTTGGACTCCCTGGTGTTCACGGAAGCTGGCATTCGTCATAGTACTTACAGAAAGGAGAACTGGTAAAAGCGCTTTTGCGCTCCTTTTATATGTACAGCAATCTTGTGATTTCTCAATGTTTATACCAGTGTTATTTGTGGCAGAGATAACAAACTAAAGAGAACCCGGTATTAAGACTAGCGCACTTACTCAGTGCAAAAAGGGTAAGAGGAAACACAAACCATTGTCTTTTACATCACTTAATGAAGACTTGGAGAGTTTACCTACCATTCATTTTATAGGTAGATATCAGTTCTTTCGTTAGGGAAGTGATCCAAATATATGATTACAATCTATTTGATCAGAGTTCACCAGAAACATCTTGCTGCCATCCAGGTGAATACACACAGCATAACAAGTTCTTGTTCATTGCTTTGTTTTGTTGAGTATTAACCCACAAACATTCGTTCTAGCACCTGCTTCCACCTTGAGGGATACCAGGCAGTGGAGTCCTGTTTTTTCCCCTTCCTTCCCTTGTTTTGTTCCCTCCTTTCCCATCCATACCACTGTTGTGTTCTAGAGCTTGATAGCCACAACAGGTGCAGGGCGGACGGGCCTGGGCCTGTCTTCGGTTCCTGGCACTCCTGCGGAATCTACTCTTGGATCCTTACAGAGCGTGAAGCCCACGTTGTTCTTTTCGCCTGAGTGCCATGACCCTGGTGACTATGGAAGACTTGGCCAATATGTTAGGAAACTTACAGCTAGAGACCCAAGCTTTTTCGAATACATTGGATGCTTTACAAAGAGAGACGCCCAGATTTGGAGGTGGGAGGAGCTGGTCCCAGTTCTTCCTCCCCCGTCATACATATATCCACTCCCACAACTGTCCCTTTGGCTCCACCAGAACGCTTTTTTGCCGATACCGCAAATTCGCTGCTTTTATCAGTCAATGCCAGCTTCATTTCATGTGTAAAGCCAGTTGTTTTCCAACCGACCAATCTAAAGTGGCCTTTGTTATATCGTATTTAGGAGGGTCAGCAGCCAATTGGGCCATACCATTGATAGAGAGGAATGATCCTCTGTTACATGATTATTCGACATTTAAGAGAGAACTAAAGAAGCTCTTTGATAAACATACATTTACACATTCCGCAGATACAGAACTGTTGTCGTTGAAACAGGGAACAAAGGAGCTTTCAGCCTATATCACTTCATTCCAAAGATTGGTCGCCGAAGCAGGTTGGCCAGAAGAAAAACGCAGTGCCTTGTTTTATAAGGGATTAAGGGATGACCTTAAGGATGCTTTGTCTCAAGTGGTAGACCCGCCTGAAAACTGTCCCGATCTCATTGACTTAGTAGTAAAGTTAGATCACAGGATACAAGAACGAAGAAGAGAGAGCGGACGTTCAGAACATAAGTCCTTTGTCTATCTAAAAAGGACAGAGACAGAAAAGACAGTAGACGAGGTGGAAACCATGCAGATAGGAACGATCAGAGGTCCTTTGAGTCCTGAAGAAAGGCAAAGGAGGAGAGACAATAAGTTGTGTCTCTATTGTGGTAAAGCTGGCCATTTTCTTAGAACCTGCCCAAGCAAACCCTCTCAACCCAAAATATCGGAAAACTAGAGAGCCCGAGACCCTGTGAGACTGGGGTTACGGGTAATTCTGGATTGATAGTCTCGTCCCTCGACCTCCATATGCACCATCAAAGCCATTTCTCTGTGCCAGCTCGTTTAACTTGTGACAATAGGATGGTAGAAGTCCCCCATCATGTTGGATTCCGGAGCTACAGGGAATTTTATGGACAAGAACTGGGCAAGTCAACATCTCATAGAACAGAAACCTAAAGAGGTTTGGGAAAAAGTCACTACATCCAACTGCTGAGGTCGCTCCCACCAAGCTCCTCCAAGCCTCCGGTGGTATCGTTGCTTGCTTGCTCCCACGCTTTCTGCTACGCTTGCCTGCATTGGAACATCACGCTAGCGCTATTGTGCCTGCACCTAATTTAACCAAATCGATTATAACGCCAGCGCTATTGTACCCAGGCTGATTTAAGTGACGCTAGCGCTATTGACATTGTTAGCATTGTTGTTGTTGTGTATCCTCGTTCAGGGCGCATATTTCTTTTTTGCTGGCTTGGCTGTGTACGCTACTGACTAGACCGGCGACCCTGCTCACCCCAGCCCCGTCGTCCTCACTTCCGCTTTGCCTGCCATTTTGTTGTTATTGTTTTGGCCCAACCTGCAGCTCCACCCCGCATCCCGCCTCCCAGCTGACCACCCCTCGCCCCTCCCCCTCCTCTAACTACTTATGGTAATTCCTCTAACGCGCAGCGTTCACGCGCAGCGATCGCGCCCCATGCGCGCCGAAGGTGCACCAAAGGTAAGCCCGTCTACGCCCGTCCGCGCCTGGACCGCGCCCAGCGCCAGACCCCCTGGCCCCCGTCCCTCCCAGCCCCCCCGCATTACCTACGTTGCCGCAACCCTCCTAGCCCTTAACCCCGGTCGCGCCCCCAACTGCGTCCAAGCCGCCCCTGGACAAACCCATGGACCTTTCTCCTGCTTCTCCTGCAAATTCAGCGGCACCGACAACATCTCCGCTACGACCACACCACAGATTCCCGAGCCCAACCACCTACAATGCATCCTTCTCAACACCCGATCAGTCCACAGGCACGCCATTGACCTATGGAATCTACTAGACACCATTTCTCCGGACATCGCCTTCCTTACGGAAACATGGATGAATGCTTCCTCCGCACCAGACATCACCATTGCCATCCCTGAAGACTATAAAATCACTCGCAAAGACCGTACCAGCCACACAGGAGGAGGAATCGCTATCGTCCATAAGAAATCAATCCGCATATCAACCAGCTCTGACGCCAACCTCGCCAACTCCGAACACCTTCACTTCCAGATCCACATCGACTCCAAAACCACACTCAGAGGCACCCTCCTCTACAGACCACCAGGACCCCGCGCAAAATTCAGTGAAGACATCACGGACTTCATCACCCCACACGCGCTCCCTTCCAAAGACTACATCCTTCTGGGAGACCTCAACTTTCACCTCGAAAAGATCAACGACCGCAACACCGCCACCCTCGTGGACAACCTCGCCAACCTCGGACTTCAACAACTAGTCACTTCCCCCACCCACATCGCAGGTCACACACTCGACCCCATCTTCACATCCAGCAACCATGTCTCCTTCAGCCACACTACGGACCTCCTCTGGACTGACCACAGCTGCGTTCACTTCACCTACAATAAACCAAAACCCAGCATCCACCTCCAACCTACCCTGCAAAGGAACTGGAACAAAATCACCACAGACCAAATCTCCGCATCGCTCCTTCAAAACGCCCCAGCCCTCTCTTCTAACGCTAACGAAGCCGCCGCCAACCTCACCCTATGGTTATCCAACACCGCTGACACCTTAGCACCACTGAAAAAACGTCAAAACAAACCTAGCAGCAAGAAGGCCTCATGGTTCAACGATGATCTCAAGAAGTCCAAGAAACTCTGCCGCTCCCTTGAAAAGGCCTGGAAAAAAGACCCAACCACCAGCACCAAGGACGCCTTCAAAAACGCCACCCGCACTCACCACCAACTAATCCGAAAAGCCAAGAAAACAGCATTCAAGGATCGACTTGACAACAACGCTCACAACAGCAAGGAACTTTTCAACATCGTCAAGGAATTTTCCAATCCCTCGGCCAACTCCAACGACATCACCCCCTCTCAAACCCTCTGCGACTCCCTAGCCTCATTTTTCCACAACAAGATTGCAGACATCCACAACAGCTTCGACAACCAACCCGGAAACCAACCCACCCTGCCATTTGCTGATCATCTTCCCCCCGTGAACACCCTTAACGACTGGAGACCAATCTCCACTGAGGACACCATCCGCCTGATGAATTCCATCCACTCAGGATCCCCCACAGACCCATGTCCTCACCACATCTTCAACAAAGCAGACTCCGTCATAGCACCGCACCTCCGAGACGTCATCAACTGTTCCTTCAACTCCGCCACCTTCCCGGAAGACTGGAAACACGCTGAACTCACCGCCCTTCTGAAAAAACCCACAGCGGACCCCACCGAACTCAAAAATTACCGCCCCATCTCGCTTCTTCCATTCCCGGCCAAAGTCATCGAGAAAGCTGTCAATAACCAGCTCGCCGCCTTCCTCGAAGCCAACAAATCCCTCGACCCCTCACAATCTGGCTTCCGAGCAAAACACAGCAGTGAGACCGCCCTCATCGCAGCAACAGACGACATTCGAACTCTACTGGACAATGGAGACACAGTCGCCCTCATCCTCCTCGACCTCTCTGCAGCATTCGACACAGTCTGCCACAGCACCCTTTTACAACGCCTCAATAACATCGGAATACAAGGAAAAGCACTTGAATGGATCACCTCGTTCCTCACCGGAAGAACCCAGAGAGTCCGCCTTCCACCATTCAAGTCCGAGGCCTCTGAAGTCATCTGCGGCGTACCACAAGGATCCTCACTCAGTCCCACCCTCTTCAACGTATACATGAGCCCCCTCGCGGCCATCGCACGCCAACACAACCTCAACATCATCTCGTACGCGGATGACACTCAACTGATCCTTTCCCTCACCAATGACCCCAGCACCGCCAAAACAAACCTACACGAAGGAATGAAAGAAGTTGCCGAATGGATGAAACAAAGCCGTCTGAAACTGAACTCAGACAAAACAGAAGTCCTCATCTTAGGTACATCCCCCTCTGCATGGGACGACTCCTGGTGGCCGGAAGCCCTCGGAAAAGCACCCATCCCGACAGACCACGCACGGAACCTAGGCGTCATCCTGGACTCTTCACTCTCAATGAACAGACAAGTCAGCGCCGTATCCTCTTCCTGCTTCAACATTCTTCGCATGCTCAGAAAAACATTTCGCTGGATCCCCTCCGAAACAAGGAAAACAGTCACCCACGCTCTGGTCACGAGCCGACTGGACTACGGAAACACCCTCTACGCAGGTACTACCGCAAAACTCCAGAAGAAACTCCAACGAATCCAAAACGCCTCAGCCAGACTCATATTAGATATCCCACGCAACGAACACATCTCTGGTCACCTTAAAGACCTCCACTGGCTACTAGGCATGGGCGGAAAATCCGTTCCGCTCGCGGATTTTGCGGATTTTCGGGAAATCCGCAATCCGCGAGATTTGCGAATCTCCCGCAAAATCCGCAAATCCGCGAGCAGCGGATTTTGCTCGCACTGCTCGCACTGTTCGCGTGAGTTCGCGTGAGTTCGCGCCCCGCGAATAAGTGCAAAATTGCAGAAATACGATTTTAGCAAAACTGAAAGTAACTACTTACCAGGTTCAAAAGTTCAGGCTCATCATTAGTAGCCATTTCCTGTAGTGCTTCCTGAGGGGCCCCTCCAGAGTTCAGTTGCCAGTTGAAACTATTATGTGACCCTGCTCTGAACCTCAGAATAGTTACACATATGCCACAAAGGTCCTGAATTACAGCTAAGGGAGACAAGCAGGAGCCAGGCTGGAAGTTAAAATCCATTAATCAGCCCCTAATTCATTATTGTCAGTTGGGGCAGGGCAGGTGTTGTAACTAATTTTGCAACAATGAAAGCACTTAGCAAGTGCAAAAGATCACTAATCAGGGCGCACTAAGGAAGCAGGTGCCAGCTAAAAAAATATTCTGTGACACATTAATCAGCCCCAAATTAATTCAGGTCACTTGAGGCAGGGAAGGTGTGCTTTGCTTTGCCGAAAATAATGTACACTGGACAACCAGAGGGTGTGGTGATGAAACAGAGGGTGGCATGGGTGGGCCAGAGGGTGGCATGAGTAGTCAGAGAGTGGCAGTGGTGACAGAGAGTGGCAGTGATGAAGAAGAGTGTCCCAAACAGGCTGGACACGTAGAAACAACAAGTTCGCGAAACTTGCGACCCGACAGGTAAGTTCGCAATTTGCGAAAGTGTACAAAACCCTCGCGAACTGGCAGAAACACGGGCGAACACAAAAAAAAAAAATCCGCAAATTCGCGGGAATTCGCGGATTTTGCGGATTCTGAATCCGCAAATCCGCAAAATTCGCGAACGCGAGATCCGCAAAATTCGCTCATGCCTACTGGCTACCCGTCAATAAGAGGATCACTTTCCGACTGCTTACCCACGCACACAAATCACTCTACGACATCGGTCCAGAATGCCTCAACTCACGACTGTCCTTCTACACCCCCTCCCGCCAACTACGTTCTTCCAGCCAAGCCCTCGCCACTGTACCCCGCATCAACAAGACCACCATGGGAGGCAGATCCTTTTCATACCTGGCTGCTAAAACATGGAACTCACTCCCCGCTTACCTTCGCCTTACCCAGAACCACCTAGCATTCAGAAAGCAACTTAAAACGTGGATATTTGACAAGTAATCCTCCTCCCCTTCCCAAGCGCCTTGAAACCCTCCGGGTATGTAGTGCGCTATATAAATTCTATGACTTGACTTGACTTGACAGTAGTATGTTAAAATCAGGACCCATCAAACGATAACTCTGCAATTAATGCTACTTCAAGGACACCAAGAACATTTAGCTTTTGATCTCATTCAGTCCCCTCAGTTTCCTGTTTTGCTTGGATTACCCTGGCTCCGTACTCATAATCCTCTCATAGATTGGACTAATGCCACTTTAGAGTTCAGATCAGAAAGATGTAGAGAACATATGGTGGGGGTGGTGTATGAGAGTCAGCCTGAAGAAACTCTACCTCCTGATGATATTCCTGCTTTACCCCCAGAATATCATGAATTCCAGGATATTTTCGATGAGGAGGAAGCAACGAGTCTTCCACCCCATAGGCCATACGATTTCCGTATTGATCTCCAGGCAGGGGCCAAGATACCGTGTAGTAGGGTGTATTCACTCACTGAGAAGGAAAACTTGTATTTACGTGACCTGCAGAAAGAAACCAACAACCTGTGAGACTGATAACAGACTACAATGAACTAAGTCCAGTGATACGAAAAAGTTTTCAAAAACATTGGGGGATCCTTAGTGCCGATAAAACCCTTACATCCGCAATAGGAAATCATCCCCAGATAACCTTTCGCAGAGGAAGAAATTTGAAAAACAGACTCAGCCCAACTGTTCCAAGAGACATAAAGACTTGTGACTGGCTGACCCAGAAATCAAAAGGTTTCTACAAATGTGGTATGTGCTCTATGTGCAGATGGGCAAAACATGGAACCAAGACTTTTTTTGATCACAGATCCAAGAAATACACAATCAACACGAATATTAACTGTGACACAAAATTCACAGTATATATTATTGAATGTGTCTGTAAAAGCAGATATGTGGGAAGTACAATCAGGGCCCTTAAAGAGCGGATCAGAGAACATGCAAGAGCATATGCCACTAAGGACCCAAGATACCCCATGGCCATACACATGGCCTCTTGTCCCTCACAAGGTAACATTAAATCTTTCACCTTCTATGGCATTGATGTTGTACAAGCTGCAGTAAGAGGTGGTAACAGGGAACTTCGATTGAGAAGACAAGAAGCACTTTGGATTATGCGTCTAGACACTACAAGAACCGGACAAAATACCGATGATGAGCTGCATTTCTTCTTGGGGTCAGATTCTTAGACTGGTCTTTCTTTGGACAAATGTATTACATGCATATTTGCAATGAACAATTTGGTAGATCCCCTGCTAATACAATTCCATCTAAGAAATTCTGTAAAAAGACTCTAATTGAACCACTTATAATGAAGATTGCTAAAATAATAATTTCTGTGGAGGTATATGATCACTAGATGTAATGAAAATGAAAATGCATGCACTAACAAGGAATATGTTCAGTTTATTATTAATAATCTGACCCACACGAGTACACCAATATAACTAAGGAAATCAAAGATTGATCTGCTACCAGATCTTTCTCCTCCCGGATTTTCAAAGGGAGTCTGTTTCTTAATGAATGCCTGTTCTTCTGTTTTTCTTTTTCCTAAAACATAATTATTTAAAGTATACAAATACTTAATTATATTTACAGTTGACCAATCAATTGGTCTGTCGTTTCCCTTTGGAATATCTTCCATTCAGCTCAAATCACGTTGCAACTGTGAACTAGTTAGAACACCCCAATTTTAAATCATTGCATTTACAATTTCCACCTTTATTGAATCCGACTCAGAATTAAATTTCTCGGATCAATTTCCTATTCTTTTAAATTTGGTCCTACCAAATATCAGGCCAATATTTTTCGGGACCGCGACTTTTGTCTGATACACAGCGGTAGTAACTCTTCTATTCTACGACGTTCTTTTGACCGATTAGCAGTCTAGTCTTTCATAGGTCACGCGTCTCAAAAGGGGGTGGGGAAACCACCTCCACTGTTCCCGCACTCGGAGACAGATGCTTTACAAGCAGGACCGTGGCAGTATACGGGTAAGAGCTCTCATTTACATCACGCTGACAACCTTCGTGCGTTATAATGACCCACAATGATAATCGTATTGGTATCAAACCCTTATCTCGTCCCTTTGGTTGTTTTACATTTCAGCCCGAGATTACCTAAGAATTCACCAAACCGATAAAACAGTTTGCTTATGATAAACGGAACTAACCACATAAACTACCCGACTAGGACCGGGTTGGAATTATCACCGGCTCCCCGGTGAGTTCCGCTAAAATTATTGTGTATCGGCCAACTGTTGCTTCCCCCTTGTTTACTTAAACTCACCTCCCCATTGCTTTTTGCTTTGAATCCACTCCCTCGTTCTTATGTTTAAGAAAACACGGCAACAAACCCGCTTTTTATATTTCCCCACAGACCACGAGTTTTGATCATTTGGTCAGGTAATTAAACCAACCATATACTTTCCGTTCACAGTTGCCTCTTTATTAAATGCCACTCGCACTAGCATTCAATAAGCTTGAAATGGATTAGTTAGCATTCATAGCGCTAAAAACGAATGACAAGGGCGTTACCGCTATTGTGCATAGATTAACTTGAATAAGCATTATTTAAATGTTTTTACATATGAATTATATGTTTTCTCGAATTGATAAAAATTAAAACCATTACCACTTAAAACCCACTCGGCAACAAACGACTAGATTTAACAGTATTGAGACTTTGTGAGTTACGAATAAAATGTTTTAAGGATAATCAAGCACCGCTCACAGAATTAAAAATGTACATAGAGAGACTATGACAGTTATAACTTGGAATAGAATGTCAGAAATAGGACGCATGAGCAATATGTGAATATGTGATTATTTTAATCAATGCATTAGTCATATAACAGTGGTTCACGTTAATATAGATTTTTATTTATGTATTTCGTAGTAACGTATCAAGTAATGTTTTTCTTAGTAAATACTGGTTTCAATAACTGTCTTGAGCAATACTGATATATTATATAAATAATTAGCAAATCGGATTAGCTCACCTCACATCACACGTATCTATAGAGACAATAGCCTTAGAACGCCAAATGTCACGACACCTAACCCTATCACACATTAATGAACGATCAACAAATGGTCTGAAATCTTCGCTTCAATCATATGTGTACAAAGTCACGCTTATTATTTTCATTTTATTTATCCTTTTCCCTCCCTCCTGTGTTGGTTTCCACTCACTGGTGTCCCTCTCGTTACACGCTTGAACGTGTTTTGAGAAATATCATTGTATATTTTACTTTTCCTTTTTATTCTTTATTTAGCCCTGATGAGTCACAGCCACATGCTGTGATGAAACACGTGTAGGCTTAAGTGATTGATACAGTGATCTCTACGAAATAGACACTGTTCACAAATAAAATCCTTTTAAAAAATTCATTTTGGTGTGATCTATCCTGATTGAATGAAAATTTGAAGAAAATGATACTTTGACAAAAAAGAGAACAAAAAGAGAAAAAATATATAGTGTGCTCTGGTTTCTTTGCCAAATTAACACAAGAAGGGGGTGGTTCTTCCACTTCTCTTCACAGAGGTTAAGGTTTTCCTCTGACCAAGAAGCACCTACCTCGGTACCACAAAGAAGTCAAAACCATACCGTGAATAGTTGAGCGCCCGGATTTCTGAATACTCCAAAAACCTACCCACTGATATAACCAAAATCTTGACTCAGAAAGGCAGCCACTACGGTTACAGATTAACTAACCAAATAGCTACAAAATGGATAGGGATAAGATCGCCTCCGAAATGTTTGAAAACTTATCTAAAGGCACACATCCAGCCACTACTTCTACAAGTGGAAATCAACAAAAAGGAACGAGCCTAAAACAAAAATTTCTCAAACTAGAGAGATTGAAGAAAACCGAAAATTCACGTTGGTGGGATGGTGCAACACTCAAACAATATCTAAGAGTGCAAAGAATACCAAGGGGTCTTCGGTCACAGACCTTTCCTACCTTCGATGATCTGGATGATGATCTCCTAAACAAATGGGAGGAATCAGTGACTATGAACTCTACCAATCTAATGAGACTTTTAATAGAGAATGCTGACCGAAAAGTGACAAAATTACAGGCAGAAATTATGGAACTAGAGAAGGAGATAGAAGCACTCAATCTAAAGGATGCAACGGAAAAAAACTACAAAATCCTTGAGGAGATCCTGACCAAACACCAAAATGACATCAAGGACCGCAAGGCTAGGCAAATACGCAGAGATGAAGCAGATTACAGGGAAGGTAGGGTTTTCACCTTTGCCAAAAAATATGACCAACAATTCCAGAAACCCACTAGCAATCAACAAACTGCTAGATCTGGTGCCTCAAACGTCTCATCAAGCAACACCTCGTTGAGCAGTGTTCCTGGTACAGAGAGTGAAACGGAAGAAAATGTAACCGAAAATCAGGACTCAAGAGCCACACCAACAACCTCTGGAACCAGCAAAACTTTTTCTCGGGAAGTAAGGACAATGAAAATAACGAATCGCACAAGAGGAAATCAAACCCACGTAAAACCCGCAGAGGCCAGAGAGGAGGACAAAGACGAATACAGAGAGAGATTGAGGTCCGGCAACAAGAAATGAATAATATTCCTGATCAAGATGTACAGGTGATTAACCTTTCATCCATAGAACTGGACAAACATATGATTTCACTACTAAGCAAAGGTTTGAGTTTCAATCCTACGGAACATGGGGATCCATGTAGAATGAAGATTGATCTGTTCAAATATATTAGAGGACTCAAGTTAAGAAAACACTTCTGGGCTACAGAAATAGATAAAACTACTACCATTGATGATTCAACTGATGTCACTACTAATCCAATGAGTATCCAGGAAGTACTGGCTTCACATTTACTTCTATCAATCACGGATTTTGATGATCCACCCAACTCTTTTAATGACCTATTAACTGAGTTAGAATTAAAGACCGATAACACCATAGACAGTGGTTTGAAAAACAAATCAACATGGACTCCTACTCTGCCTAGTGGCAACACTATTGACACATTCTATAAACTAGTATTGGAGGATATCAACAAACATGAGGCCAAAATCCCCAACCTAAGACATTTGAAAAATGACAATCTAACTAAGGAAGAAAGAATAGCCCTAAGAGTTCTAAACAACAACCAAGACCTTGTTATCCGCGAGGCTGATAAGGGAGGGAATGTAGTAGTAATGAATAAAGAAGATTATAACGCGGAAATTCTCTCTCAACTTTCTGATACTTCCTGCTACGAAACAATATCTAGTAATCCCATGGGTCCTTTAACACTCAGGATCAATAACCATTTGAGAGACTGGAAGGATGCTGGCTTAATAAACGATGCAGAATACTTGTACCTAAAAGTAATACGTCCATCTTATCCCTGGCTATATACTCTCCCCAAAATTCACAAACCAGCTGTATTCCCACCAGGAAGACCCATTGTGTCTGGGATTGGGGGTCCAACGGAGAGACTTTCCCAATACGTAGATAAATTTCTAAATCCTTTGGTTAAGAACATGCCATCCTATATACAGGATTCTAAGCACATCCTAAGTATCCTAGCAGATATCACATGGCAACCTGGATTAATAATGGCAACCCTAGATGTGGTATCCCTATACACCTCCATTGACCCTGATTTAGGACTAGTAGCTGTAACCAGAGCCCTGAATACAAGATCGATCACCCTTTTGGAACACACCAAAATGCTGGTTACAATGATGGATATTATTTTGAACCATAATTTCTTTGTTTTCGATAAAAAATGGTATAGACAAATAAGAGGGGTAGCCATGGGCTCTAGGTTTTCCCCTTCTTTTGCCAACATCTACATGGGGGCTCTGGAAACAGACATGATTTGGAGCATCAGAGGCAGCAAATGGATCGACTATATACTCTACTGGGGTCGCTATATAGATGATTGCCTCCTAATATGGTCAGGGACAGAAACAACACTTTTGGAATTCTGCACATATCTAAACGACAATGAAATGAACATGAGATTTACTACGCACATCAGCACGTCCAGTGTCTCCTTTCTAGATCTAGAGATATACATCAAAGATGGGTCTCTACACAGTAGACTCTACCGCAAAGAAACAGCATGCAACTCTATTTTGCACAGCAACAGTTGTCATCCTGTTCATCAAATAAATGGTATCCCCTATGGGGAATTTGTGCGAGCTAGGAGGAACTGCAGCGAGGAGCAAGAATTTGAAACCTGCATAAAAGACATGCAATCTAGGTTCTCCAAGAGGGGTTATAAACCTCAGATTATCTCGCAAGCGAACAAGAAAATCAAAAGAAAAAGCAGAGAATCCACCCTAACACCGAAAAATCGGACTGCAGAAAGAAACCAACAACCTGTGAGACTGATAACAGACTACAATGAACTAAGTCCAGTGATACGAAAAAGTTTTCAAAAACATTGGGGGATCCTTAGTGCCGATAAAACCCTTACATCCGCAATAGGAAATCATCCCCAGATAACCTTTCGCAGAGGAAGAAATTTGAAAAACAGACTCAGCCCAACTGTTCCAAGAGACATAAAGACTTGTGACTGGCTGACCCAGAAATCAAAAGGTTTCTACAAATGTGGTATGTGCTCTATGTGCAGATGGGCAAAACATGGAACCAAGACTTTTTTTGATCACAGATCCAAGAAATACACAATCAACACGAATATTAACTGTGACACAAAATTCACAGTATATATTATTGAATGTGTCTGTAAAAGCAGATATGTGGGAAGTACAATCAGGGCCCTTAAAGAGCGGATCAGAGAACATGCAAGAGCATATGCCACTAAGGACCCAAGATACCCCATGGCCATACACATGGCCTCTTGTCCCTCACAAGGTAACATTAAATCTTTCACCTTCTATGGCATTGATGTTGTACAAGCTGCAGTAAGAGGTGGTAACAGGGAACTTCGATTGAGAAGACAAGAAGCACTTTGGATTATGCGTCTAGACACTACAAGAACCGGACAAAATACCGATGATGAGCTGCATTTCTTCTTGGGGTCAGATTCTTAGACTGGTCTTTCTTTGGACAAATGTATTACATGCATATTTGCAATGAACAATTTGGTAGATCCCCTGCTAATACAATTCCATCTAAGAAATTCTGTAAAAAGACTCTAATTGAACCACTTATAATGAAGATTGCTAAAATAATAATTTCTGTGGAGGTATATGATCACTAGATGTAATGAAAATGAAAATGCATGCACTAACAAGGAATATGTTCAGTTTATTATTAATAATCTGACCCACACGAGTACACCAATATAACTAAGGAAATCAAAGATTGATCTGCTACCAGATCTTTCTCCTCCCGGATTTTCAAAGGGAGTCTGTTTCTTAATGAATGCCTGTTCTTCTGTTTTTCTTTTTCCTAAAACATAATTATTTAAAGTATACAAATACTTAATTATATTTACAGTTGACCAATCAATTGGTCTGTCGTTTCCCTTTGGAATATCTTCCATTCAGCTCAAATCACGTTGCAACTGTGAACTAGTTAGAACACCCCAATTTTAAATCATTGCATTTACAATTTCCACCTTTATTGAATCCGACTCAGAATTAAATTTCTCGGATCAATTTCCTATTCTTTTAAATTTGGTCCTACCAAATATCAGGCCAATATTTTTCGGGACCGCGACTTTTGTCTGATACACAGCGGTAGTAACTCTTCTATTCTACGACGTTCTTTTGACCGATTAGCAGTCTAGTCTTTCATAGGTCACGCGTCTCAAAAGGGGGTGGGGAAACCACCTCCACTGTTCCCGCACTCGGAGACAGATGCTTTACAAGCAGGACCGTGGCAGTATACGGGTAAGAGCTCTCATTTACATCACGCTGACAACCTTCGTGCGTTATAATGACCCACAATGATAATCGTATTGGTATCAAACCCTTATCTCGTCCCTTTGGTTGTTTTACATTTCAGCCCGAGATTACCTAAGAATTCACCAAACCGATAAAACAGTTTGCTTATGATAAACGGAACTAACCACATAAACTACCCGACTAGGACCGGGTTGGAATTATCACCGGCTCCCCGGTGAGTTCCGCTAAAATTATTGTGTATCGGCCAACTGTTGCTTCCCCCTTGTTTACTTAAACTCACCTCCCCATTGCTTTTTGCTTTGAATCCACTCCCTCGTTCTTATGTTTAAGAAAACACGGCAACAAACCCGCTTTTTATATTTCCCCACAGACCACGAGTTTTGATCATTTGGTCAGGTAATTAAACCAACCATATACTTTCCGTTCACAGTTGCCTCTTTATTAAATGCCACTCGCACTAGCATTCAATAAGCTTGAAATGGATTAGTTAGCATTCATAGCGCTAAAAACGAATGACAAGGGCGTTACCGCTATTGTGCATAGATTAACTTGAATAAGCATTATTTAAATGTTTTTACATATGAATTATATGTTTTCTCGAATTGATAAAAATTAAAACCATTACCACTTAAAACCCACTCGGCAACAAACGACTAGATTTAACAGTATTGAGACTTTGTGAGTTACGAATAAAATGTTTTAAGGATAATCAAGCACCGCTCACAGAATTAAAAATGTACATAGAGAGACTATGACAGTTATAACTTGGAATAGAATGTCAGAAATAGGACGCATGAGCAATATGTGAATATGTGATTATTTTAATCAATGCATTAGTCATATAACAGTGGTTCACGTTAATATAGATTTTTATTTATGTATTTCGTAGTAACGTATCAAGTAATGTTTTTCTTAGTAAATACTGGTTTCAATAACTGTCTTGAGCAATACTGATATATTATATAAATAATTAGCAAATCGGATTAGCTCACCTCACATCACACGTATCTATAGAGACAATAGCCTTAGAACGCCAAATGTCACGACACCTAACCCTATCACACATTAATGAACGATCAACAAATGGTCTGAAATCTTCGCTTCAATCATATGTGTACAAAGTCACGCTTATTATTTTCATTTTATTTATCCTTTTCCCTCCCTCCTGTGTTGGTTTCCACTCACTGGTGTCCCTCTCGTTACACGCTTGAACGTGTTTTGAGAAATATCATTGTATATTTTACTTTTCCTTTTTATTCTTTATTTAGCCCTGATGAGTCACAGCCACATGCTGTGATGAAACACGTGTAGGCTTAAGTGATTGATACAGTGATCTCTACGAAATAGACACTGTTCACAAATAAAATCCTTTTAAAAAATTCATTTTGGTGTGATCTATCCTGATTGAATGAAAATTTGAAGAAAATGATACTTTGACAAAAAAGAGAACAAAAAGAGAAAAAATATATAGTGTGCTCTGGTTTCTTTGCCAAACTTGTATTTACGTGACTATCTGGATAACATGCTTACGATAGGATTCATTCGTCCCTCTCGATCTCCGGCCTCTTCGTCTCTCTTTTTTATCCCTAAGAGAGAGGGGGGTTTGAGGTGTTGCATCGATTACAGAGCTTTAAACAGCATTACTATCAAGAACAGGTACCCGCTTCCCTTAATTTCCTCCCTCCTTGACAGCGTAAAAAACGCCACCATCTTCACGAAATTGGATTTAAGGGGGGCTTACCATCTTGTGAGAGTCAAGGAGGGAGATGAATGGAAGACGGCCTTCTGTACCTAATTCGGACTGTACGAGTACCTTGTGATGCCGTTTGGGCTCTGTAATGCCCCTGCGGCATTCCAGTTTTTCATCAATGAAGTGTTAAGGGATTTGTTCGATGAATGCGTTATAGCATATATAGATGATTTACTCATCTTTTCTTCATCTATGGCAGAACATGAAAATCACGTACGGGAGGTATTACAGAGATTGACAGATAATAATCTCTATTGTAAACTAGAAAAATGTCTGTTTCACGTGCAAGAAGTAGCCTTGCTAGGTTTTATTGTGTCATCCACAGGGCTACCTATGGATCCACAGAAGGTGGAAGCTATCCAAGTGGCTTACTCCACGGTGTGTCAAGGAAGTTCACAGCATTCTAGGTTTTGCGAACTTCTATCGCCGTTTCATTTACGGTTTTTCCAGAGTAGTGGTACCCATCACGGCTTTGTTAAAGAAAGGTATTCCATTTCATTGGTCTCAAGCAGCCAATACCGCATTTGAAACCTTGAAAACAGCCTTCACTCAAGCCCCTACATTGCGACATCTTGATCCAGCCTATCCATTTTTGGTAGAGGCAGATGCTTCCCAAGTGGCAGTGGGAGGCATACTCTCGCAGGCAGATCCAGAAACAGGAATTTATCATCCTGTGGCTTTTTTTCACGCAAACTTACCCCTGCTGAGATAAATTACTGTACAGGGGACAAGGAACTATTGTCCATTAGAAAGGCTTTCGAAGAGTGGAGGCAATACTTGTTGGGGGCTAATCATACGGTGACAGTGTTAATTGATCACCGCAACCTCCAATTCTTAAAATCCGCCAGAGCGCTCTCTATGAGACAGCTCAGGTGGACTCAATTTTTTGGTGAATATGATTTCACTATCATGTATCGAGCTGGGCACAAAAACGGCAAAGCGGATGCCTTATCTTGATTGGGTTTCGATCCTGTAGAAGGAAACAGAGAACCTCCTCTTATCATAGCTCAAGACAGATTTATTGGAGGGGTTCATTCAGAGGAAGACTTCCTAGCTAGAGTGAGAAGAGAGCAAGAGTCAGACGAAATAGAACAGATCACACAGACACACAAGGCTATCAAGGTTGGAGATTTCTATTATGTTAACTGTGGTCTAGTTCTTCCATCAAATGAATTACAAGGTCAAGCTCTAGACTGGTGCCATTCACATCAGCTAGCGGGGCATCCTGGATATAAAAAGGCCATAGAAACCCTGAAGAGGTATTTTTGGTGGCCAGGGATGGGAAAGGACACCAAAAGATTCATACAAACTTTTTATGTTTGTGCACAAAGTAAGGTCTCCCATCAAAACCCTGTAGGACTGTTACATCCATTACCCACACCTCCTAGTCCTTGGCACACGGTCTCTTTAGACTTTATTGTAGAGCTGCCTCACACAGTGAAGGGACACAATGCCTTATTAGTTGTAAGTTGACACATACACTAAACTGGCACATTTCATACCATTGACTGGGCTCCCTACTGCTAAGACTCTGGCGTCTATATTTTTACAACAAGTGGTTTGACTACATGGACTCCCCACTGTATTAATTACTGATAGAGGTACCCTGTTTGTATCCAAATTCTGGCAGGGTCTGTGTGCACTCCTATCGGTAGATGTGAGACTCTCCTCCAGTCCCCACCCTCAGACAGATGGGCAGACAGAGAGGGTCAACTAATGTTTTGAGCAATGCATTAGATGTCAGACTTTACAGTCATTGATGGAATGGGATGAGTTGGTTTGGATAGCAGAGATGGCATACAACAATAGTCACCATTCTTTTACTGATTTCATGCCTTTTTACAGTACTTACGGTTACCATCCCAGACTCGTACCTAGCCACGTTTCCACATCTACTTCTTCTTCTCTTTGCTCTACACCAGCAGCAAGTGAATTGATACAAGACATACAACAAATTCACAAACTCACGGTAGACAATTTAGAACAGGCTAAGACCAGGTATAAGAAAGGAGTAGATCTCCACAGACATCAGGAACCCTCTTATGTGCAGGGAGACGAATTATGGCTGTCATCTAGACACATTAACTTGAAGGGAGCCTGTAAATTTAAACCTAGGTACATAGGTCCTTACAAGATTCTCAAGGTGGTAAATCCTGTGGCAATGAAACTCGAACTCCCTACCTCTATGGAGATACATCCCGTGTTCCACGTGTCACTACTAAAACCTGTTGAGCCTGGTACTAGATTGCCGGTATCCCCTGCACCTATAGACATAGATGATGACTTGGAATACAAAGTCGAAGCTATCATAGATTCCAGGAGAGTCAGACAGAGACTTCAGTATCTCATTCATTGGAGAGGGTATGGTATAGAGGAGCGTACATGGGAACCAGCTAGTCAGGTACATGCACCTAGGTTAGTGAGAAAATTCCACCGGCAACACCCTAGCAAGCCCAAACCTGTAGGGGGGACTGTAGGGGAGGTGTACTGTCATGCCTGCCAGCTCGCCGGCCAGGTCGCGCTATTCCATAATGATGGCCGCCCGTTACTGCGCATGTGCAAGGGAGGTCAAGCAGAGTCTAACGCCTGACTTCCTCATTAATCGGAGCTTCACCCTCTAGTGCCTTGCGGCTTTTGCGGCGCGTCACTTCCGTTAAGCCGTCTCACGGAGAATCACTGTCCTTTTGGCTCCCGATATTGCGGTCCACGTTCGGGAGCTATACTTTGCTCAAAACTGCCTTATATTGGAGGTTCCTGTCTTCCGTTTGTTCAGTAAGGAGTCATTTAACCTCCCAATTTGCCTCCGTCTACGATCCTTGGACGGACCCGAGTTTTCTCCAACCCTCACACTCCTCTTGGAGCTTCCGACTGTGGTTTCAGAGTCGGTTTCAAGAGTTCCTTGGCATTTCTGATTTTTCCTTTGCCGGCTGTCCTTGCTCCTTCCCCCTGGAGCCTCAACCTGTGTCACCCAGTTCCGCCCATCGGCCGGACTTGTGTTCCGTCCGTTAGCCGGACTTGTGGGGAGCAGGTGTGGGGTCATTCCTAGGAGTTGTCGTTTTAGGCGGTCCGCTGGGTAATTTCTTACGTCCCTTTTTCATATTGTTTTGGACTCCCTGGTGCTCACGGAAGCTGGCATTCGTAATAGTACTTACAGAAAGGAGAACTGGTAAAAGCGCTTTTGTGCGCCTTTTATATGTACAGCAATCTTGTGATTTCTCAATTTTTATACCAGTGTTATTTGTTGCAGAGATAACAAACTAAAGAGAACCCGGTATTAAGACTAGTGCACTTACTCAGTTTATTCACAGTGCAAAAGGTGTAAGAGGAAACACAAACCATTGTCTTTTACATCACTTAATGAAGACTTGGAGAGTTTACCTACCATTCATTTTATAGGTAGATATCAGTTCTTTCGTTTGGGAAGTGATCCAAATATATGATTACAATCCATTTGATCAGAGTTCACCAGAAACATCTTACTGCCATCCAGGTGAATACACATAGAATAACAAGTTCTTGTTCATTGATTTGTTTTGTTGAGTATTAACTCACAAACATTCTTTCTAGCACCTGCTTCCACCTTGAGGGATACCAGGCAGTGGTGTCCTGTTTTTCCCCTTCCTTCCCTTGTTTTGTTCCCTCCTTTCCCTGTATACCACCATTGTGTTCTAGAGTTTGACAGCCACAACAGGTGCAGGGGGATGGGCTGGGCCTGTCTTCGGTTCCTGGCACTCCTGCGTAAACTGCTCTCGGATCCTTACAGGGACAGGCTGGATGGATGGAGCACAGTTGGTAAGAAATTGCAAAAGGCCGCATCTGAGGCTGACGAAGCTGACGACTGGCGACAACAAAGAAGCTCCCCTCCACACCCAGACTCAGACTCTCAAAGCCCCATAGGGTGAGTGTGAAAAGGGGACTGGTTTGTTGGACTTATGCACTCAACTGGGTATGATGGTGATAGGCCGACTGCACTTCTTCTCCTTTGAGTACTGCCTAATGACTTCGACGTTTTATTATTTGATTGGCTGCTAATTGAGCATCTTTCAGGTTCTGGCTCTATAATTGCTATATATACCCTGTAGATTCAATCATTTAAGTTTCGCTCTGGGAGTCACAGAGGCCGGTGTGGGGTATGAGAATTCTATAAGCTTGTTTCAGGGAGTGGGGTTGCTCACGTTTCCAGAGTTACAAAGGGTAGGCGACAGGCAATCTGCATGTTGGGGGAGGCGGCGGTTCTAGACCCGGTTGTGCAGGGCAGCAGGGTGGGGGGGAATTCAGTTGGGGGGGTTGGGAAGATATGTTTTTTCTTTTTGTTCTTTGCATTGGTGCGTTGTATCGCTTGGAATACAGGTAACAATTTTGGTCCCTATGTTTTCCATATCTATGAAGCATATCTCAACTATCTCTGGCAATTTATCGTTTTATGTTCTGCTAGGTGGGGAGACTCCGGAGACACCCCAAGAGAAAGTCCATCCGGTTGGTTAATTTTCCTGCCTAAAGGCTCAGATGGCGCCTGGTCTAGGTCTTGGAGTGTCAACGTAGAACGTCAATAGCCTTGGGAACAAGATCAAGAGGGGTATTGTCTTACACTATGTCAAACGACAAGAACTCGACATTGTAATGCTTCAAGAGACCCATTTAGTGGGCAACTCATGAATGGCCCTCAACAGAAGGGGATACCGAATGGTAGTGCACTCTGGATTCACCACAGGTTGAAGGGGGTGTGGGTTCTCCTTCGAAAAGGCTGCCCCTATATGGTACACACGACCTGGACAGACGCTCAGGGCAGATATTCATCAGTCACAGGCACCTGGGAAGGACGTGTCCTCAACGTAGTCTCCGTGTATGCCCCCCCCTGGGTTACAACGACTAACACTACGCAACATGGGTACATTGTCACTGGACCTACCTGTGGGTGTGTTGATATTGGGAGGCGGCTTTAACTCAACGATGGACGGCTCACAGGACCGACTTCCACCCTGTAAAGACCCGACACAAGGCTCGCAACTCCAAGAATTTGCTAATGCCCTGAGGGTGGTTGACATATGGCGGTGGCTGAACCCCCTACAAACTCACTTCACGTTTCAATCGGGTGCACACTTCAGCCAATCTCGTATTGACTACCTGTTTACCCACGCTCAAGATATACACGCTTTCACTAACTTCCATTGTCTGGCACGAGGGATATCCGATCACTCACCTGTTCTGACAACTTTCAGCATGCAACGCACCAGACATCCCAGCTCAATAATGATAGAGCCATGGGCGCTAAAGATACCCCACATCAAAGAAGGTCTCCTGCAGGACACTGAATACTATTTTGCTGAAAACATGGGGTCCGTTGCCTCGGCTGTGAAGTTGTGTGGTGCATTTGGGGGGGTCATAAAGGGTAGGGCATTGTCTTTAATGGTGGGACATAGGACCAAACGATCTAGAAGGGTGATCAAAATGGAGGCGGGCATATCGGCCTTTATAGGGGGCTATCGCTCAGGCCCCCGACCCCGATCTCCAACAAAATCTTAAAATTAAACGACAGGACTATCGACAGCTCCTCTCAGGGAAGCCCACGATGTGCTCCCTCTCTACCCGCCATCGGATCTATGAACAGGGCGAACGTACCGGCAAACTCCTGGCGTGGCTGGAACGTAAGTAGCAGTCAGCACGATGGGTATGTGCAATAGCCGGCCCAGACGGCGCACTCTTAACGGACCCCCAAAATATTGCTGATACCTTCGCATCTCATTTTGAGGAGGTTTACAGGGTCCCAAAGACCTCCCAGGCCTCAATATTGGCCAATCTCCTAGTCACCTTAAACATGGTGCCCATTTCCCCACAAGATTGGGATGCCCTGGAAGTGGACATCACTGAAGAAGAAATTAAAAAAGCCATAGAAGATGTCCGCTTCGGCAAGGTGATGGGTCCAAACGGACTTCTCATTGAGCTTTTCAAACCCATGGCAACGAAACTGGCGCCCCATCTGTTGAGCCTGTATAGGGAATGCTACGAGTCACGGCTCCTCCCCACGGATATTCGCACTGCTGGTATCGTGGTAATTCACAAGCCTGACAAGCAGGCATAAGACTGCAAATTGTATCGCCCTATCTCCTAACTCACTGTAGAAGCTAAAACCCTTGCCAAGCTCCTGGCCAATCGACTCCTTCCCTATGTCACCCACCTGATCCATCCGGATCAATCTGTCTTCATGCAGGGTAGAAATACGGCAGGGAACCTGCGACGGGTGCACGGAGCCCTGGGTAGGCTTAGAACCATCGAGGCAGAAGCAATCCTACTGTCCCCGGATACCACCATGGCATTTGGCACCATCCAATGGGAGTTTCTCTTTGCCGTATTGGCTCGCATGGGGTTCGGACCCACATTGATCAGATGGATGAGACTACTGTACACACTACCACAGCACACGTCACCATAAACAATCCCCATTCTGCCTCTTTTCCCCTTCGGCTGCCTGTTGTCCCCGCTCCTTTTCGCTCTGGTGTTGGAGCTGCTCGCTGTTTGGATAAGGGGACACCGGGGTCTGCAGGGACTTAATGGACAAATAATCATGAGGACCGCATCTTGCTATATGCAGACGACATACTGCTTTATCTGGCCTCTCCAGCACGCTCGTTGCGGAGGGTACTTCATATATTTCATATATTTGGGGCACACTCAGGATATCGGATCAACTGGTCCAAATCTCAGATGTATGTACTATGGGGCGAGGCCCCATCCAATCCATCGGGCTATGAGGTACCGGTTGCTGCCCAAGGTTTTTGATACCTGGGTGTTTTTTATCACTTCTGATGCTCATCTTTTCTTCGAGTGGAATTTGTTGGTGCCCCTTCAATGCTTAAAATCGGATGCGAGACACTGGCGATCTCTGCCCCTCACCCGCATGGGACACGCATCCCACTTTAAGATGCTTACCCTTCCCCTCTCCTCTATACATTGCAAAACGCTCCTAACCCAGTCCCAGATTCATATTTCTCCCAAATTGAAGGCGTGGTGAGGGGATTACTATGGGAGGACCGCCCACCACGAATTGCTATAAACAAACTCACCATGGATGGTACGACTGTGGTATAGTGTTGCCGGACATACAACTCTACTATCAGGCTTCGCAACTGACTGCTATCAATAGACGGGTGTTTAGCCCACACGACGATCCCAACTTTCGCACCGACCACTGGCTCGTGGGGCAGGGTGGCTATATAGGGCGCTACACACCAATCATCGTAAACTTAACTTGACCGGCCCTGCGGCCCCCAAGATTGAGGTGTGGCATGGAGTCACTAGAAAACTGGGGTGGCACAACCTTTTAACTAAAGCAACCCCTCTTTGGGAACCTGACATACTGGGTCAACTCAGCAAATGCCCAGGTTTTGATAAATGGGACACTATTGGGATCTCCACGGTCGGGGACATGTGGGTAAAGCGGAAACTGGCCACTTTTGCTGACCTCCAGACTAATTACCAACTCACACCGTCAGAGACCTTTCAATACCTCCAGATCAGCCATGCTATTCACACTACTCTGCCGAAAGGTATCCCACTCCCTGACTCTTCTCTCCTAGAGGACCAGCTGTTACTAGATCCATTGGACCGCAAGACATAGTCTATATAAATACAGCCCCTCTTAATATCAGTAGTCAGGAGGGAACCGAGACTTCATGGCCGACACACTGACCAGAGACGATGCGGGTTCAACATGCAATCGCTCCAGCTGACAGTGGTATGACTATCCCTTGCGGGGTATCCAACTCAAGTCCAGGATGAAGTCCCACAATCTCACTATACAGGTATGGGGGTTCAACTAAATTCTAGCTGGATTCTTGGCTCTTAGCTCTTAGACTCTTAGGCTCTTTTCGCACCTACTCGCATGCTAGGTACATTTAGCTACATCTAGACAGGCATCTTAGGAGTACGCACTTTATTTTATAAATGCATTTTATATTCATGTATGTGTTCATGACTATTGCAAAATGGTAGAACAATACTATTCCTTTTTATTCACTGCACTGCTGATTCTATATCTCTGCTACTGTGTCACGGTTGTAGCAGCACATTTGTTTTACATGAGAAAAACAACGGTACAATAAATTCTTATTGTAAACACGCCCAACTGTTTCTTCTGTGTATCTCTCTGAGAGCAAAACAAGCAAGCACGAGTGACTGGGTGAAAAATAGTATATTGTTTACACGAGTCTGAAGAATAGGGGTTTGTTGTGTTCTGAGGTTGCCAAAAACGAATCGCTCTGATAATAGGATATACTAGTGGCACTGCGAGCTAGCTAATGCAAAACATAGGCTAACATATTCAGTGGGGTGTACAGAGACAGTCTACCACCAGACCCACAGTATATGTTATCCGTAAACAGCGTAGGTCCTGCATGAAGGGTACAATAGGAACTACACTACATGACATTACACAGACCAATGCACAGTGAAAATAACAGACCTTGTGACCTGTTGGGTTTGCCATTGGTTTTTAGTGATGCTGTGCAGCATGGTTAAAGAGGAATAAAAGGGGGCAAAAGCCTATTATGGAGCCATCTGCATCATTTTGCAGGCTTGGCTTGAGCACCATACATAACGAAGCAGGCATATTTTCCTTTGTATTTAACAATCTGAGTTGGATTGGTAATTAAAAAATGAAAAAACGCACAAAGGTTTTTTTTCAATCATGGTGGGGAAAGCAACATGGAAAGTGTAGAAGGGAGAAGCAAACAACACTGAGAAGGAGCAACGCGAGCAAAGGGGGGGAGCAAATAGGTGAGAGATATGAATGTGGCGCTGGGAGTAAGAAGTGCACAGGTGAAAAAGCAACTTAAGGAGAGAAGCACATGAAAGTGAGTGCTTCAGGGATGGGCGGTGGGGAAACACATTTTGAGAGAGAGCAACACGGAGCATGACAGAAGGGAGACTTGAGGGCGACTGCTGGAAAACACTTGAGGGAGACTGCTGGAAAACACATGCATTCCCATGGAGTGCTTAACTAACAATGGAAAAAGTAGTGCTTGAAAAGAGAACAATGGAAGGACACAAGGTCTGGCACATGTTCCAGGGGAGGAACAATCACATGATGAGGGAATAAAGCCCACACAAGCTAATGAATAAGAAGCAAGCAAATGATAGTGACAATAAAGCCAACCAATGATAAGCAAAGGGCAGGCTCTAAGCTCACTGTACATTCATGTGGGCTGTCTGGTAGGCGAGACATAAAAACACAGATTGCTGCATCGTGAACGTACCGCTGCTCCCTTGAAGAAGAAAAGTTTTTACACATCGCTTTACATACCCCTGCTCATTACAAATTTCAGTCTTATAAAGTCAATAAGTGCAGGCAGTTTTATACATGATATACCAAAGTATGGAGAGACACATCAACAAGTAAAAACGTGTGATGTACTGAACTATAAAACAACTATGTCTGTGTACTACATCAAAGAATGTATGGGCCACTGCACTGCATATTTTAATTATCATAAGGGCACCCATTCAGCAATTGATGTTGATAGGAGCCAAGCCCCCAGGCTCCAAAAACAGAATAGATAGTTTCAGGGGTGTGAATGTGTTTTCTGTGATATGGGTGGATTCGCTAAAGAGTACTAAAGAAAAAGGCATAGGTAGGGAGTACCGAGAACTGAAGGTGATGCTCCTTTGCAGACTAGAGCTCTGATTCCCTTGAGAAGAGCCTTCTTTTTTAGAGGGTTTCTGGAACAGGCATAAAAATGGTCTTTAATTACTCTGGTGAAGACCAGAACTCGATCTGATATCCCTTCTTTACACCATTAAGGATCCAATTGTTGATCATTATCTGTTGCCAGGTGGAGAAAAATTGCTTTATCCATCTTCCTATCTTCGGTTACCAGGCAACTCTCCATAGTCAGGAATACTGACTTATGGATCCTGTCTTGCTCCTGTTTTCAGAAAGAACAAGCATTTGCAATGCAATAGGTCTCGCATTAGGAAAGTTTGAGCTATTGGTATTGTAAATGACTCAGATTTTTTATTTATGGGTTGGTTTTGAAAATAGCGAAATTGATAACTTTGCCATTTACAATGCCAATAGTTATAACTTTGGCAAATGTGACACCTATAGCATTTGTAATGCAATATGTGTTGTATTTACGTGACTTAGATGTATTGATATTACAAATAACAATGGCTTTTAATTTTTTTAAATAATTAATACTTAAATAAAAGTTATTGTAATTTAGAATGGCAATAACGTAAACTTTTGTAAATAACTTTTGTGAAGATTATGTTCAGTGTATTTTATTGTGACGAAAATCCAAGAACAGAAGTGAAATATTAACATCTTTTTGTGACATTTGTAATAAAGCTTGAAACATTGATAGAACATATTTGAACTAGTTGTTGTTGAATGGTTGCACAGATTGATGCAGTGGTAGCGCATAGTGATGCTGTGGTGCCCCTAAGTGATGCTGGGGTGCCCCTGAGTGATGCTGTGGTGCCCGTGAGTGATGCTGAGGTGATGCGATAGATAGAGTGAGTGCGATAGATAGAATGAGGGTGATAAATAGAGGGCGGGGCGATAGATAGAGGGCAGGCGATAGATAGAGGGCGATACATAGAGTGAGGGCGATAGATAGAGGGAGGGCGATACGTAGAGGGTGATAGATAGAGTGAGGGTGATAGATAGAGGGAGGGCGATAGATAGAGGGAGGGCGATAGATAGAGTGAGGGCGATAGATAGATAGAGTGAGGGCGATAGATAGACAGATAGAGTGAGGGCGATAGATAGATAGAGTGATGGCGATAGATAGAGTGAGAGGGATAGATAGACAGATAGAGTGAGGGCAATAGAGTGAGGGCGATAGATTGATAGATAGAGGGCGATAGAGTGAGGGCAATAGATAGAGTGAGGACGATAGATAAGATAGATTGATAGTGAGGGGCGATAGATTGATAGAGTGAGGGTATAGATAGAGTGAGGGCGATAGATAGAGTGAGGGCGATAGATAGATGGATAGAGTAAATATGTGGTGTGTAATTATGTGGCACTGAGTGGTATTTGGAGTGTATGTTGCATTGAGCGCAGTGTAAATATGTAACATATAATTATGTGGCACTGAGTGGTATTTGGATTGTATGTTGCATTGAGTGCAGTGTAATTATGTGGCGTGTAATTGTGTTGCACTTAGTGATATTTGGAGTGAATTTTGCATTGAGTGCAGTGTAATTATGTGGTGTGTGATTATGTGGCATTGAGTGGTATTTGGAGTGTATGTTGCATTGAGTGCAATTTAATTATGTGGCATGTAATTATGTGGCACTGAGTGGTATTTGGAGTGAATGTTGCGTTGAGTGCAGTGTAATTATGTGGAGTGTAATTATGTGGCACTGAGTGGTATTTGGAGTGTATGTTGTGTTGAGCGCAGTGTAATTATGTAGCATATTATTATGTGGCACTGAGTGGTATTGTCTGGGGTGTTTGTTGTATTCAGTAGAGTGTAATTATGTGGCGTGTAATTATGTGGCACTGAGTGGTATTTGGAGTGTAAGCTGCATTGAGTGCAGTGTAATTATGTGGCGGGTATTTATGTGTCACAGAGTGGTATTTGGAGTGTATATTGCATTGAGGGTGCAGTGTGTGTGAGGGTGTAGAGTGTGTGAGAGTGCAGAGTGTTTGAGGGTGCAAAGTGTGTGGCCTAAAGTAGTGTGTGGGCGCAGTGTGTGTGGCATAAATAGTGTGTGGTCGCAGTGTGTGTGGCCTAAAGTAGTGTGTGGGCACAGTGTGTGTGGGCACAGTGTGTGTGGCCTAAAGTAGTGTGTGGGCGCAGTGTGTGTGGCCTAAAGTAGTGTGTGGGCGCAGTGTGTGGGCGCAGTGTGTGTGGCCTAAAGTAGTGTGTGGGCGCAGTGTGTGTGGCCTAAAGTAGTGTGTGGGCACAGTGTGCGTGGCCTAAAGTAGTGTGTGGGCGCAGTGTGTGTGACCTAAAGTAGTGTGTGGGCGCAGTGTGCGTGGCCTAAAGTAGTGTGTGGGCGCAGTGTGTGTGGCCTAAAGTAGTGTGTGGGCGCAGTGTTTGTGGCCTAAAGTAGTGTGTGGGCGCAGTGTGTGTGGCCTAAAGTAGTGTGTGGCCTAAAGTAGTGTGTGGGTGCAGTGTACTAAAGTAGTGTGTCGCCTCATTTGTCAGCAGCAAGCGCAGATGCTCTTCGAGGGTCTTTGCTTAGTTTTCACACAGTTTATCACACGAGTCTTCCCTTACTGGAAAGCAGGAAAAGGGCGCGTTCCTGAGTTGTGAACAGCTAATGTGAAGATGAGCTTAGAGAGCGAAGTGGCATGCTGTAGGGGCAGCCTGAGAAGATCACCAGGAAACTACATGTCACCAAGAACGCAGTGCTTTAGTCCTGGATTTTACTGTGCATTCTGGGGGCTGTAGTTCTAGTTCACTTCTCTTGCTCTAACGTGAAAACAATGATTTCTATATGAGAAAATCAGGACTGAAGCATGTCATCCTTGGTGATATGAGGTTTTATGGTAATCTGAGGCATTTTAGAAAGTCGTCCTTTCACACTGTGAATGTCACGAAAATATTAAAATAGCACAAAATAGCAAATTACCAAGCTAATAAGGAGCTCACAATTTAGTCTAACAGTATTGACTGACTCTAAATTGCATTTATATGTAGATGTGATACAGCTCCAAGAGCTATTGTTTCTTTATAGCATCAAATACACATATAAACCGATCAGAAGCATTGTGTAGCTAATGAAGCAGCCAACAGAATCAGAGGATGGAGGCAAAAAAGTGTTAGCTACGTGGACAGATGGTACGCCTATTTAGCATTACTCATTCATTGTATTAAATGCTTCACCTATAGCCATAACATAGCAAAACCAACACAGAGAAAAGTTTAAAATTCCATTTAGCACCATTAAGAACAAATGTAGAAAAAATGCACTCTGTTTCCTTCATGAAAGTAAGCTCAGTTTACCATATTTGCAAAACAACTAAAAGACAATGACAGTAATGTAACAATGTTTGTCCTTTCATCCTGGAGACAACAGAAATCAGTTCCAGCGTTTAACAATTATTTGGTGCAAAGCAAGGAAAAAGTAGTGATAGTGTCAGCACTCTGCAGATAACAAACTAGAAAGGTAAGGAAGTGGAGGAGCCGGTCAGGGGAAGGCAGACTAGTGGAGATGACTGGTGGTCGGTGGCTACTAGGCGCCCAGTCTCCATTATCATGGCGAATGCCTCTCACAGTATAATATGGTAGTCAGTGGTGCGGGAGATGCTTTTAAAATATTTAATGAACATGAATCTTTTAAAAGAAAGAAACGAAACGTCTAGAAAGAACACGGTGGAACCAGAGGAAAGTGAGCAGATGCTTGGGACTTGGAGGGTACGGGTGAGAATTGCCCATGGAATAAAACTTGCCAGTGGGCCCTTAGTTACTCCAAGCCTGTCTCTTCCTGAGCTAGCATTGAGCCTTTTGAAATAAAGGTCTGCACACCGCTCTATGTGAAGTGAATTACATTTTAGAGAGCAGGACAGGATGAGAGAGGGAGCTTGGGGGTGAATGCCACCTCTTCCCCGTTTTGTGAGGAGGCCCTGGTCAGACTGCGCTAAGGAGAGACAGAGGAGATGGAAAGGCAGGGCTGGGAGAGAAAGCACGAAAGGAGGAGGTAGTAATATGGGCATTGGACAGTAAGAGACAGAGGAAAGCAATCTAGGTTACAGAGGCATGAGAAAGGAGAACTTTGGAGGGAAAGGAGTGAAACGTGGAGATATCAGTGAGAAAAAGTAGAGGCAGGCATGGAAGGAAGATGATGAAACAATAAGGAACAGGATAGCGAAAGATACGAGACAACAGGGGCGGCTGGTGACATTTTAAATTGGTGAGGCGTAAAATGCTAATCATACTGCTCCGTAGCGAGCGAGCGAGCCCGAACCCCCTAAGGAGGGTTCGGGGGCAATTCCCCCCAAGAAAATTTTGAAAAAAGCATGGACAAATGGTGCATTTTTAAGCAAATTTGAGAAAGCAGGAAGGTTAATAAAGCAATTGTGAAAGTGCAGTTATTACATTAATAGATGTCATAACATAGGTAGCTGCTTATTCAGTATAACCACAGAGCTTCATACATTTCGTCCTATTATGCTGCTGAATTCAGACTATAAGACTTTCATGAAAATCTCAGCTCTAAGAGTAGCATAAGTTGCTCATCAGTTGGGAAACAGACTTTACAAAGCATCAGCGTTGTTGTCTCAGAATATTGGTGTAAAAATTAGGTTTATGCAAATTATGTGAGCATGTTGTGGTGGGTTGCATGACATAAACAGCTTTTAACTGGCAAGTGGCAACAGGGGCAAAGAAACGCTTGTATTAGGGTAGCATGGAAGCTCGACAAGAATTCTTTGGCAATCACATTATATATATTGCAATCAGGAACAAAAAAAGGTGCAATATCATGTCACTACCACATCAAGATTACAAAATATATATGGAATGCACCAAACTAAACATAAACTATATATTAACATCTCCGTCAACCTTGATGTTCTCACGAGTCTGCATTTTTAAAACAAGCATTGGAAATGCAATAGGTCTTGCAGCATTAGAGTTAGTGCTTTTAGAATTGTTTATGGGTTTTTTGTAAATCTTTAGCATTTTTGTTTCCTGTAGCCAATGCTAAAGAATTACAAAAAAAAAGCCATAAACATTTCTAAAAGCTCTAACTCAAATGCTCCGAGACCTATTGCACTGTGTGAGGGTGAGGGGTTGAGGGTGAGTGAGGGTGAGGGTGGGTGAGGGTGAGTGAGGGGTTGAGGGTGAGTGAGGGTGAGGGGTTGAGGGTGAGTGAGAGTGAGGGTGAGTGAGGGTGAGGGTGAGTGAGGGTGAGGGTGAGTGAGGGTGAGGGTGAGTGAGGGTGAGGGGTTGATGTTGAGGGTGAGGGGTTGAGGGTGAGTGAGGGTGAGTGAGGGGTTGAGGGTGAGTGAGGGTGAGGGTGAGTGAGGCTGCCTCTGTCCGTATTTCCAATTCTCTGGAAAAAAATGAATGGTGCTACAAACCTGTCTCTCTGGGTGAAGTCCATTCTGGTTCTCGTTGTTAGGGTGTTGCCGTATGTTTACGTCTTACTGTCTACCCGTGGGTGTCTAGTTGTGTTGCATTAGGTGTGATGTGCAGAAGACTCCACAGGAGGCCTAGTCTGGGCTATATCGATCGAGCAGAAACTTGAGGGCAACTCTATACGCTCCTAGTAACAGGTGACCCATGTCTCAAGTGTATTACTAACACTAGGAATCACAAGAGAACTGAACACGGAAAGACCTGCCGTTGTCATTAATAAGAGGCCACGGGTTTTGTACCTGTGGTGCTTTTGTCCAACGCAGAGACAGCAAACTGAATCAGCTTTAAGTTTGAGTCATGATTTTGAGTCACATTTTTTTTTTAATCCATAGAATCAAAGTGTGACATTCTTGAAGCTGGGTGCCATCTCTTGCATTCTATCTCGCTTGGGTATGCCGTGTGTGTTTATCGTGGTATTACATAAACATGTTGCACTTGTGCAAAGGCTTAGAACAAAAACGAATCACTTAATCAACTTTTATCATACAGACAGAAAAAAATAAAATAGTCTGGGTTTTTTTAATCTTTGGTCTAGCATTATTTCCCATCACTTTAGGCATCCTTTGAAAAATGTGTGTCACTTCACATTCTCTCTTGGTGACCTTTAGCCACACGCCTGCCCCGTTTGCCCCGTCTAACTCTGTGATATCAGTTTTGTTTCCCTACCTCGTTTACTGAGACGGGTACTATGGGGGGTGAACTTCTTCCCAAAGCCTTTACTCATCCCGCTGCACAGGCGGCGCAGCGCCTTCATTCTGGATCCTCAAAGGTGGGTTGTACGGGTAGTAATGTCCGACGGCTGCAGCTCACACTGAGGAATGGCGAATAGTCAGTAACACTCCAAACAAGCAAAGCAGCCCCTGAACACAAGGGGCTGTGCAATCACCGCGGAGAAGAGGAAGGCGTTGCGTGCTGGGGGAGGGGGGAGGAGAAATGCGACGCGACATGGCAGGCAGGGGAGGGGGCGGAGCGGGGGTGTGGGAGGAGTGCGGGAACAGACGGCGAGGGGAGGAGAGTAGGAGGAGGAGAGTAGGGGAGGCACTTCCAATTCTCTGGAAAAAAATGAATGGTGCTACAAACCTGTCTCTCTGGGTGAAGTCCATTCTGGTTCTCGTTGTTAGGGTGTTGCCGTATGTTTACGTCTTACTGTCTACCCGTGGGTGTCTAGTTGTGTTGCATTAGGTGTGATGTGCAGAAGACTCCACAGGAGGCCTAGTCTGGGCTATATCGATCGAGCAGAAACTTGAGGGCAACTCTATACGCTCCTAGTAACAGGTGACCCATGTCTCAAGTGTATTACTAACACTAGGAATCACAAGAGAACGGAACACGGAAAGACCTGCCGTTGTCATTGGTTGTACGGGTAGTAATGTCCGACTGCTGCAGCTCACACTGAGGAATGGCGAATAGTCAGTAACACTCCAAACAAGCAAAGCAACCCCTGAACACAAGGGGCTGTGCAATCACCGCGGAGAAGAGGAAGGCGTCGCGTGCTGGGGGAGGGGGGAGGAGAAATGCGACACGACATGGCAGGCAGGGGAGGGGGCGGAGCGGGGGTGTGGGAGGAGTGCGGGAACAGACGGCGAGGGGAGGAGAGTAGGAGGAGGAGGAGGAGAGTAGGGGAGGCACGCCCTAGCGGCCGTGCAATCAAGAAGTGAGGGGGCGGGAGAGTAGGCAAGGCAGGCGGCTGGGGGCATGTGCACGCGCTTTTAAGCTCAATGCGCATGCGCATTGAGCTTAAAAGTCACGGGCACTGCAAGGAATCGCCACGATTCCTTGCAAGTTGGACAAAGAGTGGATAAGCCCCCATAGTCTTGCTTGCTCGATGCGCATGCGCATCGACAGGCGAGACCTAAAAAATGAAAGATGAGAAACCCCCTGAGAATCTCATGACCGGAAGCCAGTTAATGATGTGTCGCACTAAATTCGATATACTACCACAGCATTGGAAGAGGTCTGCGGCCATTTTGTACCACTTGAGAAGAAAGCTGTAACTGTTCTGATGGAATTTTCATGAATGCAGCGATATGTTAAGAACACCAGGGCTAGTGAACAAGTTAAATAAGGAAACACTCCTTACAAATATGTCAAAATGTAGGCGAACCCAAGAGGAAATTTACTGGCACAGTAATTAATTGCCCATTGACTTTAGCTGGAACAGGCCTAATTTGGGGAGGAAATATAAGAGAAACATATAACGATGAGAACTTTTAGCTAAGCTTTAAAGCGGTTGCGCCTCTGCTCTGTGGAAGAGGGTTTGCATGGACGTTCTCCTCCTTCCCCCCTTATCCCCGTGGCACTGGCAGTCTCTTCAGCGCGAGGTAAACTAAACTGTTAACAACACTGCCTGTTGCCTCCTCGGCGGGCCGGGGCCGCGTTTGCTGAGCTCAGCACATTTTGCTCTCAACTGACTCGGGGGTCGGGGCTGCGGCGGGCAGGGCCCTCTAAGGCCTTATTTATCAAAGCGTCGTTCTTTGCCCCAGACACAAAGTATAACACGGGCAAAGAGTAGACTGTCACATTGATAAATCAGTCATCAGATCAGACGCACACCGCGCACGCTGACTTTATTCACTTGACTTGACATTCTAATCTCTACGCTGTCCAAGACCACATGAGAGCGTCAGAGAAAAAAAACTGGGGCCCGCCAAGAAAAATATACATGCTGCGTTCAGACTCAGCAGAAAAGGGAAACCAGCCGGTGGAAATTGTGCAGTGCCAACTTCAGCTGCACAATGCAATGCGTGTGTAGTGGGGTTATCCCCGGGGCCGGGACAAGGAAGCTAGCTACAGTGATTTGAAGCAGTCCCTGGGCCAGAGCAGGGGTTTAAAAGAAGTGGAGGGACTGCTGGTAGAAACACTCTGCCTACTGCCTGCTCTCTTGATTTATGGCTCCGCCGCTCCGGCTAAAACCAACCTCTGTCTATGACGGACGTTTTCTCAACTCATTATGCTCAAGAAATGTAGGTGTGACTGTCTGCATGCCACGCCACGGTGACGCCACGCCAGGACGTATTGCCCTGGCTGTGATGTGAGGGTGTAGAATGAGAACCTGCTTCCCAACTGTGCGTTCACATGACCAGAGGGCAGAGGCGCATAGATCTCCCACATGATTGAATCAATTAAATTACACTTGAACAGAGCAGGGTGCGTGCGTGTAAGGTGTAACACTAAGCACTGCAGTAGTACTGTACAACAGTACATTACATTACAACACAACAGCGGCAGCCAGCACAATCGCAGCACATGTTTTAAAATTCATTTTGCAATTTGCACACATATACTCAGTCAGTAGTCAGAGTCCAGTTAGAGAAGAGCAGCACTGCATCTACTATTATTCTTAATCTTCCAATAGTTCTCAATCTCTGTGTGACTTCTGTCTGACTGTATCTCGACGACGAATCAAGTGAAGAAGTGTCGGACGTCTGCTGTGCACGTGGCGACTGGCGACGACTAGAGCCCCCACCCCCCTACACTAGAAACTTAACAGCAGCAACTAACTAGTGAAAAAACGTCACGGCGCGCGCGTCCCGAATGACCAATCACTGCATGGCTCACATGCTGAAGTCACACAGTGATTGGCCATGATATGCAGTGCTCAGCCAGTGTGCCACCACCCAGGTGCGGCATCCAATAATGGATTGCCTGCCCTTCTGCGCGGTGGGCCAGCCAATCCTGGCGCTGCATGCAGTGCTAGGATTGGCTAGGGGGGCACACTGACTACTCGCCCTGGCGCGCCTTTGAAACCCCGGGCCCGGCTACAGCAGCACCCTCCTGCCCTTCGGTCCCTCTCTAACGGGGAACTTGACTGTCAGGTTAGTAACGCGCATGGTCGGGCAAGTTACAGGCCAAAAATTGTCATGCGCAGACAGTACTGCTGCTGGTGCTCGCCTGCTGCAGAAGATTGTCACTCAGACCAGCCAGCCCCACTCCCTGCGCACTCTTTATTTCATCGGGTGTGTCCTGAAGCGCTGTGCTGCGGCGGCAGCGGCGCTCTACTTTTTGTGATGAATTATTTCCATTTGTGGGTTATGTTAGTATGTATGGCTGCTCTTGTCACGGAGGTGCGTCCAGGCAGTGGGGCTACGCCCCAATGGACACACCGCGGCTGCGAGACAAACCAGTGGATACGTGCTCAGGAGCAGATAAGGGAAACGAGAGACTGTGGAAAAGGTAAAGAGTCAGGCACGAGAGGAGAGCGTCAAAATATTGAGATATCACTGCAGTCCTTTGGCTAAAGTTTGTTTATAATGGGACACATAATCATGTGTACTTTTACATAACATAGTGAACATAGTCACCTTCAGTGAAATTAAATTAACTCTTTATCTTCATCCAAGCACGGCAAATAACAGAGGTTAGTATTACCCAGTATTGGTGGTATTCAATTTACCAACCTTCCACCCGGAGCTCATTAACTGCTTACACTCATGCCCAATCCCTAGCCCCGCCCAAACTCCGCAGCTTATTTGGGTGAGTACCTGCACTTGTTTTCCCCATTTAAACACTGACGTAAGTGAAGTATAGTTCATCCTGTAGGTCCTGCCCACATATAGAAATCATTTTGTGTCTAACTCACTAGAAACCAATAAGTACAGAGGAAACAGACAGTAACCCCAACAATGACATTGCTTTTGACGGCCCAGTCCAAACTAGCAAAACATTCACAAACGAGCCAGCGCTGTGGGGCGCTCAGCCAATGGCGCGCTAGCATGGCGGAGTCCCGGAGGCGGCCGAAGGGCAGGGGCTACGAATCCTGCGCAGCCGCCGTCCTGCCCCGCCTGTGCACCACAGCCGCCGTTCCCACAGCACACCGCAGGTCTCGCCGGAGCTGCAGAAAGTTAGCAGGCTGGAAGTTGTCAGCCTGTCCCTGCTCGGGAGCCCCTGGCCGCGTTGCCCCTGGCCCCGTCGCCCCCGCCCGCCCATCAATCGGGAGCCGAGGACCGGCGCTCCATGAATGATTGTCCCCAACAGCAGCGGTGAGGAGCGGGTGTGTGTGTGTGCCTGCGCGCGTGTGTGTGTGTGTGCATGCATGCGTGAGTGTGGCTGTTGCGTGCATGTGTGTGCATGCATGAGTGTGGCTGTGTGTGTATGTGTTATTCACTTGCTGAGAATGTGGGATAGGAGATGTGCACGGTGCCGGGCTGGGTGTGCGCGCCTACAAGGTGAAATTGCTGAGGGCTTGCACGTGCACATCCCCTGTCTCAGATTCCCAGGAAGTGGCCAACAATAGATACTTCGCTGGAAGCAATGCTTTGCATTGCTACACCAGCTCGACCTAAAAAAGGGAAGATTGTTAGCCCTGAATGTTTCAAGGCTGATCACAAATTTGTTTTCTTGAAGGTTGTCTAAAGGACTTTCGCTTTGAATACCTTGATAATTTTGAAGACTTGATTCTAAATGAAGAAGGATGTTTTCGTTCCTTGATGAGACAATGTAGTTTCTCCTCTAAATCTCAACCAAATAACCAGGAGCCTTCAAAGAGTATCTTTAAAACTGTTGGCCACTGAGCTGAAACTGTGTTCCAGACTTTAGATAAAGATTGTGCCTGGTAGCTAAAGGTACCCCACTTGTTAGAGCTATAGATTTTATACGTCAAAAGAAATATCCAAAAGAAACACCACACCTACCTTTCTATTGCCTTCAATGAATCAGAATATTCATTGCCATCTTGGATTCCCCTAAATAAGAGTTTTACATTTGTGCACAAAGATTGTGTAGCGTAGGCGCCATACATGCCTGCCCTCATAGTCACATGAGAGCTAACAAACACTTTTTTCAGGGAAGAATCAACTTTTTTGTCAGCAGGATATTTAAAGATATCTTCAGCGATTGAAGATACGCTCACAAAACTGACAACCACTGAATCGACGTGAATATTATCTGGCAGGACAGCGTCTATTTCCTCCAAATGATACAATGTGGAAATGAATCTTGGGAGAGTGAACTTCTCTGGATCTTTCCACTCCTCTTTAATAACCTCCAGCACAAACTCATGAACAGGGAGCTTAGCATTGACTAGCTTCTGAATCTGACGTAATACTGATTCCTGAGAGTCTGAAAGCTTTTCTATGGGATCAAACACCATATTTTCTCTTATATCAGCCAAAACGTCAGGCAATGTCTAGGAATATATTTTCCCTTTTGGTCAAAGAGTAGGGAAAGAATCAAGCATAAGCATGACGGCGGGACCTTTATTAGAAACTGCACCTAACCTGCTTAACGGGTTGGCTGTTATCTGCTGTACATACCTTTACATGCAACCACCAACAGAATAAAAGATTTGCACGCACTTTTTGAAAATTGCATTTGACTGTTTTGTTATTTTCTAGGAAATTATTTATTACATGATGAACCTATGCACCAGACTTGAATAGGGGAAGAATCATCTGAAACGGATGAAACATCAGCAGATGATAGAACATCTACTGCAGGTTTCTTAAGAGACTGAGAATTGCCTCATGAAACTCTTTCAATGTATCTGGGACCATTTGCCTTATTTCCTCCTCCTATGTCGCATTTCTGCCCTTTCTCTGCCCCTTCGCTGAAGGAGAGGTGATACCGGAGGAGTGAGATAAACCCTGGAGATCTGGAGTGAGAAGAAGAAATATTTATTTTCTTGGAAGCATGCTTCCCCATTATATGATTGTAACAGGAAACCGGAGCGAAGCAAATAACAGCACAATTCAAAAGTGACCAAAAAGCAATCTTAAACAATAATACTGCTTCCCTGAGAATAAACATTTTCCTAGCTAACATAACGGAAAGTTTCAATTCTATTAAGGACTAGGAGGCGAGGATTATGCAGTCCTTTCTTCTCTTTATTATAGTAGCAGATTCAAAGAAAACAAACACAAAACTTTTCTGGAACTACAGCTCCCATGAGCACATGGGGCACAGTGTCCATAGTAACCGCCAGCCAAGGATGATGGTGTCCGTAGTATAGCTGGCCGTGACGTCCCTTCCGCTTCCTCTTCTTCTCTGTGAGGAAAACTCCCGGGAAGGTTTATCAATGCTTCTGGTCTTGTCCTAAAGCAACACAAGACAAACCGTTATCTTGTTCCTCTTCCATGGAAGTAAGCATATAAAGGCAGTCTACCGCACTTCCATGAGGCCACACACCAATGAAACCATGTCAAGGAGAACATGACCCATTTGAATATAAAATATAACTGTATTCCATTGTAGGCCAAACAGCATCATAATACATCGAACACTAAACAGTAAATCAACTACTTACCAAAATACGAGGATTACGGGTGGGTCGAGACCAACAAGTCTCGGGAGGGATAATCCTCTCCTCCTAGGTCTTAATAGAATTGAAACTTTCCATTACGTTAGCTAGGAAATTTTTCATTCTATGTCAGGACGGAGGCGAGGATTATGCAGGTTTAAAGCCTATCCACCACCAGCTCTGCCACGCCATAGATGGGTTTGAAGTAAAACTTCTTGAACGTGGACTCGGAGGACCAATCCGCCGCAGCCATAATATCCTCCAGTCGACCGCCCACCTGCACGGCCTTAGAGGCCATTGCTCCCCTCATGGAGTGAGCTCCAAACCTGGTGACATCCACCCCCGCCTCCGTCATGATCCAACGGACCCACCGGGCGATGGATGGAGCTGAGTCGGCCTTAAAGGTTTTCTGCAGAGCAATAAGGATCTGACGCTCCCCAGGAGGGCGGTACTCCGCCGTCATATCCTCATACGCCTTGAGGCATCGCACCACACACAGTCTGGGTTGGTCTGGAAACGTAGGGTATGATACCGACCTGATATTGGTCTTAGTCCTCCTAGCAACCGTGAAAGTGACTCCATCTGGGGTGAACATCCGTGCCGTGATATCCAGTGCCCTCACGTCCGAGACGCGTTTGCGCGAAACCAGACACAGCAGGATCGCTAGCTTGGCCGACAATTCCTTCCTGGTAAGGTACTGATTATCCCGCCAGGAGCCAAGGAACCGCAGCACAATGTTGACGTCCCAGGGGAACTCGTGCCTGGGTTCCGGGGGCTTAGAGAGTCTGGCGCCTCTCATAAGTTTGCAAACCCAAGGGTGTTCCCCCGCCGGTTTACCGTCAATGTGGGCATGTCCCGCCAAAATGGCGGACCTGAAAGAATTAATAGACCGATAGGCTAATCCAGATTGAGCCAATTCGGCCAGAAAATTCAGGATGTGGCTAACGCCTGCCCCCACGGGATCGGCGTGTCTTCCCAGACACCAACGACACCACTGTTGCCAAGCCGAGCGGTACCTCTTGACAGTCCCTGGAGCCCAAGCTCTACAGGTGAGGTCCTCAGCGTCCGCCGAAAGGCGTCCGTCTTGCCAACGTCCCCTGAAATCCTCCATGCCATGAGGTGCAAGATCCCCTGAAGCACCAGTGGGTGAGGCTCTCCCAGAGGGCCCGAGAGCAATGAAGGGAACGAGGGCAGCTGAATCAGGCAGTCCCACGACAGTTCCAGCAGAGGAGGAAACCACGCCTGGGCCCGCCAGAAGGGGGTCACTAGGATCAGGGACGCTTGTTGTCGGCGAACCTGAGCCGCCACTCGTGGAATCATGATAAAAGGTGGAAACGCATAAGCCTGCTCCAATGTCCAGTTCTGCAAGAACGCATCGACCGCCGTTGCCTCCGGGTCCGGATTCCAGCTCACGAACCTCGGGAGTTGACGGTTGAGGTGTGACGCGAAAAGGTCCACCGAGCACAGCCCCCACCTGTCCATCAAAGCCTGTGAATGTCACAGAAAATATTAAAATAGCACAAAATAGCAAATTACCAAGCTAATAAGGAGCTCACAATTTAGTCTAACAGTATTGACTGACTCTAAATTGCATTTATATGTAGATGTGATACAGCTCCAAGTGCTATTGTTTCTTTATAGCATCAAATACACATATAAACCGATCAGAAGCATTGTGTAGCTAATGAAGCAGCCAACAGAATCAGAGGATAGAGGCAAAAAAGTGTTAGCTACGTGGACAGATGGTACGCCTATTTAGCATTACTCATTCATTGTATTAAATGCTTCACCTTATAGCCATAACATAGCAAAACCAACACACAGAAAAGTTTAAAATTCCACTTAGCACCATTAAGAACAAATGTAGAAAAAATGCACTCCGTTTCCTTCATGAAAGTAAGCTCAGTTTACCATATTTGCAAAACAACTAAAAGACAATGACAGTAATGTTTGTCCTTTCATCCTGGAGACAACAGAAATCAGTTCCAGCGTTTAACAATTATTTGGTGCAAAGCAAGGAAAAAGTAGTGATAGTGTCAGCACTCTGCAGATAACAAACTAGAAAGGTAAGGAAGTGGAGGAGCCGGTCAGGGGAAGCCAGACTAGTGGAGATGACTGGTGGTCGGTGGCTACTGGGCGCCCAGTCTCCATTATCATGGCAAATGCCTCTCACAGTATAGTACGGTAGTCAGTGGTGCGGGAGATGCTTTTAAAACATTTAATGAACATGAATCTTTTAAAAGAAAGAAACGAAACGTCTAGAAAGAACACGGTGGAACCAGAGGAAAGTGAGCAGATGCTTGGGACTTGGAGGGTACGGATGAGAATTGCCCATGGAATAAAACTTGCCAGTGGGCCCTTAGTTACTCCAAGCCTGTCTCTTCCTGAGCTAGCATTGAGCTTTTTGAAATAAAGGTCTGCACACCGCTCTATGTGAAGTGAATTACATTTTAGAGAGCAGGACAGGATGAGAGAGGGAGCTTGGGGGTGAATGCCACCTCTTCCCCGTTTTGTGAGGAGGCCCTGGTCAGACTGCGCTAAGGAGAGACAGAGGAGATGGAAAGGCAGGGCTGGGAGAGAAAGCACGATAGGAGGAGGTAGTAATATGGGCATTGGACAGTAAGAGACAGAGGAAAGCAATCTAGGTTACAGAGACATGAGAAAGGAGAACTTTGGAGGGAAAGGGGTGAAACGTGAAGATATCAGTGAGAAAAAGTAGAGGCAGGCATGGAAGGAAGATGATGAAACAATAAGGAACAGGATAGCGAAAGATACGAGACAACAGGGGCGGCTGGTGACATTTTAAATTGGTGAGGCGTAAAATGCTAATCATACTGCTCCGTAGCGAGCGAGCCCGAACCCCCTAAGGAGGGTTCGGGGGCAATTCCCCCCAAGAAAAGTTTGAAAAAAGCATGGACAAATGGTGCATTTTCAAGCAAATTTGAGAAAGCAGGAAGGTTAATAAAGCAATTGTGAAAGTGCAGTTATTACATTAATAGATGTCATAACATAGGTAGCTGCTTATTCAGTATAACCACAGAGCTTCATACATTCCGTCCTATTATGCTGCTGAATTCAGACTATAAGACTTTCATGAAAATCTCAGCTCTAAGAGTAGCATAAGTTGCTCATCAGTTGGGAAACAGACTTTACAAAGCATCAGCGTTGTTGTCTCAGAATATTGGTGTAAAAATTAGGTTTATGCAAATTATGTGAGCATGTTGTGGTGGGTTGCACGACATAAACAGCTTTTAACTGGCAAGTGGCAACAGGGGCAAAGAAACGCTTGTATTAGGGTAGCATGGAAGCTCGACAAGAATTCTTTGGCAATCACATTATATATATTGCAATTAGAAACAAAAAAAGGTGCAATATCATGTCACTGCCACATCAAGATTACAAAATATATATTGAATGCACCAAACTAAACATAAACTATATATTAACATCTCTGTCAACCTTGATGTTCTCACGAGTCTGCATTTTTAAAAAGAATGAAAGATGAGAAACCCCCTGAGAATCTCGTGACCGGAAGCCAGTTAATGATGTGTCGCACTAAATTCGATATACTACCACAGCATTGGAAGAGGTCCGCGGCCATTTTGTACCACTTGAGAAGAAAGCTGTAACTGTTCTGATGGAATTTTCACGAATGCAGCGATAAGTTAAGAACACCAGGGCTAGTGAACAAGTTAAATAAGGAAGCACTCCTTACAAATATGTTAAAATGTAGGCGAACCCAAGAGGAAATTTACTGGCACAGTAATTAATTGCCCATTGACTTTAGCTGGAACAGGCCTTATTTGGGGAGGAAATAAAAGAGAAACATATAATGATGAGCTCTGTGGAAGAGGGTTTGCATGGACGTTCTCCTCCTTCCCCCCTTATCCCCGTGGCACTGGCAGTCTCTTCAGCACGAGGTAAACTAAACTGTTAACAACACTGCCTGTTGCCTCCTCGGCGGGCCGGGGGCCGCGTTTGCTGAGCTCAGCACATTTTGCTCTCAACTGACTCGGGGGTCGGGGCGGCGGCGGGCAGGGCCCTCTCAGGCCTTATTTATCAAAGCGTCGTTCTTTGTCCCAGACACAAAGTACAACACGGGCACAGAGTAGACTGTCACTTTGATAAATCAGTCATCAGATCAGACGCACACCGCGCACGCTGACTTTATTCACTTGACTTGACATTCTAATCTCTACGCTGTCCAAGACCACATGAGAGCGTCAGAGAAAAAAAACTGGGGCCCGCCACGAAAAATATGCATGCTGCGTTCAGACTCAGCAGAAAAGGGAAACCAGCCGGTGGAAATTGTGCAGTGCCAACTTCAGCTGCACAATGCAATGCGTGTGTAGTGGGGTTATCCCCGGGGCCGGGACAAGGAAGCTAGCTACAGTGACTTAAAGCAGTCCCTGGGCCAGAGCAGGGATTTAAAAGAAGTGGAGGGACTGCTGGTAGAGACACTCTGCCTACTGCCTGCTCTCTTGATTTATGGCTCCGCCGCTCCGGCTAAAACCAATCTCTGTCTATGACGGAAGTTTTCTCAACTCATTATGCTCAAGAAATGTAGGTGTCACTGTCTGCATGCCACGCCACGGTGACACCACGCCAGGACTTATTGCCCTGGCTGTGATGTGAGGGTGTAGAATGAGAACCTGCTTCCCTACTGTGCGTTCACATGACCAGAGGGCAGAGGCGCCATAGATCTCCCACATGATTGAATCAATTAAATTACACTTGAACAGAGCAGGGTGCGTGCGTGTAAGGTGTAACACTAAGCACTGCAGTAGTACTGTACAACAGTACATTACATTACAACACAACAGCGGCAGCCAGCACAAGCGCAGCACATGTTTTAAAATTCATTTTGCAATTTGCACACATATACTCAGTCAGTAGTCAGAGTCCAGTTAGAGAAGAGCAGCACTGCATCTACTATTATTCTTAATCTTCAATAGTTCTCAATCTCTGTGTGACTTCTGTCTGACTGTATCTCGACGACGACTCGAGTGAAGAAGTGTCGGACGTCTGCTGTGCACGTGGCGACTGGCGACGACTAGAGCCCCCGCACCCCTACACTAGAAACTTAACAGCAGCAACTAACTAGTGAAAAAACGTCACGGCGCGCGCGTCCCGAATGACCAATCACTGCATGGCTCACATGCTGAAGTCACACAGTGATTGGCCATGATATGCAGTGCTCAGCCAGTGTGCCACCACCCAGGTGCGGCATCCAATAATGGATTGCCTGCCCTTCTGCGCGGTGGGCCAGCCAATCCTGGCGCTGCATGCAGTGCTAGGATTGGCTAGGGGGGCACACTGACTACTCGCCCTGGCGCGCCTTTGAAACCCTGGGCCCGGCTACAGCAGCACCCTCCTGCCCTTCGGTCCCTCTCTAAAGGGGAACTTGACTGTCAGGTTAGTAACACGCATGCTCGGGCAAGTTACAGGCCAAAAATCGTCATGCGCAGACAGTACTGCTGCTGGTGCTGGCCTGCTGCAGAAGACTGTCACTCAGACCAGCCAGCCCCACTCCCTGCGCACTCCTTATTCCATCGGGTGTGTCCTGAAGCGCTGCGCTGCGGCGGCAGCGGCGCTTTACTTTTTGTGATGAATTATTTCCATTTGTGTGTTATGTTAGTGTGTATGGCTGCTCTTGTCATGGAGATGCGTCCAGGCAGTGGGGCTACGCCCCAATGGACACACCGCGGCTGCGAGACAAACCAGTGGATACGTGCTCAGGAGCAGATAAGGGAAACGAGAGACTGTGGAAGAGGTAAAGAGTCAGGCACGAGAGGAGAGCGTCAAAATATTGAGATATCACTGCAGTCCTTTGGCTAAAGTTTGTTTATAATGGGACACATAATCATGTGTACTTTTACATAACATAGTGAACATAGTCATCTTCAGTGAATTTAAATTAACTCTTTATCTTCCTCCAAGCACGGCAAATAACAGAGGTTAGTATTACCCAGTATTGGTGGTATTCAATTTACCAACCTTCCACCCGGAGCTCATTAACTGCTTACACTCAAGCCCACTCCCTAGCCCCGCCCAAACTCCGCAGCTTATTTGGGTGAGTACTTGCACTTGTTTTCCCCATTTAAACACTGACGTAAGTAAAGTATAGTTCATCCTGTAGGTCCTGCCCACATATAGAAATCATTTTGTGTCTAACTCACTAGAAACCAATAGGTACAGAGGAAACAGACAGTAACCCCAACAATGACATTGCTTTTGACGGCACAGTCCAAACTAGCAAAACATTCACAAACGAGCCAGCGCTGTGGGGCGCTCAGCCAATGGCGAGCTAGCATGGCGGGGTCCCGGAGGTGGCCGAAGGGCAGGGGCTACGAATCCTGCGCAGCCGCCGTCCTGCCCCGCCTGTGCACCACAGCCGCCGTTCCCACAGCACACCGCAGGTCTCGCCGGAGCTGCAGAAAGTTAGCAGGCTGGAAGTTGTCAGCCTGTCCCTGCTCGGGAGCCCCTGGCCGCGTCGCCCCCGCCCGCCCACCAATTGGGAGCCGAGGACCGGCGCTCCATGAATGATTGACCCCAACAGCAGCGGTGAGGAGTGGGTGTGTGTGTGTGCCTGCGCGCGCGTGTGTGTGTGTGTGTGCATGCATGCGTGGGTGTGGCTGTTGCATGCATGTGTGTGTGCATGCATGAGTGTGGCTGTGTGTGTATGTGTTATTCACTTGCTGAGAATGTGGGATAGGAGATGTGCACGGCGCCGGGCTGGGTGTGCGCGCCTACAAGGTGAAATTGCTGAGGGCTTGCACGTGCACATCCCCTGCCTCAGATTCCCAGGAAGTGGCCAACAATAGATACTTCGCTGGAAGCAATGCTTTGCATTGCTACACCAGCTCGACCTAAAAAAGGGAAGATTGTTAGCCCTGAATGTTTCAAGGCTGATCACAAATTTGTTTTCTTGAAGGTTGTCTAAAGGACTTTCGCTTTGAATACCTTGATAATTTTGAAGACTTGATTCTAAATGAAGAAGGATGTTTTCGTTGCTTGATGAGACAATGTAGTTTCTCCTCTAAATCTCAACCAAATAACCAGGAGCCTTCAAAGAGTATCTTTAAAACTGTTGACCACTGAGCTGAAACTGTGTTCCAGACTTTAGATAAAGATTGTGCCTGGTAGCTAAAGGTACCCCACTTGTTAGAGCTATAGATTTTATACGTCAAAAGAAATATCCAAAAGAAACACCACACCTACCTTTCTATTGCCTTCAATAAATCAGAATATTCATTGCCATCTTGGATTCCCCTAAATAAGAGTTTTAAATGTGTGCACAAAGATTGTGTAGCGTAGGCGCCATACATGCCTGCCCTCATAGTCACATGAGAGCTAACAAACACTTTTTTCAGGGAAGAATCAACTTTTTTGTCAGCAGGATATTTCAAGATATCTTCAGCGATTGAAGATACGCTTACAAAACTGACAACCACTGAATCGACGTGAATATTATCTGGCAGGACAGCGTCTATTTCCTCCAAATGATACAATGTGGAAATGAATCTTGGGAGAGTGAACTTCTCTGGATCTTTCCTCTCCTCTTTAATAACCTCCAGCACAAACTCATGAACAGGGAGCTTAGCATTGACTAGCTTCTGAATCTGACGTAATACTGATTCCTGAGAGTCTGAAAGCTTTTCTATGGGATCAAACACCATATTTTTTCTTATATCAGCCAAAACGTCAGGCAATGTCTAGGAATATATTTTCCCTTTTGGTCAAAGAGTAGGAAAAGAATCAAGCATAAGCATGACAGCTGGACCTTTATTAGAAACTGCACCTAACCTGCTTAACGGGTTGGCTGTTATCTGCTGTACATACCTTTACTTGCAACCACCAACAGAATAAAAGATTTGACGCCACTTTTTGAAAATTGCATTTGACTGTTTTGTTATTTTCTAGGAAATTATTTATTACATGATGAACCTTTGTACCAGATTTGAATAGGGGAAGAATCATCTGAAACGGATGAAACATCAGCAGATGATAGAACATCTACTGCAGGTTTCTTAAGAGACTGAGAATTGCCTCATGAAACTCTTTCAATGTATCTGGGACCATTTGCCTTATTTCCTCCTCCTAAGTCGCATTTCTGCCCTTTCTCTGCCCCTTTGCTGAAGGAGAGGTGATACCGGAGGAGTGAGATAAACCCTGGAGATCTGGAGGGAGAAGAAGAAATATTTATTTTCTTGGAAGCGTGCTTCCCCATTATATGATTGTAACAGGAAACCGGAGCGAAGCAAATAACAGCACAATTCAAAAGTGACCAAAAAGCAATCTTAAACAATAATACTGCTTCCCTGAGAATAAAAAATTTCCTAGCTAACATAACGGAAAGTTTCAATTCTATTAAGGACTAGGAGGCGAGGATTATGCAGTCCTTTCTTCTCTTTATTATAGTAGCAGATTCAAAGAAAACAAACACAAAACTTTTCTGGAACTACAGCTCCCATGAGCACATGGGGCACAGTGTCCATAGTAACCGCCAGCCAAGGATGATGGTGTCCGTAGTATAACTGGCCGTGACGTCCCTTCCGCTTCCTCTTCTTCTCTGTGAGGAAAACTCCCGGGAACGTTCATCAATGCTTCTGGTCTTGTCCTAAAGCAACACAAGACAAACCGTTATCTTGTTCCTCTTCCATGGAAGTAAGCATATAAAGGCAGTCTACCGCACCTCCACGAGGCCACACACCAATGAAACCATGTCAAGGAGAACATGACCCATTTGAATATAAAATATAACTGTATTCCATCGTAGGCCAAACAGCATCATAATACATCGAACACTAAACAGTAAATCAACTACTTACCAAAATACGAGGATTACGGGTGGGTCGAGACCAACAAGTCTCGGGAGGGATAATCCTCTCCTCCTAGGTCTTAATAGAATTGAAACTTTCCGTTACGTTAGCTAGGAAATTTTTCATTCTATGTCAGGACGGAGGCGAGGATTATGCAGGTTTAAAGCCTATCCACCACCAGCTCTGCCACGCCATAGATGGGTTTGAAGTAAAACTTCTTGAACATGGACTCAGAGGACCAATCCGCCGCGGCCATAATATCCTCCAGTCGACCGCCCACCTGCACGGCCTTAGAGGCCATTGCTCCCCTCATGGAGTGAGCTCCAAACCTGGTGACATCCACCCCCGCCTCCGTCATGATCCAACGGACCCACCGGGCGATGGATGGAGCTGAGTCGGCCTTAAAGGGTTTCTGCAGAGCAATAAGGAGCTGACGCTCCCCAGGAGGGCGATACTCCGCCGTCATATCCTCATACGCCTTGAGGCATCGCACCACACACAGTTTGGGTTGGTCTGGAAACGTAGGGTATGATACCGACCTGATATTGGTCTTAGTCCTCCTAGCAACCGTGAAAGTGACTCCATCTGGGGTGAACTTCCGTGCCGTGATATCCAGTGCCCTCACGTCCGAGACGCGTTTGCACGAAACCAGACACAGCAGGATCGCCAGCTTGGCCGACAATTCCTTCCTGGTAAGGTACTGATTATCCCGCCAGGAGCCAAGGAACAGCAGCACAATGTTGACGTCCCAGGGGAACTCGTACCTGGGTTCCGGGGGCTTAGAGAGTCTGGCACCTCTCATAAGTTTGCAAACCCAAGGGTGTTCCCCCGCCGGTTTACCGTCAATGTGGGCATGTCCCGCCGAAATGGCGGACCAGAAAGAATTAATAGACCGATAGGCTAATCCAGATTGAGCCAATTCGGCCAGAAAATTCAGGATGTGGCTAACTCCTGCCCCCACGGGATCGGCGTGTCTTCCCAGACACCAACGACACCACCGTTGCCAAGCCGAGCGGTACCTCTTGACAGTCCCTGGAGCCCAAGCTCTACGGATGAGGTCCTCAGCGTCCGCCGAAAGGCGTCCGTCTTGCCAACGTCCCCTGAAATCCTCCATGCCATGAGGTGCAAGATCCCCTGAAGCACCAGTGGGTGAGGCTCTCCCAGAGGGCCCGAGAGCAATAAAGGGAACGAGGGCAGCTGAATCGGGCAGTCCCACGACAGTTCCAGCAGAGGAGAAAACCACGCCTGGGCCCGCCAGAAGGGGGTCACTAGGATCAGGGACGCTTGTTGTCGGCGAATCTGAGCCGCCACTCGTGGAATCATGATAAAAGGTGGAAACGCATAAGCCTGCTCCAATGTCCAGTTCTGCAAGAACGCATCGACCGCCGTTGCCTCCGGGTCCGGCCTCCAGCTCACGAACCTCGGGAGTTGACGGTTGAGTGTGACGCGAAAAGGTCCACCGAGCAGAGCCCCCACCTGTCCATCAAAGCCTGGAAGACCGCCTGGTGCAGTCGCCAGTCGCTGAAGTCGTGGAAGTTCCTGGAATGCCAATCCGCAATGGAATTCTGTGTGCCCGGAAGATACTCCGCCGACACCGAAATCCGCCTCTCCAGGCAGAAATGCCAGAAGTCCTTTGCCAGGTCCGCCAAGGCTCGAGACCGAGGCCCGCCCAGGCGATTGATATATTGCACCGCTGACACATTGTCCATGCGCAGCACAATGCAGCACGACGCCTGGTTCTGAGTCAATGACTTCACCGTGAAGGAACCCGCTAGGAGTTCCAAGCAATTGATGTGAAGCTGGAGTTCCTCCTCCGACCAGCGGCCCCCCATCGTTATATCGCCGCAGCGAGCTCCAAAGCCCGACCTGCTGGCATCCGATTCGATGATCAGGTCCGGACTGGATTCAAAGATCGCTCTTCCGTTCCATGCACTCATGTGCTCGATCCATCAACGCAATTCCGTTCTCGTCTCCTCCGTGAGGGAGATGAGCTCGGAGTACGTGAGCCCCTTCCTGAGGTGTTGCGCTTTCAGCCGCTGAAGGGCCCTGTAGTGTAGTGGGCCCGCGAAAATCGCCTGAATCGAGGATGAAAAGAGGCCCACGATTCGAGCTAGCTGCCGAAGGGAGATTTTGTCCTTCCGAAGGACCTGGGAGAGCTCCTTGCAAATTTTGTTCACCTTTTGTTGAGGAAGGCTGAGGGAGTCCGACTCCGAGTCTATGACGAACCCCAGAAATGTGATCTGTCTCGTCGGATGGAGGACAGACTTCTGGGCATTCACTACAAACCCCAGCTCCTGGCGCAGAGCAATAGTCATGGTCAAGTTGGAGCGCAGCCGGTCCTGCGATTGATCCAGGATCAGTATATCGTCAAGATATATGATCAACCGTACGCCCCTCTCGCGTAGTGTCTCCACCACCGGCCGCAGGAGCTCCGAAAAGCATCATGGGGCCGAAGAGAGGCCGCATGGCAGTGCTTGGAACTCGAAAACCTCCCCGCCCCATAGGAATTGGAGAAAACGCCGGTGAGGCGGGAAGATGGGGACCGTGAGGTAAGCGTCCTTCAAGGCCAGACGCACCATCTAATCCCCCCTGAGGAGGATATCGCGCAGGAGATGAATCCCCTCCATTTTGAAATGGCGGTAGACCAGCCATTCGTTGAAGTTCCGTAGGTTTATGACTGGGCGAAACCCTTTGTCCTTTTTCTGGACTAAAAAGATGTTGCTGAAGAACCCCGATGGGTGAAGATGAGCCCTGCAGATCGCTCCCTGCCTGAGGAGTTCTGTCACTTCGTTGTCAATCAGAACCCTGTCTTCGGAGGAAAAAACCAGTGGGCGAGGGCGTGCACTCTGATGGGGAGAACCGTAGAACTCAATCCGGAAACCCCGGACCGTTTGGAGAACCCACGGGTCTGAAGTGATTTTGCACCAGTTGTGGAGATAGTCCCGTAGCCTCCCCCCTAGGGCGGACGGGGAAAAAAGGGTAACACTCACCGGATGGACCTCCTGGTGCGTTGGCTCCGCCACGGAAGCCCCTGCCGCGCCCTTTGCCAGCGCCTCTACTGGGGTAGAAATTTCCCTGTCGGCGTTGTTCCAGCCGTTGTTACGACGCTGCTGGTTCTTGGTATTAGGGCCTTGTTGGTACTGCTGGCCGGAGGAGCAACCCCGTCCTCTTCCGGCCCCAGCAAAAACCCATCCGGGAAAGATCTTTTTGATCGACGTCTGTGCTTTATCCAAAGAGGAGAAAGTAGTGACGAACTTGTTTAACTCCTTTATAAAGGGTTCGCCAAACAACTTGCCCTGTGCAATAGGCCCTGCTTCTAAAGTGGCCAGGTCCCCAAGCTTGGGATCTATCTTAATGAGGAGTGATCTCCTCCGCTCAGCCACCAATGCACAGTCCGCATTACCCAAGAAGCATAGGGCTCGTTGTGCCCAACCTGCCACAACCTCTGTGGACATCGCTGTCCCCAACTCCCTGGCCCTCTCTACCAACTGGATGATCTGGGTCACGGGGCCCACGGCGTCCAGGAGCTTATCCTGACAGTTGCGCCATGAACGATCTATGCCCTTCTTAGGGTCCTTCATGAACTTCGCAAGAACGCGCAGAGCTTCTCATCAATGTCTGGAGTGACAGCCACCGTGCCCTCCAACTTCGGGCGAGGGCATTCACCCCGCATGTGGGTCCTAACCTCCTTGTCCAGGGGTTGGCGAACTTTACCCGCGACGTACGCCGCAACTTTGGGGTCAGGGATCCATTCCGACGATCTAGGGTGGTAAATCCTCATCGGATCAAACATATCAGAGGTCTTGTCATCACCCTCCTGGGACCCCGGTGAGTGGGACGCCGGGCGCCAAGGCCGGCCCGTGTACTCCTCCTCATCTTCCGAGGAGGCCTCCTCATCAGTAACACCCTCTTCCTCCACGGGGAAACCATCCTCCTGGTCCGTTTCCGGGGCAACCTCGTCGCCACCCTCTCCGGGGTAGAAGGGTACGTGTTTTAACGTCTGTGCACTCTTACGAAAGGAGTCCCTCAACCGGTCGAACTCCTCCAGGTGCCCCGCGTGGCGCTTTGCAGATTTCTTGCCTCCACCTTGCACGCCTTTGGGTCCGCGATCAACGGGCACTCTGTTACCAAACACCCCGGGGATTCTCTGGGCAAGTGCGTCCACTCTCTCCCTCCGGGGTGCCAGTACCGAGTCCAGAGCCTGAGAAAGCGCGCGACCAACCGCCGGCGGCAAGGGTTGGGAGATGCATAACTCTTCCGCCTCCTGAAGGGGGGGGTATACATGCTCAGAAGATTGAATAATAGGAGGGTGTGAGCACCAAAACACCTTTAGCCTAAAATACAAAAGGGCAGCCCCCTCGCCGGTGCTCACGCAGCGTAGCTGCTAAAAAATGCGGGTGCAGTACCTGTTTTCGCCACGAGAGGGCATCACGCGGCAAAATTCACCGAAGACGGTGTCAGGCGAGGGTTGGTGAGGCAGAATGACAGATCGCCTCAGTGCGCCGCACAAAGAGGAGGAGACCGCGCGTGCAGCTGCTCCCCAGGCGACGGCGCCCCACATAGCCGGGAAAACGCGAGGACGCGCCTCACACGGTCCGCGAAGAAGCGGCAGTGACGGCGCAAGCAGCGCCTGTCGCGTGTCAATCTGCCGAAGCAAGCGTTAGTAAGCACACTTCACTAGAAGCAAGTAGTAATGCACAGGCACAATAGTTTGACAAAAAAATACCACAGAACGTCAGTAAGATAATGAAAGTGACTTATCTGACAAGCAGAGAAGAAAGAGGAAGTGGAAGGGACGTCACAGCCAGTTATACTACAGTCACCATCATCATTGGCTGGCGGTTACTATGGACACTGTGCCCCATGTGCTCATGGGAGCTGTAGTTCCAGAAAAGTTTTGTGATTGTTTTCTTTGAATCAGCTATTATAATAAAGATAAGAAAGGACTGCATAATCCTCGCCTCGGTCCTGAAATAGAATTCCTGTGTATAACAAAATAGTTGTTAAGGGAACTCTAGCCTTTCACTCCAATGAATGTTCACACATACGCAAACTTTCTGATCCACCACACATGTGCGAACTATGTGACCAGACGTCCTCGTTTTGCCAGGACGGTCCCTGTTTTTAGCCAGCTGTCCCAGCAAATTTCAAGAAATTTAGCTCATGTCCCCGTTTTTGGAGAGGGTCGACTGAAAACGCTGGGAGGTGTTTTTTATGTTTTACAAAGCAGGGATAGTTAGCAGTTGTTTCAAGAAAGAAATTTAATTAACAGGCAAGCTGCTGGGTTTAAAAAGTTGCATTTTATGTATGTTCTTACTGCCTGTTCTGTAATTATCTGTGGAGGAGCGCTCTCATCGCTTGAAGTAAAATTGTAGTCCTTCTTCTATTTTTGGGAAATGTCCCGGTTTTTTATTTTAAAATTCTGGTCACCCTACCTCGTCTCCTCTGGCATCCTAAAGACGAAGAGGCCTCCGCAGAAGTGACCAGACACCACTTCCTGCATGGTAGGTTCACATAAATCCAACAAAGAGATGGGGTCCCCTGCATGCCCGGCAAGCAAGGGATACCTTTCCCTGAATAACGCGAACCCTTAACCGACCTCAGGCTATGTCCCATGCCCTTCTTTATGTCCCACATTCTCGTGCCAGAGACAGTGCTTTCAATTGGAATATAGAAGTGTAGGTACTCACAATTAGAGTACATGTTTGCTCCTGGGAAGTGCTGCACTCTCCCATTAAATAATAATAGTTATAATTATTATAATATTTATCATCATAATAATAATAAAGAATATATAAAGTGCATAGCTACTTCTAACGAAGCGTCCCTGAGCTAGGATTGTGCGTAATCTGAGAAAGGCTGCAGCATACTTATAAACTAGAATTTAATCATTGGTTAAAAGGCAAGTTTGCAATTGCTCCCAAAATAATTCTTCAGAGGAAGTTTGCTGAGGTTTTACTGGCAAACTATTCCAGATTTTAGGGCAAGAAATGTAAAGGTGCTATCCACTATTCTGGTTTTATGAATCTTGGGAACATGCACTGACCTGGTACCCCTGCATCTCAAATTTCTTGCAGGGGTGTAAGGCTTAATCAGAGTTTAAAGATAAGATGGAGCAGAACTATACAGCGCCTTATAGCAATAACACAAGACTTTGAATTGGACTTGCTTCTCCACTGGTAATCAGTGTAGCTCTCTAAGGCCAGCCCTGGTAGAGGCACTTTAGGGATGTGTCCTGCTGCTGAATTTTGAATTCTCTGTAGCCTGTTTAGCCTCATCTGTAAGAGACCTAAATAGTGCATGTTGCTGTAATCTATGCGTGAGATTACCAGATAAATGTACAGCAGTAATGAGAAGTGCAGGTACTCTCCCTTTCAAACTAAAGAAGTAGTAGAGTGCTGCAATATTGGCTCCCTGTAACAATGCAGCAGCAGTACTTATCACAAGCACCCCCCCTCAATTCCCCCTGCCCCATGACCTGTTTGTTTCCCGGCCTGGCCGTGGTACTCTCCCTTTCAAACTGAAGAAGTACAGGTACTCTCCCTTTCAAATTAAAGAAGTGCAGGTACTCTCCCTTTCAAATTAAAGAAGTGCAGGTATTCAGTACCAGCCCATATAAGGAAATAGTCAGACTAGGGACAGGAAGAGACAGGCTGGTTCTGGGAATGCTAAGTCTACCTATAGCCCCCAGTAGCGCGGTTGGCATTTGCTTTAGAAAATTATATGGCTCTTTTTCCCTGTCACCTCAAAAGCAACAACCGGGACCAAGGAGGTAGAGATAACTCAAGCGACCCGTCCATCTATTTTTTAGGTCTCGGCCTGCCAATGCGCTTGCGCATTGCTGGCGAGGCATATAGAGGTCCACCAGCAAAACCTACCAAGAGGGTTTTGGAGTGCGGATTACGCCCAGTGCATGTGAGGCATTCAAGCGCGAAGCTTCGTCAGCGCGCGCTCGGCCTCACTTCCTGCTCCCCCTCTTACTTTCATTATCGCTCATATCCCATATGCTTGTTCCCTCCCCGACTTCAAAGGAACGCCGCTCCCCTGTTCCCCCGCCCCCGCTATGCATCACTTCCTCACCGACGAACTCAAGAGCTCCAAGAAGAACTGCAGAGCCCTCGAGAGAACCTGGCGCAGAGACCCAACACCGGACAACATGACTGCCCTCAAGCTCGCCACCCGAAAACACCACCAACTGATCCACGCCACCAAGAAAACTGCATTCAAGGAACGACTGGACAACAACGCACACAACAGCAAGGAACTCTTCAACATCGTCAAAGAGCTCTCCAACCCCAACGCCGGAAACAACGACATCACCCCTTCGCAAGACCTCTGCAACTCCCTCGCCTCCTACTTCCACAACAAGATCGCAGACATACACAACAGCTTCAGCACTCAACCGACGAATGCCACGACCGAACCACCGCCCCCCCACCACCACCCTCCACGCCTGGACTCCGATCAGCACCGAAGACACCGTCCGAACGATGAACTCCATCCACTCAGGATCTCCGACCGACCGCTGCCCTCACCACGTCTTCAACAAGGCTGACGCTGTCATCGCACCCCACCTGCGGGACATCATCAACACCTCCTTCGTCACCGCTACCTTCCCGGAGAGCTGGAAGCATGCTGAACTCAGCACCCTACTCAAGAAGCCATCGGCCGACCCCACCGACCTCAAGAACTACCGCCCCATCTCGCTGCTCCCGTTTCCTGCAAAAGTCATCAAGAAGACCGTCAACAAGCAGCTAGCCGCCTTCCTCGAGACGAACGGATCCCTCGACCCCTCGCAGTCTGGCTTCCGGGCCAACCACAGCACCGAGACCGCCCTGATCGCAGCCACCGATGACATCCGAGCGCTGCTCGACAACGGAGAAACAGCGGCCCTCATCCTCCTCGACCTCTCCGCGGCCTTCGACACTGTCTACCACCGTACCCTAGTACAACGCCTCAGCAACGTCGGAGTCCAGGAGAAGGCACGGAGTGGATCATCTCCTTCCTCGGAGGAAGGACACAGAGAGTCCGCCTCCCTCCGTTCAGATCTGAAGCCACCGAAGTCATCTGCGGCGTTCCTCAAGGCTCCTCGCTCAGTCCAACCCTCTTCAACGTCTACATGAGCCCCCTCGCAGACATCGCATGCCAGCACAACCTCAACATCATCTCCTACGCCGACGACACCCAGCTGCTCCTCTCCCTCACCAACGACCCCGCCACCGCCAGAGCCAACCTTCACGAAGGGATGAAAGAGGTAGCCGAATGGATGAAGAACAGCCGCCTGAAACTGAACTCGGACAAGACGGAAGTCCTCATCCTGGGATCCTCACCCGCCGCTTGGGACGACTCCTGGTGGCCCCCCACCCTAGGCAGCGCACCCAAACCAACAGACCACGCACGCAACCTGGGCTTCATCCTGGACTCCTCCCTCTCCATGACCAGACAAGTCAACGCCGTCTCCTCGTCATGCTTCAACATCCTGCGCATGCTACGTAAGATCTTCCGGTGGATCCCCACCGAGACCAGGAGGACGGTCACCCAGGCCCTCGTCACCAGCCGTCTGGACTACGGCAACTCCCTCTACGCCGGAACCACCGCCAAACTCCAGAAGAGACTCCAGCGGATCCAGAACGCCTCAGCACGACTCATCCTGGACATCCCCCGTCGCAGCCACATCTCTGGACACCTGAGAGACCTGCACTGGCTCCCGGTCAACAAGAGAATCACCTTCCGACTCCTCACCCACGCACACAAAGCCCTACACAACCAAGGCCCAGGATACCTCAACAGCCACCTCAACTTCTACGCTCCCAAACGCCAGCTTCGATCGACCGGCCACGCCCTCGCCGCCGTCCCCCGCATCCGCAGAGCCACCATAGGGGGACGGTCCTTCTCCTACCTCGCCGCCAAGACATGGAACTCCCTCCCCACCCACCTCCGCCTGACCCAGGACCACCTCGCCTTCAGGAAGCAACTCAAGACCTGGCTGTTCGAGCAGTAGCGGACCCCCCTCCCCCAGCGCCTTGAGACCCTCTGGGTGAGTAGTGCGCTATATAAATGCGATGATTGATTGATTGATTGATTGATTGATTCCTGCTACCCCCTCTTACTTTCGTTATTGCTCACACCCCATATGCTTGTTCCCTCCCACCCTTCTGACTTCAAAGGAACGCCGCTCCCCTGCTCCCCCGCCCCCCTGCCACGCAATGCCGAGATGCTTGCGCTTCTCTCATACTTCTTGTTTTATTTCTCTCTTGCAACACAAACCACCCACCTCCCTCGCTTTGCACTTTCTATTCCGGACTTCCTTTTCGCATTTGTTTCTTCATCTAATTCAATTTGCTTCTTTTTCTGATCACCTATCTCTCTCTCTCTCTTTTTCTTTCTCTCTCAGGCACACTATCTGTCCTACCTCCCAAAGCTCGTTCCTCGTTAACGCTCTCTGTTTCCACCTGCTTGCCTCTCTTCTTCCTCGTTTATCTCTTTTTCGCTTTCTCCTCGCCCTTCTCTCACGCTCCCTGTCTGTTCTCTTCTTACTCCACATTCTTCTTTTCTCTCTCGCTTAGCCGCTCCCCTGTCGCTCTCTGTCCCCCTCTTTTGGGTCTCTTAGTTTCAGCCCCTCACTCACTCTTTCTCCCCTCACGCTCCTGTTTACCCCTCATACGCCATCATGTCCCTTCACCTTCTACCTCCTCCCTTGTCCCGACCACCTCTCACCCGAAAGACCTTTATGGAAGTGCATTCGATTGAGAAGCCCCATCTCCCCCTCCGCGCCCCCCCCTCCCCCGGTTCTCGCTGGGTCTCAATCTGCAGCGTAGGGAGTGCGAGGAGGCCAGGCAGTCTCTAAGAGTGGGGCTCTCTGCCAGTCTCTTTAACCCCTGACTAGCGGGACACTTTCTCCCCAGCACCTCTCACATCTGAACATGTCCTTGTCTAGAAGGCAGGCACTTGCACCAGAAACAGTATCACTCAAAACACAATTAAAGGTGTTTCTTATTATCATAATATTCAGAGATTGGCGTGTTTTTGAATGAACTTCTGCTCTTCCACCTTGCTGCCGTCTCTGTTTCTTTCTTACAGTCTCTTCCGCTGGTTATCTATCTATTTATCTCGCCATCTATCTATCTCTCTCTCTCTATATCTATCTGCCTGGTTGTCTAACATACACTACTCCCTTAGTCTCTGTCTTTCCTCTCCCACACACCTAAATATCTGTATTTCTTCGCTGTCTCTCTCATTCCACTATCCATTTGTATCTCTCGGTTTGTCTCAACACTCTCCATGAACACTCCAGTCCCAGCCCCCAATCCCTGTCTCCGCGTTCTCTCTCCTCTCAAGAAAATCTTTCTTTCTCTTTCCATAGTTTACCTTTCCCTCTCCATTTCTGACCCATCACCTCTCAGACCCTTGTCTCTATATCTGCACACTCCCCCACACAGCTCACTCTTTCTGTCCACCCTCTTCTCCCCCACTCCTCAATTTCCTTCTCTCGAACTCCATCTATTGCACTATCTTTCAATTCCTGCCTCGCTTCCACCATCTTCACTGATTCCCTGTTTCGACTCTGAATGCGCTGTCTCTCCCCCTCGCTCTCTGTCTCTCCCCACACGCCTCCCACTCCTGCTGATCTGTTTCTCATCCCGACTCTTCTCTCTTCCTTCTTTCTCTATTCTCCTCACTCTGTCTACTGCGCTCTCTCCCACCTTCTTCTCCTGTCGTCATCTCTCTCCTGCTCTCTTACGCTCTCTCTCTCTCTCTCCATCTCCCTCTCTTCGGTCTTCATGTGATTTTCTCTCTCGTTTTCTATTGCTCTATCTCTATATATTTATATCTCTCCATCTCTGTTGCTCTGGAGCGACCCTTGACCCTGTGACCAGGCAGGTCGCTCCATCTGCCACCGCGCAGACCCCCTGAGTGCCACTGCTGCTGCCCCGGGTCATCTGCTGCCTCCCCGCAGACTGGTCAACTACATGCTGACCTCGACCCTGGTGACTGTTTTTTTCCTTTTTTTGCCTCTGTGTTTTTGCCTCCTAATCTACTGTACTGTGCCCCTTGTTGTTTATTGTGACCCTTGGTTTCTTTTTCTGTGCCCGCTGTGCCTGTCTCTCCCCCCCGCCCCCTCTTGCCTTCTGTACCACTTGTTTCCCGCCGCTCGCGTCCCACGCGGCCCCGCCCCCTTGCTACCCATTGGCCGCCCCTGCTCCCGCCTCCCAGCTGCTCCTCCCTCCCTCTCCCCCTCATATGGAGGCTGCACGGTGGAGAGAGGAGCGACCCTTGACCCTGTGACCAGGCAGGTCGCTCTCTCTGCCACCGCGCAGACCCCCTGTGGGCCACTGCTGCTGCCCCGTGTCGTCTGCTGCCTCACCGCAGACTGGTCAACTACGTGCTGACCGCTTCCCTGGTGACTGTTTTCTCAGTTTTTTTGCCTCTGTGTTTTTGCCTCCTAATCTACTGTACTATGCCCCTTTTTGTTTATTGTGACCCTTGGTTTCTTTTTCTGTGCCCGCTGTGCCTGTCTCTCCCCCCTGCCCCCTCTTGCCTTCTGTACCACTTGTTTCCCGCCATCGCGTCCCACGCGGCCCCGCCCCCTCGCTACCCATTGGCCGCCCCACTCCCGCCTCCCAGCTGCTCCTCCCTCCCTCCCTCTCCCCCTCTACTCTATCACTCTACCGCCCTCACTCTACCACTCTACCACCCTCACTCTAACAGCCTCACTCTACCGCCCTCACTCTACCACTCTACCGCCCTCCCTCTATCACTCTACCGCCCTCACTCTACTACTCTACCGCCCTCACTCTACCACTTTACCACCCTCACTCTACCGCTACCACTCTACCGCCCTCATTCTACCGCCCTTATTCTACTGCCCTCACTCTACCACTCTACTGCCCTCACTCTACCACTCTACCGGCCTCACTCTACCATTTAACCGCCCTCACTCTACCACTCTACCACCCTCACTCTACCGCCCTCACTCTACCACTCTCTCTACTGCCCTCACTCTATCACTCTACCGCCCTCACTCTACCACTCTACCACCCTCACTCTAACAGCCTCACTCTACCGCCCTCACTCTACCACCCTCTCTACCACTCTACCGCCCTCACTCTACCACTCTACCGCCCTCCCTCTATCACTCTACCGCTCTCACTCAATCACTCTACCGCCCTCACTCTACTACTCTACGGCCCTCACTCTACCACTTTACCGCCCTCACTCTACCGCCCTCACTCTATCACTCTACCGCCCTCACTCTACCGCCCTCTACCACTCTACCGCCCTCACTCTCTCTATCGCCCTCACTCACTCTATCGCCCTTTCTCACTCTATCGCCCTTTCTCACTCTATCGCCCTTTCTCACTCTATCTATCGCCCTCCCTCACTCTATCACCCGCCCTCACTCTATCTATCACCCTCCCTCCCTCTATCTATCGCCCTCCCTCACTCACTCTATCGCCCTCCCTCAAGAACATCACTATGCGCTACCACAGTATCACTGAACGCCACAGCATCACTCGTCGCCACCACAACATTCCTTAGCACCACCACAGCATCAATCTGGGCAACCATTCAACAACTGGTTCAAATATGTTCTATCAATGTTTCAAGCTTTATTACAAATGTCACAAAAAGATGTTAATATTTCACTTCTGTTCTTGGATTTTCGTCACAATAAAATACACTGAACATAATCTTCACAAAAGTTATTTCCAAAATGTTAAGCTTTTGCCATTATAAATTACAAAAACTTTTATTTAAGTATTAATTATTTAAAAAAATTAAAAGCCATTGTTATTTGTGATATCAATGAAAAAATCTGAGAGAGGACCCCACAAGTTCCAGGGAACAGGGTACTATATCTTCAAGAGTAAGAGGGCAATCCCTGGAAATGTAATTGGCATAAGAGCCATTACCTAGGTGTAATACTCTATTCTCACTTATTTATTTACCATCCACACTAAACACCTCATCCCAATGAGATGAGGTGTTTAGTGTGGATGGTAAATAAATAAGTGAGAATAGAGTATTACACCTAGGTAATGGCTCTTATGCCTATTACATTTCCAGGGATTGCCCTCTTACTCTTGAATTTGTAATATCAATACATCTAAGTCACGTAAATACAACACATATTGCATTACAAATGTTATAGGTGTCACATTTGCAAAAGTTAAAACTATTGGAATTGTAAATGACAAAGCTATTAATTTAGCTATTTTCAAAACCAACACATAAATACAAAATGTCATTTACAATACCAATAGCTCAAACTTTCCTAATGCGAGACCTTTTGCATTGCAAATGATTGTTTTTTTTCTAAGAGGTTGTGTGACGTCACCTCGCGTTGTCACAGGATATGGTAATGAATCCCCAATCTAAATACTTTAACAAAAGAGAGCTCAGGTGAAGAAGTACAGAGGTAGGGGGATTTGTTGGTATACAAACATGGCTCTGATGCCGTGTTATGAAGTCCTTGTAAACTCCTCTCAATGGGAGTAAAGTTCAGTAAATCTCAGATGTCTACGAAGCGCGCGGCTCTGATTAATTTTTGGTTTCCATAACATGCGCTCTTTGTTTCAGGCTCTACGTCTGCCACCCAGGAGTGCTGCCTGCGTCCGCTTCCCGCGGCGGCGGGGGCACGCGCGGCCCGGGCATGCATGCTGCAGACAGGGGTCTGCTTTAATGAGGGCGAGGGCCGGGAGGGAGGGAGTGCCCGCTGTGGCGCTATTGGGATTGGGCGTAGGGCGGGGACGGGGAGGAGCGCTCACCAGGGAGCTAAAGGTGAAGGTTGGATAAAATGTATTAGAAGCCAGTGCCCTTTCCTAACTCCCAGCAGACACCGAGCCCTGCGAGGAGCCGCTCCAGACAGCAGAAGGGGGCGCCACAGACCGGGACTCCTCACCATGGCCAGGACAGCGGTGGCAGCAGCGATACTCCTCTTCCTCACGCTGGCATTTGCAGTAAGTCCCGCGGGGCGCACTCATCCTCGTGATGTGTCGAGCCACGCTGGGGGGGACGGGAGCGGTAAAGTTGGAAACTCCCGGTGTTTGCAGCGCTCATGCTAAAGAGGGGGAGGGGTGGAGCGGGGATCCCACGCCGGGTTTCATGGGATGCCTACTCAGCAGGGGGAACGATACGTGTTCAGGTTGCTTCCCCCTCCCCCTTGTCCCGCTGAAGAAACTAGGGCAGTAGTGTAAGGTTTATGGCCGCGGACTGATTGACCCTCCAGAGCCCTCGTGTGAACCACTTTTCAAGCGTCGGTGCCAATAATGGGCAGGGTGCTCTGTTTTCTTACCACCAACCCCCTCTAATACCTTTGTATGGTAGCTCTCTCGCTTCCCAAGTTTCGAAATGGCCCTAAAGCGCTACGTGCAGCGAGGACGTGGCTCCTTCGAGGCGCATGGCTCTTGCTCGGTAAAAAGTTTTTGGGTCCCGGTTTAGTTTTCAGGCCCCCACTCGGAGAGCAAAGTACGCTTTAAGGGGCTCCTTGGGGGGCGCATATCCCCAAGGCAGAGCGTGGTGGTCTGTGCCAGTCTCCGCCTCGGCGCCCTGTAGCGCTACCTGCGGCTCCCCGGGGGTGCCTTCACAGCTGCTCCCTAAGTGGTTAATTGGCTGGGAATGGGCGGCTGCGCCCTGCTCCCGCCGCAGGCCCGGATGTTTGCCCTACGCGCCTTACCTGCTCTGTTTACTCTGCAGCCAGAAAGCTAATCCCTGGGGGTCATCTGGACAGCGGTGTTTCAAGTCCGTACAAGGAAATTGCTGGCATATTTTCATTTAAAAAAAAATCTTTTTTTAGCAATTATACTATTTTTACACTTGCCTCGTGGGTTTTTTTCAGATCTCAATATTTTTGCCTGATTGTAGAAAGCAATGAATGGTCGTGAGTATATGTAAAGTGACACCCTAACACTGCGAACACTACCGAGTGTTATTGTTAGTCCGAAGCCATGCTGTGAAGTAGGTGTTCGTAGAGTTTAGGTTCCAGGAATAAGTTGACACCTCTGCAAAGTACAGAGTAGGGGCAGGTGAAACCAGTTGGTTACAGTAGTACGTTTAAACTTGATATTATAGTAACGATATGTTTTAAGTTTTTCCCACTAAAAAATTGTTGTATGCCCAGGTATTTAGCATTGACGATTGCGTTTTCTTTCACTTAAAATAAAAATTGAACCAGACCTATGTGGTGTACCTGGACTGGTCAACTGGAGTTTCCACCACGGTAGAATTTAGAACGACGGAACACTGGCACACTGCGGCGAAGTTGAGACATGCTTTTTCAGCCACGACATTTGCTTGTAAACTGGAATTATAACGCACTATGTCTATTCTACATGAACTGGAAAAAAGCTTTACCCCTGTCCCGTCTCCCTCTAAGATGACTGCTTGGTGGTCATAGTGGGGTTCCACCGGCAGTTGGTTTATAATCCTAGCTCACCGTTTGTCCACTGCGTGCCGTTTAGCAAGCAGTTTGTTGCACACTGGGAGTGCCTAGAAATCCATCGCTTCGTCTACGTTTTAGTGATTTTGCCATCTTTGGTTAATCTATGAAGCCCCCTCCCTCTCGTTTTCTACCTAATTCCAGAGCTTTTAAACTAATAAACGGTAGGGGTATGGGAATGTGGCCTGCCAACTTTGCAAGTGGGGAACAAGGTTCGAGTCCCGACGTCGGTGTAATATCTTTTTTCGTGAATGCATATAACGAAAAAAATGTACCAGGCTGTGCGCATGTATTCTGGCGCTCACGTAGCGCTGTAATGCCGCTGGGTGGAAACACACTGTACACTTTTTGATCACGTGCGCAAGCATGACGTTAAGGTGTGGCTGTTTTGAGACAAGAGCTCCTCAGCCCTTTCTGGTACTTGCGAGTCACAACCTGTCATATTTGTCTTTCGATTTTGAGTCGGCGTCAGGTTACAGGGAGCGTCAAATCTTGGACTAGAAGCCAGAATTTAGGTCCAGGGTCACGTGGTAGTCACTAGGCACGCCAGCTAAGCATTAGAGAAACGTCTTACATCTGTATAGGAATGCCCACTCTTTCCCCTTACACATAGGACCTTTCTAGTCAGACAGGGCCCAGTGGCAACAGAATAGGGACCTAAACCTTTTTTGGCTTTTTATGTAGCACGAACTTGGCCCAACCACATACCCTTGGTTCTGTAAGCAGGTCTCTGCCGGGACCTCCACAAAGGGTTGTCATGTTCATTGACATCAGCGGTTTCTGAATGTACCTCCAGCATGTTTCCCGTCATCGTGAGCTTCTCTCGTGAAGTGACGTCTATGGACTTGTTAATGATTGTTTTTTTTTTTATGATTCCGGCTTGCTGTGGACTCTATTCTCACTGTCTTTCGCGCTTATCGATGTGGCTACTTTTTTTCCTTTCTGTTCCTTTTTGTATCATTTCTGTCCTTTCTTCGTTGTCCAAACATCCACACTCTCCCTTGCCCTTTCTTTTCCTTACCTTCTTTTCTTCTTCTTCACGCCCTGTCTGTGTTTTTCTGTCATGTTCTTTTACCACTACCTCACCCCCATCTCTACCTTCCCCTTACCTTAAAGAGGGCACTCTGGCCCAACTGCAGTTCCCCATACAACTCTTGCATTGCTGCAGTCCTGCCTGGATGCTGACATGGAGTACGAAGATAACAAGGGTTAAGTTGTCATAGAAATAATCTGGGTCGTGCCAAGGGCATTTTGCCCAGACACAGCAATATATCAAAGCACTTTTAAAGTTTAACCCCCACCGACCCTATAATGCTTGATCTGTATATGCACCCCTGGTGGACCTCGGTCTAAGTCAGAGTAGTTGCTCAGACGGTACCTGAAACGGCTCCCTTGAGTAGGCGATGGTATTTTGAGACAGTTAAGCTCCTGCACCTGCTAAGCTTGTTGCTGTGTGATTATCTTAGCGCTATCTATTATACAGGGAAAGTGTATATGTACACTTATGCCACTAGGGCGATGTGCAATGTAATATGGGTTGCGTGCTGATAAGGTACTGTTGGAATATTGTCAAAAGTTCTTAAGTAAATTCAGACTTGGCTGACACTTGTTTGAATATCTAGGGTGCTGGAACATGTATATGTTGGGAAGATGAACAGCTGGACTCGGAGTATGGCATTATGCAGTTGTTACACAAGTGACGTCAGCCAGGCGTCATTCCTATTTGTAAAGTTTTGGCATTCAGAAGTTTTCTAAAACTTAGGTGTTTATCCTGGATTCTTGGATGAGTTTCAGCCTGTGTCCCTCCGCTCAGGGCTGTACCCTGGTGTCTGACATTTAAATTAAGCAGTTCTTTAAATGGGCAGACACTCTTGAGTTACTGAGTACCAGCACTTTAAATTTGAAAGTTATTGCCTACACCTCTTCAGGGATGCAATACACATAATGGGAGAATACCAGCACTGATCAGTAGCAAATGGGCACTTCTGTAGTTCAATTTCAAGCACTGGTTTACCACACGTTGTGTGTTGGCTGGTCTGTGGTTTCTCAGTGTCATGTAGTGGCTGCCAGCTTCATACTGCAAATTGGACCCTTTTGGCAAAACGCCTTATGCCGCCCCGGCCAATATTTTGAATTTGATTCCAGCTTGGAGTGGAGGCCACAAGAATGCTAACTTTGTAGTCGGTTCTCCTCCCATTGGCATTGGTTGTGCACTCCTGTCAGTGTCCCACCAGGTGCTTGGAGACCGCCTTGTTGTGGTCTGTTCTTGCCTTGTCACTTCCATTGGACATGTTTGTTTAGGTCAATGGGTCTAATTTACAGAGTGGGCGCAGTTGGAAATTGACTATTTTTATGCAGTGTTTGCTTGAGCATCTGCATCAACATTACCCCTTCCTTCTCCGCCCTCGTGTGTTAGATGGGACTAGGAGCTGATCCAAGGGGGTGGAGGAGGGAAGGAACTTTGAAAATGGATAGGCTAAAAATCTTTTTTTTTTTTTTCTTTTTCCAAGCTACATACATACAAGCCTTGAGTTTGGATGCTGCTGTAGCATGGGACGTTTTCTGTTATCTCATGATGGATATGATTTATTGTCTACACAGGGGCATAGTTGCTTGAGCAAATGATTCCCAGAACTTTTTCCAGTAAAGGTTCTGATGCGAACCCAAAATGTTACTTGCAGTGCTCTGTCAAAGTTTCTCTGGCTGGCATAGCTTGACCATGCCTTTCAATCCACAAACCAGTCTTGCTGCTTCCTTTTTGTCCCGCTTGCACTTTTTAACATGTTTTTATTTATGACCGCACTAGATCGAAGATGTGCAGTAGTCTAGACGTGACATAACCTCTGCCCACACGAATTCTACTTACTGGTTGGCATAGGCCTTGTGTTTTACTTCTGTGAGATGGTTATAATTTAACATTTCTTGCTTGAAATATCAATTGAAAGCCATGCGACAGGTCTGGCTTGTTAACTGCAAGGAGGAGCCTGGAACCTCTTTCACGCCCTGTTTTTCAGAGCTTTAATCTAACCTAATGTGTGTAATATTGATGCATGTAATACGGGGCATCTGCTTTGAACTCTTGGCCTGGGGGGAGGAGGAGGGGGTGTTGTTAACAAGCTAAAGTTGTTTGCTGGGGTACTTGGAGGTGCGAGTTATAATTAAGCTCCTGGTTTAATGATATTTCGATTTTGAAAATTTCCGTCTTTGTGTATCCATTTTTTTTTTTTTAGACCTCTTATTGGTATTAATCCATATGTATTTTGTGTTTCAAGAACAGATGTGATACCTTTGTATATTTTCACATTTAAACATGCCAAATTGGTGCCTGTCAAGTTTTAGCTCATTAAACGGACACAAATAATACTCATATTAAAATATTGTCGTAATAGCACAAATAAATATTGAAATTGCAGCAATTTTAGCAAATCTCATCAAGCTTTGTAACTCCATGCTACCAATATGTACCGCTATTGCCCTGAAAGTCATTAATTTCGGTGTGGAGTCACTCAAAAGAAGCCAAATTATCTGTATTTTACCACTTTTAAAAATAAATACAGAGTGGAAACTGTTTTCTGCAAATCTGTTAAAAACATAACTCAGGGAGCCATAGTTGTAAACCAGCCGAGCGCGATTGAAAGCATGCTAAAACCAGTACCAATGGATACATGTAAAAGTTGTAAATTTGAATTGGAAAGAAACTATAAATGTACGACCATTTCAATTTGTGAATCTCTAATTGTGAATTTTTTTTTTTTGTGCTACTCACAATTAGAGACTCGCAAAATGAAATGTACTAATGTTTCTCAGACACATTAGTGATTCCCAGTGGGGTTGCAAATGACTTGCCTCATGATGATTCATAAGGCAGGTTGCAATTTCAACTATTGGGAATGGCCTGCACTCACAAGGATGGTGACCTGTTGGGGACAGCAGAACATCATGTTTGTGTTTGCTTTTTATTAGGTCAAGCCTGGGCAGCGTATGAACTCCTCTGTGAGGCATGCTGTGTTCAGGTAAGGACTTGAAGCTCTGCCCACTCTTCACCCATATTTTTCATTATTTTGAGTCATTGTCCTTTGGAAATGGGCTTTTCATTGGCCAATAGGCTTATTAGTGTCTCATTTTGTACCCTCCCATGTAGACCCCTTTTGCTACATGTGTTGCTCAGTAGGCTTTAATTACAGCCTCCGAGCACTATTTTCTTAAATGGTTTTCTCGTTCCTGCTGTTGCCGTCAGGAAAAGCTCTCCCTTTCTTTCTTTCGGCACACCCGCTCATGCAGCGGCGGATGTGCCTTTGGTTTATTTGCTGCGTCAAACGCAGCAGCTTTTTAATATTCTTTATATATATATATATATATATATATATATATATATATATATATATATATATATATATATATATATATATATATTGACTTTTCTTTTTATAACTGCCGCACATTCACTTTAATGGCGGCCACGCCCCTTTCTTTATACGAGCCGCATCTAAGGACAGGGGCGCGTCTGCCATTAAAGTGAAACGGCGGCATGGGGCACTTTTACACACCAGAATTTACAACAGTTCCGTACATGCGAGACCTAGTGCATTGAAAATGCTTGTTAAAGCAATTTTTTTCTGAAATACAGCCTGCTTAAAGGAAAACGGGATGCATTTAAAAAAAGAAAAGCAAATCTTTTCCTTTTATTTTTTTTAAAGAGAAGGCTGTTTAAAATCATTTTCACTACCATTCACAAAGGGGCAACTGGCTTACCACTTACTTGTAGTAGTAGGCAATAAACTGTGATTCTGGTCGCAAAACAATCATACATACCCCTGCGACTCGCTATTCGGAAGGGATGCCCTTGGCAAGCCCCTTCGTAATAGCAACTCGCAAACCCTATTTTGTGAGCCAGTGATAGGTTACAGACTCACAAAATAGGGTTGATATATGAAAAAAGCCATTTTAGCAGTGGCGAACGGTCCGAGTCTCCGTTTGCGACCGCTAAAAACGATCGTCCATGTCCCTCCTTTTCTCTAGTGGTGGCTGCTACACATTCCTTGGTTTGACTTGAAGGTACTACAGGAAACTCTTGTCACAAGGGGGCAGTATTTGCCATTTATATATTGGTTGTAAGTAGTCTGTGGGCACATTGAGCGAAGGTGGCCTCGTGAGCAGAGATCACTCAGCAGCGCGCGCACTCACTTTATACACTCCACAAAACCAGACGTCAGGCCTTAACTTTCCGGTGGAAGGGGGCTTTACTGGTAAATGCCTCGTGATTACGGGATTGTGTTCTGGAAGCCCCGAGCTGACCGTTTCACGAGGCATGGAGCAGAGGAGGGAGAGGGAGGGAGGGAGGGGTGGCACTCTGCAGTCTAGCGGGCCAGCTGAGACTTGCCTTGTAAAACTCCAGATGTTATTGCGCCCAGCGGTACTTGCCTCTGTTAATCACGTGTTTGCAGCTCGAGAGACCTGGGGCGGATGGGCACGGCCTAACGTAGTTTGCGGTCGCACTTCCGGTTTAGTCTACTGCGCAGGAGAGGTTCACCCGCGTGCCAGAGAACCCTGTTAGTCTCCGCTAGCGCGTTGACCTGGCCTCACTATGGCGACTTGCTCGGAATGGAAGGTGAATCCGGGGTACCACTACCAACTGCCTGGGAAATATCTTCGATTTTCGTCACTGTCTGACTGGCGATTCTCGAAGTTAAAGGGAAAAAAACAAACTCCTGAATTCTGATTTGCTGATGCGCTTAATTGATAAATGGTCAATTGTTCAATTTAAGGAAAAACCCTCTGTGGGTGGAGCAGGTGGGAACACTTAACTTTTCTTATGTCTCAAATAATGGGAAATAATAAAAAAAAAGGTTAACTTCATTCTGTTTAGAGAGCCGAACCAGAAAAGAAAGTTGTAGAATAAATATGCAGCTGTACCGGAAAACCGGGATTGAGGTTTATGAAAGTGGATATTTGGGGTCTGAGTATATAGGGTTGATAAAAGGGTGGGTGAAGTAAACGGAGTTTAAAAGAAAATCCAAGTTAAAATATGAACAGCAAGATCCTGTGGAGGGAGGGGGAAAACAAGGATTTGAGTTGTAATTGGGAGTGGGGGATAGAAGAGCGGGGGACCTCACACTGAAAAAAACATGAAGCAGTGATAACATTTCAATACCCATGTGCTCATCAAATAGAAGTCACCGGAGTCCATTCATCAGTACAGATTTTCGGTAGCTTTCATTCGTCAACATGCATGTACCCCAGCCTTCAAACTCGAGGAGCAGAAACCCTTCGGAAAGTCGTGTTTCTACTAGGAACAATTTGTAGGGTCAGTAGATGTACTGGTACAGTGCCATGGAACCCATAGCTTGTAATGCTACACTTTTAAAAGTGTTTTTTTTTTTTTTTTTTTTTTTTGAGTACAATCTTTTTGTACAGTGCCTCTGTGTTAAGGACTGGACAAGATTAATGTGAATTGATGAACAAGACCGTAGCTAATTCGTTGGCTAATATTAAGCTCATGACATAGCTGGAAACGCACCTCTACAGCATAAGGAGGGGATGAGGAAACCCTTGTCAAGTCGGCTGAATTCTGTTTCCAGGCTACAGTTTCCTTTGCCCTTGACACTTCCAAGGTTGATGCATTGCACACCATTCCATTGTGTAATACCCACTGGGCCAACCTAAAGTGCTTAGGCGCCTACACTAAGTAAGCTATGAAGCACTATATCGGTGAATGGTATGCCCAATTAAGTCCTTACTCTTCAAATCTAAAAGCCCAACTTAAATGTATCGGTTTTTGAAGCCGTTAAGAGCGGTCCTCTGGTCTTGGGAGCCTGTTCAGTGGTGCCTGAGCAAATCTAGCTGTGGTTCAGATTACTTTTGTTCACACTTGCGGTTAACGAAGATATGCTTTATTTTTTGTTCTTTAATAAATGTGAAGATCCGGCAAGAAAAAAAATTTCTTGGCAAAGCAAGCTTACTGTTGCGTAAGTATGGAAAATTAGTTTTTTAGCTCCTTTATGATTTCGAAGGTGAACTTTACTCGAGCCAGATCAGAACACTTCCTGTATTGCCTCGACTTGCAGAGGCATGAGCGCCTAGAGTGCACTGAAGGCAGCCTGCGAGAGTGAAGATCCTGCCCTTGTTTGCTGGCCAGATACTGGGAAGCCTCCTTGAGCTGATACCATCCCCAGCCGCTGATTTAATTAACTGTGTAGCCTGCTTATTGCACTCAAATGGAGGCATATCCACTGTCTCAGTTAAAAGAGCTGTGAGGGGCCCGTCTCTTACTTCACCAAAACAACATAAATCTGGTTATGGTTATGGATGTGTCTGTGACCAAGACTTTGACTTAAATCCTCAGATGGTTGCTAAAGGGCAGCTAGTTATGTTGCCCGGACTTTTGACCTGGTGGGCCTGACCACCAAACCCGTTCTGGCTAGAATTATTTAGAACTTTTTTTTCTGCAACGGTTAACAGCGCACTTCTGATGTGTCTAAGCACTGTAAATAATAGAATACCCTTTACCAGTTAAGTGCTACACTCTTTATTGAGTTCTGAACTGCAGATCACCACATGTGGCAATGTTGAGCGTTTAACTTGCTGACCCTTCCTGTTAGCTTTACCTAGGACAGATTGTCACTGCTTCTCTTCTCCTGAGAAAAGGAGCTTACGCATTCTATTTGGGTGTTTCCTTTAGCAAGGACGTGGACCAGATCTGTTTGTGCACCTCAAAATTATTTTAAACATCAACTGATGTTTAACTCTAGAAGTTGAACAACACGCTGGTAAAGTTAATAAGTCTGGCTTTTATTTGACCCTATATGTAAAAACTGGCACCCACAAATGGAATTTACATACATTTCGGGCACTGGTACTGTTTGGCACTATGCCTCTCTGATGACGTTGCCAGTGCTGGCGAAGAGTAGGTAAAAGGGTTGCTTTCTAGCTACAGTGCATTTAGTAGATAAAGAATTGCATGATATCGGAGCATACTTTTCTGATGTAAAATAGTACCTCATGCAAGGCGGAATGATACACCAACTAGCCTACAGAAAAAGTGAGGGTGTCATACTGTTGTGAAGCCAGTATTCATTTTGTGCATTAATTAAAGAGTTAATGCTCAAAACATGTACTGGTTGTTTTTTATATAATCTCCCAAAAATGTGATGTTTCGCAGAGAAAGTCTACGGTGTGAGCTTGTTCACACTTGCAATTTAGGGCTCGGGTAGTATCCTTTTCGGGATGCGCAGGCTCTTATCCGCTGAGGTGGCATGCTCATTATCTTACCGTGCTCCAGGTTTGTTGGGCGTGCAATACCCAACAGACCCATTGATAGAAGCGCTTGGAGTTCTTTCTTTTTTATTTTTTTTAATTTCCAGGTCTAAGTGGGCCTTTGACTTAAACCATGGTTCCACTGGAGCAGATGGGTAGTGATAAGCTGAGTGAGGGAGGGGCTGTGCTGTAGTGGTGGTAAAATGCCCATAAATAACCCAAACACGCGTTTTTAATACGAAACGTTTAATACAACATGTTATCCATGGCAAAGTTAAAAATAAGAAAGAAGGACCTCTAGGACTTAAATAGTCTGTGATGTGGTCAACCTGCTAATTGCCCTAGAAACACTAAAGAAAAATCTCCAAAGAAGCGCCCCTGTCTGGGGGGTCCCTGGTATTGCACCTCCCACCCAACTCGAGGCACGACATGATGATGAAGCATGCCACTTCGGTGGGTGAGTGTCTGTGTGTCTTGAAAAGGATATATTTCCTGGTGCCTCCATTGCATTCCATTGTTCAGGAAAACGAGCAATAGCCTATTTCTTGTATATATAGTAGTTTGTATTCTATTTGAAGTCTCTAGGGCTGTTCTCTAACAACAAGCATTAGAAATACAATAGGTCTCGCAGCATTAGAGTTAGTGCTTTTAGAATTGTTTATAGGTTTTTTGTTGTAAATCTTTTGCATTTTATTTTTTTGTAGGCAATGCAAAAGAATTACAAATCAAAAAAGCAATAAGCAAATGTAAAAGCTTTAACTAAAAATCCTGCGAGACCTATTGCACTGTGTGAGGGTGAGGTGAGTGAGGGTGAGTGAGTGAGGGTGAGTGAGGGTGAGTGAGGGTGAGTGAGTGAGGGTGAGTGAGGGTGAGTGAGGGTGAGTGAGGCAAAGTTTCTGCACAACATTGATATCTAGCTGTGTTCGATTTTAATAAAAGGAGATAACTCATCCAATGGCACTGAGGCACTAAGTCTAAAAGGTGTACAACAGATTTACATACGCAACTGCTGTATGGGAATATTACCAAGATTATTAGCAGTGATTTACTGTCGCACACACAGATTACCTCCACCTCTAGAATTACAAAAATGGAACACTAAGTGGAAGATTACAAGGGCATGGCCAAACATTCACCATCTACTCTTGCACGCTAAGACAGAAGACTAAAGACTTGTGAGTAAAGGCAAGGTCAGCCCAGAGCACCCTTCTGTTCTGGATCGGACTGATGGTGTGGCTGTGTAGTCTGCATGGATCACTGGCAGAAAAGAGACTCGACGTGGGAAACAACTGGTGAACTGCTGCACATTTGTAATCCCAACACAGAACAGAGTGCCATTGGCAAGCACAACCCTTGTGCTAAACCCGATTCAAAGCTAGATGAATAACCCCGATTCAAAGCTAGAACTGCAAACACTTCTAGCATTGAACCGTGGCATGCCAGGCTATGAATTACCATCTCAGCTTTAAAAAGTTTTAGAATTTACACTTTTTGTGACAAAATATGGAAAACTAGGAATCTTAATCATAGCCGCTGTTTTGTACTCAGATATTTAATTAGATTATATGACCGCCAATAATATAACATTTAAATTACACACAGGTCAAAATATTATACAATTAACACCTGTATTTGGATGTTTACTGTTGCCAGACAGGCCTCTTTTACATGAACGGGAGAGTGAAAGGAAGAACACCTCAGAGGCAGACAATCCAGACTGCCAATAATTCATTCTAAATTTGAACGTGGGCTGGTTACCAGTACAATTTTACAGTAAGGGCTGATTAGGATTATGATGGGGGCGGGGGATATATTACCCAGTCTAAACAGACGGCAATGCTTCATGCATTTTGTGGAAAAACACAAAAAGAAAGAAAAAATTAACTTGTATTTGGAGGTTTTGCTCTGCTTTTTGAAGCGCTCCAGTGTCAGTAGGCGGAGATGGCTGGAAGAATGGATCATTCTCCTTCTAACTTGTTGAAATTCACAACTGACAACTCCTACTTAAAAACTGGGAAAAAGCAAGACCGCATATGTTTGCCTAGCCTTCAAACAAATAAACTGAGCAAAACACATCCTGGATGAATGCAGCATCTGCCCTGAATAGTGTATCCTGAGAGTAATCATTTCAAGAAATGTAAGTGGCATACTTTGCGGTTTACAAATATTTGAAATGGAAGCACGTCTTAGGAAAGTGACCAGTGAAGTCTTTGTTCTGTAGGAATGAATATGAACCCTCTGAGGAGCTCGAACTCATCTAAGGTTATTAGTCCACGACCTGCAAGCACCTGTCCTCCCAGCCATATTAATTTAAGCCTCTTGGTGCCTGGAGAAAGACCACAAAATACCATAAAACAGTTTCTAAGAAAACCTATAGTTTGCTTTTTACAGGTAAATTCACAGTCCAGGTACTGAACGTCCTTTAAAATGTGGGTCCTTCTCAGTCCAAAATCTATCCTTTACATGTTCACACAAGAGGGGCACTTCACAAAAAGTGCATATATTACAGTGAGGTAATAAGAACCAAAAAGGCTAGTTTCCATTCAGAATTTAATGGAAAATAAAGTAGCAAAAGGGCAACGCTCAGTGCTCTGGGATGCCGTCATTGCCAATGAGCGGAACCGGCATTGACAGCACCGCACGGACTTTTGTCTGTTTATCCTACTGGGAAGTACAGGTAGCAGCAGAAGCTTGAGTGGAGCTGGAGATCGAGAAAACGTAAGTCGGAGAGGTCTGCCACCACTTTCCCCGGGCGTAAATTAATTTTCAGTATTCGTTAGTCGGTATTGAGAAATAGTTACTCTGTGTTGTATCAGACTTTGTTTAAACAAAACAATTAAGAGAAGAGAACTGAACACTAATAATTGCCAGCAGAAGGGTTTGCACCAACCTTATTTTAAAGAAAAGAGATTTTCTCCTTATGTGCAGTGAGATCTTATATATAAAAGAGTCACAGGTCTAGTTAGCCGGTTACAAAGAAAGCAAGACACGTTTCTAAACTAATCCCTTAGATGACAAAAGAGAACTATGGTAGACTCACTTTCTCTTGAGGCTGGTCGGAAGAACACACATTTTTAACTTAACCTACTGAAGAGTCTGCCATAACCAGTCCTAACCTACCTGAATGACAAATGTCCGGTTCAGATGTTGTTCCAACCTAACCTGCTGGCAAAGAGCAGAGGTGCTCACAAGTTAATTCAAGCTAACTCCTTGAAAAGGGGAAAAACAATCAAAAGCCGGGAGCCCACAAACCTTATTGGGTTGAAGACAGCAGGAGACACAGTACTCATATACACTGCAACAACCATTTGGCAGGCAGCTCTTGCAGCTGTGCAACTGCGAACTTGGCACATTGATGTTGCAGCAGCCATTTGCCAGCAGCTCTTTCCGCTCACATACGTAGCCTGATGAACATAAAACACGGTTATTTCAGTGGGCAAAAAGAGACAAGCGCTGACAAAGTTCCTTGCCGAAAACGTGCAGGCGAGGTGCGACACGGCCCGGAAGACGCAAGGAAGAGAGGGGAGGGGGAGGAGAAATGCGACACGGCGGGAGGGGGCGGGCAGGGGAGGGGGCGGAGAGGGGAGAGGTGCGACACGGCAGGAAGACGAAAGGAAGAGAGGGGAGGGGGAGGAGAAATGCGACACGGCGGGAGGGGGCGGAGGGGTAAACAAAGACGGACGTGCACGCGCCCGTGACTTTTAAGGTCAATGCGCATGCGCATAAGCTCAATGCGCATGCGCATTGACCTTAAATTTATCGTGCACTGCAAGGAATCGCCACGATTCCTTGCAGTGTGGATAAAGAGTGGATAACTCGCAATAGTCTCGCTTTGCTCGATGCGCATGCGCATCGACAACAGGCGAGACCTAAAAAGGAGAAAGTATAACAGTTTTAATTCTGGTCCTGCCTAAAGAGCTACCTCACCTGTCCGTCGGTACCCCTAGCTGCTCCTGGGCCGAGGGGGAGGTACCGACCGGAACAGGAAGGCCGCTTTTATTCCCAGCAGTAGCCAATCTTGATCATAATGTCAGCAAGCATTGTTAGTCACCGCATTGGGCATGCGCGAAAAGGATGCGGACCAAAGAGGTGCCTTGATATTTGAATTGCGCATGCGTTACACCGCTAGTCTATGGACGTCAGTCACACTCCCATTGGGCATGCGCGAGAGATAGTGCAGTTTAGCGGAAAGGCCTTACTTTGTATTTGCGCATGTGTTCAAGCTGGATATGCTGGTAGACGCTCGGGTAACTTGCAAAAGCATGAGGAGAGATGCGCATATGAAGCGCACTTGCGCAGAAGAATGCAAAAGAACTTTGTCTTACAATTGTGCATATCGTAAGGATGCATATTCCATTGTAGCGCTCGAGGGAAACATGCAGACCTATGGAAAGAGCAGGCGAGGGATTAACGCCTGCAAAAACAGATTAAGTAAGAAGATGCGTTCCCTCTCGATAGTCTAATTGTTATACACTAACCCAGTTGCTTGTATTCCATTTCAGCTCGAACAAAAAATCCGCACACGAAGACAAGCAGTTCTTGCTTGTTTCGACCCAGGTCTTCCCCCATTAAACGGGAAGTTGGTTAAATTCCTGAAATGTCTGGAACTGAAACTAAAAAATCTGGAAGATGGCACCAGATCGGACTAGTGGAAAATTGGCCAAGACACTACACTACGATCACACACCCTACCAAACTGTTTTTTATCAAAGTTCTCTTGTTTTTAAAAATAACATATTTTTCTTATTATCTTTTATCCGAAGATATGAGCTATCAATGTATTCTTGTAATGGTTTTAATTAACCTAAAACAATAAAAATTACTTACTACTTACTTACATTTCCGCTCGCACACCTTTTTTGGGGCCAAAAATGACAGAACTCAAAAGGTCCACTGATAACTGGGACCTAAGTCATCGGTTTTTTGTCTATACAGGCTATTCGAAATCAAGCAGCCCGCCTCATACATCACCTTCCTAAGTTTCAGCACATCACTCCATACCTGAAATCCCTTCATTGGCTCCCCATCTGTCAGAGGTCCTTCTTCAAGATGGGCTGCCTTGCCTTTATGCCTCGTGCCCACACTGCCCCTTGGTTCATTAATTCTCTCATCAGCCCCTACAGCCCCAGCCGCTCCCTCCGCTCTTCCAACCAATCCCTCCTTAATATTCCCCGATTTCGAAAGTCTAGAACTGGTGGTACCAGATTTTCAGTACTCGCTCCCCGTTTCTGGAACAGTCTTCCGATATCTATTAGGTCCATCTCAGTTTATTCACAATTTCGCAAGGCACTTAAAACTTTCCTTTTCTCCCAAGCGCACTCCTGCTAACCCCTTCATGGCTACTGTCTGAGCTCCTCAGTCCTAACCTCAGCGCCAGGAAGCCGCTTAGTCACAGTGCGCTCTAACAAGAACTTTTAAACTTCAAACTTCATACACTAACTCTGTGTAGCCCAATGCACCGAGAAGGTTTTCAGAGGGGGTTATGAAGAGATTGTCAGCTAATTCGCCAGGGATGTTGCCATGAATTCATGCATCCATCTTTGTGGCTGGATGGATTAGCCTTTCTCAATGGTAAATGCATGTACATTGACAAAACTATAAGGACTATGTTTCTCAGCTGGATATGACTCTTATTTTATTTATATATATATAATATATATATATATATATATATATATATATATATATATATAATGTATGTACAAAGATGGTCATGTCCAAGCTCACGTCTGCAGTCAGCCCTCTCACTTGTTAGCGAAATATGTCCTGTGATCATAATTGTTGGGAATCAGATAACCGAGGGACCTACCAGGTGTAACCCATATTATCTCTATATGCATATGTAAAGATGTTTATATGCAGACTCACGTCTTTGATCCTCACCTCCCAAATTGGTCAACCTATCATGTAGCCATAAGTGCTGGTTACAGGACGACAAAGGAGAGGTGGCTCAGCAAGTACTGGGGTTACTATTCAAGAGAGGCCTCCCGCTATCTGTTTGTCAGTTCGAACTGTTTCCTAAAAGCTAATGATAGGGACGAACAGTGTCACTGTATGGAAAGGTTATATCTTAACCCAAGGGATTTCATCATTCAAACCTTCTGTATCTCACTTGAGTTTAAAAATCCATTTCTGTTCTTTCATGAAGAGGTAGCGTGTAATGTCGCTTACATTTTGAATTTACAGGAATTTATATAGCGCACGTATACCCAGCGGTTTAATGGCTGGGGAACAAAAGGTTGTTCTAAAACTACCCATCTCTTCTGCTTTATGCCTCATACCTCATACTCAGAAAGTGGTTCGTCAGGCGAGTGGCTTGTTTGTTACACCTGACTGCTCTTATGCTAATTTTATTCTCAGTTTGACTTTTCTTGTCATACCTACGTAATGTAAGGAGCACGGGCATGTAATCAGGTAGATAACCTTCTCGCTGTTGCAGTTGGTGTGTTTCCTAAGGACCCATGGTATACTTGTCCCTATGTCCACTGTGAGGGTTTTCTGCATCTGGGGTCATGCTGTGCAGGAGCCACAAGGGTAATGGCCCTGGACAGCCAGAAGATTCCACAGGGTGTTGGTGGGCTCTTGTTCATGCTGTCTCGGTCTAGTATGGACCAAACTGTCTTCCAGACTCATCCCTCTCTTGAAAGAAAAGAGAGGAGCTGAGAGAGGCTAGACCCTGCCACATTCAAAATCAAAATGTCCACACTCTGTTCTTAACCTTGACACCATGATATCTTCCTAATAAAATTCATTTTTAGTATCATGGTAGCCAATTTTATATTGCACTTCTGATTTTTCTTATCACTGCAAAATTACTTATCCCACACCACAGAACACACATTTAATGGTTTGATCCATCACTGGTGGTTTTGGATTAGGGCAACACACGATTTTACAAGGTGTGGTGCGCTAACACAGACCATTTTTCTTGCAAATCCCAGATGATGAAGCTCTGCCAGTGGGTGGGCAGATGGGATTCATTTCTTTTCTGAACACAGCTTGGGTTCCTATAGAGCTCTCTGTTGTTTTGCGGTATGTTAATTTGTTGACAAACCAGTAGCATTTGTTTAGGTTTTACTGATATGAATAGTTACCTAGCGGCGCTTCAGTTATTTCTGGCCTTTGACATGTTGACTTACGTGAATTGTAGTTTCACTTTTAAGACCCAAGTATGCACTTAAACATCCCAGCATGCAAAGAGCTTTTGGCTGCAAAAATATTGACTGCTTGAATAAAGTAAAATTCGTAACTATTGATTTTGAATCAAAATATAGTGCCTTATTTTATCAATACGGGATCAAGACACTGCATAAACACATGGACAGATGACAGCTGTATGTTTGAAAGAAAACCCCAGACATGTACTTGTAGCTTATCCCTTTGTGCTGTGTGTGCATATCAAATAAACTGCTCTTTGGGTCCATCCATTGATCATGACAGGTTGGCTTTCTTTTATAATTTATTGCTTTTGTATCCCACCTTCAGTTATTCCTTCTCCTGGAGAATAGCTTCTTTACCACACTTTTGATTGGAAGTCTGATATCATTCAGGGAGCTACTTTTTTCTTTGTTCTTTTAGCACACCATAGGACTGCTTATTTAACAAAAAAAAAATTCTTCAGCATGGGAAGTAAGCATTTCTTTTGCTTTTTACCAGTGCTATACAGATTGGCCACGCCTAACAACCGGCTAAACCCTTTTTGAAAAGTGAGACCTGTTGTTTTTGCAGAAGTTTGTTATTAATTTAAACAGTTGCTTCAACCAAGGACAAACTGCAGTATGACAGGGCTTGGCTGCAAACCCAGTGGCCCCCGTCCTGGCCAGTTCTCACAGTTCTGGAAAGCCCCAGGTGTCTTGAACTCTGATTTGAAAACATGACTCCTCCCTGTTAACTGCTTCGTCCTGGTTTAACCGCTTTTAATGTTCTAAGTCTTGCCTTCAAACATCATTTTTGCATATGCTCCTCTCCCTGCAAGTAAATGTCAGATTTTGATGTTCAGCAGGTGTTTTTTCTTCACTTGCATCCCATTTATTGCAGCTGGAACCTCTTTCTTTGTCAGAACAAATGTCTTATTGACTAATATGCGTAAAATTGTACTTTGATATATTAATCTCTGTATAATTTTACTACTGAAAGATCAGTCTTTACAATTTCTACCCCACGGTTGGATCCATCTTGATCCACAGCTATTATTGGCTAACCGTCCATGAAAAATTAAGTTGGTTCCAATTTTTATTTTTGAGTTCATCACAGTACAGTAAGACAAAAATACATAGTTCATCACAACACTCCACTGATAAATATTTATCTGTACATTAAGGAATTATAGGGCAATTTGTACGCTATGAGCACCATAATGCTTCTTTTCCCAAACACTTAGTATTTAGTACATCCTGCAATGTTTTTAGCTCCCATTTACAAAATGGAGGCTTAGCGGCCACAACTAGTGTGAAATGGTATCTGTTCCACTGCCCACAAATGACACGTAACATAGGCTGGGCCCCAGAAATACTGATCCCAGGAATACCATGTGGTGCACCTGTGTTATGCCAGTACATTTTCTATTAGTACCTAGTCTTTTTCAGGGCAAGATCTAAAACTCATGCCCCCAAACATTTGCCTGTAAAAGAACTTCTGCTTTTTCAGCTTGGGCTGTCAGCATTTCTTTACTGCGGTTTTTCAAATCTCTTTACCACAGCAAAGTATTAAGGCTGTTTTGCTTAGCAGTTCCTGTAAGCTGTGGTTATGTGGTCACAGGTACACCAGCCTTTTACCAGTCGATGTCCTGTACCTCCTTTCGCTCTGCTGTAGGGATCTCAATGATTCTTCTTGCAGTGGCAATAAATTGTTGGTTGCGACCTAGAAGGCTGATCTTCACTGAAGTGTTACATTTTTTTGTTAGAACCCACCCTTTGGAGCTGTTACACTCAACTTCCCCTTTTTAATACATGTGACTCGTGCTGCAGTTCTCCACACATCCTTTTCCAGGAATATCTTCCCTTTCGGTCTCCTTGTTCACCCAAACCACATGCAAATCGCTTCAAAGGCATTGGGCCACTTCCAAAGGTTCCCCGGACGTGCAGGACTGCAGCAAAGAACAACTTGTTCACTTTTGGAAGGACGAAGCTTCATTTGAGATGCAAGTTATCTGCTTCAAATGACTGTCGGCTTTTTTCATTTAAACTGGTTTTTATTGAGGACACATCGAACTCTAATCGGATCCAATCATGGAACATTGAAGATGTTTCTTTTTGTGGAACATTATGAGCTGTGCCCTTTCTACAAAAAGTTTGTATACAAAACCAGAAGCTCAAAATTCTACAAAATAAGGCCAGCTTTCTCCACGCATATGTTGCCGTACAGTGAAAATAACCATCGGAAAATATACTATCGAAAGTATGTCTGTCTGTTTGTTTGTCCTTTATGCATTGCTACACCATTCATCCGATCGGCATGAAACTTTGCGAAGTTGTTGAGTACACTCCTGTGACGGTTTCTGGCAAAAAAAAAAAAATGTGTTAAATATCGGCCCCCCGGCCCCCAGGGCTCTCATAATCTCTCCAATACTGAACGTTTACAGTTTCCGGTGCGACTCGCTTTTGCAATGACCATCAACAAAGCACAAGGGCAATCGATGCAAGTGTGTGGACTAGATTTTGAGAATCCGTGCTTCTCACATGGACAACTGTATGTGGACAGCTCACGCGTCGGAAAACCTTCTGATTTATTCGTCTACGCACCAGAAGGAAAAACAAAACATATTGTGTATCCACAAGCACTCGAATAAATAGAATTAAAACAACGTGGTGCCCATTTACTTCCACCCCCACATTCTGAAATGGGAAATGAATACGAACTTTTGCCTTCCTCTGAAAACCCACACCTCGAGGGTATCCGTGGTTATGCCAGTATTTCACTCTTCTTTCTTTTCTGGTCTCAAGGTTTCCAGTGGATTATCTTCACTGTTGTCCTTTTATTCCAAACGCATGCACCAGTTCTCCTTGAACCATCACGTTCCTTCTCTTGTCTGGAGGCCAGCAAAGAGGAGGAGTTTAAAAACAAAACACAAAAATCTTATTTTTGTTTTGTTAAGACTTGTTTTTTTCTGTAATATCTACTTCTCTCTTGGCGGCAAAGAATGAAAGTGAACCTTAACTGTAAGCGAGCAGGCTCTTCTGGGAGTTTGGTACAACAGTTTGTGACCAACCTGTTTAGTCCCATTGCACATACTCATAATCCCACTGTGTTCTAATCCGATCTGTTTCCTTTGATATTGTTCTTTTTATTCATTTTAATTTCATGTCTTTTTCAATCTCCTGCTGTCCTTCACTCACTGCTTGTTCTTTTTCAAGCGTTATTCTATGTCTGCGATTCGTCATTCAATGTCACCTAATTTACTTCGGTTCAGTTCCTGCGGTTTTACTTCTATGCAATTGCCTGCCCTCTTCATTTTATAAGATTGGTCTTCTTACAAGGTGAGTTCAAGGCCTATATGTTAACTTACCTTTATTTTGCCTCTGACCCGTCTTGTTGATGGCTTTCCTCTTCAGGTAGCTTTTAGTTTTCCTGCTGAATGTTCCCCTTCTAACAAGACTTTGGAAGCTAGTTAGTTTAATAAATAGAATTTGGCTGCAACTGGACTTCAGTTGCTGAGACTCATTTTCTCCAGATTTGTGTTAAATGGAGGTTGGCACATTATTTTAGCGCAGCTGCTCTTTTGTTCCTGGGACACGGGTGTTTGGCATGGGCAAGCTCAAGCGAAGTTAAGCTATGGCTCTTTAACGGGAGTTTCTAGTCACTGTACACGTGCAAGGTAGGAAAACCAATTGTGAATAGTACATTGAAACCATATTGTCCTGAGGAACATGGCAAGGGCGTGCTTAGTTTGTGAAATGATATCTGTTTGGAACAGAAGTGCATCATTTTCAGTTGTATTGTATACCTTTTACATTAAATTCCGGCATTATGCCTGTGGACCATACAGAAATCTCTGTACAAACTGTACTTGTGGGATGTTTCGGCCAATAGTTTGTTTTGGATGCTCTGTGTTCCAGGGACCGTAAACAGCGCAGATGGGTGCGGTGTCTTACTTGTGAAAGGCCTTCAGGGAAAAGTGATGCGGTCCATGGCATGTCCTTCTTTTCTGCACACCTCTCCATGATCTATTCCTACTCCACCAGCATTTGCCTCTTTTTTTTCTTAGAGCACCCTTTTTAGATTTTCCATTCATTGATTTTCTTCTGGTTCTGTGAAACAAGTTAAATGGCATGTTTGCGATGGTTTATGAAGGGCACTATGTAAGCACATTAAATAAATAAATGTCATCCAACCTCTCTGACTGCCATGTGTGGTTAAGTCTCCCACTAGAGGAAAACGTGAGTGCTCATTGACAACTACTATGACATGATGTCCATTATTAAGGGGTCTGAAGAAGTCGACTGCAATCCTCTCCCAGGCCTGCTTAGGAAAATCAGAACTGGTCAGCGGTTGCACAGCTGACAAGCTTCCAGTTACCAGACTATGAGCAAGTAACAGACCATGCCACACACAGATCTCTGGTTTGCATGCCTTTATTCCTCAGCATGCCACCGTTAACTGAAAGTACTGCATCACAAGCTTTATTAACCCCACCCAACAGTTTACGTAATACTTAGGAGACCGCGAGGACCACTAGGGGCCTTGTACACACAAACCAAGGACACAACATTTCCCCCTTTGTTAAATAGTATGAACAAATATACACAACTCCTCTGAGTCGTCGAGGTGCTCGCACCAGTCTTCCAGGTCTAGTTGTATGAGTTGGAGTGGCACATTCATCTGGCATCTGGAGAAGCGTCAGAGACTTGACTTGGGCACTCATTTCGACTTGCCTCACTCATGATATGTGAAGCTGAAGAGCATTGAGGTAAATGCTTATTGCGACAAGTCTCTAGGTATGGATTTTCCAGGTCTTTGGGCAGTTACCATATGTCCTTGCTAGCCACAACCCTTAGTGGTTCAGCATCAAATGGAGCGTCAGTCGTGGGCATCCACTTTTGCTTGACAAGAACTGTCTCCTTTCTTGAATGCAATGTCTCGACCGCTTCGGGGCTTTTCGGCGTAAGCCTTCATTTTGAATTTGTGAGAGGTGTCAGTGATCCGAATCTCATCAGGGTCTATTGACCAACTGATGGTCCATTGTGGTATCTTTGCTCCAAGAACTCTCCCGAACAGCAGGGTGGCAGGACTTTTTCCTGTGGTGGAATGAGGAGTGGAACTGTAGGCACGGAGGAGGGCTGAGCGTAAAGCTTACTTAAGCTCCATTCTTTCCAGCACAGCACGCTGAACCACCCTTTTTAAGTCTATCTAAATCTTCCAACAACGCCATTTGCCTGTGGGCCAGTGGTGTACTTTTCTGATGTTTGATGTTCAAAGAAAATCTTTGAACTCAGCTATTGAAGGGTGCACTGTTGTCAGACTTGAGAATGGAAGCAACACCCCATGTTACTACAGGTCCCTAAAATAAGAAAGTCTCGTCAGGGAGGCCGTGCCCTGGCACACACTGGACCTGTGCTCTGGAATTCCCTTCCCCCAACATTAAAACATCACTAATCGCCTTCTCTTCCGTAAAACCCTCAAGACCCATCTTTTTAGTAGTAGTTAATTTTCTACATGCTTTAGCTACTGAAACGATCCGGCACAGTACATTCTCCTCCACTGGCAAAAAGCGCGGAGATACCCCTTCGGGGGTTTATTCAGGCGCTATATAAGCACATTAAATAAATAAATAAATGTCATCCAACCTCTCTGACTGCCATGTGTGGTTAAGTCTCCCACTAGAGGAAAACGTGAGTGCTCATTGACAACTACCATGACATGATGTCCATTATTAAGGGGTCTGAAGAAGTCGACTGCAATCCTCTCCCAGGCCTGCTTAGGAAAATCAGAACTGGTCAGCGGTTGCACAGCTGACAAGCTTCCAGTTCCCTTTAAACTCCTTCATCAAGACGCAAGGACCACACTTTAACTCGGAGGACTCTTGCTTGCAGCAATGCCACAATGTCTTTCGTGTGCCAGTTCAATAATTTGTTGCCTCAGGCTTTCAGGGATAACTATTCATGCCCCACTTAGTATGACACCATCATATCACAAAGTTGTTCCTAAACATTTTAGATTTTCAGGTATTCAACATAATCTGTAAGAGATCGAGTATGTTTCCTCCATGATTGCGTTGTTCAATAGAAGGAGCTGCAGGCGCACTTGACTTTGCTGTGAAATTGATGTAGGCCTCTGCCGCTTTGGGCGTTGTACTATGACGCTGCAGCTTCACTCGTGAAAAGTATTCTGCTGGCTTTTGACCCCCCCCCCTGGTTTGTGCACAATACTAGTGTAATCCTTCAGATGCAATCTTTACCTCTGGTTGCAAGGGGAGGATCTTAGCTTTCAGATTTCCAAAAATGTAAAGTGCTGGCACGCTGCGACCGGAGTTGAACAAGCCATGGGGCCCATACGTTACAAGACAGGGGAGTGAGTGGACATAGCTGGGACACAAGAACATTAGAAGACATTTGAAGTCTGTAAGCTTGTGGTAACCAATAGTGTGAATGACTAATGGGCTAGCTACGTGCAACATATGCGACATTACTTTTGATGTCTGTGCTGTGGATAACAAAGGAATTAAAAAATACTGAAACGACCAGAATTACATTTACCCTGTGCCCCCGCTCCTCCCTCCACACAGTGCCCCTAGACCCCTTCCTCCCTATCCCCCTCCCTTAGAGAAATCTATCCTAGGAGCTGCGACAGCAGTACCGTCCATGGTCAACACAGGACTTTATAGAAGGATGAAAGAACAGGAGAATCAACATGATAGGAGCTCTTAGCATAACTGTGCGACCGTACAAGCCTAACCTAAACAGAGAAAGGACCCCGTGCATGGTCTCAATGCGAGGTTCAGGACGCCTAGCTATGTGACGTTACAACCATGTGACCTTAAATTGTGAACAAGAACTGACGTTTTGGTGAAAGTAACATATAGATCCAACAGGTCTGCAGAGGAACTAACTAGCTTTAACTCGAGAATCTGGAATTGAAGATTGTGCCGCCAGCAGGAACATATATGGTGCAAGGAATACCCTTGACCCGGAAGTGCTCAAGTAAAGCATCGATGGAGTGCCTACAATATGACTAACGGTTTGAAACCGTATAAAACCGATCGAGTCTGGACACAATTGTACAATTAGACAGTTACAAGAGGAAGATCATCAAGGGGAGTGAACCCAATACTTAAACCTACTACTTGGTATACGTAAATGACGATCTCTATAAACAGGCTCGGATAAACCATTTGCAGTGACTGAAGATCATGACAAACCAGACATCTGAGATACGTTGAACGAGGGCGATGTCTCACCAGACCAATCCAAACACAATCAGCAGTTGACAGACTTTTGTGCTTCTATTTTTTGGAGGCTCCGTTTGAGGAGTCCATGAATTGTGGAGGTGAACCTTTCAGGTAGCATGCCAGGTCATGAGGGTCTGAGAAGATGCGAGGTTTATCGTGGTCGATAATCTTAAATCTTGCCGGACCTGCAAATGAGAATTGGATGTCTTTTGACTTCAGTTTAAAGCTCAATGACAGGAAGCCTTTCCTCGTTTCAACCGTCTCTTTGGAGAAGTCCTGCATGAAGATTATACGGTCGCCTTCCCAGGTGATATGATGGTTCTTCCTTGCAAATTGTAGAATGGCCTCGGTATGGTGAAATCTAAGAGGTTTGCAGATCAGGGGACGAGGGCCCTTTTTCCTTGGGCGATGAATGTTTGGATTCTGTGAGCTCTGTCCAGCTCCAGTCCGTGGTGGAAGCCATTCCGGTGACTGTTGGGATCCACGCTTCCAGGAATGCCACGCAAGATTCTGTGTCTTTTTCTGATTCTTCCGGCACGCCAAAGATTCGAATTTTGCCCCTCCTATTACGATCTTCTAACTCAGTGTTTTGACGTTTTAGGTCTTTAGTAGTGCTCTGAAGGTGTTGTATGATTTTACACGACTGGGTTGTTTTATCTTCTACGTCGCTTATCCGCTGTTCCGCTTCACTGATGCTTTTGTTCATGGAGTTCATATCCTCTCTGATCGCTGTGAGTTCCAATTGCATGGTATCGGTATTGCCTTTCTTGGATTTGGCCAAGTTGTGGACCTGCGCCAATTTCTTAAGGATCATGTCCAAGTGCTTGTTAAGTCTGGTTTAGCTTTGATAGGTGATTCAGATAAGGATGGCTCCGGTCTTACTTTCTTGTTTTTTATTTTCTCTCTCCGCCATCTTGTAGAAACGTCAGGACCAAGGGGTGATGAGAAGATACAAGGCAAGGCGCTGGGTCGAGAGTGACCCCCTTGTGGCGGAATGTTTATTTCGTGTTGTGTCCGTGTCCGAAGGCAAGGTGTAGAGAGGAATGATGTCACTGATGAGAGGTTATGATCGCCACTGATGAATGGCCAAAGTTGAATTAGAGGAACCGGTTGAGATATTCTATCCTATGCAGGTGTGGACCTTCAGATAGGGAGCCGAGAGGTCGGCCATGAAAGGGCACGGTCATAGAAGATGCAGCCAACCAACGATGTGGGGTGGATTTGAAATGAAGAGTACCTTCACCAGACACAAGCTACGTTGAAAAACTTGTCAATGTCTGTTGTGGTGTGGTCGGCATGGTGACCGCGATATGTAGAAGGCAGGACCGCTGAGGGTAAGTCTCGGCGCCAAGAGTGTCGTGGAAGGATGGCTTCAACAGTTTGAGCCTTGGCGCCGGCTGAAATCTGCTGTGGTGTTAAGAACTTGTGAGTAGGGTGGCAGTTGGTGGTGGTGGTCCCTGGTCAGATTCCGGCTATCCCATTGACAGGCAGGTTCTGGACTCCGTTATCATGGCCCAGTGAGATGCAGGCTCTAGCAGGTATTGGCAGAGATGTAGGAGTAGGCATCCATCGGCACCTTTAGGGAGGTTTTAACAAACCTAAGACCGGTTTTGGCAGGTTGTAGCAGACCTTTGCAGAAATGGCCGGATTAGGCTGGACTCAGTACGTTTTGGCAGATTTTAACAAGCATTTTATATGTGAGGCTGTGAAGGGTAAGCAATATGCGCTGTGAGGACGCCAGGCTTAGAACATGACCCCCTGCTGTGGACGACATTCAACTACACTTCACTCTCAGTGCGCCGCCTTCTTCTCGCCATTATGAAGTCAGGCAGTGTGGAGGCGATATCGTGGGTATAGCTTGCGAGGCAGGTTCAGCTCTGTGGATGCAGGCAGGAATGGGGGAGTCATGCACTCGGTAACTGGAGAGGAGCGGCTCTCACACTGGTGCATAGGCAACGGGAGTCACAGCCGTGTATCTGCCATTGCAGGGTCAGGCAAGAGATCGTCGTAAGGCAGGTGAGTCTCCTTTCGTATTAAAGCCTTAAACCACACGCTATAAACGAACAGCGCCCCTCTGGGATTGATGGTGGATCGCCAGCGATCAAAGCGGTGTTAGGCGGTGGCCAGCAGGCGGGCAAACGGGGCTAGGGTTCCATGCTGGTCGGCGCCACTTTCAGGATCGGCCTCGATGCAGCCAACGGCTGCATACAGGTCTCAAACTCAGGATCACTGCATTCCAAGCCCATAAAACTGGTCCCTGGGTGTGCTGTGCATTAGTTGACACCTCGAAGCTCAAGGTTGATTGTTTTAGTCTCCTGGAGACCTCAGAGTCGCTATCTTGTGCGACGCGAGATGGATTCAGGCGGCCATCTCCACCGCCGTCCAAGCCACGCCCCCACATTACAAACCTTGTTAACCACATCCAACAGATTATAATATTACTTGTAAGGAGTCAGCCGAGGACCACCAGGGGCCTCTTACACACGCTGGACACCACAAAATCTTCATGGAACTTTTGTCCGCTGTCACACCATGTGAGCTGGATTTTTCAGCTAATAGTTCCCTTTTCTTAAACGATTCGTGAGTGCTATAAGATCTGTTACCCTTCCTGTGGAAGCGGATTATTAAAAACCCACTGGTGCAGGGGTCACCCTTCATCCACTGGTTCTAAACAAGTAATGAGGAATCGACACTGGAGTGAAGTACAAACCAAAGATCATTTATTAGCATTCATGAATGGGGCTTCATCCGGTAAACACCATAGAGCTACTCAAGGAGGAAGCACAGTGAATGATGGTTACATGGGTTTTTATAGCAACAGATCACAAACCAGTAACTTCCAGCCGTAAATAGGGCTGTGGGAAAAACACACAAATGAGGTAACGGTAAATATCAACAGCCTTGTGCAATCGTGTCATCGAAGGCTGCACCACAAGATATGCTCTTTGGGTAAACTTTACTTGAGGCTTTACCATTGTCTGAAAAACCCAGAGCAGACGTTGACTGTTCTTTTGCACTGGCTCCGCATGTATACATAGCCTACAATACCCCAATCCAGATTCTTTACCAATGTTCTTGCAAGTGTGATGTAAAGGATAAAGCCGGGGCTGAAAGTAGGGCAGGGGTGAAAATAGATGATGCATAGCTCAATCAAAAAACGAGAGAATTGGATTATAAATTTCAACGTTCTCACTTGTTTTTGTAGTACTTGGGGCTCAGTAGACACAAGAACTACATTTCAGCTCCCCTGTTATGTGTTTTTAATTGTTCTGACATGCCCCAGTCAGCTCAAAATAGGCATTTCCTAGCTAAAATGCAATTTGACTTTATTTTGTACTAACATATTTTTTCTAGTAAACTAAAACTTGGCTTCATAAGATGCTTCTAGGATTGTGCAAGATTGAAAAGTTCCTTTCCCCCCCCCTTACTACATGGCAATATAAAATGATTCATTAACCGAGAATGTGCTTTAAAGGAGATTTTCAAGTTTAAACCTTTTAAAATAACTTTTGGATTATACCGGACTGAATTAGTCTAATCCGTTAGGACAGCGTGAGGACTTGTGTCCTATATTGGGGTTTTTTGGGTGAAATTAGATCGACTACTTGCATTTCACTGGGGCCCTAACCTGGAGAGTAATTGTCAACTTTCAGTAATTTAATTCAGCTATAACTATATTTTTTCTGTCATTTTTCTACTCTGTTCTGAAAAAGTGTTAATCCCTCATTTGCAGATGTTGACGTGGGTTTGCCAATTAGAGAAACATAAAAACCTTCTAACCTGCCTGTCCTGTAAATCTTAGCAGTGCGCAAGCTGAATCCTGTCCACAGCTAATGTGTCTTCAAAGAGGATGTTTTTTGGGATAGGAGGTGGTGTGCAGGCAGCAGGAGTTTACTTTCCACTGCGTGTGACTTGCCTTAACTATTTTAAAATTTGAGATCCGCAGTGGCCAAAGGGCTGGATCAGTCCTGTCTTGCAGTACCAGGGACAAACCATGCATATCAAATCGCTTGTGGTCCTATAAACCTCCTGACTGCAGGCCGGGTTGCTTTTGATTTTCTGGTGTTCCCTGTGAGCTATTTATGATCTGGTTCAAATTTAGGTCCCCAATCTAACTAGCTCCAAAACTTGAAGGAGAGCTTGATGCAGGTGGATGTCCTTCATGCGCTGCCCAACACGTTTGCTGAGGCCTTCACTCCCCTGTGTGAAGGTATGAGCATGCGAGGTCCACCAAAGGCATGAATGAAGGTGGTAAAAGTAGTACCACCGATACATCACTCGTGGCTTTGAATTGTGCTGCCACAATAAACTGTCTCTTTACTTGTACAGACGCACGGAATAACATTCTGAATCCTCATCACTGATAGTCTCCGTTTCTGCAGCAGTTTCCTTGTGGTAATTGCTTCTTGGTGCATGCATTGTAACATCATTTTCTATTGAATTGTTAGTTTTGCCTTCTACTTCTTTGTTTTTTATTTCTGAGGGGATTGGTGTATAACATGTCTGTAGTTTGCTTTAGTAGTGGGTTGAAAGCTGGCTCCAAAAAGTGTTGCAAACAAAAAGTGTATGTTCTTTGGCTGCCTGTGCTCCTGCCTTTCATTACAGGTTGTGGGTACCTTTCAAACCTTGGCGAAGTGTTTATGGAACATTTCTAAAGATCCATTTGTCTTCATTCTACTTCTAGTAGTGCTCCATATCTGTGTCCAGTGTATGTCACGTTGCCTGCTGGTGGTCTCAATGTCTTCCCTTTCTGACTGTTGAGTTTTTAGGTCGAGCCTAGGCAGCGCGCATGCTCTGTCTGCAAGACACGCTGTATCTCCTCTTTGGACTTTGAGCACGCCCATTCATTTCCATTAGTTCTTTCTTGTGCTATTCACAACTGCTGGCTTTTGATTGGTGCATTGCTTGTAACTGTACCTCCTTTGGTGTTTGGTTCCCGCCCATCAGATTTCACTGATTTGTTCCTTCTGTGCCATCCAACGCATTCCTGATTGCTCCTGGTTGTCCATTGCAACCCGTAGCGTGTCAGGATATTTTTATTTTATTGGCATTCCTCATTTTGTTTCCTTGCCATTGTTTTAGTAACATATCAATCATAGAGTATATGCATTCTCCTATTTAAAATTTTTTAAGGCACAGTTTTACAGATGCTCCGACTTAAACCTGGTTCCCCAGGTTCAATGTTGGCAGCTCTGGAGGTTACACCACAGCCTTTCTCCTGCTGGTCATAGGCATGTGTTTGGCTGCAACTTTCGTTTGTTAAAAATTATAATTTAACCGGGTTCAAACCACATGCCATCTCCCAGAAGATGGCATATCTTGTTTGTGACGTCTGGAGAGTAGAGGAGAAGGCTTTGTTTTCAGGGCTTCTGAGTACTGACTGTAGTGCAGAACCTCTACTTTTATGGTGGCAGTAGGCTACAGAGCGAATTCCTCCATAACACAGTATCTACAGCCCTAGGCTGTAGTGCAACGGGGTGAAAAATAAAAGCTGTGGCATGTTTTGAAGGTCTGTTTAAAAGCGTAGATACCTGGCAGCTCAAACTTAAATTTTTATCTAGCAAAATTGTTTAACATTGCATTGTAAACATTATGTTATTAATGCAAAGAGCATTCCAAGCTTAAAAACTACTATGGCATAAAATTGTGTGATCTGATTTTTAACAGGCTAATGTGCTGCATGGCCAAACACTTATAAGGTCCCAAAGGCGAGACCTATTGGCTATGCCTGTGCTTGTTTTGCTCGACATTGTCTCTCACTCTTAGACGAGATAAGGAGGGATTGAGATTGGGATGTGAAGCTCTCTACTAATATCCTATTCGTGAATGTCTAGTAACTGCGTAAGCTAGAGCAGCACTCACGAAGAGCAGAATTGGTTCGGACAGGTACAGGAAGTAATTCTTCTACCTCAAGAAACTCAGCCAGAGACTAAGACTGGAGTGATTTTTCCATTGGCCTGAATCCCGTCTAAGCCTTTGGAGTTTCCTCATGTTGAAGCCAGGTGATGGTTGACCAAATGTAGGTTACGTTTTTTTTAAATGGTTTGTATCCTCCATTATTCCCGCCTGAGGCTCCACAAGACTGCAGCAGGCTGCATCATTCTTTGCTGTGAAACTCTGTTGCTATATTTAACTGTAGGCCCGGCATCTGGAAGAGCACCAGCCCCATCTTTCCTCAGTCTAGCCAACGCAGTTTAAGCAGATCGATCATTAAGTATCTGTTAGTTGTGCTCCAAGACCTTTGTCAGCTCTTCAATGGCACTCCTTCAGTGGTTCTTCGCCCTGCTCACTTCTTTGTCTATACCCATCCCTGAGCACACGCTTTCACATGAGGCTTCGCATCGGGGTACCAGTCAAAGAACTTTTCACTGCACATGAATGCCACGTGCAGGGCTGTTTAAATGATCATTAAAAAGAAAATACTGATATATAAAGTGGTTAAATGTATGAATGCACGTTGAAGTGTTTAGAACGGCCTCATCTTGTAAAGGCTGTTAGGCTGCTGCCCTATATGTGCTGCAACCCGCAATTGTAGTTGGATATTACTTGTTCCACCTATCACTAAAATTGAAGCTACACATTTGTCCTATAAAATCTACTACCCAGTGTTGGGCCTTTTTCTTGGGACCTGAATCAGCAGGTGAATCTTATGTGCTAGCATTGGTGATATCTATAAGCAATGCTTGCTAATGATTGCAGAGGTCCCCGGAGACACCAGGTCACTCATCCGTGGTTAGTACTGTCTGTCTAATTAGAGATAATCTTCCTTTAAAACTAATCATAAGATTTATAAATCCTAGCAATTGGTAAATCACAGCTTCATTGTGGTTAGTTTGGCACCTTCTTTCCACGTGTTCTTTCAAATTCAATGGCTTTTATGTTTGTCTGCCTTTATAGGCTCCAATGTACCTTGCCCATATTTTTACATGAACTGTACCAAATCTACACGTAGCAGGTGTTCCATCTGCATTTCGACAGATTGGTTGAAAAAGCCTCTTTTGCACTGCTTTCTGGCTAGTTATGAGCTGGACCTCAAGGGCCTGGTATTATTCGGTGACTTCCATAAGCACAAAAGATCAAATTGTAGTGTTGTAAAAAATAATTCTACGTTTTTATGTTGCCTCCTCGGAGAACTTCTTTCTACCCATTGAAGCCAGTGCTTGTTGTCCAGCTTAACTGGCTCAGAGGGATTGATGGACTTCAGTAACTACAGTTTAACAAATATTTTATCTCTTCTAACTAAAAGAATTATTAACCGTTAGCAAATTCAACTGCGCGCTAGAGATCCTCTACCAGATACAACTTGTTCTAAGAAAGTGCCTTGTGTGGTGCCATTATTCCTTAACTGATTAAAACTGAGGACTGCCACCTTCAACAATTCATAGAATTGTTACAAAAATAAGATTCTATTATTTCAAAAGGCTAGAGATGCTTGGAAATAAGTTTTGCTGTAGGGAGCTTTAGCCTGCTTTAAAAAAAAAAAATGTTTTTATTAGCGAGGCATGTGGGAAAATGCCAAGAAATGCATGGCTCGTTGCAGGTTTTAATACATGCGCATCTCAACAGTGTGACCAGTAGGTTACATTACGAACTGGGAAAGCAGACTTGGGCGTTTTGTTCATTTTAGTGCATGTTTCGGTTACTTCCTTGTCAATCTACTTTTTCCTCTGGAGAGGGTCTACAGAGGAATGTGCTGCTAAAACATTCATAATCGCACGCTCTGTGTATTAAGATTTTTTTTATTTTTTACTAGCAGCCTGTCCCGACCTTGTCCGGGAGCAACAGGCTTCCCCGCCCGACATTGTCCAGCAGCTCAGGCGCCGCTCCTCCCGCCTGTCCACAGCTTGCACCGCCGCTGGCCTGTCCGCTGCTCCTCACATCACCGCTCCTCTCCCGCGCCATGTCCGCCTCTCCCTTACCTCAGCCGCCGCTCCTCCAGCCTATCCGCTGCTCGCACTGCCGCTGGCCTGTCCGCTGCTCCTCACGTCACCGCTCCTCCCCCGCGCCATGTCCGCACCTCCTCGTCGCGCTCCTGGACGCCGCTCCTCCCCGCGCTCCTGACGTGAGCATGCACGCCGCCGCCGGTGCTACTTCGGAGGGACTACTTTTTTTTTCTTTCTGTACATTTTTTAAATAACGTTTCTTTATTTTATTTATATAGCCTATAACCATCTACACACCCTGACGATTCTAACGGTGTATCGGGTGTGTGGATTGGCGCTGTGGTTCCCGAGTTTACCCGCCTCAAAGGCTGAAAGTTCTTCCTTTATTATAGTAGTATAGATAAATCTTCTTATTAAACAGACTCGACAACATGGTAAGGTTCACAAAGGTCCATACCAATGGCACAGCGAAAGTAAGTACACACACAGATACAATAGGATAGTGCATTGGAAATCACGGGGAGGGGGGGGTCATCACTGTCCAGTGTCACAATGAGGGGTACAAATGTTTCCACAATAAGAATTCCAGGGGGCCCATATCTTGGACCATTTCCGGGGGCTACCTCGGGCCGTATATACAGTCTTTTCTCTCAGCATGCACCAATCAAGGTCTTTTTCCCAATCTGCAATTGTGGGTGCATGCAGGGCCCCCCAGAGCTGCATTATGTTCCTTTTAGCAATCCTACATCTGAGTGTGACCCATTGTGTGGTGTATGTTTAGGTTGGTCTGTCCCCATATGTTAAGGAGGCACCTGGGCGCTTCTGGCTTAATCTTGAACTCCAGCGTTTCACTCATGACTGCATGTACCTTACGCCAATATTCCTGGATTGGTTCACAGTACCATATAATGTGTACAAATGTGCCTTGTTGAGTGCATCCCCGCCTACACGATCTGTCCGTCTGCCTGTGTATCAGCTGGGGACCTGTCACATAGATTCTATGGAGGATCTTTAACTGCACAAGCCGGAGCTGCGCCGGAATCTCAACCATTTTGGGGGAGGAGATCGCCATCTGCCAATTTTCGTCATTTAGCTCAATGTCGTCTCCAGTCCATTTCTTCCTCCGGGATAATAGGGGATCGCCCATGTTGTTAATAAGTTTTCGGTAGGTTAGGGAGATTGCCCTTTCGGGCAGGTGGCCATCTAGCAATCTGTCCTCTAGTGGGGCGCTATCTGGTGAAGAGGAGTCCCCGGGAAAAACTGTCAGTAATGCGTGGCGGACTTGCAGATATCGGAAAAGCTCAGTCTGCCAGTGAGTGTTGTCATTGGAGAGCGGCGAAAGGCTTCACACCCCCTGCGTCCCATAGGTTCCTAAATGGGACCTAATTGTTATCTCCCATATTATCGAAACATTTGGAGTTACCCAGATCTCCCAGCTTTTGTGAATCCCACAAGGGAGGGGCAAGGGTCAACCTGCTGTTCAGCCAAGTGATTTGTTTGCAGCATGCCAGATCTTGACAATATGGTTGGTAGGTCCAGTAAGTGGATATCTGTCTAGTTTGGAATGAAGTGCTCGAGTGTAGGCCCCGTTCGGAAGGATCCAGCGATCCATACGGAACCCTGGGTTGTCGGATGGCCGTGGGTGCAGTGGTTTATTGCTGTGAGGTGTGCTGCCTAGTAGTTTTTTTTTTTTTTTTACGTCGGGTAGCCCAATTCCACTGTCATACCTGCTGAGCGTGAGTTTTGGTAAAGCAATGCGAGGTCTCCCACCCCATAAAAGGTCCTGTTGAAGCCCTTCAATTTCCTTGATGTAAGAATTTGAGACAGGATCAACCGAGTTTTGTAGGGCATAGAGGAAACTGGGCAGAGACATCATTTTTAAAAAAGGGCCGCCTTTCCTAGTAGGGAGAGTGGGAGCGACTGGCAAGTTGTGATGTCACATTTGAGTCTCTGCAGGGAAGGGACAAGGTTACGGGCGTATCTAACCGAGGGGTCAAGAGAAATGAATATGCCTAGGTATTTGAAACCTTTTGGGTAGGGGGGGGGGGGGGGGCTGCTGAGTACAAATAGGAGGGGATTTTGCCATTTGACTCGCAATCCAGAATATCTGCCGAAAACGTCTAGGATATCTAATACGGCCATCAAGGACATTTTGAGGGAAGTGAGAAGGATATTGTCCGCTTATAGGGAGATACGGTCTTCCCAGTCTTCATGACCCTCGCATCCCTCGGATCATGACATCCTTCCGGATCCATGCTGCAAGAGGTTCGAGGGCCAGAGCGAACAGTTAAGGAGAAAGAGGACATCCCTGCCGTGTTCCTCTACTAAGTGTGAAGGTATCAGATTTTTTTATTTACAACCACCTGCCCCATGGGTGCACTTTACAACAATCTCACTCATCTGCGGAAAATCGGGCCAAACCCTAGTTTTGTGAAGATACGGCCATTCAAGTGTCCAGTCATAGTGGCATCTAGGGAAACTATGACCATCTTCACGTATGGTCAGTGCCCTACCCAGTACTCTGTGCAGATTTAGGGCAGTGTTCCTCCTTTGCATAAACCCCGATTGGTCAGGATGTACCAGGTCCCCTATTAGCTGTATTCAGATTTTAAGTTTGCTGTGTTTAGAATATTAATGGAACGGGAGGTAGGGGTTTTGTTCCATAGATGTCAGTTGGCGATGGTGGATTTGTCGTTTGTGCTGTCTGGCACCTGAAGAATAAATCTACTTTGCCCACTCCTTTCTCTACACGTTCTATGCCGCTCAGAACTCATCACAATGTTTTTTTTTTCTTACGGAGTTTTTTTGATCTAGCGCAAACTTGTCCTGAAGGTATTTGAGTGCTTTACGCATGCATCAGGTGCATTACATGAGGACACATTAATTTTTGTTAAGCATAGGGAGATTAAGTGACTTGTCCAGAATCACAGGATGTTGCGCCTCCTTGCCTAGATTCGTACCTGGTTCCCCAGATGTGAGAGAAACTGCATTAGCCGTTGTCACCAAATTGTAGGGGAGAGGAGTTGGGCTGAGTGTATCTCCAGACAGCACCTATAAATGGCACGGACTAGAGCTTCATCATCCGGATGACGGGAAGTAAAGGTAATGAGAGGGCACAAATTGCGCATAGTTATACTGTCGACCGGTGTTCCAACACGTCTGTCTTATAATTCAAGCCTCATTTGCCGTCTCGCAACCTCTATTGCACAGCAACAAGACTGTCCCCAAGTGCATGCTCCTGCTGACGGCCTCCACTGATGGAAGTGTAGATGGAGTGCGTTGTTGGTTTGGTAGTACTAAAGGGAGCTGTTGGGAAGCAAGAATAGAGGAATGAGATGAATGTCATAAGAGAATTAAGGAACTCCTTATGTAAGGATTGCCTGAAAAAGAGTAAGGTGAATGATGACCTTCAGTCTTTTCATTAAGTCGAGGATGATGCCATATTAAGCGGAAATTTTATTGGCTCCCACATCTTGAGCTGAGACCTTGATTTATTTCGACCCATCAAGGATATATTGGCACTTTGCTGGAGTTTGAAGCCCCTCTGATAATTGACAGGGATTTTAACTTCTAAGTATTAAGTTGGATAGATCCTCACCCCGCACCCAAATTCATGTGCCTCAAGTTAGAGCCTGCCTCTTTAGTATGTTGGGCAATTTAAACCTATGCGATGTATGGCGGAAGAAAAATGGAGACGCAAGGGACTATTCTTATTCAATTTTCTTGACCTTGTCCACTTCTGAAAGATCCATTAACAATCCTTGAGCAGTGGAAGAATATTTGCCTATTCATATATAGGATCTTGGAGCAATAGAAGTAATCATGGAACTCCCTTCAAGTTCCTCAGTTGGGAGATGGACTCTGAATAGAAGACTGCTTTTACAAACCGATGTTCTGGATCAGATTAAACTAGATTTGGTTGTCTTCTTTAACCAAAACTTAGAGTCTGCTCCCTTACATTTCGTTTGGGACTCATTCAAAGCCTGGCTGAGAGGGAGGTTGAAGGGAGCTGCAGCAGTCTGGGTCAGACTAGAAAAAGAAAAGAGAGCCTCATTGGAGGAGCGGCTAATAAAGGATGAAGCAAGTTTAAAGTTTGATTAGGCTCAGGGGGAGGAAAAAGAAAACCTAGTGGGCAAAGTTGAGGATTTGCAACGGGAAAATAGGCTGGCAATGGAAGGAATTATGTTACAAACATAGAAAGAGTAAAATTTTGTCAAGGTGCGGACTGTGGAAACTTTTAGCAATGAAGAGCAGAATGGATAGGTCTCAAAACTTAGTCAGAAGGATCAGACTTGAAAGTGGTGGGAAGCCTTTTGATCAGTTGTCTGACAACATGGGCGAGAGAGTCTGAGTTCTGTAAATTCTTTCAGGACTTGTACAAGGAGGATTTAAAGTTAGATAAGCTTGCCCTAGATCAATGGCTTGCTGGAAAATAGGTTCCAAAGTTGAATTCTGAAAGTTTATCGCTGCTTAATCAAGATATAACAGGGAGTGAAATTGTAGAAGCCCTTAAGAAAATCAAGCAAGGCTGCAAGGCGAAGCTGCAGGCCCAGACGTTATGCCTAATGAGATCTATAGCATACTAGCTGATGAAGACATCCCCATATGTTTGACTATTTAATGACATTCTGAGAGGGTCCTCTTTATTGCCAGATTCTTGGAAAGGGGCAGCCATTACACGGATTATAAAACCCGGTAAAGATCCTTCACAATGTTAATCTTACCGTCCGATTATCATTGTTGAACTGCGATTTTATAAAAAATTTACGGTAATTCTCAACTTCTGATTATGTAAAATCGCAGGGGCTATAATACACGAAGATCAGAAGGGTTTCCTCCCCGGGAGTCAAAGGAAATATCTTGTTCTTACCTTAGTTGGCGCAATAGATTTGGCAACGGTGGGTAAAGTACCTTTTATCAATTATAATGCTGGATGCTCAAAAGCCTTTGGGTCAACTGGTGTTATCTTTCTAGAGTATTGAAGGCTTTTGGGTTTTATGGGATCTTTAAGTTCTTAAATTTCTACAAAGATCCCCAAGCTCACATTTAAATCTCTCCGCTCCTATATCATATGGCGTGGCACCAGACTAGGTTGCCCGCTGTCTCCTATTCTTTTTAATTTATATATTGAGCCATTAGCACAAAGTCTAAGGCTAAATAAAAAAATCCCCTTCACCGCAAATGGGGTTTCAAGAAATTAGCAGTGTATGCTGATGATTTGATACTTTTTTACCTCTAACGTTAATAAAGTCCTACCCACTCTATTCAGGGAAGTGAAGTTTGTTGGGAAAATGTCAGGGTATGAGAATAATAGTAGTAAGACCGAAATCATGACTTGGAACTCAGAAGCGCATGGGTTCAGAGTATCAAGGGAGTTAAGGTATGTAGGAATAACCATCAAACAAGATTTAAAAGGAATAACCATCAAACAAGATTTAAAAGAACTCTCCCAAATAAATATATCTAGGGTCTCTAAGGAGGTTAATATTCTTTTGAAGAGATGGCAGAATCATCTACTTACACACTATGGGAGGTCTAACCTGGTTAAAATGTGTTTATTTTCCCTAAGTTCGCTTACCTTTTTGATAATATCCCCCTGACTTTTGATAAAAACCTTGAAGTAAAATTCATGGAAAGAATCTCTGATCCCCTTACCAGCCTAGATAAAAGGAGACTATTGTGGAAAAAGCTTAGACAGAAGTTTGCACACGGTGGCCTCGGTATACCAGATCTACAATTATGTTGCTGGGCATTCCAATTTCCAGACGAGATGACACCTTGATTGGTCGTATGTTTAAGGCCATTCTGTGCGATAGGCCAGTCAAGGGTTTCATGTACAAATTCGGTGCCCCTAAAAAAAAATGTTTAAGTCTGCCTGAAGGTTCTATACGCTGCTGCCAAACTATGGTGCGACTGCAGTGTAACTTTAGGTATACCCTACTTCAGCAAGTAGGCCCCTGTGTGGTACTCTCCGGGCATCCCTGAGTACCTAAATGACGCCTTATCTCAACCTTTAAAAGAGGCGGGAGCTCTGCGTTCGGGCTATCTAATTGAAGGAAACAGTTGTCTGCCTTGGGACACTTGGAAGAACTTAACGAACGGCAGGCTCTCCAGATTTAAATAATACCAAATTTCAACCTGGTGCAAGAACCAACATTGGCACTTCCCCAGAGACACCGCAATGGAGGACGATCTCCAAGATCCAAACCCAAGAAAAAAGGAGATGGCTCTCTGGTATAATCATCTCCTTGTTGCTGCAGACAGGAAGCTAGATCATCCTCATTTGGTCTGGGAGAAGTGCTTGCCGGATGAAGAGCTGCAAACTTTATGGCAAATCTCTTTAGATAAACTATACCCTTTAATCATATCGGTTGCACTAAGGAAGAACAATCTTTTTACCCTTCATAGGGTAAATTGGTCTCCGCCTATGATATCCAAAATAAGGGGAAGAGGAGATGCCAGATTTACAAGATGCCTGATCCACAAGGCGGATGACATCCACATGTTTTCTACTGGTCTAATCCACATGTTTTCTACCTGTCCAATGTTGAAAGAATATTGGGACAATGAGGGTAAGACCTTGTTGGAAGCGCTGGGCAGAGGTGTGGAGGTAAGCCCTACTCTAATCTTTTTTGGCATTGCACAGCCTTCAGAGGGTGAGGCGGACTTTACGGGTGAACAGTTTAAACTAGTGTTTTACTTAATTCTCTTAGCAAGACGAGAAATATGTAAAAGATGGCGCCAGGCAGACCCTCCATCCTGGAGGGGATGGTGGAACTCAGTAAGATTTTTAAAGACCTAGATCAAAAGGTTAACTCCTATATTAATAGAAATGAGCTCTGGCTTTTCTGGAAACTACTAGACTCCGAGTAATTGGTATGGCTGGTATGAACTGTCCAATGATTACATCTTTTGGTCAGCTTATGATGTGCAGCATTGGCTGGTTCCTATAGAACATCAGCTGATATCAGACCCCAAGATATAAGCAATTGGTTGGCTAGTACCAAGAAGATGCTTATACTAAATTATGGACGTTATATGAGGACAACAAAAAAAATATTTTGGCATGACTGGCACAAAAAATATTTGCATATAAATAGTGGCCCGATTGGATGCTGAAGTGAGTTGCATATAGGCAGGTATGAGTTGTCAAGAAGCAGATTAGACCATCGGGCTGTGAAATACTCTCATTCATCCAGTAAGATTTCCTGATTGCCCTTAGGAGAAATGGAGTTTGGATATTTTTGGTCCCATGTGTAATCTTGAGGCTTAGAGGAGGTTTATCCTGGTATTAGTAGACTATTACTCAAAATGGGTGGAGTGTACATTTGTAAGGGAACCCAATAGGTTTTCAGTAATTGGGAGATTGAAAGACCTGTTATGCAGAGAAGGCAGCCTTAAAGTCATTGTCACAGACTATGTAGTCCACTTTACATCGCATTCAATGCAAACCTTTTTGAAATCTTTTGAAGTTAAAAAATTGTCTGTCGCCATGTGTAGTCTGCAGGGAAACTGTATGGTTGAAACAGTAAATTGAATGTTAAAGGAGACTATTCAGTTGGCTATCACAGCAGGTGAGGAGGTGATTGAAGTCCTGCAAGAAAGATTATGGAGTGATCACAAAACTCCACACTCTTTTCTACTACTTCTCCTTTTGTACTACTTAAAGGCTGCTCTGGAACGTGCAAAGTAAGTCCTAGTTGGATGTTGAAACACGAGCGTACACACACTACCAGATTTGGGACAGGTGCATGGTAAGATGGAAACTCCTCTATTGATAAGCAAATTGATGATATGAAGAGGATAAAGTGAGAGCGGTACATTTTCATGTGAACTATGTGGTCCAGGTGAAAAAACCTTTTAGCTGTCAAGAAAAATTCTAAATTCCTCCTCTCCCTCTAGCCCCAGACAAAAGTTATCAGTGGCTTGAAACATGCTGTATTGTTAGAATATGGCGGAGCAAAATAAGTGTAGCCCTAGTTGGCCATAAGGATAATGCAATTGCATGAAGTTAGTAAGGAGAGGATCCCCCAAACGGAGTGGTGGAGGTTGGTGGTGCAGGAGGGACAGGTGCAGTTAAAAGAGTTGTTTGGGGGGGCGCAGCGGTTGATGTGTGAGCGGAAGGTGTGGGGCAGGTGTGATGTGGGTGATACTGCGGATGGTGTTGTCTCCGCAATGGAAAGTATGAGACCAATGCAACTACCATATTATCTGAAAAATTTTGTATTGGAAGAAAAGTGTTCGGATTTAGTTTCAGTTAGCTTCTGGGTATGGGTTGTAGGTTTTGCCATGGGTGTTAGTGAAGTTAGTCCTTGTGTAGTGTATGTTGGTCTTGTGTTTGGTCTGGGCATTTTGTAATCGGTCATTGGCTATGTAGGTTTTCGTTGGAGTTTTGTGTTGGATGTCTCTAGGTCATTTGTAGTGTTTGTATAAGGGGGAGGTCTCTAGGTCATTTGTAGTGTTTGTATAAGGGGGAGGATTTGTTGTTTTTAGGTCTCGCCTGTCGATGCGCATGCGCATCGAGCAAGGCGAGAGTATTGCGAGTTATCCACTCTTTATCCACACTGCAAGGAATCGTGGCGATTCCTTGCAGTGCCCGTGACTTTTAAGGTCAATGCGCATGCGCATTAAGCTTATGCGCATGCGCATTGACCTTAAAAGTCACGGGCGCGTGCATGTCCCCTCTCCGCCCCCTCCCCGTTCCGCCCCCTCCCCTGTTCCGCCCCCTCCCCTTCCCGCCGTGTCGCATTTCTCCTCCCCCCTCCCCTCTCTTCCCTCCGGCTTGTTTGTTTATTTGAGCCGCACCGCCCCCTCCCGCCGTGTCGCATCTCTCCTCCCCCCTCCCCTCTCTTCCCTCCGTCTTGTTGTTATGTCTGATTTTGCCAACTAAGCAGTAGTTGGAAAACTTGTTTACTGCGCAGTCGTCATATTTCTCGTTACTGTAGTACAGTGGAAATTTCCCTGCCAACACTCTATCTGTTGTTTAAATCACAGAGTCCGTGCCTCTATCAGTCATCTTTCCCACCGGGGAGTTTCACTTTTTATAAAACCCTTGTCATATACCACAGACCAAACCTGTGACTCATGGGCGCAAAAAGTTACCAAAACCTGCCCGGAAGCATTAGAACACGTGCCACTTTAAAAACACTGCACTCCTCTGTCCTGCACACATGATGCACACTAAGGGTTTATTTACTTTGGGGAGACTCGCCTGTTTGAGCAATGTTTAGGAAAGGTCGAGCTTCTTCTGGGTCTCGATGAGTTTGTCATGCAGTCGCTTCCGTTTCCAGTCCAAGAACCTTCTACGCTGGCGGTTAGCTTGCCACCCCACCAGCACCCCTGAGGCAAAGGCGAGAGTTACGGCAAGATACAGGCTACGCTCCGACACATCACCCATGGCGGTCCCTTCTGTCTATGAGCCCGCCTACTGTCGCGCCGTGCGCCCCGGCAGCTCCGACTCCAAGGTCACCGAACACGGTTCTACTCAAACGGCTGTTTGTATACAAAGTAATAGCTCACAGCGCACAAGACATCCCGGAGCTCACCGCCATCTTGGAATGGTGCCGTTTACTTCAGTGGCAACGGAAGCCTTGTAATGAATTGCTCCAAAAAGTGAACATTTTCTTCCCCGGACCCCCCATCGCCCTTTAAAGACCCCGTGCAACTGGGCTATGGAGCAGCAAGCAGTCCTTTTCAGCTCAAGAATTAAGCAATCAGCCTTGTCCTGGCGACTTCATGCGCGCTCTCATGGCACAATATTATCCGTGGCGATAAAAATCACCCCGCAAACAGATATTTCTTTTGCAGCGCCCTCGTTCTTCCAACAAACCCCCCTCCACCCCATTCGCTCTGCCTGGTAATAAGGTGGCTGTTGAAAAGAAATCAAGACAGGCAGGCATTTTAACCGAGCAGATGAGAGCTGTCCTCAGCCCCCCTCCCCCTCATAAATTCTTTGTATGTGGTCAAGGAGATGCTGACGAGGTAAGGTCCTGTCGATGGCAGGGGGGAAGCAGGAGAGAAAGGCAGCCAGAGCCTCGAAGCAGAGGGCTGCTGCTGGCAGTGCAGCCTGCTGGGCCGGGTCACTCTGTGTTATCAGGCTGCATGTACAATGTCATTTTCCTGACGCCCCCACCCTCTGTATATTTGGCCTCCATTTTCTCCAGTAAGGATGAATGACAGCTTTACTTACAGATTCTCCAGCACAATATGATGCTTTTTTGACAGCCTGTCTTTCAGATGCAGCTGAGTCCGGAAATAGAGAAAAAAAACATGCAGTTCTGCTTTTTTTCGCTCCCATCTGCTCATGGCATGCGCAGTGTGCTAAAAATTCATTCTTTATGTATGTCAAATGCAGGAATCAGTCTTTGGCGTTGAATTAAATGTTAGTGATCGCGTTTCATTGCATTCATTTTTATGTCAAATGCAGCCGGAAATAAGTCTTAGTTTTTGAGGTAAATGATAGTGGTCGCATTTCATTGAATGCACTCCCTTTTCCTACATATCAACTTTTTCTGCATCCTGTTCATATGAACAGGCCAGACAGACATGGTTTCTCCTGTGGGCTCCCTCTGTCCCCTCCCAGCAGCCCAGTAACAGCTTCTCTGTTTATGAAAACAGTGCCTTTTTTATGCCTCTCCTAATCTACTAGGGATGGGGGAGGATAATGCCAACAATGCAACCCCTCACCCTAACTCACCCTCACTCACCCTCAACCCCTCACCCTCACTCACCCTCAACCCCTCACCCTCACTCACCCTCAACCCCTCACCCACACTCACCCCCACTCACCCTCACTCACACTCACACTCACCCACCCTCACTCACCCTCACTCACCCTCACCCTCACCCTCACTCACCCTCACCCTCACCCTCACTCAACCCCTCACCCTCACTCACCCTCAACCCCTCACCCACCCTCAACCCCTCACCCTCACTCCCTCACTCACCCTCACTCACTCACTCACCCTCACTCACCCTCACCCTCAACACCTCAGCCTCACCCTCACTCACCCTCACTCACCCTCACTCACCCTCAACCCCTCACCCTCACTCACCCTCACTCACCCTCAACCCCTCACCCTCACTCACCCTCACTCACCCTCAACCCCTCACCCTCACTCACCCTCACTCACCCTCAACCCCTCACCCTCACTCACCCTCAACCCCTCACCCTCACTCACCCTCAACACCTCACCCTCACTCACCCTCAACACCTCACCCTCACTCACCCGCACTCACCCGCACTCACTCACCCTCACCCTCACTCACCCTCACCCTCACTCACCCTCACCCTCACTCACCCTCACTCACCCTCACTCACTCTCACTCATCCTCACTCACCCTCACCCACCCTCAACCCCTCACCCTCACTCACCCTCACTCACCCTCAACCCCTCACCCTCACTCACCCTCACTCACCCTCAACCCCTCACCCTCACTCACCCTCAACCCCTCACCCTCACCCACACTCACCCACACTCACCCACACTCACCCCCACTCACCCCCACTCACTCACCCACCCTCACCCACCCTCACCCACCCTCACCCACCCTCACTCACCCTCACTCACCCTCACTCACCCTCACTCACCCTCACTCACCCTCACTCACCCTCACTCACCCTCACTCACCCTCACTCACTCACCCTCACTCACCCTCACTCACCCTCACTCACCCTCACTCACCCTCACTCACCCTCACTCACCCTCACTCACCCTCACTCACCCTCACTCACCCTCACTCACCCTCACTCACCCTCACTCACCCTCAACCCCTCACCCACCCTCAACCCCTCACCCTCACTCACCCTCAACCCCTCACTCACCCTCACTCACCCTCAACCCCTCACTCACCCTCACTCACCCTCAACCCCTCACTCACCCTCACTCACCCTCACCCTCAACACCTCAGCCTCACCCTCACTCACCCTCAAACCCCTCACCCTCACTCACCCTCACTCACCCTCAACCTCATGCTAAAGATTTACAAAAAAACCCATAAACAATTCTAAAAGCACTAACTCTAATGCTGCGAGACCTATTGCATTTCTAATGCTTGTTAGAATGTTGTTAATGGAACGTTGAGGTAGGGGGTCTTGTTCAGCGTTCTATGGAAGTCAGTTGGTGACAGATGCCAGGTTGCCTATGCCTTTGGCTACGTGTGTTATATCACGTTCAGAAGAACTCATCACACAGTGCTAATTCAGACTGTTCTAGGTCCCCAAAGCTCCAAGAATGGTTTGGGGGTAGAAATAGGCCATTTTAATGTATATTAAATTAATGAAAACTGGTTTTGTGCTCCCCTCTTAAATAAACCTTGCCACCATGTGGAAGACTATCATGAGTGTCGAGTTGCGAAAGCCACCCGCTGAATTCGACACTGAATTTGAAGAGTTGATCACCATGTTTTTAGAAGTTTTAAGTACTTGCCGAGTGACTTTGACAAGAAGGTTCAGGACTGGTACAGCTCTAATGGAACATGATACATAGCTTGAAATGGCAAGCCCCTGTTGGGAAATGATGCATTGACTTTCAGCAGAAGGGTGTCTGATGGGTACATTTCTTATTGACTTAAAACAGCAAGTTCCTAATAGCAAATTGTGCATGGGCTTACCAGAAGGGCCCTCGCAAAGCACTGTGCATTAGCTCCTTCATATTCCCAAGATGAACTGATTTACTCCTTCTGCCACTCTAATTCTCATCTTTTGGACTTCGTAGAGCTCCAATGATATAGAACTCTGGAACGAGGAAATATCTCATTGAAATAGCTTTGACGCCTTGTGAAGTCAATGGCACCGGTCTCCGCGTCTTGCATGTTGCCAGTCTAAAGGCACTAGGGCCGTCCGTGGCAGTTTGTGAATTTTTTTGGAGCACTGATCTCCAAACGGCCCTTTCTTTGTGAGGTACAGCTCTGAAACGCCTGTAACGAACACTTGATACAATATTTTAAAATAGTGTTTGCAGACGCCAGACCTTATTAGGTCTGGGGTTTGACAGCTGCCAAATAGGCCTGTTGTGCACAATATACTTGCAGTGAGCTTAGGCACTTCCCCTTTCAACATTTGGCTTTCTACTTCCAGTTTTTTTCAAAGGTTGACCTGTGAGTTTTTCAATCACGTTTCGACTCGGCTCAATGTAATATTTTTCTCACCTAATTCTTTTAGCTGATTGGTGCAGCAAAACAATAGTTAGAATTAATGTCTGAGGCCCTACCTTACAACTACATCCTCTTCGTCATTTCCTCCATGCAGGTTCCTGATACCCCTGCTGTGTCTACTTCACCTTGCGCTCTTGACACAGCATTGCAGAGCCCCTCCCTCTGTCGTGTGTCTCATTTATTGCCACCGGGTCCTCCATCGCTTGTCTTCACCATCGCTTTGCTTGTACTACCCCACCCTTCTCTCACCTGTTGTGCCTTTATGCTACTTCATCCATGGATTGCCTTGTCCAGCAATGTGCTTAAGCCCATCCTAAAATGGCTGCCACACAGTGTATTGCCTGAGCAGTTGGTTGGCCACTCCCTTACAGGCCAACCAGTTCTCTTACTGAGCAGCAGCTGAGTGAACAGAAGCAACTACAGCAGCACAGCAAGCGACGCCCCTGCATCACTTAGTGTCCCCACTGCACTTTCATTCTCTCAGATTCCCTGTACCCTGCCCTCGCCTATTCTCTCGAATGACATTACTGTCCCTCACCTCACAGCTTACCTGCCTTTTCCTGCACCATGCTTTCCACTCTCCTCTTCCCAGCAGCTGCTTCCCTGCTCCTTGTCACACCCAACCACCGCCTCTGCCTAAACCAAAGCTGGTCACCGTTTGGATGTCTTAAAACTCTTTGAGACCGCAGAAGTCTACTTATTTTGGTGAAATGTATAAACAATTTAAATTCCATCTCAATGATAGCTCAAGTGTGCATGCCAGACTATATAATGGTATTTTCAATGTACTTGGACTGCACAGGGGTGTGGAGTTCCTATAGCCCAACGCCCAGGACATATTGTTTGGGGTCAAGGACAACCGGTATGTATGTTTATTTTGTCCTTGGGACAAGTAGGTCCAATCCCCTGCAGCACAACCCCTTTGGATGACATTTTACAGGAACACCTTGTGGATCAGTGAAGGGCATTTTCTGCTATTAAAGGAATATTTTTGTCCATGTGTTAATGCAGTTCGAACTTGCATTTCTGATTCATTAATGCAAAGCCTTTGTTATTAGGGTGAGCGCTCTAAGTAAATATATGCTTGGACTGTACTACTGACAATGACTTGATCATAAAAATGTGCACACGTTTGCAAAGTTTAACAGTATGAGGCTACGTACATTTACATTTATAATGTTCCCAGAATGCCCTCGGATAAATGCAAATATTTGCAGAAGCTTGAAAGCAAGATTGACTATTCTTTGCTTTCAAAATAAAATGTTCACAAACCAATGCAACTAGGAAAAGTTTCAACATTTTAGTTACTGTTAATTTGAAGCATAATTTAGTAAAATGTGTTGCTTCATGCTTGTATTTCCAATAAATATTAATTAGGGAAAATCAGTGTAACCAGTTTCAACAAGATTATGTGAAACATGAAAATAAACCAGCATTGGCAGAGCCAATAGGTCTGACCTTGGGCAGCCTTTTGGTTTTGTCAATGCACATCTTGTTTTGACACAGTTTTTGTTAAACGTTATTATTGTGGGAGCTGCTGGGTCCTCGCTATTATATAAACATTGGCAAAAAGCTAAAATATTTTCATCTCAAAAAGCACACATTTGCGACAGTAGTTCCTGGCACTAAACTAATCTTGGTGTGCCAAAATGCTTCCTGTGAAAGAACAGAATGCTATAACAGGGAAGCCAGCTGATAGAGAAAGATACACTTTTTTCCAAGCAGGTCTTGATTAACACCACATCTAATTAGATGCCCAATTCTTACAGAAAGTCCCAAATGTGCATCTATGGTATATGTCCTTGCATTAATGCAGATTTACGGCGTTAATTAATTCAAAAGATTTTACAGAAGTAGGCCAGGAAATGGTACTGCTAGAAAATACTTGTGAATTCCATTTTAGCACGAGCAAATGTGTATGTAGATTTGCTCATGCGAAAATCTGAGCGTTTACAAGTTCACTTTCCCACCAACCACTTGTTTCCAACTCTGAAAAGTTATACTTCTGCCCTTGTCAAGGAGTAAGTTTCCAACCTTTCTCAGTATGTGAACCGATTAGAGAAGAGCTGGTGAAAACACCTGAAACATGCAAGTTGGTAGGTTAGCACAGACTCAAAAGGGCATTCCAACCTTGAACTGTTGCTTATCGCTACCTCCAATTCCAGTATGCAGATCTGCGCAAAGGTGTCAAAATAAGGAAGTTGCTAGTAGTCAAACCACAAGCCCTTGCATAATCGGAGAAGCAATTATCCGAGCTCTTATATAATGAGATTGCCGCCATATTTTGTTGCCGTATTAACATGGCCCCAAAGGGACAAGCGTATTTTGTTACAGGACAAGTAGATTGAAGAAGCAACCTGTCCCATGGACAAATAGATATTTTATTAAATTCCACACCCCTGAAGCAATTTTCCACCACTTCATAATTTAATTTTTTTTAGTTTTTCTGTGCCGCGGACCATTTTTGTGGTGCTGTTTTGATAAAGAACTACAAGATGAATCTGATTTGGGCTAGAAGTAGGACCTTATTTAAAGAAGATCTAAAAACAAAAGTGAGTATTTACGTGTTTCCTGAAAGTGAAAAGGGGGAGTTTGCAAGTTTCTTTGTAAGTGAGATTTAAAATCTTGGTACTTCAAGTTATAGGAATTATTTGACTTTGTTATTTTTGACTGCTGGAAGTGACGAGTAATTTGATTCAATATGCAGTATTCTGGTTCCTGTCTTTGTAATTAAGGTAACTTCATTTGAATGAGGTAATTGTGCTGAGGGCAGAGCCTTAAGATTTGAAAGATTGGGGTCCGCACGGGGTCCGCGCTCCAAAGGTCCAGTTTCTGTTCTACCTTCTGTGGGGTTTTTTCCCCCCTATTTATTTGTCAGACTCTTAGTCTGAGCGATTCTATGATGACCAATATCTTGGTACTTGCCATAGGTCATTATTTTCAGAATCTGTAACAAAAATATTTTGAACCTGTTTTGCAGTGCAGTGCATCACGTTAATTGCGTGATTTAAATTTTAAAATCTGTTTATGCTCGGGGCAACTAGATTGACAATTTTAGGAATTTCTATTTTGGTTTTAGGTCGCATCATGTAAACAGTGACATTGTCAACTCTTTACTTTGTGAAGTTTTTTGAAGCAGTTTTGGTACATATTCATATTTAAATGTGTCTCTTTTGAATTCGGACTTGCAAGGTCCAAAGTGCCCACGTCTTACTAGGCTATCGATCAAATCTGGCTTTATATTTTAATATTTTGATAATCGCTCCTATGGCACTATACAACAAGGTTACACAATATCTGAAGAAGACCTTATACTACCATCCAGTTAGAACCCACCAATTTTGTTGAATATGCATGGTGTCCATTAGTGGTTGGAAACCCTTTCCAATCAGGATGAACTTGTCCGAAGGTGATTAACAGATTTACCTTCAAGGAAGTGATGCAGGACTGATCTTCCCTTTTTATTCTTTCTCTCCCTATGTTCTAGGGTCTCAGTGTGCTATGTCAAAGAATGGATCAGGCATTGTCTATGGCTCCTCCCCAAAAGTTGTGATCTCATGAACAGTACGGGTATCTTTTGCTTTGTCACCTACCTAAAGCACTTCTGGTTTAGGTTTTATTTCAGACCGCTTGTGCTCCTGTATGCGTCCTTTGTGGGAGAGTTCAGCCTTTAGTGTTTTTTTTTTTTTTTAATACCGCTACTTGTGGTACTGGCTTCCTCATTGGGGAAATACTCCAAGTGAAGTTAAACTATTCATGTTTTGTTAATCATGTTGTCTGAGATTTGACCCAAGTAGAGCAGCCGACTTTTTTAGGACAATGCAAAGTTTCTGTGTTTTTGTTTACATCGTTTCCAGAGAGGAAGTGATGTAGTATATGCCGAAGCAAGGGGTGTGTCCCATCCCAGCTACAGAGCTGGTTATGCGTCAACAGTGTGACGCTGGAATTAAAAATATGGTTTTAAAGTAAGGTTGTTTGCTCAAATCGCTTCATGAGAAAGTTACATAGTGATAATAGGCACTTCATTCTACCATGCATCAGTAAGACACACATAGCTTGAAACAAGTTTTCAGTTATTGTTCACAGGTCAGTGTTCTCATGGCATCTCTGCTTGAATGCAAGGCAATAAATGTATAGTCCTGCTTCACCAGTTGGCTCACACATGGGGAACAAATCTGCCCTGGCCACACATCAAAGGGGCCACGATAAAACTCCAAAGCTATTCCAAGGTGTACAGAATTGTCTGAGCTTTAGTTGTAGCACTCTTCCTCGTCTATTGCTTTCTTCCGCTACTGCAGCACTGGTGAAGCTTGCTCCTTTTTTATTAGGCCTGTCTTTACCTAAGACGTTTTGATGGTACCAAAATTAAATGCTTAATATAGTTAAGTCTAGGGACTTTAAAGATGGTCTCTTCTTCCATTGGTCTGTTATTGCCATTCGCATTTTCTTCCGCCTACTAAAGCATAAAGCAATATATAAGCCCACTTTAGCTGTTGGCTAGCTTCACTGTGGGTGGCTAGCTTCACTGTGGGTGGCCACATTCTGCCCTTTCACAAATACTCACACAGTGTAGTTCTCTTCAGTACCAGGAACTACTGTGGCAATGTCGTGTTTTTTTTTTTTTTTTTTTTTTTTTTTTTTTACAGCAAAAAAGGTCTGCTTTTAGCCATTGTTTTACCTTAATCGGGGCCCAGCACCTACTTCAACAATAAAGAGTTGCAAGAAATATGACAAAACGAGCATTGACCAAGACAAAATGCTGGCAGCCAAAACCAGACCTACTGTTTCCAGTCTTGTTGTTCGTGTGCATGTCCTCCGAAGCGCTCGTAAGTCCTCAAAACTCTTCAGTAGCGGCTGGTGACATTTGAAAGAGGTGAGGCGTAAAAGTCACGGCAACGCAATTTAGCGAGCAAGCTTAGCGAGCTCGACCCTAGCCAGAGGCATTCGCTGCACCATGTTTCACCGCGTCTTTAAGCCTCACTCTCCACGCCCACCCACCTCCCATAAGGGCCATGTGTGGTATCTATGGTTTAGAGTTTTAGAGTCTTAAGTTTATCTATATACTGTTCCTGTCTCTATTGTTTAGAATGCCCCTTTGGTGTTCTATCCTAGATGTTCTCTCTAGTGTCAGTTACTGCCTGACTGCTGTTTCTAGCTGACGTGCTACATGTATGCTGTGAAGGAATCAACATTAAAGAACCTTCTTTCTGAACCAGTCTACTCTCCGCCTTTCATTGAAGACTGGATTTAACATTTGGCGACGTTTGGGATTTCTCCTTCACTTCTCCAGCATTCATCGAAGCACTGGGAGGCCTCCTTCAACTATTCAACTCGGCGCATGAACATTTACCACGGAAGCGCTCTTCTATTCAAAAGGTCGTATTACACCTTTATTTTGTCATTTCTTACCCTGTCAACGCGCTCCCAGCGCCACCAATTCCTTGTGGCGCATTTAAATTTCTCGAGCGATTTTCTCCTCGAGCGCCTCAGACTCCACGTTTCCTTGCTCGAGCCAGTCAACGCTTGAGCGTTCCATAGAACACATTCCTCTGAGTCTCCTCGCTGTGCCACCTTCGTCTCCTCCTCCCAGTCAGCTTCCTTCGTCATGCCGTTCAATTCATGACGCAGTGACGCTTCTCACGTTGACTTCCCCGACGTGCCTCCATTTTGGTAGTTCACGCAAGTCAACATAATTTGCATGCGCAATCAGTTCCTTGCGCTCGTTGCTTCAGAAACATTGAATTTATATCGTCTCTGATTTTTCTTCGTTATTCTTCAGCGGATTCATCATTTTACCTGCATTTTCACCGCGCTGTGCCGGATTTCATTCAAGCAAACTAATTTCTTTTCAGGTTTGACTCCGTTTACTTAAACCCTGTGATTCTGCATTTTCCACGGCACATCTCTTTCCTCTCCACTCGATGATGTGCACATCTAACACAGCACGTTAAAAGTTTCAGAAAGTTATTTGTGAGACATTTTTTTTTTTTTTTTTCATTATTATTTCATTTCTTATTTTACCTCATTTTTGGTTCTCCTTTATTCACACTGTACCAGTATGTCTCAAAATAGTCACTCCTCCTTACTTTCTTCCTGATCCAGGTGTACCTAAAACTAAATGGAAACAATGGTTCAAAGGTTTTGGCAGTTATATTATTGCTTTAGATGGTCAGAAATATGAACCAGATAGGAAGTTAGCCTTACTTTATAACAGTCTTGGAGCTGAGGGACAACGTATTTTTGATCATTTACCTGTATCTCCTCAGCCTCATGAAACTGAGTGGGATTGTTTTCAAGAAGCTGTTTCCAGGTTAGCCAAATATTTCATTGATGAAACTAGTGTTGTGGTAGAACGTCACAAATTCTATACCAGACATCAGTTTGAGTATGAGTCAATTGACACCTTTTTAACGGAACTTAGAGTTCTGATTGCTTCTTGCGAATTTGATGGTAACATTGACTCTTATCTCAGCGATCAAATAGTTGTCAATTGCTCTAACAAAAAAGTCCAAGAAAGATTGCTGTGTTGTAGGGATCCATCCCTCAAAGAAACTCTTGAGCTTGCGAGAGGTATTGAGAGATCTGTCTCTTCTCAAAGAGTTTTAAACAAAAATAAAGGTGAAACAGTGACTGAAGCTGTCAGTGCTTTAAACATCAAACCAAAACCTTTTCAATTTAAAAACAAAGACTACAGAGAGCCTAAAAAAAGTTTTGCTTGTTTCAGGTGTGGTTCCTCTTCACATCTTGCCAACTCCAAAAGTTGTCCAGCTCTTAGTAAAACTTGTCTTAATTGTAAACGCACTGGTCATTTCACCAGGGTCTGTAACAGAAATTCTGTAAAAGTCAATGCGATTGAAAATGTTGAGTTTTCTGAACCTGAGAACGTATGTACTGTTGTCTCCTCTAAAAAAATTGTTTTGTACATTGATGCTGAATTGGATGATGGTGGTCCCATTTGTGACATCACTATTGGTGATACAGTAATTCAAGTAACAGTGGATTCTGGGTCTCCAATCACCTTTGTCACTGACATCTTATTTAATTTGCACTGGAGTTCATCCCATTTATTCCCTCCTGATATTCACACCATTTCTTTTGGTGGTCACTCCATTGATCTGTTGGGATTTTTCAATGACACCATAAAGTTTGAGGGCAGGTCCATTGCTACTAAAATATATGTAGCTAAAAATGGGTACAACATTTTGGGATGGAAAGATCAGGGCAAGTTCGGCATGGTGTTAAGACCCGGCACTTCTTGTCCCATCTCCTTGGTTGATGTTTGTCCCTCCTCTAACCTTGCTCTTCACCAACTTCTGCTCAAACACAGTGCTCTTTTCAAGGACAAGCTGGGTCTTGTTCATGATTTTGAGCATCGCATTGTCCTAAAAAAGGATGCCATTCCTGTTGTACATAAAGTTAGGAATGTCCCTCTTTCTGTTAGGTCTCAACTCAAACTACACTTAGAGCAGCTATGCCTTGACAAAGTTATTGAGCCTATCAATTCCTCAGAATGGGTCGCCCCCATTGTTATCGCGAAGAAAAAGGGTAGCAAAGACATAAGATTATGCATTGATTTAAGGTCCTTAAACAAAAATATTTTAATTGATTGCTTTCCCCTTCCCAAAATCCAAGACCTGTTAGCCCAACTTGGTGATTCCAAAGTTTTTTCGTGTCTGGATTTAAGATCTGCCTATCACCAAGTTGAGCTCTGTGAAGATTCCCGTGATTTGACATCCTTTAACACACCTTTTGGCCCCTACAGATTTCTATGCATGCCTTTTGGGCTTGCGTCTGCTGCCTCTGTCTTCCAGAAACTAATGTACAAAATGTTTGGCAATTGCAGCAATGTGTTAGCCTACCAAGACGACATTTTGATTTATTCCAAGTGTGATGATGATCATTTAAAGAAACTTTCTGAAGTGTTGAACATTCTTGAAACTAATGGTTTTACTGTAAAAAAAGAAAAATTTATGGTTGACAGCATCGATTATCTTGGCCATCACATTTCCAGTAGTGGCATCTCCCCTAAACAGGATCTCATTAAAGCCATTGTAGATAGTCCCAGTCCAGAGAACAAAGATCAACTCAGGTCTTTCCTCGGTATTTGTGAGTATTACTCAAGATTTGTGGATTGTTTTGCTTTGCAAAGTGAACCTTTAAGAAAATTACTCAGGAAAGGTGAAAAGTTTGTTTGGGATGATTCTCTTAACAAGACTTTTGTGCATTTAAAGAAACTCATTGTTCAGGCCCCCTCTCTCCATTCTTTTAGAGATGACATCCAATCAGTTGTCACGGTGGATGCTAGTGGCATCGGTTTAGGGGCTGTTTTGTCTCAGTTAGTTGATGGTGTGGAGCAAACTGTTGGTTTTGCTTCCAGATCCCTTTCTCCTGCAGAACGCAGATATAGCACCATCGAGAGGGAAGCCCTGGCTTGTCTTTGGGCCACCAAGCATTTCGAAACTTACCTTTGGGGTAGAAGATTTATTTTGGTGACCGACCACAAACCTTTAGTGTTCCTTTTGTCAAACAAAGATCACAACAGTCTCAGTCCTCGTTTAGTCAGATTACTCTCCAGGATGTATGAATTTAATTTCTCTATCACACATATCCCTGGAGGTAAAAATACCTGTGCTGATTTCCTTTCCAGGTGTCCCCTTAAGGACTCTGAAGGCTCTTCCTCTCTTTGTGAGGACTCTGAGTGCGTTGTGGGCATGGTTGATGGCTTGCTGTTCTCTGAAAGTATCATCAGTAAGGATGAGTGGTTGGATTGTGTCAAATTGGACAAGGTTCAAGACTTAATCAAGGGACATGTTATCAAGGGCTGGCCCCATGACAGGAATCTTGATCCTGGCTTACGTTTGTTTTCTAAGGTCAAAGATGAACTTACTGTAGAAGATGAGTTTTTGATGAGAGGCTCCCTATTAATTCCTCCTAACAAACTTAAAGTGAAATTGTTGAATTTGGCCCATCTTGGTCATTTAGGGATTACCGGCACCAAGAAAAGGTTAAGACTCTACTACTGGTGGCCAAATCTTGATGCTGATGTAGAAAATTTTGTTGGTAGATGTTCCTGTTGTTTTGAAGCTGACAAATCTCTCAAATTGAGGAATACCCCCCTGATTCCTGTTCCCTATCCCCAGGGCCCATGGGAGAAACTGGGCATTGATTTTATTGGTCCCATGTATAATTTGAAGCCTCACTTAAGATTTGCCCTAGTCCTTGTGGATTATTTTTCCAAGTGGGTTGAGTGCAGGTTCATGTCTGATCCCTCCTCCGTTGGTGTTATTGATTTTTTTGGATGATCTTTTTCATAGAGAAGGGATCCCAAAGTATTTAGTCTCTGACAATGGCGTCCAATTCAAGTCCCATGTCACTCAAAAGTTTTTATCTAATCTTGACATCAAACACTTGACCGTTGCCCTGTACAGCCCACAAGGGAATGGCATGGTCGAAAGGTGCTAAAAGGTGCTAAACAAGATGCTAAAAGACACTATCCAGTTAGCCTGCGCGCAAAACTTGGATGTTTCCAAAACTATTAAGGAAAGGCTGTGGAGTTATCATAACACTCCCCATTCCACAACTGGTATTACCCCTTTTGTGTTGTTAAAGAAACGTTTTGGCTCTTCCAAGCTTAGTCCCCCCTGGGTCCTTGACAAGACAAAGGTTGTTGGGAAATTACCCAATGTTGATCAGGTTCGTGATAGGGTTGTTTCCTTGCAAAACAAGATGAAAGTTGCGTATGATGACAAGTTCAAAACTAAAGTTATTCCTTTCAAGGTGGGTGATTCCGTCAAAGTCAAAAGACCTCTGAAAAATGGTAGTCAGACATCTAAATTCTACCCTGCTTCTAAAGTCATCAGAGTCTCCAAGAATGCTGTGTTACTTTCTAATGGAAAGTGGTGGAGCAAAAGAAATGTTGTGGTGGTGAATCCTCCTGTTTTCAAAGACTGCAAAGCTCTGAAGGACAGCAACTTCTCAGTCTGCTCATCTCCGGATTTCCAGTCCTCCATTTCCTCTCCTCAAGGAGATCCTTTATTTCTGGAGCTGTTGATTTGGAGTGCCCAGGTCCTTCTTCTGTGCTGTCGGACCTATCTTCGCCTCCTGATGTTATTAATGATCACTGTGCTCCTAATGATTCACCCGACTGTTCTGTTTCTGAGCCCAATGTCATTCCTGCTCCGGTACTTCTTCCTCCTGCCCTCAGGCGGAGCACTCGCAACATCGTTGCCCCTGCTTATCTCAAGGATTTTTATCTTTGATGTGTTTTTTTTTTTTTTTTTTCTCGTTTTTGTTTTGGGGAAGGGAGATGTGTGGTATCTATGGTTTAGAGTTTTAGAGTCTTAAGTTTATCTATATACTGTTCCTGTCTCTATTGTTTAGAATGCCCCTTTGGTGTTCTATCCTAGATGTTCTCTCTAGTGTCAGTTACTGCCTGACTGCTGTTTCTAGCTGACGTGCTACATGTATGCTGTGAAGGAATCAACATTAAAGAACCTTCTTTCTGAACCAGTCTACTCTCCGCCTTTCATTGAAGACTGGATTTAACACCAAAGTTCAGGGTATTAATATACGCGCAAGATGCCACTTACACGAGGCACATATTATTTTGCCTGGAAATGGAGAATAAATGGAAGGGCAAAGCGATCATGGATCAGCCGCGGCACAGGGCCTGCTGTACCAGCAATGCTTTTTATTTCGAGAGAGAGAGTGTGACGTGAGAGGGAATGAACATAGGGCAAGCCACAACCTATAGATCTGTATTGGCCTCTGTTTCAAGCACTAGGCCCTGCACGCTGACAGAGGGGGCACATACATCGGGGATTTGGCATGTATATAGAAGGACATGTTCAGCGCGCATACTACTAATGTTATGGGCATTTGTGTTGGCAGTTCTGCCAGACTTTCCACCTGTTTGACGGTCACAGTCGCAGCCGAGTCTGATGTCGCTGGTGAAGATCTGTACGTGTTCTAGCCCTGTTCACTTGTATGTTGCCGTACCTTATTCTCTGAGCTGTGGATGTCAGATGTGTTGCTTAATGCTGGTGTTCAGCCTACTTCTGAATCTAAGTGAATAATACAGATTTGCCAAAAATAAGAACTGATTACAGAGAGATGGTACTGCCCGGGATCACAGATATATCATGCATGTGCTGTATTCTGCCAGTGCTCTGCACCTAAAGTCTGCTCTGCAACTAAAGTCCCACGCTGGGGGAGTTTTGGGAGGGTGCGTTGTTAGTTGCAGTTAATCAGAAGGTTTTTTGGGGGGTGTCTGCGTATATTCAGTTAGTTTATCGCTCTATGAATGATGAACCAATGAGTCATTGCCCTTAGAATCATTCTGCAGCTGGCGCTTTACCCCCTGACCTATATTATCACTATTGAGCCCGGGACCCACACAGATCCCTGCATACTCGTCTCTGCAGCAGGTGCGTTACCTCTCTGACCTGTGTTTTGTGTTACCAGCACTCTGACCTGCATTTACTCCCCTGAGGTATTTAGCCAGGGTGTTGCCCTGTGACTATGTGGTTGTACACGGATCTACACAATAGATGCATTAAACCACTTAGCTATTTTACGGGGTTTAACACCCATACCCTCAGGGTGCATACAAAACAGGCCTCTGCACCAGACTCGTGAGCCCACGATGCTTCATTACAAGCACGTGGAGAGCACCCTAATCTCCCACAGATCCCTTCTTTCCTGTTTAGGTGGTGTGAAATGTCCACCTCTCATGCCGAGGCTGGCTGGGTGCGGCGGATATCAATCACGCGGGGCATATTTACACAATAATTGCCTTTCGGCCATTTTGGGTTTTCCTGGCAGTGTTTACTTAGGCCAAAGGCCGCAGAGAAGCTAGGCTTTCCAGCAACACCCAGCAGTTTTCCACTATAATGCCCACATTTGATAAAATATGCTGCCTTGCCCACAATCCGAAAATACGAATATTATCAGAAGGCATTAGCGGACTGGACAGAGAAATCTGGAAATTTACCAGCTCATGAGAATGTGGCATCAGCATAGGACTGGTGCTGGCCAAGCGCTAGGACTCTTCAGGGACATCTGTGCGCTTTGTATATTGACTTCAGGCCATTGTAAGTTGAAAGGCTGATTGGGCTAGGACCGAGTCAGTCATACATAAAACACACTTGTCCGTCCGAAAGGCGGGTAGGGCTGGGAGTAATATCTGTGTTACACAGAATGTGTTGAAAAGTGGTAGGGGAGACAGAATTCAGAGCTCAGGACTCCTGGCCCCATAGCTGCGTTCATGTATATATTTATGGAGCAGAGCAGTCGCGGCCGGCATTACGGGGGGGGGTGGGGAAGGGGGGGTCGCGCTGCGGAAGGGATGGTGGGGAGGCGCGAGGGGTTTAATGGAAATGTGTATATAAAATAATGTAAACTTTACTTACCGTCACTGCCGAGACTCCCGATTCCCGCCGACCTAGTTTCGAATTCCTGCAGCACTGTGCACGTCATCAGGAAGGCGGCAGGCAGCCTCCCTCCCCCGCGGAGTTGTTGATTGGTGCGGCCGCTGCCCTACCTGCGTCATTTTCTCTCTATGCTGCAGCATACAGAGAGAACAGGGAGAGTGGGCGGAGTTGCTCGGTCAGGTGGGAGTGGCTTTCCCACTGTTAATACTGTCTATTTGGGCGGTCTCAGGCTGCCCAAGCAGTCAGTATGAACAGTGGGCTAGCCACTCCCACCTGACCTCTAGCAACTCCGCCCACCCCCAACCAGGAACTTCTGCTCCTTTCTCGCCGTGTGAGAAGGCAGAAACAAATGGTAGTTATTACGGCAATAACTAACATTTGTTTCTGCCTTCTCGCACGGCGAGAAAGCAGAGGGGCGGCGCCCAAATTTCCCCATAGAGGAGCCGCCACTGAAACTCTTGCACACACCCTCCAGTGCATCCTTTGTTTGAGAACACTGCAGGGACTTCGCCTGTTGCTGGTGCTGTCAGATGCCAGGGTGGCTGAGGCTGCTAGTATTGATTCCACCTAGGCCCGTCATTCCACCACTCGTACTCTTCCTGTCTCATCTCACTCGCAGTTTCTTTTACAACACTGCTTTCTCCCTGTGTTAGTTTTTCTGTCTTTATTTTTGACTCTACCACTTGGTCAAAATCTGATAATTTAAAAATGTTCCCAAAAATAAGTGCGTTGCTAACTGCCTGCAACCACTGGCACAAATTAAACCCAGCCACCAAAACCCCTAGAGGGACAGACCACCTTCTGGTTGCTATGCACCGGAATGCCAGTGGTTGAATGCGCTTCCTTTCCAGGTGGTGTGAAAAAAGATCACCTTGGCCATGCAGCAATAGATTGCAACACGTTTTAACTAGTTTGACCATTTTGCACGAGTTTACTAACTACTATAGGACTTTGCAGTGACCGCTTTAACCCGGAAAGTACAAACAAGCGATCAGTTCCTACTTGTGATCGGTTTCCACTCACCTTTCCATGTGGTAACTTGTTTGCCTTCCCTTGAGAAACATTCAATATTAGTGATCAAGATAAGATCTCTAATAAAGGCGAGATTATATGATGACTTCTTTTATGTCAAATTATTGTTCCTTTAACGGCGGCACTCTGTTTTTTAGGTCTCGACTGGCGTACACTGCGCAGCAGTGTCGCGCAGCTCGAGAAATTTTGTTCTACAGTACTGGGGTTGAACCCGCCTCTCTTCCATTGGCTAGCTCCATAAATGGAGGCTAGCTATTGGAAGAGAATAATGTCAATCATTGTCGGAGCAGATTTGTGGGAGTTTCTGTGTTTTTTAGCCCCGCCCCCTTTTCTCCGTCATTCGGCGGTGGGCGTTTGTGTTTTTTTAAGCCATGTTTTTGTTTTTTGAAGCCATGTTTGTCATTCGTAACGTCTGTTGCAGGGATGGGCTGCGCGATTTCTGTTGCCGATTGATTTGCGACCAGGTAAGCAGCATTTTGTAATGTCTTTTGTTTGAGCCCTGCAGAGATTATGGCTCCGCTCGCCTTGCCCCCCTTCCCTCTGCCCGCAGCCCTCCTCCTTCCCGCTCTTGCCTCGCCTCCCCCCCCCCCCCCCCCCTGCTGCAGCACTCCTCCGTCCCGCTCTCGCCTCCCCCTTCCCGCTCTCGCCTCGCCCTTCCCTCTGCCCGCAGCTCTCCTCCCCGCAGCTCTTCTCCGTCCTGCTCTCGCCTCTTCCCCCTGCTCCCCCCCCCCCCCTAACCCCCCCCCCCCCAATCCCTCTGCCGCAGCTCTTCTCCGCCCCGGGAGACACATGTGCGCCTCGCCTCCCCCACACCCAACCACAGAGCCGGCAAGAGTATGTGCTCCTTTTTGACATTCCCCAAAGTGATAACCAAATGCCTCGTAGAAACAACGCAGTAATTTTCACCATTAATTAATTGCACATGGCCCCTGGTGTACGGGCACAATATAAATACATTTAAATTAAGGATGTGGCGTAACCAGAGCTGCCGACTTTGAAACTGAGGAATCTGGTTTGAGTCTCGGCAACGGCTCCACATCCTGTGTTTATGTGCAAATTACTTAATCTCCCCGTAATGTAACTGGTGCTCATGTAAAGGCACTCGAATACCTTTGGGTCAAGTTTGCACTATATAGAACTGCAAAAAACATTTTAACTATGAAGCAATATATCATCCCATCCCCCCACCAACTCTGGAACTGGCTAACCAGGTTAGAGTCTTGGTGTCCTCTGCTTTTGGGCAAATCACTTAAAATTGTGCATCCCCCCACCCCCATACCCCCACCCCCAAAAGAAGAAAAGAAAATGACCTTATTTGATGACCATTGCTCATGGAGAACGCTCAAATACCTTCGGGTCATGTTCGAGCTATATAAAACTACACAAAACATTGGTTGAATTGGTATGTAGATCAGTTAGTTATGTGAAATCATGGGCTCTTGTGCTCCTTGAAAGGGTTGCACGGTGGGCGTTAGTGCACTCCTGTAGTGGCTGCTCTGGTTTCACTCCCTTCCCCCCTCCCCTTTGGCTGCAGACGGTCACACCTCATGCATTCCTCAGCAGCAGGGTTTAGGTGATAGAAGCCAACTCATCACTTGCTGTGCCCACACTGTTCTTTGCCCTGTAATGAGTGCTACACACGATCTCTTCGGGCACTCGGCGAACTATACTGCAGTTCAAATTGAGTAACATTTATTTGCATTCCAGGCATAGATTGTCATTTAAGAGATGGTAACACCGGTTTACAGGTTCTCATTATTAACTTACAAATCACTAATTCTTGACTTCTGTGTGTCTCTCTCTCTCTCTCTCTGTGTGTGTGTGTGTGTGTGTGTGTGTGTGACTCTCTGTGGGTGCAAATGCGATAGGTCTCGCGTTTGCGAGAGATTAAGCTATTGACATAAATGACAATGCCATTTATTTATCTGTTTTCAAAACCAACACATAAATAAAAATTTTGTCATTTACAATGTCAATAGCTCTAACTTTGGCAAAGGCGAGACCGTTGCATTGTAAATGCTTGTGTTACCATGGTACCCAGTAACGGTATACACCTGTTACAACGCAACTTTTACAACTACCTACCATTACAACGCAACTTTTACAACTCATACCATTACAACGCATTGCGCTGGGGGGCGCTCTAGGATAGGGAATAAGTATAATTTACTATCCAACACCTTCCCTAGTGTCCACGGGGACTGGAGTTGAAATAGTAAATTATACTTACCACTATCCAGCACCTCTAAGCGTTATGCGTTGTAATGGTATGCGTTGTAATGGTAGGTAGTTGTAATGGTATGCGTTATAACGTCATACATCCCCCAGTAACAGATCGTGGTTGCAACACACTGCGCTTATTCGATGTTGAAAGGGAGTAGCCAACTCCTGCTTTTTCTTTGTGACCCAGGTTTTCCTCCCCATCCCCACCTGGGTTCTGACGGTGCCTTTTTGGAGTTATAGGGGGTCAAACAGTGGTAGATCTTTGCAGTATGGTTTATACTGTGCAAGCACAAGGCTGGTATTGCATGCATCTTGGTCAGAGCCACTTTTGCCTGGGGTTTACTTTGAGAGAAGTGGGTTGAGTGACGTGAAATTCAGGAAGTTATGTAAATAGAGCTGTGTCTCATTATGCTAGAATTGTGCTTTATGCCTCGGAACAGAGCTGGTAGAGGACGTGTGGCATATCTCAAAATGGTTGCCCTCTCCCTACCCATGGCGAATGTATGTTTTCTTTGTTTTTTAAAACAACTTGATGTCAATTTTTTTGTGTATGTATATTTTGTTATTTCTTTTTTCCTGCCCCACTACCCACCCCTAAACCCTAAAATTACGTTTACCTCCCTTTCCCACAGTGCACCCCATAACCTTAAAATTATTCTTTGTGTCAAAAGCATGCATGGTAACTTACAAATACTTACCTGCATGGTAAAGGCATTGGGTTGAATGGGGGCCCAGAAAGGGCTAGGGGGCCTTCAATGCATCCCTGCAGAGGACTATAGACTGTAGTTTATAGAGTCCAAAATGTAACAAAAAAATTGAGGCTTTTGAGCGGTGGTTTGGTGAGTTTGGCAGTGGGTGGTGCTGTGTGGGAGGGAATTGTTTGAAACCACGGTCTGAAATACTCGTAAACGCAGTTTTAAAATTAAATACTTAAATGTGTTACCTACAAAATAAGGTATGATTGGGCCTGTCTAATGGCTGTAACATGTAGTGGAACTGTAAAATGAGTGAGCAGAGTTACCACTCAAATCATCCCTTGCTATTTCTATGCTGTTATTGCAAAATACAACTTGAATGTAGCCCACGAGATGACAGTATCAGTTAGTGTCGTCTGTGCCTGTCGGTAGTGAAAATAAGCTTAGCTTTTGGGTCAAATGCTACCATCATTGAAATGGTCTTTTTGTATTGCACTCACTCTATTTACTCTCCATACAAACCTGTGTACTTTTCGCGGTTACTGATTTCGAAATTAAGATCATGGTAAAAGTCCAGCATAGAATGTTTTGTGACCGAGCCTGCTATCACACCAGGGTTCATTCTTTAACGCTTTTCCCCACCCTTGGTTTTTAGCGCATTACTTCCTGAGCCGGCGATTTAGCCACGGCCTAGGAATTAAACTACTCCGTACAAGCATCATTCAGACTCCATCTCTTACAATGACACCAACACATCCTATCCCTCTCAGACACCAACGCCACCAAAAGTAATTTCAAAATGTGCACAACCAACGTGGCCAGCAGGATGAGACCACTACCTCCATCTCCAAGGTGAGAATACAGAAGTGCTGATAGTCAGCAACAATAATTCACCCTGGGACGCCAACTGGAGGCCCACGAATCCGGGCCCCACCCCTCAATCTCCGACCACACCAGAAACATGGGCATGATTCTGGACACCAATCTCACCATGAGACATCAAATCAATGCAGTCACCTCTGCCTGCTTTCACATATTTCACATGCTCAGAAAAATTATCAATTCGTTCCCCCATGACACCAGAAAGACTCACCCAGGCCCTCATCACAAGCAGACTGGACCACGACCGCGCCCTCTACTATGGTATCTCCGCACACCAGTTGCTACACAAGTTTAAACCTTCCAAAATGCCTACTCCAGACTAATCCTCAACCTTCTTCGCCGCGTGCATATTGCACCTCCGAAAAGTCCACTGTTCCCCATTCGGTAACGTTGAGGGTTCAAGATGCTCACCCACTTCTACAAGGGTCTCCACAACCAGAGCCCCCACCTGTCTCAGCCACAGTCTGCCCTTCTACCAAATGACCAGGAACCCCACTTTGCATCGCTAGACCCTCCCTCCACGTATCCATAGAAGCACGATCGGAGGTAGGGCCTTCTCTTATCTGGCACCCAAATCCTGTAATGACCTCCCCCAGCACATCAGGACAGCAGCTGGATTTCCACAAAAAACTGAACCTGGCTGTTCATCTGAGCATACTTGCAGAACCCACACCGTGCCTGAATACCCTCTTGAGTGACAAGTTTTGGGCTCCACAAATACACATTACATGTATCCGTGCGAATGGAAAGACCGCCTCTGTGGTGGTGTTTAAACCTACTTCTCGATGCGAACGCCACCTTTAATGTTGGTGGGAAAAGTCAGTTTGTTACTCCATGTATAATCTCGATCTACAGGCCAACACAATTTCTTACTGATGGCCTCCTCTTCGCTCTTTTGTCATCTCATTTCCTTTTAGCTTCTGGTTCTTTCTTCCTGTCCTAACTAGCCTCTTATTCCCATCTGCCTGTCCAGCTGACGCTTCACCAAGCTGGTACCTTAAGCGTGGCTCCCCGTAATGCACTGCATCCCCTCTAGCTAGTGAGGTATGAGCAGTTAGTAGAACGTTGTATTTTCAGAAGCCCCCCTTATTCCTCCTTGCTCTTTCCCCTTTTGAGCCTTACTTCCCACTGCCCTTTTTCCCCACTGTGCTTTTACGTAGCATCCGGGCCTAGGTAAGTCATACAAGCACCCAATTTCTCCTTAAAATGAAGTTTGCTGCTGTCTGTTAGGTAGTGCCCTGGCCTTTTCTCCTTATAAATCTGCTAGATTGCTCAGTGACTTGATCCCCGCTTACGCGATCTGCAGAGATCCGAATGGCAATGGGTTGAATCAATCCCTGCAAAGGTAGATTCGACCTCTCATCCTTCCTAGATCGGCCAAGTAATTTTTTTTTAACTGGGATTGTATTAATGGCGGTTTGTTTACACCGTTTAAAATGACCAGAGTGCGCTACGAAGTACTGTGCACAAACCATTTGTCCAGCGGGTTTGGGCAGCGTTGACAACCAAGGGAAAGCATGGTTCGAGTTGATATGGTGGACAACAAATGTTGGACCACGGACTGGTGATACGAAACTGCGCTCTCTACAGTGGGTTACAGTATATCACCCAGAGAGAGTCCTGTTTTGCAATCGCTTGTGGCACTGACGTCTCCAAATTAAGATGGAGACACATAAGCATGTACGACCTTGATTGAAAAGCAGACCGGGTTGCCATCAAAGCTTACGTCAGTTACTTTAAAGAGATATCTTGGCAATCGTTGGCCCTGGGTGCGGCTCTTTCGTTCTTGCTACTGCTTTTTTCCATCGTGTAGAGATTTTTTTGTTAATGGTTTATGCCGTTCAGAGATCGTGTATCAAAGCCTCCTGCCACAAATGGCTCTTTGGTGTTTTATCTGCATTTTTCCGATCTGCATACCTGAGGAAGGGCCCTCATTGGCTCTGATAACATGGGGCGTCGCCCACACGCCCCTGGCTTGATGTGCAAATTGCCGGCTTTCAAGAACCTTTCTTTATCTGCCCGTCTGCGCGCCAGTCCGATCCCTGCATCCTTATGTCGGCGCTAGCAGCAACGCGACGAGCTCACTGTTGTGGGGTTATATGTCGGCCAGGACAAGGGCGGGGGGATAGACGAGATTTATAGAGCGATCACTGCCCATCCGCACCGGATCCTAAAGAGAGAAGGGCTTTGGGGATTTCTAGGCGGCTGCGTAAAGGACGTTCAGTTGAGCGAAACATTTATAATATTTGTACGGATATGATTGATGTCTGTAGGAAGGCATTTTTATGATGTTGGGGATCTGCTCCTTTTTTGATTGGTTGCAACTTTTAGATGCGCAGTTTTGTTAGTAAAGGTTACATTTTCTGTAGGCGGTGGTACCTTCTAAAAATCGTCCCTCGTTTCGTTAATATTCTAAAGCCTGCTTTGACATGCGTAGCCTTGTGTTCAGTTTACAAATGTTTTTGTTCAATAAAAGTTCTGTGCTTTTATTTTAGCTTTTGTGTTATATTCAGAGTGGGGCCTGAAGGCCTTTGTGAGATAAGGGGAATCTGATTCAATCCTTGTTACAAGGATGTTTTGTACTCCCCGTACCAGTGCTTCAGTACTTCTGATCTCCCTTCCCATGTGCAGTGCATTGCAGTGTCCCAGCCATGCTTCTTTTTAAGGCCCACCAAGGAGACATATGATGGCATTTCACAGCACCTGACCTGTTACTACTTATTGCTTGTACCCCTGCCTATATAGTATTATCGAACTTTGACTCTGTTGCAACTACCTCACGCCATCTAAGGTCTGACACCCGTAATGCGCACGTTATGCCCTGTTTTGCCGCACTGCAAGCAGGCGCAGTGTTTTCCCATCACATGCAGGTGATTGGCACAGCCTAGAGATTGGAGGCATGATTCACATCTTCAGAGCCATCACCGTTGTGGTCTGTTCTAGGTTGACCCTTCCTGCATGACTTGACTGAGATCCATCTTCCAAGGTGCAGCTTACTCCCATGTGTTCCTGGTGAGATGTGCATTGTTTATAAGGAGGCACTCTCTCCGGTTCATGTGCCTCCTTGCTTTCGAAGTGTTTCACTGTTTGGCAAGGCAAAAAAGCAAGGACAGCATTGGCCCCAACGGTGCAAGAACCCCTACTGGAAAAACGTACAGAGCAGGTGTCGGAGGTTGCCGAAATATATAACGGCGTATGCTATATCTAGCTTCGTCCTACACAAAGTACAACATGGTCCCTTTCCCTCGCATGCACACAAGCAAAAGACACACTACAGCCTGCCTCAGTGTTTTTGAGAGATTATGGGAACAAATCACTGATATTTAGGCTGTGCAAGCGGGGGAGGCGGGGTGATGGTCACTCGCTAATCTCTTAGGTTTCTTTTTCAGCATGGCTACCATATTAAGTCTGCTCAAGGCATACTAAGCATATAGAATTATAGTCACCACCTTGCTTCCATAAATGGCCAACCTTGTTGCAAGGCAAGAATGTGACAACCAGTATCTTCTGACAATTGGTCTGCTTAATAGTACTAATTTGGGGGCTCAGACTTCTCCCTATCTTAGCTGTATTATCTGTGTTTTGCTGATTGCATAGTCTGCCAACCCATAGCACATAGAGTAACGCCTGCCTTCACAAGCATCACCACTCGCTTTCAAAGTTCGTGCCCAACACATCTGTCCCTCCCAGGAGGTTACACTGGGTTTCTCCTGTATTTGGGTGTCTTTTATAGATTCACATGCCTGACTCCTTCCCCGTCATCGGAGTGGGAGTGCCACGGTAAATAAAAAAGCAATAATATCCTTAGAAAAACTTGGTAATAACCAACCAGGAAGTAAAGTAGCCCAAGCTACCCTAGAAAAAACTTCCACACATGACTATCCTAGTCATTTTGTATAGTCCAAACTGCAGCCAATCAGGCGACAGCACCTACCAGAAAGTCCTCCCCAGAGGCTCAGGCTCTCAGATTTTCTACCGCACGTCGTGTGAAGGGAGTCTCTTCTGAGCTCTGCTTAGTTTTTTTATTTTTCTTCAAAATTTCTACATTCTGCAAATATTTTTACTTTTCTTCAAATAAGTCTTTATTTTCAACTCTGCTTCGCCTGTGGAAAGCTTCACCCATTTTTCTAAGGACCCTCACAATACTCCTGTCTTTTTTTCTGAACTCGGGGGAGGAGTCGCAGGTTCTGTGGAACCCTTTTCTCAAAGGACCTTTGAGAACGGAGAGGCCCGTCTCCTTCTGTGGCTACAGGAGTTGTAGACTTTCTGACACCCCTGTCTCTTACATGGAGAGTTTTGTTCTGGACGTGCTTAGTCCTCTCTCAGCGTGGGTGTGGAACTGAGATTCCTTCTTCTTGGACTCCAAGGATGAGTTAGGATCCTCTGGATATTGTTCCCCCACGGAGTCTGCTGGCCTCCACGCCTACTGGAACCTGGTCTCTGGCGTTTCAGACTCTTACTGCCACCTTTACACTATAGAAAGGTGCCAATCCGTCGATGGGTTCGTCGACACGCCCGTCGATGATGAAAGACTCCGTCGTCACTTCGTTGACGACTACGTTGAGTGTGTCGACGAGTCTTAAGGACATCTTCAACTTCTAAGTTGCCGTCGACGGTGGCCTCGTCGTCGAGGGTGACTCTGTCTACGACGGTGAGGACAGTGCCCTCTCGTCGACGGTGGCTTCGTTGACGACAGTGGAATAAGCCTTGTCGACGGTAAGCCTCGTCGACGGTGGTCCCATTGGCGACAGTCAGCTTCCTCGACAGTGGGCTTGTCGGTCGTAGCTCGTCGATGGTGTACTTCGTCGACACTCATTCTCGTCGACGGTAAATTTCGTCGATCAATGGCTTCGTCAACTATTGACTTTGTTGAGGGCAGAGCTGTGTTGATGGTGGGCCTGTTAAACTTCAGCAATTACTTCATTGACTATCCACTTTATCCAACAATGGCCTTTGTCGACTGTTGGCTTCGTCGAGGGTTGGCGTTGTCTACAGTTAGCTGTGTTGACCTAGATGGCCTCGTTTACGGTTGGCCTCAACGACTGTTGACCCAGTGTACGGTTGGATTCGTCAACTGTTAACCCAGTTGACAGTTGGCTATATGCACAGTGCTCTTGTAGCCTATTTATTAGTCGTAAACAACTTTTGCGCTACATCAATGTGATGGCTCCTTACTCAACGCTATAATTTCTTAGACTGGCTAAAAACTTAGCCAGACTCTTAGCCTCTGGTTCCTTAAGACCAAAATTATGTTTTTCTGACGACGAGGCTGCCATGTCCTGTTCCATGGCTAAATTATACCCTCTCTTACACCTGAATCTCCATTACATTACCCTCCGGTGGATATTGGAGGATCAAACCTCCTCATGGAGAGAACGGCGACTCCCTTTGCTTCTTTCCTCGTGACGAGGGGAAGATGAGACTGTTTTTCCCTTTGATTTTACAATTAACTACAGACACTTTTGTTCAGTTCCTCGGATACCTTTAGTTCCTCGGATACCTTTTATTTGACAAGAGGTCTTTGACTCTTCCTGAGCCCAAGATCTGCGCTGGCGGTTCTTTCACGCCTCTAACACCAATTTAAAACTCCAGACAATTCACCTGCTTGTCTTGTCTCTCAACTACAACCTGATTCCTCTTTTGCTCGGGCGGCCCAGCGACGTCCTCGCAATTCTGCTTCTCCTTGGACGTTTTTCTCCCGACTGGAAGGTCGATGCCTCGTATTATTGGGGGAAAAAGTTCTCCACAATGGCTGCAACCACTGTTTCAGCAGGCAACTCTTTAGCCAGTTTGGGCAGTGTGACGGAGAGGGCTGCCCGGAGGACAAGGGGGGTGACATCTTGCCGAGTATCAACACCCTTAGTGCCTCCTCATCTCTTTCCCCGCAGCAGCCAATCCAGCCCCCTGTGCACCACAAGGAAAGAACAATGGAGCCCTGTTACTTTAATTGGGCTGAATTTGCCGGAGTCCCAGCCCCGTTCTCCGACGTCGCGTATAACGTGGACACCTACCGACAAGAACTCCTCCTTTTCTGTTCCGGGAGAAGGAGCGCGCGGATTCGAAGAGGAGGATAGTCGCGAAGAGGAGAAAAACGGGAGGAGAGATCGCCGAACGAGGACCGGATTGGGAGACCCGAGGAAACTCTGAACAGGGATCAGGATGAGCCAACGACCCCACGTTCTGCCCAGCCATACTGCAGGAGAAGTATGGCTATCACAGGTGCGTGCTAGGTTGGCGGGTTGGGCTGGAAAGAAACTGTAAATACAATCCACGACTGCCTCACCGTGTCCTCTGTGCACCCCCTTCCCGAGCACCCTCAACACTGACCCCAAGCGTGACAGAGCACTGAGTGACGCCTCACCCCCTTTCCCGATACGTGATTATGAGAACTCTGCACTAAAACGGGCTGCTTTTTGTTGTCCTTTGTTTCCTTTATCTGCTGCTGGGCCATACCGCCTTCGAGCCTGTGAAGCCCTGGAGGGGTGACGCCGAGGAGTGAAGGGGAGTGAATCCCCAGAGAGCGAGAGAGACCAGCCTCCCTTATTATCGCGCTATCCCCCGGAAAAAGAAATTGTTAAAGCAAATAAAACCCTACTTAACCAAACCTCTTGAGTCCTCTGGTTCCTCGCACCTGCTCACAGGCAGGTACCACTGCCAGAGGTAGTCTGGCATGTTGGCGCAGGTAGCCCTTATTCCCGAATCCTCCTCGGCTGATGCTTCAAGGATCCTGCAGAAGAATGGAAGAAGTGCATCCGAAACAATATACCGTGCAGTGCACATTGCGTCTCCAAGTTTTTAGACAGCTCGCAGCAGCAGCGGTATTGCAAAGACCAGGTTGGAAGGACGCTCTGTTTTTCGCCCAGAGGTTCAGACAAAAATAATGGACGTTCCTTTTATGGGTAATCCTTCTTTGGCCAACATGTTGAGCAGACACTGCAGTCACTAACCGCGCCGACGGTTCTCTCCAGTATAGAAAGCAGACCTTTCGTGGTGCCTGAGGTTGCAGCTCCACATCCTCTTTTCCAACAAGTTCCACCCAGTATCACATCACTCCTACAATCAGAACCAACTGCATTATTCAACTCTAAATCATATACAGGAGGTAATTCTTCCATGAAACAACGACTTGCCGTAGAACCCACCCTTAATCCATCCCAAAAAGGCTTATGGTGGAATTTCTCTTTTATTCCATTTGGTCAACCATGCCATTTGTCTGTTGGGGGTTCTAATAGTTGTGTTGAAAGGGCACGCTCTAGAATTTGGCAAATTCACTCTTGCTACACCTTCGAAGGGGACCTCTACCACCTCATCTTTGCGAGTCGTTTTGCACAAGTGTCTATTTTGATGCACACAGGGACCGAATCTCCAACAGAGTTTTACTCTCCGTTCCTCATCAACAAGCAAGTCGGGAAGGAAGTGCCTGATTTTAGATCTTTGCGCAAACTTTTCAAATGTTGTACCTCCAAAAGGTCCTAAAGTTCTACTGCCATAACGACTTTATGATTACACTCGACCTCCATGATGTCTATTTTCATGTGCAAATCCTTCCAAAGCATAGGAAGTGGCTACACTTTACAAAAGGTACTAACCTTTTTAATTCAAGGTCCTACCTTTTTGGACTTCGGTCCGCTCCACGTGTCTTTATGTGGATCCTGGCACCAGTGGCAGCCTGTCTACGTCTGCAAGGCATACAAATTTATCATTACTTAGACGACTGTTTAAGAAGGGCTCGCTCTTATCGACAAGCAGTCCAGCTCACCCAGGACTTGTCAGTCACTACTTCAAAACCTGATTTTCAAAAAATCATGACCAGTCCCAACTAGTCCTAGCTCCGATATGAACATTTCTCGGAGCATCGATCAATAGAAACCTAGTAAAGGTGTTTGTCTGACACGAACGACAGGCCTGCATCTCCCACTTGGTGGTTCTTCTACGTACAAAAAAAAGGTCAGTTTCAGTAGATCCTCAGTCATTCCTGGCCACGGCCTCCCCCTGCATCCAATTGGTTCCCAACTGCAGATTACACATGAGAAAATGCTAGAGGAGCTAGCCAAGCAGTGGCGACAACTATCTGTCTCATTCAACGACAAAATCTTATTTGCCTTTCGAATAAGGACACCACTGGGCTGGTTGGCCCACGCTCCCAGTGTCGCAGCAGGCGGCTCCCTCCTCGGACGCTCCACGGCTCACCCTTACTAACGATGCCTCTCTGGAAGGTTAGGGAACGCACTTTCAGGGTTTTTCCCATCAAAGGCAGATGGACGCCTCCAACGCACGTCACTCACTAACCGCTTGGAGCTGTTATCCAGTATCCTGGCTTTGAAAGCCTTTCACTTCCTAGTGCTAGAGGAATCAGTGTTGGCGTGTACAGACAATACTATCGCTATACACTTATCTCAACAAGCAAGGTGGTACGCGATCACTGTCGCCCAAACAAGCACAACACATTTGTGAATACGCCATTCACCATCGCTTTGATATTTCTGCAATACATGTTACATGTTCCAAGGGTCTCTAACATCATGACGGACTCCCTCAGCGGATTCACCTAGGACGGGTGGGATCTCCACCAACAGACCCTGGACCACATCTTATGCCTGGGGGGCCAACTAGACCTGGATCTGTTTGCATCGCCTCTCAACCGCAAATGCTTATGCTATCTAACTTCCCCACGAAAGATCATGCGGAACTGCATTCGATGAACTAGTCAACAGTATTTGCATTCGCTTCTCCGCCAATTCTGTTTGTGCCTCGTCTCCAGCAGAAAATGAGGTTCTAACCATGTCGCATCCCACTGTTTATGCTCAGACGGCCTCGCCGACTGTGGTGCACGGATCTCCTCCGACTATCTTACTGTGAACCTATCGCGCTTCGCCCTCTGCCACACCTTCTGACAGTGCAGTTCGGACGGATTCACCATCCGTATTCCTCAGGCCTCCAGCTTGCAGCTTCAACCTGAGCACTCAATTTGCTCACTTGTGCATTGCCTCAGACTGAAGGGAGGTTTCTTGCGAAGGCAAGAGCCCCTCCACTACTTAGATATATAAACTAAAATGTAAACGCTTTGGTATCTGGTGCGAGTCTGTCTGCATCAATTCCGTGCACGCTACACCAGAGCAAATCCTACCTGTTTTTCTCCTTATGGCAAAGTCAGCCCTTTTTCTCATTTAGCCTTAAAGGCACTTCTCGTTGTCGCCATGACGGAATCAGGTCTCTATTCTTCCCTGATTATTCGCAAATTCTTTTAGGGCATCTACAGGATGTGCCCGCCCATCGGGCGTTTCCCGCCTACTTGGCGCCTCAACGCCGTATTGGCCCAGCATCTCCAAGCTTCTTTTGAACCAATCAATTTCACGGATTCGACATTTCTTACATGGAAAGTTTTCCCTCCTACTCGCTCTCGCGTCTTCTCGACGTGTGAGTCCTGTTTAAGCTTTTACCATCAAACATATTTACCTTCAGCTTCCAAATGACTCTCTGGTGCGGCGCACCATTCCACTATTTATATTTATTGATGACTTTGACTTCATCTAGAAGAGTCTGTGATGTCCAGGCTTTCACTGTCCATCCACCTTTCTTATAGTTCACGTCTAATTCAGTAGTGCACCGCACAAACACAAAATTTATGCTAAGGTGCCTTCGGACTTTCACCTGAACGAGCCAGTCATCTTAAGGACATTTTTTTCCTAATCCGCAATCCCCTGTGGAATGGGCATTGTATACACTTGACATCAGGAGAAGTTCTATTTACAAAGGAACCCTGCAATACGCAAATCCGATCAATTGTTCATGGAAGGATACGACAAGGACATGTAGTGTCTAAACAAACCATAGCTAGATGGATCTCTGAATCTATTGTTTTTTGCCCTATACAAGCAGGAATACCTTTACAGGCAACTCCAAGGGCTTGTTCTACAAGAGCTGTCTTCCTAGACTGTTCTTTTCGCTGGAGTTCCTCTTCAGCAAATCTGCAGAGCAGCAACCTGGTCCAGCAGGCAAACTTTCACCAAGCACTATTGTTTGGATGCAGCCAGCGAGACTGATGCTTCAGTGGGTCAAGCAGTTCTCTGTAATCTTTTCAGAGAAGGTGAGTCTCTGTTGCCCTCCACCACTTTACTGCTTTCCAGACGCTTATTTCATGCCTATTATGTACATTCTTATGTAACTGCAAATTGTTCATGCTTTTAGGAATGAGGCATTTCATTATGATTATGGGTTTTTTCATATGCACAAACTTATGCTACAAATCGCGTCTTCCAAGCATTATTATATACTGCTATCTACTCTGATTCAGGCATGTGAATCTATGAAAGACACCCCAATACTGGAGAAGAACAATAGTTACTTGCCTGTAATCTGTGGTTCTCCAGTATTTGTGTCTTTGATAGATTCACATGCAACCCGCCCACCTCCCCTCAGAAGTTCCTAGGCTAGGTTGGTTTTACCTTCACTCCTGTGCGAGAAAATCTGAGAGCCCGAGCCTCTGGGGATGACTTTCTGGTGGGTGCTTTTGCCTGATTGGATGCAGTTTGAACTATATAAAATGACTAGGATAGCCATGAGTGTCGAAGTTTTTTTTCTAGGGTAGCTTGGGCTACTTTAATTCCTGTTTGGTTATTACCAAGTTTTTCTAAGGATATTATTGCATATTATTGCTTTTTATGTACCGTGGGACTCTCACTCCGACGACTGGGAATGATTCAGGCATGTGAATCTATGAAAGACACCAATACTGGAGAACCACAGATTACAGGTAAGTAACTATTGTTCATTTACCACCATGATTTACACTGTGGTACAAGTTCACCACCATCTGCTTCCTTAAGCATGTACTATGGGTAGGCACAACTAAATGCTTAACTGTTACACAGTGCTTTCAATGCGTAATTTAATTGAGTGCACCACTAATTAAACATGTGTGGTCTGAATTTACGATTGGAATGCATTGCGTTGATTTTGTCCATACCTTTTCTAGCTGAACGTATGTTTGTACTGAGTCCAAAAGGGAAGTTGTTGATGGTATATAAAATAATTAAGGCCATTTGACTTATATCACATGCGAAAAGAACAATTGATGGACCGAATAAAGGACAATGTCATACATTCACCCCAGTACAGAGATCTGGACCCCAATCCATTGTTTTTTGCTCCCCATGCCATTCCAGTTTGGACCCAGCCATATGCAAATCAGTCTTGACTCTGTGCACAATGGGAAGAGTCGTGCCCTAACTGCCAGGCCAGGTCCTCCCTGGACTGGAAACAAGCATCCTAGGACTGGTTTTGGGCTTTCAGCCACCCGGATCTATTGACTGGGGTTTGAATGTATGATTTATTCAGCATTCCGTCCATCATTTGTTTTGAGTAGCACTTGACTTTTATCTCAGCATAGCTGTCCTGGAAGTCCATGTCCGATGACTCTACCTTCTGCCTGATTCGCACTACAGCGCAGGGAGACCTGATCCCTTAGATAATCTCTCGTTCAAGGAACTCTTACGCACCTCTGGTTCCACTGTTCTCTTTATCTGCTGTGTGCTATCCTCTGTATACCAGTTACCAGAGGAATTAGTTGATTGAAGACATAATACAAGGATATGTTACCTGTGGAAAATTCTCAAAAAGATTAAGCGTGCTGCTTGAAAAGGTCACGCTGGCCACTCCACAGTTTTTCAAGGATACAAATTGCAGTTACGCAAAGGTAGAAACTACTTTTAATTCTAAATTTGGATGCAGGAAAGCGTTGTTTGAGGCTCGTGAAAGGCCATTACGTGTGCCAGCTTCAATTAAATTTGGTGAATTTGCTATTAATGGACAGTATGTAAAGTGGTCATTACAAGCACCACTCAGTGCAGTACGTTCTTAATTGTTTTAGTTTAAGACAATCCATGCACTTTTCGTAATTGGCCAAGTCATGGCTTTATTAAATGGTAACATGAAAGGTTTTTGTTTTTTATTTGGTTGGGTTATAACTGACTTTTAGTGTTCCATCGAGCTTGCATTCACATCTTTTTGTAGTCTGAGCATGACTTTAACATGATCTGCTGCCCAGCTAGCTTTTGATACCCCAGCCGAACACTTAGCATGAAAGAGCTGTGGATCGCTGGAAAAGTGCCCTATGATGCAGAATGATTGTGCCTCTCCGGGTGCCTTTGTGCATCTATTTCTTCTTGTCTAAATCGTGATAAAGACCCTTGGAATATTGGCATCTTTATTGTTTACCTTTCTTCTCCGCGATGTGGCCACCTCCTGTCCATAGGAGACCAACTTCTATCTTCTACACGGTTGACCTGTTCCAGGCACTTCTCCCAGGTCTCTGGATTGGATTTCAGGCACCTGCTTTACTTTCTTGGGGTGTGGCTCTCGAGCATCCCACTAAAACGGGCATGGTTCCACTTTGCTGTTGTGTTGGGGGTTTCTTTGCTATTTTCACTGGTTTTGGATGGTGCGTACCTCTTCTGGTGAGGCTCTGTGATGTTGCTAGAAAGTGACAGGCCGCTGTTCTACAAAATAATTAAATGAAACGCTAAGTGCTTTTATAGGAGCAAGCCGAGCCAAGCTTTCTTTTCCTTCACATCTTCTGGTCCCATACCCACATGTATCCTCCATAATGGAACCCTGGTTGTGGGTTGTGGTGGTCGCGTAGTACAAATTCTCTGGAATAGTCTGCTTTTTAAAACCTCGTTTCATCAGCCACTTCTTTCTTGAACATAATAGTGTTTATTTTTTAGGTATAGATTTGACCGTGATTTTAGTTCTGTTCAGAAAATGTATTGCAAAAACAAGAAGGAAGTTTGATCTGCCTTGAGAAATTGTACGGTTTGGAAGTGGTCTTCCGTGTACGGTTTCCTCCTGGTGTGTTACCGCTTAAAAATCTTGTCAACTTAATAGCCCTTCATAATGGCAATTTTTGCAGGATGGATGTCACCTAAGACCATATTTGCCTTTTTTCCACAGCTAAAAGCTCTATTAATATTAGAAATATGCTGTAGTTTTACTGACAGTCCTGTCTGTAGAACATAAAATTTGCTTGGTGAACTGGCATTGCTCTTGGTTGCCTGTCAAGCTCTGCATAGAGTTGCCTAATGCTAAATAAGATTTGTAGGGCTTTGGCCTGTTTTAACAGCTACTCTAGCTACTGTCTGCCAACTGTGGAAAAAGGGAATTCTGAAGATATGATTAATTGCAAATCAGTGATCTGGGCCACTAGTTTGCTTTTGCCGGCTTCCGGAATTTCAGTAGTGGTACGCTGGTAATCTACAAAACTCTCCTACCACTATAGGGACTTAGTTTGCCACCTGTCTTACTTGCAGTCCTCCTATTCAGATGATGGTGATGTGGATACAGTGACGCAATTAACACAATTATGCTGTGGCTTTAATGCATGTCCTTGCCGTAGCCCAGGCCTGTCGAAGCTCTGAGTCCATTTAGTGTGAATTGACCAACTGTTCCATCATTAATATATTGTGATGGAGATTTGCTAAACCTTGGGGGTCAAGAGAGTGGTTCCTTTGCTTGCATAAATGTGGGCGCTGAATACCCCCTTGGGTGATTAGTGAACTATAGAAATCAACATAGCCTGTGAAAGGTCGGTATTCTTCACTCCCAAGCTCAATTACATATAGCCCAATGTCCTACCCACCACAATCTGCCTTTTTGGAGGCTAAAGTAGACTGAAGAGTCCTTGTTGAAAATGGCCCCACCCTTTACAGCAAGTGCGGCATATTGTTATTATCTGCCTCTGTTTTACCAAAAAGCAAGGATAAGAACCTATGTCTCCAGGCTCCATAGATAGTTAGTGTGCATCCCCAGTGGTAATATCAGAGGGCAGATCATATCGGGCCCGATTCACAGAACTAACTTAAGACAAAATCCTAAACTTACTACCATTTTGGTATTCACAGAAGACACTTACTCATTTTGGTATTCACAGAAGTTAGGAGTCCTAACTTTAGGACTCCTAAATGCATTCTGTGAATACCGAAAGTCTTTAAATTAGGATTTTTCTCAACTTTACTACTACTAAATTGAGAGAAATCCTAATTCAAAAGACTTTCGGTATTCACAGAAGGCATTTAGGAGTCCTAAAGTTAGGACTCCTAACTTCTGTGAATACCAAAATGAGTAAGTGTCTTCTGTGAATACCAAAATGGTAGTAAGTTTAGGATTTTGTCTTAAGTTAGTTCTGTGAATCGGGACCTACGTCCATATCTTTTATCTTGGAGAGAACCCTATCTCGGAGCCCAGTCTGTGACCCTGTTGATTGGCTGTTTAAGGAATATTTGGAGGCAAGGTAAATGGGTGATGCATGGGCTTAATACAGCTTTGGTGTACTACGGGAGGCTCAGGGAATTCATATTGTGTATAACTGGCGTTTTAGGGAGAACGTTTACCTCCTGGCTTTAGTTCCTTTCGAAATTCTTTGTGATTTTTACCTTTTTTGTTTCTGGAAAAGTTGAAGTTGTACACAAAGCCGCAGATGGACAGTCTATGAAAATTCAGTATCATCCGCTCAGTTGGAGCAGATGATTGTGTGTTGTGTGCAGGTCAGTAGTTGAAATAGAGAATTGTGTAGTCCTGTCTTGGTAGCTGGGAGCAGCCTTACTATGTATCAGAGACCTGGGCTACTGCAATGACATGCATTCAAGCCACAGCAGGATTGAGTTGCCGGTGTGTGAGGTGGTTCAGTTTCGTATGAGTCTCTGTATCCACACCATCCTCTGAATCTGGGACTGTGAGTAAGACAGGTGGCAAAGCGAAGTCCTTATTGGGGTTTGGAGGGTTTTGAAGGTTATCTGTAAATTTCCTAATTTTCCACCACTAATACTGGAAGCTGGCAAAGGTAAACCAATGGCTTCTGCTCCATGGTGACCAGATGGTAAATTGTAGAGGGAGGAAGACACACCTGACAGTTCACTTTTCTCTGAAAAAGGGCTTATTTCCTCTACTGGGTGGGATCCCAATAATATATGGTCAAACGCAACACTATTAGTTGCTCCTACTTATCTATATTGACACTAATGTAGCCATGTTGGGGGCATCCTCGCTGGTTCAGAAAATTAACAATGATGCACACTCCACCCGCACATATTCCGCAGCAATTATCATTTTGGATTCTGGCACACAGATGTGTGGTGTATCCTGGATAGTTTTCAGATACAGTTGTCTCTAACCAGTAAGAGGTACAGCTGGTGGGTGTACCGTTTCTGCCTGGTGCTAACAATAGCTGCATATCAGAATAGACTTAAGTGGCAGCAGTTTAAATACCTTTTTTTGCATTTTTTCTTTCATATATTTAATTTAAGTGTTCCAAGCCACTAAAGTAAAATAACAAGCTGTAAATACAGAAACTGAATGTTAGTTGGGCTTCTGCGAACTGATTACTGTCTCCTCACAAAGCAACACAAGCATGAGATATGAAACCGTTTTGCCAGGTTCAAAGTTAACGTGTGGCTTCAAGTTAAACTATCAGGATGTGCTAAAACGTTGTAAAAAGATGCCCTGTAATATCGGCATAAGCAGTAAACTTTACGTTGAGACTTCGCCATCATGAATTACATCTGCCACCCTGTGCTGGAAGAGTCTTTAACTATGGAGTGCATGGACATAAGAAACCCGACAAACGCCTACTAAGTTTTAATGGTCTTTCACATCCAAGGAGCATAGTCTACAAAGCCTACTCTAGCTTTCCCCCCTCCCCCCCTCCCCCCCCCCCCCACTTCATCCCAGTTTCCCACACAGCGTATTGAAATCAAATTGAAGGACGATAAATTGAATTGTTGGTATCAACATCACTGGGGTTTAGGGTAGGGTGTTAGAAGGTTGGATAGATTTCTCATTTTGCGACCTATTTGGTTGCTGGGTCATCAGTAAAGTAATGGACTGGATTTAATCATGCAGTCTTTTTTTCTGATCTAGATTTCTCCGCTGCAGTGTCTGCTCATAAGACCTCTAGCTCATGCTTCTGTTGGAGAATTCTACTGTAAAAAGAAACTTTTGTTCACTATTTGTAGTTCATCCCCATACCAGATAACTTGGTGTAATGCAGACTCTGAGAATTCTATGGCAGGACCGGAGGCTCAGATTATGCTTTTCTTTCTTCGCATTTATTACAAATTAGAAAACACAGCAGCCTTAGAAAAGCTCATAATGCAGAGAAATGCTTCAAAACCAACAATAAAGCATTTTTTGTTATATAACTCAAGGAAAACAATGTCTCTGGGACTACAACTCCCATTACAACAATATAACAGTCCGAAACAGAGTCCTTCCTCTATGTCCACAATCCATAGATAGGCAGTCCTTTCTCCCTGTTCCTCCTCTTTCTTCGCTGCTTCCGCAGCCAGTTAAGTGTTTTTGCTTTCCCTCTCACAGTTGTTGTTGTTAAGGGAATTTTGTACAGTATTTATGCACTGTAATGTTAGTTTTTATTGGGGCTATGGGTCTCTGGTGTTCTCTTTCATTTCAGAGCCCCATTTAAGTCGCGGAAGCGCCGTTTCGCTTCCTTCGCGACTGTTCCCGGTGTGTGTGTTGCGGTGCGCAGTCGACCGCTAGGGGGCGCGGCCGCGTCTCGTTGGTCTCCAGCGCGAGTTTCTCCTCACAGGGGAGCCGCGCTGAGGAGACCAACCGCCGCGGAGCCGAGCCCTCTACTCTGCCTCATAAAACGCCCGTATACCGGGTCTGTACCTTCTTGCCCCATATGTGAACGCCCCGGTGGGGGTCTGTACTGCGGTGTTCTACCGCGTTGACGCCGACTTGGCAGGTTTTGCACTCGTGTTAAACTGGTGTGGCAGCGCGCGGTGAGGCAGCTGACCTGGTCCCCCTGGGGTGGGTCTGCGCGCTGGGGGTTGTGAGTGCACCCTAATTTTGCCAGTCCCTGGCAACCAAAACTGCTGCAGTCCTCCGGTCTGCCCTAAATTCTCAGTGACACCCAAGCTATTGGGTAGAGTGTGAACCCCCTAAAGCTTCCTGTGTACAGCATGGAGGACGACTATTATGGGGGTGATTCTCAGTCCTATCTGCAGGATGAGGAATTCTATCAAGCAGTTGACAGCTCCATCTACCGCTGCGTGACAGAGGTAGTAACCCCTATGGAGGAGCGTCTTTCGGCGCGCATAGTTGAGGAGTGCGCCAAGTTAGCGCAGGCGCAGTCGGGAATCCCTTATGCCCTCCCAGGTTCATCAGGTGAGGGCCCCCCTGCTCCTAAGAAACCCTGCAAAGGGGGGTTGTCGGAGGGTGCTCAGGGGGTGGACAAGGGTGCCTTTGAACGTCTGCGTGACGCATTCTTGGCTAAGGCGACCGAGTCCCCACCTGACCAGCCTGCGGCCCCCGCCTCGGTGGTGGCTACTGGGACTGCCCCTTCGTCTCCGAGGGACTCCCAGGATTCGGACGGGGACGAGGAATCGGTGCGTTCCTGGCGACCTTCGAGCTCGGCCACTGAGTTACCGCGGGACAGCTCAGGTATGCTGGACCCGGATGAAATAATGCATCCGCGGTCCGCAGCCTGGGCCCCGGGCGACAAGGTGGCAAAGTTCGTGGCTAGTCGGTTGCGCAAACCTCTGGAGCAGGAAGCCAGGGGATGTCTCCGTGGGGAATGTCCTAGGCCCACCTTGGAAGGAAAAGTTGCCATGACACCGGATTTAGACGCAAAGATGGCAACGTTTCTGGCAAAGTTTATGAAGGATCCGCGTAGGGGCATTGACAGATCCTGGCGGTCATGCCAAGACAAAATGCTCGACGCAGTAGGGCCCATTACTAAGATCCTTGACATGGCGGAGGAGGCTAAAGTTACTGGCTCCGCCATCGACCCCGACGTCTTGTCAAATTGGGCGCAGAGGGTGATTGTTTTCTTGGGCAATGCCAACTGCGCCCTTTCCACCGAACGGCGGAGGTCCTTCCTAATTAAGCTAGATCCTAAGTTAGGAGACTTGGCCTCTTCAGAGGCAGGAGCGGTTGCCCAAGGTGGTCTCTTCGGAGAACCGTTCATTAAAGAGTTAGGGAAGTTCGTGTCTACCTTCACGTCCCTTGACAGAGCTCAGTCCAGTATCAAACACGTGTTCCAGCAGCGTTTCTCTCAAGGGGCCGGTCGCGGTAGGGGCCGCGGGACCGGCCGTGGCGGGCAGAATGCCGGCAACAGAGGGCAAGGCTCCGGGCGAGGTCAGTACAACACCTCAACCAACTTCAACTCCTTCTATCCTACAAGAGGGCAGCGTTTCGGAGGTCGAGGCTTCAGAAAGAACTCCAACGCTTCCAACACACACGGTGAGTGTTATCCCCGCAGAGCAGGTTCAGATTGGCGGTCGCCTAGCGGCCTTTCGGAGGGCGTGGGTGGAACTTACGGCGGATGCTTGGGTGCTCCACACTATCCGCGGGTTTCATATCGAATTCTACGATCAACCTTTTCAGGAATGCGCCCCGCGCCCTATAATCTTTTCAGTGGCCGATGCCCAGTTGATAGACGAAGAGGTCGCGGAACTTCTCCGCAAAAGGGCCGTTCGCCAATCAACTCTGCACCCGTCGGGCTTCCTCAGCAATCTTTTCCTAGTGGACAAACCCGGTGGAGGTCGTCGGCCGGTGATCAACCTCAAAGAATTCAATGGGTGGTTGGTCTATCATCATTTCAAAATGGAGGGAATTCATCTCCTTCGAGATATCCTCCTTCCACGGGATTGGTTTGTACGGTTGGATCTCAAGGATGCTTATCTTGTGGTTCCAATCTACCCTCCTCATCGTCGCTTCCTCCAGTTCCTTTGGCGGGAACAGGTGTTCGAATTCACGGCTCTTCCGTTCGGTCTATCCTCGGCCCCGTGGTGTTTCACCAAAGTGTTACATCCCGTGGTGGAGTTCTTGCGAGCACAGGGAATTAGTCTAATTGTCTATCTAGACGACATTTTACTGATGGCGCAATGTCCACACAGCTTGCTTTCTCAGCTGGACCGGACGGTCGACCTACTCCAAGAGCTCGGTTTCGTCATCAATGGAGACAAGTCGGTTCTCGTACCCTCTCAGAGAGTAGAATTTTTGGGGTTTGTCATAGACTCCGTCGATGCTTCCCTGAGTCTTCCGCCCCGGAAGATGTCCAAGATCAAGCACGTCTTGCGACAGACAATTGCGAGGTCTCACACGTCGTTGCGTCAAGTTGCCAGAGTGGTGGGCCTGCTGTCGTCCTCGATTCAGGCCATCTTTCCGGGCCCTCTGCACTACAGGGCCCTCCAGCGCCTCAAAGCTTATCATCTACGCAGAGGCGTGTCCTACGACCAAATGGTTCCCCTATCGGAGGAGGTCAAGGAAGAAATGTTGTGGTGGCTTACCCACATGGAAGCCTGGAATGGTCGGGCAATTTTCGGATCTTCCCCGGACCTCGTCATCGAATCCGATGCCAGCAGAGTCGGTTGGGGAGCGCGCTGTGGGGATTTTTCAACAGGCGGCACTTGGTCCTTGGAGGAACAGAAGTTGCATATCAACTGTCTGGAGCTTCTGGCGGGTTCCTTTGCAGTACGCTGCTGGACCAGGGACTCAGTGAAGTCGTGCGTACTATTGAAAATGGACAATGTTTCGGCAGTGCGGTACGTGAACCACCTGGGGGGCGCGAGGTCCCGTGCACTGGCGAATTTGGCAAAGCAGTTCTGGGATTACTGCCTAGATCATCACGTATCGGTGACGGCGGAGTACCTGCCGGGTCAGGCCAACCAGGTGGCAGACTGGCACTCCAGGTACCTTCGAGATTCCAGTCTGTGGATGTTGGATGTCCAGGTCTTTCGCTGGCTCAACGGGCTGTGGGGTCCTTTCTCACTGGACCTGTTTGCGTCCCGCTTGGATCACCAACTCCCGAGATTCTTCAGTTGGAGGCCGGATCCGCTGGCAGAGGCCACGGATGCGTTTCTCCAGGACTGGAGCAAGGAGAAGCCCTTTGCGTTTCCACCTTTTTCGATGGTGATGCGAACGGCGGCGCAGGTTCGCCGGCAGGAAGTGGAGCTGGTGTTGGTGACGCCGCTCTGGAGGTACCAAGTCTGGTTTCCAGTTCTTCTGGAACTTTCCTGGGATTCTCCAATCCTACTCCCCCGGTCTCCTCACCTGCTCCTCAACCCGGATCGGGATCCTCATCCTCTCATCGTTCACGGCTCTCTCCGCCTCATGGCATGGAGGCTTTCAGGAGACGTTTGTCGCTCCCGGGCCTTTCGAGAGCAGCTGAAGGTCTGTTATCCAAGGCCTGGGCTGCCAGTACGTCGAAGCGCTACAAATCCGCTTGGTCTAAGTGGGTGCGTTGGTGTCTTCGACGGAGTTTGGATCCCTTGGTCGCAGGACTCGTACCCGTGCTGAATTATTTGACGGAATTGGCCGTGGGTGGTTTTGCCTACCGCACGATTAATGCTGTGCGTTCCGCTATATCGGCGGCGCATCACCCAGTTGACGGTGCTCCGATCGGAGTACACCCTTTCGTATGCCGACTTTTGCGGGGCGTCCGACTAGCGTTGCCACCAGAGCCCCGGTACTCAGTCCTTTGGGACGTCAATTTGGTTTTGAATCTTTTTCTGTCCTGGCAACCTAACAGGTACCTATCGGTCAAGGAACTCTCGGCGAAACTGGCTATGTTGCTGTGCTTGGTGTCCTGCCGGAGAGTGTCGGATGTGCGTGCTCTAGATGTCTCAGCACGAGTGTTCTCACCAGATGGTGTCACATTCACAATTGGTCGCCGCACAAAGTCGGCTTCTAGAACGATTTCGTACCCGGCTTTCATGGATGTCCCGAAGCTATGTGTTGTTCAGTGTCTGAAAGCTTATGAAGATATGACTTGGGACATTCGCCCTCCGGGCGAGAGACAATTGTTAATTGCCTTGCGTAAACCACACCATGCGGTCTCTTCCCCCACCATAGCCAGGTGGGTGCGTTGGGTCATGCAAGAGGCAGGTATTGATACTAAACGTTTCGGAGCTCACTCTGCCAGAGGGGCCATGGCCTCTAAGGCTCTCTCTGCAGGAGCTCGTTTAGAGGATTTGATGCGGGCCGCGGACTGGTCCTCCGATTCCACCTTTAAGAGGTTTTACTTTAAGCCGGTGGTGGATATTGCAAGCTTGGTGGTAAGTAAGCTTTGAACTAGCATAATCTGAGCCTCCGGTCCTGCCATAGAATCGAAATTTGCCTAGCATTTGTAACGGTAAGTTTCAATTCTATTAAGGACACGGAGGCGAGGATTATCCCACCCAGTATATCGTCAAGCGACACCCCCCCATATGGCAGTAAGTAATCCGGTTTTGAAATTTTCCATCATGGTTAAATCTGAAACCTTGCATAGTTGACTCAATTGTGAAATCCTGAATTGTCCGTTACGACGCTGACGCAGTTCTGTTCCTTCTGTTAGGAAATGATGGTTCCAAGCCAGACCAATGAACTGATGGCGTAACTTGCGCGAAGAAAGAGGAGGAACAGGGAGAAAGGACTGCCTATCTATGGATTGTGGACATAGAGGAAGGACTCTGTTTCGGACTGTTATATTGTTGTAATGGGAGTTGTAGTCCCAGAGACATTGTTTTCCTTGAGTTATATAACAAAAAATGCTTTATTGTTGGTTTTGAAGCATTTCTCTGCATTATGAGCTTTTCTAAGGCTGCTGTGTTTTCTAATTTGTAATAAATGCGAAGAAAGAAAAGCATAATCCTCGCCTCCGTGTCCTTAATAGAATTGAAACTTACCGTTACAAATGCTAGGCAAATTTCGATTCTTGCTGCTTCTTCCTGAAAATTGCCTTCTGACCAAGCTTTGATTTAGATGCTGCTTGTGGGTACTTTTTCCTTCGCTTAAATATTTTCTAAAAAACTATTGTCCATCATATTCACACGTTTATTACGTTTCCTTGACCGTGAAGTTGTCCCATGGCAGCTGATAGTCAATTTTAGCTCTAAAATACCCCATTTTGCTTATCGGTGGATTCACTTCCTCTGTTGCTGCTGTATAACACGGTGCACGATTACTGACCATTATGCATGCATGGGGGTGGAGAGGGGGAGGTGATATCTCGGGTCCTAGAGTTATTCTAGGGGAACTCGACCCAGCAAATAGAATGTTTATGAGAACACTTGTTAAGTGGTACAATTAAAAACAAGTATTTAGGTCCTGGCCTCTTAAATCTGTATGTCACACTAACTGTGGAAGTCCGATATCCGTCTCCTGGGAGGCACTCTTCATTTGCACACTTATCCAAGTTATTTATGGCAGTACGGCGCTTTTGGCATTCAGAGCCTTGGGGCAGCACTTCCTTGTGAAATGTCCATGGGCCTGTCACTTTATTTACACACCTTTTTACCTGCAGTGTTCCTCCTTACTTTATCTCCCTGACCTTTCTCCCTCTAAACGAGCAGCCAAGTCTGCCAGCCTCCGTGACCATTCCGGGAACATCAGTGCATTGGCCTTCTTTACCAAACTACATGTAAATTTACTAAGCTGTTGCAATGGAACCCTTTCGTACTACAGGAAATTAGTTTCTCCTACCTCTGTGCAGAAATCCTTGTTAGCGGGCAATATTTCAGTGTTATGGTGTATAGTTGAGTGGCATTTCCAACTGCACCTCCCAGCTGATTTATTCAGTTTCTTTCTCGCTATATTGTTTGATGAAAATGGTTGGAACTCAACAAAGAATGTAGCCTAGATTTTTTTTGTTTGTACAGTAAAAGCTCTGCAGCTGTCCTTGGGTGGGGTTCGAGAACAGGCGAAAGCAGAACTTGGATGAAACATGTCGAGGAAGCATAATATATTGTATTAAGTGTTTATGCTTTAAGCCTTTTGACAGTTGTCTTGCTTTCAAATCAACCTTTCCGCCTTTAACGTGGTTTCTTCCACGCTTTTTCTTGCAGTTCAAACGCCAATTGTATTTAAAAATAAAAACCAGACGCGCAGTTCACAGTGAACTGAAGTCTTTCCAGTAGCTGGAATACCACGGACCCCAGGTTATTAAACATGGGGTAACAAAGGGTCTTCCCACCTTGAGCAATCAACCTTCACGTTCTTCGGGGAATCGGTGGGTGTGTGGCCTTATACGGCGTAGCCCCCATTGGTGCAGGAAGTTAAGTGACTCCGGGGGCCAGTGGCCTGAGGATTCCACAGAACCCGTATTATCACTGCACATGGAGAGGAGGCATTTCCTTCCGTGCATTAGGGCGCTCGCCACAATGACTAAATTACCCCCAAGTAACCTGACACTGACGCCCTGAATACAGGGATGGTTGCACGGCTACCTTAGTGCCTCACTGAGATATTACATCTGTTATGTATGTGGAGTTTTCCCTAGTAAGGACTATGCTGGCTTGCCATTAGCGCTCATTCGGCGTTTGGAAGACCGAGGAGCAAGTCCCGATTATTTTGGCTTCAACTGATGCCACGGTCAGTCACGCGCCTGCGTCTGGGGCGCAGGCAGGGCAGTGAGCCCGTATTTCATGATGGATAAAACCTAGCAGACCGTCTGTTCCAAGGATACATAAAAACGAGCAGATCTCCGGGACCGTTAAACTTCCCAGAAGCTGATGGAAAGCAGACGGGCCTTGGCTGAAATTTGCACTAACGGGACTTGGTTTACACGTGTACTACTGCACACAGATTTATTGTGATTTAAGTTTTAATCTTTGCCCTCTCTGCTGCTCCCAACCCCTCCTGCCTCCGGTGCCTTTGCAACCAGAGAGCCCTTGGAATCCAGTAGGGGTCATAATGTGTGTGTGTTTTATGCGCGCACTTGACTCACCTTTCCTGCATGCCTCGGTTTACTGCCCTCATTGCTTCTGAATTGGGACCAGGTGTTGCCTTCTGTAATCCGTGCAAACCACTTTCTGCAGCGCAGATGCCAGCCAGAACCCGTTGACCTGCCGCCTCCTTGCCAAAGGGCACCGTGCTTTCCTGTAGTAAGCCTTGCTCGTTGAGTCGGTTTTAGCTATGACTGGTGAATGTGCTAGGTTTGTTTGTTTTTCAGGTGGTCTTTGTATCTGATAGTGTATGAAAAAAATGGCTTTTGGACCGTCCAACCACCTCTGCCTTTCACTACCAGTATCACTTATTTACTATGTGTTGCGTTTTAAATTTTGGCGCTAAATATTTACCCACTTGTAAAGTGAGTTGTATTACTCGGGAGTAAAATGGCAGTTCAATTAAGACTTGTGTGAGGGTAGGGTGGTGGTTTTGGAGTATAGTTCAGAGTTGCTGTCCTAAGACAGGCTCTGTAATCCATTGACGTTAGTTTTGAAATCTCCTAAACTTTTGGTCCTGGGCTCTTATAAAATTACTTGTATGCCTTCATTCTGATTGGTCTGTGAATTGCAACCTGTGTAAAATGGCTGCACAGATGTGGCCGCCTTTCTTCCATTTTGACAAGGTGAAACGTGTGCTGGAATAGACTGCAGTTGTTTCAGTTCTCCAGCTCTTACGGAGAAAACATGCAGGATTACTGCATTATCCAAAGACTACACTGCAGAACTCTCTATAATGTTGTAATAGGTTTCCACGCTCTTGGACAAGACTCCCAATAAAAGAAACCAGTTAACCGCCTACATGACCAAAATAGCAAACCGGATGAAAGCCAACTGTCTCGAGCTCAATACAGACAAGCCAGTAGTAGTGATCGCCATCAAGAACACCTCATGATGGGACTCCACCAGGAGCCTTGGAATAATCACGGACAGCAAACTGGACATGGCTGTACAAGTCTGTTCCATCGCAGCATCCTGCTTCTAGTAGATTTTTAATAAATTGGGGGGAAAATCCTGTTTTAATCTGGAAACGTCGTGCGTACAAAATTGTACAAAGCACCCAAACTATTCAAATTGAAAATGTTGTTTACTGTACACTTTTACCACCAAACCAATAATTTTGAAATAAGAGCTCGAAATGAGTAACATTCATTTTGTTTATTATTTAGTAGACTATTTATAAATCCTGTACCTTAGATAGCTGCATATTTTGGTAGCAGAGCAGCTGTTTATTTGATTTAACATTAGTGGCTGGCTTCAAGTGGTTGCACTAAGAGCAACTTAGTCCGACCCATCTCAAAGAATTCAAAAATCTAAATGGAGCTTTTACATTCCTATAAAAGGGATTTAGTGGATGTTAGGACGACATCACTGGAATATTGCGCTGATAGGTTCTGAAACTTTAAACCAAGTTGAAATGTGTTTTTTTTTTTTTTATGACAGATACTTTTGAGTATGTTACCAATGCTTCTGATGAAGCAATAATATTTAGTGACTGCAGCTGTTAAAGGACATTTTAAAGCGGCATAGAGCAGTAATGGCACCCCATATGTAATGGAGAGAGCTGTTGGTGCTTGGAATACATGGCCTGTGTAGGGTCTTGAACAACACTCTGGTGAAAGATTAATTTTAGAAAATACTGCTGGAGTAGAACGTTTGCAAATAGTTTGTCCTTTCATTTACTGAATCTATTTTGTTCCTCTTCCCCCCCCCCCTTCAGTTAAACAATTGTTTTATACCCAGATCTCTTGTATTGCAATATTTTTAAGTGTAGTCCACTCCTGCCATTGAGGGTTGAGAGAGTCTTCGCCAGAGGGGGTCATTTTACCACTCCACTTTGAGCAGTCAAAGGTATGCCATTTATTACCAAACAGTTGTTTCCCCTGTGTAAAGACGTTGTTACACGCAACCAGTGAGGCAGTAAACATGTCTCTGGTCTGGTAACATCAAATTTGACCTTTGCACTGCAGTAGTAAATGTGTGATTGTGTGCTCATTAGCACAGTTGCTCTAAATAACATTTGTTACGGGCCACATTTGTTTCCCTGGCATGGGACAAAAATATATATCCTACGTGCCTAAACTATTGCTTTTATGGTCTTCGTATTCTTTGCTTGGCATACTGTACTTTTATGCACATGTTCTATGTGTGATTCTTTGGAGCTCTGAATCACAGTGACCTGCTCAAAACCAGGCCCAGCACCTGCACTGTCACTAGAGTCACACATGTGAGGAAAAGGGTCTGTTCTGTTATCAGCCATTATTGTGCTGTAAACCATGGGCGTGTATGTAACATAGCCTTCACTACTTCTCCTAAGCTTATTTATATTCATATTTGACTAATGTAACTTACTCTGAGGGTTACATGGTGGAAATATTTAAAGTTTCTAGTCTTTGAAGGAATTCAGTTGCTTGAATAATACAAATAAGAAATCAATTTTATTTTTTCATATATTTACTCTGAATCTAAGAATATGTAGCTATAACGTAGAGCCGTTCAAAAGTAACTTTTAGAAATGTGTTTTTTTTTTTTTTTTTTTTTTTTAGATCTCTCCTACCAGAAGGCACCAAACCAAAATCTTAGTCAGCGTAGAGTCCCCCATTGCTTACTGTTAGTTGGCTTCATTGTCACTCATTTGCTTTCTTCTTATTCAGCATCTTGCCTTCCTCTTCATGTTGTCCCTCCCCTGGAGCATATCCTCTTTATATTCATTTTGATTGGCTGACTTGAATCCTTCCTCTGCTTTCATTTGAAGTGGGGGGTTGCGGGTTACTTTATTTTCTTTTTCGTTAAACATTCTACAAGAGTCAACGTGTTTTATTGCTCTATCTTTTGTGCTGCTAACCCATTCCGCAATTTCCCTCTACAGTGCATACCTGTCACCCGGCCCCCCACTTGATCCTCCATCACCACATCCTCCACCCTACTGCTCGTGGTCTTCAAAAATAAAAGAAATGCATTCCATTGAATGTTTTTTTTTTTGTTGTTTTTTTTTTTTTGGAAAGGCCCAGCAGTTACCATTTGTTTACAGGCCCCTCCTCACTACAAATACCTTTACCCTCTTCCATTGCTCCCTTACCCACTCTGTTGATTCTGTGCACTCGATTGTCTCCCACCCTCACAGACACTTGTTGCTGGTCCGCTCTACATCACCAGTAGCACTTTTGCGCTAATACAAAGTAATCTTTTAATTTACTGAACCAAATGGCTGCTTCCATCTTGGATCAGTAAATTAAAAAATAAAATAGCATCCGCATCATTCCATTTGTGTGTGATTCATAAAGGACGACGCTACTATGTTATGCCTTTTTTTTTTGGTCCCCCCCCCCCCCCCCCCCCCCCCCCCTCGATGTTGCACAGCATTAGCAAAAAACATTGGCAAAGTCAGTAGGTCAAAGTCAAAACATGTCTGCTTCACCAGTGGTGATTTATTCCTGCATGTAGCTGACTTACTCCACCCATAATATATATTTTTGATGTAGCTAAAGATGCATACACCTTAGAATTTGAAGCAGTGCTGTACTGCTGACCAATTTAATGGTACAGCATTTACCTACATCAGAAGGATTGAAGAGTGAGTTGACCTTGCCAGGGTTCAAATTTGTAACTGAAGATGACGAACTGTTGGACAAATGTTCAACTTCTAGGACATCTTATTGGATAACATTACCCGTAAAAAAGTAGAATAAAAACTTTCCTCTAAATGAACACTAAAATCTGACTCATTGTACTAAAAAAAAATTCGTTTCCTATAGTTGTATGAACCTAATCTCAACTATTTTGGAGGCTTGGGATATAAACTCGAAATTATTTACATTTATCAAAAGTATTTAGATCGTCTTGTGCGGGCACCGGTGGCTTGAAGAGCACTGTACGTAGTAACTGGCACGAGGACTAGGGCTGCAAGGGACATTTGCCAAAATGTGTGTGTGTGTATTACAGAGCTATGCAGGCTTTTGACCATATTATATTGCACGTGCTAACCCCCCGGGAATGGGCACTAAGCAATTAGTCCGTTCATTTTTTTTTTTTTTTTTTTTTTTTTACCTTTCATGAAGAGAATTCTAATTGAATTAAAGACAATTCTAAAACGTAGCCAAGTATTTTACCATAGGCGTTATCTAAATGCGGAGTCCTGCTTAGAATCTAATTACTTAGAAGGAAGGAAATCCAGCCGAGACTAGATAATCTCCATTTCGCAGAAAATATTTCATATCTGTCAAACAAAATATCTCCATGCATGTGAAATATGCTTTTGATTTCACTTTTATGTTTTTTTTGTGCCCTAATAGCAGCAAAACATCGAACATGTGCGTTAAGCCCGAGTTCTACTGGATGCTGAACATTGGCTCTGTCTGCAACATTCTGTTTTATGACCATCTCTGTACCTCCTAGGAAAGATGCATGCAGTTGCGCCCTAGTTGAACGAATATAAATTAAACAAAGACCTGTGTATGGCCAAGATTATGCCATGGGCTGGTGGTGAATCATGCTAGGCTGTTCTTTTATGACTAAATGTACTCCGAGGGCGCCGAATCTGCTTGCATTCTCAACCCCTTTCCTCTCCCCGCCCTGGAGCTGGCAGGGTGACTTGGCTTCGGCAGTAGCACAGGTACGTACATGCTCTGAGAGGTATTCGTTTTGGAGAGTTCACTCGAAAAAAAGTACATAAAATGATTGTTAAAGGGCTCGGCTCTCAAAGCTACCTTTGTTAACAGAAGCAGATATGCTTTACCATTTCCAAAACCAGAAGAATTTCCAAGTTAACTACTTCGGATACCAGCTTTATTTCCACACTAAGTTGGTGGTGAAGAAAAGCTCGAAATGGGCCATTTGGGTGTGACCAGCTGCATGCAGGTGGCTTTAGATGCCAATTGTCACTAATTGGCATCAATCAATCGGTACATTTGTAGAGCGTGCTACTCACCCGCATGGGTCTCTTGGCGCTGAAGAAAAGGGTGGGGGGGCCGCTACTGTTCGAATAACCAGGTCTTGAGGTGTTTCCTGAAGGTGAGATGGTCCTGGGTCAGTTGTAGGTGTGCTATCTTCCTCCGGTGGTGGTTCTTCAAATCCGTGGGACGGTGGTTAGGGCGAGACTGGAGGAGCGGAGTTGACTGGTGGGGGTGTGGAACGAGATGCGGTTGTTTAGGTACTCGGGGCCCATGTTGTGGAGCGCTTTGTGTGCGTGGGGGAGCAGCCTGAACGTGATCCTCTTGTTGACGGGGAGCCAGTGCAGGTTTCTCAGGTGGGCGGATTTGTGGCTGTGGCGGGGGATGTCGAGGATGAGTCGTGCGGAGGAGTTCTGTATGCGCTGCAGGCGTTTCTGAAGTTTGGCTGTGGTTCCTGCGTATAGGGCTTTCCCGTAGTTCTGTCGGCTGGTGACGAGGGCCTGGGTTGACCGTCTTTCTGGTTTCGGTGGAGATCCACCGGAAGATCTTTCGGAGCATGCGCAGGGTGTTGAAACACGAGGACAAGACTGCGTTGACTTGCTTGGTCATCGTGAGAGAGGAGTCCAGGATGAATCCCAGGTTGCGTGCGTGGTCAGTGGGTGTCTGTGCGGTGGCCAGTGATGTGGGCCACCAGGAGTCGTCCCAGGCATAAGTCGGCGTAGGAGATGATGTTGATGTTGTGTTTGCGGCGATGGTGGCAAGGGGGCTCATGTAGATATAGAAGAGTTGGGCTGAGTGAGGAGCCCTGGGGTACACCGCAGATTATCTTGGTTGCCTCAGAGCGGAAGGGAGGGAGGCGGACTCTCTGGGTTCTGTCGGAGAGGAGCGATGTGATCCAGTCCAGGGCCTTTCCTTGGATCCCATTGTTGTAGAGGCGGGTTATTAGGGTGCGGTGGGAGACTGTGTCGAAGGCTGCCGAGAGGTCCAGGAGGATGAGAGCGGCTGTGTCTCCGTTGTCCAACAGGGTCCTGATGTCATCGGTGGCTGCGATGAGGGCGGTCTCGGAGCTGTGGTTTGCTCAATCTGTACTGGGATGGGTCGAGGAGCTGTTTTCTTTGAGGAATGCAGTCAGCTGTTTGTTGATGGTCTTCTTGATGACTTTGGCCGGGAAGGGGAGCAGAGAGAGATGGAGCGGAAGTTCTTGAGGTCTTTGGGGTCTGCTGTTGGTTTCTTCAGAAGAGCGTGGATTTCTGCGTGTTTCCAGCTTCCAGGGAAGGTGGCTGACTTGAAGGAGCAGTTAATGACGTTCCGGTGGTTGGGTGCGATGATGGTGTCTGCTTTGTTGAAGATGTGCAGAAGGCATGGGTCGGAGGGGGAGCCGGAGTGGATGGTGTTCATGACGCGGGTGGTGTCTTCAGTGCTGATGTGGGTCCATGTGCTGAGGGTGGTGGTGTGGGTCGTTGGTTTGGTGGCTGGGGACGGGGTGTCTGGTCCGAAGCTGTCGTGTATTTCTGCGATCTTGAGGTGGAAGAATGTGGCGAGGGAGTTGCAGAGGTCTTGCGACTGTGTGATGTTGTTGTTGCTGGCGCTGGGGTTCGAGAGCTCTTGGACGATGCTGAAGAGCTCCTTGCTGTTGTCCAGCCACTCTTTGAACGATGTCCTTTTGGTGGTGCGGATCATCTGGTGGTATTTGTGGGTGGTGCTCTTGAGGGCTGTCATGTTTTCTGATGTCCGCTTGTGGCGCCAAGCTTTTTTGAGGGTTCGGCACAATTTCTTAGAGATTTTGAGGGCGTCTGTGAACCATGAGGATTTTCTGTTGCTAGTCTTGCCTGGGGGTTTCTTCAGTGGAGCGAGGCAGTCGACGCAGTTGGTGATCCTCTGTTCGAGATTGTCTGCTGCGTTGTTGGTGTCAGGGGTGTCGGCAGGTGGGTTCTGGCTCAGCGATGTGGTCAGCTGGTCTGTGGTGACTTTGCTCCAGCATCTGCGGGGGATCTGTAGCGTGTGGTGGTGGGATGTGGTCTTGAAGGTGAAGTGGATGCAGGTGTGGTCGGTCCAGTGTAGTCCGGTGGAGTGGCTGAAGGCAACGTGGCTGCTGGCCGAGGAAGATGGGGTCGAGCGTGTGGCTGGCGTAGTGGGTGGGGGTGTCCACCAGTTGCTTGAGTCCGAGGTTGTCGAGCAGGGTGGTGGTGGTGGTGGTGGTGGTGGTGTTTTTCTCCTGGTGGAAGTTCAGGTCCCCTAGGAGGATGTACTCTGGTGAGGTTAGGGCGTGCGGGCTGATGAAGTCGGTGATGGTTTCGCAGAATTGTGTCCGTAGGCCCGGGGGTCTGTAGATGAGCGTTCCTCTGAGGGTGGTCTGGGGGTCAGTGTGGATTTGGAACTGTAGGTGTGCGGCGGTGAGTGTTTCTTCGGCGTTGGTTGTGACGTTGATGGTGTTCTTGTAGAGGATGGCGATGCCTCCTCCAGTCTTGTTAACGCGGTCCTTCCAGGTGATTTTGTAGCCGTCCAGGATGGCTATGGTGATGTCGGGGGCCGAGGCGGCGTTCATCCAGGTTTCCGTGAGGAAGGCGACGTCTGGTGCTGTTGAAACAAGGAGTTCCCAGAGTTCGACGGCGTGTTTGTGGACGGAGCGGGTGTTGAGGAGGATGCACTTCAGGTGGCTGTTGTTGTTGCTGCGTTCGATGGGCAGGGTGCAGGTTCGGAGGCAGGAGAATTTACATGCTTGGCAGTTGAAGGGTCCGTGAGTGCGCCTCGGGGTGGCTCGGTGGCAGGCGGCGGGTCCTCCTGTGTTGAGTGCGATGAGGGTGGCGGTGTTGTACCTCAGTTGGGTGCCATGGCGTTGGGTGCAGACTGGCTTGCCTTTGGCGCACCAGCAGCTGCCATTAAATGGGAGGTGGGGAGGAGGGGTCAGCTGGGAGGCGGGAGGGCAGGTCAGCGGATGGGCACGGGGGCGGGGCCGCACAGGAGTCAGCGGGTGGAAACTGGGGAGCAGCGGCGGCGAAAAGGTCCTAGGGTACAAAAAGAGAGAAAAGGGGCGACTGGTACAAAAAGGAAAATGGCCAGCAGACACTGGCACACAGGGAAGGGCTTCCAGGAGGGGACCAGGAGCGGAGCAAGGCGGGAAAAGTCGGTGCAGGACAGCCGAGGGGAGAGGCAGCAGAGCAGGCGGCTGGCAGGAGGAGGTCACTGGCACAGGTGGTGCTGCAGCGGTCGGGGGATCGACCTACCTGGAGGGTCAAGGGTTGCATCCAAACTAGTTAGCTTATCTGCTGACCTTGCTCCTTGTGTGTACAGTGCTTTCAAATGTTCTCCGTTTGGCCCAATCAGACCATTTACAAGCCATCCCATGGATTTATTCTGCTCCGCTTGAATCCACTTTCTGCTGCTTATTCAGTCCCACTTACAAACAGACCTTAATGATTCTATCAATATTTTCATATGCCTGTGATTTATTGGGTTGGGAAATTAGTAAGGGATAGGACACAATTAAGCTATTTTAAGAGGGCTGGTTGGCATGTAAAGACCGCCACCCCTCCGAGCATGTGCTTCTAGGTACATACCCCGTGTGCATGATGTGAAATCTGATGCGATTACGATGTCTGTATTGCATTATCTACTTCTTGATTCTTTGGACCGTAAGCCTTCTTGGGCATCCTTTTCTGGTTCTTTCATAAATTGCTGTCCTCCCTCTCACTTCCAGGACTGAAAATGCCACCCTGTCCTAAATTTAGAGGGGGTTTCTATTCCTTATACGCTTGGTGTTGAATTGTGTCTAAAGCTTCTCTGATCGTGAATGACTTACCAATGAGTTGCTCTTCGTATGTCGCATTATTTGGTCATACAAACAAATCTTGTATGTCTAGCATGGCCTGGCTCCCCTGGATACCTGAGACTCCGATACCATCTTTTATAATGGTTCTCATTCTTGTATTTTTTTATTTTATTTGCTGGTGTGTTACCAGCTGCCGGCAGGTTTTGTGGAGTTGATCTTAATGTCCCATGCACTTCACTAGACTTTCCTTCGTGTACAATCCTCAACCATTCCGTGCCTTCTAATTTACATAGCACAAGTTACTTTACCAGCTAGGTGCGACCTATCCAAGTGCTGTGAATGTGGTATTGGTAAACCGAGAATCTAGCTCAAAAAACGTGGACCCACTGTACAGGAATAAGATTGAAGATGCTGTTAACAAGTGATGGGCAGCCTTGCTGGGTTCTGAGTAGACTGTTGCTGCTTCATGATGTAGTGTTCTTTACAAAGGTATAGCTTCCGCTCTTTCCTAAATTGGAACATGCTTTGGACTGTCCTGATGGACCCGGGAAGGTCGTTCCAGATCCTGGGTATATTGACCTGATTCTCTCCTGTTCTCTAAAACCATGACTGATTTAGACAAGTCACCAGTTGTTAGGACTTTGATGCTCTGCACTCCCTCGTGTTGAAGAAGGGAGATAACCAGTCTCCTCTCCTTGTGCACTTTTATTTTCTAGTTCCAGCTCCGTTGTTTTTTTGTTTGCCTCCTTTCAAATTGTACTTTGTCCATCAACTGTAAACATCCACAACCTTGTACATCTTTTGTGAACCAAGGTGGAGCACTTAAACATTTCACCCTGTTTTACAGGACCGAGTTGAATGTGCAAAATTCAATAGAAAAAGGTTTGTTAGATCAGTTTACCACGATATTTGTTTTAGCTCCGCTATCCTTTTTTTTTTTTTAACGTATTTTCCTTTTGCAAGTTCTATTCCTAACCAACCATGCATGTCCTTTGTCTTGCTTGAATGCTATTTTATAAAATACTGCATTACACGGTGTGCTCCGCCTGTTTTTGTGGTGATCCTGTTTGTTTACAGAAAACGTTTAAGGCAAATTTTCAAACTTCATTGAGCAAGAATATACTGGGAGCAAATAAAAACACGTACAGGTAAAACTCGTCTAACTGCAGAATATTGCAAAGAACTTGAAATCCCCACTTAAGCATAGTTCTTCCTCTCCAGGTGGTGTTTAGTTGTGCTTGTGGCAGAACCACCCCAATCCTCAATACAGTTCATCCTGACAGTGTCTAATTTTCTCGTCCGTGTAGATTAATACCTCCTGCTTGTTCAAGAACGTGTGAGTCTGCAGTGGGGGAGCAGGTATGTAGGTTGTTAAAGGCACCCTTCGTCTTAATACAATGATCCGCATTCCTAGTAAAGCAACAAGCTTGCACTTCAGGGCTTTTTGGACATGTTGCTGGGCTCTGCAGGGAGAACGTAATTCCGTGCAGAAGGCTAGACACCAACGACGGCAAAATAGTTATTTTTTTTAATTTGATATGAATCTCCTGGAAAGTGAAGTGAAGCGATGTTGATTAGTTGTTAATAGTATGATGCACGATTCAAGATGGCCGATCACCCATTCACTGTCGAACATGGGGCATGTCTGCCTTCAGTGCTGAAATACTCCTTTATGTATACAACTTCAAACCTGTGATGAAGTTTGTAAATTGCAGTGGTGCAGAGCTGGCACTTCGGTAGGGTTATGGCAGAGATCCAAGTCGGATTTCTGAAACTAGGTGTTAGGGAGTTACCTCAATTGTATTGGATGGGGGATAGACTCAAGTGTTTCTCTTTTTATGCAAAAACAACAATTGATGGACAGAATGCAGAACAATGTCATACATTCACCCCAGTACAGAGATCTGGGCCTAAATCAATCGTTTTGTTGCACTCCACACCACCCCAGTTCAGACTTGGCCATATGCAAATCAGTCTGACCCTGTGCCTCATGGGAACAGTCCAGCCCGAACTGCCAAGCCATGCCTTCCCTGGACTGGAATCAAGCATCCTAGGAGCGGTTTCTGGCTATCTCTCCACACCACTGGATTCAAGCAAGCCGGGCTGAAGACAGCTGAAATGCCAGAAACCGGTCCTCTGAAGCTTGTTTCCGGTCCAGGGAAGGCATGGCTTGGCAGTTCGGGCTGGACTGTTCCCATGAGGCACTGGGTCAGACTGACCCAACACCCCCAAACACCCCAAAAAAAACCTTGGAGGCAGGACGTGAGGCTGAGGTTCAGGAAAAGAGTGTATAAAGCCATAAGAAATCCTGAACAAATGAGTAGTGCAAAATTATACACTGTAAAATTGATTAAGCAGACTAGTTCTGCTTGGGGACTATTATGATTTTCTGGTTAGTGCTGCAGTCACAGACCTTAATATGTGCCAACTCGGGCTAATTTATAGTTTGACAGCTTGAACAATTTGGGCATAGGTTTGCATTCATTGACACGTTTCGGCTTTTGAGATTCAGTAGGAGGCTTCAGGTAAAGCACTTTGAGCGTTCTGCAGCACTCTCATTCAGTGTATCCCATTGGTGCAGCACAGTAAAATGGATTGTAATGTAAAATGTAATGTAAAAATTACTTGTAAAGCGCGGCATACACCGGACGGTTTCTTGGCGCTGTTCACTTTATTCGGTGAGAGGCAGGAGACAGGGAGAGAAGAGTGTTATGTGTAAATGCTGCGGAAGAGGTGGGTTTTTAGGAGAGACCTGAAGTGAAGGTGAGAGGAGGAGAGTCTTAGTTCCAGCAGCAGAGAGTTCCAAAATGAGGGTGCCAAGAAGGAGAATCTAAGACCTCCATGTTTTTTGCGCCTAAAACGGGGTGTCTGAAGGAGCGCAAGATGAGAGGAGCGGAGGTGCCTGGAGGGAGTATAAGGGTGCAGAAGAGAGGAAAGGAAGGACCGGTGCCGGCCAAAGATTTATGAGTCAGGCAGCCCAATTTGAACTTGCAGCGCTCCGAGATAGGAAGCCAGTGTAGGGCCCTAAGAAGAGGACGAACATGGTGATGTTTTGGTTGATGGTAGATGAGGCGGGCTGCCTGATTCTGTATCAGCTGCAATCTGTTAATTTGGTATTGTGGGATGCCAACGTATAGGGCATTCGCGTAGTCGATCCGAGAGATGACTAAAGCCAGCAGTACCAGAGTGAGGGCTTCAGTGGTCAAAAAGTGAGCTATTTTTCGAATCTTCCGAAGCTGAAAGAAACAAGAGGACACGGTAGCACTGACCTGGTGCTTCATTGAGAGGTCATGGGAGATGTAAACCCCCAGGCTTTTCACTTTGTCAGCAGGGTGTGGGGGGGGGCCGAGGGAAAGGGGCCAGAAGGTGGAGTTCCAGGGATTGGATGGGCCTCCGATAAGAACGAGCTCCGTCTTGTCGGGATTGAGTTTGAGATGGTGAGTGCTCATCCAATTGCTGATATGGCAGAGGGTGGACTGGAAATCTTGAGCCGCTCCGTCCGAGGAGTCGAGGTTAAAGACGAGCTGAATGTCATCTGCATAGTTAAATGCAGTGACATTCCTACCGCGGAGGGAACGGATCAGGGGGGTGAGGTAAAGGTTGAAGAGGAGGGGTGACAGGGATGAACCCTGCGGGACACCGCAGTTGACCCTGGTCCTATTTGCCGTAAACTGGGAGAGACGGACCGATTGATGGCGGTCCGCCAGGAAGGATCGAACCCAGTTAAGGGCCGTCCCACTGACGCCTGCCTCTTTGACACGGTCGACTAAGATGGTGTGGTCGACCGTGTCGAAGGCTGCTGACAGGTCTAAGAGCACCAAGGCTTGACTGGTGTTGGAGTCGGCGCCTCTACGAAGTTCCTCCATGACAGAGAGGATGACCGCCTCTGTCGAATGGGCAGGTCTAAACCCTGCTTGCTGGGAGTCTAGGAAGTTGGAGTCCTCAATGAAGGAGCTGAGGGCGCTGGTTACATGTGTCTCAAGTACCTTGCTCAGGTAGGGGAGAAGGGAGATGGGGCAGAAGTTGCCCAAAACCGTGGGGTCGACGTTGGTTTTTTTTAATATAGGGACCACTTCAGCGTTCTTGAACTGACTGGGGACTTCGCCGAGCAGAAGAGAGTTGTTCAGGAGGGCCAATGGAGGGCCAGGACAGGCTGAAAAAGCGGTCCGGAGAATTGCCGGAGGGCAGCAGTCAGTGGGGGAACCAGATGAAACTTTGTTGAGCAAGGAGAGGAAATCTTCTTTGGGTATAGGGGGAAGCTGGGTCAGGAAGCGGATTGGGGGGGGGGATTCGCAGGCTATTTTGCAGGAAGTAAGCATAAGCTTCTGGTGATTGCAAAATGGTACTGCTTGAATGGTTTTTGTGTCAATGAAAGCGGAGTTGGAAATGGATTATTGTATTCCAAATGTTGCTAGAAACCCTTGTTGCTTAAAACTGAGGACTTTTACGTGTTGGAATTTTGTTATGTCGTCCATGTTGAGAACTTTTTGAAAAAGCGGTTCAGTTTGAAATGCTGGAATGGTTTCATTCCAGCTATTCTTACTATTCTGCTTAAATGCCGTTGGTTAGTGGCCTTTAGTACCCTAATCAAACTATTAGGTTTATGAGTTTAATTCATTTTCCTTGACTATGTAGTCTGTGGAGCCATTTTTCAAATGTCCCTGATCTGCCCCGTAGTGCATTGGTTTCCTCTTCTTGCTAAGTTTAATATGTTTCGAAACTGCTGTACTTAATATTATATCAGTCTTTTGAATGTTAATTTTTTTTTCTTTTTCTCCTGGATTTTTTTATTTTTTGCTGACCTCCATCTATTGCCTTGCCATCGTTTTACAAGGTGCTTTTGTTTTTTAACCCCTTGTGCAATACTTCGCAGATTTGTTCCATTTTGCCATACTTCGAAACTTTACTATTTACTGTCTCCAAAAAGTCCATTCGGTCCAAAAAGTCCAGTCGGTCTCAACATTCAGAAAGCCAAATTGTTTTTCTTGCTTCTGCATTTGTAGTATTCCTTTTGCCCATGGGCGTAAGCATTTTGCATGGTGGCATTTTGTGTAGTAACCGACTGGGAGGAGTATGTGCTGTGGAATGGTAAGGATATCTTGCACATCTGATCAAGGACTTAGGGTCTGGATAAAACAGCCAAGGTTGTAAGCGTACTCATGAAAAAGTGGGTAAAGTGTACCATTTTTTTCTGGTGTCAACAAAGAACTTTTACCTATTTGCTTACATTTCATCTCCGCTCTTAATTATATGGCACAAACAGCACCCAAACCAATTTCAGACCATATTACAAACTAACCTGGTACAGATTTACTATACATTTGTATAGCTAAAGTTTTGCGCAAAAAGCAAAGTAAATGAAAATGTGGCAGATCTGAAAAGAGGGCTGAACAGCGTAAATGAAACCAGTATTGACACAGCCAGTAGGTATCGTTCAGTTGACCTTATGCAATTGACTATTTCTTTTGCTGATGTTGTTCAGCATAATGTCAAACTTTAAAATGACAAAAAAAGCTGTGGGCATGCTTGTGCGCACGAGTGATAGTGTATGAGCATCTACGCCACCAGCGCTATGATGAAGGTGAATTTTCATTAATTTTTAATTTACTAATTTTATTTTCATCGTGGATTTATAAACAACAAATAGTGTGTGTGTGTGTGTATATGTATATGTGTGTGTATATAATTATTGCAAAATCTCTTAATACACTGTGGAGTGGCGCAGCAGCTAATAGCTGTAGGGCCCTCCCAATTTTTTTTCGTTAAATGTATTCGGTTTGCAACAGGTTCTCTGGGCACCATGGAGGGGCAGATCTGGGAAGGAGTGGGGGAAAATTTAGTAAAACTAAAGGCATGGGGTTGGATAAGAAGTAAATGAGGCTGTATTCATGGTTTCTAGTCCTGAGGAAGACCTGTTGTGGTGATTATGAATTTACTTATAGTGGGTCGAACGGTCTGATAAAACTAGGTGTTCTTTACAACTAGGTGTTCTTTACCAATAACTAACCTATCTACTACCAAGAAATGAGAAAGTTTTAACAGACTAAAGTGTTCTAAACAAACACATTCTTTAGTGATTCTTGTATATTGTCAGTTGTTTGTCAAGTCGTATTACTCTTTGTAGTATTTTAATTCATTTGTGTGTCAAGCCATTCATTGGCACGTCTTAGGTTATTGGACCAGAATACTCTAGTTTAGAAGTAATTGTTCTCTTCCCTACAGAACCAGCTGTTGTATAGCGTTCTTCTCCAGGGTTCTGCAGGATACTGGGCTACTCCATTTGAATTAATTATGTAAATGAGAGAGGGAGCAACACAGGGAGGCGGGGCGTGTTGGAGCATCCCAGGGAGACCCAAATACAGGGGGGAGTAGGGAGAGCATAAAGATGCGAGGAAGAGCGCAACTCTGAACATGGGGAAAAGGCAAGGAGAAGCACATGGGCGAGAGCGAGCAACACTGTGTGTTGGAACAGAGCAGCACACTAGAGAGAGCTGGAATACACATGCACTCTTACTGAGTGCTTAAGCAAAAAAATTGTGCTATAAAAGTGAACATTGAAGGACATAAGCCCGTCAGTCTGAGATATGGTAAAGAGGGTCTGCTCCAGGGGAGGGGCCAAACATAAGTTGGAGATGCTGGAACAAGGAGATTCATTGAATAAGAAGCAAGCAGATGAGCGGGACAACAAAGCCAGCCATGGCAATGGGCAAGGCTGTTAGTCCACAATAGATCTTAAGCAACCAAACAACTGCAGTGTGGGGTAAACTTTTTCTAAAAATGTGCAACAAAAGCTGAACTAGTGACAATTCGTAATCTTTGCAAATGAGAAGTAGGGGTGTATCAGGGCATTGCACAATCAAAACAAAGTACTCGTATATAAGTTTTAAAGTGGCATCATAGAGTGCACATTTACATTTTTGTAGTGTGACTTACGACACTTTTTTTTTCTTAAAATACTCTCTGCTAGGGCTTGCATATATTTCCTCAGTGATAAATATTTGTTAACTTTTTTTTTTGTTGTGAATCCATGTAAAAGTACTTCATTTTCATACACTTAAAATGATTGGGTTTTTGAACCATAGTAACACGGTTTCCCTCGGGATGTACCGGAAATCCTTCCAGGCTTCAAAGTAATTAAATGTTTAACCCAAGCCTACGTATCAATATACCATAAACATTAACTCCTGAAAGCTGCAGCCTGTAATTGCTATGAAAGTCGTATTTCGTTTCGCTATCTTGATCTCTGAGAGGTCGAGCAACGGCTGTTCTACTCTGAAGATAACGCGGGCCGAAGTACAGATTAGGGGGGGGGGCGCTTGAGTGCCGCTCGCGCCATAAATGAGCGGCGGGAACCGGATGTTCGAAGGGTTACCTGTGAAATGGAAGGCGCGCGCTCAAAACCTTCCTGCCTGGCCTGTACGAAGGATGGATCAGGCACTCCCACGGGCTCAACACAACTCCTGGGACTTTTTTGCCCTAAGACACGTACAATAGGATCATGGCAGATCATGAGATTCATCCTTGGCTGTGGGCCGTAATCCTGTTTGAGTCGTAATCTGCCATTTTTTTTAATGTTTGGCTCGAAGGGCTGCTAGAGACGGTGGGTGTTGCAAGACAGTCGTCCATGGTTAATGACCAAGACCGCGATGGTCCCTATTGCTTGGGATAGGCTCCAGCACGCACCACTTTTGCTGTCGAAATTACCAGGAACACTGAAAACGTCTCTTCACACTCCTACCTTTATCTTTCTTTTCTGCTATATTAAAACATAAATAAACACTGCAACGACAACCTCATCCCCGTTGCTCCTCATGAGGTATATTGGAGACAAAAAACACACCTGGTCTTCTGTCTGAGGTTTGCTTATGATCCTGAACCCTTCGTTTTTTTTTTAGAGCTGGCAGTATGACTCTATCTCTAGGTCTTCAGTCGCTTGCTCATCTTTTCTAGAGACCCTCATCTAACACCTCCACTAGTGCCCACTTAAATGTTTGCTCCACATGTTCTCTTAGGGATCTTGGATACTGTGCCAGCCTACATCTATGTTGCTGTTTTGCTAATTCAAGGCAAAGCGACCCAAACCTGTACTATTTCTAGCCTTGCTTCTTCTTTGGAATAATCCCAAGAAGGCATGCTGTAGAAAAAACCTTCAACCCGATTCCCCTTATTCTCCCTCTTGTGACCACTATCGCATTGCTCCTGCAGCATTGCATCCAGGACAAGCTGCAGGCCTACCCCAGTAAATTGTATTCAGTTTCACTGGTGTTATATCTGTGCGATGTAGGAAGTGTAAAATGTATGAGACTAAATCAGGTGTTGCATCAGATTCCCTTTAGCTAAGCACCTGTGTCCCCATCCATTCCCTGTTGCTACTCTGTTTGTGGACTTCATCTTCCGAAGTTTGTCTGGGTTTTAATGGCCGCTTTTTGCTACCAGTCTTAAGTGCTTTATCATTTAGTATGGCTGGTCCCACCTGAGCCCAACCGCAGGATTACATCAGTTACAGGAAGAGGTGGGTATGCCTGGTAAGTTCGTAGCTCTACACTTGTCACAATGTCTGGATAATATTGTGCATCTGGTGCAAAGTAGCAAGTATTGTCAAAGAGTAGGTCTGGTGTTGTCTGCCAGCCTTTTGTCCTTTTGTGAAAGTGCGGAATGTCATCACTTACAGTGAAGTTAAGCCTGACCCACACTATAGTGTAGTGGGCTGAAGAGCAGTGAGATTGACACGCGAAAATACCAAAAGATGAAGAGAGCTGGCTGATAAGGTTATACATTTAGTAAAATCGAACGGTCTTGGCTAACACTGGGCCAAAAAAGGTCACCCTGTGTCTCCATCACATTTATGCTGTATTTTGTACAGTAGCATTTCTTTAGGACCGTCTGACCTCGTGCCAAGGGCCGAAAGCACTGTTCAGGAGAAATTACAACATCTATTCTACATAACTGGAAGAAGAGCGTTTGAAGGAGTCCACTCCATCAGTGTTGAGTTTTTGTCGTGTGTGAGTGAGGCCAGAATTTGGCGCATTTACTCAGGGCTCACGCTTGTGATTTGTAAACAAGTAGTGTGAGGTGGGCCTATCACTTGCTGCATCAGTTTGTGCTCAATTTCCCAAATCTCCTGAACCTTGTGCAAATTATATGAAACACTTTAGTGCTCTGCCACTTGTTTTAAATGCATTTAGTGCCCATTTGCACGCACGGGTGTTTATTTAGCCACAAACCGGACACACCAAGCGCCTTGAGACCCTCCGGGTATGTAGCGCGCTATACAAATCTTTTGACTTGACTTGACCGCTGCTTCCTCTCACAGAAGCCCTAACTTGACCAGTTGAGTGACCTCGACAAAATTACATTTTAGGAGATTTGTCGTCTTATATGAAGGTACCCATTAGAATTGGATTTGTCCTGTCTTAACTTATTTTTGTGGTGACATGCCATCCTTTACCATCGAAGAGTGTGCAGTGGAACCCTTTAAGTTGTGGTGAATAGTGATTAAATTCAAACATATTTGCTATCACATACATTTCATTGTGGCTTTAGTTAAGAAGATACATTCATGCATGTTGATTCCACATACAATGAGCAGAAAGTTAGTTCTGTGCAGCAACATAAATTTCAGTGAATAAATTTACCTATCAGCCTATATGCCCTGTTCCACCATGTGTTACACAAAATCGGCTTTCTTCACACGTTGAACCCTGAGTGAGCTGCAGACCGTTATAAGTGAGTTTCTTGTAGCACTGCAGTTGTGCAGCGGCACTTAGGCAAGCAACAGAGAAAAGAGGAGTGAATTGTAGCTGAGCATGTAGTTCGGACTACCATCCTTATGTGGGAGGTTGGTTCTGGTTCTTGGGTGAATGCAATCCTAGTTCGTCTGTTTGGGAACATCCAGGTCTCCACCACCCTCCTGGTAGTCGTGGATTATTTGGTCTTTGCTGGGTGGCAGGTCAGTAGTTTTTCTGCCTGTACAGAGAAGGTGGCTTCATCGATTTGTGATTCCTGTAATACAGGAGTGTCGGAAGAGGTACCAGTCTAAAGTGGAGGACGCTAATCTGCGTATATATCTGCAGGTCCATTTCAGTAAGAATAGTCCAATTCTGTAAATCCCCCTATGCGGAGTGTTTCAGTCTTGGCTGCACTGTTGAGCACTTTCCTAAAGCCTGGTTTCTTTTAGTCCTTTCGATGCAGAACCACTATTTTGCATATGGCATGTCTTAACCTACATGGAATTTGGTAAAGACCTGAAAGATTTGGCTCTCGGAACACACCATTCTTTGACCTGTAGATTGCTAATCTTTTTTGCATGGTTACTCCTCGTCTTCGAGTGTTTTGTTTAATTTGTTATCTATCACAAAGGAGGGGAGAGTGTCAATAAATGAATTCCACCACCCCAAACCCCCTAATCAATTATACACAACAAAGAGGGGTGGGGAACCACAAAAGTAAGACACTGTAAACGGACACAAACACAGGGCTGAAGAAAATCAAAATTATTTAAAAATACTGTGAAGAAAATCAAAATTATTTGAAAATACTACCCTCACTCACACACAATGTGTGTGACATGCTTCATCATCGGGTCTGCTTACAATACGCGCCGGCGTAGCCACGCAGGGGGCGGAGCATAGGGAGGGGGAAACAAAAAACACTACAACTCAAAACAAACGAAGATCAACACACGAGTGACAAACAGTGATCACAATTAGTGTTGTCCGTCCGGACTGGGTAGGTGATAGACATAAAGTGCAGTTAGATGGTGCTCATTAAAACTGGCTCATGGGTACCCGTTAGTGCTTTATTCATAGGTCCCACGGACTAAACCATCTGCTGTTGTTGTCCTGGCTCTTCCTTTCTCTTAAAGTCCTCCATTACAGCACGTTTGGCTTCTTTAGACATGGGGTTACAGCAGTTTGCACACTTTGGGGGGTGATTACGATGAGGCTCGGAAAGCCTCCGAACGTAATCTGGAGGCTTTTGAAGCCTCAATTGCGGTTTCAAAAAGACAGCCTCATTACAATGGAGGCTGTCTGTTTTGAAACCGGCCGGACATTGTGGCAGGCTTCCAGTGGGCTCAAGAAGCCCGACTGCCAGTCTGAACCGGCACGTAATCCCTATGGACAACATTTTATGCCGTCCGAAACATGGAAAGCCTGTCTGAAAGAGATTGGTGCCTCTAGCAGGGTCCCCTTCTTCCTGCAGCTTCTGGTTAGTAGCCGAGGGGGGGCACCTATGGTGCCCCTCTGTTCCATGCACCGCCCACCAGGCACCTTGAGGAGCTTGCTGCGTGGTGCAGGGATTAACACAAACTCGCGCAGGATCAACACAAACTTGCGCAGGATCAACACAAACTCCCTTTTCTGTATGGGAGCTTGTGTTGCGGCCGGTTTCAGACTGCAGCACAGGCTCCCATACAGAAAAGGGAGCTTAAGATCCCACATGGTGCGGTTGCATCATAATTCAGTGGTCTGGACTGCTGATCGACAACGTAATAAGGCCCAAAGTATCAGTTTAGGGTTGTGGGAAGTTGCAAACATTTTCTTTGCGAAGCTCTTGAACATCCTCCAAAAATAATTTTTAAAAATTACTTGAGGATTATGAAGTTCTAAGCGAGTTGGTCTGTTGCATAAAGAGGGCAACTTTTGCAAGCAGTTTGTTTTGAATGTATTTTATCATGAGAGAAAGTGAAGTATGGTATGCACTTGTGTAGAAAATGCTCACTCGTTTCTAGCAATTTGCAGTGGGAGTGCTTGCTAGAAAAAGTTAAGCAAGGTGTGTACTTGCTCACAAGAAGTTCATGAGCTGCAGGAGCCAATTAACATGCAAATATTTGCAAGAGAAAGTATCCAAGTATGTCACAGTAGGAGAAATGCTCAAGTATGCATTATACTAGATGATCAAGAGCTACGTGAGGCTACACTAAGCTAATTACTTTGTACACGTCTAAGTAAAGTCATAAAAACTAGCTTCCCCAACCATTGTAGGTAATATTAGTCAATAGAGACTCCAGTGAGTGAGACTGGCTATTCTGCATCTTGGCTGGGTTGGTGGTCATTTCTTCTTGATCCAAAATGTTCAATCTCTTGCCTGCTTCTCCTCCACCCCCATGTGGTGCTTGGTCCCTCTTGCGCATGCACACTTTCCGTTGTTTGCCCCAACCCACTCACCTCCTCATGTTTTTCCCCCCTCTACCATTCTTTGTGTGTATATATTTTTGGATGGCCAGGCAGCAAATTGTTTTATGCCCTCCACAAAAGCTTTTGCACACTTGTGTATATATATATTTTGTTAATTGACCGATGTAAGTGGTGCCTGCTGTCTTAGATTGGTCAATAAGAAAAGAAAATTGCTCCCAAGTCATTCTGTAGATGTTCTGTTTTTTTTTTGTTTTTTAATTCTGAAACACAATGTTTTTTTTCTCATTTTAAAATGCCATGACACAAAGCACTGCTTTTTACCAGGGTCACTGGAGTTATGCGATTGTGCTGCTGCAGCCATTTTCCGCATAATTATAAATTTGCCACATACCCATCGCCTGCCACATAATCTGTTGGATTGTACCCGCCCTCCCCCTGCCCCCCAAAAAATAGTTTCTAGCTCAAACTATAAAAGTTACTAAAAATGCAGAAACATGTGTTGCTGTGTAGTAGAAGGCCCTTTGTCGAGCTGAACTGGTCCCCTTTCTGTTGTGTGTTGCTATATTTGGGTGTTAAACGGGTACTACTGAGGTGCAGCCAATGCCCAGACCGTGTTACCAAGTTTAAAAATTACAAAATAATGAAGTAATACTATTACAAACTATGCCACATTATGCCGCATAATTTGCCTTTTCTTGCCACATTGTTTGCTGCTGCATAATTTGGCCCACTCCTGCTGCATTATTCCAGTGGCTCTGCTGTTTACCAATGCCGTACAGCAGCACGAAGGAGCATGGCAACGCCTGAAGGCGGCAAAGCAATATATATTGGTTTTGCCATGTTTGTTTTTCTTAGAATAGAGCAATATAGAGCATCCATTATTTGCAGCTGCTATTACATAAAATGCACTGTGCTTTTGAGTAGTTAGGATATTACGGTTTTCCCTGAGAGCTGTGTGTGTGGTCGATAACACCATTGCAAGCCTTCCTGAGTGTCTTTTCAGCCCAGGAGCTGCCTGGATTGGTCCATTTTCTTACTCTGCGACCTCTTCAGCAACTACCATCCACAGAGAAACATGGCAATATGCGTGGCTGTACTGAACTAACACTATGCAACAAGTGCTGGCAAGGCCATAAACAAACTGCATTGGGGCAATGGAGATTAGAAGAGGAACTTACTTCTCTGTCACTAGCTGCCCTTTGTTTTCCAATGACTATCATGTACTCACTCAATGGTCACTTTAAATATACTTCTAAATCGATATACAATGTCTTCTCTGGTGTATTCCAGCTGGCCAGGCTATACGTTTGTCCTGTGTAGACTTACTGTTGATGGGGAATAGGGGGCGCTTTTCGAAATCCACGAAAGGGCTTGAGGGAAAGATTTATTTTTTCTTAAATAGCCGTCCACAAAAATGGCGCAGGTGGACAGAGCGTTTTGACATTCAAATGGTCAAAATCGACTCCACGCAGATAGTGTGGTGGGGTGGAAAATATATGGGCAAATGTTTGAATTGCATAGAGAACATACAGGGTGGAAGGGTTTTTACACCAGTAGAGACCATGACATTAGGCAAGTTAGGCCTAGAAGGACACCTTGGTTCACAGAAGGGTTAGTCGCTGCATGGGGCAATAGCACAGTAATAACAGTGTGACATATAAAGAGGGGAATTAGCCCTAACAAATAGAAGTAAAAGCTTGAGACATTTTCCGGTCTTGTCTGGCAGTACCAGGCAGTGAAATGGGTAGTGTGATGGGTCTGACGTTACTTTAGTGAAATCCATCCTCGTCCTGTTAGCTGACTTAATTAACATCTAGCTGATGTCTCACGTGAAGTCTTATAAGCTACCCTTAATGCATTAAATTATTAGTATTTCCTATCAAAATTCAAACCGTGATTAGGTGTTGAGAGCTTACAATGTGCAGTTCTATGTAGGATTGTAATTTTGGAGTTTGCTGTTTTAGGAAATTGATGGAAGGGGAGTGATGAACTAAAGGAATAAGAGAGAGAATACAAAGGTTATATTCAAATAACAACAACCAATTCAGTAATTCCACCATCTAGATACACATCCACTCATTCACCAACAGTTCTATATAGTCACTCATACATATACTCACTCATCATATGTAGTGCTACACCTATACATCCTGTTACACACCGACAGTCATCCAAAAGTTACTCACACACCTAATCACACATGCAAATAAACTATTGAACATCCATTTATTTGCATATACAGCTATACACACACTACCACCTTATACACGACCGCCAGTAGGTAATATATATATATATATTTTTTTTATGGTCCAAAGAATGAAACTAAAAGATCTGAGGGACGATATGCCACATACAGAAATGGATAAAAGGGAAGTGAGTGGTGTTGGAGGAATTGTTCTACTACAGAGTGCTTGTGTGCACTCTTAAAAGTAGATGCTCAAATGTTTAGGCGAATTTGTATAGTTTTTTCAGGCTGTCTCTGGGCCTATGTCATCTGGTCACCATACTGGAGGCACCGCCAAGTCTAAAGTGGCTACCCACATCTAGCCTCTACTCTAGTCCAGTTCCTGGCCAGGAGACTGAAAATAAGATGTCTCTGGGGGAAATACAATCAAAGCTTAATAAAATATTAATGACCTGCCAATAATGTGTCACCTTTGTAAGTGACAGTGCAAGACAAAGGTTTTTGTTAATTTGAAGACTGTGGAGCATCTCATCTCTAATCTCATGGAATTAAATTTCATCTCTAATCTCAAGGATTTAAGTTAATTCTGCGTTTTTGTAGAGCACCCCTTTACCTGGAGGGTGTTTTGGCACTAAACCACCAAAGCGAATACCAACCAGGATGAATAGAACCATTTGACACTCGGGCGTTCAGTTCTTATTACTATAAATTGTTTTTGTGGCGCGGGATTTCACTTGTGAATGTCCCAAGTTAATGGCAGATAAGTATTTGCTTACAGTTAGGTGGATATAGGTTTCGGTATTGTTGTTCGATAAAACGTATATAAATAAGCATTGCCACGTTTCTCTTTTGTACTTTGAAGCAAACTAGATTTAACAAGAGATTCTGCCCTTTTAAGGCTTCCCCTCTGGCTGTTCCTTGTAAGACTGTTGCTAAACTGAATACATAAATAAATCTAATCTGATGAAAAAAGACTTTGGTCGATTTTTGTTTTGTTTTTCTTCCCTTTACCTCTTTAAAGAAGCCTGGAGTCAGTTTGCCTTTAGGACATGATCACTGGAAGTTATGGCTCCATCCTGTCTCAAACTTGGCACTTCACCGAGGAATTCCCCAAGGCACATAACGTCAGTGCATGAAAGTTACTGATCATTCCTTTGGGGGGGGCGGCTTTTGGGGGACGGGGTAGAGGACGGAGAGAATGGACTTTTCATATCTTTAAAAGCTTTTTTTTACAATTTGCTATTTGACGGAAGTATGTGGCCAGCTTTTATCAGTTTTGACACCCACTTAGTTGCCACTTGAGCCCAGGCAATTAGCTGAGCTGGGCAAAAGGTCCCAGAATACAAAGTGCTGGTGGCTGGTGGCTAAAATAAAATGCATGACTGGGTGAAAGTGTATCCTAAACATAGGGCTAGTTGGCCACCATGCACCCAGTTTCCCTTTTGTGTTACTCCATAACTAAATGTTTGTGTTGCCTATTTCATCAAAGTGCAATTATATACCAGTAGGAAGGTCCTGTAGGTGCTGTACCGATTGAATCTTGACATCAGAAGAAGGAATGCGTAATACAGTTTATTACAGGATTGAGTGCTCGGAGGACATTTTCTCACATCTTCTGATATTAAAATTGAGTATTGTGTGTCACGACTGAATGCTTAATTCACGGATTTGTAGTACTGCTCTGCCATTCCTGTGGTAACCCCTTGGAGTGCCTGCCATCTGCCAAGCTGTAAACCTTCCACCCAGTGCCAAAAACGGAGTGTGTGGAATATATCTTTAGGTCACTCTTAGCACCTGAGTTTCAGTATCTGTACATTTAAATTGAATGAACTAACTTTTTGAAAACCTGTTTCTTTATATTTTTCCCGTCCTTGCTGATGTATAAAAGTGTGTGTCTAGTGTAGGTCCCTGCGGGCCACCCCGTGCCTGATTTTTGAGATGGCTATTCGCGGGGTAAGTGAGTTAAACTTAGATTCATTTTATGTGCAGTTATCGAATGTGAATAGTTTTGAAAATCTGGCATAGATTTGGCCTTACTGGACCTTTGTTGGACACCCTTCGGTATCCAACCAGGTGACTGTACATTTTCTTCCTGAGCCAGCATGTGAGTCTTGGTGCGAGTGTTGAGTAACGTCTGGCTAAAAAAAAGATTAGTGCATTATTAGTGATTTATTCGTGATGTAGAGCTTGTGATCTCCTTTGAGGTTTTATGAAGCAAATTTGGGGTATTTAAAGTGATTGGATTTTATGATATTTATTGGTGATTTACCTGGTGATCATATTGTGATGTATTGTAAGTTTTAATTAACTGAACAATGAAGTCTTGCTCGCCCTATTTCAGCGTTTTCGCCATACTTGCAGCACTTGTCTGTGGAAGCTCTGTTTTTAATGACCCGTTTTTGTCTTTTACTTTAGTTTGTGTTTGGACACTTATCCCCTGTTTTTTAGCCTGGCCTCGCATACTCGCACTGCTGACATCTAACCTGCAGTATAATTGCCTGAAATACACCGCACTTTGCGGGTCCTTTGCCCCCGACTCGTGGCGGCCATATTGGGTGTGGGTGATCCTTCGCGCGCTCTAGTCCCCTTTCTATTTCGCTAGGCGTGCTTATAGGTAGCCATGCTGACGCGCAGCGGTCACGCACAGCGGGGACGCTGGACTGACGCTGGACTGACGCCAGAGTTCAGCCCGTCTGTGCCCGTCCGGGCCCAGACGGGCATAGGGCTGGCCCCCCTGCCCGACTCACGGATGCCTTCTCCGGCTTTCATCAGGTACACGAGGGATGAGCTCATGCATTTGCGGCCACCGAAATTCGCCGCATGTAGGTATGTTCACGAGAGAGGGCAACCGTTCCTGCCCTGCGGGGCCTGTAATCTGGGTCTGGTAACGGCCAAAGACAATTGTTTGTTGTCAATTGCCCTGTTGAACTGTCGGTCCCTCCCTAGTCATGCGACAGAAATTAATTCCCTTATTCTCGACCACAAGTTGGACGTTTTGTTCTTAACAGAAACCTGGATCTCTTCCAGCTCTGGCCTGGATATGGTCAGAGCACTTCCACCAGGCTTTCTCATATCTCACCTAGATAGACCAGTAGGGCGGGGAGGTGGAATTGCCATCCTTTACAGGGATACGTTAACCTGTAAGGTCCAGGATGGAGGGATGAGCGACTGTGAGACCTGTCAATTCTCTCTACGGTTGTCGCATACCGCTTCCTTGGCAGGCCTCCTTGTTTATCGCCCACCTGGGACCATGGGCAACTTCCTCAACTCTTTTCTTGAAACGGTCGCGCTTCTTGCCTCTTCCACAGTCAACTTTGTGGCACTAGGTGACTTTAACATCCATTTTGATGACCCCTCTGACTCTCTGGCAGTAGATCTTCAGGGTGATCTGAAAGCATTCGAGATTAACCTGGTCAATTCAGGTGCAACGCACGGGAAGGGACACTTGCTCGGCCCCATTTTTTAGAACTCTGAACGCCTTAAAGTACTGCCCGCGCTGGTTCTGCCCTGGACAGATCATTTTATGGTTCGATGTCCCAGTGGTACCTCCACCTAGAGTATACACGGTGGAAAGAGCCTGGTCTAGGCTCCCAGTGGACACCTGGGCAGTACACTTGGAGGCGACACGTCCCCCCCCCCCCCCCCCCACCCCCCCCCCCCCCCCGGCTTGACCCGCTAGTCTCTGATGCGAACTTAAACACCTGGTTGACCAACTCGCTCGATGCTATCCTCCCTAAGAAAAGACTACTCACCAGGGGTAAGAGAGTGGGCTCAGCTCCCTGGTATACGCCAGAGCTCAGAGCTTTGAGGAAGGGTTGCAAGAGGCAGGAGTGGATTTGGAGGAGGGACTGGGGCGAAGGGAGCCGGAGAGAATACCGGGCAGCACTTAACACCTATAAATCCGCCATCCGGGTAGCGAAATCCAAGTTCTTTGAGGAGAGAATAGGACTCTCTTCTAATTCCTCGAAAGAGTCTGCAAACCCCCGAACCTCCGGTCACTCACGACAACCCGCGTGAAAAATGCTCAGAATTAGCCACGTTCTTTAAATCCAAGATAGAAAACATCTTGGCGTCCCTCCCTCGGTTAGCGCAGGAGCAATCCTCCAAATGCAACCCTGGGTTTCAGCCTGGGGTGAGGACAGCAGAGCTGGACTCCTTTGGTCCAGTCACTGTGGACGAGGCTCTTGGGGTCTTGGTGACCCTGAAGAGTGGGTCTCAGAGATCCGGTACCGATGAAATACCTGAAGCAGGTAGCTTCTACCATCGGCGGCCCAGTGACGGACCTTTTGAAACCTATCCTTCACCCAAGGAGTAGTGCCTCCCAGCAGGAAAGGAGCGGTAGTTAAGGCCCTCCTGAAGAAGCCCAGCCTGGACCCCGCTGACCTTGCTAATTTTAGGCCTATCTCCCTGCTCCCCGGCCTTAGCAAGGTGGCGGAGAAACTTGTGAATAGGCGCCTTTCGGGTTTTCTGGAATCCAACTCTCTCTTGGGTGACTCCCAAACGGGATTTCGCCCTGGCCAGGGGACGGACCCTGCCCTGCTGGCAGTCGTGGAGAATGCCAGGAGCATTTTGGATTCAGGGGGATCGGTGGCAGTGATCCTCCTGGACATTAGTGCGGCATTTGACACCGTAGACCATCAGGTGTTACTCCAGCGGCTGTCAGGCGTGGGGGTCTCCGGGTTGGCCTTGAAATGGCTCGCGTCCTTCCTAGAAGATCGGACGTTTGAGGTCTGGGAAGGCCACGAGAAGTCAACATCGGTTCCCCTCCAGTGTGGTGTGCCACAGGGCTCATCGCTGAGCCCCACACTATTTAATATCTATATGGCCCCACTGGAGAGTGTGGTACTGCCACTGGGTATCAAGATCATCAGCTATGCGGATGATACCCAGTTGGTGGTTGGGCTTCCCCAGCCGGCGAACCAACCCGACCTGCTGCTCACATGTTTAGCCAGGGTCTTCACCTGGATGTGCAACTCAGCACTTAAACTTAACGGTTCAAAAACCGAACTGATGATGCTGGGGAACTCCCCTCCCTCCTTGTCCCCAAGTAGCTGGCCTAGCTGTCTGGGAGCGCCACCTACCCCAAAACAGGAGATTAAGAGCTTGGGGGTGTGGCTGGAGCAGGACCTATCCTTCAAGACACACGCAAAAAAGACCGCAGGCGTGTGTTTCGGCCTGCTCCGGTCAGCCCGGAAGATCCTACCCCTCCTCCCGATGGCCACTAGGAGGTTACTAATCCAAGGTCTCATCATTTCACGGCTGGACTACAGCAATGCGCTGTTTGTGGGGGCTCCAGAATCAACTCTAAATAAATTGCAACAAGTGCAAAATGCTGCCGCTAGGCTTTTGACGGACCTTCCCAGGCGGCAGTCAGCCCGACCTGCGCTGAAGGCGCTCCACTGGCTCCCTGTGAGAGAGAGGGTGAAGTTTAAAGCACTCTGCTTGGCTCACAAAATCTTGCAGGGAAAAGGGCCCGCTATCCTGCGGAGTATGGTCCAACCTTATAAGGCCCCTCGCGCCCTCCGCTCAGACCACCAACATCTCTTGCAAGTCGCGAAAGTAAAAAAAGCCAGGACTGGCGGTAGAAGATTTTCCGTCAACGTGGCAGCATTATGGAATTCCCTTCCGCATGCCCTTCGCTCCGAAACTGGCACCTTGCGATTTCGCAAACTATTAAAGACTCATCTGTTCCCTGCTTAGTGCTCTGCTGTTTTGGTGTGTACTCTGGACGAGCGCTGGGATGCCCATGGGTAACCACGTTCTATACAAGACTCAATAATAATAATAATAATAATAATAATAATAACTTTGTGAACAGCATCTAGTTATCAAGGATTCTAGCTGTGCACGCCTTGCTGTTCTCTGCTTTGAAATGCACCAATCAGAGTAGCAGATCGGTGTTTAGCTGACGTTCAGTTTCCCCACTGCTCATGCATTAATGTGATGCCCGCTGCCTGCAGGACATGGGCTGTCAGTGAAAGATGCAATCATTTCAAGGGGGTTCTTTTATTTAACTCTGCAGCTTTTCAATCTTCAGAGTGGGGAGTCCCAGCCCTGCAGGTAATTTACCATCATAATCATCCCCCTCAAGCATGAACCCAAAGTGTGAGTAACCCACTTGAGCCACCCGCCTCCGTCCCCCCACTCCACTGACACTTAAAGAAGCACAGCCAAGGCTCTGGAGCAGTGGTCTTCAAATTTTCAAAGCCGCACCCCCTTCCCCTGTAAAAAAAAAAATTAATTGGACCCCTCTTATAACTTTTCACCCTTATTGTATTGAATTGGCAATGTTTAAATAGGTCTAGACTTGTTTAAGCATTGTGATTGTGCTCTGTTACTCATATAAAAAAAATCCAAACAAATACAAGATTGCTAACATAGTATTCTGGTCAGCCAGGACTTAACTAATGTGTAAAAGTACTCCGTGTGATTATCAGAAATGATGGCTAGGGTTTTGACGAATATTTGGTGTCCCTTCCCTTTTGACACATACTCCCAGCTAGGATATTGTAAGTAGATTAGGTAGGCAGCAGGACAAGTCTTCAAGTTAAGATAGATTTATTAAGTTAGTACAAGATAGGACCGCAGAGCAGTAAAACTCACAGCTGACCAGACCTTCAACTGCCAAGGCTGGAATCTTCACATACCAGATAGAAGAACACTCTTAGGTACTATGGGAGGTTGAGCGGATAGAAACACTAAAAGGACTACATACACCAAGTAGTCATATTAAAGTAAGTATAAATATACAACCGATATAAATAACAAAAGATGTTCAAGATGGCCCATTACAGAGGCCCAGTGCCGCTCATTTTTTCCCCTTAAAACAAAGCATTGCTATTAGAATAGTTTATTTTGGCGAGAGCCAACCCCTCCCCTGCCCTCCCCAGGAATCACCAAAGGCCCACGTGGCTCATCTGGGTAGTCTAGAGGTCTCGTTTTGGGAGGTGACTGTCATAGGCGCGCAGGGAGTTGCATCTAATGGACCACTAACGTGAACTGTGGGGCTCAGACATCTGCCTCTGGTTTCAACGCTCTGACTCAAAATGTGACTAGCCTGGTGGAGGCATGCGCAAGACACATGACTGACCCTCCCGCATTCATGTGACCTCCCAGACGTGAAACTGATTCGTTCTACCCTTCGAATTCATGTCTGGCACATGACCGACTCTGACTTTAGAGCAGTGTCTAGCTGACTTCCTCAAACCTACACAGCAGCCCTTCAGAGTGTGGCCAAAAAGCACCCATGCTTGCATCTTCCTCTGCACCTCCTCCGCCCAATGCCTCCCTCGCTCAAGCACTTGCTAAGGATAACCGCTTTATTTAGGCCGCTTGTGTAATGCACATGTAATCCCGTATAAGGCTCCTGCTGGTGCTTGGTTGAATGCCCTGCCCATGTTACGTGGACTTTGCATCCCACGTTCACTCATGGATGTCATTTTGGGCTCTAGGATTTGCAGCTGCGGCCCCTGGCTTGCCCCTTGCGACCACTGGCACTGCCGTTGCAACCTTTTGCCCCAGAGGTGGCAAAACCAGTGCCAGGAAAACAGTGGCAGCTCCACTTTATGGACCTCAATTGGGGCTCCACTCTCCATTTTTAATACACTCATGGGGAATAATTAATACAATTCATTATTAGAGTAATAAAAAAAATTGACACAAGACATGGAGTACAATCCGCAGGGATGTGACATTCCCTTGCAGCTGCGGTAAGTAAAAAAAATAGTTTGAAATGTATATTTGCGTGCTTGCAGGTGAGTGTTTGTTTGTGTGAGGGAGAGTGTGTGTGCTCGTATGTGTTAAAGTGCGTGTGTGTGTGTGAAGTCAAAGGCCATGTGATGTCACTTCCGCCACCCCTAGCATTTTGGTGAATTGACGTAAATGCTTTCAGTTTGTCCTTGAAGGGGTGAGTGTGCTGAATGGAAGGCCAGGGTGCCCTTTCGTTTGGCTGCTGCCGGGTATTCCGCAATACACATGATAGCGGCTCAGGGGAACAGAAAAACATTTGAAGAAATGTTGAGTGCAGTCTTTCCAAGCCTCAGTCACATACCGCCTGATGGAATATTTTATCAGATGCTTGTGTTAGCCGAATGAAGATATTGTCTGGTTACCGTGTATAGATAATGACCCCTTTGTCAACCAGGCGCAAGAAACCTGAATTCCTGAAGCATGCGCCCTGATGCTAAATGAATAGTGCACCTTTCCAACATGCTATGGTGTAAGGCCATGGATTCTGCTTTTCAGCGTCCCCTGGGCCCACTGCTGCTCTGAGAGAACACGTTTCATGGGTTTGGAACAGGATTGGAAGCTGCACCAGTACATGGCGCGGCTTTTCTTCAACCTCACTAAAGCTTTTTTCATAGCATCCCCATATTCGGCCTTGTGTCCGCCTGTTCTCTTTATGCATGTCCGTCTGGCTATCCCGCCTCCCCAGAGCCCTAACGCGAGCCTATGCAGCACCTCGCAGAGGAATTGGCTGGGATAAGTAAGGCCTTTCCAGGCCAGTGAGGTGGCCTGCATCCTCTTCAGCGCTCTCTCGCGTTTGAGTAGATTCGCACTCTACACAGGACATTTTAGGAATCATTCACTACATTTCGCAAAGGAAGGCCTCACTTTGTCTTATTCTACTGCACATTACATATGAAGAATATCCGAGGCAATCGCATCCTCCTCATTTATCTGCGGTCCAATTCCAGCATGGGTGCTTTCTCCTGGCCATGTGTAAAACCATTGAGAGCAAAGAATCTGACAGAACTGTGGAAGTTGTGATTGGATCCTTGAAAGATAATTAAGAACCTGTGTAATTAATACCACCTGTCTGAGATCTGAGCTCTGCAGACCGACATTGATTTGCATCAGGCCTGTTGCTGATTGGAGAGCAGCCGCCCTAAACTGAGATTTTGGTGAATTCTGAAGAGTTTCTTTCATTGTTTCAAATGTTTGTTTTTTAATATCCGAACTTGCTCCCGGTTAACTTGGCAACTTGTTCTTCTGAGAACCACTCTATTTTATTTTTAGAATAAGTACCAGTCTGCTTACCTCTGTGTTTTTGGTTGAAGTGGCTGACTTGTTTTGCAGAGAACTCCATTGTCTTCCACGCCATTGTCTAGGGCTTTCAGGTGTCCTCCTGACTAAGACCGTTCGGCTGCAAGTATCTATGGGACTGTATGCATAACATATGAAGGTGTCACCAGAATGCTAAATAACCAAATGGACAACACCAAGTAAAAGTACCTGAATATTGAAATATCTTCTAATGCACTGTTTAAGACTTATCCGAACATATTTATATTCACAGTTGCACGAGTAGAACCCAGTTTGTTGTCTCGTGGAAACTATGGAAATCAATGCATGCTGCCCAACATGCTTTGATATAGACCATTTTAGAACTGCTTGCACCGTGGCATTTATTTTTAGTATACATTAGAAAATGTATTCACACACAGTGCTTTAAATGGGCCGGTACAGAGTATCAGCAATTTTTAGGTTTCGCTGGGGGGCGGAGCCGTTAGGCTCCTCCTCCAGAGAAATCTGTAGTTTCTAGTATGGGTGACTTGAACACGCCCCTCTGCTTCATTGGCTAGCTCCATAAATGGAGGCTAGCCATTGGAACAGAGAGGCGTCCGTCAATGCCGGACCAGACACGGGGGCGTTCCCGAGATTCTTTGGCTTTTGCCGACGTCACGCGACGCCGGGAACGCCCCCGAGTCTGTTCCGGCATTGCCGGCACCTCCCTTGCTGCTCGGGTCTCCTTATTTGTTCCTAGCTGCCCCTCTCCCGCCTCCCTCGTCCTCTCCCGCCCCCCTCCCGCCGTTCGTGTACTCTCCCGCCTCCCTCGTCCTCTCCCGCCCCCCTCCCGCCGTTCGTGTACTCTCCCGCCCCCCTCGTTCTCTCCCGCGCTTGTTCCTGGTGCCCGTCTTCTGCCGTCAGCTCTCTCCTCCCCCTTTCCCGCCCCCTCCCGCTTCTTTCCTGGAGGCTGAGCCTGGACACAGCTCCATGGAGGCGGGCGGGACACAGCGGGCTTCGTCGAGTTGTTTGGAGCCCCCGGCCCTCCCCACAGGCAGGCAGTGAATGGGACCACTACAAACACCGCTTGGCTCTGCAGGCATGGACCGCCACCACCGCACCTCCCCTGCCCCCGTCCGCGCCGCCGACTGGCACTACCAGTTCCGAGTCATCCTGCTGGGGGACGCCACGGCGGGGAAGGTGCGTCCCTCCCAAAGCCCCTCCCGACTCTTCGCTCATCGCTATCTCCGCCCACCCCTCTCACCCCCACCGCATTCCCTTTTCTATTCCTTTCTGCATTAAGACTCTCTGAAATCTTCCTTCCCTCTAGATCCCTCGCTCGCCAAGCCTTCCCTCTGCTCTCCAATACGCACCAAGTGCGTCCCTCCCAAAGCCCCTCCCGACTCTTCGCTCATCGCTGTCTCCGCCCACCCCTCTCACCCCCACCGCATTCCCTTTTCTATTCCTTTCTGCATTATGTAATGAATCCACATTCGGGGGCTTCTCTTCGAGCTGAACGGATGGTTTAAAGCGACCTCCTTGTGTGATCTTGACCCACCACGACCACTACAGGGTGGGGAGGGGGCACAGGCGCCCCCACGCAGCGCCTACACCTGGGTTACACTATAACATAACACGTTGTGTATATTTCTACAAACACATTTCAGCCCTAGGGTTTCCTGGCACTTGTTAACTGATGTTCATTGTTAGCTCCGGAAGACTTGCGCTTTCGACGCCAAGAAGATGAAAGGCGGGGTAGGCCTGCCCCTATTCGAACCCATTGAGTCAACCGCCAAGCACAGATCGTTAGTCCACTGAGCCCGGAGTTTAGTTTTGGGGTACTCTGGGTTGCGCTTGGAAACCCTCTCCCGCCTCCTGGAGCCCATGAATGAATGAATGGGTGGGTTGTTGATCGCGGCCGGACAGGTGGCCTCGTGGGTGAATTGATGTGACTACTACCCGTATCTTATATTTGGGGTAGATTATGGTGCAGTCGGGCCAGTGTCTACCCTTGTGTTGATGCTTAGCCGCACCCCCATCCGCACTCCTCTGAGGCCCCATCCCGCCACGCAGGACCGTGGAGGAGACGAGCCCCGCTGACAGCTCCGTCGTCGTTATTTCCGCCTAATTCCCGTCATCCGCAGCGCCGTCGATGAGATAAACAGCCGAGCTCGGTTCTGCTCCAGTGACGCCAGCGGCCCGGCGGGGACGGGAATGTTTTCCTTTTTTGTTACATCCGAATCAATTGACCGAGTAGGAACTCAGCCAACCGGGAGACAGGAACAAACCAGGCCGACCCGACTGCGCTCAGCCACCCCCGGCTGCGCTCACTCACCGTGCAGGACTGCTCCTGACACTCTGCACCTGACACCATGCACCACCTACTGCTGACACCCTACACCACCTACTGCTGACACCATGCACCGTCTGCTCCTGACACCCCGCACCGTCTGCTCCTGACACCCCGCACCACCAACTCCTGACACTCACCCTGCACCGTCTCCTGACACCCTGCACCTTCTGCACCTTCTGCTCCTGACACCCTGCACTTTCTGCTCGTGACACCCTGCACTTTCTGCTCCTGACACCCTGCACTGTCTGCTCCTGACACCCTGCACTGTCTGCTCCTGACACCCTGCACTGTCTGCTCCTGACACCCTGCACTGTCTGCTCCTGACACCCTGCACTGTCTGCTCCTGACACCCTGCATCCTAATCACCTGAAACACTGCACTTTCTGCTCGTGACACCCTGCACTTTCTGCTCGTGACACCCTGCACTTTCTGCTCGTGACACCCTGCACTTTCTGCTCGTGACACCCTGCACTGTCTGCTCGTGACACCCTGCACTGTCTGCTCCTGACACCCTGTAATGTCTGCTCCTGACGCCCTGCGCTGTCTGCTCCTGGCACCCTGCACCGCCTGCTCCTGGCACCCTGCACCGCCTGCTCCTGGCACCCTGCACCGCCTGCTCCTGGCACCCTGCACCGCCTGCTCCTGGCACCCTGCACCGCCTGCTCCTGGCACCCTGCACCGCCTGCTCCTGGCACCCTGCACCGCCTGCTCCTGGCACCCTGCACCGCCTGCTCCTGGCACCCTGCACCGCCTGCTCCTGGCACCCTGCACCGTCTGCTCCTGACACCCTGCACCATCTGCTCCTGACACCCTTCATCCTAATCACCCGAAACACTGCACCGTCTGCTCCTGACACCCTGCACTGACTGCTCCTGGCACCCTGAACTGACTGCTCCTGGCACCATGCACCGTCTCTCCTGACACCCTGTACCGTCTCTCCTGACACCCTGTACCGTCTGCTCCTGACACCATGCACTGACTGCACCTGGCAGAATGCACCATCTGCTCCTGACTGTCACCCTGTACTCTCTGCTCCTGACACCCTGCATTCTCTGCTCCTGACACCCTGCACCATCAGCTCCTGACACCCTGCACCATCAGCTCCTGACACCCTGCACCATCAGCTCCTGACACCCTGCACCATCAGCTCCTGACACCCTGCACCATCAGCTCCTGACTGTCACTCTGCACCCTCTGCTATTGAAACCCTGCATTGTTTGCTTCTGAAAACCTGCACTACCTGCTCCTGACACCCTGCGCCGTCTGCTCCCACACATTAATCTGCACCATATGCTCCCATGCACTCACCATGCACGTTCTGCTCCTGACAACGTACCCTGTGCCACCTGCTCCTATGCACTCACGCTCCGCCATCTGCCTCTCCAGCACAGTCGGCACCTGATACACCTTGCACCGTATACTCCTGCACACACACCCTGCTCCTTCTGCTCTCACGCACTCACTATGCACGTCTGCTCCTGAGAACTCACCCTGCATCGTCTAGTCCCAGACACTCACCAGACTCCTGCCCATGCACAGTTAGCTTTCATCCACTCACCCTGCACTGTCAGCTCCCATGCACTCACCTTGCACCTTCTCCTCTTGCGCACTCACTCTGCATCGTGTGGTCCTGGCTCTCACTATGCACTGCCTGCTCCAGTGCACTCACCCTGCAACATCTGCTCCAGAAACTCACCCTACAACATCTGCTCCCCCACATTCATCCTGCAATGTGTGCTCCCACGCACTCATCCTGCACCACCTACCCCTGTGCACTCACCCTGCACTGTCTGCTCCTTATCCTCACCCTGCAGCATCGGATCCCATGCACTCATCCTGCACCATATGGTCCTGGGTACTCAACATGCACTGTCTGATCCTGACACTCACCTTGCACCGTCAGCTCCCATGCATTCAACCGGCAACTTCTGCCCCCACACACTCACTCACACTGTAACATAACCTCCCGTGCATTCACCCTGCACCGTATGCTCCAGCACACTGACCCTCCTTGTCTGCTCCCACACACCCACTCTGCACCGTCTACTCATACGTACTCAGCCTGCAGTGTATGCTCTCCTGCAATTAATGTGCACCATATGCTTTCACACACTCACTCTGCACCATCTGCTCCTGTGCACTGACCTGGCACTGTCTGTTCTTGTGCACTCACCCTGCACTATATGCGCCCACTCATCCTGCAGTCTATGCTCCCCTGCAAACAATGTGCACCATTCGTTTTCATGCACTCACTTTGCACCATCTGCTCCTGCGCACTCACCCTGCATAGTCTGCTCCTGACACTCACCCTTCATCGTCTAATCCCACCCACTCACCCTGCATAGTCTGCTCCTGACACTCACTTTTCATTGTCTGATCCCACCCACTCACCCGGCATAGTCTGCTCCTGACACTCACCCTTCATCGTCTAATCCCACCCACTCATCCTGCATAGTCTGCTCCTGACACTCACTTTTCATTGTCTAATCCCACCCACTCACCCTGCATAGTCTGCTCCTGACACTCACCCTTCATCGTCTAATCCCACCCACTCACCCTGCATAGTCTGCTCCTGACACTCACTTTTCATTGTCTAATCCCACCCACTCACCCTGCATAGTCTGCTCCTGACACTCACCCTTCATCGTCTAATCCCACCCACTCACCCTGCATAGTCTGCTCCTGACACTCACTTTTCATTGTCTGATCCCACCCACTCACCCTGCATAGTCTGCTCCTGACACTCACTCTTCATTGTTGGATCCCACTCACTCGTTCTGAATTGTCTGCTCCCATGCACTCATCCTGAATTGTCTGCTCCCATGCACTCATCCTGAATTGTCTGCTCCCATGCACTCATCCTGAATCGTCTGCTTCTGACACTCACTCTGAAACATCTGCTTCTGACAGTCATCCTGCATCATCGTCTCCCGCCCATGCACTCACCTCACAACATCTGCTTTTGACAGGGATACTGCATCATCTGCTCCCGTGCACTCACCCCACAACATCTGCTTCTGACAATCATCCTGCATCATCTGCTCCCGTGCACTCACCCCACAACATCTGCTTCTGACAGTCATCCTGCATCATCTGCTCCCGTGCACTCACGCCACAACATCTGCTTCTGACAGTCACCCTGCACCCTCTGCTGCCGCACACTAACCCTGCACCCTCTGCTGCCGCACACTCACCCTGCATCCTCTGCTCCAATGCTCTCACCCTGCACTGAATGGGAACCCGCACTAACCCTAAGTGGCGGCTGACACAAGTAAAGAGTGGCGGAGGAGGTGCGGGGGAGTGTACAGCGGGTGGAGTGCACAGCAGGGGTTTTCATAAAAAAAGACTTACCTGCTGCTGCTGGCTACCTCGCGCTCCTCTGCTTTCAGTTCCTGGTCCCAGCAGTCCCTGGGACAGCATCATGGACTTCCCATCCAATCCACTTGCTGCTCTAAAAAATGAGAGCAGCATAGGGATTGGCCTGAGCAGGCTGGATTAACGCTCGCTCAGGCACCTAAGTCAGTGCTGTTTCTCCACCTCGGCTGTCCAATACAGTTGGTGGGAGAAACCTAAGTGCGCATGTCAGTTTGGCCTGCCTAAGAAAGACAGCTGGGCAAAATGACATCCACACTTAATTGTGCACCTACCACTCCCCGGCTCCTCCATGTACACTCTGACTCAACCAGCAGCTGAAAAATAAAACCGTAATAAAATATTGTTTTCTTTTTCAGCTGCTGGCTATAAGCCAGTGGCTCGATGCTCCTCCGCCAGAACGGAGGGGCCGCCGCTGCTCACCCTGCAACATATGCTCCCACAAACGTATCCTGCCCCGTCTGCTCTGGTGCACTGACCCTGCACCATTTGCTCCGATGCACCTACCCTGCACTTTTTGTTTCCATGCACTCACCACCACTGTGTGCACCTACCAGATTCGGGGGCGTTCCCAAGAATTTTTGGCTTTTGGCTACGTCATGCTACGTCAGCCAAAAGCCGGGAACGCCCCCGAATCTGGTCCGGCCGGGCCGTGCTTGCTGCTGTCCTGCCTTCCTCCGTGTCCCTCCTCCCGCCGTCCCCCCTCCCGCTCTCCCCCCTCCCGCTCTCCGTGTGGTCCTGCCTTCCTCCGTGTCCCCCCTCCCGCCGTCCCCCCTCCCCCTCTCCTTGTGCCGGTGCAAATTAAAAATTGTCGCTAATATATTCACGTGGGCTCAAGGTTCTAAATATTTCACTGAACACTCACACGGGTGCACAAACCAGTGATGCCAATAGATATCTCCCCGAATTCCGGCGAGGTCTTCCAATCCCAGCAACAACATTAGATTGAGCAAAGATTGATTACTATCAAAATATTGGCTGCCTAAAATCCGGGATGTGTCTTTTATGTCTATCCCGGTATGCTCTGCTCTATCGCACTCTGACCCCAGAAGGAAATAAACGAAAGTGGGCGTGTTCTTCTGCAGGAGGCGGCTGAAGGGTTTGTTGTCCAGGAGAGCCCTGGTCTGACTGTTGCGCGCGCTCCGAGTGACTTGTACTGGAAGCGAAGGCGGCGCGCGGTACTTCCATTTGCACGTGAGAGCACCAGACAGAATCCAGCGGACCTCCTCTGTTTACGCATACCTCCAGTTGAGAGCAGTGATCATGTCCCGTAGACGGCATGCCGAGGACAGTGACGGTGAGTAGCGGCACCGAGTTCAATAGCGATGGTCGCTGCCCCGAGTTAGACAAATATATCTAGTAGCGGACTTCTAACCACTTGAAGAGCGCCCCTTCTTAGGCGCTTGTTGCTTCTCTTGCTGCGCAGAGCCCTCGCTGTCTCACCAACCCCTTACTGCCCTTTTCAGCACAACCCTCTTACCTACTCCCATTTTCTTGCGAGCCCTCACTGTCTTCCTTCTTATCCAAGCCTTCGCTGCCCCTCGGATGCTTGCAGCTCCCACATCCATCTCCTTACCTCCACTTTTGTTTGTGGATCACTCGCTGCATCTAATTAGCTTGTAGAGGTCTCACTGCCGTCCCGCCCCCTTGCTGTCCTTACTGGGTCTTCATGACCCTCATTTGCCCCCCCCCCCCCCCCTTTTTCCCCACTGATCTTTGTTTCAAATATCTGTTATGGCTCTTAACACTGAACGAGTGTCGCTCCGAGACTGGGATTACATAGGGACCTTTAGAGGCTCTAAACACGTAAGATTTTGGTGCCCCATATATTTCTAATTCCAAAAATAATCAATAACTTGTAAACTAACATTTTATTATTTCACAATGAAATAAAACTTCGAGTAAGATGGATAAAGTTTGTTTTTGTATACTTCCACTTTATAGGTTCAGCTGCACCATTTGCAAGTTTGCATTATATGGTTCATGGTAAATCCGGCAATTGAAAATGTCTGAGGTGTCCCTTTTCCCTTGATGCCCTAAGCACATGCTTATTTTGCTTAATCCAGCCCTGCGCACACGCATTCAGAATATTTTAGAAGAGAATGGTGCATGTGTACCTGTCCTGAGCATATTGAGCTGTGCTGATCCAAAATACAATGATATTATGGGTATTGCTACTTCTAAATCCATGGAAACCCCAAGAATCAACACAAACAGTAGGCAAGTCTCCCTGTCCTAGCAGCAGGGCTTTCAGGATGCTGACATGGAGTATCGTCTAAGTGAGAATTTGTGTCAGAACTCAAGTATTCATTTGTTTATCCACCTATACAGTACTCTGAGACTTGAGCACATTCCAGATATGTCTGTAATCTACTTGTCAGTCATTCCTTAACTGTACATATTCTGTGAGCGCTGAAAGTTTGTTTTTGTTTACGCTTCTGGATATGTTCAGTAGGGAATGAAATATTGGACTTGCGTCCTTTTATGAGTAAAGAAAGCTTGCTTTCCTGCTGACATGCCTGTTCTGTGAGGAAGTAAAGCTTGCTTTGCTGCTGCCCGAATTTGACCTGTTCTGTAATTGCAAAAGGCTGTACTCTTTCTGTCCAAGGTGTACCTGCCCTATACTGGAATGTTCCCACTGTTGCTGCCCCAATTTATGAAAAAGCAAATTATGTTGTGAGTGCACTTGCGTAAAATGATCAGTCAGAAACTTTCTTTTGTAGAACCGGAGGCAAAACGTAGCAGCGGTTCTCTGACCCAAAAACCTTGGGTTCACTCCTGGCTTCCCAGCTTTTCCAAACGGTGTCACTGTGAGCAATTAGTTTTCTTCACGGTTTCTCCTTTATCATTGTCCTCCCATTTGAGAGCACCATGAAATAATACCGGTTAAGGTGTGTGTGTGGCTCTGGGTGTGTGTGTGGCTCTGGGTGTGTGTGTGTGTGTGTGTGTGGTAGTAATTGCTGTCTGCTGAGCTCATCCGTAGGGTACAATAGGTCTCACATTTGCGAGAGATTAACCTAATGGCAATGTAAATGACAATGCCATTTATTTATCTGTTTTCAAAACCAAAACATAAATACAAAAGTTGTCATTTACAATGCCAATAGCTCTAACTTTTCCAAAGGCGAAACCATTGCATTGTAAATGCTTGTTTATTTTGAGAGGGAGAGTACCGGCACCTCTCGAGACACACTACTTTTTATTGGAGAGTACCGGCACTTCGAAGAAACAATCCGGTATTCTGATACAGAGCACCTGCACTTATATTTTTCCATTTCAAGCACTGACTATACTCATTACACAAGGCATATCGCAGAATGAAATATTAACCTGTATGTGTCAGTTCATACCCTTGATTACTCATGGTGATAAGACTGATGCTTGGCTTGCCGGTGTTAAAGTACTTTGATTGGTGAAGGTAGGGGTGGCCAAGCAAGCGGTGCGCTTAGGTGCAGATGGTGCCCTAGTGTAGTGGTTACCGTGCCTGCTTGTGAGTCACATGTAGGGTCATGCTATATGACTCCTCAGGAACGACTGGTCGAGCCTCACCTTTCTCCAATGAATCAATCCCTAGGGTGTGTACAACGTGCTCTGCGGCGTCCATGGGCTCAGCCCCTGATGAAAGACATGACAATTAAAAGCAACGGTGCTGGGCAGTTCGAGCTGGACTGTTCCCCTGAGGCACAGGGTCAAGACTGATTTGCATATGGCCAGGTGGAATGGGGAGCAAAAGAATGATGGATTTAACCCAGATCTCTTGACTCGGTGTGAATGTTTTGATTTTGTTTTGAATTCCGTCCATCAATTGTGTGTCTTTTGCTTTCTCGCCCTAAGTATGCCAGGTAAGCCCAGACGTGGGTCCTGGGCTCACTGTGCCACCGGAATCAAGCTATCCTGGTTGAAGAGGGTGAATCCCCGAAACCGTTCCTAGGATGCTTGTTTCCGGTCCAGGGAGGACCTGGCTTGGCAGGTCGTGCTGGACTGTTCCCATGAGACACAGGGTCAAGACTGATTTGCATATGGCCAGGTCTAAACTGGGGTGGCAAAGTGAGCTAAAGCATGATGAATTTAACCCAGATCTCTTGACTGGAAGTGAATGTTTCGATTTGTTCTGCATTACGTCCATCAGTTGTGTCTTTAGCTGCAGATGGTGCCCTAGTGTAGTGGTTACCGTGCATGCTTGTGAGTCACGTGCAGGATCAAGCTATATGACTCATCCGGAATGATGGTCGAGACTCTCCTTTCTCCACTGAATCAATCACTAGGGTGTGTACAACTTGCTCTGCGGCGTTTGCCAGGAATGGAGTCCATGGGCTCAGCCCCTGATGAAAGACACGGCAATTAAATGCAACAGTCCCACCTGTAAACACTGCAGACTAACTTCTCCACAGCACTGTAAACTTGCACCATTTTAAACCTGGTCATTAATGCACCCACTCATCCTACTAGGGCGAAAACTGCAGTAGCGTTTCGTTCCCTTTGAAAGAAGAGAACAGCGGGAAACTTTACTGCACCGCTAGTCATCTAGTTAATCTATAAAGACCTGCTTGTACTTTGAAACTAGCTGACTGATGCACATTTTTAAGGTGTTATGATGTGTGCTTCTTTTGAGGTTTCACCTAAGACCGCTCATGTACAGTCTGTTGTGAGACCTTTTATAATCTTGCATTGGGCTTAAAGGCCGCCCACTGTGTAATATTTTTTTGCTTGCTTCATATTGGTCCACTTCTCTAGGCTTCCTTCCTCTTTGTGCGTTTATCACTCAGTGTGAGTGCATTAATTGTGTCCTTTCACTGCTCATTTTCTCAGGTGCTACTTTGTGTGCTTAAGCACTCTACAAGAGGGCACGTTTTTCAGCTGTCTTCTTCGTGTACTTCTCCCTCCATATTCTTCCCTAGTTCTCACACTTGCTGACTCTTCCTTGTCCATCTGCTTTCCCCAACCCGACCCCCTGACTGTCCTCCTGCTGACCGTTATGTTGTCCATGTCCCTGCCCCTTCTCCCACCCTCCATTGTCAATGTGCCTGCTGACCTGCCTCCTTGACTCCCAACCCTCTGTCTTGCCTCATAACTCCTTCACTCCCTCGTTTCCTATTCTTCCTGCCCTCCCTTGTTACATGTTGCCTCCCTTTCTCCCTCTAGGATGCCTAGTTGGAGTAATAAAAAATAAAAATAGTAGTATGACTCGGCAAGCGCTGATAGTGTCATAGCATTTCTTTTATTTTTTATTACTTTTAACCATGCTGCTCATCCGACTCGCTGCTGTACAACATAACTACAGAACATTGACAAAGCAATGGCTCATGTAGGCAAGACCTATTTGCTTTGCCATTGCTTGTTCTTTTTGCTTACAATAGATGTATTTTTGACCTGCAGGTCAGTCAGTTTTTTATGTTAGATTTACAAAAGAGCATTTGCGCAGAGATTGAATAGAGCTGGACCGTGAAAGGAACCTTTACTGAAACAGATGTCCCTTCACTTATTTTTTTTATGAGTGGCTGTTTTTCACTATATTGTGTAAATGAGGAAATTCACAAGTGTTGCTCGATACATGTTCACTCTAATTGGTAGAAACCTAGGTGTGCACCATCACTTAGCTCTTGCTGACTAGACTACTTTGAACGGTCTGGTTCCGAAAGACCTTTTGTGGCTATACCAAGAACTTACAATGGGCTTGGAGTCCGCCAACTGTTTCCATTGGTTGCCTTATTGCTGCTCTTGCTTCTTATGTGATGGCTTTGGTTCTTCACCTTGCATTTGACCCTTTCTTGGAGCATAGCCTCTTTACCATTGTTTTGATTGGCTGACTTTTATCCATTGTTTTGATTGGCTGGCTGACTTTTATCCTTCCACTGCTCACATTAAGGGAACTACTTTTTTTTCCTTTTAATTTAAGCAAGGGCTCCATGACAGTGTTTGTGTTTTCAGGAGCTCTGGGTTACTCCTCCCGCCAACCCCCCACTTGCTTTCTCCCTTGTGTGTCACAAAGCACTATTATCTGCATAATGCTGCTTTTGGCAAGCGCCTGAGGCCACCATCGTGGACCCACTCCCCAGTTTGAAGACCCTGATCGATGGAGATATTTTACTGAGGTCAAGTCCATCACACCTTGTTTTAGTGTCTGTTTTTGCAAAGTGTTTTTTGTCTATTTTTACATGGAACTCCACAGTGCGGTTTGTGTTTGGAATGAAATGTATCTGCTTCTTGTTTGGTGTAGTGAAGAGCGTGAACTATGTGCCTGATCACTGGAGGACACTGCATCTCTGTAAAGGCACATACCAATACTGTAATACCATAGCTCTGTGTCTGTTGATTGCTCTGCTGACTGTCCTGAAACAAATGCAACAGGCACAGGGGTTCCTAGGCCATATTTCCTGTCTCCCAACTTTATGCTGTTCATTTCAATCTGAATCATGCACCAATAGTGGTACAAAGCTACAAAAACTGACATATTTGTCATAGTGCCTACACTGGAAGGCTTGTCTTTAGCGAATAATTATTTTTTAGGTCTCCATACATACAGCTTTAACTGTACCAGAGCACATATCATCGATTGAGCATAAAGAAGTATAGACAGTGGGCTTCGGTCCATCCTCTTCAGCTATAGTCCCATTATGTGTTTAATGTACGTGCTTGGCAGACACAATGACACTTTAATTGCTGATTTACGTCCTTACTGTTTGCTATTTGGATCCTTACTCCTATTACAAAGTACATTGAGCATTCTTTTGTTTTACTTTTCCATAGTATATTTACCCTAACTGAACTACCATACCAACCCACGTGCCATACTTGCATACCATAGCTATGTACCTGCTGCACCTTCCTGCCATAATTACCATGTTTTCTTACCATAACCACTGCACCTACCATAATTAACCTACTCTACTTAACATAACTAACACACCAAACCTATCATACATAAGGTACCTAACATAGCTAATACCTTTTTTTTTTTAAAGAGATTTATATAGCGCAAATTCGACCCAAAGATATCTGGTATTGGAGCGCTTTACATGAGCACTAGTTTCGTTACAGATGGACACATTCATTTTTGTTAGGCAGGGGGAGAATAAGTGATTTGCCCAGAATCGCAGGCCGTTGAGCGTTGTTGCTGAGACTTGAACCTGGTTCCCCAGCTTTGAGGTCAACTGCTCTAGGCCACATCCTCGCCCCTCTACCATAGTTGCCAAACCTACATACTGTACCTACAATATACTTACCATACCTAAAATAACTTCTTTCCTATACCTACCAACCCCGTGTCCACCATACTTACAATAACCTTTGTTATGTATGGTGATTAAGGTATGGTAGTACAATCATACCTCATCTACCATTACTAAACTCTTTTCACCTCTGCAGTGTCTAGCTTACTCCTGCCCTTAGGTGGCAGTTTGTGAAAACGACCTGCTATTCCTATGGGATTTCTAGAAGTGGCTTTAAGTACTACAACCTGCTACAGAAAGCAGTTTAGTTTAATAAGAGACCTCTAGAAACCCTCATAGGTTACTGTAACTGCATTGGGGGGAAGTGCTCATTCCAGAATTTGACGGGCATACATTTGTGAATGTAATTGCTTCTTGAATGATAGACCGCTTTGCTTTGGCATTCTTGTTTTTTTTTTTTTCAGGCTGTACCTGTTTTTCTTTATTCCTTCATCTAAAGTATTGTTTACCCTCCTTTGTGGCCCTCTCATTCCTTTTGCTTCTCCAATTGTAAATTTGTGAATTGTAAGGTCCTTGTGCAAATCCCAAGTTGTAAAAGCTCAATTGATGTACAAGATTTTGTATGATCTGGCAGCTTTGCCATTAATGTACAGCACTCCATTGCAGTTGGGTAGGTTTGTGCTATCGAAATACCTATAAGACACCTACGTTTTCCATAGGCATGTCTTTTATTTCCACCCTGGTTCTATTCTCCCATTAGTTTCAAGTTTTTATTATTATGTTTTGGCTCTCATTGAGGGCCACATAAAAGACATACCACCAATACAAGTAATAATACATCAAACACTATATTTCATCTATATACAATATTTCTAGTACATATGTCGATCAAGTCCAAAGAAAAAATCATTCATTAAAGTAAGCACAAAGAGAAGCTGGCACAATAAATAAATAGCATCAATAAATATCTAAAAAACTTTTGAAAAATTTAAAAATGAAGAAGCAGAACACTTCATTTGGAGGGCAGTATAAAGATTGCATAAAAATATTTAGAGTAGATATACCTAAGCGGAGACAGATAGGTTTTAGCCATTTAAGGCGCAAAGTACGAAGTGCAGGGCAGATCAACAGAACGTGCATACGGTCCTGTATACTAGTATTACAAAAATTGCACATATTAGATGAACCGTGCCATTTAGAGAGAAGTACATTTAGTGGCAATAGATCGTACCGAAGAAGGAACCAGAATCTTCTGATGCCATGGGGTAAGTTCCATAAAACATAATTTACTGCTTTTTTGGCAACATATGAGTTAAGGAGAAGATCACAACCCCCTTTTCCTTGTAATATGTTTTTATCGGTTAGAAAGCATAGTTCCCATGATGCCTGTTTTAGCAGGATTTTTAGTTGTACTAGAGAGTACTGGAACAAAGTACCTTCCTCCAACCTCAGAATAGTCACCGCTTTTCTGAAGTTCTTTACAAGTAATGAGAACTCTTTAAAGTTGCCTAATAATTCACTCTTCAGCAGTGCCCTCATTGTCCCCGGTTCCGCTCTGGCTAGAGAGGCCACCCATCGTACCAGGGCACAGAGCCCCTGTACCCAGCTACCCCTTAGCCCAAACTCAAGTCTGCATGCTGCTAAAGAGCAGTTAGTATTTAGGGATGCGAGGGATCTCAGAAGTTTCCCTTCGATTTTATTGCAGAAATCCCATAGTTTTATATCTATGAGTTCAATGCCGTAAATGAGGGTAGCGGGAATCTTAGCCTTATATACTTCAAGCAGAGAGGCAAAGTGTCTTTTGCCAGTTGCTGAGTAGAGTGTTTTGAGGCCATTGCCATGTGCTATAGCCTTTCGTGCACAGTATTCGATGTGCGGCCTCTCGCTCATGTTAGCCGCGATGATTTTCCCCAAAAAGGTGTAGGTTTTAACAACCTCCAATTTTTGACCACCGATTTGCCAGCCGAAGTTTTCCGAGCGGCACTTCCTTCTCCCCCCTATACACATAATTTTGCTTTTGGTGATGTTAATTTTCATAGAGTGGGAGACTGCGAAAGCATTAAAGGCTTGCAACCTATTTGCCAAACCTTTCGGTGTCAAGTCAAGGAGGAGAATGTCATCAGCGTACATCAAGCAAGAAACAGAAGCCCCCCCTATCACTGGAGCAATGCCCTCACAGGCCGCCACCACGGTAGGCAAATCCTGCGTGTATAGGGAGAACAAAAGGGGCGCTAGAAGACAGCCTTGCTTTAGACCATTAAGGGAAGAGATACGGTCCGAGAGACCTCTTTCCCCCCCCCTGCAGCACCCTACACCATGTTTCCGTATGCAATGAGCGGACAAGCGCCAGCAAGTACGGGGGTACTCCAAGAGAGGATAATTTTCTCCACAGCGTTCCACGATCTACTCTGTCGAACGCTGTGGAGAAATCAATGAAGGCTGCATAAACAAATCCCCGTCTTACTTTCGTATACTTGTCAGCTATTACGTGCAGGGCGGTTAAATTATCTAACGTGCCATGTTCCTTACGAAATCCCGTTTGTTCGCGTGGTAAGATATTGTTCTCGTCGACCCAGTCGGAGAGTAGCCTTAAGAGACATTTTGCAAAAATCTTACCGACTGAGTCGAGGAGCGCAATCAGGCGGTAGTTACTGGGGACTTCCCTTGCACCCTTCTTGAAGATGGGTATCAGAATACTACCCCTCCAAGATGCTGGAACCCTTTTGGTCTCAAAACAGGATTTGAATAGAGGGTAGAGAATTTTACTCCAAAGTAAAGGCTCCTGCTTGAGAACAGTCATGGGGAGTTCATCCGGTCCCATTGCACCGGACGAACGCATATTTTTTATGGCCGATACTATTGTTTCTTCTGTGGGATAGATAATTTCACCATCAGAGGTTACATCAGGGAAGTTAGTGTCCTCTATAATACCATTCCCCCCATAGAGCTCCCAGATGTAGGAAGACCAGACATCTTCAGCAATAGGGATAGAGCAAGGGATTACTCTATTGCCACATTCCTTCCCAATTATTGACCAGAATTCACGGATCCTGCCATGCACTACAGCTTCCCTTAGGTTAATCCATACTAGGTCTTCCTTCTCCTTTTTTATTGTCGCCTTCAATCTAACTCTCTTTCTTTTTAACCTAGATACTTCTTTTTCCCGTTCCCCGTTTCTGTTTAGAAACTGGGCGCGTACTAGTTTATTTATCTCTTTATTTAATGTTCTCAGAGCACTGGGCATATATACCCGCTTTAAAGGACACCTAGCTTTTTTAATATCTAGAATAATGTCCCGCATAAATTTTTCAAAACTGGATATTTCTAAACCATGCCAAGCATTCAGGTCTGCCATGGTTTTACACAAACTAATATGCACCCTAGCAATTGCAGATGGATTCCAGTAGCATCTACCAGAGGAAGCATGAAAGTCCGTAACTTCACCATTAAGAGACCATGATGCCGTACTAGGTGGTTTTAAAGAAATAGCCAGGATAAGTATATTATGATCACTCAGCATCGTAGGAACTAATATAAGATCCAGGATGCGCGGGAATATATCATAATCAGATATCGCATAATCAATTATAGAGGGCTTACCATGGGAATTATGCGTAAATTTTGCAGGTACATCTGAGGGGAATCTCCCATTTAGAATAAGCCCCTCGACTATCGATAATTCCTCAAGGAGAAGTTTCCCTCTTTTGCTAGTTGTGATTTTATCTGGGAAAACAGATTGTGGTATAAAAAACGCCTCTTCTTTTGCTCTATTTCTGAAAAGATTCATACTAGAGTTAGATATTTTGCAATTTAGGTCGCCTACTAATATGACTTGTGGGGCGGGAGTTCTATTTTTAATGAGGCCAATATATTGAAATACCTGCTTCAGCACACGGTTAAAACACTCTCCAGGAGGAATATAAGCATTTATAATAACAACAGACGTCTTCATGGGAAGTGTGGGAAGGTTTGCTATAGATATAGCCTGGAAGAGGTTACTAGGGTCGATGTACTGAGCAAATTTCCAATTCACTTTGTTGGATAACAGGCAAGCGATTCCTCCTTTAGCATGGCCTTTCTTGGAAGCAACAGCCGGGACTTCCAACACAAAATAGTCATTTCTGACATCAAGTTTACTAGTGCACCAGGTTTCTTGGATACAAATTACGTTTGCACCCAACGTAAATAAAAACTCCAGTTTCTCTGGGCTATTGTGTATCCCGGCTGCGTTCCATGAAATAATTTTCAATTGGTTATTAAAGATGCTGAAATAATTTAGGATTGTCTGTGGATTTAGCTGCTAAAGCACTATGCAACCAGTTCCATCGATTAGAATCCTCTAACAAAGAGGAATTCTTGGTCAGTGGGAGTGGTTTTATCTGGGAGACTAAACGTTTCCCTTTTGCTACCCAGACCTTTAAGTCTTTAAAGGATGAACCGATCCCAGTTTGTTTATCATCTTTTTGGGGCATCCTATAAGACACATCTTTATAACCAAAGTTCATTATAGGAAGGACATCAATGCCTGTACATTGGAAGCACTCTGCCTGTTGCAAGACCAAATTTACAATTATTTTTGAGTAAAATTTCACCCTAATACTCGACACAGTTTTCCCCCCCAACAGAGAGACTAGCTCAATATCGCTTGATTGGATGAGCTGTAACTTATCTATTTCACCAAAACGTTTTAGTAACCATGATCTGTTTAAAAGTAAATCATTATCAAATAGTGGCAAAAAGTCCAACACATTAGTGTCCACATAAGATAAAACTTATTTTTGCTCATGGGGAGCAATTGGCGGCTCCTGTCCCCCCACTATAATAGTGAAAGGAGAAGCCAGTGGGTTAAGACCCCCGGCTTTCAGTTGATTAACATTCCCTGGATTCAATTCAGGGGGAGATTTTAAACCCACCCCAGCTTCTTGTATTGGGACCTCCCCAATCATAGGTAGAGAAATTACAGGGGTCTCAGGAGTATGGGAACTAAGACTCATTTCCAAGGCCACCTCTGCATTTGATGTAATAATTTCAATGGCACTACTTTCCCCATCACTCAGATGTAGAGAGTCTTGAAAGATGATTCGCCTCTGTCTTTTCTTCCTATGCTTTCGCACTGGTTTCCTTTTATTTCCTTTATATTTTTTATGTTTTCCATTTTTTTCCCTTACTTCTGGGTTAACCTCGATAGTTGATTTTTTATTTTCCGCACAGAAGATAGGAAACAGATCTTGTGGTACCTGGCAGTCAAGTTTGGGCATACTTCCATCTTCCAGCTCTAGATCCACCTTCATAGTGCACTTAGTTGCAGTAGTTTCGGTAGTTACAGGCAGCCCTTTAACACTATTATCAGGATCTACCAAAGGTATTGGAGCTGGGACCTTCGAGTTTTCTGTACACACCTCAGTTTCCCCCTTTTTCAAGATAATGACTTGCGGGAGGAGAGGGGTGATCTTCTTCTCCGGTGCTTTTTGGACTAGGTGTTCCAAGATTTGTGTAACGGACTCCAAAATGCAGTCCGAGCTACCAACAAATTTCCCCAGGAGAAACAGAATAGAGGCTAACAGGTGTTCCAAGGCGATAAGGGATTCCGATACTGGTTTATCTACTGCCCCAACTGTAGGGTAACTGCCAGAAAGATTAAGAATTGGACTCCTAGAAGTACTCAATAAATCAGACATTTCATGTTTGCCAACAGAGGGGGTACTACTGTAGAGATGGAGCCCAGATGGAGTCGCCCTTCCCGGGAGTTTATTAATTTTTGGAACGTCCGGGCTGTCAGGTTTCACATAGCGGCCACAAAGTTCAAGGTCAATAGAAAGTGGTAATGAAACCTGCCCATCCATACTGTTCAAAAAGGGCTCCAAGAGAGGGACGGGGTCATTAACTAAATCGCCTTTAGGCAAAGTTGCTGGAGGATCAATAGCCCCGCCCTCCTCAAAATGTACAATACTAGGAGAGTCAGTGGGTATCGTCTGTACTGAATCAAGTTATAGGCAGGGCGTTGCTATGTACAACATTAGTATAAGCCTCTTGGTTTGTTTGGGCAATGTTATCATTTCCACCGGTCATTAGGAGTTTGTCCCCCGGTTTTTCCCATAGTTCAAATAACTGACATTGACCCTTTAGCAGCGGGTTACTCACTGATTTATTTCTCAGGGGATTAGATTTTGTTTTGGCACAGGTTCTTCCACCCACCATTCTGCCAGAACGGAGCTTTTTAGTCATCTTTTTAGATCAAAGCTTCCCACACCTACGACGTATGTAGGAATGAATATTCCAAAATATGAGAGTGAAAAATAAAAACTTGGCTACACACAGATATGAATTAAAAAATACAATAGTACGGCCAGCGTTCTTGTACAAACGTAGGAATTCACTTCTCTTGGACCAACAACAAGATAGAATTGGAGTACAGATGAAACTTTAAAATGACGGGGCCCAGCCCAGCCTACCTCGGCCTCTGAGGGCCACAGAGGGCCCGCCCTTTGCCCGGGCTTAGCTCCGGGCGTCCCGCTCGCGTCCCGCGAGACGGGGCTGACTCTGTATTTGAGCGCCTCCTGGCGCGCGTTTGGCGCGATTAGCGCCGCTAGGGCAGCTGGGTAATGTAGTTTTTGCAGGTCCTCTACCACACTCCTCACGGCTGCAGGACCCGAAGATAGAGCAGGGGTCGGCGGCGGGAGGCGGGAGGACGAAGGCACCAAAGTTAGCTGCAGCCGGTTGCTTCAAGGGTAGCCCAGGGACCACACAGCGTCCGTCTCGGTAAGCAGAGAGTCGCCCCCTCGACCGGGCTGACTCTGTATTTGAGCGCCTCCTGGCGCGCGTTTGGCGCGATTAGCGCCGCTAGGGCAGCTGGGTAATGTAGTTTTTGCAGGTCCTCTACCACACTCCTCACGGCTGCAGGACCCGAAGATAGAGCAGGGGTCGGCGGCGGGAGGCGGGAGGACGAAGGCACCAAAGTTAGCTGCAGCCGGTTGCTTCAAGGGTAGCCCAGGGACCACACAGCGTCCGTCTCGGTAAGCAGAGAGTCGCCCCCTCGACCGGGCTGACTCTGTATTTGAGCGCCTCCTGGCGCGCGTTTGGCGCGATTAGCGCCGCTAGGGCAGCTGGGTAATGTAGTTTTTGCAGGTCCTCTACCACACTCCTCACGGCTGCAGGACCCGAAGATAGAGCAGGGGTCGGCGGCGGGAGGCGGGAGGACGAAGGCACCAAAGTTAGCTGCAGCCGGTTGCTTCAAGGGTAGCCCAGGGACCACACAGCGTCCGTCTCGGTAAGCAGAGAGTCGCCCATTATTGTACACATTGTATTTGAATGTCCAAAGCCATGCCTGTGTTTATGTGATCAAGCCTTTCATCTTTATAATAGAAATAGTTCAGAAAAGTTCCTCAATATTCATATTGATTTTTTGTTGTTGTATTCTACCTTCCATTGTCCCAGTTGTACAAACAATTCAGCAAGTTCTATGTTGCAATTTGCAGAGGCAAAAACTCCATAGGTGCGCTCCTCACCCCATTTTGGTGCTAAATAAAAGTGAACTAGATCTTTGTGTCAGTGATCTTCTTTTATTTGTGTTTTTGTTAAAATTTTATATGCAGGTGTTGTATTTGCATATCTTTGAATAACGCTAGCCCTAATCGCATGATACTAAATCAGTTGAGGCCATTAAGTTCCCAGCAGAGATGCATGTTCACTGGTACCAAGGGACCATTAGATGATAGACCAATTTCCCCTTTGCTGTCAAGCGGTAACCGTTATGAATGAGTTAGTTTATAAGCGCACATTACCCGAGGGTGTCTTAGTGCTAAGCAGATCAAGACCGAGAGAAGGGTACCAAATGTTTAGAGAGAACTCTAACTTGCGTAATCATGCTATTTAATGTGGAAACAGTCAAGTCTTAAGCTCCTTTCTAAATGGCTGCAGTTCTGGCTGTGAATATGCTAGCGATCTGCCTCCCCACTTTACTCTGTTGATAATCCTAACCATGAAAGCAGAACTGGATCTAAGATTTCTGATAGGCTTGTACCCCGAGAACCGTTCTTGAAAGTTAGACGGGCCTGTCTTGTGAAGAGTCTTGTGCATAAGGCACATTGCCTTAAAAGAGACCCTCGTCTCTACTGGCAACCAGTGAAATTCATGTAGTAAAAGGGACACCGGTTTAAATGTAGGAATTTTCTGACGTGTGCGAGCTGCAGCTTTCCGAAGAGACTGCAGTTTTTATTTTAACGTATATGGAGGTGCCAAGATAGTGCATTACAGTTCCATTTTAGAAGCGATGAGGGCCATCAACACAATCTTCTCTAAAAAGTCTTCCTGTATATTCCATTCGTCTTACAGAACTCCTAGCATAAAAAAAATAGAAGTAATTGCATTAATTTAAGTAGAGAAGCACAATTTGGTGTCAAAGACGACTCCTTGGTTTCTTGCCTTCTCCACAGGCTTCGGAAGGTTGCCCAGCTCTGCCGGCCACCAGGACTCATTTCAAACGGAGGTCTCTTTCCCAAAGAGTAATGCCTCTATTTTATCTTCTTTTAACGTTGGCAATTCTGCATACAACACGCCACTGACTTCATACCCTCATCACCCCATTTTGGTGCTAAATAAAAGTGAACAAGATCTTTGTTTGTGTTCTTTTATTTGTGTTTTTGTTAAAATATTGTATGCAGGTGTTGCATTTGTATATCTTCGAATAACGCTAGCCCTAATCGTGTGATCGGATATTACTAAATCAGTTGAGGCCATTGCAAGTTCCCAGCAGAAATGCATGTTAACTGGTACCAAGGAACTATTAGACGATTGACCAATTTCCCCTTTGCTTTCAAGCAGTAACCTTTATCCGACTCGCAGTAAATAACTTTATAGTATCCGACCAGTTCTGAGGCTCTAATCCTATTGGCCATTCAAAATCAATTTTAGATTTTTATAGGTGTTGAAACAATAGCTTCCTATGGAAGACGCAATGTCTTAACCATTTCTATTTTCTTTGAGAGCCTACTTATAAAATGGTAACAGGATTTCAAAGTTGTATATCAGTTATATAATTGATCCCCTTTTTTCACACTTATATTGCTCTAAATAGCCCCTTGGTGTGGTAGATACGAGTTCCAGTACTGAAATCACACTATTGGTGCGTTCATATCTTTCAAGAAGGGGCATATGCATATCGAGCTTGACAATCTGCCGTCTGTTCTGAAATTTGTTTTCTTTACATATGAGACTTGGTCATTTTTCAAGATGAGCTAGGTCCTTGTTTGCACAAAAGTATGTTCTCCTCAATGCAAGCCTTTAATTTGTTTGTTGCGTATGATCTTCCATGTTGATCAGTCAGGTTAACTGTTGCCTCTCTGGCCTTGAAAGAAACAACTTCATCTGCCTCAAGATTTGTTTGCAGCAAATTTTAGTCTTTTACCTTTCACTGTAAATTCCTTCTGTGGATTTTCCAAGATGTGCACCATTAATTTGGATAACTACTGTACAAGACTGCTCAATAAAGTAAAATAATTGCTGCTGCTATCCACTGTAATCTGAGGTCAGGAGTTTGAATCTTGGAAAAGGCAACTCTAATCTGGTGTTTGCTTTCCCTATTCAAACAAACATCTTTACATTCGGCTCTCTTCTCACCCAGCAAGACATCTGACTTTGTCACGGTTGTCCTCCTTGGTTACTGCTCCTGGCATGTTCCCTTCGCTCTGCATTATCGCTCTCATACCTTTTAGCTTTCCTTGTCCTCATAATGCACTAGGTGTCATGGATGAACCCTTGCCCTGGAAAGCAATAAATGCGGAAGGACTTCCCTCACCAGGAAGGAGACGGATAGCTAGTTCCCTTTCTCTTTTCTCTATCCTGTGTATAGTAAGTCAATATTCCCATGGCCTCCCAGCTGAGACTCCTGAGCACAAATATTGTTCGGATATGGGTCCATGCAGAGTGGCGGACATGACTGTTTCACCTCTCGAAGATTCTTTTCATGCGTTCTAAAACGTATACCAATTTCTGGATTGTCCACCTCGCGTTTTGTAAGCTTAAGTAGCACTGTGTACCTTGTATGTGGGCTAAAACGTAACTTGGTGTTTTTTTGTTTTTTTTTTGCAACTCCTTTCTCATGTCAAATTTTTACTAACTCACAAATGCAGCACAGAACACTCATTTGCATTCTTTGATGGCAATGCACAGATGGCAGGGGGTATATGTGGCCACACTGCAAGCACTCATGAGTGCAGTGTTTTAGTTTCTCCATGAGGGGGATCCAGCGAGTGCCCTCTGAGGCAAGAGTCCTCCGAACCAGAACATTGTGATCCGTTCTTAGTCAAATTGTTTTTGGCTTACTCTAGTGATACACTGATCACAATTAAATTGTTCAGTATGATCATCACAAAAATATGCAGGTTATTATTTTGAAGGATTTATAATAACTTAGCATTTTCAACAAAGCCTACTACTTTTTTTTCCAAAACTGTTTTCACATTAGCAACAAGAATAGTACTGTGCACAATGGTGGATCTTTTTATTTACTTAGCACTGTAGATTCCTTTTTAACGAATTGAGGCTTGTGCATAATTAACATATTAACCCTTTTCAGATGGCCCCCCCTCCACTCCCCAGGATATTGCGCCATGGCTTAGGAAATGTTGCAATATACACGAAAAGGATATACAATTATAACATGAAATCCTCTGGTCTAAACTTGCACACAAGAATGCATCAGAATATGAGGATAGTTCCAGTAATAACCATAATCAATTTAGAGGATTACTGGTTCTGTATAGTTTTCTTTCCTTTTCACATTTTTCTTGCACTAGCAGCAGCAAACTTTTTGATCTTGGTCCTGAAGAAAGCCTAGATACATTGATCATTTAAAGCTGAAACATGTCGACCTTCTTATAGTGTAGTTTTAAATCAATACTACTCTTTGCACTGCCTTTTAATCCTACCAGTGTAAGCAAGCTAATAAAGGTTCTTTTGTCTCCTCTAGGTAGTTGTAAACTCACCACTGTCATTTCACTTAACCGTGCCCCTTTATGCTGCACGCTCACCACACCTACCATTCACATACAGGATTTACGCATCCTAGTATAGGTTTTTTTACCATCTTGAAAACATCCCTGAGCTCCTACCTCACAGTGAGGGAGTTGTAGCCCTCAGTGGGACTAGGTTCGCACTGGGAGGAGAAATCCATATTATGAAGCATGCCACCTATGGTGGGCGAGGGTTTTCGTCCTGAAAGGGATTGGCCCCCTGTCTAGATGGGACATAGTGTGAGACACCAATCCTTTGTATGTTCTAATGCACAATGGTTTTGATGCATTCTTGTGTGCAAGTTTAGACCAGAGGATTTCATGTGTTATAATTAGTAAATTTTGCGCCAGACTATTGCGTTATTTGCTGCATTTTTTAGGCACCTTATTATAGAAATAATTAATAGTGATGTCTAAATAAAATGGCAATACGCTGGTAAAAAATGGTGTATGCTCCCCAAATCACATATTACCCGTCTCCTACACATGTAACGTCACTGCATTTTTCAAGGGCTTGCTAGCAAATGTTGCACACTATAGTTGAGTCTTCTTTTTGACATTCCCAATATCATTTTCCTTCGGGGCGCGATGGCTGCAAGCAGACCGTCGCACGCGTTCGTGCCCCAGGAAGGCAGGCAAATGCTAGGACGCGTTCGCTGTCTGCCAGGCTTCTACCTACGGCTCCCCTACAGTAGGAGTAGACCTTAAGTGGGGTTGGTTGCCTTCTGGAAATGAAGGTTTCAGTGCGGCTGGCTCGGCAACAAGTGAAAGCCATGAGCAGATTGCTGTATTCGGGTTTGGGAGGGAGGCCATAAAGCTATAAATATATCAGGGAAGCAACATTTTTATTTTCGCGGCATCCAGGCATGACTTTGCGGCCATCCCACACCCTGGTCAATTTTGCGGTAAAGGCGCGATTTGCCAAATTACAAGGGGGGGGGGGTGCTCTGCGTGCTTTTGCCACTGTCTTGAATATATGATACTTGTGCTGTATTTCATGAAATCTCTCAAGCTGTGTTCCTAAGGTCTCCAATCAATTGTGTGTTTTGCAGAATGACACTATGAATCTGCCCCCTGATGATCAAGATGGATCTGGTGGTGATGATGAGGACATGTTCTCTGGCTCCGGTTATGCGCGTGAGTACTTTTATTTTGTCTGTATGCCTTACCTCTTGCAATCCGTGTCAGTTGTAGGAGTCCAGCTTACTCTAGCATGCAAAATATTTAGTTCCAACTTTTAAAATGTAAAGCATATATCTTTCGCCACCCATCACACGATTTTTAATTTGAGCGTAAGTTTAGAAAGTTGCCATTTGTTAAGAAATCGGGAACAAAGTTCTTTTCAAAATTCCAGAAATGGATTTAGGTAGGAACTTTACAAAAAATCTTTTTAACTCCTGCAAGGTTATATTATTAGTTCGAAGAAAAAAATAGCTAATGTGACTGTTTATCTAACTGTTCGAACTTTTTAAATGCCATTTATCAAATCTATTTTTTTTAAGAGCTCTTTAAGAAACATTTCTAACTTGCAGTAAAAAGGTTTTAGGAGATTTTTTTAAATCCTGTTTTTAAAAAAAATTATTACACTTCCTAAAACTATTCTTAATAGTTTAAATTGGCACCTCACACATCTTCAAAAACAAAAATGATTATTGTATGGAAAGTTCTGTTCTGTAGAATAGCATTTGTAGAACGCTTACACCTATATGTGGGATGCTGAAGTGCTTACCTACAATGGTGGAAACCTACACCGTATAGGGTGTGTTGTTGGGAGTGTGCTTTTGTTTTTAGTTTATACAGGAAGTGCTGTCCTGGCGTGGTTATTGTGTTGTGGGACGCAGAGCCTTGCAATGTTATCGGTGAGGGTTTGTGAAAGAGAGTCACGCAATTTCTATATAATTAAAGAATAACTAGCTTTATCCACAGGGGCGAAGGGATGCTTTGTGCTCGTACACCAAAAAAAAGGTGTAATCAGAAAAGACCCAGTAATCCATACAGCGACATGCGCTGGGCAGACATACTGTTGGATAAGTAAAAGATACCAAAATATTAAGAATGATAATTGGTGACCAAAGCTGCAGCCATACACCATTTTATTAATTTTTTTTAAGTCAGGGACACTTTATGGGGTAGAGGAGCAAACTTTAAAACGCCCATACGCCACCTACCCCTCTCAGGCTGAACAAAACCAACATTTTGAGCAGGGGTTTCACGCCTCCAGTCCCGGTCAGGCTGTCAAAAGGCAGACTAGCACCAGTTGGGTAGACTCTAGCCTGGTTGTAGCTTGGACCCCAGCTAGAGGAGCACCCTGCACAGGCATGAAGTGCTTTGTAGGTTGATGCACTGACGGCGAAGGAACAGATCTGCTGGTCTTGTGTTACCCTGTTTTCCTCACCCCTCCATGTGTGCCTAGCACTTTTTGTTGATCCCAGAAATCCTTGTTCTTTCTGATATACATAATTTAATTTTTCTCCCGAACTTCTAAATCTTCATTCCAGGACATTTCAAGCTCTGCTTACTAGTATTAAATGAAGGTTCACATTAAAACAAAAATGATAGTGTGGTGAATGGGAACTTATCGTGCTTCCATTAGTTTGACTTCCTTACACAGGTATAGTAGTTGTCAATTTGTTCAGTCTGAGCTCCGCTCTTTACTGACCTTTTGCTAAAGGCAGGAATACGTGCATTTTCTATTTATGAATGGGCAGTGGTGGAAGTGGTTCTACCACAAGGGAAAATTCTGTCCCCAAAGAAACACAATTGTTGAATGTACAAGTTTGCGTTTGTATTCATTTCCTGCATTTAGAAGTTTCCAGCTATTGCACACAAGTGTACATCAATTCTACTCATTTGAGTGTCCGAGTACTACTGGAACCTTTCTTCTGGATTGAAGTAGGAAATGGGCAGAGTAGAAGAGACCCGTGATGTTAATTCTCAGACATCGGTTTCTAATTTAGGGCATTTGCAGCTCTGTCTTGCATGCCATTGTTCGTAAAAATGCATGAAAATGCCATTTTTTGTGCCTCATTTATTTCTCTGTAGAGTAAAGTTGTTCTGTAAGCTTTTATTGACCAATATGGTAGGTTTACTGCATTCCTTTGGCAATACTAATAGTTGCTGTTAAATCTCTTATTGGTGTGATATTCTGTCTGCCAAGTTTAACGCGTATAGCCTAGTTGCTTTTATAGAATATTTGTATCTTGTATCAAGGTAATTTTAATCCAAACTAGTCAAATTCACGATTCACAGCATGTGATGGTGTTTTTTTTCTTTTTTAGCCATTCCTGATGTCAGTAATGCAGAACAAACTACAATTGCTTCTTCAACATCGGTTTTGCCAGCAGTGAGGACAGAAAACCAACACCCGATTGTCCCAGAACCAGAGATGACAAAAGAACCAGAAACCATTTCCACTACCAGAGCTGTGGAAACTGAAAGACCTATAGTTGGCCCTAATGAAGAAGTGCACAATACACAACTGTCTGCTGAGAAAAACGTAACAGACGAACACACAGCGGTGTTGCTTGAGCCAACCAGTCTGCCGCCAGCCGATCCTGACACAGACAAGACTACCATGTCTCATGCCGTTTTCCCAGAAATGCCAATTATTCCTCAAGAAGCAACTACTACAGCAGCTTCAACACAAACCACCAGCTCCACTGAGGCCATTGAGCCACATAAACATCATCATCACCATCATGGTCACCATCATGAATCAACCACTGCTGTTCCTGTAACTGGAGCTGCTGATCCACACATGCATCATGATCACCATCCAGAAACAACCAGCAGCATTGCTCCAGATGTGCTACATGATCATGACCACCATGGCCATCATCCTGAATCTGGCAATGCTACGGAAAGCGATAATGCTCCTCTCCTCCCAACCCAGGACACTCATCCTTTGGAGGAAGACACAGCTATTGAGCAAACTACAATCCATATCCTGTCCAGTAGCAATGACACCAAACCTAACATCCCTGTAGTAGTATTTGATAATGAATCTGAGCTGGATCGCAAAGACTCTGCAGATTTAGAAGGTTCTGGAGATCCCACCGATGCGGTAAGAAAGGCATGCCTCCATCATGGGTTTAAGACTGAAGATCATTTTTTGCCTTGTTGAGACAACTATATGATCGAAATGGCTTAGAAGGATATACATAATTATGTAGTAATAAAGACTGATTGCAATGCCATTATCAAATTGCTTCAATAAAACTTGTAATGGTTTGCTGCTCTAAAATGTATGATATTCAGAATTGGTTGAGGACTGTCCTGTGAACATTGCAACGTCACTTCTAAGAAAAGAGTTCTCGAAAACCAGGGTGGCACTTTTAACCTGCACACCTTGAGGAAGGTGTTTATCCAGGACCCTGCCATTGTAGACTATCTAGTACTACATTTGATAAGGTCATTGCAGAGTGCAGTACAATTCTTTTTTGACGTGCCGTTATTTCATTCATTTGTAATTGGTGGAATAATTAATATAGCCTTCCTCCTTGCAACTGGCTTCAAGCCATGCATCAAGTTTGGAGTGACCGTTCTCGACAGGTCAGTCTTTCAAGATCTGTGGTGTTTGGAGAACGTCTACCTCATGCATGCCCATTTCTTAGGTTCTCACATTTGCCAGCGAATGGACTGGGCACCAGTGGAAATGCTTGACTTATTTGTGGAGAAAACATGTTAATAGTATTTTGAGTTTTGGAGTGGGGCTTGTATTTTGAGCTGGTAATTTAATTGGATGATATGTCAGTTGGCCCACAAATTCGAAATACCCGTTTTCCAACAAAGACCTTGCACTTTGTTGGCTCAGAAATTGTATCTACAGACCTCTGTGTAGGGTTGACATTTTTTGCTGCACAGAACAAGTTCCTTCATGGTTTCTGATCCATGTTTATCTCAGAGGAGGGCTGTTGGTAAGCAATATTGTCGCAAAAGCTGGTGGGCGGATTTCCGCCTTTATTGCTAGATCCTGCTAAATCTGAAGCTTCGCCTCCTAAAAGGTTTCTGTGGTTATTCAGATGTGTTCATGCAGAAGTCCTTGGAATAGGTGAACCATAAGCAACTCTGGTGTATTTGTTGATCAGTGTTACTTTCTGGCTGTATTTGCTCATAACAAGGCAGTTCTCTGCTTTCGGCCAGAAGATCTGGTCTAGTCTTTTTACTTGAAAACTCCTCAGATGTGCTGGCTCCCCTCGTCCCACCCTCTGCCCAAGCATTTTCTTGGCTTGTCCATTCTGGTTCCCAGCATGTTGTGAAAAAGAAATTACCGGATAGAAAAACAAGAAAATTTAACTTTGATGGCACCCCTTCTCTCCCTCCTTAAAAACACCCACCCAGCTGCTGCTATGTACCTGCGGTGCTCCAGGATTGCTGTTACAAATAATGCCTATATGAACTGGGTTGACGCAGCTTGTGATGCATGGTTGGGATTGTGGGGCCTGATTGCAAATTTGTACTGTATTGGATGTATGTATATATATATATCTTTTACATTTTTCTCTTGTCCCGTCTGCAGCACAGGCAATTCCTTAGCAGTTGTAAATACATTGTTCAGATGAGTGTTAAGAACTAGAATAACATGGAGGTAATCTTTCCAGCTTTGTGCGTAGTACTGCTAGTCTTCACGGCTGGTCCTAAAAAAATGCTTATTGCTAATCTTAGTGGCGAGATCTGAATTAGGGTTTGAGATTGCAATGCTCTGTGGACCAATCTTGTAGCACATTATAATGCATGTTTTATTCCTCCAGGCGGATTTCTACATGGAACCTTCCATTGAACCAGCCATACCAAAAGACACCGCTCCAGAGACTAAAATTGCAATGGAAGATGATGGTGTCTCTGAAACCTCTAAGGGACTAATGGAGCAAAAGGGAGTGTTAGCAGGTATTGTACCTTAAACACAAAAAAATGCAACGCATAGTAATTTATTTTGTGATTTATGCTGCTTGAAGAGTTGAGGTGCCAAGGAGAGATGGGACGGGAATAGGTGGAGTGAACTAAACTTTAGGACTTGTCTTTCCCAAACTGCTAGATCTACTCCAGTGAATAATATTGCATTGTCTAGCTAGCATTCCTTGTCGGAAGTAAGCCTGTATAAGCGGTAATGGGAAGCAGGAGAAGGAAGAAGGTAAGAGTAGGGATGAGTTTGGGGTGACTGAGATGGGAGTCCTGGTATGACAATTAGGAAATTATGGTATGTTATTTGAAGGACACTACTATTCGCCAAATAGAGCCCCTATGAGGCAGGGGACTCTCCCCATCCCCTTAGTGTTTGAAGGCAGCCTACTGCTGAAAAGTGAGTGAGAGCTAGGGATGCCGCTCCTTTTTTCTAGGTGCTTGACTTCTAGGACCTCAGGCATCTGGATTCAAAGTAGAGTCCCACAGGGTTTTTCAGGCTTTGCCTATTCCTCACCTAGTCTAATGTGGCCTGGTTACGCTTTCAATGCGGATGCCTTCACACCAGGTTGCATAGCTGACTGCCCTTGTGCCTGTGTCTTATTAACCCTGCAAGTGCTGGAGGTTGCCTTTGAGCCGCTGATACAATATAGAATGTTCTGCTTCAGCTTTTCTAGGTCAGTGGCATAAAAACCTATATGAATGTATTCATCTTTCTCCTAATTGGGATATGTTGCATACATCAAGCATAAACCATTCTCCTCCAACACGGGTACAGCAATGTGAAACTAGAACCCCATCTCCATAATAAGCATAAGTCCTCTACTCGCTACTGCATGTGCTGACGTATTCACCGATCACTCTCCTGGTTTTCACTTCAGGCATTTGTCACTTCCTGAACATCCCCTGATGGAATAGAAATGCACACCAATTCAAAAGGTGGAGAGTTGCAGTGCAACAGTAGTTATGCATTTCCAGTGAACGTGAGGAGTAGAGGGGAATGAAGAGAATGAAGAGGGCAAGAAGGGGTAACCAAGGAAGAAGGGAGTAGAAGGAAAGCCCGGTCATTGGGCTTTGGTGGTCACGCAGTCTATTAGCCCCCGGCATATTGTGGCAGAAGACCATGGTAGGTCTGATCTGATAAAAGCAGAGTGAGACTGACTCTGAGGGGCAACTTGCTGGTGGGCCATTGGAGGCTTCAGCACTAATGATGTGTGGGAAAGCGGATGGAGATTTGGAGGGGGGAATTGAGGAACATGTCAATTGGGCCGAAGGGCAGCGGACCGGTAGCACTGGTTGAGGAAGAGGAGCACTGTAGGAGCAATATGCTGTGGGTCTATGGTACTAATGATTGGTTAGAGGGGAGTGGTTTGTCCAGCAGAGTAACCTTTTGTTGGAAGGCCATGGGAAGCGGGCCTGCAACATTTAACATTGGTGTGTTAGCTACTAGAGGCCATAGGGTGTGGGGGGAGTGGGAAGGAACTCGGTATACTACGAGGAAAGAAGCAGCATAATAGTATTGCGAAGCTGCCAAATAAGACCGGGATTAGTACCATTCACTGGCAGGCTATTCTTTGTACAGGGATTGCCCTGGTTCAGGCTTTGAAATGTTAGGGGGTGGCAGGTAGAAGCCAGATTCTGGGAGGCGGGCCCCTGGGGGGTCTCTTGGATGGATATTGTGGTGTTGTCAGACAAAACCTCCCTGCCGCCAAGCTCAAAGGAGCGTCACATTTTTATTACACTTTTCATTTGCTTTTTTAAGATGGTTATAGTTGCAAAGTGATATTACATGTCGAATTTGTGCTCATGACCACCTCAAAGGGTTAAAAGATAGGACTGCATGACTTCATGCTAACATTTTTGTACTGGTTTGCAGTCAAACGGGTGCATTGCCCAACTATCCATAGTGGCTTAGCTTGAGATGGAACCCTCTATGATCAAGTTACTGTCTGTGGTCATTATCCAGACGAGGTGCATTTGATATTGAGGGGGAGGAAGGCTTCCATGCAAACTAGTAGATCTCCTTATTCCATCTATGTGTCTTGAAGTGGATATCTAAAGGCACCTCCAGTGTGTAACCCCCGTCCCCTTTCCTAATTTTCCCGAGTAATTGCTGCTATCTCAATGCCATCTGCTTTCTCTATTCTACTCCATGTGGTCCTGGCACCCTCTTTTTCCGACTCTTCTAAATATATCCATCATTTGATTCGAACAGATGACCAACTTGTCTGCAGCAAGTGACCAACTTGCTATGGAATGAAGCCCAGTTTAAATGGTGGTTGATCTTATCTTGAATTTGTACAGCATTTTTATTTATCCTTTTTGAAAACCTTTATTTGCATGCAACTATTACATTCCACAGTAACTTTTTATACCTATTTCTTTGTGCTTTGCAGCGGTCATCGCCGGAGGTGTGGCAGGACTGGTGTTGGCCATTTGTCTTGTTGGGTTTATGTTGTACAGGATGAAGAAGAAAGACGAAGGAAGCTATTGCCTAGAAGAAACCAAGCAAACAAATGGTGGATACGAAAAGCCAATCAAGCAGGAAGAGTTCTATGCATAAACCCATACAGCCGCCTTTGAAACCAAGACTGCTCATTCCGTGCCAAGAATCCGAGTTTTTGCCTTGAGCCTCAAACAGATTTGGATGGCACAGTCTGCCCTTTGCCACTGGATATTTTGACCTTAAAGATTTGGATTACTTGACCAATGTCCTCTTGATCAACGCCTACAGACTATTGAGACAGAGGTCTCCTGCTTTGGTTTTTCTGCATATATCTGCTCGAAGGGGAGAAAGAAGCCTGTATATTTTGACTTGTAGAAAATGGCAAAGATTGAAGACTGATACTTTGCGTTGTTACTTGTCCAAGTTTCGCCTTGTTCAGTTGGCGTTGGCACATCTGTATATATTAGGAGTACTGAAGACTATAGTAGTCTGTATCTGCGGTGCCTTCTGGCTAGTTGATGACGTGATTACCGCACTCTAATGCTTTGCTGAGTTTTTGTTAGTTGTGCTCACAAATCTTTACTTCACTTATCAAACCTGTTAAATCATATCACAAAAGTTTAAGTCACAATATACCAGTATATTTCAAATAATCTGAACATTTACCTGCCTAAAGCTGGGAAACTACCGCAATAGTAAATTAAGCACCACATGTTTTGTATGCCATTTATTCTTGTTTGAGTTCTGTTAAGAAAAGAGATGAATGTCCTTGATGAATCACAAAAAGCTCAAAAGATAAGCTGCTGCCAAACATTCATTAAAGTTCTCCATGACTTGGTGCAGGTTATGTTTTACTATTAGTTTTTTTTTTTTTTTTTTTATATATACAGCATATGCATTTTTAGGATTGCTGAAAGATGCTGGTTCTTTTTCTACCCACCATCTTGTTTATTAGCAGTGTGCCAGTCTTAATGATGTAGCATAGTATACGTGCTTGCCATTCCATGCTGAATTTCATTTTCTACATCTGTTATGAGCAACATTCAACATTTGTTTGTTGCAACGAGGCCTCTGGCATCTTTGGCTCATTAGCCCACATTAGTAACTCCAGGCTTCCATCCTTAAGTTAATGCACATCAGTTGTATATATGTTGTCATTAGTGATTGTTTGGGCTTTTGCCCTGTGTGTATGTTGTACTATGGTCCTCTGTTTTTGGCTTTTTGTTGCCTTGAAAAAGTAACATTGATTCTGCTGGACCCAAAATCAACCTCTATGGCTAGTAAGGTACATGAAAGAGCATTTTGTTTGGTGATGGAATGGAAGAGAGATGCTGCAGCTTTTATATACTCATTTGAAATATTGTCTTACAAAATCACTTTTGAGGGACTGGACCTGGGTGAGGGCAAAAGGATTTACACTTATGATATTAAATAAGTGCCCACTGAAATGTGTAAAGCACAAAAGAGTTAAACGTTTCTTGCAAAAGATAGGACTCTTACTCCAAACTTGGCAATATTTTTAATAAAGAAGCATGATTTTATCAAGTTAAGCTAATCAGAGTCGAAACTATATATTAAACATTTCATAGTTGAGATTTTGCTTCTAACCTTACATCTTCATGAAAATGTAAAATCCTGAATCCTCATCAAAAGTGGATTATTTTTAACCTTTGTTATAAATAGTCTTGCATGGATATAGTTTATCATGAGGTATCAGCAGTTTGTATTGTTTTTCAAAGTGGCACCCATGTTTTTAAAATGTACACTTCCAGATCCTCCTAGTAGGAAAAGGGGATAACTGCTTCAAAATGCGCTCCAGGTTTGATTGGCAAGAAACCAATGCCAGAGGTAAAAACAATGGGTAAAACATGAATGACTATTTCTATCTAAGTACAATTTTTTTAGGGAATACATTAGCTATGCTTAAACCGAACCTTCTTAGCAACAGTGCATAAGAAATCCTATGATAATTGTTAATCTTTTTGTTCAGGGTGCTATTCTCATTTTCCTCTCTCTCCTCAAATGTTTAATTTTCTCACTGCCCATTTACCTTTTCTAGCAAGTACACAATTAAAGAGCAGAATGTGCTTGATAATTTTGATGTTTTTAAATCTAGGTATAGTGCTAAACAAAATTAAGAGGACATGTATTTTTTGAGGTAATACATTAAAAATCCTTTTTTCTGGGGTTACTGATGAGTATGAGGTTCTTGTCCCTCAAATAGCGTTTCCTTCCCGGCCAAGGGGCAAGAACTCACCGCTGGGTGGACTTGAGTTCTGTCGTCTTCGAGTACATGTCGGAGCCAGGCCATACACTGGCATTACTATCTTGTAGTTGAATTGACTTGAACATGCTTTGACAATCAACCAAGGCAAAAACTGTAACCCAAAGATTACATTTTTTTATTTAGAAAGTATCCTCCATCAGTAATTTGGCACTAATCACTGTTCTCTTCTAGGTTTTGAAATTGAAAACTACATCTTGATAAGATTTCAGAAAGTTTTTTTTTTTTGCCACATTCTTTATGTACGAGATAGTATATGTGGACTAAGATGCTGTGGATGCCTGCTGTCACTTTGTATAGGATGTGGGAATGTGTAATATTGATCTTTATTTTTATACTTTTTTATTTTTGGTTTGTAAGTATTTGTGTAATAAGCAGACACAGATGATGCACAGCTGTATACTTTTGCGTTTTAGTGTATTCTTTAATGTTTTCAGTGTGTTATGTATAATTTTGAAATTGATGCACCCATCCTTCCTTAAGGAGTCTTTCCTTGACTGCCAACATTTTAACTTTGAGACCGTTTTGTCGTGATACATGATGTCCATATCTGGATTACTGGTAGTTCTACTGTAGCTATTTCTTTTGGAATACCTGCCTTATTGTTAAATTAAAATATGTAAATTACCCTGTGGACTTCAATTTAACAGGCAACTTTTCTGATGTCATGATGCTCAGTGAAGCAAAAATGCAATAAAAACTGCCCTTTTGATGATTGTGTGGCTTAATTTTTTAGAGGCTATGTTTCAGTAGAATTCGGTTATGACTAATGTGGCAGATAGTACAACAAAAGACTGTTTGCATAAGCTGTCTTTAGGACAGTAAATATTGTCAGAGATGCCTGAAACACTTGTGTATTAAATATAATGAAATGTGGTTGTAATGAAAAAAAAAAACTGGCACCTTGTCTGTGGTAATGACATCCACCTATCCATTTCCTGTTTTGTTGTTCTGAACTGGCTGCTTCTTCCATAAACATTTGAATTGCTGGGATGTCTTCATGTGAAAGATCATAAGCCCGAATAATGAATCTGTTTCCAGAAACTGCATATACACAAATTGAAATGCTTGTCCTCCGATTGATTTGTGTACTCTCACCTTGTTCTTGGAGGCAGGGATAAGCATGTGATCAGATCTGTGTTCATGCCTGTGTCTAGATGGATCTGCAGGTCTGCATTATCACCAGTCTCTCTTCGTGCAAGGAAAGGCTTGGGACAAACTTATATTTCTCATGTGCCTTTAGTGCAGTCCATTGGACTACAACAGACACTCAAGGTACATTTAATTTAGAGGTAGAAATTATACATATAAATGTCCTTGTAAGGCTTGTATGACTCCAGCAGGCACAAACAATACCTAGTAGATGTGGTTGGAGTAATGAGAGGTCAGCTGATATTAATACATAAGCACACCTAAAACAACAATGAGCTGAGCCAGTGTTCTGTAAAAGGTATATGGAATACAGAACACTGGCATTATTGTGAATTGAGCAGGAGGAGTTTGAGCTGGGCAGGAATGAGACCAGCTGTTTAAGGGAGTCGTGGTAATAACTTCTTTTTAATGAAACAACCTGCCCATATTTGGTGTGTACTTCCTACAAATTGGCGACGAGCTGGTGACTCCTCAGGCTGAGTGAGGATTAAGTATTCTCCTAAAGCTAGAGCTAGCTTGTGTTTCTACTCTTCTGCACTCTCTGCAGCTCCAGTTGCTTAAGAGGGTGTGTGGTGGCTTGACGCCTTTATTTGCATTTTGTCATTCGTTTTGGAGACTTGGAAAGATTTGTATGTTGACCCTGTGGCATGTGGACACAGAGTTGCGCTCCTAAGTTGGTGTATGTGGAAACTCATGACTAGTGGAGCTGTTCCATAAATGTAATGTTTGACCTTGCAATGTAAAATTTAGTTTGTCCCATTTCTCCTTCTGCTTTCAGTTTCAGCGTGTCTGTTCAACAATATTAATGAGTTTGCTCGCACTTCGTTACATGTTAGTGTTTTTTTTTTTTATATATATGCGCCCCGTATGCTGCTCAGCATGAAACCTGATCTCATTATGAATCTCACACGGAGGAAAGCCCGTGCCTGGTTGCATGTGATAGCTGGAGGTTTCATATTGTAATATTACGCGCTTCCAGGTTTTCAGAGCAGCAATACATTTTAATTATTTAAAATTTACTTACCAGAGCGTCCTGTTCTGCTTTGTGACCTGTTGCAAACAAACTATTGGAGATAATTGCCTGCACGCTTTTAGGCTACGTTTTCCCCAGGAGGGGGCGTGTCTTCAACAAGTCTAGGGTTTGGGTCAAGCTGTATGCAACATAGTATTTGGGAACCTTCTTCTGGCTAAAAGAAACCCATAGTACTACAACAGCTACCATCTTGGAGTGTACTTGTAATACAGCATTAGAGCAGAAACTACATTGGCATTTGGACAACAATGCATTCTTTGCGTATTTTCTGCAAGCGAAACAACAGTGAAAAATTCATTTTAAGTTTATTATTTTGAGTGCAGTAAGTTGACCGGGACTTTAACTTTTCCATTTATTTTAGTGTTCATAATGTCACACGATTTATCTGTTCCACCAAAGTTTTTACCTAATCTAGGCGATCATGTGACTCTTTGGGAAGAGGGGATTGATGGGTTTAAAATCTTTGTAGGCTGCTAGAAACTCAAGACTGTTGGATGACTGGAAACAGGCTATGCTACTACATTCTTTGGACAAAGAAGGATTAAGAATTTATTGCACTTTTCCTGATCTTCCAATCAGGAAGAAAGTGGTAGTTTGCCAATCTACGTGAAGACCATAAAACAGTTGGATTTATATTTTGGTAACACCTTATTTTGTAGAGGTTATCATTCCCCCCCCCCCCCCCCCTTCCCCTCCAATTCCCCCTCCCCACATACAGGCAAGCAATGAAAACATTGATTCATTTGTAACTGGTCTCAGAGCATTAATAGTGAAATGTGCATGTTCGAGGCATATGGGCTGCAGATGGTAATTATGAATAGATCGCCATCTGGTGTTGGGCTCGGATGATTGCACTTTGTTTTTCTCTTGGAGAGTCTTTTGTCTCTTGGTGACTCCTCCCTTGGTTGGTAGTGCGCATGGGCATCGGCTCCATCCTTAGATTGTTTTTTTCCGCCATCGGGTTCGGATGAAGATCGAGACGCTCCAGATCAACTTCAGAAGAAAGTGATTTTCGGCGCGTATTCCCTTTCCAATTCGACGGTATTGTTATTCGAACGCGTTCATTTCCATTCCGACGCGTTACAAATTCAAAATAGAAGAGAAAAACTTGGATCTACGTCGAAGAACAGGAGGCCTTTCTCGACGCAGTCAAGCCCGGAGTCCATGGAAAGGACTCCATTCAAAAAATGTCCAACGTGTGGTGCTAAGTTCCCACACAAGGACCTACACGAGGTGTGCAACCTCTGTCTATCGCCTGAACACGAATCCAGGGACTGCGAAGCCTGCGCAGCATTCTCCTCCAAGCTAACGATTAGAAATCGTCGAGCTCGAAGACACGAGGTTTCCAGAATGCAGGCGGAAGTGATCCCGGAGCTGTTCGGAGACTAACAAATCGAGGAAGAAGAGGACCAGTCGGGGTCGGAAGGGGACCAGTCGGAGGTTGAAGATCTCATCGAGCAACAAACCGTGAGTGACGACGTCCCCTTACCGAAAAACCGACCCCGTGCGGTAACGACCCCGCCCTCGGGCCCGGTCAAACCGCTGAAAAAAGTTTCCGACGCCCCGCCCTCGGGCCCGGCAACGAAACCGAAACTGAAACCGAAACACTCGGACTCACACCATGTCGGATCCGAGAAAAGGGCGACATCGACTTCGGCACCGAGGCTACATACAAAGGAGAGCTCGGTATCGAAACATTCCATGTCGAAACATAAATACGACTTATCGCCCAAGAGACACTCGATACCAAGAAAGTCGGAATCGAGCAAACATTCGGTGTCGAAAACAACAAGATCTGACGATCGAAAACAAAAGCACCTCTCGGAACCAGGACCCTCGGTACCGATTCAGGAGCAACAGACAGATCCCAAACAAAAGATCTTGTTTATTGATCCACAAACTGGGAAAGTGGTCACGAAGAAGAGAAAGAGTGAACAGTCAGAAGATAAACCTCTTCCTTCAAAAAAGAGAACAATGGGGACGAATATAACTCCTCCTGCTTCTCCTCGTCCTAGAGTAACACCCTCTTCTCCTATTCCCCACAATAGGCCAAATATTCCTACACCTTCCACACCAAGACCAGCTACACCTCAGTCAGATGTAGACAGTGATCTAGGGGAGGGAGAACCTCAAGGGGATGACGAAACTATCCCAGATGAGGAGGATCCATGGGAAAATTATGATGTAGGGTCAGATGAGGACAATGACCCAGAGCTATATCCCTCAAAGCCTTCACCACCTGATGATAACACAGGTTTTGTGCAGCTCATTAATAGGGCAGCAAAATATCACAAACTAGATATGCATACAGAACCTCAAATAGAGGATTTCTTGTTAGAGACTCTATCTAATGCACAGAGAACATCAGGTACTCTTCCTATGTTGAAGGGTCTTCTTACTCACACAGAGGAAATATTCGAAAACCCAGTGAGAGCCAGGGTGTTAAACCCAAGAATCGATAAAAAATACAAAGCGGCTCCAAAGGACCCAACATTTATTAGAGGGCATGTACCTCTAGACTCGCTGGTGGTCTCAAACGCTCGTAAAAGAGCAAACTCATTATCTACAGGAGAGGCTCCTCCACCAGATAAAGAGTCGAAGTTAATAGATGCATCAGGCAAAAGAGTAGCATCACAGGCAGCGAATAGCTGGCGTATAGCCAATACACAAGCACTACTCGCACGTTACGACAGGGCACATTACGATGAGTTAGAAAAACTTCTCACACATCTCCCAAAAGAACATCAGAAGAAGGCAGACCAATTAATACAGGAAGGTAAAATAATAACCAATACTTCCATTAAGTGTGCATTAGACGCAGCAGACACTGCAGCAAGGTCGATTAACACTAGTGTCATGCTAAGAAGGCACGCATGGCTTAGAATCTCAGGATTCAAACAAGAAGTACAAACAGCCCTACTGAACAAACCATTTGATCAGAAGACATTGTTTGGTTCAAGCACAGACGAGACATTAGAAAAAATGAAGAAAGATACGGAAACGGCTAAGTCAATGGGAGCATTGCAACAGCCAACACACAGAGGTTCCTTTTGTAGATCCACCTATAGAGGGGGCTCAAAGAACACAGGAACGAATCAGCAATCCATATCTTTCACACCAACATCACCCAGAGGTAATTCAAGAGGCAGTTACAGAGGTAACAACAATAAGGGAAGAGGCCGCGGAAATAATAACAACCGCAACGCCTCAACACCAAAACAGTGACTTCATAGAACTCCCCCCAGACCACATAACACCGGTCGGGGGACGTCTATCACAGTTCCTACCTGTCTGGGAAAACATCACGTCAGACAAGTGGGTGAGACAAATTATCCAACATGGTTATTGCCTAGAACTCACAGCTATCCCACCAAACATCCCCCCCAAACAGCGTCCAATGAGTCAAGATCATCTGACATTGTTAAGAGAAGAAGTGCTAGCACTTCTACAAAAGCATGCAATAGAGAAGGTCCCAAAAGATCAACAGGGCACAGGAGTATACTCTCTATACTTCCTGATCCCCAAAAAGGACGGGTCCCTAAGACCAATATTAGACCTCAGACCTCTCAATGCTTACATAAATTCGGAGCACTTCCACATGGTCACGCTCCAACAAGTACTCCCTTTACTGAAGAAAGGGGACTTTCTTTCTACACTGGATCTAAAAGACGCTTACTTTCATATCCCGATTCACAAAGCCCACAGACAATACCTAAGGTTTGTGTTAGAAGGACAACACTATCAGTTCAAAGTCCTTCCGTTCGGTGTCACAACAGCACCGAGAGTTTTCACAAAATGCCTAGCTGTGGTGGCAGCACACCTAAGAAGACAACAAATACACGTCTTCCCATACTTGGACGATTGGCTAATAAAGGCCAAGTCAAAGGAAGAATGTCTTCACAACACACAGAAGACAATTGAATTGCTGCACCACCTAGGGTTCACGGTGAACTACAAAAAATCACACCTGCAACCAAACCAGATTCAGCAATACCTGGGGGCTACAGTAGACACAGAAAAGGCAATAGCATACCCCCAACCCAATCAGAGTACAGACAATGGTAGGGTTAATACAAAGATTTCAACCACAACACTCACTACCAGCACGAGTGTTTATGCAACTATTAGGCATGATGTCCTCCTGCATACTGCTAATACCACATGCCAGACTACAAATGCGCCCACTACAAGAGTGTCTAGCGACACAGTGGAATCAGGCTCAAGGTCAGATTACAGATCTGGTGTTGGTAAACGACCGGACGTATCGCTCTCTGAAGTGGTGGAACACAGAAAACATTTCCAAGGGACGGTCGTTCCTAGAGCCAATTCCACAAGTGATAATAACAGCGGACGCATCGCTCTCCGGATGGGGAGCGCATATGGACAGATACACAGTACAGGGGAAGTGGAGTGTGCAGCAAAAGAAACTGCACATCAACTACCTAGAACTATTAGCAATATTTCTAGCACTAAAAGCTTTCCAAATGCAAATAACAGGCAAAGCAGTCCTGATCAGAACAGACAACATGACTGCAATGTATTATATTCAAAAACGGGGGGGGGACACACTCTCTCCAACTGTCCAGACTAGCACAGGACATATGGAGATGGGCCATTCCTCAAAAGATCTACCTGTTAGCGGAACACCTACCAGGAGTTCAAAATCAAATAGCAGACATCCTAAGCAGACAGTCAGAACAAGTACACGAATGGGAGCTGCACGACCAAATACTACAGCCATTCTTCCAAAAATGGGGGCAACCAGAGATAGATCTGTTTGCAAATCATCAGAACGCAAAATGCAAGGAATTCGCATCCAGGTACCCACACCAAAGGTCCCAGGGCAATGCACTGTGGATAAATTGGTCCAACAGATTTGCTTACGCGTTCCCTCCTCTACCACTAATTCCATTACTGGTTCGGAAACTGCAGCAACATTCAATGACAATGATACTAGTGGCACCCACGTGGGCAAGACAGCCGTGGTTCACCACGCTGCTACAACTCTCACAAGTACCACATCAAAAGCTAAGGTTATTACCCATGCATCTTACACAGAACCATGGAGAAATAATGCACCCAGATCCCAAACAACTGAACCTAGCGATCTGGCTCCTGAGGTCATAGAGTTTGGGTATTTAGATTTACCACCAGAATGCATGGAAATCATTAAACAAGCAAGACGTCCTACCACCAGAGCATGCTATGCAGCAAAATGGAAGAGGTTTGCTATACACTGTAACAGTAAGCACATCAACCCTCTGGACGCATCCACTAAACAAATCATTTGCTATTTATTACACTTACAGCAATGTAACCTAGCATATACCTCTATCAGAGTTCATCTCGCAGCCATAGCGGCGTACCTACAAAACAGGCAACATCTGTCACTGTTTAAAGTACCAGCAATTAAAGCTTTCATGGAAGGACTCAAAAGAGTCATTCCACCAAGAAGACCACCTTCCCCAGTCTGGAATCTCAACATAGTGCTTACCAGGCTAATGGGGCCACCATTTGAACCTATGCATAGGTGTGAAATACAATTCCTCACATGGAAGGTAGCCTTCCTCATAGCTATCACGTCACTCAGAAGAGTAAGTGAACTGCAGGCTTTTACGATTCAAGAACCATTTATGCAGCTACACCAAAATAAAGTGGTTCTTAGAACAAACCCAAAATTCTTACCGAAGGTTATTTCAGCATTCCACATCAATCGGTCAGTGGAATTACCGGTTTTCTTTCCAAAACCACAAACAGTAGCTGAAAGAGCCCTACATACACTGGATATTAGAAGGGCTATATTGTACTATATAGAAAGAACACAAACTTTCAGAAAGACAAAACAGCTATTTGTTGCGTTTTCTCCCACACATAAAGGCAATCCCATCTCCAAAGCGGGCATTGCCAGATGGATTGTAAAATGCATTCAAATATGCTACTTAAAAGCAAAGAGAACATTAACTGTTCCTCCTAGAGCTCACTCTACACGTAAACTAGGAGCATCTATGGCATTTCTGGGAAACATTCCACTAGATGACATATGCAAAGCGGCTACCTGGGTTACACCGCACACCTTCACAAAGCACTATTGTGTAGATGTACACACAACACAACAAGCTAGAGTGGGACAAGCAGTATTAAAAACATTGTTTCAGACAGTTGCAACAGACACGGGCGACCACCGCTAGGGAGAGAACTGCTGTATAGTCTATTCATAATGTACCATCTGCAGCCCATATGCCTCGAACGGAATATGCTACTTACCAGTATGCATCTGTTCTTGGCATAGAGGGCTGCAGAGTGGTACATGCCCTCCCAGCCTCCCCGGAAACCTGTGTCTGTTCCAACATTATCTTATTTAGATACACTTACATGGGCACTCTTATCTGTATTCTACTATACTACTCAATCTAACCCTACTATGGCAAAACAATCTAAGGATGGAGCCGATGCCCATGCGCACTACCAACCAAGGGAGGAGTCACCAAGAGACAAAAGACTCTCCAAGAGAAAAACAAAGTGCAATCATCCGAGCCCAACACCAGATGGCGATCTATTCATAATGTCCCACTCTGCAGCCCTCTATGCCAAGAACAGATGCATACTGGTAAGTAGCATATTCCTTATGGGTAATCAGGGTGAATCTATTCATGACCAACTCATGATTCATACTTCTAACCCTGCAATAGAAAAATCATTATGGAATGTATGTAATCTACTTCAATGAAAGCACCCACTATTGTTGGAAGCGAAGAATTAAATAAATATGTTAAGGCTGTTAACCATGATAAAATAAAAGACCAGAAATGTCGTGAAGGGCAATAAGTTGGCATAGTCATGGGGAAGGCAAAAGCAGAAGGGCAACATAGTAAAACTACAGAGAAGAGTAAAGGAAAATATAAACGGGGACAGAAAAGTTCATGCATGAGATGTGGTAGTATGAATCATTAGGCAAATGAAACGTCCTGTCCTGCCAGTAATTTTACTTGCATGAAATGCAAAAAACGAGGCCATTATGCACGTGTTTGCAAAGGTATGTCATCCAAATATGTTGGAGTTGTGAGTTATGATGACTCCAGGATTGGAGATGAGTATGAAGATCACATTTTGTGCATTATTGATGATGATTGTGAAGAACAAGTAGTTTACTCAGTCATTTATCAGTATTTGTAAAGCACACAGCTACCGCCGAAGTGGTGTCCTGGCGCTGGGGGCTGTCGGGAAGATTAAGCAAGCTATTGCCCAGAATCACATAGTGCTGGGTTAACCTGACTCCGGCACCGGGGATCAAACCGTGAACCCCTTAATCCGGAGTCAGGCACCCTGGCCGCTGCACCACACCTCTTCCACAATCTTAAATGTGATATTGATGGTTATCTTTTCCATATGTTGGTGGATTCTGGAGCTACATATACTATCATTTCAGAGCACGATTTTTGTAAATGAGAACATTTTAAGAACAAGCAATTGTGTGAGTCAGATGCAAAACTTAATGTTGAATGTTTGGAAATGTGGGTTTTTTATTATTGGTGAAATTGCTGGTAGGAACAAGAAAATCTCAGGAAGGATGTATGTTGCAAAAAAAGGGGCAGCCTTCTTTGGTCTGATTCACCAAACTGCAATGGGAATGCAATTGCATCCTGGTGCTAAGGAACCGGTCGTTCTAGTAGGGGCTTATACGCAAGAAGAAAGTATATTGCACATTTTTCCAGAGCTATTTTCTGAGAAATTCAGGAAGTTAAAAGGTTTTAAACATCAAATTGTACTACATCAAGGCTGTCAACCAACAGTGCATAAACCTCAAAGTTTACCATTAGCTGTAAGGGATAATGTTACATCTGAAATTAATTGATGCAGATATCGAAGAAATTGAATCTAATCATCGGAGTGGCTGGCGCCTATTGGTGTAGTGCGAAAACCTGATCAGTCCATCAGAATGTGCATAGATTTGAGAGGTTTGAACATTGCCATATGGATTGATAGACACCCATTGTCAAACATCAATGAGGTGATTGCCACCATTGGAAAGAACAAATGGTTTTCAACAATTTGTATCCTCTGCCTCTCTCCAGATTTAATTGCATAGTGACTTCAAACATATAACCTATCTTGCCACACCTTTTGAATCATACCGTTAAGCGCATGCTGTTGGCCTCTGCAGCTTCAGTTTGTCAGAGGGTAATGAAAAAGATGTTAGATAACCTGAACAGAGTATGTAATTTTCTGGCTTTGTATTTACATTTATGAAGCGCACAGCTACCCAACGGGTTCTCCTGGGGCTGGACATATGGAGGCCGCCCCAGCTAAGCTGAGATATAGGATAGAAATATAGAGTAAGAAAAGATCAGACAGTCACTAAACGGCAGCTTCTTTAAGATCTTACGGAAGGTCAACAAGGACTGACAGTTTCTAAGGTCAATCTGAAGGGCATTCCAGAGCGTGGGTCCAAGACAAGAAAAGGAGCGACCCCCCCCCCCCCCCCTCCCCCCCCCCCTCCCTCCCCCCCCCCCCCCCCCCCTACGGACCAGCCGAAACATTGGAACTGAAAACAGTGAAAGGCTGGATGAGCGCAGCTGCTGAGCTGATACATAAAGTGTGAGTAGGCTTTGAATGTAGGAAGGAGCAAGGCCCTATTTGACACGGAACATGTAGCAGAGGGACTTAAACTCAATACGCTTACTGATTCTAAGCCAATGAAGTTGATGCAGATCTCCGCAGGTGAAAAAAAAAAGACTGCCTGCTGCATTCTGGATGACCAGTAGCTGATGTAAAGAAGCTTTATCAATGCTCAAATACAGGACGTTGCCGTAGTCCAACCTGGATCTCACCAGGGCCTGCAGAACCATTCTCTGAGCTGCCAATCTGATTGACCAAAGGATTTATTTAATCCACCTGAAAACAGCAAAGCAAGATGAGGCTACCCTGGAGACCTGAGGTTTAAGCGAGAACTTTTGATCAATAATAAACCCAGATTCCTTACTTTGGACACAGGGTCCAAATCATCAGGCCAGTGTTTAATACCCCACAGCTCAGGGTTATTACCCAGAATGAGCACCTCAGTTTTAGAACTGTTAAGCTTCAGGGCATTACTGGTCAGCCAGGCAGACCCATTCCTCAAGCCACACTGCAATAAGGAAGGATGCTGGTGCTGAGCAGCGGAAAGGGAGGAGACGATCGGAGTATCCTCCGCATAAGAGAAGATGGGCAGACCTGACTTTTCCGCAATGTCGGCCAAAGGGCAAACGTATGTTAAAAAAGTAAAGGGTTCAAAATAGAGCCCTGGGGAACTCGAGAGGTTAGCTCTAAAGTGTGATCTCACATTGTTAGAAAAAAGTGTGTTCCGTAAGAAAAGCCCTCCGCCACTACAGTGCAAATCACATAATCTTACAGGCTTCAAGGCGATCCAACAGAATGGAATGAGACACTGTGTCAAACCCAGCGCTCCAATCCAACAGGATGAGCGCAGAGGTTCCCCTTGAGTCATGTTGTAATCTGAAATGCTCAGTAACCCCAAGGAGAGCAGCCTCTGTGCTGTGGCCATTGCTGAATCCAGACTGAGATGGATGTAGCAGATTGGATGTTGTAACAAGAGGAAAGTAAGGTATTAACATGCCGTTCTAAAATTTTAGAGAACACAAAGCCGAGACGGCGAAAATTGTTCCAAGAAAGTGGGTCAAAACCTTTCTTCCTTTAAGAAAGGAAGGACAAGAGCATGCTTCCACTCCTTCGGTACCAAACCTGTATTTAAAGAATTAAATAATTTAAGAATCACAGGAAGAACAGTGTCGTCCAAGCGACTGGAGTATGGAAGGGGAAGATCAGCAGGAGAGCCAGACTTGATAGAGCTCAATGACAACTTCAAGGAAGACCAATCCAGGAGAGGCCAGGAGCTGATCAGTTCATAGTACTCAGAGGTCTGGGAAGAAAATTCCTGGGAACTTGACAAGAAACCAGTAGGGAATATTATGCTCCCTTGTTGAGCAGTATCCACTAGGAGTTGAACGTGAATAGACTTGACTTTGTTGTACAAACTGCAATGTGATGAGTTAGCATTGTTTTAAGTGCGAGAAGGAGGAGGCAGAAATGCACTGGCGGCCGAGAGTTGATTAGCCACTTTAAACAAAGTTTTCTGGCAGTGCTGGGAGCTAGAAATATCTATGAAAAAGGCAGCACGTGCCTATCTATATAGAGCGTGGTATTTCTTTAAAGCTCTCAAGTACTCTAACAACAGACAGATATTGTTTCCTCCATTGCCTTTCAGCACTTTTTCTCTTGTTTAAGAGAATCCGTAAACCAAGGTGCAGGGCGATATGTCCTAAACTGGGGTTAGAGACCAGTGGTAAAACTGCATCAGTGGCTGAAGAGAGCCAAGAGTGCACACTAACTTAAGCTTGGTCCGGAGAAGAAGCAAGAGCGTGAATGTAATACCAAAGTATTCCCTAAAAGATGAGAAAGCTCATGATAGTAACCTTTCGAGAACATCTCTTTTAATTTACTAAGTGGTCTTGCGGTGAAAGCTGACAAATGAAAAAATAAAGTAAATAGTGTGACTTATTTAGGATGCACTATTGACGTCAATGGTGTAAGACCTCGTGAGAAACTGGTACAGTATCGGTAACAATATGGTACCTAGTAATAAATATATGAAGTCCTTTTTAGGTGTAATTGAATTTTACGCCAAATTTGTAGAACATTTTGTGGACAAGACCAAGTCAATGAGGAGTTTACTCAAGGAATCTTCCAATTTTGAGCGATGTGCATGTTGTCAAGAGGAATTTGACAGCATCAAATTGGAAATGGCAAACGCCCCATTTGGGTAGTTTTTATATGTCCTGCAGGACTCTACTTTCCACTGATGCCAGTGTTTATGGATTAGGAGCAGTTCTTGCACAAATTCAGAAAGGAGAAGTTGTAATAGCTTATGCTTCCTGCATGTTCTCTGAAAAGGCAATGCTACTCCTTAATTGAAAGGGCAGCATTCGCTGTTTGGGCCACCAGACACTTAAGAACTTATTTATGGGGCATACCTTTTGTGACCTGAATGGATCATAAGCTGTTACGTTTACATTTTTACATTTAATAGATATATTTTTGACAAGGGATTTAGGCCTATTGTTACCTAGAATTTCACGATGGTTTGCCAATTTGGGAAAATGTTATAGCGGATGCTCTATTGAAGAAGAAAGTAGTGGTAGAGGCGTGCAACTTTTCTAGGGACGATATTCAGGAGTTATGTTGCGTGGCAGACTTGGAATGTTTTGAAGAAGAATGCATCTCGCCGAAGGAATAGTTCGATGCTATTAAGGAGGATGCTGAATTGGTGATGTTGTCAATGTGTTAAGGAAGGTTGGTCGGACATTTTGAACATGAAAGGGTATGTAAAAGTTGAGAATGTATTGTGTGGATGATGGGGGCGTGTCAGGCTAGGTGGCAAACTCATTCCTACAATGGCATTAAGGAATATAATTGTGGATTGTGGCCCCGGAGGTCATCTTGGAAGGGACAAGAGCAGGTTGAGAGACTTGTTCTGGTGGCTAGGTATGGACAAAGATGTGGAGGAAGTGTTTAAAGAATGTACTCAGTGGAAATGGTGAAAACATTGTGAAGTACAACACACTACTGCTTTGTTGTTATGTTATGCGTATTTATTAAGCGCAAAGATGCTCCAGCGAAGGAGCGTCCTGGCGCCCGACAAGGCAGCAGCACAACACAAGTAAGCAACACAGAACCAAAAAAACAGAGTACTAAGTGAACAAGAAGGTTTTAACAGCACGGCGAAAAGAAAGCAGATCCCTGAGGGCGCGAATCGCCGGGGGAAGAGAATTCTAAAGCACTGCAGCACGGACTTGAAAAGAGCGTCCGCCAGCCCTGCTGCGCTTAAAGCGGGGGACAACAGCCAATTCTAGGTCTGAGGATCTTAAGGACCGGACAGGAACATAGCGAAACAAGAGCTTGGAAAGAATCGTAGCCGGAGATCCCTTAAGGATTTTATAGGCAACACAGAGGACCTTAAACCGGATCTGCTGTGCCACCGGAAGCCAATGCAACGAGCGCAAGGTGTTTGTAGTGTAGCAAAATCTGGGTAATCCTACCACCGCTCTTGCTGCGGCATTCTGAATGCGCTGAAGGCGCCCAATTTCCACTTGATTCAAGCCCACTAAAAGGGAACTAGCGTAATCCAGCCTCGAGATGACTAGCTTGGATCACGAGTTGCCTGGTGGTGGCATCAAAGAACTTAAGCACGGGACCGTGTCCACGCAGGATGCCAAAACAGGCCGCCGTGCGTTTGGTGTGGCAGACGAAGGCAAGGGATGGATCCAACCAGACCCCAAGGTTTTTAAGCTCAGAGACTGGGGTAGGTGTAAGGCCCAAGTCTGATGGCCACCATCTATCTCCCCAGAGTTCCGTTTGTTTGCCAAAAATCATGACCTCGGTCTTACTAGCGTTCAGCTGGAGACAGTTGGACGTCATCCAGCCGGCGACCGCCCGAAGTCCTTGTAGGAATCTGGGGGCATCCACGTCGGCATCCCCGCTGATCGTGACTGCTAGCTGGGTGTCATCGGCGTATGACACCATGGTCATACCCCACTGCCTGACAACCTCAGCCAGCGGTCTTACGTATAGATTGAATAACGTAGGACTCAGCGAGGAGCCTTGGGGAACCCCCAGATCCAAAGGATGGAGTTTGGACTGATACGGCGGGGCGGCCACACTAAAGGCACGGTTGGCAAGGAAAGAGCGGAACCACTGGAGAGCAGGGCCAGCAACGCCAGCTTCCTCCAGACGACGCAGAAGGATAGGGTGGGATACGGTGTCAAAGGCGGCGCTCAGATCTAATAGCACCAGCGCCGCCGTTTGACCCGCATCAAGCACGGAGCGTAAGTGCTCCACCATATACAGTAGAGCCGTCTCCGTGCTATGCCCAGCACGGAACCCATTCTGTGTCATGTCAAGGATATCGGCCTGAAGTAGATGGTCCGAGAGGACAGCGTTGACATGCGCCTCAGCAACTTTGGCAGGCCACGGAAGAAGTGAAATTGGACTGTAGTTCTCTGGCTTGCTGCCATTCAAGTTAGGCTTCTTGAGAATAGGCCTAACCACGGCCTGTTTCCACTTCAGTGGAACTACGCCAGATGTAAATGACGTATTAATCAGTGAGCAAAGCGGCGAGATACCTTACGCAGCTAGATCTTTAAACAAAGCCGGGCATAACTGATCAGCCGGAGACCCAGACTTCACTTGTTGAGCCAGTTTACTAAGACTTTCTGATGTTTGGCTCGGGAAAGAATGTAACACGTCCGATACCAAAGGCTTAGGAGGTCTGTCAATGAAAGGAGCGACCAAGGGAAAGGCTCGGTAAATGGCATTGACCTTTTCCAGAAAGAAATCCGCTAACTTTTCACAGTGCTCCAGAGAGCTCTGGTAGGTCGCAGTCACCTTTTTGGCGGTAAGGTCTTTCAACACCTTAAAGATAGTTTTGGAGGGGTTCATGCTGGTACGAAATTGCAGGGCATAAAAGGCAGCGCGGGTTCTGCAAACTGCCCGATGATAGTTTCACAGTGGCCAAATACAAAACTTTTTTATCGCTGTTATAAGTTTTGCGCCAATCCCGCTCTGCGCGCCTACAGATGCTTTTAAGTGCCCGCAGCGAGTCATCGTACCATGGGCTGGAATTCCTTGCCCCAGTTTTACACAAAACTATTGGAATAAGGGAGTCTAGCGCCCTAGTTACCCAATCGCAGAAGCGATCATAGCCCTGATCCGCCGACTCAATTATACCTAGCAGAAGACAGAAGATGGAAAAAATCGTCAAGTTTCAACTTGTTCCAACGCCGCCTAGGAATAGAGCGCACCATTGGTTTGGGTTGCGGAGCAGGCAAGGGTCGGATAATGGTCGGTCCAGGCCAGCGGTGTTGGACTAGAGATGCTAGCTTCCGCTATGTTGGTAAAGAATGGGTCTAAGGTGTGACCCCCTATATGAGTAGGCTGTGTCGCCAGCTGAACCAACTGGAGCGCCTCGAGATCTGCCACAAAACGACACGGTTGGACTAGATAAGTTGTCAAAATGCAGGTTCAGGTCGCCAAGAATAGAAAAATTGGAGCAACCTGCAGCCAACGTGCTAATGGCGTCTGGAAGTGCCATCCTAAAGGCCACTTCACTCCCTGGAGGGCGGTAAATCAATAGACCCGAGAGAGCAAAGTTAGGCGAGATGGCAACCTTAAACATAGCGCTTTCGCAGCCAGAAATATTTTGTCCCTGCCATATACACGAGTAGCAGGATTTAACTGCAAGAGCTATCTCCCGCCTCTAGAGGCTCGGTTAAGGGTAAATACCGAGTATTCAGGCGGGAAGGCCAAGTTCACAACGGCCGTATCAGCGTCTTGCAGCCAGGTCTCCGTCAGACAAAAAATGTCTGGCGACTCCTTACTTACTAGATCGAGGATATCTTGATGATGTTTAACCATCGATCTAGCGTTTAGGTTCCAAATACTGAGGGATGGATTTAGACTGACAGCCGCAACAGCGAGCTCATTGCATCCCCTTCTCAAGGGGGCGGGGAGTATAAACATCCCGCAGCTACACGAGACTATTCATTATCCTGCTTGTCCCTGGTTAAAGGTTGCCATAGATATAATGCTTCTTTTTGACCGTATCGGACATCCTCCCAGGATTGTGGTAGTCAAGATAGACTTATGTTCGAAGTGGTTTGAGATTTGAATTCATGAGTGAAGTGACCAGCTAAAGTGAATACTTTTTCCATGAATTGTATTACATTAGAGAAGGTTATGCAAAAGAAATATCTGACCGTGGTCCACAATTCTGTTCCCAGGCTGTGGAAACCTATTTATGCCACAGAAACATGTGTCATTGTAAAACTGCAGTATACAATGCCGGGGCCAATGGAGTTGTTGAAAAGGTCTATTGGTTTGTAAAGTAGAGCATTCAGTTGGCAGTAGCTAACGGAAGAAATGTATTGATCATGTAAAAGAGATGTTATGGGCATAGAGAACCAGTATACACTCTACCATGGGTTTATCTCTGTTTGAACTATTGGGTAAGAGGAAGCTAAATTTGGCTTTTGATTGCAAGGCAGGCAGTATTGAAGTTGATCAGCATGTATTGCAGAAGAGGGTTAGTAAAAGGCAAATCTTGCATATATATATTTTGATGAGAGGACCAGAGCTAAGGAGCTTGATGTTGTGTGCGGTCAAAAGGTCCGAATTAAATATCCTGGGTGTACAAGAAAAGGAAGATCTTTATGTGCGCAACCAAAAGTTGTCAAACAAGTAGGAAGAATTTGCGTAGAATTGAATGTTCTAGCTAGAAGGCGTAAGAGTAGATGGGTGAAAGTGAGTGATGTGTGAAGACAATGGGCGTGAAGATAAAGATGCTAGAGAGAACATGAGTAAAAAGCTTGAGTGATTATAAAAGAAACTGAAGGATCAGCTGATATGGATGAACAAGAGGGTGGCAGCAGGAAATGAGAAATTTACATTTCAGAAGTACAAGGAATTTGTACTGTTCAGCTTAATCTGTGTATACATACACACACGTGCTTGTAGGTGTAGAATCTTGTATAGTTTTGTATTTTCTATGCTATTTATATACTAATATTTTTCTCTTTTGTAAAAGTTATTGTGAGGACATGTTTGACAAGGGTGTGCTTATGTATTCATGAGAGCTGAGCCAGCTGATTTAAGAAGGAGTTGGACAGAAATGAACGTGCAACTAATAAATTGTGAAGGAGATTCAAAATGAAATACATTTTTTAACTGACTGTACTTAACAGTTTTGAGATCAAACGAGCATAGTCAGTTTACCAAAATGGACTTTTAGTGCAATTCTATCAGTGCATAATTTGCCAAGGATTACGATTTAATCATTGTGATTAACTATCATCATAGTCTTTATTCAGTAGATACTGCCATAAAAGTACACACGTGAATACATTTTACATAAAACCATAATAACCAAGAAAATCATTCAAAAAACTTAACTTTGTTAAAATCATTGGAACAACTTGTGTAACAACTCTAAGAATTGTCATTAGTCATAGTGTTTTGCAGTGTGGCCCGAGCCATTGACTTGTATCCAGTGGCGCCACATTCAGGAGGATCAATAAATGAGGTTCAGGATAAAAACTTGCACAAGTCTCCGAACTAGAAGCAATAAACAATACAATATGGTTCTCGGAGCACAACAAAACTGATTTTCCATATCCCCATTAAAAAGCTGGTTAAAGCAACCCCAATCAAAGGTGTTTTATCAGACCTAAACGTTTTGGAGACAACCCTATAATTTCTAACCTCCATACTCTGGCAAAGATGGAAGTATCCACTTCTTTCTGCTCTTTGAATATCGCTGACAAATATATTGTGGCTGATACATTCTTCCTACCAAGGACAGAAAGGGCAGGTCAAGTTTGATTTGCTGCCACGTGGCCTCCAGTTGGCAGTCAGTGTGCAGTGGCAGGATCCCAAGACAAAATGTTCTGGGTTTTTGCCAATGGGCTTTCGATGAAATCCATATACTCTTCCATATGGAAGTCATCCTTTAATTCCAAAAAGGCTAGTTGTTGAAATAATTCTCAATCCATTAAATATATAAGATCCTTTATTTGCAGCACGGTCAAAGATGTACATGCATCTTCAAGGTCCAGTTTCAACAGACCATAACAGCAAATCCTAGCATTTTCCAACAAGTGGAATGTGGAACATCATTGAAATAATTACATGTCGCTTGAAGAGGCATGCGATTAGAGACTAGCAAACTCAGAAGTACAAAGCTTGAATAATAAACATCGGATGGAACACATCTCCCTCATTAAATGAACAAGTTATAACATTAATGGGGTAAAATAAAACAAAAAAAGAGAAACTAACATACCAACAAACAATAGAAAAAACTTCACATGAAATTTGCACATCTTTTTGGAACATAACACGTCTGGAGTCTGACTCTGCGGGCAACAGAATCATACTTGTCAAAATTAATATCATCAGAGTAATATTTATCCAGAAGATTAAGCATGGGACACTTAGCCAAGCTTTTGACATTCCACATTTTTCCATCTCGAGTCATTAAACTATTGGTAAACATTTTTTTTTATTTGGATGGGCTCACTAAACTGATTGGCACCTTTATTCATCAAACCTGGTTTGAGAATCTTTACCCAATCTCCTACTTGAAAAAATTGTGGTTTCGTCCTCCATTTATTATCATACCAATTTTTGGTTTTAAATTGTTTGTCTTCCACACGTTTCGCAACCTCACTTATATTCTCCTTACCAGAGACAACATTATGTGATTTCTCTCTTAACCACCAATGTAACACTTTAGACGCAGGATTTCTTCCTTTGAAAAGTTTAGAAGGAATCACCTCAGTTGTGGTGTGAGGTGTTATGCGGTAGGTCCACAAACTTTCTCCTAACGCACTTTCCCAATTCACACCAAATTTGATGGAGTCACAATGAAACCCTTCCGTACATGATTAAATTGTTCCACCTGACAATTTTCATGTGGTTCATACAGTGAAGTGAACATGTGAAGGATATTACACTCTTTGAGGAAATCAGCCATTTCCGAAGAGGTCAATTGATCACCATTATCTGTAAATAAAAACGATGGGCATCCTTCTCTAGTGAAAAGGTCTTTAAAAAAAAAATTAATTACAGTATTAGTGGTGGCCTTTGGGCCACTTTGAGTGATAGTCACTGATCACTAAAGCATAACGCGAAGATTCTGGCAACGTGAAAAAGACCTGAAATATCAAATGCAATTTTTTCCCATGGTTCAGATGGCCACTTAACCATCTTAAGTGGGGAAGTGTGTACTTTTAGCATTCTATCACTTGAAACACATTCAGGACATTCTCTAACAGTTCTATCAATACATTTGTCAATGCCTGGCCACCAAAAATATGTTCTTACCAATCGTTTCATAGAGGAGATGCCTGGATGAGTTTTATGTGCAGTCTGTAAAATTACTTCATGCATACCCTCTAAAGGAATACATTTCCCTGACTTGAAAATAAAATCACTTTCTAACTCTTCCAACACATTGTAGAATGGTAAAAGCGCAGATCTTACTCTGTCTTTTTTTGCCCAGCCATTTTTAATGTATTCTTTTAATTCTACTCATTTATTATCTTTCTGTTCACATTCATGCCAATGTGCCTCAGTGATATCTTGATATTTTTCCTGGAAAACCTCTTCAATGGTCAGAACGAAATCATATTCATTTACAACACTAACTTCATTTTGATTGCATGGCAGCCGTGACAGTCAGCTGTCACATTTTTCTTTCCAGGTACATAAACTCATAAAATTATACTCTTGCAATTTTGACGCTAACCTGGCAATTCTGGCTGTAGTATTCCAACCTCTTCCAACCAATAAAATGTTAATCAATGGCTTATGATCTGGCCTAAGTGTAAACTTTGAACCCCACGCATATAATCTAATGTGTTCTATTGCCCAAACACAAGCTAAACGTTCCCTTTCTATAACCGCATTTTTGTGTTCACATTCACTAAGTGTTCTTGAAGCAAAAGCTACATTCCATTCTTCGTTTCCTTCTTTTTGTGAGATTCCCCCCCCAACCATATAGACTGGCATCAACTGTAATAATGCATTATTTGTTAATGCAAAATAGTTAAAAGTGTAGGCGCATTCATGATGTCATATTTAATTGCTTCAAAAGAACGTTGTTGCAAATCAGGCCATTCATACTGAACACCCTGTCTTAACATTTTCCTCAAAGGCTCCATTTTTGTGGAAAAATTAACAACAAACGTGCTGTAATATTCACACATACCAGCGAATGAAAGCAGTTGATCTGTTTTCTGGCTGAGGAGCCTCAGCAATGGCTTCCACATTAGATCTTTTCAGAATATCCCCACTACCTGAAAGCGTATATATCCCAGATACTCAACACCTTTTTTTAACAAATTGCACTTGTGTGCTTTGAGAGTCAAGCCACTTTGTTCTAACCTTCTACAAACATCCTGTAAATGCTTTTCATGTTCAGCTGTATTTTTAGAGAATACCAAAATGTAATCTTGAAAGCATTTTACGTAGTTGTCAATGTCTCTAAAAATATGAAACATTATTCTCTGAAGCACCGACGCGGCGGATGCAAATCCAAATGGCATGCAAGTGTATTGGAATAAGCCTTGTGGTGTAATGAATGCTGTATATTTTCTAGAATCCTCAGTAAGTTCTATTTGGTGGTAAGCCGAACTGAGATCGAGAGTAGAAAATATCTGTGCCCCATCTAAAAGTGAAACAATCTTGTTTGTTTGGCAAAGGATGACAATAACAATATTAGAATTTAATGCTCTTAAGTCTACACACACAATCTTTTATCTGGTTTACGTACTCAAACTATGGGAGATACCCATTCTGATGATTTTATTGGTTCAATGATGCCCTCTTTTATTTAAATCATCTAGCATTACTTTAAGTTCTTCCCTGATATTAATGGGAACACTTTGAGTATTTGTACCACAGGGGTATGATTGGTTTTTAACACAATTCTGTGTGAGAAATTTGTAAGCTTACCTAATTTGTCACAAAAAACTTTTTCAAAGCTTTTAATAAGCTTACATCCTTTTTCAGTTTCTGTTAAATTGTCCCCAGTAGCATTTTCCACTACAGAGTGTTGTATTTCTATCTAGGACCCTAATTCGATATTCCCGATTCATGCCCTTATGTGGTTATATTAAATAATATCCTTATAAAGGCATAAGAATCATATCCATATTCAGTAATAGCCCATGCAGTCCAAAGCACAGCACGGCTACTCCCATCGACTCCTTGAAAGCACAATGCATTCTTTAAACAAACCAAGCCTCCAGCAGCCCGGGAAATCCCCCCTGCTTTTGTTTTGATTTGAACAAGAACTCCTGGAGTCCAGAAAGAACTGTTAGTTCTTAGTGACGTCTTATGTCCAACCTTACGTCAACCTTGGCACCTTTCAGGTATAAATATACCAACGTTGCCTTAAGCAAACACAGTGGTTTGGAGCAGAGCGGCTATCTACTCTACTAGAGCCCACGGAAGCCGCCCCTCCCGTTTGACGCACTGAGAGAGACTCTTGTCTTTTTCACCAGCCGAGAAAATCCAACTCTGGTGTTTCCAGCTACCCTTGCGGGTTGCTGGGAGATCGAGTCCTGAAGAAAGAGAAACCAGACCTCCCGCATTCTGTTACCAAGGTACGGAGCTGACTAAACCCTTAGGAGAATTCTTGATGCAGATTCTTGGCAAAACAATCTTAACCAACTTAACTTAAACTGCTACTTACCAACTCCTTCCCGAGTATTAGGCTTAGGTCAGGTACACCGGGGTAGGCGTAGTTAGAAGCACCAGTTGAGTACGTTAGTCAATGTTTTTACGTATGTATATATTTTATCCATTTTAAAGTATCATATGACTAAGAAACCATATCAATGCTTTTACAGTATTATTTCATAATACTACTTTTACTGTACACACTTTACAATGAGTATTGCAATTGTGGCAATTCATTTCTCTTGCATGAGAAAGAAGACTGCTCAATAAATAACACCTTTTATTGAAAACGCTGTCTCTATTTCTCTGCATTCTGGTGGAACTAAGCATGCACGATTGACTGAGTGAAATAGCTGCCTATTATTTTCACACCACTCTAGAGATACACTCTTTATTCTGAGGGATCAAAGTTGTCATGTTTATGCGGTTGTCAGAAACTGAATCCCTTCTTGTCTAATCAGGGAAGTTCACTCCTCCCTGTTCATTCAAGAAAGTTTCTAGTGACCTCTGAGCTAGCTGGCAAAACTAATTAAGTCTAATATAGTCAGTAGAGACCTAGTCTACCTTAGTCCTACGTCTACACTGCTGTTTATATTATTCCAATGTGCAGAGCCTATTGGGAAAATAGGAACTACACTACAAGAGATTGTATCCATCAGACAATCCTCACATAAGGATGCAGGTTCTTTGGAACGAGAATTTAACGTGATTCCCAATTTCCATTGGTCAAATGAGCCTAACACATTTACTCCTTTCTGGGAAATGTAAAGTTTAATTTCAGCTTTTCTGTGTTTAAAGTATAATTCTACAGGAATGAATCCAATCATGTAAATTCTTGTACCACAAAAACTTTCAGCCACAATATCAGACTCTTCCAATCGATCAACTGAAATGCAATCTGCTAATGTGTCAACAAAATATTTATGAGAAATAATGGTCCATGGGGACCCAGAATACACCATAAGAAATAAATCAATACCACATACTTTAAAAGTGCATTTTGGAGACTTTAGGTGTACTTGTGTGGTTATCTAAAAGACACCACAAAACCTTTATCTCTAATTGTATTTGTTTTCTTTTGATAAAGAAGAAACAGCACCCCGTTTTTTAAACTGGCCATCTATCTCTACACATATTGCTAAAATGACCAATTCTATTGCAAATTTTGCATTCTCTCCAACGCTGGGCAACCTGGAAAGGAAGCATAGTGAGACCTATTTCCACATCTGTAACACATGCCTTGATTATTGAATTCTTCATTTCCGTTTTGATGTAGAAATTGTTTATTAAAATTATATTTTCCCACTGTTTGTGTTGTCATGTTTTGGTTCATACTTGTGTCCGATAGCAACGATTTCTCCAGTATTGGGGTGTCTTTCATAGATTCACATGCTTGAATATTCCCCGTCGTCGGAGTGGGAGTCCCACGGTAAATAAAATAGCAATAAATGCTAAATATATAATAATATATAATAATATATATATACATAATAAGGAAAAACCCAAAAAATGCATACAATAACCATCTGGTACCTAACCAAGAGTTTCCACATAGGAATGCATGGGGAAAAAGAAGTTCCAATGCAGCCTATCCTTGTCATTATGTTAGTCCAAACTGCAGCCAATCAGGCGCCAGCAGCCCTCTAGAACCTTCTCCTCAGAGCTCAAGCCCTCAGATTTTCTACCGCACGTCGTGTGTAAGGGAGTCTCCCTGAGCTCTGCTCAGTTTTCTTCTTCAAGTGTTCCAGTTTCTTCCAAAATGTCTTCAAGTAAGAAATCTCTCTTCAGAGCGTGTTCCTCTTGTGGAAAGCTGAGATTATATCATGATGACCCACACAGTAAGTGTATTTACTGCCTTTACCCGGACCATGAAGTGGGTACCTGTAAACTCTGTAGAAAATTCTCAGAGAAAACTCAAAAGGACAGAGAAGGCCGTTTACTTGTCTGGCTTCAGAGGCTTAAAGACAAAGATAATGTAGTTTCTGACGCTGAAAGTCTGGGGTCAGGCCGTTCTCAAGCAGCTTCTAAACGTGGTAGTGTGCAGGAGGTGCCTTCACCATTTCTTAAAAAGAGGAAAGTTTCCCTCACAATGGCCCCTGCGGTGTCTTCACCTTTGCCTACCACGTCTGGGCCCACGAGACAAAGCTCTCAGGCTCCTTCTGCTTCAAGATCCAGTATTTCTGTGAGGAAAACGGATTTGCCGTCGACGACGGGAGTTTCTACTCCGTCGACGAGAATGGTTGTCTCTGGTTCCAAATCGACGACGACAGTCACAACAACGATGGCCTCTGGATCGTCGTCAGCCTTAGCGTCGACGTCTTCATCGTCGATGAGAGTGGTTCTCAGCTCTAAGACTGTGCCTTCTGTGATTCCTATTTCATCGTCATCGACGAAAAGAGCTCACTCGTCGACGACCCGGTCGTCGTCGACTAGAAGTGTGAGGGCTTTGACTCCGTCTACGCTCTCGTCGACGAGCGCACCGTCGACGGCTATCCCGTCGACGAGGGGACCTATTCCATCTGCTCCGTCGACGACCGTTCCGTCGACGATGACTCCGTCGACGATGACTCCGTCGACGATGATGCCGTCGACGATGACTCCGTCGACGATGATGCCGTCGACGATGACTCCGTCGACGATGACTCCGTCGACGAAGATTCCGTTGACGATGACTCCGTCGACGATGACTCCGTCGACGAAGACATTGAAAGTAAAGGTTCCGTCGACGATGACTCCATCTATACCATTGAAGACTGCTCCGTCGACGGTCTCCTCGTCGACGATGGCATCAAAATCGATCCCATCGCAGAAGTCAATTGATGTCATGCCGTCATCGTGTACGCAGGACACTATTTCGACGCCGGCCTCTTCTTTTGTTACTATGCCTCTTTTGCCCTTGCAGTCCAGCAGACCACAGTTCGAGACTCTTGCAGAGCAAGAGATGATTAATCCTCCATCTCCGCTGTTTGCGACTGATTCTGAACAAGAGTCTGATGGCCAAGCTCACAGTCTTTCGGACCTAAATATTAAGTGCCAAGAATTCAGTAATGACGAGGAAGAGGTTTATGATCAACATCAAACAACTCACACTCAGATTCCAACTGCGATGTTGCCTATCTCCATGATATCAAACCTCCAAAGTATGTTGGAAGACTACAATCGGCGTTTCCCACCAACGCCACAGCTTACAACGGTCCCATCAGTAGTGAATCCGGTTTCTAACCCGGTTCTGGCTCCTCCTCAACCAGCGTCTCCTGTAACTGTTCACCGTACTACATCGGTTCGTGTTCACACTACCATCTATCCAGAGGATGATGATGACGAGAATCCTCCAGAGCGTGAAGATGGTGAAGTTTCTGAAGTAGAAGAGGATGGTGAGGAACATTTGGCGGAGTGGGATGACTATCGTGCTCAAACACCATCTCCTTCTCAGGTGCCTGCAGCGGATTCTCCTCCAGTGGACATCGCAGGCTTCCACCAGTTAATGGATAGGGCAGCACAGCGTTTCAAATTGCCACGAGCACACCGAGAGGAAGATTGCTTCCTATACGATTTCAAAAACCAGCCCTTGAAACAAATCCACACAGTCCCGATTATAGATTTCATCTGGTCTGAAGGGGAGAAGATAATGAAGACGCCAAACTCTCTACCAGCGCAGCTGCCAAGGTTGGAGAAGAAATACAAAGCTCCTTTAGGATCTCCAGCTTGCCTTACAGGCCAACCTAAGCCCGACTCTGTCGTCACGCAGGCAGCTCAACGGGGTTCAAAGAATCCGGCATCTACGATCACTGCACCTCCGGACCGTGAGGGCCGTCGCCTGGATGCTATTGGACGAAAATTTTCCTCCATGTCCTCTACAACAGTTCGAGTGGCCAACGCCATGGCCATTTTAGGCCGTTATGATCGCCAGGCTTGGGCTGATCTAGCCGCCTACATAGCGTTACTTCCAGATGTTTCCAAGGCAGAAGCACAGAAAATTCTGCAAGAAGGAGAGAGGACGGCAGAAGAACTTATCGATTGTGCAGTGGATGTAGCCTGCACCGGTTTTCGCCAGCTCGCTGGAGCAGCTGTTCTGCGTCGCCAGGGTTGGTTACGCTCGACTTCGTTTCGGCAGGAAGTTCAGGCACGAATCCTAGATATGCCATATGACGGCGAGTCATTATTTGGAGCGCATATTGATGAGGCGCTACAATCCATTAAAAAGGACACGGACACTGCACGTGCTTTGGGTACCCTTCAGTTTAGGAAACAGCCCTTTCGGGGTGCTCGAGGACGTGGCACTACGTCCACTTTTCGTGGAGGAAGCAGTCAATACCGGTCCTTCAACCAAGGTAACCAGCGTTACACCGGTAACCGCCAGCAGTCGTCCCGTCAGCAGCCTGCCAGGACTTACAGAGGGAAGTCTAATTTCAGAGGTCAATCCAACAAACGCCAGTGACTCCTCGGTCGAACGGAGGATTGGAGGTCAAATCTCTCTGTTTGGTTCTCAATGGTCCTCCATTACTACGGACCGTTGGGCACTCGACATTGTGAAGAGAGGCCATGCATTGGAATTTGTCGAGGTACCTCCTCCAACGCCACCTTCCGGACCGCCACCTCCGCACCTCAAAGAACTATTTCATCAGGTTCGCCTTCTCCTTCTAAAGGGTGCGGTGGAGGTTGTGCCAAAGTCGCAGAGAGGGAAGGGGTTTTATTCCCGTTTTTTCCTCGTCATCAAAAAGAACGGAGAATGGAGACCAATACTGGACTTGAGAGCACTCAATCATTATCTCAAGGACCAGACCTTCCGTATGCTCACGCTTACAGAGATCTTGCGTTTGCTCTCAGTCGGAGATTTCATGACTACCATCGATCTCCGGGACGCCTACTTCCATGTCCCAATTCTAGCGGCGCATCGCAAGTTCCTGCGTTTCAAGGTGGGGCACCTTCATTTCCAATTCCGGGTCCTTCCATTTGGCCTCCGTTCAGCCCCCCGAGTCTTTACAAAAATGTTGGCTCCGGTCATGGCTTTTCTTCGTCTTCAAGGCATCCAGATATTCCCATATCTCGACGACTGCCTTCTGAAATCACAATCCCGTGCACAACTTCTACATCATACTGCAATCTGCCAGACAGTATTCCGTTCCTTGGGTCTGTCCATCAATCTGGAGAAATCTCAATTGCAGCCAACAACTTGCAAAGATTTTCTAGGGGCAACGTTGGACACCACCCTGGTCAAAGCATTTGTCTCCCGGGAACGTCAACAGAGGATCCTCCGGCTAGTATCGCTACTTCTCGCAAAGAAGTGCGTTTCAGTCCGCTTGTTGAAGTCTTTTTTGGGGATGGCTTCGTCATGCATCGCTCTTGTCCCTCATTGCCGACTACGAGCGCGACCTATCCAACAGGCTCTGGACAAGCAGTGGCGTCAGGTCACCGGTTCCTTCAACGATCAGGTCTCCATCACCATGCCCATGAGAAAGGCGCTCAAATGGTGGGCACAACCTCACCAACTAGCAGCAGGCACGTCTTTTCTGTCCAACACCCCAGATCTTACACTGACGACGGATGCCTCCCTGGAGGGCTGGGGAGCTCACCTCCAAGACCTGTCCGTGAAAGGGAAATGGACCTTCCATCAAAAGACCTGGCACATCAACAAGTTGGAGCTGATGGCTATCTTTCTAGCCCTGAAATCATTTCAACCAGTGCTGCAGGGAGAGTCAGTTCTAATACAAACGGACAACACGACCTGCATGCATTATATAAACAAGCAGGGCGGAACAAAGTCTCCGGTGTTGTCCCGCCTGGCAGAAGCGATTTGGGACTGGTCCATCAATCATCAAATCCAAATCACGGCAGTACATCTTCCGGGTTTGTCCAACCTCCTGGCGGACTCCCTCAGCAGATCTCGATCATCCAACCACGAGTGGGAACTCCACCAGCCAACACTCGATATGGTCTTTCACCGTTGGGGAAACCCTGCAATCGACCTCTTTGCGACTCCAGAGAACCGCAAATGCCCCGCTTACGCAAGCTGGCATCCCCACAAAGGGTCCCAAGGCAATGCCCTTCTGATGGATTGGTCGAATCTCTTCGCCTACGCTTTTCCTCCGATCCCTCTAGTGCCTCGCGTACTTTGGAAGATGCGGAGAGAGCCTTGTCACATCCTTCTGATTGCCCCCAGGTGGCCACGACAGGCGTGGTTCTCAGAGCTGCTACTCCTGTCTCAATGCAAACCCATTCTTCTTCATCCTCGAATGGATCTTCTCTCCATGAACAGGGGTCAAATCTACCATCCGGACCCCTCTTCCCTGAGCTTGTCAGCCTGGAACCTGAGCACTGTGAATTTGCACATCTAAGCATCCCTCAAGAGTGTCGTAACATCCTCGCTCAGGCCAGGGCTCCATCAACTATAAAAACCTATAAGTTGAAGTGGAAACGCTTTTGCCACTGGTGTGCAGACGCCGGGGTACATCCTTTGCGTGCCACGCCCGCTGAGCTCCTCCCTTTCTTTCTCCATCTGGCTCAGTCGGGTTTGTCACATGCAACTTTAAAAGTTTTTCTGGCGGCAATCTCACGCTTCCGTCATGATGGCTCCGCCTCCTTATGCTCATCCAGATTGATACGTCAGTTCTTCAAAGGACTTCTTCGGACTTTTCCACCAGTTCGACGTCCTCCTCCAGAGTGGCGCCTCAACATTGTACTTTCACAATTAATGACTGCTCCGTTTGAGCCAATTCATAGCGCAGATCTCAAGTATGTCACCTGGAAGGTTGCGCTTTTACTCGCACTGACGTCCTCACGTCGAGTGAGTGATATGCATGCTTTCACAATTAAACAGCCATTTCTACAGTTCAAACCGGATTCTGTGCTTTTACGCACTAATCCTACTTTCCTTCCAAAAGTGCCGTCAGACTTCCATATTAATGAGCCTGTGATACTGAAGTCTTTCTTTGCCAATCCGCAATCACCTGCGGAACAACGCCTGCACTCTTTGGACATTAAAAGATGTTTAAAGTTCTACATCAGCAGAACGGCCCAGTTCCGAAAATCAGATCAGCTCTTCGTGGCCTATGGCCGTTTTCAAAAAGGGCGACCAGTCACCAAACCTACAGTAGCCCGCTGGGTGGCCTCGGCGATTGCTTTCTGCCATCAGAAAGCGGGAAAGCCTTTACAGTCTGCAGTGAGAGCCCACTCTACCAGGTCTGTGGCCTCTTCGACTGCACTCTTTGCCGGAGTTCCATTGCATCAGATTTGCAGAGCTGCCACGTGGTCCAGCAGGCACACGTTCACGAAGCACTACAATCTGGGTGCCATGGCCGAAGGGGATACCGCAGTGGGACAAGCTGTGCTCCGGAATCTTTTTCAATAAGGTGAGCCTCTGTTCTACCCTCCTCCTATGGTTTCCAGTCTTGTGCATGTCTTCTTTATGTATACATACAGTTTTATGACTTCCGTGACATGGATTTAATCCTGTTGATTTTAACCTGTTGTGTATACATTGCATCCTGGAAACTTTGTGTACGGATACGGACTGCTTACTATTCTATATTCAAGCATGTGAATCTATGAAAGACACCCCAATACTGGAGAAGAACAGTTGTTACTTACCTGTAAACAGGTGGTTCTCCAGTATTGGTGTCTTTCATAGATTCACATGCGACCCTCCCATCCTCCCCTCAGAGGCTCTCTTCTCCTCATAGACTCTGTGGTCACTCTTGTGCTACGAAAATCTGAGGGCTTGAGCTCTGAGGAGAAGGTTCTAGAGGGCTGCTGGCGCCTGATTGGCTGCAGTTTGGACTAACATAATGACAAGGATAGGCTGCATTGGAACTTCTTTTTCCCCATGCATTCCTATGTGGAAACTCTTGGTTAGGTACCAGATGGTTATTGTATGCATTTTTTGGGTTTTTCCTTATTATGTATATATATATTATTATATATTATTATATATTTAGCATTTATTGCTATTTTATTTACCGTGGGACTCCCACTCCGACGACGGGGAATATTCAAGCATGTGAATCTATGAAAGACACCAATACTGGAGAACCACCTGTTTACAGGTAAGTAACAACTGTTCTTCTTCATCAGAAGATTTCTTTTCGGTGTTCTTTCTGATAGTGTCCATCAATAAATCAGATTGTTCCTGAGCTTTAGCTGTGGCCATAGTTTCACTTAAATTTGGATAACCCATAGCTTGTCTTGGATTTTTTTTTACATGAACAATAATCTGGTCACGTATCCTCTCGTCAGTCATGGTGCCAAAATTGCAATGAATGGTCAAAGATCTTGGAGATGTTAAAAAAATCATCAAAAGATTTGTCATCTTTTTGTTTTCTGGTATAGAATTTAAAACGATTAAGTGCAATGCTGATATTAGGTTTGAGTCAATGGCCTACATATGCGTTAAAAGTTCTTCTTTCCCCCTGGACCATGGCATGGGTGGATCACCTATGACCTGAAGACATTTTGCAGGTGGATCAAATTGCATTTTGTATCTTGGGTAAGTATTGTGATACCAAAATAGAACAAATAATGGTTATGTAAGCAAAACAAAAAATAACACTTGTAATAAAAATCAGAAATTGTCCTGTAAGCTTTCACAAAGTCATTTAAATAAATTGCACTGTTATGTTTACTAAGCAGAATACTTACAAAAACAATGCTGGGTGAAAGTAATTCAAAATAACTCTGTTTAGTCTTTAGTGCTTATTAAAATCAATACAAATAAACTTGCTTTCAAATGTGCACTTACTTTGGCCTTCGGTGCTTATTGGAATCAATTACAATGAATTTGTTTGTTGGATATGCTTAAATTTCATGTGCTGATATTTTGTATTGTCCGGCATGTGAAACCATAGAAACTGACTGTATCAAGACGGCAGCCGTGCGCGTGATGTCTCACGTTGTGGCGAGGTTATGCTGTGCTTCTATTCCACGTATGCCATGGAGAGTGCGTCTCGAGTATTGCCAGTGAATGTTGCCGAGTCGGAGAACGTTGAAGAACAGTCTGGAAGAGGTATTTATTTTTAAACTTGTCGTAAATACCTTCGCCGATAACAAAATTGAAGAATGATGAATGGCTTCACAAATAATCAAGTTGAACGATGATACATTGTTTTTAAAGAAACTTTACACGTCTATCAAGCCGATATAACGTAATGGTCAAATATTATTCAAAATATATGGTATGTATATGCCGCAATCTTGAAACATTAAATAAAAACATAGGATAACATCAGCACAGTTTTTATGTTGTAATAAAACTGCCGCCGGTACGATCAATGTACTAGAGTAAAAAGAAACGCCAACATACCCTGAAAGTTGATTTTCTGAAAATCTTGAAAAAGTCCAAAATGGATGGATTCTAGACACCACTCTTACTCCGTGCTGCAGAGTGGTTTCCCTCGCCGTCAATGATGAAATAATTCGCAATCCATTAAATATATAAGATCCTTTATTTGCAGCATGGTCAAAGATGTACATGTACTTTCAAGGTCCAGCTTCAACTGACCATAACAGCAAATCCTAGCATTCTGAAACAAGTGGATTGTGGAACATCATTGAAATAATTACATGTCGCATGAAGAGTTGCGACTAGAGACTAGCAAACTTAAAGGTACAAAGCTTGAATAATAAACATAGGATGTAACACTAGTGTCAAAGTACCCAGATGTCTTATGCTGTTCAGTTCCCCTTCTACAAACCTCCGGTAGCTCCCCTTTAGTTCAACCTTGGTCATACTGGTAACAGCTCCCGGGTTAGTCCACAGGTGCTCACACCCAATCTAGCCAGGAGGGTCTTGATATGCCCTAGCCAGGAGATCCTTTAGACCCTGGGCTATCAAAGAAGCTCATCCAAACCCTCCTGATACGTGCCCACTGAGGTCCATAGCTGTCTCCATTACATCTAAGGTCTAACAGATGCTTTATGGCCCAGACCCAGCCGCAATGGTTGTAGCGGGGTGCTGGTAGGAAGGTGCACCAAAGATCGTATGAATTTGTTCTTACCCACCTCTAATGTCCTGACCTTCTCATGTCTCCACAGTTCTCTCCATACAAAGACCCACCCATTGCTTGCAGCATTGGATTGCCGGGGGTACAGGTAAATAACAAGAGCCCTTAAGGCCCCTCAAAATTCCCCATGCATAGTGCTCAAGCTTCAGCTTACACTTGTGGATCTGGGCAGAGCAGCTAAAGTTCTCTATCAGTGTAAGACCCAAGTATTCAAAAGTATGGAAACTCAAGTGGGGCACCGTTAAAGGGGGATTTAGACTGGTCGTTTGGCTGGTTTTTTGTGAATTGATTTCAAGCCCTCTCAGCTCACAGGAGAGACACAACTGGTCCAAGAGATTTTGAATACCCATAGGGGATTTAGATCTCAGTAGTGATTGTTTTTAAAGTAGCCACACTTATGTCACGCGTTCATGAAACGGATGAGCCAAAATTCAATAAATGTCTGCTGCTCTAAGGCACCCAAATGTAAATCTTATATATATTTTTTTTTACCTAACTGAATATTTATCCCGACTTGTTTTGTTAATCTATCAGAGTTCATTTTCCTCTAATAGGCAAGGAATGTCTTATAATATTGCTATTCTCATATTACCTAGTGGCGGTTGCCAGTAGATAGTTCTAGTTGGGACCTAGATTCCATAGGAAATCCACAACATTCTATTTGGAATAACTTTGGCGTCAGTTGACGAATCTTCGCGAAATTCTCCAAGAAGATGGGGCGCTCTGCTCCTATCCTGTAAGTTCTGGGGTGATTCGTCAAGTGGGGGCCGAGAAAAAAAAGGAGGGGGTCCCAAAACGTGTTTTCCCCATGCAATTTTCCATAGGGATCTATAAGTGAGGCTACAGCCCGAACTGCTTAACGAAATGACACCAAATTTGGCAAAAAAGGTAGTCTGGTTTGCAGATTACGCTTTTTGTTAAATGGTGTAAATCCGTGCAGTAGTTCCTGAGAAAATCATTGATATATCTATGGACGAAGTATGGTACGCGTACCTTACGAGGACTATACGCGTACCAGCACGAGCTGCATGCTAATTGGCTGTCAACTGTCTGTCAACACTCCAAACCAGGAAGTGTTGCCAGTCATCTTGTGTCTGTAGAACCAAGGCACAAGAAAACTGAAAAACAAGTGCGCAAAAGAAGCAAAGCGGGCAGGGTAGAAACACCCTGACCTCCTAGGCCTGCTCAGGTGGTCCCACAAGGACCCAAATTGCGGGATATGCGTAGGGTACGCGTATCCCGCAAAAAAAAAGAAGCCTGATAAATTTGTAATTAGCCCCCGGGGGCAATGTGGATAATTACAATGGGGGCCCGCCACCCTCCGGGGCTTCTTCTTTTATTATAATAATGGGGGGGCCCAGAGGAGCACCCCAGCCCCGGGGACCGCCACTCCGGGGTTTTAACACTATGGGGTCGATTAGGATTGCGGTGAATCCGCATCCTCAGGATGCGGATTCACCGCTGCGGTAAATGAAGACTCCCCGCCACATTAGGATGGCTGGGGGGTCATCGGCGGACGGGAAGACCGGTCGCCTTCCGACCGTGGCGGAAAAGCTCTAATAAGGTGGCGGTGTCAATTAGACACCGCCAGCCATATTAGGATCAGCTTCAGGACATGCCTTTCTGTGGCAGGCATATGGTCTTTTCTTTGGGGGCCCGTTGCGTGCCCCCAGGGTGAAGGGGGGTGCCCATGGGGGTACATAGGTACCCCCCTGCATTTGCATGCACAATACGGCAGGCACCGCGCGGTGCCTGCCGCTTTGTGCATGCAAATGCACAGCATGCATATTTAACTTTGCGGCGGGTGCTGCTTAAAGCAGCACCTGCCGCAATGTTAAATATACGGGATGTGACCGCCAGGGTGGCGGTCACATCCTAATTCCACCGGAGGGATAGCCGCTGCCCCTGCGGATGGTCCCTCCACCTCGGGATGGCGGACGGACGCAGGTCCATCCGCCATCCTAATAGGCACCTTTGTGTGCGGAGGGGCTCACGGCCCCCCGCACCCCTTTGGACCGCCACCCCAGGGGCTTTTTTTTTAAATAAAAAATACCTGTGTGGGGGGGAGGCTCAAGCCCCCCCACATGCCCCGGGGACCGCCACCTCCCCGGAGCACTACTTTTTCAATTGGGGGGGTCTGTGACGGACCCCCCAACCCCGGGGACCACCAACCCCCCTGGGGCTTTTTAATGTGGGGAGGGGGGCTGCGTGACCCCCTTCTGGAGCCTTGTGGTGGCCCTGGGGACCGCCACCCCCCCAGGGCCGGCTACTGCAGTGTCTTGGGGTGCCTACCCCCGGGGCACTGAAGGTTGCTATGGTAGGGCGGGAGCCTCACGACTCCCGCTCTACCATAGCAAACTGCTCTCTCTTCCAAAAAACCAAAGCTGATTGCTTTTCTACATGGGGAGCAGCATGTTAGCTGCACCCCATGTAGAAAAGCAATGCCGGCTTCCACAGGATGCGGGGAGCCGGCAGGGACCGTGGGGGGATTGGGGTCCCCAACAGAGAGGGCCAGGCCCCGGGGAATGAGGTGCAGGTGTGACCCCCTCCCAAAAATGAAAAAAATCCAGCCGGGGGCTGTGGTCCCCGGGGCCCTAAGTGGCCCGGAAGGGGGCTCCCCTCCCAAATAGTTTATTTAAAAAAAATGAAAAGGCCATGCCCCTGGGGATGGGGTCCCCGGGGCGATTAAGGCCTCGGAAGGGGAGCCATGCGGCCCCCTTCCTCATTTTTTTAAATTAAAAAATAAATAGGGGGCAAGCCCTGGGGGATGGGGTCCCCAGGTCCCCAAAATTTTGAAAAAGAAGGGGGGCTTCTTAAAAAAGAAAAGAAAAACACCGGGATCAGGGAGGCCACACCCCCTCCCTGCACCACTCTCCAAACTCGCCCCCCTGGCGCGTTTGCAGAGGGGGAAGTAATTCCCCTTGAATGCTGGGGGTCCCTGGGGGCCAAGTAGCCCAACAGGAACCTCCAGTATTCGCCAGGAGGCTGCGTTGCAGAGAGATGTAATGAGGACACGCCCCTTTTTACACCTCTGCAACGCAGCCCCCTGGCGCATAGTGGAGGTTCCTGGTGGGCTAGTTGACCCCCAGGATTCAAGGGGACTTAATCCCCCAATTTGGAACGCGCCACAGGGTGCGTTTGCACAGTGATGAAGGTAGGGGGCGGGGCTTGAAGTGACGGATTGCACCACTCTGCAATCGCGCCCACTGGCGCGTTTGCAGAGGGGGAACTAATTCCCCTTGAATACTGGGGGGGGGGGGGGCGGCTAGCCCACCAGGAACCTCCAGTATGCGCCAGGGGGCTGCGTTGCAGAGACGTGTAAAGAGGCCACGCCCCTTTTTACCTTCTCTGCAACCCAGCCCCCTGGCGCATACTGGAGGTTTCTGGTGGGCTAGTTGGCCCCCAGGGACTCCCAGTATTCAAGGGGACTTAATCCCCAACTTAGAACGCGCCACTGGGTGCATTTGCACAGTGGTGAAGGTAGGGGGCGAGGCTTGAGGTGATGTTTGTGCAAACACGCCCTGTGGCGTGTTTTAAGTTGGGGAATTAATTACTCTTCAATCCAGAGGTCCCTTAAGGGACAACTAGCCCACCAGGTACCTCCAGTAAGCGCCACAGAGCTGTGTTGCAGTGTGTTGTAAAAAAGGGGGGTGGCCTCTGAACATCTCTCTGCACTGCAGCTCCCTGGCGCATACTGGAGGTACCTGGTGGGCTAGTTGGCCCACAGGGGACCTGGAATGAAGAGGAATTAATTCTCTAACTTAAAATGCGCCATAGGGCATGAATATAGAGGAGGGGTATTTTAGTGTATCAGAATGTTACAGGGCGCTCTACCAGAGGTGGACGCTAAAGTAGTCGAATGAATTGGGTAGGTCAGGTGCAAACAGGCGAGCGGAGAAGACCCCTTAACCACTCAACCGTGTGTCAACAAAAGTTAACACAAAAAACAAATTACTGCAGTAATGCCTATGCACACAATAACAAAATATATTTCAGTCGTGTACAGTTAGAGCACACAATTTTTAGAGAAAGCCAAAGTCAACAAACAACAAGCCCAATGTTTGATTCACAGGTGATTTGGGAAGATTTAATGATTCCACAACCAGCTGACACGTGTTTTGCCGCATGGGAACAATATCACTGCGACTCCTCATGGCTGTGCTAAAGGTAATATGGCCAACAGGTCGCTCTACCTGTGATATTTCCGACCCGGCAGGACCCGTGACCTTGTAGATGATTATCTTGAATGTGCGTTATTCTGAATAATGAAAAAAGTCCTTTCAGAGATCCCAGTCACTCTTCAATATCAAAGGACGTCTAATTTTCTGAATGTGGAGAGTTGGCTCCGATCAAGTAAGTAGTGTGCTTGTCTCCCGGGAGAGGATCAAGGTTAGATCTCCATTAGTGCGGGTAAGCACCTGATGGCCCCGATATATGTTCATAGGACGTAAAGCAGCCAGTACTCCCGGGTCACCGTGTTCAAAGTAGCCATAGGGCATGATTGCAGACATGTCACCTCAGGCCACGCCCCCTTCCTTCATCAGTGTGCAAACGCGCCTGTGGTACGTTTTAAATTGGGGAATTAATTCTCTTTCAATACTGAGGGTCCCTGAGGGCCAAATAGCCCAACAGGTATCCAGTATGTGCCAGGGAGCTGCGTTGCAGACAGGTGTTCAGAGGCCATGCCCCTTTTTTATACCTCTCTGCAACGCTGCTCTGTGGTGCTTACTGGAGGTACCTAATGGGCTAGTCTGACCCTAGGGCGCGTTTAGACAGTGGTGAAGGAAGGGGACGGGGCCTGACATGATATGTGCAAACAAGCCCTGTGGCGCGTTTTAACCTGGGGAAAAAATTCAACTTCAAACCTGAGGGACCATGGGGGCCAAGTAGTCCACCAGGTGATTCCAGGAAGTGCCACTGCGCTGCGTTGCAGAGAGGTGGTGCACGCCGTGCCCCTTTTTACTTCTCTCTGTGGCGCTTACTGGATGTAGTACGCATTCCAATTTACTCACCTGTTATCAGGAGAGACCTCAGTGCTGCATCTTTGAGCCCAGTCCTGATCCTCAAAAGTAATTATAACCATACTTACCAGTAACTTGAATTTCCTTCCATAGGCTAACATTAACTGGTTTCACTTGGAAATTCTTCTAGCTGTGGCGTTTTGGAACTTTAAAAAATTCCCCTAAAATCAGCAGAACTACGAATTCCGATTTACTCACCTGTTATCAGGAGAGACCTCCGTGCTGCATCTTTCAGCCCACTACTGATCCTGAAAAGTAATTCTAACCGTACTTACAGTAACTTGAATTTCCTTCCATAGGAATCTGATTTCATTTGGAAATTCTTCTAAGTGTGGAGTTTTGGAACTTTAAAAAATTCCTCTTAAATCAGCCGAACTACGAATTCTGATGTACTCACCTGTTCTCAGGAGAGGCCTCAGTGCTGCATCTTTCAACCCACTACTGACAGTAACTTGAATTTTCTTCCGCCGGATATCATTGCCTGCTATATAAAATATATACAAATTAATACAAATATGAAATAAAAATAACAAATATTGCAGTTTCAATATTTTTAAAAACAGTTTTTTTTCAATTTATATCAAAAATATGTAATGTAATTTAAAAAATAAAATATCTAAAAATAAATATTTTTAAACAATGTAGCAAATCAGTTTAAAAAAATATAACAATTAATACATTTAAAAATTATCATTTACAAAACCTTTGAAATTCACTGAAAAAAACATAGGTTTCAGCCACATTATAGTTAGGAGTTAGCATTTAAAAAACCTTAGAAATTCACTGAAAAAACCATAGGCTTCACACGTTCTAGTTAGCTGGACATTTCACTCATACAAAACTATTGAAATTCACCCATTATAGGTAGTTCATCTAACTATAACTCGCAAGCCCGCAATCCACTGCTGATGACGTCACATATTACTCTACAGAAAGTAGAGCTGAGACATTTGCATATGCAGAAGAAGCTAGTGAACGTATCTATTCTTTGATTCATGAGGAATCCACAACACACACCTTTACCAAAATAAGGAGCAACAGATTAAGCAATTGTTATATTTGACGAGAAAACAAATAAACCAACGCCTACATGCTAGCACCATGATCCGGTATCATAAAGCACAGAGGATTCAGAGGGGCCTTCGTATATCCCTTAACCCGTCATTTTGTAAAAATTCCAAACAATTCACGTATAAATGGTTTGCGATATTAAACAAATGTAGTTTGGATTTAATCCTTTTAATTATTGAAGAATTATCAAAAATATTGGAAGATTTGAAAACCGATATCGATAAAACTAAACAGGAGATGGACAAACTTGTAACACCTGAAGAAATGGTGAAAATAGTGGAGGACATAGACAATCAATTATTGAGGCACACACAAGAAGTAAATGAAAGAAAGATCCGAAAATATAGGAGAGATACTCTCGACTATAAGTTAGAAGAGGTATACATATATATGCGAGAAGGAGACAAACAAAAACATACTTCTCAAACAGAAACCTCATCTACAGATAGCGACAGAACATCTACTGACAAAACAGGTCTATCCAAAGTCACGAACATATGAGAGGCCGCTAGCACTTCATCAACAGGGCCTTCTTTAGAGAGAGGCCACGAAAAAAGGGAAGACCGCGGAGGGGACAAGGAAAAAGAAAAGGAACCCCCACAGACCAGAAATGTGACAGCAAAGAAGGACAAAACCAGGAAACAACCCACTTAGAAGATAATTTGGTTAATATATCTGATTGGCATTTCAACACTCAACAATTAAAAACGTTACAGAAAGGAACATCTTATGTACCGACAGCACACACTAACACATTAGAATTGGAAGTCAGTCTTTTCAAACTAACGAGGAAAATGCGATTAAGACACCTTTTCGATAATGTCGTCACTGAAGTAAGACATGAGGAAGCAGACCCATTGAGAGGCTTAAAAGCACCAAGCACATATATGGCACCCATAAGACCATTGACCTGTTCGAGCAACTGTGTAAACAGGACATAACTAAATTGAACACCAGAAAAAAAAGGAAATACACAAATATGACATCGAAGGAATATAGAGTGATCACTTCTATAGCACAAAATGATCAGATCATATGTCAGAAAGCAGGCAAAGGGGGTGCCCTGGTAATCCTCAATAAGGAATATTACGAATCACAAATTTTGACTCATCTACAGGATGAAAACACCTATAAGCTGTTAGACTTCAATCCTACTAACGAAATCAAGAAAACTTTACAGCAAATCTTGCAAAGGGCTGTTGACAAAGGTACTATTAATGAGAAGACCAGAAAGTATTTATTTCAAGAAAACCAGATGAGCCCTAGCTTTTACATGGTACCTAAGGTACATAAAGATCTATACCGACCACCATGTCGCCCGATCGTCTCCACCAAAAGGAGTTTGCATGAACCTGTAGGAAAGTTTCTGGATAGGTATTTACAGCCATAAGTAATCAACACCATATCATACATAAAGAACACCACTGATTTCCTCAATAAACCCTTGTCAATCAACATCACAGAAGAGCAAACCATCCTAATGGCTACCATTGACGTGAAAGCACTATATACATCTATCCCGCATCGCCATGGCTTAGAAGCAGTAGAAAAAGCACTATTGCACATTGAATATGAAGAAGACTTACAAATCTTTTTGATGGAATTAATGGAATTCACACTTATGCACAGCTATTTTACATACAATGGGAAGTGGTATTTATAAAAAAGTGGAACATCCATGGGAAATTGCGCAGATCCATTCTATGCAAATTTGTACATGACGGCCTTTGAAGAGGAATACATCTACAACAAAGAAGAATGGAAGACCAACATAAAAATGTACGTCCGCTTCATAGACGATATCTTCGTCATATGGAAAGGAACCAGAGCGATACTACAGAATCAATTAGAAATACTGAATACAATGGATGACAGGATCCAATTCACATGGGAAATGCAAGATGAATTGATCCATTTTTTGGATGTAGAGATTACTAGGAAACCAACGAGCTTTGCCACTAATTTGTACAGAAAACCCACGAATAGAAACAATTTTTTGTGGTATGATTCATCACCCGCCACCACTTAAACAGCATCTCCCCTATTCGCAACTGCTAAGGGTGAAACGAGTGGTCTCGGAACCAGAACAACAAGTAACACAAACCAGAAGTATGATACGACGTTTCAAAGATAGCGGTTATCCGAATCAAGTACTAGAACACACAATTCTCAGAAGCAATGACAAAACCAGAGAAGACTTACTTAAACCCGCTCCGCGGAAAACTGAGAACCGTATTACATTTGTCAGCAAATACTCCAATATAAGCAATCAGTTCAAATCCATCATCAAAAAACATTGGGCCATATTGAAAGCAGAATCTGATTTTAACAACATATTTGCCATGGAACCTGTGTTCGCATACACCAGAGCTAAAAACCTTGGTGAATTGTTGAAACAACCCAAAAAAGAAACAACCAATCATCTATAAAGGCACAGTACCGTGCACAAACTGCAGTAACTGCAATAACATTATCAGCGGTTTTAAGATTGATTTGAAAGTGAATGTAACATGTGACTAGGCTAATATTGTGTATAAGCTAAAGTGGCCATGTGGCTCAGTCTACGTGGGACAAACTGAGAGAAAATTGAAAACGAGACTGAATGAACACAAAAGCAACATCAGGAAAAAGATGATGAAATCCACTGTGACCACTCACTTTTTGGAGGCCAAACATCATATAAGCCAATTGAAGGCATGCATATTGGAGGTGGTAGAAAGGAGAGAAGGGTCGGATAACAAAAAGAATCTGCTCAAGAGAGAAACCTACTGGATATACCACTTGAACGCATTGAAACCGAAAAGGTTAAATGAAAGAGTGGAACTTATGTGTTACCTGTGAACAACTCTCAGTCATAACATTGGGATTGATATGAACTATAATACTGAGGTCATGGACAAGTAAGGCGTTAAATAGTTTTTTATTTAATCAACTAGTAGCCCGTCCCGACGTTGTCCGGGAGCAATTAGGCTTCAAGGCCCCCGCCCGCCCCGACGTTGTCCGTGGGTCCCCCGGAGCCTTCCTCCATATATTGCAGTATTATACCTCTATGTTTACTTTGTATGCTTTTGTAACCTGCACACGTAACTTTTTCCTCCTGTAATGCACCGTTTGGCTCACTTTTTTAATGCTCCGTTTGTTTCCTCTTGCTACCTGCACACGTCACTTTTTCCTCCTATACCTCTGTTTACTTTCTACGCTTTTGTAACCTGCACATGTAACTTTTTCCTCCTGTAATGCACCGTTTGGCACACTTTTGTAATGCTCCGTTTGCTTCCTCTTGCTCACGATGTACGCTTTTGTAACCTGCACATGTAACTTTTTCCTCCAGTAATGCACCGTTTGGCACACTTTTGTAATGCTCCGTTTGCTTCCTCTTGCTCACGATTTTCATTTTTGCTTCAATTTTCCACCGCTCACCACTCCTAAATAAATAAATAAATAACCTACCTCATCCGCCGCTCACTGCTCCTCCCCGCCTGTCCGCCGCTCCTCACCGCCTGTCTGCCGCTCCTCACCGCTCCTCCCCGCGCCATGTCCACCGGTCCTCCTCGCGCTCCTGGACGCCGCTCCTCCTCATGCTCCTCACGTCGGGCACGCACGTGCGGCCGGCGCTTCTTCCAAGGGACTACTTTTTTTTTCAGTAAATTTTTTAAATAACTTATATTTATTACGTTTATAGAGCCTATGTCCATCTGCACACCCTGACAATTACAACGATGTATCGGGTGTGTGGATTGGTGCTGTGGTTCCCGAGTTTACCCGCCTCAAAGGTTCAAAGTTCTTCCTTTATAATAGTAGTATAGATAAGGACAGCTATGTGATTGTTATAAATTGTGGTAAGTTCAAATACGAGTAGAGGAATGTATCATAATATTCCACTTAGTAGATCCACATCTTCATAACTCCCTTAGAATGTATCTACTATGATACAAATCAACACTATCTTAGTAAAGTTTAAAGCGTCCATATTACAAACTAGGGTTAGGTCCCTTTAAAACTTGAAGCATAGCATCACGCATGCGTGTAAAAAATACCCAGATAGCGCTACACGATAGAGGAGAACAAACCGAGATGTTCGAGCAAATACGCGAACGCCGAGTTAGTAGCACAGAGAGCTACTAAATCAAAGGAGATGTGAGCGGGATTAGCAGGGCGTGAGCCAGTTTAAAGCGCTTAACGCTCAGAAGCCACACAATGCAAATAATATGAGCAGGAGTAACACCGGTAGGAAAACGCCCTGATTAATGTTTAAAAATGTATTGCAACTAGAGTTTATACACTATTAAATCTCACATGGAAGGTCTACATGAAGTGCAGCAGTTAAAGCGCGAGTAGCGTGAATAGATCATTTATTTATAGAGGACGACTTACATGTTAGATTTCATGTTGATGTATAACCTTTTTAACTCGGTAAGGAAGGCATTAGCTCTAACACCGATGATATAATGAAATGCGCCGGATATCGAGTATGCAACTAGGAGAGTTGAAAGATAAGATACATTCGATCCATAGATAAACACACATATAACGTACTCACTAACAATGAAATGAATAACAATCTTAATAGATAGGTATGATATTGTGTATTAGCTTATGTATGACATTTGTGTACACTTTGTATTTTTCTAGATTACCCCTGATGAAGGCGTTCTACGCCGAAATGCATTGGGTATAAAAACAACGTACAACATGGTTACGACTAAATCCAAATGAAACATTAAGAATGAAATCGTATAGTATGTGACTGCAACATCGAATAAATGAACAATAAAGTTATCATTTAAGTTTAAAAGAACAAGAATTGAGGATTTTTTTTGTCTATGGAAATTGAGCTAACTTTATGCAGCAGTCAAACTAGTGCCCAGGGAGACAGTTCTACATTCTGTAGAACTGCAACTTAAGCATTCGTACCTACACTTCAGGTGGGAGGTGAGTCCCAGGAGCACAGTAAACTATAATAAAGGGAATCGAGAACAGCAAAAGCAGTGCACGACCCACTCTTAAGTTCTGACATCACATATTACATCACTCATGACATGGTCAGTGACATCACTCATGACATCACTGATGACATCTATGGCTTTTTTCAGTGAATCTAATATATATTTAAATGCGCAGAGTTCAACATGCTGTTTTAACATTATTCAGTGTTATGAAGGGCCATGACTCACGAGTGCCAAACCTTCAAATTGAAGGTTTTCTTTTTATTTAACTTTTATAATTAGATTGGCAATAAGAACAGGACAGTGGGCAGGGCCAGTGGAATTCTACATGTCTATTGCTGAAGCACTGGCTGTGTAATTATGGATTTACCAAACGTGCACCATAATTTGCAGCATAATTTGTAGATTTCAACCCAAAAAATGTTCTGCCTCCGAGACTGTGGCATATAATACAGCATGATTTTCCTTTTCTTGGTGCATATTTTAGATATCCCTGCCACCTTCTTTTGGTCCTCCATTACCATATAACACCAGCGACCCTGGCTGTTCGTTAAACATGGCGTTGTGCACAAGGTCCATGCATATAACTGTGCAAAAAAAATTGTATGGTAGTGTGACCTTAATGGAAAGCGTTAGTTTTCAGGAATGAGATGTGCTGTGATCATGTTATGGTGAACTTAACTAATTGGTATTCGCAATGGTCGGAAGATGTGGAGGAAAGAGGATGATTTTGCAATATGCGTAAATCCTCTTGAGGATTTTCAGGGGCTGCATACATGGCGACAAGAGGAGGGTGAGTGGGGTCAGTGGCTATCTGAATGAGCAGCTACTGTGCTTGAGGGCTAGACCTGTTGTGTTTGGGGTCATTGAGTATGACCTGGCGTCTACATGAGTATGATGGATTTGCATCATGAATCCTTTTCTGGATTCATTTGCTGTATATTTTTCTGCCATCTAGTGGTTGTATCCGGATTTTTAAAAAAATATTTTTGTATTTATGGTTGTGGGCGTCATTGACCACCATTTGGTGGTATGTCCATCCCCAGTGTGACATCAGATGACACCCCGGAAGTTCCTGTGGGTAGTTGCCACCTACATTCTTTTTTCCGACGTTGGGTCTGGAAGCAGACTGAGGCGCTCCAAAGTTTTTTAAAATTGGAAATGTTTAAAGAAAATTGACCAAATCGCCAAAGACCGCAGGAAAGACAACAATAAGCGGGAAGATAACCCTTTCTTTTTTGTTCCTGACGGGGGGCCCCTCTGATACCAGCCATGTGGTCTGAGAATGAAGGCAGTGAGGGGTAATGGAAAACAACCCTTTGAAATTATGCCCCAACTGCCCTCACAAGTTCACGCAGAGAGACCCACACAAGGTCTGCAACCTTTGTCTCCCGAAAGATCATAGGGACATAGACTCCGAGACTTGTGCTGCATTTGTACCCAAGACTCTAAAGGTATGCCAACAACAGAGGGTAGAGCACTTCACCTTGGTCAGCACTCAGGATGCAGATTTCACTAAAGGACCTATGTCTATTCAGTGACGCCAAGGAAAATGTTGAGGAAGCAGAGACCGCTCTTGGAGAAGAATTGCATGACCATATCTACTTGCTCGATGACATAAAAGAAGTCCTATTTCCTCTAAAGTTATTGCCAGATACGTTATTTATAACCTAGTTCTGCTCGTTGGACAGGTTTAATTCTGGATATAGGATTTGGATATCTGATACATTGTCATATGGTCTCTAAAGTTGTATGTAATGTAACAATCACTGTTCATGTATTCAGAGATTCATTTATTTTTGGGATCCCCTAGTGTGTGTGGGTGTCCAGTCTGCTTTGGAGGGCCCATCAACTTCAGAACCTTAAGAAGGAGAGCAGGAAGAGTTCTACATACTCGAGGAGGGTTCGACAAACAACCGTGGCATGATCTCAACGCAGAGTCCGCAGAGGAAGGACTGGATAACTACTCTTTGAAACTATCTCACCAAACAACCTATCCCTCTATAACCGCCTCATCAAAAGGGCTACAGAGACATACGTGGTTCAGTTAGAGAACAAAAAGGGGGAATGCAGGTTTCCTCCTTGAAACGCTAATGTGCTTGAAAAAGGAATGCGCCCTAGAGTATTAGATCAAGGGAAGGAGACATTTTGGGAACCAGCTACTACTAGTGCTGTAACACTCAGAATAGAAAATAAATGCAAACCACCTGCTCAAGACCTTAAATACATCAACGGGAACACTCCCGCTTGATCAATAATTGAAGCAACCACCAGGAAAAGGAACACCATCCACAGGCCCACCACCTGAAAAAGAAAGTAAAAGACTTGACATTGTGGGAAGGAAAATGGAGAGGGAAGCACCAGTTCAATGGAGGATCACTCGCTCCCAACACCCTCTTAAACAGATACAGCCCCCACAATGGGACAAGATGGGGGTTCCTCATGCAGCACCTCCCAGAGGAGTATAAGAAAAGAGCAAAAGCTATGCTGCAAGAGGGGAAAAACATTGCTAACACCTACTTACGTCAGTCTTAGATGCAGCAGATCCTGCCAGTAGGTAGATGTTCACAGGAACAACACTAAGAAGGCATGACTGGCTCAGTGTAACAGGATTCAAACCAGAGTTTCAAGCCTCATTAACCACCATGCCGTTCACAGGTGATGCCCTATTTAGGCAGGCGGTAAATGAATCTCTTCAACCGCTGAAGAATAACAAAACAGCAGATGCAATGGGGGGCAATACAATTCAGGTGTCCCTTTAGCAGAGGTGTAACCATAACCAGAAGGCCTGCAGGCAGAGTTCTCTTCACATCGGGACAACCACAGGACCGCTCATAACATGCCATGCAACAAACACCAGCAGTGGCAACGCTCTGCAAGGCAGTCCTTTCATGGACAAGGAAGTGTAAGAGGCCAAGCTCCAAAAGAGGGAGGAGCAACAGGAAAGTAACTTACACAGCAGGAATAGCCACCACAAAACACCTGTGGGAGGCAGAATAGGTGAATACCTACAGGAGTAGAAAAAATACATCACGGATACTGCATGGCACTACTCCAAGAACCACCACAAATTCCCCTCCAGAAATGGAAAAATATTTGAGATCAAGAGATCATACAGCTCAAGAAAGAAGTCCAAGCACTCTTACGAAAGAGAGCCATAGGAAAGGCACCAACAAGGGAAACTATTCACCTTATTTCCTGGTCCCAAAACAAGATCTAACTTTGAGGCTAATCCTAGACCTCAGATTCCTAAACCAGTTCAATCGGACACAATACATAAAGATGACAACACTCCACGAAGTACCACTCCTAAGGAAAGGTGATTATATGGCCACCCTAGATCTAAAGGATCCTTAGCTACAAATTCCTATGTACTGAAACACAAAAAAAATTAAAATGTCTCCGATTTGCATAGGACCAAGTGCAGATTCAGAGTGCTACCATTTGAGATAAAGCCAGCACCATGGGTTGAATCCCTGTCTACTTGGACGATGGGCTATTAAAAGCACAATTGTAAGATGTCACAAGGATACACAGACATTGATCGCAATACTGTAAGGCCTTGGTTTTCACAATAAACTACTACAATTCATTGCCATAACCAGAACAGGAAAATCTATTTCTAGGAGCAACCCTAAACTCAGGCTTAGCACAAGCAAACCCAGTCCAAAGAAGAGCAAAAGCAATCACAAATCAGATTATCCTTTACCAGAGGGGTTGGCTTTTGGACAGTGAGAACTGTCATGAAACTAATAGGCGTGATGGCATCATGCATACCTCTTATAACACATGCAAGATTACGTATGTCTCATCCAGGCATGGATCTGCCATGGAAGATCATAACCTATGGGAGTTGGGAGGATCTAGTGGTTGTCACAGCAAAGGTAGAAAAAGAGATACAATGGTGGGAATCAAGAAATTTGACCATGAGGAGATCATTCAAAGCACCCACTCCAATGGTGACCATTACAATGGATGCATCTCACAAGGGTTGGGGAGCCTTATACACAGGCAACCTGAAAAAACACCTCGCATTTGCGCACGCTATAAAAACATTATTTACTACTAAAGTATGGGGAAAGTGGAACAACACAAATGTGCTGAAATGCATCAATTACTTGGAAATGAAGACTGTTTCCTAGCCTTGATGGTTTTTCAGTAACACAAAACAGGTCAACTAAACTAATCCAAACACCCAACTCAACAAACAAGTTTTACCACAACAAATAGGGAGGCAAGCAATTGTTCACTCTCAGCAAAGTAGCCCAAGCAACATGGAGATGGGAGATACCTAGAAAAATCACACTGCAAACAGTCCACCTGCCAGGAAAACCGAACCTGGAGGTGGACAGACTAAGCAGGCAGGAAAGCACTTCCCACTAATGGAAACTGAAACAAACACGAGAGGAAGTTTTCCAAGTATTGAGAAGCCAAAAACAGACGTGTTCGCTACAGCAAAAAACACAAAGTGCCAACACTTCACCTCCAGTTGCCACACCACAAGTCAGAAGGGAAGGCCCAGTCAATCAACTGGTCAGGGAGATTTGCATACACTTTTCCTCTGATTCCCCTGATACAAAGAATACTGGACAAAGCCAGACAACCTGGCACAAAACTCATCCTCATAGCCCCACAATAGGCCAGACAGACCTGGTACGTGGACCTACTAGAGATGGCCAGGGGACAGATGATCAAAATCAAGGCAGAACAAGATCTGCTAACAATGTAAGACAGGAGAGTAAACTACCCCGAGCCAGCACCAATCAGCCTATTGACCTTGCTCCTGAACTTCTAGAGTTCAGATATCTACAGCTTCTACCCAGGATAATGGAAATCCTTAGAGAAGCAAAGAAAGCAAGCACAAGGAAATTTTACACTGAGAAATTAAGCAGAAACATTCAATGGTGCACAGATAAGTGGAAAACGGAGACAAGGACAGAACAAGAAACTGTATTAACATACTTCACTCGCCTGTTAGATAGTGAACTAACTTATGAATTGTTAAAAGTACATCTGGCAGGAATAGTAGCCTACACCAGGAGTACTTCAGGTAACAGCCTCTTTACATACCCAGTGGTGAAGAAATTCTTGGAAGATTTGAAGAGTGGAAACACCAAGATCAGTTCCAGCACTATTGCTAACGCAGTTAATGACGGATTCTTTTGAACCTATGCACAAAACTTATCTTAAGTCACTTACTCATAGACTGCATTTCTGATTTCAGTCACATTGTTACGCAGAGTGAGCGAGCTTTGACAATACAGGAACCATATTTACAAATACACAAGGGCAAGGTGATTCTCTGAACCAATCCACATTTTCTGCCCAAAGTGGTGGCTCACTTTCATGTCATTCAAAGCATACAGTTACTGTTGCTAAGCCATCCTTTGCCCTGGGCACCTCCCCACCCCCCAACGTTTTCCTGACTGGTACTGGTGGTAGTGGACTCTTACTGACCCTGGGCTCTGCCTAACCAGCCCTAGCCATTATCAAAAATGGGGTGACCCAATGGTCCTGGACCTGGGTTGTATATGGTACAGAAAACAATGGTCCTGGGCCTTATTTAATACTAAACGATATATTAAAGTGCAGCAACCAAGGGATATTTGATTAACAGCAGTTTATTTCATCATAACAAATACAACATTGTTTATCATTGCTGCAATAATAGGTTAAGAAGGAAGGTGGGGAAGGGGCAATTGCTCCAAGGAATATATCGTTTTGTATTTTGTATTAATTACTATGAGCCGATAGGTTACCGGCTCCAGAAATAATATAATAAATCTGTTGTAGGTTGTGATTTGCTTTATCTACAGAATAAGGCCCAGGACCATTGTTTTTTGTACCATAACCAGCCCTAGGACTGTGCTGAAAGAGACACTTAGAATACACTGAAAACACCTGCATACACTAGGGTACATTATAGATTGGGGTACCCCTGAGATTGGAATACTCTCTGTAGGAGAGTAGGGTCTGCAATCCTATGATCAGCCCAGATTTTTGCTTTTTGCTTCACTGGTTTACGACTTCTCTGGCTGTGGGCCTGCTAATCAGACCAACAGCCTTGCTGTTCTCTCACTAAATTGACACGTGTACCTTAGGTGCATTTACCAATTGGTACTGGGCCACCTTATCAGACCCTGTAACTCAGGGCATAGGTGTACCCAGGGCCTACCAGGGGCTGCAGCATGTATTATGCCACCCCTGGCTGGCCATCTAAATCTGACACAACTGGCTGCACGACAGCTGGGGCAAAGTGGTGCAATCACCCTTTGCTGTAGATATAGTATACCTATATCTAACCCTAAAATGGACACATGTATTCCTATCAGTCACTCCTATGGCAGGCCTTAACAATCCTGAAGGCAGAGTGCGTGGAATCATGTGAGATGGTGCTCTGGCATGAGCTGAGCCCGTCTGCAGCTTGCGGAACCAAGTCCTAATAGCTGTTCTATGATAACGCGTACCATATACTCTTAAGTGCATTATAATCCTCGCGGTTATATGCCAACTCTGGTATCGCTTTATCAAAACATGTCGAGTAAGGTGTCATATGAATTGGAATACTAACCCCTCGCCAATTCTGGCTACGGGGTTAGCATTCCACCCTTCTAGAGGGACACAACATGTATGTAACTGTGAACCCTGGTTAAAGTTAACTCGAGCCTCAGCATCACAAAATGGATGCTGCCACCACAGACACAAGTCTGACCTCCTGCTGCTGGGAGTCCTTCCAGCGAGGAGAGCTTGGACAAAGGGTTTCCTGTCAGGGGCAGTGCTAGCACCGACCCAGACAGGGTTTTGTGTATCCTAGGTAGGCAGGGCTGAATAGGAAGGTGACTGCAAGTGGCACCCCGGTGCTCACTGTGCATCTGCCAGTTTGAACCAGTTCCAGGGGCACACCAGCCCCTGAGCTGGGAAAAGTCCGGCATGGGAGAGGGGTGTAACCACCCCCCTTCCTGGTCCCACCCATGGGCAGGACCTAGTCCCGTACCAGCCCCTTTCTTTAGTATAAAGGTGGGAGTCGGGACCCTTCCAAATTAGATCATCTTTGAATCCTGAAACTACTTTCTACGAAAGGAACTCAAGACTTCTTCCTAAGATTTCTCCCTTGTGACTAAGGAGTGGTCACCCTGCATCTGCGGGCACCAACTAAGAACACTGCGGTTTGCTGCACGTCCTTCCTCAGGAATCCGACCGACCAGCACAACGAGAACCGGCTTCCCTGGCACCTCTGACCTCTACCTACATCGTCAGCTCAGCTGAGATCCGTGGGTGTGACGAGACCTCGAGGGACCGGCCATCTTCAGAACTGCACGACGCTAATCCAGCACGACCGCCGAGGGATCCTCGAGTGAGTGCTTTGGGGTGTGAGAAGCCCTAACCCTGAGCAGCTCCAGCACCGAAGTCCAGCACCCAGCATCCACCAGATCTGCGTGGGGCCCTTCTGCTCTTTGCTGCTCACCGTGTTGTCCGGCTACTTGCCTGCTGGCTTGTGGCCCTCTTGACGATGCACCACGACGACAACACTGCTGGTCTGGTTGCTCCAGACTGACCCTTGCTCCCCTCCAACAGAGGAGCACCCCGGACCCTCCTGGTCCACTCCAGACGCCATTTTGAGTCCACTGCGTGGGCTTGCATTTGCCAAGACTTGTTGCCCCAATCCAGGGTCCAGTGACGTCGGCAGCAGATACCATCGTGGGACAGCTCGCACCTCCATCCTGGTCGCCGACAACGCCTCCTGGTCCGTGAGACTGCAGAGCCCAGCGTCGCCCACTCACCTGGTCGAGGTGACTTCGTCCGGTGCCATCCTGGGGCCCATCTAATCACTGGCTAGTGATTCAGAACTTGGTCCCCTCTGCTTACAGGTGTCTTCCATCTTCGATCCAGGTTTGGATCACTTCGAACTTCATCACTGGTCGCCTGCCAGCAACTTCTTCTTTCAGGCTCCATAGACTGCAACGAGGATTCCCGACGTCTTTCCAGACCTATGCATCCGCAGCTCCTGGGCTAGGTAACCTGAGCATTTCGGTGCTCCAGCATAGCTTAACTATCCAAAGGTCCAGATCCTTTTTCGTTTCAGCTCTACCTAGTCGGATTCGTCCGATAACACTAACTTTACGAAATCTAGCAACCATAGACTTTGTCCCGCATCCCGCGTGAGAGTGCACACTCTGCTCCCGATCTCCCTAGGCCTCCTGCTAGTAATCTGAAGGTTCAGTAGTCCAGTCCTAGCGATCCTAAAGCCTATTAGAGTAGTACTTACCTGCTAGTAATTTCGCATTCCACTTTTAGAGTATATGGTTTTTCGTGCCCCTCGGGCATTTGTGTAAATTGTGCGACTTTCAGTATCTCTTTAAGAGCTTTGTATTGTGCTTAGCGCCCTGTCCTCATAAAAAGTCCAGGGCTGTTGTGTTCTAAATAAATATACTTTTATTTTCATAACAACTTGTGTGGTGTCCTTTCACTTGGTGTTCAAGGGGTATATGTGATGGTATAACAGCTGGCTTAACACGCCCTCTAGAGTTTAGCCTAAAGACTGCTCCTGTCCATGCTACTAGGATAGCTGGTCTAAAGGTTGACTTACAACCACACATCAATAAGGGTCGTTTGGAATGATACACAGTGATCACTAGAATAGTGAACACTACATATCAGACCAACTTCTCACATTGGTGAGCAGCGGTTGGGATTTGAGCTTGCTGTTGTTTTACCACACGTATCCTAAGAATATCATTGTGAAAGATCACATAAGTACCCAGGTACATATAACTTAGCTTAGAATACTCTGAGTTCTACTGAACCAGCTGTTGTAGTTCAACAGGGCCTAGCACACCCTGACTACAACTCTTAGCAAGGGATCAGTAGGCAAACAAATAGTGTAGGTAAGTGCACCACTTACACCTCACTAGAAAAGCATGCCGGACAAAGGAGGGAACTCAGAGACCCCCCTTGTGTCAGTGGACCCTCCACAGGTCACTTCAAGATATGCAGCTCTTAGCTTCCAGGAGATGAGACAGATCTGTACCTCCAGGAAGCTAAAGCAGGGTTCTAACCCTACAATTCCCTTTCTGATTGGTCTCTTAAAGACTTATGATGCCAGGAGGACTGCCAACACAGATCCTTCTCATCCAGATGGGAACATGCCCCCCTTAGAAGGAACCCTTGGGGACCCTGACCTCCAAAACAATGGAACAGTGAGTGAAGGTGAGGAGGAGGATCAGGAAGTATTAGAGGAGGAGGCAGACAAGGGTCAGGTAGAAGTCAGTAGACTCACCAGGACCAACTTAAGTAGGCATGAGAATGGATTTGGGGGACCCCCAAGGCCACTCTCAGGCAGACTTAACATTGGGAATGGACGAGTTAGGTCTCTATCCAGAGGCTCTAACAGATCCATTCGAACCAATGGCTCTCAGACCTCTTCTCACAGAGGGATGACATTCCCTCAGAGAAGAGAGCATGAAGCAAAGATGAGGGAAGTCAATCTGAGGATTGAAAGGGAAGAACTTGCTCTGGCCAAAGAGAGGCTTGCCTTTGCTAGAGAGCAGAAATTGAGTGGGGTAGACCCCACTGGTGGCAGCATTTTACCTCGAGAGAAGGACAGGAGTTTAGACACTAGACACCTGAGTAAGATAGTGCCCCCCTTTAAACAAGGGGATGATATCCACAAATGGATAACTGCTTTGGAGAGGGCCTGCAGTGTCCAGTGCGTCCCCCAGAGTCAGTGGGCAGCTGTCTTGTGGCTCTCCTTTGAAGGCAAAGGTAGAGATAAGCTCCTCACTACTAGAGCTGAGGATGCTAACAATTACCAAGTCCTGAAAAATACACTGATGGATGGGTTTGGCCTAACCACTGAGCAGTACAGGTTGCTGTTCAGGGATACCCAGAAAACTCAGTCTCAGGATTGGTCTGATTTTGTGGATTATGCCACTAAGGCTTTGGAGGGCTGGTTGCTGGGCAGTAAGGTTACTGATTATACAGGATTGTACAATCTGATCATGAGGGAACAGATTTTAAACAATTGTCAGAACCAGTTGTTGCATCAGCACCTTGTTGACTCAGATCTGACCTCTCCCCAAGAATTGGGAAAGAAGGCAGACAGATGGGTCAGAACAAGGGTTAAGCAGAACCAGGGCCAGAACCAGGGTGGTCAGAAGAAAGCAGACCAGAAGGGTAATAATAACAAAGGTGAACAAAATGACCAGAAGTCTTCGACAGGCCCCCAACAAACCAAAGAGGGTGGGGGTCAGGCTTCACAGCAGAAAAAGAAGACTCAAGAAGGCCAGTCTAAAAGGTGGTGCCAATACTGTAAAAGTAAAACTCACTGGTTTAGTGAGTGCACCAAGAAAGGAGGGCAAACTCCTGCCACTGCAGCCCCTAAGGCACCTGCACCCCCTAGTACAGTCAGCAGTGGTAGTGCACCTCCCAAGGGATTAGTTGGGTTAACCTTGGGATCTGAGGGGTATGACAACTTAGTTGGCACACTCACTCAGGCTGTCCTTGTCTGTACAGGGGATATGGATATATCCCCTGATGAAAGTCCCAATACTTTGGGCAAATACAGGCAGACACCTTTTATAAATGGAAAGATGGCTCAGGCCTATAGGGACACTTGTGCCAGTGTCACAATGGTGACACCTAACTTTGTGGACCCTGGACAGATCATACTAGGTACAGACTACCTAGTGACCAATGCTTGCAATGTCACTACCCACCATAGTATGGCAATTGTAGCTTTCTCCTGGGGAGGGGTAAGTGGCCAAAAGAAGGTTGTTGTTAGTTCAGACCTCCCAGTTGAATGTTTGTTGGGCAATGATTTGGAGTCATCACTATGGTCAGAAGTGGAGCAGAGGACTCACTTGGAGATGTTAGGTGTGCCAGCACATGTCCTTGCTGTGACTAGGTCACAGGCCAGAAGATGCCCCACTGAACAGGTGCTGGATCCTGGAACAATGGACCAGACACCTTCCAAGAAGAAGCGCAGTAGGGTTAAGGCCTTGCCTTCCCCCTTGCCCCAGGTTGTGGATCAAGTCTCAGAGGAGGCTGACCTCAAAGAGCTGAGGGAAACTGAGCCTAAAGAACTTGAACCTGATCAGGTTGAGTTTCTGGGTTCAGGGGGACCCTCCAGAGAAGACCTGGGGAAGGCACAGTTAGACTGCCCTTCTCTTGAACCCCTCAGACAGCAGGCTGCTGCTGAGGCTGCAGGGAACGCCACAGGTACCCACAAGGTATACTGGGATGATGGACTCCTGTACTCTGAAGCAAGAGACCCCAAACCTGGTGCAAACAGGAGGCTGGTCGTCCCCTTGTCACAGAGAGGTTTCCTTCTTACCTTGGCACATGAGATTCCCCTTGCAGGACATTTAGGCCAGAACAAGACTTGGGACAGACTTGTCTCACACTTTCACTGGCCTCATATGAATGAAGATACCAAGGAGTTTTGTCGCTCCTGTGTCACTTGCCAAGCCAGTGGTAAGTCAGGTGGCCCAACAAAGGCCCCCCTTATACCAATGCCTGTGGTGGGGGTGCCCTTTGAAAGAGTGGGGATTGACATTGTTGGTCCAATGGAACCCCAGACAGCATCAGGGCACAAGTTTATACTGGTGGTGGTGGACCATGCCACCAGGTATCCTGAAGCTATTCCCCTTAGGACCACTACAGCACCTGTTGTGGCAAGAGCCCTAGTTGGAGTGTTCTCCAGAGTGGGCTTCCCTAAGGAGGTTGTCTCTGACAGAGGTGCAAACTTCATGTCAGGATATGTGACTGCTATGTGGAAGGAATGTGGTGTCAACTACAAGTTCACTACACCCTATCATCCACAATGCAATGGGCTTGTTGGTTCAAGGTTCAACAGGACCCTAAAAAGGATGATTCATGGACTACCTGAAAAGCTCAGGCGTAGATGAGATGTCCTGATACCCTGCCTTTTATTTGCTTACAGAGAGGTCCCACAGAAGGGGGTTGGCTACAGCCCTTTTGAACTTTTGTATGGACATCCTGTAAGAGGACCCCTGTGTTTGGTGAAGGAAGGGTGGGAGAGACCTCTCAAAAAGCCTGCAACCAACATAGTGGACTATGTGCTTGGTCTCCGCTCCAGGATGGCTGAGTACATGGAAAAGGCTTCCAAAAACCTTGAGGCTAGCCAAGAACTCCAAAAAGCTTGGCATGACCAAAAGGCTGTCCTGACTGTGTACAAGCCTGACAGAAGGTGTGGGTGTTGGAGCCAGTGGCCCCAGCAGCACTCAAAGACAAATGGTCTGGGCCCCACACAATCATTGAGCAAAAGGGAGAGGTCACCTACCTGGTGGACCTTGGAACTCCCAGGAGCCCCCTCAGGGTGCTCCATGTGAACAGACTCAAAGCATATATCGACAGGAAGGACATGAGTTTGCTCATGGCCACAGATGAGGGACAGGAGGAGGAGAGTGACCCTCTCCCAGACCTGCTCTCTCAGAACCCTGATGATGGGTCAGTAGATGGTGTTGTCTTTTGTGGCAGCCTCTCTGAACATTAGCAAAAGGATTGCAAACAAGTTCTTCAATCCTTTAGACATATGTTCTCTCTGACACCCAGTCAAACCAATTGGTGTACCCATGAGGTTGACACTGGTGACCGGTTGCCAGTTAAGAGTAAAATCTACAGGCAGCCTGATCATGTCAGAGACTGCATCAAATCTGAAGTGCAGAAAATGTTGGAGCTGGGAGTCATTGAGCCCTCAGATAGCCCTTGGGCTAGTCCAGCAGTTCTAGTGCCAAAGCCTCACACCCAGGGTGGTAAGAAAGAGATGAGGTTTTGCGTAGACTACAGAGGCCTCAATTCAGTCACTAAGACTGATGCCCACCCAATACCAAGGGCAGATGAACTGATAGATAGATTGGCTTCTGCCAACTGCTTAAGTACATTTGACCTGACAGCTGGGTATTGGCAAATCAGGTTAGCTGAGGATGCCAAGCCCAAGACAGCATTGTCTACCCCTGGTGGGCAATATCAGTTTGTGGTAATGCCCTTTGGTTTGAAAAATGCACCTGCCACCTTCGAAAGGCTGGTGAATCAAGTTCTCACTGGACTGGATGACTTCTGTGCAGCATATCTTGATGATATAGCTGTCTTTAGTTCCACCTGGGAGGATCACCTGGTCCACCTGAGGAAAGTGTTAGAGGCACTGCAAGCAGCAGGTCTCACTATCAAGGCCACAAAGTGCCAGATAGGGCAGACACAGGTTGTATACCTGGGCCACCTTGTAGGTGGAGGCCAGGTTCAGCCACTGGAGAGCAAGATACAATCCATCAAGGATTGGGCTCCTCCAACCACCCAGACTCAGGTTCGAGCTTTCTTGGGCCTGACTGGTTATTACAGGAAATTTGTCAGAAATTATGGATCAATTGTGACTCCACTGTATGACCTGACAAGCAAAAAGATGCCAAAGAAAGTTCAGTGGACAGCAGGCTGTCAAAAGGCATTCGATGACCTAAAGCAAGCCATGTGCACAGCCCCTATCCTAAAGAGTCCAGACTACTCCAAACCATTCATTGTCCAAACAGATGCTTCTGAGTTGGGTGTGGGAGCTGTTCTATCTCAGCGGAATTTTGATGGTCATGACCAGCCCATTGCTTTTATTAGCAGAAGGCTGACCCCCAGAGAGAAAAATTGGTCAGCTATTGAGAGGGAAGCCTTTGCTGTGGTTTGGGCCCTGAAGAAACTGAGCCCATACTTGTTTGGCACTCATTTCAAGATTCAGACCGACCATAAGCCCCTCTTGTGGCTAAATCAGATGAAGGGTGAAAACCGCAAACTACTTAGGTGGTCCATTTCCCTACAGGGGATGGATTTTACAGTGGAGCATACACCTGGCACTGATCATTACAATGCAGATGGGCTCTCCAGGTATTTCCACTTAGAGCAAGAAGACTCACCTGGTCAAGGTTAGTTTATTGTCCCAAAGTTTGGGGGGGGGTTCATGTAGGAGAGTAGGGTCTGCAATCCTATGATCACCCCAGATTTTTTGCTTTTTGCTTCACTGATTTACGACTTCTCTGGCTGTGGGCCTGCTAATTAGACCCACAGCCTTGCTGTTCTCTCACTAAATTGACACGTGTACCTTAGGTGCATTTACCAATTGGTACTGGGCCACCTTATCAGACCCTGTAACTCAGGGCATAGGTGTACCCAGGGCCTACCAGGGGCTGCAGCATGTATTATGCCACCTCTGGCTGGCCATCTAAATCTGACACAACTGGCTGCACGACAGCTGGGGCAAAGTGGTGTAATCACCCTTTGCTGTAGATATAGTATACCTATATCTAACCCTAAAATGGACACATGTATTCCTATCAGTCACTCCTATGGCAGGCCTTAACAATCCTGAAGGCGGAGTGCGTGGAATCATGTGAAATGGTGCTCTGGCATGAGCTGAGCCCGTCTGCAGCTTGCGGAACCAAGTCCTAATAGCTGTTCTATGATAACTTGTACCATATACTCTTAAGTGCATTATAATCCTCGCGGTTATATGCCAACTCTGGTATCGCTTTATCAAAACATGTCGAGTAAGGTGTCATACGAATTGGAATACTAACCCCTCGCCAATTCTGGTGACGGGGTTAGCATTCCACCCTTCTAGAGGGACACGACATGTATGTAACTGTGAACCCCGGTTAAAGTTAACTCGAGCCTCAGCATGACAAAATGGATGCTGCCACCACAGACACAAGTCTGACCTCGTGCTGCTGGGAGGCCTTCCAGCGAGGAGAGCTTGGACAAAGGGTTTCCTGTCAGGGGCGGTGCTAGCACCGACCCAGACAGGGTTTTGTGTATCCTAGGTAGGCAGGGCTGAATAGGAAGGTGACTGCAAGTGGCACCCCGGTGCTCACTGTGCATCTGCCAGTTTGAACCAGTTCCAGGGGCAGACCAGCCCCTGAGCTGGGGAAAGTCCGGCATGGGAGAGGGGTGTAACCACCCCCCTTCCTGGTCCCACCCATGGGCAGGACCTAGTCCCGTACCAGCCCCTTTCTTTAGTATAAAGGTGGGAGCGGGGACCCTTCCAAATTAGATCATCTTTGAATCCTGAAACTACTTTCTACGAAAGGAACTCAAGACTTCTTCCTAAGATTTCTCCCTTGTGACTAAGGAGTAGTCACCCTGCATCTGCGGGCACCAACTAAGAACACTGCGGTTTGCCGCACGTCCTTCCTCAGGAATCCGACCGACCAGCACAACGAGAACCGGCTTCCCTGGCACCTCCGACCTTTACCTACATCGTCAGCTCAGCTGAGATCCGTGGGTGTGACGAGACCTCGAGGGACCGGCCATCTTCAGAACTGCACGACGCTTATCCAGCACGACCGCCGAGGGATCCTCGAGTGAGTGCTTTGGGATGTGAGAAGCCCTAACCCTGAGCAGCTCCAGCACCGAAGTCCAGCCCCCCAGCATCCACCAGATCTGCGTGGGGCCCTTCTGCTCTTTGCCGCTCACCGCGTTGTCCGGCTACTTGCCTGCTGGCTTGTGGCCCTCTTGACGACGCACCACGACGACAACACCGCTGGTCTGGTTGCTCCAGACTGGCCCTTGCTCCCCTCCAACAGAGGAGCACCCGGACCCTCCTGGTCCACTCCAGACGCCATTTTGAGTCCACCGCGTGGGCTTGCATTTGCCAAGACTTGTTGCCCCAATCCTGGGTCCAGCGACGTCGACAGCAGATACCATTGTGGGACAGCTCGCACCTCCATCCTGGTCGCCGACAACGCCTCCTGGTCCGTGAGACTGCAGAGCTCAGCGTCCCCCACTCACCTGGTCGAGGTGACTTCGTCCGGTGCCATCCTGGTGCCCATCTAATCACTGGCTAGTGATTCAGAACTTGGTCCCCTCTGCTTACAGGTGTCTTCCATCTTCGATCCAGGCTTGGCTCACTTTGAACTTCATCACTGGTCGCCTGCCAGCAACTTCTTCTTTCAGGCTCCATAGACTGCAATGAGGATTCCCAACGTCTTTCCAGACCTATGCATCCGCAGCCCCTGGGCTAGGTAACCTGAGCATTTTGGTGCTCCAGCATAGCTTAACTATCCAAAGGTCCAGATCCTTTTTCGTTTCAGCTCTACCTAGTCGGATTCGTCCGATAACACTAACTTTACGAAATCTAGCAACCATAGACTTTGTCCCGCATCCCGCGTGAGAGTGCACACTCTGCACCCGATCTCCCTAGGCCTCCTGCTAGTAATCTGAAGGTTCAGTAGTCCAGTCCTAGCGATCCTAAAGCCTATTAGAGTAGTACTTACCTGCTAGTAATTTCGCATTCCACTTTTAGAGTATATGGTTTTTCGTGCCCCTCGGGCATTTGTGTAAATTGTGCGACTTTCAGTATCTCTTTAAGAGCTTTGTATTGTGCTTAGCGCCCTGTCCTCATAAAGAGTCCAGGGCTGTTGTGTTCTAAATAAATATACTTTTATTTTCATAACAACTTGTGTGGTGTTCTTTCACTTGGTGTTCAAGGGGTATATGTGATGGTATAACAGCTGGCTTAACACGCCCTCTAGAGTTTAGCCTAAAGACTGCTCTTGTCCATGCTACTAGGATAGCTGGTCTAAAGGTTGACTTACAACCACACATCAATAAGGGTCGTTTGGAATGATACACAGTGATCACTAGAATAGTGAACACTACATATCAGACCAACTTCTCACACATGAAATGGCTCTGTATACAGAAGAGAAGGTCGAGACCATTTCATCAAATATTTATATGATATTGTACATGTGCTAGAGGCTGAGGTAAAATATTGTCTCTAATGTCTTTAAAAATAGAAGCTCTGTTCTCTAAGAATAGTTCTACTTTAAGCAAAGTATCATGTGCCGTAAAAAATGGTAAATATTTTTGATTTGAAAGAAAAATAATTTCGCTTTTAGGGGGAAAAAATATTAGTTCCAAAAGTTTTCAGTTGCTTTGTTTAACAGAACTGAAGGCCAAATTCAGAGTTCAAGGAACGCTATGTGCTTGTTGTTTTAAAGTCATTCCCATTGTTCAGGGGAGAACATCATATCAGACAGGCTTGCAAAAAATTGGTCTACCACATCAGGTGAAAGTTCGACCAAGTTTGGAAACACTGAAACTGTGCAGTTCTCTGCGTGATTGCTATCATCGATGTTTGGATCAGCAATGCTCAGAGAAGGTTGTACCTGTTTGGTGCTGCTTTCCTCTCGTACTTCACCGCCACCTAATCGTAATGGTGAAATCTCAACGAATGCCGTCATCAGAATAGGTAGACGCTGGGGATAACACGTTGCATGAGTCGTTACCGGACCTAGCAAAGTATCGATATCCATTGGTACTGCTGATGGTTGTGTAAGACAGACGTCCAACACGCATTCTTCTCCGCATAGCAGACATCGAAGCACAGGTAAGATGCAATCTTGCCAGATTGGTCTGAATGAAAGAAACTAAGTTGCACTAAGATCCCTTAGCCGGGCTAATCTGAGGACTTTAGTGATTTTGTCTCTGTAGCGTATTGCTAGGATCGTTTCTTCCATCGTCGCTGGAGTTTTGTCTGTGGCTTGGCTTGCCTATTGGAGCAGAAGGAACAAAAATAAAATTCCTGCTACGAGTCCCAAAATTAAAGGTAGGCCGCCAAAGACAGAATGGACAAAATTCGGGAAGATGCCCAGAACTGTTTCAAACGGTGTTAACCATCCCGAAAAAATTGTCTTAAATACATGTGTGATGCCACTGGTATCAGACATGTTTAAAATTTGACTTAACATTTCTACGAAATGCATGGGGCAATTTGTCGATAAAAGGGTATGTATCTCTGATGTTGTCCTTGCAACTTGCAGATCATACGTTTCTTTTGATGAGGTCCACGGCACAGTCGTCTGTAAAAGAATAGACTTAATTCTGCTTAAAGTATCAATTCAAATAGAAGAGATATTCACATAAGGCCATATTGCCACCTCCATGTCTGGATTGCTGTCTGGATACAATACTTGCCTACAGCAAATGACTCTGGAAGTAACAGTTACGAGATAGCATTCTCCTGGCACCATTCCACAACAGCTGTGGTCAGTTATTATAACGTAGCTACCGTTGGAAAGCTGTCTGAAGAACGGTTCTATCTGTGTTGCAGGAGTGCCTTGCAGATGATTAGAAAGGTTATTTGAAGACACTTCTAAGGCTCCATGCAAGTTAATACCTTGACACAGAAGTGTACCGCTTAGTGATTTTTAGGGCTCGGCCTACGTCACCACTGCGTTAGCAGTGGGGCGGTGCTCCGAGCCGTATTGTTAAGGGGCTCAGAATAGTGTAGCAAAAATTCCTCAGTGCTCGAGATTTTCAGGAGTTATTTTTGCCATCTGCATGGTAATTGGTCCTCGCGGTGCCGTGTTTGTAGTAGCCTTGACGCAATAGGCCATATATATTTGATGTTCGGCACTTCCTGCATTTTCTGAGCGGTTATGCGCACGGGAGTCCATACATTTCAATTAGGAGCTGTCAGGGTGCCGCAGTAATGGAATCCAGATAGTCGGGGCGCGTTCACCATTCTGCAGTGAGTTTGGCCTGATGCAAGACTCCATTCCTTGTTTTTCAGCTCTGTGTGCGCGCATGCTGGCTCCCTGCCAAAGCTTGTGGGCCCCTGGTAATTGAAGGCAGATGCCGGCTTGCAGAGGCCTCTGACATCGCCTCTCCCAGCCTGCTCCTCACTGCAGCCCCCACCACTGGAAACGACAGGCTGGGAGCTCACAGAAGCCTCTGATATCGCCTCTCCCCGCCAGCTCGTCCTTTCAGCCCCCACCGCTGGGAACGACAGGCTGGGAGCTCACAGAAGCCTCTGACATCGCCTCCCCCAGCCTGCTCCTCACTGCAGCCCCCACCACTGGAAACGACCGGCTGGGAGCTCACAGAAGCCTCTGACATCACCTCTCCCAGCCTGCTCGTCCTTTCAGCCCCCACCGCTGGAATTCATATTAAAAGCATGCTTTGATATACATAGATATGCTCACACATCAATGACCATTATTGTGAAGAGGCGTACTTAATAGACCCATTTCACTCCTCGATTGGAGACGACTGTATATTTGGGGCACTGGTGCCCATGGTCCTTATATAATCACGAGCAATACTGCACTGTAGATACCAAATACATCATTACAGTGTATAGGAATTGGTTTGATTTATGGTGGATGATCCGTCCAGCCAGCAGAGCCTCACTAGGTGGTGGCCATCTTGCACCTAGTGACAAGATGCCCCCAACCCCCCCCCCCTCCATCAATGACATCCTTAATGACATCACTAATGACATATCAAGTGACATCCTTGATGATATCAATGATGGCATCATCCGGAGAATGTGAGTGCAGAGTTCAGAGTGCAGAGTGCAGAGTTCAGATTGTGGAGTGCATATTGTGAGTGCGGAGTGCAGATTGAGAGTGCAGAGTGCAGATTGAGAGTGCAGAGTGCAGAGTGCAGATTGAGAGTGCAGAGTGCAGATTCAGAGTGCAGATTGCAGATTCAGAGTGCAGATTCAAAGTGCAGATTCAGAGTGCAGATTCAAAGTGCAGAACCAGAGTGCAGATTCAGAGTGCAGTTTCAGAGTGCAGATTCAGGTGCAGATTCAGAGTGCAGATTCAGAGTGCAGAGTGCAGATTGTGAGTGCAGATTGAGAGTGCAGAGTGCAGATTGTGAGTGCAGAGTGCAGATTGTGAGTGCAGAGTGCAGATTGAGAGTGCAGAGTGCAGATTGAGAGTGCAGAGTGCATATTGAGAGTGCAGAGTGCAGATTGAGAGTGCAGAGTGCAGATTGAGAATGCAGAGTGCAGAATCAGAGTGCAGATTCAGAGTGCAGATGCAGAGTGCAGATTGTGAGTGCAGATTGTGAGTGCAGAGTGCAGATTGTGAGTGCAGAGTGCAGATTGTGAGTGCAGAGTGCAGATTCAGAGTGCAGGTTCAGAGTGCAGATGCAGAGTGCAGATTGTGAGTGCAGAGTGCAGATTGATAGTGCAGAGTACAGATTGTGAGTGCAGATTGTGAGTGCAGAGTGCAGATTGTGAGTGCAGATTGCGAGTGCAGAGTGCAGATTGTGAGTGCTGTTTGTAAGTTCAGAGTGCAGATTCAGAGTGCAGATTCAGAGTGCAGATTCAGAGTGCAGAGTGTGAGTGCAGAGTGCAGATTCAGAGTGCAGAGTGTGAGTGAAGAGTGCATTTGTGAGTGCAGAGTGCATTTGTGAGTGCAGAGTGCAGATTCAGAGTGCAGAGTGTGAGTGAAGAGTGCATTTGTGAGTGCAGAGTGCAGATTCAGAGTGCAGAGTGTGAGTGAAGAGTTCAGAGTGCAGGGTGCAGATTCAGAGTGCAGATTCAGAGTGACTGAGTGCAGAGTGAGTGTAAAGTGACAGTGAGTGCAGAGTGACTGCAGAGACAGTGTGTAAGGGTGCAGGGTGCACATTGTGTTAGTGTGCAGAATGAGTGTGCAGGATAAACAGTATGTGACTATGCAGGGTGACATTGGGAGTGTGCGGGTGAGCAGTGTGTGAAAGTGTAGGGGCAGTGTGTGAGTGTGCAGAAAACACCACATACACCACACACACACCATACACACACCACACACACATACACCACACACACATAACACACACACAAACCACACACCTCACTCTCTCAACACCACACACTCGTCACCACTCACCACAACACACTCACCACCACACACTCACCCCCCCAGGCTCACCCCCACAGACTCACCACCACACACTCACCACTACACAGAAAACAACACACACAACAACACACCCTCAGCCGTCAATGAATGCTTTCACCAGGCACAAACACCCACAACCATCAATGTACGCTTTCACCAAAAACAAACACAACCATGCATCAGTGCCGCTAAACACTCACGCACACAACAAACAATCAATGTCAGTGCAACTTTCACTAAACACACACACACACACACCACCAGCTGACAGTGCACCAGCCACTCTTTCAATTGGCACAATCATCAACAGCTGTCAGTGCACCCTTTTACCAACCACACGCATTACCATCCAGCACTGTACGCCTGACAGCAACACTCACTAACAGCTCTTACTGCATGCTACCACCAGTCATACACACCTCAAGCCACCACTACACACTTCCACCAAACACACACACCAACTGCCATCACTGCACAATTCCTACAGGCACACACATCCACCACACATCAATGCACACACCAATTGATAACGCATCCACCAATTAATATTGTACCTATCGCACTATGCTGCACTTTACCTTTTAAAGATATTGCGTTAAAGTGCAGCATGCCACCATTGATAACATTCCAATCCAACACACATATCTCCAACACACACCACATGTTTCCACTCCAAAACACATGCCTAAAACACATTGCCATTTACAATGCCATTATCTCTAACTCAAACAAACCCGAGCCCTAATGCATTCCTAATGCTTGTGTACAATTATTACCACTAAGGAATACCTCCTTTTTCCCTTCACTATAACATTTGTGTGTAAGGTAAATCCCAGGTTGATTTGATGTATCCTTTACCCAACCTTTCATACTGGCCTGCTGGTATATATTCTTGGCAATATTTAAACTGGAAAGTTGTAATCGGAATTGTAATAGTTACATGTATTATCCATTCAATGACCGGTCTCTCTGACATTGTCAATGGTAATCTCTCAAGTTTTTCAATGCTCAGAATCGTATAGTCTGCTCCTTTGTGTGCCAAACTGATTTGTTTATCAGTAAGGTTAAAGATAGAAAATAATGACGTTATGTTGATTAGACGCCATGGCACATAGCCTGAACGTAGGTTTTGCAACGTCCAGCCTAGCTGTACAATAGAACGCAATTGGGACTGACCATGTTGTAACATTAGCAAGTCTTGCTCTATTTTATCAAAGGCAGAAGATACAATACTGTCCAGTGAATATATTCTGGAAGACAGAGTTTTTAACCCATTGTCCACTACAGAAAGTGATTTTTCCAAATTTATACGATCAATTTCTCGTATTTTTTCTGCTGTTTCAATTTGCAATACTTTCCAAGCTTCGTTGTATGCAGCGTATATACCGGCCGCTATGAAACGTTTTTGACGATGTTTGCGATGTCCCAGTATGAAATCTCGCAAGTCAGCACCTTCTTTAACCCCTTCCATGCGGCCGCGATTCCCCTGGTGTGCTGTAAACAACACGAACAGGGGCGGGCCGTGACGAACCCCAGCCGTCATCAGCACACGAGCACCGTAGTGCATGACGGCTGGGGTTCGTCATCAGCATGGAAGGGGTTAAGTAAAGTCAAGTGTTGCTTAATTTCAGCCAGTGTGGATTTCTGTAGCCACTCAAGGCATAATTTCCCTACACTGTATGTTGTAACTATCCCTGGATGTTGTCTCTGGGAATATCTTGGGTCTGGCCTAGTTAGTGTGAACCTCTGTTTTTTATTCAGGAATCTATTCTATGTTGACAGTTATTTGTGTCTGTGGGCCAGATCAACCATTTTTTCCAATCAGGATTTGTTCTGTTTTGGTGAAAAATATGGGATACGGCTATTTCCACATCTGTAGAGCTATCACTATCAGGTATGGGCATTGGAATAGACGGTTTATTTAAGTCTTTTATCTGTGCTAAACCAAGACAAGTAGTTTGTTGAATGGTATCATTCAGGAAAATTATTTGTTCTGGGATCATGCAGGTTCTAAATAATGATTCTAGACCTTGTACCTGCCAGTCTTTTGTTCCCCAAATGGTTTTTGTTTCAATGTTATTTTTCCAAAATTCAAAACCAAATGTAGACATTTTGTCATAAATTTTTTCAGAATAAATGAATTTAGTATTTGTCAACATTGTTTTCATTCCTGTCTTATTTAACATTTTAAAATAAAACGTTTCTGGATCACTGTTGTTAAACCCTGAGAAGTATGGAAATTTCTCAAAAAATGTTTTCGCACTTCCTTTTGGAGGAGTTTGACAATGTTCCCATTGATTATAAGTAAAAACATTTCTAGGTTGCGCAGATTTATGCAAATAATGATGCCCATAGTGATTGTAACAGTATAATTCTTCATAATTTGATGAAATCTGTAAATAATCATGTTCTGTAAATTTAGCTGACATTACTAAATCTGACATCATATTATTAATATTTTCGAAGTCCCAATCATCAGAAAAAGAACTTAGTATCACAAAGTCACTTAAGGAAACCTTAATATGGTGTGGATACTTCAAGAGCTCAATCGGGCCATATATCTCATAGTCAGTTCTGTCCCATGCTATACCCCCAGGTATTGGATTGGCTGTGATGTTCACTGATGATAGTTCTCTTTTCTCGATTTGAGAGGATCTGTGAGACTTTAGGACCAAGTTGATGTTCTGACTTGCTGTGTCCATTGTACTATATTTTCCATCAATGAATTTACCCAAGCATAAAACCATGATGAGCCAAAGCAGGAGGAAAATTTCACCAAACACAGTCCAAAATTCAATCCATGGTGAAATCAGATATGTCTCTTTTAGTTGGTAAAAAAGCTTGGTTATTTTTCCTTTGGAAGTTTTTGTTGCTGGATTGTCTCTATGTTCACTTGGATCATCGGAAAAGTCATTAAAGTTGATAAAATAGCCAGATGCTGTTCTGTCAATTGGTGGGATTGCTTCCGGATTTCCATTGATCTTTGCATTTTCTTTTGTTACGTTTGTGCAGTCTGAAGCTACATCGTTGTAGACTGGTGTATTGTTATGAATTGTTGCAATTTGGGTTTCAAGAGGCACAAGTTCCATGGCTTTGTTGCATAGTCCTTTTTTATTTACTGTTGGTTTATCGAATGTGATTAGTCTCTCAGTTTGAACCTCTTGGATTGTACCAAAGTTTGGTCTTCTGCTATTTCTTGGGAGTCCACTGGGCCTACTACTTATTATCGGCAACATGATTGTGGTTTCACCAGGTCGATGGAAACAATTCTGTTTTCCTTTTTACCAGCAAGTGGCGGTAGTAATACTGATCTTGTTCCGCTGACAGCTAAGACAGGTACTGCTTTTATGTAAGAAGGCCCAAATTCCTTCTTCACTGCAATCTTCTCTCTGACCAGATCCCCAATCTTTTGAATCCAGACAGGTCTTGCTGGGACAGGTGGTTCTTCAGTGGTTGTTGGCTTAAACTTTGTGTTACTTAGACTTTTTCTTGTTTCATTCAAGTCCTGTAAAACAGCCAAACGATCTTTGATATCAAAAGTTTTTCTTCTACCACTGAAGTTTGACGATCCAGATCCTGGATAATCATTCTAGTACCAAACAAAAGTTCATACGGACTGATACCTTTTAGAGAATTTCTTGGCATGTCATTAAGACTACGTTGGACACTTATTAAATGTTTGACCCACCCATCACCCGAACCTAATACCCTCGCCGTTATTCATAATACCCTCGCCGTTACTGATTGCTTTATGTCATGTTTTTTTCTTTCCACTACCGCATTTCCCTCAGGATGGAAGGGAGAAGAGTACCGCATTGCAATGCTCATGCTGGTCATGGCCTCTTTGTAAGCTCGAGAGCTAAACGCAGGACCCTGGTAAGAATGTAGCATGCCAATTGCGTATGTGCTGATAAAGACTCACAAATCTTTTATAACAGTTCTGGCGTCAGCCGAGCGCTGGGGCCTACATTTTTAAGTGAATTCTGTCCTAATAATTATGGAGACGCATTTCTCCGGCTGGATTTCTGCGTATAGATCGCCTGATGCTTTCTAATAAAGGTGTCCTGGCAGTGGTCTGGTCCGGTTCACAACTGCGATCTCTGTTGCAGTCTGGACAATCCATTGCAAATTTGTAAATTTGCAAGCTCATCCCCGGCCACCAGTATTCTGATTGGAATTCTATTAGAGATTTCAAGATCTCTTGGTGCCTTGGACCCAGTCCATGTGTGTGTCTTCAATCAAGAAAACTCTCCGGTTTGTGTTTGGAATTACTCTATCCCCCACTCCAGGGATTTGCGCGAAAGGAACGGAGTTTGTATCAATTATGTATATAATACTGAGTGGATAGTTGAGAGGTAATGCTGCATAATCGCCTTTTAACGATGCTTTTACTGCCAGCACGGTTTCTCCGTCTATGTGTTTTTTTTAACGTTCTTTTGTGGCTACGGAAGCCGGTTGAACCGCTGCCGCTGTGGCTCTATTAGCCAATGAATTCCCTGCAACGTGAACGCCATCACGTTGATGACTCAGTATATGTATCACGTGAGTCTTTTGTAGTTCTTTTTGTAAAAGAACTACTTGTTCCCAAAGCGTTTTATGCTTTATTGTGGCACCTGTGTCATTTTTGTAACCGTTTTTGCTCCATGTCTGCATATCATTGTTGTATGGCTTGACGCAGTAATGCGAATTGCACACTATTAGTGTGGGGAATTCGCGATCAGCATTTTCAAGCGCCATCTTTAAAGATCTTATTTCAGCTCGCTGAGCTGAGCAGTTTCTGAGTGATTCAGTTTTGGTAATCATCGGTTTGAATTTATCAGAGCGCCAGCGACCTTTAACAATCACGCACGCTGCATTGTAGGATTTTTTCTCTACATCGTAATGCTGTGCAAATCTGTCCAAATAGATTACACAGGTATATTGTTCGAGAGGAAGAATTTCGATTGGCAGAGGATATTCTTGTTCGTATTCTAGATCATCTAGTTTTTTCATTTTCGGGTCAAAATAGTATTTCACGTCTTCTGTAGCAAGAGAATTTTCCCATTGTATCCATTTTGGATCTAATGCCACTGTATTCAGATTGCGTGGACTTGTTAATGCCTCAAGAGCTGATTCTGCTGTATAGACAGTTATTCTTTTGCCTTGGGCTACGGCTCTTTCTCTTGCTACAGCAGTTTGAACCGCTGTCAGAATTTTTTCTGTAGAACTGAATTTCATTTCAGCTTGAGTGTACAAGTGTGATTTGTAAGCTATAGGTACCGTTTCTCCCTCATTAGAGGTCAGGTACGTGAATCCGCATCTTCATGGGATGACTCGGATTACAAGGTTGCGTACATTTTCGCGTGTTTGCAGTTTGGTTTTAGTTAACATGTCTGTCTGTAATGATCTCAAAATTTCTGTGTGTTTTTGATTCCAATGTATTGGTTTAAAATCAGGTTTTATTAATTCATAGAGAGGTTTAACCCTCTCTGCATAATTTAGAATGTATGTTCTACCGAAATTCAGGAAGCCTAGTATTGATTGTAAATTTTTCAGCGTTTTTGGTGCTTGGAGTACTGCACACTTCTCTAAGAAGTTGTATGCCAGGCTTTTGCCTTCACTTGATAATTCATATCCTAAAAATAGGGCTGTTAGATGGGCAATTCTTGACTTTTTAAAGTTGAATTTGTAACCCTCTGATGCGAAAACAAGAATTATGGTGTTCACTCTTTTTAAGTGAGTCTCCAGGTCATCGTCTATAAGATAGATGTCATCGACATATGATAATGCTTCATCATCATATATTTGTAGTAATTCTGTTACCCTTGCTGAGTATAATCCTGGGCTATTCTTGAATCCCTGTGGGAGTCTGCAAAGTTGTTTTTGCGACCCCATTATTGAGAAAGCGGTCAAATACCTGCTTTCAGGTGCAATGTTTTGACAGAAGAATCCATTAGAGATATCTAATGTCGTTTTATATTTTTTGCGCACGATGTTGTTCATTAGTGCTGCATGTGAGAGTTTTGTACTGCAAAAGTTTTGCAACAGGAGTTTAAATGTCTGTAGTCCAAAACTAGGTGACATGAATCGTCTGGCTTGGAGACAGGAAACAAAGGATTGTTCATTTGTGAGGTGCATGTTTCAATCACCCCTTGATATTCAAGTTGATCTAAGATCTCCCTGACTTGCTTTTTAGCTTCTTGTTTAACTGGGTACTGCCTTTGTGCCGTAGGTTGATTTTTAAACTGGATTTTGTGGTGAGGTGAGTCCTCATCCCATCCTACATGACTTTTGTATAATGCAGGGGCTTGGGCCACTGCCCATTTTCTTGCGAATGTGTATTTTTTAAGAATTGGAATATGATTTGAGAAGGCTGGCATAATCATTTCTTCGCCATGAGGGCACTCCCTGACAAACTCTGGTGGCCAGTCTTTTTCAGCTAACAGGATGTCATAGCATTTAGAAAGATTCTCCCAAAAGAGACCTTTTATTTTCCTAGTTTTATCTCCCTCTATACGCAATGCTATTTCATATAGTTTATGGGGCACACTAACTCGTGTGTCTGCAGTTTCCACCTGAATGTATTCATTCGTGTCCACTGTCTCCAGAAGATTCATCAGGATCTTGCGAGCTATGGTCACTTCTGCTGCGCTGTCTAGCATTGTCTGGGCCCACTCTCCGTTTTTCAGTTGTGTCCTCAGAATCCTCTGCATGTTTAATTTTAATACTTGCTACCTTCTTTCTGGGAAATTGTGATTTTTTACTTTGATGAGCAGGTTCTTTGTCTTTGGACTTGACGTGCTCTTTCTTGTGTCAGGTTTTCTTATTTTATCCCTATCTCTAAGATTATATCTTTTTTCAGAGGGTTCCCTTTGGGGAGACTTGCCTCCTCGTCCAGGAGATCTTTCTCTCCGTTGAGGAGAGCTTCCTCTGGACTGGAATCGTTTTTCTCTGGGAGTGGTTTGTTTATTACCATCCCAACTCTTTTTTGGAGTATTTAGATTTTTTTTTAATAAATGCTTTTTCAGGATTTTCAGTTAGTTGTGGTTTTACTGGTTTACCACCTAAACTATCTCTGCCTAATTCTTCATAGGATTTTTCAATTATTTTAGCAAGCTCAAAAGGTTGGTCTGTTATATCTGTCTCCTTCAATTTTTGGAGGTACTTTATATCGTCCCTTGCCAATTGAACTAATTCTCTATATGCCTTTGTTAATTCTTTTAGTTTAACCAGAAGTTCCTCACTCGACATTGTTTCAATGTCTGGGTGTGTTGTGTAGCTGGCTAGAACCGGCCACGTGGCTCCAGGTCTACCTAGTGAACCGAGCCTGGTGATGTGATTTTGATGTTTTAGGGCACCTTTAAATAAGAGCAGGTGCTCTTGGTATGTTAGTGGAATTTCAACTTCCTCGAAAGGAGAGTATTCCTCTGGAGCTTCCGCTATTTTGTAGTAGTGGAACTCATGTGTTACAGGATGTGCTGCTGGAAAGTTTATCCAGGTATAGAATACTTCTGTCTGCCGAAACTCATGTGACTCTACCACAAATACGACTGTACCACCTCTTGATGTTAATCCATTTTCTATAAGTTTTATAGTTATGGTTTTCCTTATATTGACCGGGATGAGTATTGCACCTGGGTCATTGTCTTGGACAAGTGTGTCGTCCGCTATGAGTTGAGCTGCTAGTCTAACTCTTTCCCTTTCTTCGTCACTTTCTGACATTTTTACTGACTGAAAGTTTTTTTGTTGCAGATCAAGTTTCAAGGAAACAAAGATTAGGTGCACAATATTTTGGAACACTGTATTCTTCAACGTTGACTAAACCAAAAACTAATACATAGGATTCTCATCCTACTAAGTTCCGGCAGATATTAACCTTTCACCCACTCCAGACGTCTATTGGAGTTTTTTACGGGAAAAAGGGGTTTGTGTAAAAAGTACGACTGAGTTACTCTAGTGTCTTGCGTTAGATTATCGCCTTACCAAACGTTGGGCGCCATGTAGTGTAGTTCCTATATTCCCAATAGGCTCTGCGCATTGGAATAACATAAACAGCAGTGTAGACGTAGGAATGAGGTCATCTAAGTCTCTACTGACTATGTTAGACTTAATTAGTTTTGACAGATAGCTCAGAGGTCACTAGAAACTTTTTTGAATGAATGGGGAGGAGTTAACTTCCCTGATTTAGACAAGAAGGGATTAGTTTCTGACAACCGCATAAACATGACAACTTTGCTCCCCCAGAATAAAGAGTGTATCTCTAGAGTTGTGTGAAAAAAATAGGCAGCTATTTCACCCAGTCAATTGTGCATGCTTAGTTTCACCAGAGTGCAGAGAAATAGAGAGACTGGCGTTTTCAATAAAAATATGTTATTTTATTGAGCAGTCTTCTTTCTCATGCAAGAGAAATGAATTGCCACAATTGCAATACTTATCATAGAGTAAAGTGCGTACAGTAAATGTAGTATTATGAAATAATACTGTAAAAGCATTGATATGGTTTCTTAGCCATATGATACTTTAAAATGGATAAAATATATACATACATAAAAACATTGACTAAACGAACTCAACTGGTGCTTCTAAGATACGCCTACCCCAGTGTACCTGACCTAAGCCTAATACGTGGGAAGGAGTAAGTAAGTTGCAGTTTTTAAGTTAAGTTGGGTTTTTGCCAAGTATCGGAATCAAGAATTCTCTCTAAGGTTTTAATCAGCTCCGTACCTTGGTTATAGAATGAAGGAGGTCTTGTATCTCGCTTCTCAGGACTTGATCTCCCAGCAACCCGCGAGGGAGACTTGGGAACACCAGAGCTGGATTTCTCGGCGTGAGAAAAGGCAGCTTCTCCAGCACGTCAAAGTGGAGGGGCGGGTTCCTTCGGCTCTCTCATCAGCTGGGCTCAACACCACCGTGTGTTTGGTTAAGGCAACGTTGGTATATTTATACCTGAAAGGTGGCGGGTTTGACGTAAGGTTGGACATAAGACGTCACTAAGAACTAACAGTTCTTTCTGGCCTCCAGGAGTTCTTGTGCAAATCAAAACAAGAGCAGGGGGGGATTCCCGGGCTGCTGGAGGCTTGGTTTGTGTAAAGAACGCGTTGTGCTTTCTAGGAGTCTATGGGAGTAGCCTTGCCGTGCTTTGGGCTGCATGGGCTATTACTAAATATGGATATGATTCTTGTGCTTTTATAAGGATACTATTTATTATAACCACATAAGGGCATGAATCGGGAATGTCGAATTAGGGTCCTAGATAGAAATACAACAATAGCTCTTTTACAAAAGATACAAGTATTCAACACTATTATGAAATCTGTCAATACACCAACAAAGACAGCACATAACTAAGCCAGTGAGTCTGAAATGGAAAGAGATTTTTTATTTTGAATGACATAAGTTGACTTAGTACTTCAGGACCAAAGATGCATTCACTAGATCATCAAATAGATGAGGGAGATATACAGGATATTCAGCATAAAGATTCAGGTTCTTTAATTTTGACTCCATCTTGCATTCGCCGCCATTTTGTGTTGCCTTTACACAGGCTGCTCGATGAACAAAGTATCTCTGCCCTTTTGGACTGCAATGTGTCGAAAACCCCCTCCGTCCTTGTTTTGAAACCAATCCCAGACACTAGCCGGCCTAACTAATCTTTGTCTGGACTACCTAATTTCCCTATCAACTATCTGTTAGCCTTTAGTATTCTTCTCTTGCCTATCTTATCTTTTTGGCTTTCGCCATTCTCTCCCTGTGTTTTCCCATTTCACAACCTTTCTTTTGAAGCATACAGACATGTCCTGCCATTGCAACACTAAACTATGGGTACCAGTATTGATTAACTCTGGGGGCTGGATAACACACAACATGTAGGCAGAGAGCATTCTGGTTACGCAACACCTTGTTTTTGAACTCTTCTGATTGGCTAAAACTTTGTGCATTGGATGTATGTTTGTACAGATGTATTTTTGCTCTAAAAGACTGTGAGCCACGGAGTAAAGTGGCAGTCTCCTGAGAACCTACTTGATGTACTTCTTGGACAACTGTGCTTAGCGGCAGCTAATAAAACTTGGTTTTCTACGCCCAACAGAATATTCCGTGTCTCTGTCCAACAAGGCAGGTGAACTCGGAGATTTCAGGAGTGCCCTGCGCCGCCAGGCCCTAAGGCCCGGTTCTTCAAGACTTTCAAGCTGAAATAATGAAACATGGGAACAAATGGACACCAAAGCACCACAAGCGGAGAAACAACATCTGCTCTGGATCACCTTTCCATCTATTATGCCATTTTCAAACAAGTAGCAGACCCACATAGGTTTTGTGTGGAGCAAAAGGAATTGTGCTTCCTTCTAGAGATTTGCAACTCTTTTCATCCCAAAAGTAGTTGTCTCCCCATTTTACCACGTGTTCTTAAACGGGTCATGGAGTTTGTTAGACCTGACATCATTGGCTTGAGTCTCTCCTCCATTTTTTCTGTTTGCCTCTACTGTTTTACGATGTTTTGCTGGTATATGCTTTGGGCGCGGTGCCACTGCTGATCAGTGCCACAGCGCAAGTGCTCCCTATGTTAAAATTGATATATCTATTGTATCCATGTTTGGCTTATTTGGTTTACTATCAGTCCCTAGTCTAGTGCACCAGGAGTGCCGGGGCTTGTAAATACAAATGTCGCTCGTGGGCTTGCAGCACGTGTTGTACCACCCACAGGAGCGGCCTCGTAAAAGAATGTCTACGGGTCGGTCATTGCGAGACCCACGTGCAGTCTGGTACTGTCGCGCAGGCTGCGCAAGTATACCTACTTGCCAGCCCCTCAAACCTTCCCTTGACTTCATGTTAGTCACCCCTATGGTAGGCCCACGGGCAGGGTGCATTGTAAGTATAAGGTAGGACACGCCTGACCAAGTTGGCATGTCCTGATAGTGAATTACCGCCATCTTCGTTCTTCACTATTGCAAGGTAGCCTGCTCTCCATTAGTTAGAATGGGCCGCCGTGATTATTAATGCTATGATCCTAGCTGGCTCGGGGAGCATGGTGCAATGTCGAGTTTGGTATCCCTGAACTCGGGGTTTAATTACGCATCCATTGGTGTGGATGGTTTTTGGACTCTGGGTTCGAAAATAGCACTTTTAGAAAGTGTCTATTTTCTTGTCTATATAACAATATGAAGGAGTACCACCAAAGATAAGGCTTGACAGCCAATATTGGTGGGATGAGACACTAGTGTAAAAGAAGAAGTCCTTCTTTGTTTTTAAGGAACCCCTCACTCACCGACCTGGTCGGTGACATGCTTCATCATCGGGGCCACCTTGACAGCCGAATGCCGCCAAGGTGTGCTGCGACACCTGATCTACAGTGGAGCGGGTATGTGAGTGATGAATGTGCAAAAAGAAAAAAATCAGTGAGTTAAAAATTGTCCTGGTATAACTTAGCACAATAATATATATTCTAAAGCTACTGGACAATGTTAAAAACAGTGAAGATACAGTGAAGGCTTTAATGGGACCTAATGTATCTGTGATATGTGTTGGGTCTACATGTTTCAAACCTTATGGGATTTACCGGTTTTTCATCAGGACCAAATTGTTGTAAAAGGAGTTGGGTGGTCAGAGTACACTAACACCCTGCCATACCTGCAACCCTTTCCAAACCCAAAATAGCGAATTGCCAGATGGGTAAAAGTAGTAACCCAGAAGTGGTTACAAAAAATGAAACAAAACTCCTCAATGGAGAAATGTTTGCTGCACGGGGATTTGGGGGGGAAGTTTACAGAGTTCGAAACATATTAGTTCCTCTGGTCAGAAAGCGGCTTAAAACCTACTTCGTTCCCTCCGTGCACCCGTGAGAGTACCCTTCCATCCACAGCAGTGGATAAAATCCCTTAACTCTCCTACCCTGTTAAATATATATTTTCTTGTCTAACCATATCTGGTTTCTGCTGGTCTTGCGTGTGTGTGACAGGAGCTGGGTGGCTCCACAGGTCTGGATGAGTCAGTGTGGGATGAGTGGGACATTTACGTTGAGAGTAGGGGGAGAGTAGTTGTTGATAGCCTGCCTTGCCTGATACAATGCTGGCTCCACCTCCTGCCAAGCGGCTGATGGCTCTGTGCCTGCCATGGACGATCCTAGCCCCACCTCCCGCCAGGAGGCCGATAGCTCTGCTCCTGCCAGTGTCAATGCTGGCTCCACCTCCTGCTGGGCGTCTGAGGACCCAGCCCTGCTCAGTGAATAGGCCAGGTGCTTCTGCCTGGCTCCGCCCACGACAGACCCAGGATGTTGGGAAATCCCCGGCATGGACAAAGGGATCAAAGCCGGAAAGGGGTATAAGAGAAGGACCCCTGAACCAAGAATTTAGATCACTTCTGACAAGGAACCCTGTAACCAAGGACAAGAGGCCTGCTGATCTAAGGACTGCCTACTCCTTCTGCCAGTGTGCTGTTGTTGGGGGAATCCTGCAGTGCTTCTTTATTTTCGCCAAGGAACCAGGAGAGAGGAACTGTGTGTGTACTCTCACGCTTGCTAAGAAAATCTCCAAGTACTGGAAGAGTGCCAGTCTCCTGCCGAAGTCACAGGGCTAAAGGACTTCATCTGCTAAAGTGTCTTTGCTGGAAGCGTGCATCCAGCACCTCTGAAAGAACCAGCAATCACGACGACCGGACGCCGGGCCCGACCGATGCCAGCAGCAACGCCAGTGAGTGGGAGTACGGCTCTAGCTCCAGAGGACCTCGTGTCTGCACCGCTGCTGATCGCATCACCTGTGTGCCCCCCTCGACGCCATGAGCGCTGCTCACTCTGTGCAACCGCATCATCGACGACGCCTGCTGAGGCCTGATCGACACCGAAGACGCGACGCCGGATTGCTCGACGCCGCTGATCATCGTGTGCTTCATTTTCATAAAGGTACTGTGTTGTTGGGGGTCCGTGTGACTCCGGGCTCGACGTAGCGCTCCTCGCGGTCGACGCCGAACCTTTGGATTAACTTTGCCTCGACGTCGTGTAGCCCCCGTGTGGGTTACCCTGTTGCTAAGAACTGTATTGCCAAGAAGAAGATTTGCTTTGATACTAAAGACTTTTGTGCTAAAGAAGAAACTACCTTTGAACTATCCTTTTTCCTTCCCCACGTATTTATTCCGATTGTGTACAGTTTTGTCGTTATCTGGTCTTGTGCTAAGCCTTATATAAAAATACTTATTTTTATAATACTACTGTGTCGTGTCCATTTGTAGTGTATTCACTTTATTACTGTATGTGGTCATAAATGCTTAACACACAGCCTCTGAGATAAGCCTGTCTGCTCTGCCAAGCTACCAAGGGGGTGAGCAGGGGTTATCGAAGGGTGTGATCCCCTTGCCCTGACTAGAAAAGGTGTGTCCCTATTTGTCAGAAGTGTATACCTCTGCCAACTGGAGACAGCCGGTTCTAACATTGGTGGCAGCGGTGGGATTTGGACCTTGCATTTATGACCCATGTACAGTGATTAGTGTGCGCTACATAGTGAAAGCAGACCATAGCGCAGTCACAATCTAATTGGGGAGGATCCTATTTTTTGTTCTCCGCTTTTCTGAAACTTGATTTTTTGAACACTGCCAGTTTTGACCATGAGTGACACCGGAGTCACTACCCCTGTTGTTGTTATTGAGGAGGAATTCGACAGAGCGAAGATAAACGTCTACGGCTTGAAGGAACTGAAGTCCTTTTGCAAGCAGTTGAAAGTGCCTGCCAAAGGTCTCTCAAGAAAAGAGCAATATCTCAAAGCTTTGGAGGCCTGGTTGGAGTCCAGAGATCCCACTGATCCGCTGGTGGTACCGCCAGTGGAAGGGGATGAGGAGGTGCCAGTGAATGGGCCTGTGTCCTCTCCCGGTAGCAGTGTTTCCTCCAAAGGTCTTTCCCCTGAAGAAAGAGAAGAAAGGGCGAAAGAGCGAGCTTACAACATGGAAATGGCAAGGCTAAAGATAAATGGGCAGTTGGAGTTAGAAAATGCAAGAGGTAGAAGAGAAGCTGATTTGGAGATCAAAAAGTTAGAGTTTGAACAAGAGAAGTTAGCTTTGGAGCGTGAAGCCAGGTTGAGGGAGCTGGATATCCAAGCTAAAAAGTTAGAGTTGAATCCCTCTGGTGGCAGCATTCCATCTGAGCCTGCAGAAAGTAAGTTTTACTTTCCGAAAGATGTGATCAAAGATTACAATAGGAATGAAGATATTGGTCAATGGTTTAAAGCATATGAGTTAGCATTGTTGGCCCACCAGGTCCCTGAGAAGAATTGGGGAGCGGGGTTGTGGGGTCGCTTTGTGAATGAGGGAAGAGATACCCTGTTAGACATGCCTGTTGCGGATAGGATGTCGTATGCTCATATGAAAGATGCTTTAATGTTGCGGTATGGCCTAACCCCCGAGAAGTACAGACAAGCTTTTAGAGAATGTAAGAAGTTGCCTGGTACGACGTGGGTTGAATATGTGTCTTATTTCTGCAGAGCCATGGATGGTTGGGTAAAGGGCAGCAAAGTGGAAAGTTATGAAGCTCTTTATGATTTGTTTGCTTGGGAGCACTTGTCTAATAACTGTTTTCCAGAGCTGCGCCAGCACCTGATTGATAGCAAGATATCTAACCCTAGAAAACTTGCTGAGGAGGCGGACCGCTGGGTCAGTACCAGGGTCCACAAGGGTCCAGTGGGAGACTCAGCCAAAGGTGGGCAGGGTCCCCAGCAGAAGAGTGGGGGGGACAAGGGTAAACAGAAGGAGTCTCAGAAAGGGCCCCAAAGTAATCCCCAAGGGAACCAAGGGAAAGGTACCCAGCCTCCCCCTGAGAAGAAGCCAGGGGCCCCGACGGGTAAACCTGTTCATAGGGGCCCCCCTAACCTGCTACGGTTGTGGGCAGGTGGGACACCGGTTTTACGACCCCCAGTGTCCCAAGAAGGATTCGAATGCACCGCCGCGTGCACCCCCCGTCAGTTGGCGAGCATAGCCTTGGGAGGGGAGGAGATGGTTGTCCATGGTGGGAGGGGTCCCGGAGAGATGTCCCTGGTCTCGCTAGGAGACATGCAAATGGTCCCTCCACCCCCTCTGCCTAGTAACACTAGTAAATATACGCAATGGGTGACCATTAATGGCCATAGAGTGGAAGCTCTCAGAGACACCGGAGCAAGTGTGACAGCTGTCAAGTGTCACTTAGTGTCCAGAGAGCAGGTGGTTCCCCACGCATTCTACCCTGTGATAGCTGCTGACAACTCCCAGAAAGAGTGTGAGGTAGCTCAGGTTTCCTTTGAATGGGGGGAGTTTCAGGTACTCTTCAGGTTGCTGTGAGGCCCGCCATGCCTGTCGATTGTCTCCTGGGCAATGATTTAGAAGACTCCCCTTGGGCTAAGGTGGAGAGAGCGGCGCACTTGAAAATGTTGGGTGTGCCAGAGTGGGTGTGTGCAACCACTCGATCCATGACAGCGAGTAAGGGTGTTGATGGGGTCCCAGAGCCTGAAAGTACGGCCCAGGACCCAGCTGTGAAGAGAAGAGGCAGGAGGCGCGGGAAACCGGCCCCCGTAGTTCCCGTGGTCCAGGAGGAGGTAGACCCTGAGGGGGATGCCCTGGAGCCCACAGGCGAACAAATTGCCGAACTGGGAGACCTGCCCGAGCTGACCCACTGGCAGCAGGATGGTGGTCCCTCCAGGGAGGAATTCTGTGCGGAGCAGAAAGTGTGCCCTTCTCCCGTGGGCATGAGGCAGCAGGCCTCAGCCCAATCCTCAGGTGATCAGTCAGGGTCACATTTTGTGTACTGGGAGAACGACCTCCTGTATAGCGAGCCTAAGGCTGCTGAGCCTGGGTCAGCCCGTGTGCTGGTGGTACCCCAGCGCTTCAGAGCCCTCCTACTGGGGTTGGCTCATGACGTTCCGTTAGCTGGACATCTGGGGCAGGACAAGACCTATGACAGGCTTGTCACCCATTTTTATTGGCCTCAGATGCGTAGGGATGTAGACATCCATTGCAAGACTTGTCGCACTTGCCAGGCAAGTGGGAAAAGCGGGAGGAAGCAGAAGGCTCCCCTCCAACCTTTTCCGGTGGTCAGCACCCCCTTTGACCGGGTGGGTATTGACATTGTTGGGCCCCTGGACCCCAAGACAGCCCTGGGCAACAGGTTCACCCTGGTCTTGGTGGACCATGCCACAAGGTACCCGGAAGCCATCCCTCTCAGAACAGTGACGGCCCCCGTGGTGGGACGGGCACTGATGGGTGTTTTCTCCCGGATGGGGTTCCCCAGAGAGGTGGTGTCAGACCGAGGCACCAACTTCATTTCGAACTATATGAAGTCTCTGTGGAAGGAGTGTGGGGTAACCTACAAGTTCACCACTCCTTACCACCCTCAAGGAAACGGGCTGGTTGAGAGATTCAACCGGACCCTGAAAGGCATGATTATGGGTCTTGAAGAACCAATGAGGTGGAAATGGGACGTCCTCTTGCCATGCCTGTTGTTTGCTTACCGTGAGGTGCCGCAGAAGGCTCTAGGGTTCAGCCCCTTTGAGCTCTTATACGGTCACCCGGTAAGAGGACCTTTGAGTCTGGTCAAGGAAGGCTGGGAGCAATCTCCCAGGAAACCTCCCCAGGATGTATACAGCTACATGCTGGCCTTTCGGAACCAGACTCGGCGCTTCAGAGAACTTGCTCAGGCAAATCTGGAGGCCAGCCAGGAGGAGATGAAGCATTGGTACGACCGGAATGCCACTCTGGTAGAGCTTCAGCCTGGTCAGGAAGTGTGGGTCATGTCCCCTGTGGAACCTTGTGCGCTCAAGGACAGGTGGACTGGACCGTTTAAGGTTGTGGAGAAGAAGAGCGATGTCACCTACCTGGTGGACTTGAAATCTCCCAGGAACCCCTTGCGGGTCCTGCATGTCAACCGTTTGAAGCCCCACTTAGAAAGGTCCGAAGTGGGCATGCTCCTAGCTACAGATGATGGAACGGAGGAGGAGAGTGAGCCTCTTCCTGACCTCCTGTGTGCTAAAGAGCAAGATGGGTTGGTGGATGGTGTGGTCCTCTCTGACACACTGACCCTTGAGCAGAAACAGGATTGTCGCCAACTGTTGGGACAATTCCCGGATCTGTTTTCCTTGGTTCCGGGTGTAACTCATTGGTGTGTCCATGACGTTGACACCTGAGACAGCCCTCCTGTGAAGCACAAGGCTTACAGGGTGACTGACAAGGTCAGAGCGTACATTAAGGAGGAGGTCTCAAAAATGTTCGCGTTAGGGGTGATTGAGTCCTCTAGCAGTCCTTGGGCCAGCCCAGTGGTCTTGGTCCCGAAGGCTGCAGCGCCTGGTGCTTCACCAGAACTCCGGTTCTGCGTGGACTACCGAGGGCTCAATTCGGTCACGAAGACTGACGCGCACCCCATCCCCAGAGCTGATGAGCTCATCGATCGGTTGGGGGCTGCCCGGTACCTTAGTACGTTTGATTTAACGTCTGGGTACTGGCAGATCGCCTTGACTGATGGGGCAAAGGAGAGGTCAGCATTCTCCACACCAGATGGGCTATACCAGTGGTATAGAGACAAAATATCGACTCCAAAATATCGACTGGACATAATATCGAGTTTTAAATATAGACTGGACAAAATATCGACTGGACATAATATCGACTACAAAAATATCGTTTTTCAGGTAAGTGAAGTAATATCGACTGTATAAAATATAGATAGCAAAAATATCGATTTTTTAATAATATATAATATTTTATAGTGTATTTTTATGTAATAATATGTGTGAATAGTGTGTATTAATGTTATAAAATATTTTATTACATGAATTTTGTTTTGATAATAATTGCGTAATGTAATTCTGTAGCGGGTTGTGGGTTTATAGGGGAATAGGGTGGGAAGTAATTTAATAATAATTAATTAATTAATATATGTTTGTTAATATTTTTAATTAATAATTAATTGATAATTAATTAATATTAATTAGTTAAATAATTAATATAATTTTGAATATATTTTGTATTAGTAAATAATTGTTAATTAATTAATTGTAATTAGTTAATTACATTAATTAGAGTACATTTTTTATATATATAATTTTGTGTTATTTTTAAGTAATTAATTTTGAAAAAATAATATTAATTATTAAAATAATTACACCTAATGTTCTAATATATTTACTTTATTGTTATTGTTAATTAATAATTAATTGGGAATTAAATAATATTGATAAATTGTGGGTAAAGGAGCATTTTTAGGGTTCAGGGTCAGTTTTCAGTTCATGGGTAAAGGGGTATTTTTAGGGTTCAGGGTCAGTTTTCAGTTCATGGGTAAAGGGGTATTTTTAGGGTTCAGGGTCAGTTTTCAGTTCATGGGTAAAGGGGTATTTTTAGGGTTCAGGGTCAGTTTTCAGGTCATGGGTAAAGGGGTTATTTTAGGGTTCAGGGTCAGTTTTCAGTTCATGGGTAAAGGGGTATTTTTAGGGTTCAGGGTCAGTTTTCAGGTCATGGGTAAAGGGGTATTTTTAGGGTTTAGGGTCAGTTTTCAGGTCATGGGTAAAGGGGTATTTTTAGGGTTCAGGGTCAGTTTTCAGGTCATGGGTAAAGGGGTATTTTTAGGGTTCAGGGTCAGTTTGGGGTTTTTGGGTAAAGGGGTATTTTTAGGGTTCAGGGTCAGTTTTGGGTTTTTGGGTAAAGGGGTATTTTTAGGGTTCAGGGTCAACAAATAAGATTTTAAAAAATTATTTTTATTATTTTCATTTATTATTTTATTATTATAATTTAATTTAAGTCGTTTTAAGTATATTTTAGTAATTAAAATTTAATATTAATTTAATTTAACACTGTTTTTAATAAAGTCGATATTTTTTACATCTATATTTTTGTTAACGATATTTTGTACTCGATATTTTTGTACTTACCTGTTTGTAGATACAAACTCGATATTTTGACTGTCGATATTTTGTCCACGATATTTTGGCAAGTCGATATTTTGTCAGTCGATATTATTTCAGTGATCCATACCAGTTCCGGGTGATGCCCTTTGGGATGAAGAATGCCCCTGCCACCTTCCAGAGGTTGGTCAACCAGGTCTTGGCTGGACTGGAGGATTTCAGTGCCGCCTACCTGGACGACATCGCAGTGTTTAGCGCCAGCTGGGAGGAACACTTGCGCCACCTCCAGGAAGTGCTGTTGGCCCTGCGCGGAGCAGGCCTCACAATCAAAGCCAGTAAGTGCCAGATTGGGCAGGGTTCGGTGGTGTACTTGGGGCACCAAGTAGGGAGCGGCAAGGTTGCCCCCCTGCAACCCAAGATTGATACCATCCTCGCTTGGGCGCCGCCCAAAACCCAAACTCAGGTGAGAGCCTTCTTAGGACTCACGGGTTATTACAGGAGGTTTGTCAAGGATTATGGTAACATTGTGCACCCCTTGACTTCGCTGACTTCCAGGAAGCAGCCACGAAATGTGATCTGGACTGATGCCTGTCAAACGGCCTTTGACACCCTGAAAACTGCAATGTGCACAGCACCTATACTCCAGGCACCCGACTTTTCGAAAGAATTCATTGTTCAGACGGACGCTTCAGAGCATGGCGTGGGGGCTGTTCTAGCTCAGGTGAATGAAGAGGGCCGAGACTTGCCTGTAGCCTTCATCAGTAAGAGGTTACTTCCCAGGGAAACGAGGTGGAGTGCGATAGAGAGAGAAGCATTTGCTGTGGTCTGGGCGCTGAAGAAGCTAAGACCCTACCTGTTTGGGACTCACTTCCGGGTTCAGACAGACCACAGGCCCCTCAGATGGTTGATGCAGATGAGGGGTGAGAATCCGAAACTGTTGAGGTGGTCCATTTCTCTACAGGGGATGGACTTTACGGTGGAACACCGCCCTGGTACAGATCACGCCAATGCTGATGGTCTGTCCAGATTTTTCCGCCTTAGTGATGAGGACTCCCTAGGTCAAGGGTAGTTCTCCCCACATTTCAGCTGGAGGGGACACGTGTTAGACCTGACATCATTGGCTTGAGTCTCTCCTCCATTTTTTCTGTTTGCCTCTACTGTTTTACGATGTTTTGCTGGTATATGCTTTGGGCGCGGTGCCACTGCTGATCAGTGCCACAGCGCAAGTGCTCCCTATGTTAAAATTGATATATCTATTGTATCCATGTTTGGCTTATTTGGTTTACTATCAGTCCCTAGTCTAGTGCACCAGGAGTGCCGGGGCTTGTAAATACAAATGCCGCTCGTGGGCTTGCAGCACGTGTTGTGCCACCCACAGGAGCGGACTCGTAAAAGAATGTCTACGGGTCGGTCATTGCGAGACCCACGTGCAGTCTGGTACTGTCGCGCAGGCTGCGCAAGTATACCTACTTGCCAGCCCCTCAAACCTTCCCTTGACTTCATGTTAGTCACCCCTATGGTAGGCCCACGGGCAGGGTGCATTGTAAGTATAAGGTAGGACACGCCTGACCAAGTTGGCATGTCCTGATAGTGAATTACCGCCATCTTCGTTCTTCACTATTGCAAGGTAGCCTGCTCTCCATTAGTTAGAATGGGCCGCCGGGATTATTAATGCTATGATCCTAGCTGGCTCGGGGAGCATGGTGCAATGTCGAGTTTGGTATCCCTGAACTCGGGGTTTAATTACGCATCCGTTGGTGTGGATGGGTTTTGGACTCTGGGTTCGACAATAGCACTTTTAGAAAGTGTCTATTTTCTTGTCTAAAAAATTTGGAGTCAGCGGGCAATCCCGCTGTCTAGGTGGTAATGTTGTGCACACTTTTACTTGAACCGTCTTGGTTCTCTTCTGGTATATTTATAAACAATAATACTCCATTCAATGTGTTTATTCTTGTTTCAATCTTTAGTATTTATTTCATCTTCTTAATCAATGCGAATCCTTTTGTTTCAGGACACTTCATGTTAACATATCATATTTACCCAATGCATTTCGGGTCTATGGTGACCCTTCCTCGGGGGTCTCTATGAGAAAAATCAAGGAGAATACTATCAGCCTCATAACCATCTCTGTGCATATATAACAACATAAATTGCATTTCTTATGTTAACTCTGTAACCATTAAGCAAACAAAAATCATCTCATTTGATCACATGGACTTTCTCAAATTAACCTGGTGATCCCTACATAGCCAAACTTTCAGTTTTCTCGCTGCGTGCTCCGTGAAAACATATAAAAACAAAATGACCGTTAAACTGAAAAAGCTTCTGGAGCAAACTATAAGAATACTAGCTGCGCGCTCCGTGGACACACATAATAGCAAAAATGACCGTTAACTTAAAAAAGCTTCTCGAGCATGTCAAAAACCCTGCTCCTCGTTCGTGCTTCACTTACTGGGAAATGCGAACGTCCCGCGATTCAAGCTGTCATCCAATCCGCTACTCCCAAACACTTGGTGTGCGGTTATTTTAAGCTATGCGCGCTAAGATTGGCTGAGCTTGCGATCACGTGATCGCAGTGTTAAACTAATGCTGAACACTCATCTAACTGATGATTAACGTTACAAAATCGGTAAATATTGTGAAAGCTTCCTAATGTGTTTAAACATCAGTAACAATAATCGTAAATTAATTTCATTACATGTCTGGAAAAATTCTGAAAAAATTCGAACATCGAAAATGGTTCCTCATATTACTCACAACTCTGTTACCTTAGTTCATATAGGTCAGTGACCCTAAATAATGCTGATCAACAGTAAATAAAAATAAAATGAAATAAAACAGAAGCATAAAGATACACAATTATTGGGGAAGACAAGTTGTGTCGGCCATTTTGGGTAGGGAAATTCTCAGCACTTAAAGTCATGCAAGGAAATATTGTCAGCTCTCCCAAAGTCTGTTTATAAAAAGCAGGATAATTCTATCCTGTCATTCAATCCATTTGGTTGTAAACTACCCATCTTTTTTATCCAAAAGTATTCGGATCTCAGTCTTTGTTTGTGAGAGTCTCTCTCTGGGTGATGTTTAATGACTTCCAGTATCGTGAAGCGTAATTGTGCAACATTATGTCCTGCTTCCAACCAATGTACCGTCAATGTGGATTTCAGATTTTTCAACCGAATGTTGCTCTTGTGCTCTGTTATTCTTACTTTTATTTTCCGTTCAGTCTGACCTATATACAATTTTCCACACGGGCACTTAATGCCATAAATAAAGTTTTTAGTGTCACACGTTCCTGAATGTAACAAAGTCACCTTCTTTCCAGTCATTGGATGCGTAAACATTTGTCCTACCATCACATTGTTACAATGTATGCAGTTTTCGCATCTCTGCATGCCTTTGTAGTTAGTTTCATTCAATTTGATTTTCTTTTTCAGTAGTTCTTTCATATTTTTAGACCTATTATATGCAAACGTTATCTGATTGGCAACTAATGGTTCTAGATCTGGTTCTTGTGCAATGAGTGCCCAATGTTTTCTCATGATGTTGGCTATCTTCACTGATTGTGTAGAATGTTTCAGAACACATACTGTCATTTTAGTTTCACTTCTCTCTTTAGTTACAAGTAAAGACTCTCTTTTCATATTCAACACTTTAATCTTGGATTCTTCCAGTAATGGTTTGGGATAGCCTCGTTGTAGATATTTCTGGATCTGTTTGTCGATGGTGGTGAGTAGGTCTTGTGGATCAGAGGTAATCCTTTTTTGACGAATAAATTGAGACAATGGAAGATGTTTCTTCAGGGAATAATGGTGAAAGCTTTGGTAGTGTAGACCACTATTTCTGTCTGTTTCGCCGGGATTATTAATGCTATGATCCTAGCTGGCTCGGGGAGCATGGTGCAATGTCGAGTTTGGTATCCCTGAACTCGGGGTTTAATTACGCATCCGTTGGTGTGGATGGTTTTTGGACTCTGGGTTCGAAAATAGCACTTTTAGAAAGTGTCTATTTTCTTGTCTAACCATATCTGGTTTCTGCTGGTCTTGCGTGTGTGTGACAGGAGCTGGGTGGCTCCACAGGTCTGGATGAGTCAGTGTGGGATGAGTGGGACATTTACGTTGAGAGTAGGGGGAGAGTAGTTGTTGATAGCCTGCCTTGCCTGATACAATGCTGGCTCCACCTCCTGCCAAGCGACTGATGGCTCTGTGCCTGCCATAGACGATCCTAGCCCCACCTCCCGCCAGGAGGCCGATAGCTCTGCTCCTGCCAGTGTCAATGCTGGCTCCACCTCCTGCTGGGCGTCTGAGGACCCAGCCCTGCTCAGTGAATAGGCCAGGTGCTTCTGCTTGGCTCCGCCCACGACAGACCCAGGATGTTGGGAAATCCCCGGCATGGACAAAGGGATCAAAGCCGGAAAGGGGTATAAGAGAAGGACCCCTGAACCAAGAATTTAGATCACTTCTGACAAGGAACCCTGTAACCAAGGACAAGACGCCTGCTGATCTAAGGACTGCCTACCCCTTCTGCCAGTGTGCTGTTGTTGGGGGAATCCTGCAGTGCTTCTTTATTTTCGCCAAGGAACCAGGAGAGAGGAACTGTGTGTGTACTCTCACGCTTGCTAAGAAAATCTCCAAGGACTGGAAGAGTGCCAGTCTCCTGCCGAAGTCACAGGGCTAAAGGACTTCATCTGCTAAAGTGCTCTTTGCTGGAAGCGTGCATCCAGCACCTCTGAAAGAACCAGCAATCACGACGACCGGACGCCGGGCCCGACCGACGCCAGCAGCAACGCCAGTGAGTGGGAGTACGGCTCTAGCTCCAGAGGACCTCGTGTCTGCACCGCTGCTGATCGCATCACCTGTGTGCCCCCCTCGACGCCGTGAGCGCTGCTCACTCTGTGCAACCGCATCATCGACGACGCCTGCTGAGGCCTGATCGACACCGAAGACGCGGCGCCGGATTGCTCGACGCCGCTGATCATCGTGTGCTTCATTTTCCTAAAGGTACTGTGTTGTTGGGGGTCCGTGTGACTCCGGGCTCGACGTAGCGCTCTTTGCGGTCGACGCCGAACCTTTGGATTAACTTTGCCTCGACGTCGTGTAGCCCCCGTGTGGGTTACCCTGTTGCTAAGAACTGTATTGCCAAGAAGAAGATTTGCTTTGATACTAAAGACTTTTGTGCTAAAGAAGAAACTACCTTTGAACTATCCTTTTTCCTTCCCCACGTATTTATTCCGATTGTGTACAGTTTTGTCGTTATCTGGTCTTGTGCTAAGCCTTATATAAAAATACTTATTTTTATAATACTACTGTGTCGTGTCCATTTGTAGTGTATTCACTTTATTACTGTATGTGGTCATAAATGCTTAACACACAGCCTCTGAGATAAGCCTGTCTGCTCTGCCAAGCTACCAAGGGGGTGAGCAGGGGTTATCGAAGGGTGTGATCCCCTTGCCCTGACTAGAAAAGGTGTGTCCCTATTTGTCAGAAGTGTATACCTCTGCCAACTGGAGACAGCCGGTTCTAACAGAGTTATTGGAAGATCAAGTCTTTTGTAAAGTTGTTACTCCAACAGTTGAGAACTGTGGAGCCTCCGCACTATATGCCACTTCCAATGGGGCACATGCAGAACCTGACTCGCTGCTAGCAACCCCAGCTAGGAAAACAGTTAGTAATACTGCAACTACTGTGCATCACCAGACTGTGCTTGACACAATGAGCAAAAAAGTGTATAGAGTTGTGGCTATCCGCTGGACGATTCCAAAATCATTAGCTCTCTCTCTCTCTCTATATATATATATATATATATATATATATATATATATATATCTATACTACTATTATAAAGGAAGAACTTTGAGGCGGGTAAACTCGGGAACCACAGCACCAATCCACATACCCGTATACAGCTAGGAGGTTTTTTAGGTAACCAGAGTAATTAGGCGCACAACCTGAGTGGCCGCAAAGTGAGATGTAACATAAAATAAACAGTATAGGCAATAGGGCGAGCGGTAATCCCTCACAACCGCTCAAGGTTTAGACCAAGATGATCCAAACAAAACACCAAAACAACAGCACAGCCCCTGCACTTATACAATATTAGTCCATTCTTGGTAATGTTGGTTTCTTTAGAAATGGTTGGTAACATGCATCAGCACTTTCAGAATAACATTTCGAGAATAACAGGCCTTCCAAATGACGTGACAAAGTTCAAAAGGACGTTCTGGTGTGGAGTATCAATTTATTGTTCCTTAAATTGGGCCAACACGTGTTTCATCGCAGGGAACACACTGCGAATCTTCAGGGCCTTATCTGAAAATAGGGCGAGTTGGTGTTGGTTAAAAACCCGTTCTGAGTGATACTTGAGGTGTGTATCGGGTTGAAGTTTCAAAGTTTGCGAATACGCTATCCGCGTAATGGTCGGATCTTAGAGGTTATCAGTACGAACTGTAACCGGGAGGAGTCGTTATAAGTGGTAGTGCTCGGCTAAGAAAAGGCGGGTACACCTTATCCGAATATTACTCCCTCTTGTAGTTCCCGGCGCCGTTTGCCTCAAGTATCACTCAATACGTTATATTTAAAATATTTACATTTTAAAAAAGTAGTCCCTTCGAAGTAGCGCTGGCAGCGACCTGCGTGCTGACGTCGTCCAGGAGCGCGAGGAACGCGAGGAGGAGCGGCGGACATTGCGCGGGGGAGGAGCACTGACGAGCGGCACACAGGCGGTGAGCAGCAGCAGACCAGCGGAGCGGCGAGGAGCACTGAACTGAGGAGCGGCAGCTGAGCAGCAGACATCGCGCGGGGGAGGAGCACTAACGAGCGGCACACAGGCGGTGAGCAGCAGCACACCGGCGGAGCGGAGAGGAGCACTGAACTGAGGAGCGGCGGCTGAGGTAAGGCTCCGGGGGAAAATGTCGGGGCAGGCGGGGGACGGGGAGTTACAACAAAAAGGCTCCGGGGGACAATGTCAGGGCAGGCGGGGGTCGGGACAGGCGGGGGACCCTCTGGCATAATTATGCTCAAGCTCCCGACTACCGCCGGCCGCTCCATACTCTGTGAACTCCTACTCTTATCCCTGCAACCTCTTCTCATCCTCGCCTCCCTGCAAACAGAGCGCCAGAGCCCCACTTACCCAGAAAGCTCCCAAGTGCCTCAGGCGCTGCTGCTGGCCACCACTGCAACACTGGGCCTCTGGCATAATTGTGTGAGGTAAGCCTCGGGAGGACAATGTCAGGGCAGGCGGGGGACGGGGCAGCCGGGGGACGGGGCGGATGGGGGCCCGGGCTGATGCCAATGTTGGGGCAGGCGGGGGTCGGGGAAGCCTGATTGCTCCCGGACAAGGTCGGGACGGGCTGCTAGCATATATATATATATATATATATACATATATATATACATATATATCCAGGATACCACGTCTTGCTTCCTTCACTCAGGCTTTCCCCCCGAACAGGGAGTCGCAGACACGGACCATCTCGTGCAAATGTTTATTCAGCTCAAGTTAGCGCATGACGTTTCGGCTCTCAGCGAGCCTTGTTCACATGACAGTGTTACACATACTGCTCAGTCTATTTAAAGAGCCCGAGATTGTTTCACATCACATCACGTGTCAGGGCTGAAAAAATGTGTGTAGAAAGGGAAGACATACTTGGGGAAAATATCAGACGCTTCCTATGGTCTTCTTTAAACCTTTCACTTCGTATATCTACATGTTATTGTCACAGTAAATTTCCGTGAAATACTTTTAATTCATTGTGCATTTGGTCTGTTGGGGAAGTATTAATACCATTTATAACAATTCATCATTAGTAAAATACCTTTTGTAAAATCAGAGTAAAATACATGTATAATACAGATGAACAGGGTAACCAGGTTACAGTACTAGGCAATGTAATAAAGTGCGAGTGCATTTTAGTTACTGTGCAAATTACGCAAAAATAGTACTGTTCAAAATTGTAGGGTCTTGATTTCCCCACAATTTTGTGCAAAATGCAAAAATGTGCAAATTAGCAAAATGGTGCAAAAATGCTATTTAAAACCAGACATACCCTTTTGTTTTCTCATTGTATCTGTAATAAATAATTTTAAAATCATTATTTATCCATACATTGTACAACTGCATCTCTGTGTTGTATACTGTAAGACTTCCCCTGCTGGCACCTTCATTTAGAATGTTAAGGTCCATATGGCGTCACATCTCCCCTTCTCACCTCCCCTATAGTGCTCAAACAAACAAATTAAAGTAATATGTGCTTGGCAAATAGTATTTATATATAAATATCGACTATTGGGAAAGTAGGATCCTCCCAGGCTAATTAACTATGTTATGCCCCTAAAGTGTGTTATAAAACTAAATCAAATAGTAGCGATTGCAACATTGTATTTCAGAGAATGCTACAAAGATATCATCAGATATTTCAATTCATTGCTGTCCGGGTGTATCAATTAATGGCAATCCAACAGACTTTCCCCCTCCTCTATGAGTAAGATCATAAGTACATAGCTGTTAATTCCAATGCCAGTATATCCCCCTATATACAGATCATCATTTAGGGTAAGCAGGTATACATATCTTCTGTTACATATAGACCCATAGGTGCCTTGGTATCAAGAAACAAGATATACAGGGTCTCCAATCTTCTCAATTTTAATTCCCTCTCTCCACCTCTTCTGCTAGCCTTAATCGCATCTATCACAAAATATCTAAGTGATGCATTATCACCTTGATGATGATCACGATAGTGTCTAGCGACTGGGTAGGGATTGTCCCCATTGGCGATAGCTCTAAGGTGCTGCAGAATACGTTGATGTATCAGCAGTTTTGTACTGCCTACATATTTCAATAAGCAGGGACATTGGAGAATGTAGATAGCATATTCTATCTTGCAGGTTAAAACCTGCGATATAAGATGTTGCCTGTCACTGAATCCATCCTGGTATGTCTTGGTGTTGATACCATGCTGTCAAGCCTTGCAGGTTTTACATTTATAAAAACCTTTGTTGGTTTGCCACCAGGTTGACTTTAGTATAGGTTCAGGGTCAGTGTCAACTATCTGGTCTTTAAGGGACGGTGCCCTGCTGTAGGTCACATATGCCCTGTTGGGGAGAGTGTTACCTATGATAGGGTCACTTCTTACTACGGGCCAATATTTGTTGATCAATCTATAAATTTCTCGGTGTTGGTTGCTGAACCCCGTAATATTTCTAAAGACACCTGAATCAGTTGCTGTATTGTTGGTCATATTGGAGTCAGTGTTTATTCCCTGTTGTTTTTTTCTGGTCAATAGGGCTTCCCTGGTTACCATCATTGACCTGTTTTTGGCCTGTTCAATTGTTTGTGGGGAGTAGCCTCTTTCAAGAAAACGCTCCGTGCTTTCTCGCTGGGCCCTCTCTAAATCTGTGGGATTACTGCAGATGCGTCTCATCCTCAGCATCTCCCCGTAGGGGATGCGGTAACGAGATGCATCGGATGCGCACTTGCAGCATGTAATATGCTATTCCCAGCTGTAGGTTTGCGATGAATTCTAGTTTCTAATTTTCCATCGATAATGTACAGCTCTGTATCTAGGAAAGTGACTGCATGTTGACTTAGGGTCACTGTGAATCTGAGATTTAGGTTGTTTTGATTGATATTATCAATAAATACCCTTGCTTCTGTCTCACTGCCCCTCCATATCACTAGTAAATCGTCTATGAAACGATACCATGCTGTCACATGAGTTTCCAATGTTTCACTGTGGTCCCTCCTCAGGACCAGTTCCTCCCAAGCCCCCATGTGTAGGCAGGCAAAGCTCGGGGAGAAACTGGCCCCCATAGCAACCCCCCTGCCACTGACGGTACATGAGATTACTGAACATAAAAATATTGTTCGTCAGACAAAATTCCAACATGGTAATAGCATACAATTGTGTTCATTAAACATTGAATCTCGCTCCAATAAGTAATGTTTAACTGCCGCTAAACCTTGGCCATGAGCAATGCTTGTGTATAAGGTCGTTACATCTAGCGCAATAAGCCAATCCCCAGGTTCCACCATCACGTTCCTGATTTCCAACAAAAAGTCACTGGTGTCTTGGACAAAAGAATCAAGCTTCCTAACATACCCCTGTAGGAAGTAGTCTATATATACCGAAGTGTGTTCTAAAAGACTTCCTCTTGCCAAGATAATTGGTCTGCCCGGCGGATGTTTGGGGTCTTTATGTACTTAAGGTATAAAATACATTATTGGGGTGACCGGGTAATCCACTTTCAGGTATTTATATTCTGCATCCGTGATGAGTTTGTCTGCTTTCCATTTTAATAACTTTTGATGGAATTCCTTTTTCCTGGCTGCCATCACCTGGGCATTGATGCGCTCGTAGCAGCTCCTGTCATTTAACTGTGAGAAGGCTTCTTTTTCATATTCAGATTTAGTTAAAAGCACAACATTGCCGCCTTTATCACTTCCTCTTACCACAATGTTAGGTTCCTTGGTTAATCTTTTTACAAGGGCATAATAGCATTGTGAAGTTTCATCATATTTCCTCTTGTTGCTCACCGTATTTCTGTGTAGTTCCTTTAGTTGTCCCACTACACACTCATGAAATATGTCTATTGCATCACTTGGGAGCACCGGGGTAAACGTCGATGGTTGTCTGAACAATGTTTCAGTGGTGACTCTATTGCCCATTTCATCGATGTCTCGTGAATTGTTTATTTCTTGCTGTATTTCGTCATATCCTACTCCCTTAGTCTCCCATAATTCAATTACTGTTTTAGTCCCTTGTGATGCCTCACTCATCATGTCCGTCTGTTCCATCTGAGGTTGTATTTTGTCTTTTTGTTTGTTTTTTAGAGCGTACAGTTTTCGCAGTTTTAATCATCTTACTGCCTTGTAGATGTCACATCTCGTGGCAGTGTAATTAAAGTTGCAGCGAGGGGCAAAAGTTAATCCTAGACTCAATATTTCCTCCTCCTTGATTGACAGCTTAAATTCTGTCAAATTGATCACAGTTCGACTTGTACCATTATTTAGTTTTATTGGGGGGCAGCTCCCTGTCCCCTCCCTCTTCTTTTTCTTTGATAATTTCCTCTGGTTCGCCCTGAGCCTTTGGCGCCTCCTGTAATTTGCCCTCCGTTTGTTTGACCTTGTGCATTTCGGGGTCGCAGAGTTTTGAGCCGCTCCTGACATAAAAAAACTATTTCTTGGCCCGGGGATGGTTTAGGTATTCCCTCCGCCTGCGCCCTGCTGCGGCGTTCCGCGTCTGGCTCAGAGTCAATATCGGTACTAAAATTGGAGTCAGTCGAATCTGTCCCTGTATTCTTCGGACGAGTACTTTTCTGCTTGGATTGGGTTTGGTTTGCTCCTCGTCGTAGTGAATCATATTTTCGTGAGAAAGTAAAGATCTGACCCAACTCATAGTCACTACGATCACGCTGAAACTTTTAAGTCTTCCTTTCAATTATTTTGGTTTCCTCTTTTTTAAGTCTGTCATTCATCGCCTTCATGAGTTTAGCTTTTTCATCTTCATCACCCATGCCTGCTAGTTGCTCATGTATTTCTCCAATCTCCAATAATAATTTGGCCCAATCTATATCCGCATACTTTATAAGGATTTGAACTTGGCGACGTGAGGCATCTAGATTGCACTCGGCCATTCCTTCATGAGCTCCGGGTTGGGGTCCTCATATGTTGGGGCCGTTAAGATACGCAAACCGCGAGGTATGCGGTTAACTTCTATGTATCTTTGCAGAGACTTGGACTCCCACCATTTTGATTGTTCATTGCGGGATTTCTTTTCCAAAGTTTTAAATAATTCCCTCAAAGCTGCATTGCCGCTACTACTGGCTTCATTATCAAGTCTCCCCCGAATGTTAGTAGGGAGAGGTAGACTATCGGAGAACACAGTAGATGCTAGTGTCTCCCTGTCTCCCTGTCCCGAACACTGTCTGCCGCCATACTTGTAATGCTGGTATTTACTTGAAAGGCACTCTATGTTTTTTATCTTAATTTCGAAACAATACACCGAGTGTCAACTCCAAAGCACATAACACTTCTCCCAACACAGTCTGTAGTCGTGCTTACTTGATGTCGAAGCTATTGCTGCCGGTTCCTAACTCGTCCGGTCTGCCACTTGGTGGGCTCCGTCACTTCAAGTTGTCAGCAATTCACGCCTGCAGCCGGTGGGGGTCAAACAGCCTTACTCCTTCCGGAGTGCAAATTGCCTGAGTAAACTCAGGTGGCGGTCCGATAAGGGCGTCGACCAAGATTGAAGAGGGTCCCGTGTGCGGTCGGCTCGGAAACAGTCCGACCTAAATATCCAGGATACCACGTCTTGTTTCCTTCACTCAGGCTTTCCCCCCGAACTGAGGAAATAGAAAATTTTACGTGGCCAGTGTGTCCCCCACTCGCACCCTATCCATGTACCTATGCCCCATGTATGTCCATGTTATCATGTAATTCCCTTCCCATGCCTGTAATAATAATGCCTCTGCATTTCCGTCCAATGTTAGCATGTCAGTTATTAGGCCTTCCATGAATGAAACGTTAATTCTGCATTGAGGCCTATGTTCCCAACGCATTTACATGGTGCACGTTTAAAAGTCGAGATGCAAACGTTTTTGTGGTACAGCCGAGCCAGGACCTGAATTCAGGCTCCGAGCCTTTTCTGACTCTGAAAGCTGCAGTTTAGTTATGTAACCCTGACCTCTCCCTTACTTCCTGCTCAGCCGAGAGGTACCCAGCCTGGCCTGCCAAGACGGTATTTTGCCTACAGTTATCTGCTCAGCTCCACAAAAACACATTCCAGACCAGTGAAAGGGGTAAACATATTCCGCCTGCAGAAAATAGGGCCTAGCCTTTCTGTCTCCATTCAAGTGATTTACAGGACCCGTTTCCATAGAAGGCCCATGGCCCCACGTAATGCACGAAGAAATATATGCACACACTAGCATTTAGTGATGAACAGCCTTTGCTCGAGAGACCTTTACTTCAAACAATACATCCTCCAAACACCAGATATCAGATATGCCAAAGGTGCAGGTCGTTCTGACATCCCAGACTCCCCTACTAGTGCTAAAGTCAGCTCCCCCCAGCTCTCCCCAGTTACACGTCATGACCAGTTTTGCGCGCACAATGTAGGGTAAAGGTTCCTGCTGACCCTGCAGACCTCCTCTATGCATCCACCCACCTATGACACACCTATGACTCGTCAAGTGAACACCCACGTGTACGCCTCCTTACACGCCTTCTTTCACGCCCATGTGTTCTTATCTCTCTCTTTCACTTGCTCCGCCTGGAGCGCTCCGCCTTCTCTATTCAATGCAATTGTATGGTTTCACTATATATAATGTGTTATGTGAATAAAGATTTAGATGACGACCCTTCCTGAACCTTAGTGGTGATGGAACCCGATTCTCCATTAGCTCGAGCTATTGTATTAAAGCCCTTTTGAACCGGACACCACGGACTCTGCCTCTCATTTTATGAGCAATCCTTATTAATGTATAGAAATTATGACAGGGTAATTTATTATTTACCACATTATTCTGGCGCCCGAACAGGGACCAGTCCCTTTCCCCACGCGCCGGCGATGTAGGTGCAGCCCCCTGACCCCTTCTATAGCCGTGACGGACTTCAAGTGTACACGACAGCGGGACTTCCTGCCAACTCCCTCAGGCCCACGGAGGAGACGGAGACTGCGACCAGGCATCCACACGAGGCGGTGAGGATTGCGGACCATCCCGACCAGAGCCCAAGCTGAGAGAGCAAGGTCCGAGGTATCCCGAGGCCCACCTGTTCCGAGGCGCATGCGCAGCAGCAGCAGTACCAGAAGCCGTAGCAGTCCAGTCCAGTATCGAGTTTCCGAGGCCTTCAGTTTTGCTTCCCGGTGAGTACCGTTATTGGGAACGCATAGAGACGGGTTCATTTATTTGAGCCCGGTCAAGACGGGTCTGGGTACACAGATCCGGTAAAGACGTGTCCATTTAGGTGGATGCGGTAAAGACGTGTCTCTTTATGAGACCGGTATGGCTGTACTGTACTAGCAGTGCATAAAGTAAACGAGTTTTTTTCAGGATTGTGTTTTTTTTCTATGTACTAGTTAGGATGTATCTGTTTTTAATGTTTTAATGTCGTGATATGAGTGATTGTTTTCAGTCTATTCTTGTGTTTATTGTGTTTTCGTTCAAGTTAGTTCAAACATGCCACTGTTTCCTAAATTTCGTCAGATAGGGACCAGGAAAGGGATACTCGAAGAGGCAGTTCCCGTCCCACCTAGGGACACTCCTGGCCATTTTATGTACCAGAAGCACGGGCTAGATGCCATACTGTTTTTAGACTTATGGGTAGATTACACGAAGGATCTGGAGGAGAAATATAGATGGCCTGTCTCAGGTACATGGGATGCTGATTGCATCATGAGAGTAGAGGAAGCACTGTGGAAAAAGAAAGCTAGACAATCCCAGAAAGATGCCATAGAGTTGTGGCGTAAAGAAGCGCATAGGAGAACAGAGAACGAAATCCACAAAGCAGAGAGAAGTAGAGAAGCATCAGAAAAAGCCAAAGAAAAAGAGCTAAAGGAAGAAGGTGAACGGGTTAAGGCAGAACAAGTGGATAGACAAAGAAATGCCCTTATTAAAGGCATGTATCCCGTCCTCGCCGAAGGGCTGCCTAAAGTTACCCCGGAAGTACCCAGTAACTTGCCGCCACCACTGATCCCGACAAAAGTCCATAGTCATAAACAGAGAGCAGCGGACATTTTTCTTTCCTCCTATTTAGAAGACGCTGCTCCAGATTATGTTAATGCAGATCCTCCTCCTCCTCCTGTCAACAATCCTAACAATCCTTTTCGCCAACCGCCCGTAGCACAAGATCAACCCGCATCAGTAGTGACACTGACAGTGAAAGACGATTCAAGCCAAGGCGACTCCAGTCAAGGGGCAGCGGGAGGGGGGCCCACTAGAGACATATGGCACACACCACCACCATCACGATCACTACGAGAATTAGCACTACAACGAACGCCAAGAACGACAACAACATCTCTTAGACAAACTGTAACGATCTCCAATTGTATATATGATCCAGTACCAGGTGTGGGCTCTCAATGCTCATATACTCAGTACGTTTAAGACGCGTTGCAGACTATTTGATCACGTTACCAGACATGAAGGAACATTTAGACAGAATATACCACTTCATTAGAACGGGGGAGGGACCAGAAAGTATACATGAGGCCATGGCACATAGAAAGGTGGAGATTCAAGGCATGCTTTTACGATTTTTGATTAATTGTTTGATCCGGGAACAAGATCAGCCAGATAAAGAAGTAACTAAAGGCTTGATCAATTGGAGTGACAACATAGCTGTCGGTAAACATGATACATTGTCAAGGATAGAATGCATGTACAGGAAAATTCGTAAAGAAATTCTGAATTTACACAGGAAATAGTCAGACGAGAAAGAGGACGACTTAGCCACAGATGAGAATGAGCCAGAAACAGAGGAAGTGGATAAAATGAATTACGTAGGTAGAGCAAGACAGTTCAACAGGCCTACAGGCCTAGATTACAGTAAACATTCCCTCCCTCCCATACCAGAGAGATATTCCCTTGAACACCTGTTCCAAGCTACTGAAAATGCACTGAAAAAACGAGTAGGGGGCAGTGAACTTTGTACTATGCATGAACAGGAACTAGCCCGGTCAGCAGTTCAATGGGCCTGTAATTCTAACATATATAATGATGACATAGTGGCGCAAAATTTTTTAAGCCTTCCTCCGGAAGAACAGCGTTTAGCTGGTATTTACATGGTTCAACATCTAATCACATTGTACGAAAGCCAGCATTCTGATCCAGGTCCCTTGTATAAATTACTGGACGATTTACTCCTAGCGAGATGGAGAGGTCTAGGTACCGAGTTAATTAATGTCATTCTAGATCAACGACATAAGTACTTGACTTTTCTGACCCCGCACTTGATTCCTGCCCCACACCGCGTCAGAAAAACTTTCCACATAGACAGACAGAACCCCCTACGAGAGGTACATCCAGTTAGGAATACAGCCAATGAGCTTCAACGAGTATACGTTTACACACCCTTGACGAAAATAGAAATACTGGAAATGAAAAAATTACTGCCCTTTCATGATAAAGACCCGGGGGGGTTCCACCGTGAATTAAAAGACATTCTCCGCATAGGGGATTACACATACGCTGACATCATTAAATTATTGAAAGTACTATTACCAGCAGGCATTTATGAAAAGCTTAAAGAAAAAGACTGGGAGGTGGGAGAGAAAAAGAGCAGTTGGGCAGAATTGAAAGATGAAGATCAAAGACGAGGCCCTGGTGTTGGTCTTGGGGAAAAAGCTAAAGCACTACCTGAACTATTAATACAGGTTTTGCCGAGATTATTGATTACTAAAAAGGAAGATTGGGATGCTATTTCAGCCTGCAAACAGAAACCAGATGAAGACACTAGTGATTTTTATTCCAGATTCGAAAAATGTTTTATTATTAATAGTGGCCTGAAGACAAATAGTGAATCATATCCACATCTTTTTGTGAGCAAATTAGTAGAGAATTCCTTACCCCCGATCAAAAATAGAGTACTGAAGGTTGAGAGTACCTGGCAAGCAAATAGCCCTTCCCAAATGTTGCAAATGTTACAATATCACCAGAACCGAATTAGAGAGGAACAGGAACACGAAAAGAGACGCATGAAAGATACGAAAATGAAAGTACTAGTTGCACAAACAGTACCAGCTGATGGCCATAAAAAGGGTGCGGCACCTGTCAAAGGGAACTGTAATTACTGCAAACAACCAGGTCACTATATAAATGAATGTGCTGTCCTGAAACACAATATAGCTACAGGCAAGACGAAAGAAAGACCGCGTCCTCCTAGACACGATAACATCCCGCAGAACACGCAAACGCCACAGAACATGCAACAGACAGTAGCTGTACCCCAGCCCATTGCTGCCACACAACATGTCACGCAACAAATGTACCAGTATGCACAGTCAGACTACCCAGACTATCAACAGTACTCATGAAACAGCCTAGAGAGGGAGGTTGGCTTGCCCCTTATTGAGGTTCCTGTAGATCAAGAGGGTCCCTATGTACATAGTCGTGTATTGGGAAAAGACAGAACATTTCTGATTGACACAGGGGCGAGCAGAACTACCATCAGTCATGACGAGGTTCCAGGGGCACCCCTCTCAGGCTCACAGAATATTTCCCTGGGATTTTCAGGAAAGCCTATTGTTAACGAAGTGTCAAAGCCAGTTTCCCTAGGAGTCGGTCCATTGTCCCGTACTACAGACCTGTTACTTACTAAGTCATGTCCTGAAAACTTGCTTGGTATAAAGACATTGAAAGAACTAGGAGCAGTGATTTGTTGTTCTTCGGAAGGAGTGAGATTGTTTTTACGTGATTTTAAAGGACATTATGTATTGAGAGATTTTGATCCCAGACTCCAGAATGTACCACAGCATTTATGGGCGCAAGGTCCGACTGATGTAGGTTACATGCACATTACACCACACCGTGTCACTCTCAAGCAAGGAGTTGTACTGCCACGAATCCGACAATACAAGTTACCACCTGATGCTGTAGCAGCATTACTGAAAATTGTTGACGAACTCATTGCACAGGGAGTGGTTGTAGAGACTGACTCCAATGTATGTAATTCTCCTATCATTCCGATTCTTAAACGAACCGACCCAAATGCACCACCAGTCTACAGACTAGTGATTGACCTCCGAGAACTGAACAAATGCATAATACCGCAGTACCCAGTGGTCCCAGACATTTCTTCATTATTGACTGCAATTGATTCCGAAGCGACGTTCTTTACTGTAATAGATCTCAAAAACGCCTTCTTTTGTGTCCCAATCCATCCAGAGAGCCAGTACCTATTCGGATTCTGTTTAAATGGACGCAGCTTCAAATTTACGAGGGCTCCTCAAGGATTCACAGAAAGTCCTAGTATTTACAGTCAAGCATTGAAAAGACAACTAGACAGTATTCACATGCCTACTGACACCGCACTGCTCCAATATGTTGATGATCTTTTGATCACAGCACGAACAGAACGAGACTGTGAACGTGCATCTCTGACAGTCTTATACTTCCTGGCAGACAAGGGGCACAAAGTGTCCCCTTCAAAGTTACAATTCTGTGCCCAGCAAGTGGTGTACCTTGGACACTTGCTGTCCAAGAGGGGTAGACAGCTGACACCAGACCGCATTCAGTTAATCGCACATCTTCCACAGCCCAAGACTCAAAAGGAAGTACGGGCCTTCATTGGCCTCACTTCTTACTGCAGACAATGGATTCCCCAGTACGCATATCTAGCCAAACCACTCATACAGTTGACTATACAGGAGGCAGCGACTTCGACTGTCCTCCCTTGGACTCCAGAACATACACTTGCATTTGATGAATTGAAAAAAGCTTTATGTCAAGCACCAGTTTTAGCGACACCATGTTACAGCAAGCCTTTTACGCTTTTTGTCACTGAACGCGAAGGCACAGCATTATCTGTCCTTACACAAGATCAAGCAGGAAAACACAAGCCTTGTGCTTACTTTTCTAGTACATTGGATCCAGTGGCCCAGGCTCTGCCTGCGTGCCTGAAATCAGTTGCAGCAACAGCCCTTGCAATCAGACAAAGCGATTCCATAGTGTTAGGACATCCCCTGACAGTACAGGTTCCACATGCAGTGGAGGTTCTTTTGAACAGGACTCAGACACAACACCTGACTATAGCAAGACTGACAGGATATGAACTGACATTGTTCCAGCCACACATAGAGATCAGACGATGCAACACCCTGAACCCTGCTACACTCTTGCCCTCAAGCACAACAGACACTGCACCGCATGACTGTGTGGAAGTAATTAATACAGTGACGAAGCCAAGACAAGACTTGACAGACATTGCACTACCCGACCCAGACCTGACACTTTATGTAGATGGTTCATGTATGAGAACAAGCACTGGAGAGTTAGTGGCCGCATATGCAGTGACCACTGATACTGAAGTCATAGAGACACATCGAATTGACACCCTGTCTGCCCAAGCAGCAGAACTCATCGCTCTGACCCAAGCCTGTATACGAGCCAAGAACATGAAAGTAAACATATACACAGATTCACAGTATGCCTTCAGAGTCGTTCACGACTTCGGAGTCCTCTGGCAGGAGAGAGGTTTTCTGACCTCTCATGGGGCCAAAATTCAGCATGGTCCCCTCATTCAGGCTCTGTTAGATGCAATACACTTGCCTACAGCCATAGCTATCATGAAGTGCAGAGCACATACGAAAGTCACTGACACCATTTCCCAGGGTAATGACCTGGCAGATCGAACAGCTAAATGTACAGCCCAGACTCCAACAGACATTCCAACTGACACGACAAAGACAGAAGTACCATCACTGACAAAGTGCATGACAGTCAGGGATCCCTCACAAGACGTACTCGACATTCAGACACATGCCACTCCAGACGAAATCAAGAAATGGACTGAACAAGGAGGGGTCCAAACAGACCAGGGTTGGATGACAAAAGGCAAAGCCACCTGGTTTCTCCCTGATTCCATGGTTCAAGCTATCATAAATACAGCACATAGTCCAGCACACTTAGGAGAAAAAGCCATGTTAGACAGTTTACAGAATATCTGGTTCAACAAGCACCTGCGTGCAGCAGCAAAACAGAAAGTGCGTACCTGCATGATCTGTTGTCAGTTCAATCCAGGCAAAGGCATTCCCGTGGAACAATGTGGATTCCATCCTCCTGACCACCCTTTTGAAGTCCTCCAGATGGATTATATTCAGATGGACAGATGTCGAGGATACAAGTATGTTCTCGTAGTTGTATGTGCCTTATCTAGATGGACAGAAGCGTACCCAGTCCCAGATTACACTGCTGTGACCACTGCCAAGCAGTTGGTCCGAGAATTCTTTCCGCGATATGGCTTGCCCCATGTCGTGTACTCAGATAACGGTCAGCCATTCTCCTCTGAATTAATGAAACAAGTACCTCTTCTGTTAGGGTACCAGTGGAGATTCCATTGCGTACGACACCCAGAGGCAGCAGGTCTCGTAGAGAGACACAATCAGACACTCAAAACCAAGCTAGCGAAGGTCTGCGCAGAAAAAGGCGTGGATTGGATGGTAGCCTTGCCGGTTGCCCTCTTTTACATGCGTATGGTAGCTCATTCCAGAACTGGACTATCCCCGTACGAGGTGGTTTTTGGTAGACCGCCGAATATGTGGGGTACGCCTATGCCAAAAAAGATCACTGATGTTGACAGTAATATGCTGGCAGATTACCTGGCTTCCTTGATGTCTGCACTCCTTTCTTGTCGTTCACAGGTTGCAGCTGCCTTCCCCGACAACACCCAGGTAAAAAACCATTCGATTGTCCCGGGAGACCTGGTGTTTGTCCGAAATTTTGATCGCTCAAGTCCTCTCGAGCCCCGCTGGCGCGCACCAAAGCTGGTTCTACTAACGACGAGGACCGCCGTCAAGGTCGAGGGGAGGAAGGGCTGGCTCCATGCCCACCATGTGAAACGCTTCCATGGACTTGGTTCGGTAAAAGACTCTAAGGACTGCCCTGACATCAGTGACTCTAAACTCCCTTTACTAGAAAAGACTCCACAACAGGAGTATAAACTGAAGCTACAGTCTAGTAAGTCAGACAGAGTTTAATTGTTTAAGTCCCCCTCGGGTGAAGCGGTTAGACAGGTTCCTGACATGTATAAGATCGTAGACCCAAATAGACAGAGAGATAGGCAGAGAGAGATGAAAGATAAATACTGCAAAAACTTACGCAGCAGATGCATAGTAACTCTGATCATTATGTTTTTTCTAAGTATATCGATTATATGTATAAGCTTGACGCTACATGTTTTCTTTCCTCCTCTTGGTTCACACATACATTCTTCCTTCAATGACACTGTAGAGCACACATTCAGTGATCTGCCACCCCATGAATTGTCATATCGACTAGCATTGCGCAACAATACTTTTATTCGTATGTTACACCATTCTCACCAGGCCAGCAATGTAATGAATTGCTGGGTATGTGGCCGACTCCCACCTTATCAGAAAACGAAGGGAGTTCTGCCCCTTTTTCCTTATCCGTTTTCGCACAATGGTTCGTGCGGAGCATAGTTTGCTTTAATGTCATCAACAGAGGACAGAAAGTTCAGAGATTCCCAGAGTGAATGGATTTGGGGGGGGACCTGAATATAGTAATGAATAAGGCATGTTTTCCCGACAAAGATGGTTTTCCCCAAAGGAAAGGAACAGATCTAGAAAATGAAGTGTACGAATTAGGAAACGTTTCCCTTAACTTTATGATTCTAAACGTCCAGTCCGAGACAAATACAGGTTCACCGTTTATAACAGTTTTACCAGTAAAAGGCGAATTATGTGTTAGAAAGAATGTTTCAGTGCACTTAGGACACAGTGATTGTAATACTGTGGTCGAATTTAATGATAAAGGAAAGTCTACTTTCAAAGCCTCCCGCCACTCCTATTTCATTTGCGGTCAGACAGCCTATATACGTCTGCCCTTAGATTGGGGTGGGACGTGTTATATAGCGTTCCTATTACCACCTGTTTTTCTAGCCCCATCCCATTATCATCGAGACTCACGACTAGTACATGTAAGACACAAGAGGGAGACCGATTCCCCGGTTGTCGATCAGACTGAGAGAGCGTTGGAACAATATACAGATTTCAATAAAGGATTCTTTTTCTTCATAGGTCCCGTCCAAAATAGTAAATTGATACGTAGGTTAACAAGAACACTGGAAGCAGTAGTGAATGAGACTACTTCTGCCTTAGGTAACTTGACCGAGGAGCAGTCTGCTATGAGACTTGTTGTTCTTCAGAACCGCCTTGTTCTTGACGTCATCTTGGCAGATAGGGGCGGGGCTTGTAGAGTGATCGGCTCCAGTTGTTGTGTGTTTATTCCTAATAACGCGCCATCAGTGTATGCCGCAATAACGAGGCTCCATAAGATAGCTCACGAGATACACCAGAATCCAGGCACCTGGACTTGGTCCGGTTGGCTCTGGAGTGTGATATCAGCCTGGGGATGGAAAGTATTGTCATTCCTAGGAATAATACTGCTCGTAGTATTCAGTTGCTGTCTCTGTCTGCAATGTGGCCCAGCGATTTGCGGCTTGTGTGCCACTGCCTGTATTCCCCGTCCACGTTCATGTTCCCGTGCACAAATGAAAAAAGACGAGCAAATGATGCTATATGAACAAATAGATGGTCTCATGAATATAGATGTGTCCTGAAGGGCACCGTAGGGGACAAGGAGGGAATGAGGAAATAGAAAATTTTACGTGGCCAGTGTGTCCCCCACTCGCACCCTATCAATGTACCTATGCCCCATGTATGTCCATGCTATCATGTAATTCCCTTCCCATGCCTGTAATAATAATGCCTCTGCATTTCCGTCCAATGTTAGCATGTCAGTTATTAGGCCTTCCATGAATGAAACGTTAATTCTGCATTGAGGCCTATGTTCCCAACGCATTTACATGGTGCACGTTTAAAAGTCGAGATGCACACGTTTTTGTGGTACAGCCGAGCCAGGACCTGAATTCAGGCTCCGAGCCTTTTCTGACTCTGAAAGCTGCAGTTTAGTTATGTAACCCTGACCTCTCCCTTACTTCCTGCTCAGCCGAGAGGTACCCAGCCTGGCCTGCCAAGACGGTATTTTGCCTACAGTTATCTGCTCAGCTCCGCAAAAACACATTCCAGACCAGTGAAAGGGGTAAACATATTCCGCCTGCAGAAAATAGGGCCTAGCCTTTCTGTCTCCATTCAAGTGATTTACAGGACCCGTTTCCATAGAAGGCCCATGGCCCCACGTAATGCACGAAGAAATATATTTCTATTTCTATTTCTATTTCTATGCGGAATTTGTTAAGCGCACGGACACCCAGGGGTTTCATGGCGCTAGAGAAAACAGAAGAGAGATGGAAAATGCGGGGTCAGAAGATGTAGAGATCAGCCGTACGCTTGTTTGAATAGCCAGGTTTTCAGTGCACGTCTGAACTCCATCAGCTTGGACCAGCTCCGGCTGGACAAGGGCAGAGAGTTCCAGGTCTTTGGGGCGAGGTATGCGAAACTGGATCCGCCAAGTCATTTCTTTTTAAAAGTCGGCGCCTTGAGAAGGGATAGGTGGGCAGACCGGAGCTCGCGGGGCGGGATATGTTTGATAATGAGTTGGTTGATGAACCTGGGACTTTTTCCGTGAAGAGCCTTGAAAATTATGCAGCCTGTCTTAAAGGTGATCCGATGGATGATAGGGAGCCAGTGGAGGGAGGCTAGCAGAGGTTTGGCTGACTTCCTACGATTGCTCTTGAAGATTAATCTGGCTGCTTGATTTTGCACGATCTGCAGGCGTTTCGAGACGGTGAGGGGAAGGCCGAGGTAGGTTGAGTTAGAGAAATCTAATCGCGAGAGGACTAGTGCGAGTACTGCCTGGATGAGAGCAGAGTGAGACAGCAGATGAGCGATTTTTTTTATTTTTCTTAGTTGAAAGAAACAGGAGGAGATCACTGTTCCGACCTGGGTTTTCAGAGAGAGATCGGCGCTAAGAGTGACCCCAAGGCTTTTAGCTGTCTGAGAAGGGGATGGGGGTGTGCCCATGGAAGGTGGCCAGAAGTGGGGCCCCCAGCTGAGTGCGCTGTCACAGGGGAGTACTAACTCAGTCTTTCCTGGGTTTAGCTTAAGGTGGTTTCGATCCATCCAGCTCTGGATGTGCAGCATGGTCTTTTGGAATTCCTCGACGGAATCCGGGGAGTTGAGGGGGAATATCAGCTGCAAATCGCCAGCGTAGTTAAAAATGATTACTTTTCTGTTTTTCAAGGAGTGCAGGAGGGGTTTAAGATAGAGATTAAAAAGTAGGGGAGACAGTGAGGAGCCCTGTGGGACACCGCAAGTGGTTGAGAGAGTGGGGGCTGTGAAGTTCTCCAGCTTTACCGCCTGAGATCTATCCGTCAGGAAGGATTTAACCCAAGAGAGGGCCGTGCCACTGAGGCCGGCTTGTTCGACACGGTGTAATAGAATAGTGTGGTCCACCGTGTCGAACGCGGCCGATAGGTCGAGTAGTACGAGGGCCTGATGGATTCCGTTATCGGCATTGGTCCTTAGGGTGTTTTGCACGGCAAGGATCACCGCCTCGGTGGAATGTGCCTGGCGGAATCCTGCTTGGTTGGGTTCGAAATAGTCAGATATTTCGATGAAGTTGGATAAGTGGCTTGTTACATAGGCTTCCAGTAATTTTGCGCAGTAGGGGAGAAGGGAGATGGGGCGATAGTTAGAGAGGTTGGAGGGATCGGCACCTGGTTTTTTTATGAGAGGGACCAGGGTGGCATTTTTAAAGGAGTCGGGTACTGTTCCTTGTGATAGGGAGGTGTTCAGGATGGGGAGTATGCTCTGAGGGAGTATGGTGTAGACCTCTTTCAAAATGTGCGGGGGGCAGGGATCGTTGGGTGAGCCCGATTTTACTCGGTTCATTAATTCCAGTAGTTTGGGTGGGTCAATGGGGGGGAAGTCTTGTAGGGTGTTGGGATTTCTGCAGATGCCCGACTCGTCTGCAGGGTGATTGGTTTGAATGCTGTTTTTTATGTTGTCGATCTTCTCCTTGAAGAAGTTGTTAAGTTGGTTACACAGCGTTTGAGATGCGGTTTGGGAGGGGGCAGTTCTGGTGTCATTGCAAAGGTCGTTGACGACTCTGAAGATTTCCCGTGATTTGTTTTTGGCGTTAGAAATTTTATCTGAGAAGAAGGTGGATTTAGCCAATAAGATTGAGTCCTTGTAATTTTTGCGGGCTGTCTTATACAGTGCTCTGTCAGTGGCTAGGTAGCGGTATATGCACACACTAGCATTTAGTGATGAACAGCCTTTGCTCGAGAGACCTTTACTTCAGACAATACATCCTCCAAACACCAGATATCAGATATGCCAAAGGTGCAGGTCGTTCTGACATCCCAGACTCCCCTACTAGTGCTAAAGTCAGCTCCCCCCAGCTCTCCCCAGTTACACGTCAATTTCACGTCATGACCAGTTTTGCGCGCACAATGTAGGGTAAAGGTTCCTGCTGACCCTGCAGACCTCCTCTATGCATCCACCCACCTATGACAAACCTATGACTCGTCAAGTGAACACCCACGTGTACGCCTCCTTACACGCCTTCTTTCACGCCCATGTGTTCTTATCTCTCTCTTTCACTTGCTCCGCCTGGAGCGCTCCGCCTTCTCTATTCAATGCAATTGTATGGTTTCACTATATATAGTGTGTTATGTGAATAAAGATTTAGATGACGACCCTTCCTGAACCTTAGTGGTGATGGAACCCGATTCTCCATTAGCTCGAGCTATTGTATTAAAGCCCTTTGAACCGGATACCACGGACTCTGCCTCTCATTTTATGAGCAATCCTTATTAATGTATAGAAATTATGACAGGGTAATTTATTATTTACCACAGAACAAGGAGACGCAGACACGGACCATCTCGTGCAAATGTTTATTCAGCTCAAGTTAGCGCATGACGTTTCGGCTCTCAGCGAGCCTTGTTCACATGACAGTGTTACACATACTGCTCAGTCTATTTAAAGAGCCCGAGATTGTTTCACATCAAATCACGTGTCAGGGCTGAAAAAATGTGTGTAGAAAGGGAAGACATACTTGGGGAAAATATCAGACGCTTCCTATGGTCTTCATTAAACCTTTCACTTCGTATATCTACATGTTATTGTCACAGTAAATTTCCATAAAATACTTTTAATTCTTTGTGCATTTGGTCTGTTGGGGAAGTATTAATTCCATTTATAACAATTCATCATTAGTAAAATACCTATATATATATATGTAGACATTAAATTAACTCCTCAATTTCATCCCAATGGCTGGTGGCTATATATATATATATATATATATATATATATATATATATATATATATATATATATATATTCCTCAACGCACTTTCACCAGTCGTTGCTCCACTCGTTACGGTTGCTTCCTCGGCGCGTGGTGAGACGCGCAGTTACACTACCAACTCCGGTCTTTGACTCGCTTCAGACCTGTAGTCGTGCTTACTTGATGTCGAAGCTATTGCTGCCGGTTCCTAACTCGTCCGGTCCGCCACTTGGTGGGCTCCGTCACATCAAATTGTCAGCAATTCACGCCTGCAGCCGGTGGGGGTCAAACAGCCTTACTCCTTCCAGAGTGCAAATTGCCTGAGTAAACTCAGGTGGCGTTCCGATAAGGGCGTCGACCAAGATTGAAGAGGGTCCCGTGTGCGGTCGGCTCGGAAACAGTCCGACCTAAATATCCAGGATACCACGTCTTGCTTCCTTCACTCAGGCTTTCCCCCCGAACAAGGAGACGCAGACACGGACCATCTCGTGCAAATGTTTATTCAGCTCAAGTTAGCGCATGACGTTTCGGCTCTCAGCGAGCCTTGTTCACAAGACAGTGTTACACATACTGCTCAGTCTATTTAAAGAACCCGAGATTGTTTCACATCACATCACGTGTTAGGGCTGAAAAAATGTGTGTAGAAAGGGAAGACATACTTGGGGAAAATATCAGACGCTTCCTATGGTCTTCATTAAACCTTTCACTTCGTATATCTACATGTTATTGTCACAGTAAATTTCCGTAAAATACTTTTAATTCTTTGTGCATTTGGTCTGTTGGGGAAGTATTAATACCATTTATAACAATTCATCATTAGTAAAATACCTATATATATATATATATGTAGACATTAAATTAACTCCTCAATTTCATCCCAATGGCTGGTGGCTATATATATATATATATATATATATATATATATATATATATATATATATATATATATATATATATATATATATATATATATATATATATATATATATATATATATATATATATATATATATTCCTCAACGCACTTTCACCAGTCGTTGCTCCACTCGTTACGGTTGCTTCCTCGGCGCGTGGTGAGACGCGCAGTTACACTCCCAACTCCGGTCTTTGACTCGCTTCAGACCTTTCACTCGAGTGCACTCAAAAAAGCCAATATGCGGGGTTGAGTTCAAGCATTTTCCAATTATTTAATGCAGCGCTTCTGCAGCCAGTTTGACAAACGGGTTTCAGCGTTTCCGCCTTCGTCAGTGTCAACTAAAGCTTTACTCATACTGATTTAAATAAACAAACAAACAATTACCATGTTGATCGACATAGAAAATGTTCCGTGCATTATTTACAAGTGAAAACATAGAAATAGACAGTGGACAAGCTGTGTATTCAGAATAGCGGCGGCCATCTTAGAGGTATTTCTGTCCTCCAGTGCCTAACAGTTGATCACATTAACATCTTAATAAATGAACATTTATCATGTGTTGAGGCACAATAATATGTGAAATTCAATTCCTAGGTCGCTTATTAATGAAAAGAGATCGTCCCTCTCGATAGAATTAATATCGGAAGAGCGACTGTAGGTACCGTTTTAATTAACTTGCAAAAAACGATCCTGTTCCACTGTTAAGAGAAATAAGGCCCTGTATGGGCTAGGGAAGTATAGGTAAGTGAAATAGAGCCCTGTATGGGCTACAGAAGCACAGGTTTTACAGAGGTTTGGGCTTGTTTTCAGAAATTAAACTCTTTTTCGGAGAATATTTGGCTCAGCCATTTTAGGATTTGGAAGTTCGGGAGAGGTATAGTTCTTAACGGCCCACATGAACCCACATTTCTTCTTCGTTGTTCAGACCCAATTGGAAATTGCTTGAACTCAACCCTGCATATTGGCTTTTTTGAGTGCACTCGAGTGAAATGTCTGAAGCGAGTCAAACACCGGAGTTGGGAATATATATATATATATATATATATATATATATATATATATATATATATATATATATATATATATATATATATATATATATATATATATATACCAGTGAAGTCAGGTGCCCAAGGCGAGGTAGGGGTCTCAGGAAGGCGTCTCTGGCTGACGCGAATAGATGCACACACACCACTTCTTCCGAAGAAAACGAGGCAGAGACCCTGGAGGAAACGTTAGGAAGCCTTTTTAATTTTCAAACCAGCGAATGCATTTCGGCAGCACTTCTGCCTTCCTCAGCGCCCAAAGCTTCCAATTCGGTGTGAACGCACGCTGCTGGTAAGTCCCTCCTTTTAGTGTCTTACACTCGCACACCCGCTCCGCCCTCTGTAGTAGTTGTGCACACCTGTGTGGAGTCCCGTGAGTAGAGCAAGACTCCAAATCCCAAAATCCAACGTAATGGACCCTCGGGATCGTGGTGCAACAGGGAAATGCAGGATAAATAAATGTCATTGCGGGGGTGCAAGGAACAGCGTGAGCCCAAATTGAACAGGAGATGACATTTCCTGCTTTGGTGTTAAAAAATTGCAAAGTACTTCCTCCGGTCCTCCGTACTACCTCAGCCACATAGTCCGAGAGTCCAATGAGCAGGGACTGTGTAGGGTTTACACTGCCCAGCATGAGATTAATCTCAAAACTGCCTTTATTTCCCCTCAGAGTTCGTGGCGGACTCCCGACCATCCAACCAACGTTGGCAAACAAAACGAGCAGGTTGACGCGTTTCGAAACCCCTTCTGACGGCAGAATCGAAAACGCCGAGCGCGAGAGAGGAGTCACTGTGCCCCGGCCAAGGGTGCTATCAAACCATGATCAAAAAGGACTAAAAGAAACCGTCATTGTACGCAAGTCACCTACTTCATTACGAAGCTTGGAGAAGTGCCCTGCATTACATGATAAACCAAATCCTTATAAGAAGACGAGTTTTTCTAGAAGACAAGGACTAATTCCCTTGAGGTCCTGAGGAGAATCCCTGCATTGAAGGGGTTTCGAAACGCGTCAACCTGCTTTTCTGTTGTTATATGGCCAATCTTTGTAGTGAATGTTTTTGTATATTAATCAATTTATACATCGGTTAGATGGCCTGTTATATAACAAGTTCAAAAGTTATGTTAAAAGAATATTAGTACCCCACCATTTTGAATAATCTGTTCACATGAACTCTGGTGAGGATACTGATTCCCCTGAAAAACAGTCTAGCATCGTTTAAAAATCACTTCCCCCTCCTTTTTAGGAACTTCTTTTCTTTGCACCACACACTTTTTTCTGACCTTGTGTTTGTTTACCCATCCCTGTGAGTGAGAACTGTTGTATGAGAGTTTTGCACAGAGCAAATGAGAAATTGAATTGTATGAGCGTCACCCCACTTACCTTTCATTTGTCTTCACTTGTTCGTTCTAGTTCACATTTTTCCGAATTTTTTCAAAACAAAACCACTTCCCTCCCTAACATACAAAATCATAAGAAGTCAATAAAATGTGTCTATATATTTTTTCTATATCCTAAAAAAGAAATAAAAATAATTAATTCTAACACACTGTGTATGGTGGTCATGCTACAATTGTTTAATGTCATTGGGCATTGAAAGTTTGCTTACTTATTTCTGCAATACTGGCATTTGTTCTGTTTATATACATAATCAATTCAAATCATTACCCTTGGGGTTAAAACTAGCACCACCAATGTTATCAAAATGCCTAACTGCAGTGGCTGCACACCTCAGCCAGAAGCCTTCTGTTAGTTATTGAATAGGCATTTGTTATGTTTTAGACAACTGACAATGAGGTTCTCACCAGATGGAGACGGCAGGGAACGAGAATCTTGGGAAGAACTGATTGAACCACAAGCTGTGCCCAGTGTAAAATGTCGCTTTTAGATTCAGGCGACTTGGATCCCGGAAGGGGCACTGTCTGTGGTTACACTTTTGTCAAGGTCCACTGCCCGTGTGTGGTACCTATTCCGGTCTTTCACACAGGACCCCGAAGATTGTCACCAACAAAAATGTCCAGACTTGATTGACATATTGCTCCGTTCTGCAATTGTAATAATCAAGCTTGCATGAATATATTTGTTAATCATTGAAGTTGATCGTTTCATGTTTAATCATTATTAAATCACAATAATTGTGTGTTTCATATTGTTGTCCTTTCAAAGAAACACTGTGTAATAGATTAAAATAGCTGAAGGGGTACTATGCCATTCATCGTTGAATGTTTATCCTGAAAGTCTTCTACAAGATCCTGAATATTCATAAAAACTGAAGCTACGGGTCAGGGAGGATCTTCATGACAGGCACAATTGTGCACCCACCTATCTGAAGGCGGCTGGGGGGCAATTGGACCTCACTGGCTATCTGGTTGGTTGTTTTTCTTGGTGTGCTTATCACACACACAGCTGTCTTTGTGAGCTGAATATAGAACGCATTGTTCTGAAATCAGGTGTGTGGATATGAACCATCTACGACATTAGAATAGGCTTTTATTTTCAAATGTGCTGCTATAAACTAATATAGTGCTTAGAAGTAGTTATTGAGGGAGTTTGTGCAATAGAATACATAACAATAATGTTGGAATCTTATATTCTGTTACACTCTTAATAAAAGTACTTGCTACCTTAATGTTTATCTTATTTGCAATACATACTGTGTACTAGATTAGGGGTTTAGGTTTACAAAATATCCTAAAAAGTATATTTCGTTCTTTAGTGATCCTCAAGTGTGTGGATTTGGTGTTTCACTAGCTATCGCTGTCATGCCTGATTGGACTGAGTTGTGTATGGGTTGCAGTCCAACTGGTTTCTGATTCGGGTTGGCACATTGCCTGGGTTCTTTGTGTAAGGAGGCCTAGAAAAATGAATCCTGTGCCTCTATAACATCTAAAGAATGTATCAGCACCAATGGATTAATGTAGATAACACATGTTTTTGTGGTCCCGCAGGCAATAATACATTTTCTTGATAATCCTTGATTTACTATTACCTTTGCCTAGGTGAGCAATAAAAAACTATTAAAGATTATTTGTTATAGCAACTACACATTAAGTTTTAACAGACAGATTGTTTGATAATTACTGTCAGGGTCTTTTTTTCTGTGGTTTGGTGAACTCTGCAATTTGCAGGAATGCTAGTCTAATTTTCCTTGTGTATACATGTTTACAAACCGTATCAAGTTTTTTTGTTTTAAAAACAAAGTTCAATAAATACCCTTGGAAAACCGTCTAATCCTGTTTCTTTTGAACCCATCAATTGCTTCATCTATTACATTGAGAGTCATTTTAGTGTTACGCTATTCTACTTATTTGAATATTTTGGTATTGAGTGTATCTAGATATTTACTGTTTTTTGCTTGGTTAATGTGCCTATCTCCAGCATGTATATGTTCATAAATTGTGTCAAATATAACAGCAGTTTCTTTCTGCTTACTTTCATGAACTGATTGGGTAATCAATAGTTTCTTCTCCTTTTTACCAGATCTGAAAGTAGTTTGCTAATATGTTATAATTTTCATGTTGTTTATTATTGAATTTGTAGTGACATGTGTTGTTGTTTTCAAATAAATTATTTTTGCAGTCCTTAATGCAAAATTGTCATTCATTCGGATGACTCTCATGGTTCCCATGGCAGTCTTTGCTGCAGATTGTAGTATCTCTATTATCAGTTTTCTCCGCCAATTCTGTTCTTTGGAATATACTGTGATTATGCTTCATAGATAGAAATGTAATAAATCTTAATACACATCATGGTAAATGCCATTGAATTTTTCATCTTTTTTTAAATGTTGTATGTAGCCGATAATAATAAATCACACCTTAATCTTGGCTGGCAGTTCATTGGCTGGGCTGTTGCTGCCCTTTAATGATATTTAGGGAGTGCTAATCTGAAGGACTTTTTACAGACATATTGAATAATCATGCTGCAAGATATTCGCTGTACAGACATGGTGGTATGGCTTTTTCTTCGCTTATATGAAAATTTCTAAGTGCCGAAGGGTTGTGAGGGAATGTCAATGGTAATTAAAGCGACAACCAATATCCTTAAAAATGTTAACATTATGTAATCAATGGAATATTTCATACATTGTTTGGACAGGCTAAATTCCACGTCTCAATTCAATGTCAACATAATTATTATAAACTGCTATGTTAGACCTGGAGAATCATTTCCTAGCTATAAGTTGCAAGAAATTGAAGAAGCCAGTGCTATAATATTGGGTAATTACCAACATGACATATTAATTTGTTCTAGTAATTTCAAAACCTGCATTGGCAATAATATAACAACCAATAGGAAACTATAATAGCAAGATGCATGTTGATATATTCCTGTTACACAGATCGGTGCATGTAATAGTGACTAGATAGCTGCTGACATTGTCAGCAGGTTGTATAACATAGAACTAATTAAATTAATCTTTACCAGGCATTCCTCCAATAGTATTGGTTTAAGAAGCTTTCAATATTCTTGGGGTGCAAAAGAGCATCACCCTTCAGTCTGGGTGAGAACTGAAAAACTGAAAGACCGCACCCTGGCAACCTAGTGTGGTGTCTCCCACAAGGTGCATACCCTCTGTGTCCCCAAGTGGGTTACTTAAATCCAAATTTCACAAAACAAATGATCCATGGTAAACCAATTCATGTTTAAGTTATATCTTCTTTTATTAAATTAATTTATTCATGTTCTCTTGCTAAATGTTTTTTCTAATTTTCACAATTAAATAATAATAAAGCCACAACACGTGGTTCAATCAGAAACTTTTATTTTGTTTAGTGATCCTCAATGCAAATTAGAGCTATTGGTCCTTCATCAGAAGGAAACATTCTAAGGAACAGAAGAAAGTAATGCAAGTCAGCAATACAATTAGCATTCACTGTCTTCTCAGAGACCCATCAAAAAGAATTCTGATGTATTTACCCATATTTCAGATGCAATTATATTCTAGAACGATGCTATAATTCCTTGTGGCGTTCATAATCTAAATAGTCAGCAAATATGATCTCGTCCTGTTGTCCATGTCAAAATGAGTAAGGAAAGTTCCACTGACTGATAAGAGGTATGAACTTATAATGAATATAAAATAAAATGATGTGCATGAAAAATCCAAAAACTTAAATGCCTGAACCATCCGCCCAATACAGAACTAAGACATATGAATGGTTGCAGCTGATTAGATAAGTTACTGGGAGCAACTTGGCCTTAGGAGTGGATATGAGGCTATCACAGATTATACCTTTATTACGTGTGAGCTGGTTAATCAATTTAAAGCTATCCACAACACAAATGGAACAGTAGTCTTCACCAGCTGAAAGGCATACGGTAATTGTGGGGTATTGGATGTGGTGTACTTGAGTACAAAAAAAATAAAGAAATGGATAGTGGAAGCAAAATGCCCCCATTATAAGTTGCAATTCTTTGACCAAGAAGTCTATATTCAGCAGTGCCCCCTACTGCAATTCATTCGTACAGAGGGAATAAACAACTCTGATGGTACAATCTAAAACTAAAACACAAAGAACAAAGACTTAAAGGTTTCATTAAAGAAAATGATGAGCTGTATTTCACATCACGATGGACAACAATGATGGAAATGATCATACTTGGTAAGGAACAGGAGTTTTGACCTGCACTGAAGATAATAAAAGGTAAGTGAAGAGAAGGTAAGAGAAACAGTTTGAGCTGCATGTCCTTTCTCAAACAACATATGGAAAACATATTTACTTGCCTACACAGAGAAACTGACACAAAGTAAACACAGAAGTATAGAGCTTCCAATTTCTAAACAGAAAAAGGGATAGCCCAGTGAATAAATGGAAGTAAGTTCTTTAATGTAATAGGCCATTATGGACGGAGCAGTAATGCTCTAAAAGTGTATTTGCAAATGTGGGTGCGGTACTTGCTGCCATTGTATGAGTATTATAGCAAATGCTGATAACATTGTCTTATTTGATACTCCGACTCACAATCTGCCCTCAATGTAATTTTAACATACACTGTTTGTTAATAACACACTTGCCATAAATAGAATCAAAATTAAAATATTTCATTGATTACACTTCTAATATGTGGCACAGCAAATTGAAGAATGTTAAACACTCTAGGCACCAACATTTTGGGTTGATGAACTGCTGAAGTGTAAATTAGCAGGAATGCTCATAGCCTTAAAAGCTGGGAAACTACAAAAATATGCTATGGTAACCTTTACTTTCTCTCCTTATTAAACATTGGAAGCAAATGTAGTGCCACTGGTAACTGTGCTACCCCTGTAGAGCTGATCATGGTGGAATTAAAAGTATTGTCTGCTTGGACATATGCTTCTATATGATTTCGTGTCCTGTTCTCAAAGGGTTTGACTCATACCCTACTGACTTAAATCGATGACAAACTATTATCAAGCTGAATATCATAAAGGTATATCTGTCTCATTTTGCAGAGTGAATCCAGATATTATAATGTACCGGTGCTCTCAGTGATCACAATATTTCTGTTAATCAATTACAGAACATGGTTACACACACAATAAAAAATGTGTTTGATGAGAAAGTGTTATGAGACAACTGTATTCAGTTTGTATGTCCCAATGTACTGCACCTTTCTCCGAAAAAAATACTTCTGAATAATTCTCAGTATTGTATTGTAACATGTCAATTATCAGTTTGATTCAATAATAATTTGACGGCTCTCAAATATTTTTTTATGGCATTTCTTAATTTGTTTGCAGTTTTAGGTTTATATTTGAAAAGAAAAATATACCAGATTTTAGTTCTTATCTCATCATCCACCGTTTAAATCTTTTACAATCTGTATTAAAAACAGTGGATGCAGGAGCAAATAATGAATATTATTTTAAAGTATTGATGAATACTGATGCAGAGGAGGGTATAAATTAAATGTGTTAATTTTGGGATAACAGTAACTTTCAGCGATATCTGCATACAGTTTTTCTGAATGGTTTCTATTGATAAAACACTTTCTTTTGATCATATTTAGATACATTTTTTATGTGAGCTTTAAAGGTAGGGTCAGATAGAACTGATTTGTTTAAACACCATCGAAAATCCATGGATCAGAATTTTAGAGACATTTTAGAAGTGTCCATATCTGGAGCACTTTTTTGTTCTCAAAGTTTTATATAGCGTGAACTTGACCCGAAACTGGTATCAGAGCGCTTTACATAACACCAGTTGCATTACATGAGGACACAATCATTTTTGTTAGGCATGGGGAGATTAAGTGATTTGCCCAGAATCACAGGATGTTCAGCGTCCTTGCTGAGACGTGAACCCAGTTCCCCAGATTCGAGGTCGACCGCCCTGGACGTTAGGCCAACTCCTCTGGGTCTATCTTACTCTTTTCTCTTTTTCCTGGTGTGTGGTTCGAAGCTCCTGGCAGCTACTTATCAGCGCCACTGGAGCCAAGTATTTTATTTTTATTTTTTAAGTGGATAATAAGTAAGCCTGCCTTATAGTCTAGTATCTATTTGTATTACATACATAATCAAGGCTCAATTCCACACCATTTGAGTTTTTTCATGAAAATGAAATGTATCTATATTGAATGCTTACTTGCTTTCATTAATGTCCTTTTTTTGTTTGATGTGAAAAACAGTCAGTTGACAAACGGCCCTTAATTATAGTCCTTTGTTTATATCTGCCGTAGAAAAAAGGACTATAATGTAGGGGCTACAGCCCCTGACCTTCATTTCACATAGAAACAAAATAGAACTGTAATGAAGGCACAGGAGCCTTCAACGTAGTCCTCCTTTTGTATTGTATCTGTCTGGTTTTAATGTGCTAACACTGGTTTGCATGCCGTAGCACATTAAACTAGTTTACTGGCTTTGCCAATGCTTCTTTGCAATTGAGGTTTTTCCCCAGATAGATGTTTCAGTTATTTTAGAGTATCCTTATTGGCTTGCCATCTTTTTTGCCCTTATTGTTTCTCCTTCCTTTGGACTCCCAACTCTCCCGATCTGTTTTGTTTCCTCCTCTTTTCTCTTTAATTGTTTTCCTGTTGAGACCTAGCTGTTTGGCTGATGCCCGGTGGAGCTACCCGATAGCTAAAGAGGAGATGGGCTGTGGACTTCATCCTCGGCCGTCACCTACCCAGCCGAACTTTGGGCAGACTCTCCTTCGTCTCTCCATCCTATCTACTCTTACACCTTACCCCTCCCCCATACCCTTCTAATGCTCCATTTATATCGTCTTCTACTTTCTTAAAAGTTTTTTTCTAGTAACTGATGTAAAGTGTAAATTATGTAATTTTGTAATTCCTGTGGAACCTTAGGTAAAGCGATCTGATACCTCCGGGTCTAGCTAGCGCTATATAAAACTCTCAAAATAAAATTAAAAAAAATTGGCGCTCACACTTTCGAACCTCAAGGTGGTCATAGAATTTCATGGAGTACATTAAGTGCCCATCTTACGAAACTAAACAATATGTCCAAGTGGCAATTATATAGTAAATCCATAAGTGAGACAAGTAAAAGCTATATGAAGCTAGTGCATTAAGGGCCTCATTTATGAGAAGTTTTCATCACGTTTGCACCATGCAACAAGGTACATGCGTGATGCAAACCTCTAAGTCAGATTTTTGAACCCACGCAAAGCCATTTTGCGTGACTCTGAGTGGCTTAACAAATCTCAAATAACGCAACACAGCGCAAATTGCTATGTTGTGTTACTCTGCCCTGGGTAGGCGTTCCATGAGCATTGCGTGGGTGCTTCCATACATCTCCAATGGATTTTGACCCAGAGCTAGATTTACAAGAACTTGTAACCCGAGGGATGCGCCAAAAATGTACAACTTCCCTGGGGAGGTGTAACAAGGTGAAATATCTCTTTTTCTCCTCTTTTTCTGCACAAAACCAGGATTTGTTTTGTGCAGGATGTTTCCTCTTCCTGCACAAATACAATCCTGGATACAGTTGTAGAAGGGTGTCTTCATTGTAGCTAAGCTGCCAAAAGGGCGCCAGTGCAAGGGAAAGGACAGGAATACTGTATTACCTTAAATATGGTGCATTCCTGCCCTTTCCCTGTCACTCAGCAAGAGCATCAATATCATCTGCGCTATCAATGTTGAGGTACAGCTGCACATAGCCCACATATTGCGTAATGTCAGTACCAACCTAGCTTGGAGAATATCTTATCCAGTGGTACAACATACAAGTTAAATATAGGTGGACTAGTATAGATCCTTATGGTACATCAAATATGCCTTCTTCAACCAGTTTGATCCTGTGCTTACTATGCGCATACTATTGCACATCATATCGTGGGAAGTGGTGTGTTTAATAGTAATGAAAGCTGTTTATAGGCCAAGGAGTAATAGTATCAGTGTTAGTTATAATTAAAGATCTGTTAGGGCTCATCTATGACCTTGAGCATGGGGAGGTCTGTGCTATGACCAGATCTAGATTTAGACTGCTGGAGTCCCAGTAACTGTTTTCAATGTATATTTGGTAGCTACACATTTCTCTAGGCCTTTAGCCAGGAAGGGTAGCCATGTACCAGGTATGTCGTTTTCAAGGTTGCCAGGATCAATATTAGATTATTTACAATAGAGGGCAAGCATGGCCCACTATTAGGACATCTGGAAAAGTGCCATGTGCAAGAGTGGAATTTATGATTTCTATTCATACTGGCAGGATACCATCTTCCTGTTCCTTGGCAAGGACAGTTGTCAGTGGGTCAACAAAGTAGGGCAAAGTCTCCGTGCTTACAATGACTTTTTCAAGTGAAGCCTTTAATAGATTTCTTTCCTTTTGTAGAGATGTGAATTTGGAAGAAAGAGGGATTTTCTCCATTTCCTAAGATGAACATATCGAATATTCCTCTGATTCTAACTTCCTTGTTAGACTGTGTGATGATCTTTTGAGTAATTGCACTTACCTTGACTGTAATAAAATTATTCAATGTGGGTTGTGTTGTATCATTGTATTGCTTTATAAGTTCAGGGGTCACAGCTGGGCTATTCAGTATGAGGGCTTAGATTATAGAGTTCCATTTTTAATGATTGGTGTTCTTTACATTTCTGTTAAGTACCTTCTAATGGTTAGCTTGCCAGAGAAGGCGAAAGATCAAGACTGTTGAATAGGCCTTACATCTACATTAAGTATTATTAAAACTATTTAACCCCTTCACTGCGGCGGCTCTTCCGCCGCAGTGCTAAGGGGGAGGGCGGCTGAGCGGCGGGCGCATGCTGGTGACGGAACCGCTCCGTCACCAGCGTCGGTTGCGCTGTGCTCATGACGGAGCGGTTCCGTCATGGCCCCGCCCGCTCAATAGAACGAGCCGCGCAGGCAGGGCCATGACGGAACCGCTCCGTCATCAGCACAGCGCCACCGCAGCTGATGACTGAGCGGTTCAGTCATCAGCAGGGGAGGGGTTAAAACGTGTCTTCCTTATACTTATTTAGAATGTATCTAACTATAATAAAATGTATAGACTTTTGAAATATCCTTAATATTTTCTATATCTAACTGTATATATCTTGTAAAGAAACAACTTTATTTTTATTATCACTTAATCCATTTCTATTTTTCCTACTTTAAAATACTCTTAATATTTGAATGTAATACATCTTTACCTTTTCTTTAATGTAAATCAATTGTTATAAAGGTATTTGTTCCAAAAAATATAGCTTCATTTTGCTTTACAAATCTGACTGAATTACAATGAATACAACTCTGAAAAAACACACGGGCCTCCTGTAGAAAGGATAATACCCTAACAAGGAAAAAACTTTTTTGGAAAACAAATTTGCACTGGGCGCAGTGCACAATAATAAACTGCGTAGCAATTAGACCTTAGATCAGTGATTGCATTTTGCAACCAATACTGCTGTTATATAAAAATATATTTTTCTTTTTTATTTCACTTCTTTTTTCTTTTTATAAATTATTTCAAATATTAGAAAAAACATACATACATATAACCAATGATTCTTTTCATAAAATACACAATCTAGATCCTTCTATATACACATTTGAACCACACGTTATGACACTGTATGTTATACCATAAAAGGTATAAATGCCCTCAGCTGGTAAACAAAAACAGTCACAGATGATCTAGCACAATATATCTAAATATTGTTCAAGTAGACACAAAATATATGTCAATATCAGATGCACTGATCACAGTTGTTAATTGCCAGATACCACATATGTTCTGATTTTCAGAAAACACTGGATACAGTTCTTTGCTACCACCAACGCGTTTCGGCAAAAGCCTTCTTCAGGGTTTTCATAGCAGTGGCTTACTAGAATGGAAAATTCATAGAAGATGTTTTCTTTACCTGGAATGATAGCTATGACAATCTGCTCCAGTTTGTTGACTGGATAAGTTTGTGTGATGATAATATACATTTCACATATAACTTCAGTCCAGAACAAGTTGAATATCTGGATGTGCAAATCAAATGTAGTATGGGGGTCCTGATGGTTGACTTATTTGTTAAGACAACTGCCAGGAACACCCTACTACACTATGATAGTTATCATCCTGCAATCCCAAAAAATAGTGTCCCCTTTGGATAATTTTTGCACCTAAGGCGCAATTGTACTAACATTTGTGATTATGACTTCAAAGCAGAGGATATGAAGAGGAAGTTCCTGGCTAGGGGCTATCCTAGAAAGTTTGTCAGAGATTCCTATAAAAGTTCTCGGTTTTTTGACGGTCAGCATTTGCTAAAGAGTGCCAAAGTAGAGCAGGAGCCCTCTCTCATCTTCATCACTCGACACTCTATGCTAAATGAGAGGATACGACAGGCAGTATACTCTAGCTGGCAGATTTTAAATGCAGACACACCCAATAAAGAGAAGATTGCTAAACCTATGTTCATGTACAAGCGTAATAAAAAACTAAAAGACCATGTGGTGTACTCCCGTATGAATACGAGAAGCACACCAAAACAAATGAGTATCACTGGACTACAACCTGTGGTAGGCACTTTTAAATGTGTGAATTGTTAATCATGTGCTACAGCTATAGAAGCCTCCACACTACATTTCAATGGGCAAGGGATAACATCAACTGCAAGACATCAAATGTTATTTATTTGATAATCTGCCCATGTGAATTGGGATACGTGGGTGAGACTGGCAGATCACTGAATGTAAGGCTCATGGAGCATAGGTCTGCAATTAGGACGAAAAAAACAGCAGCCCCCATAGTCAGCCACTATTTGGAGAAAAAACATGCACCTGAGGACATGCATTGGTACATATTAGACAGAATTTGTCCGAAAGAATCTATTTGGAAATGGAGAGAAGTGTATTGGATCTTTATTTTGAGTACTGCAGTAAAAGGCTTGAACCTTGAAATACCTTGGGATCAGGCCATTAAGTAGAACTAGTCTTGCTAAACCATTCAGTTAAAGTATAAAATACCAATAAAATGGAGGTACTTTAGCGGGACCTGTGTCTCGTACTAAGGAGTGTATAATATTTCTATCCAGTCAGCAAATAAAACATCTTGATAATATGGATAATCTCCCTAATTTCTGACCTTCGGATCAATTGATATAACATAGTTACTGCAGAGCAGCCTGAATCCAGGGTTTTGCAGGTTTGATCCTATGCCCCACATATGTCATGCTTGTGTAAGCATTATATTCATATGACATGTTTGTGTAGGCATTATATACATATCACGTTTGAACTAGGGATAATACGTAAATATAGTGTTTTATTATAACAGCTAAATAGTTAGCATTAAGTTTGTTAGCGTCATCCAAATCTCTTTAACATCAACCAGATTTACGTCATGAAAAATCTGTGACTAAAATTTATACGGATAAAAATGTATAGTGAGCTATTAACTGTATAACTTCACCTTTAAAGTTTGGTTTCAGTCATTAGCTAAAATACATAATCATTAGTATAAAGATTGTTAATGGAAATAAGTATTCTATTGAAAGCCAGCACATAAAATATGGCGGATTAACTAACATAGCATTTTATACTAAGACGCACATTAGTGTTATCATTGTGTAACGTATACATGATTTGTCAGTTTAAAGTTTGGTTTCAGTCATTAGCCAAAACAAACAGTTCCTGGTAAAGATATTATCGCTGGAAATAAGTATTTCATTGAAAGCCAGCACATACAATATTGCGTAACACATATTCGCTCTGCCAGTTTAAAGTTTAGTTTCAGTCATTAGCTAAACAAAACACAATTATTAGTATAGATAATATCGCTGGAAATAAGTATTTCAGTGAAAGCCAGCACATACAATATGGCGAATCCACTAGCATATTGTATTTTACTAAGGCGCACATTAGTGTCGTCATCGCGTAACATATACACGCTACGTCAGGCTATTTTAATGGAGAAACTAGCCGACCCTAGTTTGCATGCCAAAATATCGTCGGATGGATCTGGAGTGTGTAAGAAACTAGGAAGGTAAGAGAGCTATTTACTCTGAGCCTGTTTGCTGATCATTTAAATGAATATTTCACAATTTGCTGGCTGTCAGGCATAAGTTACGCGTTAATATCTTTTTTAAGAAGTTAGTGATTCAAAACTTGAATTGGCGACTTTTACGTAACGTCTTTATAATACTGTGCAAGCATAGTGAGGCTCTGTTTTTGAACATCCTCATATGCTGCTATCTTTAAGGACTATACTGTATGATCTATAACCATCAGTTTATTACCCCTATTTTGCAGCGTGGTAAATTGTTGACAGGATACTTATTTACCATGCTATACCCGAAGAGAAGAAAGATCACAACGCATTTGTGAAAAACATCAGCTCATCGCCTATGTTTTGCAATTGGTGAATTTTTAACAATCAAGCACTACATATCGTATGAATTAAAATCGTCTGCTTATTACCCCTATTTTGCAACGTGGTAACTTGTTAAGCAATCTGGGAGGGTCATACTGCAAATAGAGAAATGCATTGTGTTACGCTACTCATAACTATTGTATAATGTATTCATAACTAATGTATAATGTCCGATTGTTGTAGAATAAATTGAGAGTTGATACGCAGTTAAGAATGTAAGAAAACTTGATGAATGTTAGACCTAGGGCTGGACTACGGAAGGGAATGTCCTTAGAACTTGACACACTTTTGACATATCCTTGAGATATAGTGTTATATAAAGCTAGCCAAGGCCGTGATCGCCTAGTAAGGTGGCCGCGTCTGAACGTTAAGGATAAAAGAGAAGTAAAATATGGGATTGACATATAGCTGTATCGATTAGTTCCATCTCTTTCCTTTTCCACTAGGAAATATCATGCTTTATTTCTACGTATTCTAAAGGCTCAAAGACATTGAAAATTAGAACATCATCCTGCGAACATTGATTGATTCTAGTTGTCGAGGTTAGTATATTCTTTGCCATGTAGATTTAGATATTTAGGAGAGATATTCAAATAAGCTATGAGAATTATGGAATCTAATATAGTACAATGTATTATTATTTCAGCTATATAAAATATTGATTAAGTATCTGGATGTAACCACTTTATTCACCAAGCGGTTTTTGTGATAATCCTAGAGGTGAGTATCTTGTCTGTCCTCCCACAAGCTTTTTTCAGTATAGTTAGATACTGAAAATGATAAGATTTTAGAGCAATAAGTAGATATTAGTTAATAGGGATTAATTTATCATTCCAGCATTATATATTCATCAAATTCTACGATCCAATTCACTTGACTTTATGTTGAATCCCATGTTGGACTATAAGTAATTAAAGGACATAGTCAAGATAGATTGGGTAGGTAACTATTAGGTGTAATGATTAGTATTCCATATATAGAAAAAGAAGCTAATACGTATTATTTGAGGATTGCAGTAACAACTCTTTATTCATTGAGTTTGTGTACAGTGAACCTCTTGATCCAGTATATATACATAATGAAATGAGGAAAGTGATCAAAATAGATCAGGTGAGGAGCTATTAGATGTCACCATATGTACATAAATTTTATAATAAAGATGTTGGATTTCATCAGGTAATAAAATGGAGTATATTTATAGATAGAAACATACCTCCTTGCCCTATAAATTCCAGCATATTGGAGCAGAGGTAAAATGAGAAACCTAGAAAAATAAGACCCCGTGATATAATCAAATTACCAAGAGCCTTAAAAGATGACTGAAAATATGAGTAATAAATAAATCTAGTTAACAAGACTAGAATCTATGTATATATGATGGTTGACATTTATGTCACACATATAAACCCAAATAGTAAAAAATAAATAGGAGATGAGAATAATATTAGTATAGCAAGAATTTTTTGGACAAATAACATCACATTAGGGGTGCTACAAGAGATTGTGTGTTATGTGTTCACAAGTTTTGCATTAGTAAATACTGTTGCATTTTGCAGCGGAACTCGAACCTTTGGGCCATGTTGAGCATTTATATAGGGAAGGATGATAGTCTGTATAGAGACATCTTGATGTTATTATTGTAGTTTGAAGTTGGATCATAGACCAGTAAAGGATTTTGCAAAATAATCTGAAATAAAATATTTTTCCATTTTAGTAAACCACTGGTATGTAAACCCTGAAGAAGGCTTTTGCCGAAACACGTTGGTGGTAGCAAAGAACTGTAATCAGTGTTACAGTCATGTTGTGCAATATATTATAACCACATGAAAACAGTATAAAGTAGTGCAAAGATGTTGCTATAAAAACAAACATATGGTACTCTCAAAATCCGAAAGAGACGTTGTTCCAATAGCACCAGTTCTAAAATCCCTGCGAGAGTGGCTATTAAAATTATCTAAAAATTGCTATCAACATCAGATAGTGCCGGGATAATTAATAAAATACATAAACAAGTTGGAATCCAGTGTGACACAAGGATACCTAATTGGCCAGGCTCTATACTTTCAGAGGTAGTAAGGTAACCCAGTTCACTGCAGTTATCATAATTTAGGATGAGGACTGGGGCAAAGCTTTATTCCGCTTGTACCAAACATTTAAAAGCAATCGCCTCACAGCAAATTCTATGGCGCCTGAGGTATCTGTTTTAGTATCCTGTAAGCTACTATATAACGGGAGGTCCCCAAATTCAGACATACCAGACTATCCATTTGTGATGGATATCAAGGTACCCTGAACAGAAGAACAAAATATGCTCCTCCGTTTCGGAATCCATGCCACAAGCAGGGCACAAACTTGAGGTCAGTCCATTACTCCGCCTTTTAGTGAGCGCTTTGAATGGTAAATTACCCAGTCTAAAGGCAAGCTTTTAGCAAAGGGAGGTGCAATGGTATCTAAAAACGATTCAAATTGCAGAGTAATCTTGGTCTTAAGGTACTGGTTGGATTAATACCCATTATTCCTATCCAGAACATAATGCCCAGTAACAAGCCTTTAAAATTGCAGCTTCAGCTTTATAAATACTTCCTGGTTGTTCCTACAATTTGGTTAAACCGAGCTTGTCAAACCAACTTGTTACAAACTTTAGCCAGGGTTCTTGCAACAAATGTATATTGCTCAATAATCCCTTTAGAGAATCCCTATAACTGATTTGGTCTGGAGAAGACCGTAGTCATACCCAATAAACTAAAGGCTTCAATTTCGCCAGATCAGGGATTCTTTTAAGACCAGTATCAAAACATAAAGTGAACAAGAAGAGTACTAGAAGGGACTGAAATGAGAGTTCTCACAAAATTGTTCTCAACAACAATTAGCTTATGCATAACTTCATTACCAAACAATCCTGCTCCACATTAGACTTCAAGGGCAGGATAGATGGAGTGAGAGCTGGTTTTAGAGTGCATTCGTACAGTAGCTTTGGACCTGTGTTGAATGAGTAGAAGACTCTTGTTGAGTTGGGGCCCCACTTCAACTTCTCAGATCATTTTACCCCAAATAATCAAAGCAATGGACCCATCACCATATCACCTCTACACCCACCCTCACAACACAATTTCTGTTTCGTCTAGCCCCAGACACCATAAAGTTTGTTTTTAATGCATTCAGTTCAAGGGCCCTTGTATTACAAAACCCAATAAATTGGTCAATTAAGTTTTGGAGACCCACATGTGTCTTGAAATAAGTAGTGAATCATCTGCAAATAATAAGATTGGAATGTTATTTCTGTGTAAAGTTGTTCAATCATTCAGACATAGCAATAGATCTTTGGCCATATCATTTATGTAAAGGGAAAACAAAGTAGGTGCTAAAACGTACCCCTGTTGAACACCTCACAACATTGGGATGCGATCAGTGAGTACTCCCTTTTCTCCCCAACAGACCTGTGCATAACTGTATTAATGCAGTCTGGTATTAAGATTGATCAAGTTTACAGGTACACCCATTTCACCTAACACACTTCATAGTTTGTCTCGATCAAATGCACCTCATAAGTCTACAAAGGCTACATACAGATTTTCCTTTTTAAGCAACATGTATGTCCAATGCAAGATTGCGAATCTGGAAACCTGATCAAGTGTGCTGGTTTTTTCATGAAAACTGGCTTGGTGAGGTGACAATTTATCATGTTCATCTGCCCAATTTAACAGTTTGTGAAGGACCTGCCTGGCTAAAACTTTCTGCAGGTTATTTATAAGACTATTACGCCTGTAATTCGATGAATTGCCAGTGTCTCCCTTCTTATAAATTGGAATAATTTCGGCTCCTCTCCAGGATTCATGGATTTCCCCTACATCCACAATTGCATTCGATAGAAGTTTAATATAACCGGACCGAATTTGGGGCTCAGATTTGTACAAGCCTCCAGATAACATTTCAGGGCCAGGTGCCTTAGCTAGTTTAAGACAGTTGATAGTTGTGAGGGTGTCAGATAAACTGAAGCTAACTCTACTGACCTCTTGTATATTTACATTAGTGAAAACTATAATAGAAGTTCCGGAACTTGGACACAGCAGCATAATCCCTGTCAGCTGGGGCTTACAGAGATAAAAACGTGAAATCCAATTTTCAGGCTGAATATCATGATGAAAACAGTTCATACTATCTAAGCAACCATGTGAGATTATTTACCAAAAAGCTTTGTTATTAATTGACTCAGCATCACATAACAAATCATGCCAATGTATTTCATCCCAATCATTGTTGTCTTACGCAAGTGCCATTTTATTATCATGTCTGTCTACTACAGTCTCCTAGCGTGAAACTACAACAAAAGCATCCCTATGTAAAAAGGTTGTCAAGGAATTGTGATCACTATCCGCACAATAGACAACCTTCATATTGCCAATAATTGGCCATAAACTTACGTCAACGAGCACATAATCAATAATACTCTTATATGAGCCCCTTCTGAAGGTAGGTGCCATTTCTTAGATGAAGCGAGTACGGCTATTAGGCCCTGGCCGACTACAATTGAAGCTAACTGGAGGGCTATATTTGAGAAGTAACTCAGGGGCATATTCACAAGGAAAGTGGCGAAGCGTGTTGTTAAGTCAAGAAGGCTAACAACACACTCCGTCACTTTAGAAACACAGGGCAGCACCATATTTACAAGAAATATGGTGCAACCCTGTGTTTCCTCCTGCGCTGGCTCTGAATTTAGCAACCTCGCACCAATTCAGGCATCCTTGCACCATACTGCAAGGGTGTCTACTTTGAGGGGAGTGATTGTTTATGTGCAGGAAGGTTGCCCTTCCTGCACATAAACATCTGACATGGCGATTTGAAACTTCTTTGTGCCCTGCTTAATGCGCACACATAGAAGTTGCAAAATGTCTTTTTTTTATTTATTATTATTGTTTATGTGAAGGAAGGGACAACTTCCTGCTTACAAACACTCAAAGGTGTTTTGCTGTTTCTATGTGTAATGCACAATGCAGCACACATGGAAACATCAAAAACGAGGAGAAATTAAACATTTCTCCTCATTTCGCCAGGGTAAGACCAGTTTTTCCCTGGTCTTAATTTTGGCGCTGCCCCATGTTTACGCCACCCTTGTAAATATGTGGCGGGGCAAACTCAATGGATGTTGCTGTGGAACGCCCTCAGCAACACCCACTGCCCTCCCCTTTCATGCTAAGTATAGTGTGAAAGGGTGACTTATTTATAAGGCAGCGTTAAGCCATGTTAAGTGGCTTAACGATGGCTTGTAAATATGCCCCTCAATGGGTGGCGATAGGGGCTTGTAACCATGCCCCTCAATGGCCATCAAGAGCGGTATGCTCCACTGTTCGTCCTCCATTTCAATCAAAGCACTAATATATGGTGAAGGGTCAATAGGAATATTAAAGTCTTCAGTCATAATGACTTTAGCCTGTTTTTGGTGCAGATCAATGAGCTCATCAAGACGTACAGGACATATAAGCCAGTATTACCAGGAGCAGATCTCACATAGGCATTTTATAGGACTATTTTCAACCCAGAAGGAAACCTAAGACTGATCCCCATTACATCTACTGAGTCAACCTTCAGTAATGTGTGGGTGCAGGAAACAGAATTTTAATGAGAATCAATAAACCTCCTACAGTCCGCCCAAATTTCCCAGTTGGTCTGGCTTCCACGTTGTAAGACGTGAAGCCATTGATATACACCTTGTCTAGTGCCCAGGCCTATTTGAATGCACCAATATCGAATTTACCTACATAGGAGCCCCACTCAGTGTCGCATAATTCACATCTTATGCCTGCCAAATTCCAAGATGTCACAGAAAGGCCTGCTTTTGCAGGGGTACTAGCTTTTTGCGGGATAACTCCTATTCTTTGCTCAATCTGCAAACTTTCTGTACACAATCCCATTCTAACCCCGCCCAAGCAGCCTAAATTGAGGTCTCCCGCCCCCCAATGTCATAAGATTAGTACTTTCACACTCAACCAATGGGCCTACCCGCTCAATGGTTCTTTTTCCTTCACTCTCAAGCAATAGGAGTTTGTCAATCCGGTGTCCCAGTCAGTCATTTAGGTTTAGAATCGACACCTCCATTCCCAGGTTTTTTCCCGATACCAATGTTTAATATTTGTTGGAAGCTCCAGAGTTATTAAAACCTTCACGTTTAATTGGCAGATTTAGTCTCAATCTAATGGCAGAGTGTGTAGACCCTTCTAGATGGGAAGTGCGTAACTCAAGGTTAATAAGTCCATCGACCAATATCTTATTGTTCAATGTCACAAGAATGTAATCTGATTTTGTAGAATACTGATACAGCATCAAGCATGCACAATATCAGTTCTTATTTGTGACAGACAATTATGTTTGGACTTGATACAGTGTATGACCTTTTTAATTAGAGACTCAGGGCCAGATGTAGGTAGGCAAATAAATGTCGGTAACGGCCGAAATTCGGTAATTTCGGCCGTTACCGACCGGTATTTGGAAAATGAGATGTAGGTGGGCATTTTACTGATTCGGTAATTTACCGAATCGGTATATTAAGGAATCAGTAAATTACCGATTCCTTAAAATACAGATTTGGTAAATTACCGATTTTGCTATGTCGGGAGCACTTAAATGAGTGCTTTTCCCCTTTTAGGATTCGTTATTTACCACCAACTACAAGTTGGTGGTAAATAATGAAAACTTTGGAAAAAGCATTTTTGTTGCTTTTCCAACAGTGCCATGTTGCAGACATACATGCCCTTAGGGCATGTATGTCTGCAACATGTGCACCCATACACAATTGAGGGGTGCAACAGGGTGTCAATGTGACACCCTGCCACCCTTCAATGTTTCCCCCTTTTACCGAATCGGTAAATACCGATTCGGTAATTGGCATTCATTCCTATGGGCCTCCAGGCCCATAGGAATGAATGGCAATTACCGAATCGGTATTTACCGATTCGGTAATTACCGAAACTTACCGATTCGGTAATTTTTCCAGTAACATTACCTACATCCCATTTGCCTGCTCTTAAATACCGAATCGGTATGATTCGGTATTTAAGAATCGGTAATCTGGGATTACCTACATTGGGCCCTCAGTGTCTTTATGAGCCCCAGGATCAAGTTTTGGTACAAGGTCTGGTAGACTACCCTCCAGGACTAATGCGAAGACCAGTCAGAGTGGCAGGTTCAACGGGGGGAGATGGGGGAGTGTGGCTTGAGTTGCTTGGTAAGGTATGCCGATCCAGTCCTATCAGTAACTGTCAGGAGGGCTCAGCTGAGATGGACAAACAATTAGTCTGTTGGTGTGGGGGGCGGAGCTTGCCTGAGCCCAAGATGGCCGACTAAATTGTGAGCTCCATTGAGCCATCTAACCATCCTGCAGGAATTCTGCATCGGGGCGAAAATAGCTGCTGTAAGAATGAGAGGCCAGGTATCGGAAAAGGTGCTGTATGCAAAGGTGAAACTTCTGACAGCGGTGGTGGCCTCCGGCCGGCACAAACCAGCAGAGACGCTGAGGTCCGGAGACACGTCATGAGACCCGGAGCTGTGGAGATCGGCTTGTTATGCCTGGACAATTTTTGTAGCAGAAAGAGCACACCTCTCGTTGAGCCCGAGACCTAAACGTGGAGCGCACTGAGGCCTATAATACACAAGTTGCTAAACTACCGGGACAGGGTTGCAGCATTGAAAGCAGCACCAGAGAAGCAGTCACTACAATATGAGGGATCTGCTATTTCACTTTACCCGGACTTCATGCTGCGAGTACAGGAGGCGCGCAGACAGTCTGCACCGCGTAAGCGTCACCTACGAGAACAACGCCTGGAGACTACGAGTTAACAGACAGGTCAGATCCAGGATCTTCACGGACCCTAAACAGTTGCAGAAAGCTATAAAGGAGTGGTCCAAGGAGAAGCAGTGCTTTCCTGAGCAGCACAACCTAGAGGGAGCAACCAGAGGCGATCTGGACAAATAGGACTAATTCCTGAGATGGACGCATGCACAGATAGGAGTGCTGGGTCCTTGGGGGGGACATAATGTGTAGATAGGGCACACCCTACGCTGTTGTTGGGGATGAGATTGGAGGGCGGCCTGGAGTACTGAGGGGGACTGAGATTAACTATGAAGTACGGCTCATGAAGATAGAGACTAATGAGAAATAAGTCAAAAAAGAGGCACTAAAGATGGGAGATTTAAGTAGAATATGTCCAATAGTAACAATACCTGATGCTCTAGATGTGCAAGATGGCAGATGGATAGGGGTTGATAGCCCAATAAGGTTCAGTTAAAAGAAGAGGCAGGAAACATCTTCCTGCGCATGTGAACCACAGCCTGGGAACCACCTACTGTATTTTGTGATTGACACAGTTTAATGTATCAAATTTTGTTATGCTATGTGGGGTTTGTATGGGGGATTTTCGCCATTGCAAAGTTGGGGGTTGCTTGGCATGGGTGGGGGGAGTGGGGACACAGAGACTAAAGCATTGTGAGATTTTTTCTGAGACAGTTGCGCTGCAGGATCCGAGCAGTACATATGGCAAATGCATTGCAAAGTTGGGGGTTGCTTGGCATGGGTTGGGGGAGGGGGGACACAGAGACTAAAGTATTGTGAGATTTTTTCTGAGACAGTTGCGCTGCAGGATCCGAGCAGTACATATGGCAAATGTAGGGCAGGACACGGACTCCAATCATACGGACAGCCCACATTATGCCGGTTCATACCACTGAATGCACCAACACACGTAGTAGGATCAGAGCCATAAAGTGGAATGTTAGAGGTCTTAACGACCATAGAAAGTTAAGGAAGTTCATGGCATATATAGCGAGATACAACATCGATATAGCGCTGCTACAAGAGTCGCACTTGCCCACAACCAGTAACTTGTTTCGTAGTAGAGGACTGCAAGGCAACATACACATAGCTGGCTTCACCACACATGCGCATGGAGTTATTACTTGGGTGAACCCTAAATCCAATCTTAAACTGGAACCCCTTGACGCTGATCAGGAGGGTAGGTTTGCAATATCTAGATGTCGTGGGAAAGGGATGGACCTGACGCTAGTGAATATATATGGCCCCAATTACGACAACCCGAAATGTTATGCTTTACTGCTGGAAAAGATGAGAAAATATGGAGGGGGAAACCAACTTTGGGGGGACTTTAACTGTGTTCTGAACCCCCAGTTGGATAGATCAAGAGGCCCGTAAAGGCGAACCACTGCGTCAGCACGTACTATTGCGGACGCCATGACCCAACTTCAGCTATACGATCTCTGGGGGCATCGTCGCCTAAATGATGGTGGGTACACACACTTCCCGGCTTACCATGACCTGAATACCTGGATATACTACTGGCTGGCAGACAAGAATACGTATGGCCGGATTCGGAACTGCATAGTGCTTCCTCGCAGTCTGTCAGACCATTTCCTGGTGTTGTTGGTACAGGAAACCCCACAAAAATATATTCCACCTTTCACATGGCTCTTCCCGCTGTACTCGCTGCTGGACCCAGCCTTCAAAGCTGAAATGGCGGAGGCTTTAGAAACTTCCTTTACATGCAACGTAGGATCTGTAGATAGGTTCACTGTAGTATGGGAGGCATTTAAGGTGTATATACGGGGATAGACGTATCTAAGCATTCTGGAGTCCTTAGAGCGCTCTGTAAGCGTCTGGAAGATTTAGAGAACTCTCTTAAAGCTTTGGAGCGACAGCTTTCGACAGGAGCCAATGAGGGAGCCACGAAGGTGCCTTAAACACTCCTTACAGAGAACCACGAGGTGGCGGACTCAGAAACAAAGCATCTTGGCAAATATGAGACAGCTCACACCTATGGGGAAGGCGAATGCCCTGGCGCGGTCCTGGCCTCACTTCTGAAGAAGCGTAAAGAAACAATGGTTGTTGCTGAGATCAATAGTGCAGAAGGTGAGGCGCTAACGGAAGAGGTGGAAATAGCGCAGCGATTTAGACAGTACTGCTCCACATTATACAGCTCACAGAGTGCAGGTACAGAAGAGGACATTTTAGATTACTTGATACATATCAAACTGCCCTGGCTCACCATTGAACATCGGGAATACCATTTGAGACCACTGGAGCTGGAGGAGATAACATCGGCACTAGCAGGGATGAAAACTGGCAGAGCACCAGGAGTGGACGGACTAACAGTCCACTTCCATAAAGAATTTAAGGACCTGTTGGTCACACACCTGGCAACACTTTTCGAAGAGATGTATGAGGAATGGATCAAGCCAGCGTCCATGAGAGAGGCAGTAATAGTTGCCATCTTAAGAGAAGCCACTGGTCGAATGCTCGTCCTACCGACAACTGTCGCTGCTTAATGTTGATACCAAGATCTATGCTAAGATATTGGCGAACCGACTGGCACCGCTGATCCCGATTCTAGTGGTCCCAGAACAGGCGGGATTCGTTCCCAGTAGAAACCTAACATACAACTTACGTACAGTGGTTAGAGCGATGCAGCATACTTGGTAAGACGTACAAGCAGTGGCAGTATTCCTGGATATGGAAAAAGCGTTTGATTCGGTCGAGTGGCTATTCATGAAGCAGGTCATGATGAGAATGGGTCTGGGTAGAATTTTTCTACAAATGGTAGAAGTCCTGTATAACTCCCCCGCAGCTAGAATTAAAGTCTAAGACTTAGTCACAGCTCCGATACACATAATTAGAGGTACCCGACAGGGATGCCCACTATCCCCGATACTGTATGCACTGATGGCGGAGCCATTGGCCTTCGCACTTCAAGAATACCATAAGCACAGAGGGATACACTTCCCAAGTTAAGAACTTATAGTCTCCACATATGCAGATGATAAGCTACTTTATGTGAGAGACCCTAATCGCAACCTATCCACAGCACCGTGGGATGTAGTGAAATTCGGAACAGTCTGTGGCTTAAAGGTAAATTGGACAAAATCGATTATTTTCCCCCCTCACCCCGAATACAACCATGTTCACACCGGACTACCCACTCAAATGGAGGACAGACCCTATAAGATACCTCGGCGTCAAAGTCCACACCGACTCAGAGTTGGTGTTTACAGAAAATTACGGGGTAGCTATTAGTAAACCAGAGGACACTATAGACAAATGGATTAGATTGCTGTTGTCTTTGGCAGGCAAGGTTGCAATAATGAAAATGGTGATACTCCCCCCAATTTCTGTTTTTCTTTACTAATATACCAATAGTGCTGCCTGGATCCTTTTTTCGTACACTTACATCATTAATGATAAAACTGGCTTGGGCAGGGAACCACTCTCGAGTTAAATGGGACATTCTCACACTTCCATACAGCATGGGGGGGCTGGGCGCTCCAGACTTCGATTTATACTACAGGGCGGCACAATGCGTTCATGTCCATGGCTGGATACACGGTTCGCATGATTTACCCCATCTGAAGATAGAAAGGATGGTATTGTCCCAGCACCCACTCCCTGCCTTGTTGTTTAAACCACCAGACCGTCGAGCAGGGATTATGGGCTCTATCAACGCGACCACACAGGCTTGGCAGCACTTGTTGAAACTGCAAGCTGGGGGCCATCTTACACTCCCCGCTGACTCCGATAGATTGGTGACATTGGCTGCCTCCGTGTAGGGAACAGGGGTAAACCGAGCACTCCACTCTCTTAAGGTCCAGACGATAGGAGACATGTTTTCAGAGGGTATTGCAAAGAAATGGGAAGAGGTCGAGCCCACAGCTGAGAACATTACCCTCCTCCATATATTCCAGTTTCATAGAACTGGACAAGCCCTGATGAATATCCTGGGAAGGGATCTAGTGGAAACACCTGAACTTGCTCCCCTCACATATGTGATTAAAGTGGACTCCCCAGTGCAGATAGTGTATAAGATTTACAAATTGTCTCTGGCGTACCGAAAAAACCACTACACGAAGGCACGGCTAGCTTGGCAAGTAGATTTGGGTAGGGAGCTAGATGACTCAACATGGAAATACTGCTGCGAGAGTACTAAACGTATCTTCCTAAATGGCGGGCACAGGTTGATCCACTTTAAATTCCTGAATAGAGTGTACTATACACCGGAGCGACAATGTAGATATGGGTTGCAAGACACAGTGGAGTGAGAGCGCTGTGGGGAATGCTCAGCAGACTTTCTGCATCTGGCCTGGCTATGTCCTGGAATTGCCAACTTCTGTGTTGGGGATTTTAAGGAACTGGAAGAAATCACAGACACAACACTAACACCTAACCCGCTGTTGGCCCTGCTGGGGTACTCCAAGCCCACACCGAAGGTTATCAGAAGATTGATGGCTATGGGACTGCTAATAGACAGGCGCAGAGTAGCAATATGCTGGGCTACCTCCACGTCCACCAACTGGGCAAAGGATATGATGTATTGCAGTACACAGACTGAGAACTATAGTGAGGTGCTCCCGCCACGCAGCCAACCCAAAAACTTCTGGGCACTATACAAGACATACCCGCTGACCACACAAACTGACGTTGAGAGTGAAGACACTCCTGCAATTGAAGTCCAGGGACAGCGAAGACAAGGGTTATTACAACAAAGCAACGCTATTGAATGGAATCATTGCGACCTGTTTATCAGAATTATAAAGCCGGCTGTAAGAGCACACAGGGGAGATGGAATGCGATACCGAGTTAAGGGAAAAGGGATGGAATTAGTACTGCACTAAAGATAATATACTGTGATGAAATGAGACTGAAAACATGGGCGATAGAAAAATGGTATCATATGCCGGCCAGAACAGCTGTGAAACTGTGATTGGCGAATGATTACCATACTATACTGCTAATGTACCGAATGATATGATGTCTCTTTGTATTAAGGAAAAAAGTTAATAAAGAACTTAAATTAAAAAAAAATAAAACATTAGTCTGTTGGTATTCTCAATCGGATTATTGTTATCAGAGTGTATGTGCATACATAAAGCACTCCTTTGTGGGCCTGGTGATAGGGGTTACTGCTTGATTAAGAGCAACAGTACTGCTGGCCTGTGAGTGGGAAATGACACCTGTGCAATTTGCCTCCTGGGCTTACCTACTTCAACCGGCCCTATATCTGAGCTAGGATTCCTTAACAATGTTTCCCCATCCCCGAACAACAATAACAGACAGCAATTACATCAGACTGTTTTTTCACGAGTTCATCAATCCTTTCAAGTAACTTTAAAATGTAACACGTAATGGGGGGCGTGGCTTGCGCGCCGCTGCAGCATGGCGTGTCGCGCTTGAGCTCTGAGGCGAGAGTGTCCCGTCGGAGTTTATCCTCCGCTTCCTGACTGCCCCTTCTCGAAGAAACGGCATTTCTCTGTGTCGGAACATGCAGGGAGTTGCTTGAAGTCATTTTCGGCGGATTCTGCCGACGGGTGCATGTCTTTTCTGCCAACCTGCTGTGACGCTCGATTCCCTCACGGACGGCCGCCATTTTCCCGCTTCTGACGGAGCCGGCACTTTCTCTTCAGAGGTGCCGCTTTGGATACATTATTGCCGGCTGTGGTGGTTTTCCAGGACATTTTCTCTACGGTGTCTGCAGTTGGTAACATTTCTTTCTTTTTTCTGCTATTTGTGCTGCTTGGCTGGATATTATGTTGCCCACGCTCTGATTTCCTCGGTGCAGATCCCTCACGATGTCTTGGCTGTGATCTCTTGTTATATTTGAAGCTCTGCTATACAAGTTTGGGTCTGCCCTTCATATAAGTCCGCCGCTGTCATTTATTTTGCGCTCATTACGCTCAGTGTGCTGTATTTCACTTTTTTGGTGCAGACTACGCAGTTTTTGTCCTCCTCTTTTCCTCAAGTGGCTGTGCATTTTTTCTTGAAGTCTGTTACTTCATGGCTGCAACTATGGGTCGTTCCTCAAATAACAAAGACTCAAAGGATGTTGGCACTTCCCTTAAAAGACTTAAGCCATTGTCCCCTACGCCTGAGTCCGCTCAGTCAGACACTAACTCCACTCTTGACACAATATTAGCGCGTCTTAATGAAGTGCATGATATTGCACAGTCAACAAAGACTAATACGGATTTACTGCAAGTGGAGGTGTCTGCTATTAGGAATGATTTCAAAGCCCTTTCTCTTCGTGTGTCGGCCACGGAGTCACGTATCAGTTGTGCAGAGGATAGTATGCAGAAACAATCCAGGTCCCTCAGACACTTGGAGCGCTCAATGGCGGCATTACGAAAAGATCTCACTGAGCAGGAGGACTGTAATCGTAGATCTAATCTGCGCATTTTTGGTCTGCCGGAGGATGCAGAGAAATCATATTCGTCTATGATTGATTTCTTATATCATTGGCTTCCTGACACCTTACAAATCTCATTCCAGAGAGAATTTGAGATAGAAAGAGCACATCGTGTTCCAATGTTTCGTTCTAAGTCGGCAACCCAGCCAAGAGCAATAATTGTTAAGCCACTGCGGCATCAACATACAGAACAAATTCTTTCTCATATGCGGAAGGCTAAAAATGTTGTTTGGGAAGGTCATCGAATTTCAATCTCTCAGGACTTTGCCAGGGATACAGTCATAAGGAGGAAGGGCTTCCTTAATCTTCGGAAACGTCTTTCTGAGATGAACATTCCCTTTTCTTTTTCTGGTCCATCGAAATTCCGCATTACTTACAAGGGACGTTCCAGAATTTTTGATGAGCCGGCTGATTTAGCTACATTCCTGGACAACCAGATGGAGATACAGATGGAGATTCAAAGAGCGACATCGCAGGATCCTGGTGCCTCGGGCACTTGAACTGTTTCCTTTTGTCTCCTTGATAGTGGTTTTCTGTATGCCTATGTTTCTCCATCTCTCTCCTGCTGATCCTATATTACGCTATTGATTTCTAACTCCGTTGCTGGAGTTTTTCCATTCTGCTTCATGTCTACACTGTCTTCTCTTTGTTTCCCCTTTCATCGTTGCTGTTTATTTTTCTATTGATTTCTCTGTCTTCTATTTCACTCCTCTCCTTAGCATATCTTCTTTCTATGTTCTCTTCCTCTTTCAGAATCATGTGGTTTACTCTACTTATCTATTTCATTTTCTCCTTTTTGTACTCTTTCTACTCTATATCTATTGCTGGCTTTTTAGTCGGTCATTCTTTCAGTTTCATTATCTTGTTTTTCAGCTCTAGTGGTCTATATTCCATGTCAATATTCATCTCAGAACAGTTTCTTCATTGTTTGATGATTGTCTATCAATTATAGTTGCCTTTTTCTGATATGTATCATTTGTTCTCTTTCTTTTTCGCTTTCTATTCTCCTATTCTCTTCTTTTCTTATATTTTTACCTGTTCCTGCACTTTCAATTTCAATTACATATTGTAAGTTTTATGCAGTTAAGGATTGTTCATTAATTGATTGTTTCTTTTTAGGATACACAAGTTATCTTCATGGAATTGTGTATTTTTCATACTTTACCACATTGTTTTGATTCATTATCAGATTGTCTAGTATTACTACATAGTATAGGTATGACTCTTGATGTTGGTTTATTAACTCAGTGTGACTGTACAGATTTACTTGTTGCATTGTTCTTATTTATACTATTATGCTGATATTCGTTTCTATTTTGATTGTTCCCATTTCCTATTTTAATGCCATCAACTACGTAATTTATTGGGGCTATTGATATCAATTATTATTCCTCCTTGTACGGGTCCCTTGCTCGCCTTTCCACGTTCTCCCTAGTATGAATTTGGTCTTTTTTAGGCCCCCCCTGCTGGTTCTCCTCTCTCTTCTCTCTCTTCTCTTTTCTTCTTTTCTGTCTTTTTTTCTATTTTGGATTCCCCACATGGATTCTCCCTTTTCGTTCCTTATGTTTGCTGGTTGGTTCCTTGTCTCTGTGAGGTTGGTTGTTTCTCTGTTATCCATGGTGTCTTTTCTCTTTTTTTATGTACTTCCATGCCGGGTTTGAATGTATTATCCCTTAATGTTAAGGGTTTAAATCATCCGGTGAAGAGGTCAAAAGTCTTGGATTATTGTAAATCTCTGTCTTCGGACCTGATCCTTTTTCAAGAGACCAAGGTCTCTACCAGAGAGGTGTTATTTTATAAGAAGAATTGGGTTTCTGATATTTGCTGCTCTGATGCCTCTGGCAAACGAAATGGGGTCGTTACATTAATTTCGAAGAATTCAGGTTTATCTATAATTTCTTCTGATCATGATTCTGAAGGTCGTTGGTTGTTAACTAAATTGTCTGATGGACATAATGATCTTTATGTGATGAATATCTATGACCCTAACATTGACGATCCGACCTTTTGGAAGTCGATTACCAAAAAACTAAATGATACCCCGCATTCTGGGAATCTTATTGTCGGTGGTGATTTTAATTTACCGATGGATCCCATTTTGGATCGGAATTCAGCTTTTCAGTTTCGTCCTCCAAAATCCCACAAACAAATGCTTAACATGTGTTCCTTCACTCAGCTTCAAGATATATGGCGTCTTCACAATCCCACTGGTAGCGACTTTTCTTTCTTTTCTTCACCTCACTCTTCCTTTTCTCGTATTGACTATCTCCTTGTTCATTCTTCTCTTGTTTCGTCCTCCTTTTCTCCGCTTATTCATCCTATTTTGATTTCTGATCACGCTGCGGTTACTTTTACTTTGTCATCCTTTGCTCCTAAATCACGTGCTCGTTCCTGGAGATTAAATACAGAAGTTTTGCATGATGCTACTCAGGTTTCTGAATTCTCTAAGGCTATAGAAACTTTTTTCCATGAGAATGAAGGTTCAGTCTCTTCCCCAATCGTCCTCTGGGATTCGTTTAAATGCACTTTCCGTGGTCAGGTTATAAAATGTATGTCCAAACGGAACTCTGCTATTAAAAAAGAGCTTACAGATTTATCCACTGAAATTAAAACTCTGGAAGCCACCTTTAGGCAATCTAAGGATGCATCCTGTTTACAATTAATAACACAACAAAAATACAAATATAATACTATTGTTACCAAAAGAGCCCATATTGGAGTACAAGCGCAGATATCCAAAAAATTACTGTTAAAGAATCGAGCTGGGAAGATTCTTGCAGCTACATTAAAATTTCAAGATTTCTCATTTAAGTCCTCTCAAATTTCTTCTATTACTGACCACTCGGGATCTAAAAAATTCCAAACTGGGGAAATTCTTGAAGTTTTTTGTGATTTTTATAATAACTTATATACTCCTTCTAATCAATCCTCTTTTGAGCAGTGTCAAGATTTCTTAAAATCGGTTCCGGTGCAGTCGGTTTCTGAAGATGATCGTACTTTTTTAAATAGGCCGATTTCCCCTGAGGAAATTGTTACCGCAATTAAAGCTACTCATTCTGGCAAGGCCCCCGGTCCTGATGGTTACCCTATTTTATTTTATAAAACTTTTCTCCCTGCGCTTGTTCCCAAATTGCAATCTGTCTTTGATTCTTTTGTTAAAGATGGGTCTGTCTCTGGTACTGCGGCTGAAGCTACTATTGTAGTGATCCCAAAAGAAGGGAAGGATCATTCGGATCCCAAAAACTTCCGTCCTATTTCTCTTCTCAACATGGAAGCTAAGATTTTTGCCAAAATCCTAGCCAAAAGATTAGAATCCTTTATCCCTCATCTTGTTCATTCCTCTCAAACCGGTTTTGTGAAAGGTCGTCTTGCGCGCGATAATATACGCACTTTTTGTCATATTCTTGGTACAGCTAAACGGTCTCAACTCCCTGCTGCGGCCTTGGCCCTTGACGCTGAAAAGGCCTTCGACAAGGTCTCTTGGCCGTTTCTTCGTGCTGTCTTGTATGCACACAACCTTGGTGACTCCTTCATTAATATGATAATGTCCTTATATTCTCAACCTAGAGCTAACATTAGAGTTAATGGTGCTACGTCGTCATTTTTTGATCTTCGTCAGGGCACTAGACAAGGTTGTCCTTTATCTCCGCTTTTGTTTTTACTATCTATTGATCCTCTTCTCAGACTAATTGAGTTACACCCAGACATTAAAGGTTTTTCTTTTGGGCCTCACTGTATTAAAACTGCTGCCTACGCAGACGATGTTCTTATATTTTCAGACGATATCGCCTTGGCAATTCCTGCTATTTCAAATACCATTTCCCTCTTCTCAAAGGTTTCAGGTTATACCTTAAATAAAGATAAGACGGAAATGTTCCCTTTGAATGCCTATTCTTTCCCTTCACATATGGGCTCTGCGGGTTTTAAGTGGCAGTCTACACATTTAAAATACTTAGGTATTTTTTTCTGTTCTACCTTATACGCCACCACTGCCTATAACGAATCCCAGACTCTTCTTAAAGTGCGTCGTCTTTTGGATACATGGTCCCCGAAACATATTTCCTGGTGGGGTCGCCTCTAGACTCTTAAAATGATGATCACACCCATTATTAATTTCGTTTCATCCATGCTTCCGGTTAAGTTAACAGATTCCTTTTTTCATGAACTTGACGTTCTGACCTCTAAATTTCTGTGGAATGACAAACGTGCTAGAATTGCTTACAAATTCTTGCGACGACCTTGTGATATGGGAGGTTGCAATTTTCCTGATTGGGAAAAGTACCAAACAGCATTTTTGGCTTCTCAAGGTGCTTTATGGTTCTCTCCTCCACCTCTTCATGTTCCATCCTGGCTATTAATAGAACAGGAATTAGCATCTCCTTTGCCAACTGCCTCTTTTTGCACCACATCTACTTTGCATATCTTGTTCTCTCGTTCTATAATTCTTGATACAATTGCTGCGGTCCGGAGAATAGACAAGAAAGTGGCAATCCCATTACATAAAACTAGGTGGTCGTCTATTTGGCGGAATTCTAAAATTAAACTCAATATTACTCCCACCCTCATGTCCTATTGGGCGGTTAAAGGAATTTCCCTTGTTAAACATCTTTATGGTGCTAATGATGAACCATTACCCTTTTCCACCTTGGCTCAAAAGCATTCTTTAACTAACCTAGATTTTTATACTTTTCTTAAAATTAAAGTGGCACTTGCTAAGGTACGTCTTCATCCTACCTCTTCTACTATTTCTCTTTTTCATATCTGGACTAAATCTGGTCACGTAGCCTCCACAATTTATACGTTTTTCTCATCTGTTTCACTACCTGCACATACGGTTGCTCAACAAAAATGGTTACACCATTTTGATCATGGAGTTACGGATCATATCTCCTCAGATACTTGGCAATTGATTGGTAAACTTTCTCTTCGCAATAAAATCGCCCCATCATTAATGCAATCTAAATTTTTCTCTGTCAACCTCCTTCATTGGACGCCTGTTCGTCTCCATTCGCTCAATCTTAAAGATGACAATTTATGCTGGAGCTGTGGTTTGTCCGTGGGCGATTTTCAGCATATGTTTTTTGAATGTTCCCTTCTTCAGCCTTTTTGGAACCTCATTCATAAACATCTCTCTCTCATCTTTGGCATTGAGTTCCAACTCTCTTTTCCTTTAATTTTATTGGGTCCTTTGGCTGCCCCTGCTCCTCTCCCCTTAGATCCATTGGAATTACAGTTGATGGATCTCCTCTTGACTGCTGCGGTGAAAGTCATACTTATGGAATGGAAATCCTTCTCCTCTGTTTCTTATCATACATGGTGGGCTTGGGTCTCCTTTTTGCGTAGCGCCCACATCTCGGTTGATCAAGCTCACCTTTCTCCATCTATCTCTAGTGGGGTTTGGAAAGCTTTGGATGATTATATGGATTTGTCATCAAAAGGGTTGGTTGCTCAGTTTCCTTTTGATGTGTCTGTTTGATTGGCGTCTTGTGTTTTTACATGCTGGGTTAGTCCGGTGGGAATCCTTCTTTCTCTTTTTCTTCTTTCTCTTTCCTGTCTTCTATCCCCTTCCATCTTTTCTCTCTCTCTCTCTTTCTTTCTTTAATTCTATATCCTTCCCTGACCCCGATTATAACAACTGATAGTGATACATCTGCTTATTGCTTTGATGTTAGCCTTTACCTAATTAGTTCCTTTATTTATAACAGGCTACTTTCACTTTAGAATGCATTTACTATGCTTACACTTCAATTTTAGCCTCTGATTGTTTGTTTATCTTGCCTCAATTGTATCATTTTTATTATATTATGTACCTTTTATTCTTTGTCACTTCTTTATAAAATAAAATGCTTTGAAATAAAAAATAAATAAAATGTAACACGTAATTTCTTGCAACTCGCATCTTATGGAATTCAAATCACCATCTCCAGCAACAACCACCGGTCCTGTAGTAGTTGCATCAGTTGGTGCAGGACTGGCCTGTTTGGTGGTTGGAGGGTTAGGCAGGGAGCATGGGGAATGAGTGGAGTATGAGTGTAAACCTGTTGGGACAAGGAATATTAAGGTAACCAATCATTTCAGGAAAATGCGGAACAAATTTGGGCAATGAGACACAGTAAGAAACCGCATTACCCTCACGGGTATTTTAACCCAGACTACATTTGCAAAAGCCTCCCTACGCGCTGCAGTTAGCCCCATCCCTTGTTTTCTGCCTTCTAAATATGTTGGGCTGTTTAGCGGCAACACAGGCACCCTTGCACCATAGTGCAATTTTGTAACTTCTATGTGTGCTGCACTAAGCAGCACACATAGAAGTTGCAAAATGACTTTATCTTTAAAAATTATTGTTTATGTGCAGGAAAGGGGACCTTCCTGCAATAAACAATCATAGGCAATTTGTTATTTCTATGTGTTCTGCACAAGGTAGTACACATGGAAACAGCAACAACTAGGAGAAATAAAGCATTTCTCCTCATTTTGCCTGTTTAAGACCAGGTTTTCCTGATGCTCTGGTGGTGATAGGGGCTTGTGAATATGCCCCTGAATCTTCTTGATATTTTATCGTTGAAAACAAAACATCTGAGAAACCAAGGAAAACTGCTTTTGAATGACAAGAGTAGAGTCAAAGCTAATGCCTAGGTTAGGGCAGACGTGGAAGGTGTGATACATTATGGGAAATGAAAAAGCGGAAGGTGTATAAAATGTCTAACATGCAGGAAAAGGTAGAATTTCAGCTTTCGAAGTATTTAGCCTGAGAAAATGAAACTGCACCATTAGCAGAGAAGTAAGCATGAATGGAATCAGTAAAAGTGTTGTCTGCATACCAATGCTCATGAAATCCAAAAGATGAATTAAAAGATGTAAAAGGGATGATATATTGAATAAAGATTAGGGGAACAAGTACTGACCCTTTAGGTGCACTATACATTCATGTAGGAGAAGAAGATGTAGAGTCTCTCCAGGACACTAAAAAACTACAAGAAGGACTGAACCCACATGTATGAAGAGAAGTACAACAGTAAGGTGGTTGATAGTATCAAAGCAGTAGAATGAGCCTAAACTACCTAAAGAATGTTTATGATTAAAAGAGTTGGGAGTCTTCTTAGAGTGACCAATGAGAAAACCACACAGAGATAAGATATTGAGATAGCTGCTTTTAAATGTGAGATGCTTTATTAATTGGTGAGGAAGTGAGTGAGTGTAATCCAAGTAGGAAGTCCTAAAATCCTGTCAGGTGAAACGTTCAGTTTCAAATCTTTTAAACTGGGCTCAAACCCTGATAGCTATGGCACAGAACTAACAGACTTAACTTAAGATAATATGCAAAGTACTTAGCAACACTAAAACAGTCAAAATGTGTTATAAAATGAAGTTTCTTAATCTCAAAACAGAATGCAAAAGAAATCATGCAACCAATTTGTAAAAATTAAGCAAATGACAACAAGTAACAAAAATCCAATGAGGGAAACAAGAGATATGAATAGTTTTAAAGCAAGAATCACCAATATAAAGTAAATGCCTATCCAGGAATCCCTGTTTGCTGTGGACTGAGACCTAGGTGCAATTTCAGACTGAAAACGATGGAACACAGGTAGGATACACCAAGCGGGTCGTTCCAATCAAAGTTTTTACCCTCTGACTGTGACTTTTTTATTAAAGTCAAATCTTCCACCGGAGCAAGGTTTAAGGCTCTTGAAGCCAGAAAGCTACCGGACAAGGTCCTGATGATGCAGTTGGATTTGGTAGAAAATGCTCAGAGCAGGAGAAATTCAACTTTTGCAGCAGCTGACATCATCACGTCAGGCAGATACTTTCCACACCTTCACCCAGGCAAACATTTCTACACTAAAACTTAATATTTTTTATGGAGTTTAAAATCCTCCAGCAAGGCAAGCTTTAAGCTGTCTGTATCTGACAAAGTCACATTGAAGTCAGACACCTGTGGTGGGAGGTCACAGAGATCCCTGAAGTGCAAACTTTTTCTAAGCTTTAACTTTTCAGACGTTCTGGGTTGATTCCTCTTACCTACTTCTGAGGTTTCCATAGCCTCAGGAACAGCTCCTAAGTAACAGGGACGCCCTTCAGTATAAGCCAGCAACAAGGTCAAGTCAAGTTCCAGTTGTATTTGGACCACTGGTCACTCCAGGAAAACACCTCTTGAAGTTTATGTCCCTGTAACCACACAGCTCAGTCCACTTCTGAAGTCCTGGGTACAAGTGGGAGTAGGTCCAGCCATTTAGTTCTCCTGACAGGTTACAGATAACAGGTCTAGACTTCTTCTGTTCAGCAACAGGTCCAGAAAGTTTTGAAGCAGTGGGGGGAGGGGTTACCTTTGTTCAATTCACCAACCAGTGGGTGAGAGTGACTCCTGGACACTCTCTGACCAATGGCAAAAGGTGCCTACGGGCAAACCTTCTCCACTTTTACAGCACATCTTGTTAACTTCACTGCAAAATATCCCTCAGTACACCATAGTCTGTAAAACCCACCATGGAAATATCTTTCAGCAGAGAAGTTTTAAGGTATGGGCAAAGTGGGCACCTTTCTAGGAGTCACATCATTAAGCTTTCAGGACAGTCCCAGACAGTGGCATAGTGCAAAAATGATAGGGCCCACTGCACAATATGAAAAGGGACTCCCAGGACTCCAATATCTCATACATGTTCAAAGGCTTTTCACTTAAAGGGGGGGCCACCTGAAGGACTGAGGTCTCCTAAAGGTCTGGGGCCAATGAAGAGGATTGTCAATGATCAAACCATAGTTTCTGAGGGCTTGAATGAGCTGAAAATGTATGATGAGTTGTTCCGAGCAGCGGGCCTCAAATTATGCTTGACCCAGGGCTCCAAAAATCCTTAAAATGTCCCTGTCTTTCAGGCCATGTAGGGAACTTGCTGCACACAAAGAGGTGTGTTTAAGGTAATGAGCAGTCCCCGCCCACTCATAGTACTCTAAACCGATTTTGGGACCAGCTGTTTCCTCCACCGAAATGAATGCCCACAGGTAAAAGTCTTTTTTGCGATCAAAAGATCCCTCTCCTCCTGGCTTCTTTTGCCACTAAACTATAAGAAGTACAGGTTGTATTCGGATCTTTTTTAAGTTAGTGAAGTTACTAGGCATGCCTAAACTGCCCTGTGTGAGTTATACAGGGTCATATTTCTCCGAACGCCCACTCCGACCCATCCTGCCAGGCCCAAGCCATTATCTCTGGAATTACATCAGCATTTCATATCACATCAAAGCATCAAAAATCAAATGTCACTGCTGAATTGGATTTTGAATAAACATTAAAAATAGTTACTGAACCAGCACTGTAGATTATTCCAAAACCAAGATAAGGCATTAACACATTAATCATACTTCAGCTTTTTCTTCGTAGAAAGAACTACATCCCTAACAGTGAAACTATCTTTTGGACTCTTGTCTCTGCAGGGAACATGCAAACATTACATTCTTACATATTCCACTTTTTTTTTTTAAAGTTTCAAAAAACCTTCACTGATGCCATAAGTTCCATACACAGCATGATGCCTACATTCCGGGCGGGCCGGCAATGCAATGTGACATGTTAATAGCATTAGAGGCGGGGGAGAAGGCACACAGCTAGCAGCCTACAACCACGTCGGGCCGGCCACGTCAGGTGGGCAAGTATTATTGTTAGCCTCAAAAAAGGTCTCGAACATTTAGAATCTAAAAAAAACAAATAACACAATAATGGTACCACTGTTCACCAACATTAGCAGAATAAAAAATGTCCACAGTCAATGATTTCTGCCACCCAAGTACGTTCATATAGGGTGTGCCCTAAACCCCATAGCAACATTTTAGTCGTTGTGTCTCAACCTGTTGGATGTTCCCTATGCCTCAATTCCCATCTTCGCCTTGTGCGCTATCCCCGTCCGTGCGGGGGTCAGTGATTCTGTCTGTGGTCGTGGTGTGCTCCAGGAGGTAAGTTTGGAGAGGATCCCAGATATCTCGCGGGCGAGAGGAGGGTGGTAAGAGTTCAGCGTAAGTGTGTAACTGTTCTTGACAATATATAAGGTTGTGCAGCCAATCTTTGAATTTAGGTGCTCTGCCGCTGCCCCACTTGCAGGTGATTTGTCGTTTAGCTAGGATGAGTGACAAGGAAACATATCGACGTATTAAAGCAGGCAGCGGTTTAGTGTATCCCAGGAGTGCAGTGAGGGGGTCTTCCGGCACACGTTGCCCTGTCATTGTATCTAAAGCGTGTAAAACTTCCCCCCAATATCTGCGGACAAGCGGGCAGCCCCAAGTCTAATGTTTGAAATCAGCTCACTCTGTCCCACAGCTATCGCAATGGTCATTATTGCGCAAGTGTAAGTAATGTAGGCGCGCAGGCGTATAATATAAGCAATGAATGTATTTGTTGTGTGTGATACTCAGTCTATTGCTGGATGAAATTTGGCCGATTTGGCAACAGCAAAAGGATCACTGCTCTTCAGTGAGGGGATGTCCCAGCTCTTCCTTCCATTTGTTCTTGACTGGGGTAAGGTCACCTTCGCGCTCCTTTTGACTGGTGCAATACAGGAGTGACACCACATGCGTAGGAGTGGTTTTCTGTAGAAGGACTTGAAGAGGGAGCATAATGGGAGATTCCAGGGGAAAGCATATCCTGCCTAAGCCTAATGTAATAGAACCGGTGTAGGGAGTGGAGGAGGAGGTTCCAAAGAATTAATTGCTAGTGCAAAATTTCCCCTTTACATAGAGTTGTTCCCAGGTAAGACTGGACAGCTTGCATAGCTGGTGGCGGCAGCCTCCTTCCTGTGTGACCGGGAGATCATTTCGCCCCTGGAGAGGTAACATGGGCGAATAGAGTAGGGGACAGTGAGTTCTTCGTGCCAGGTCCTGCAAGGCACTAGTGGTGCATTGAACAGTGGTGGAGGCCAGATGTCTCGGGACCGCTGGGGTTCTCAGATATGCTGTGCATGGTCTGGGGGTCATGCACCCATCTTCTATCGCTAAGTGGGGCATGTAAGGGGGGGATGTATCCAATAGGCTGTGCAGTAAGCCTGGGCACAGATGAAATAGAGTTCTAAATCAGGTACCTCAAATCCCACCGCGGCAAAGCGTCACGTAAGGAAGTCTCAGCTCAGCCTGGGTTGTTTTCCACCCCAAACAAGATGGATCAGTTGGGCTAGGAGGGTGAGGGATGTTCGTAAAAAGGTAAAGTAATTTGGGTAGTACTACCATTTTAATCGGAGAGGCTCTGCCAGCCATGGAGAGGGACAACGCATTCCACTTGGTAATTTTTTCAGTTAGGAGATCCAGTGCGCATCCGTAATTGGACAATATCAGCTCATCTCGGTTCCGAGAAATAACTATTCCGAGGTATGTGAGTGTATCTCCACACCACATGAGTCAGGTTCAAAGCGTGGGGTGGAGTCCGTAAGGGGGTATATCTGGGTTTTCCCCCAGTTTATGTTAACCCCGGAGAGGTGGCCAAATAGGATGAGAAGTCTGAGAATGGGATTGAGGCTTTCGTCGGGATTGTGTAGGTACAACTTAAGGTCATCAGCGTGTAGTGAAATTAATATTTGCCTCTCCAGAGAAATCAGCACGGTCCCAGGAATGTTGTCTGACTTTGGCCGCCAGGGGTTCGATCGCCATGGCAAAAAGTCAGGGCGAGAGGCGACACCCTTGGCGGGTGCCCCTGGCTATTGTGAAGGGAGAGGACTGGATGCTGTTGACCATGACTCTAGCCTGTAACCCAGTATTTAATAAGTCTATCCAGGCCAGGAAAGGAGCGGTAAACTCCATGCGTTGTAGGATGAAGGTGAGGTAGTCCCATTCTAACGAATCGAACACCTTAGTAGCGTCGAGGAATATTGCTGCGACGTTCATATAGGGATCAATGTCATGGAGGACCGCAAACAAGGTGCGCAGGTTATAAGATGTGCCTCTGTTAGGTATGAATACAAATTGGTCTGGGAGTACTAGGGCAGTCATGAGAGGGCTGATGTGGTTGGCAATTAATTTTGCTAATATTTTAGGCAAGGAGATTATGCGCGCCTCTCGTATCGTTGGGGGTAGTATGCCCATTTCACGAGCCTCGCTCATAGACATGTCTCAGCATAGGGATAAGTAAATGGCGGAATGCTTTATAAAATTCGGCCGGGAGGCCGTCTGGCCCAGTGCTTTGCCGGATTGTAAATGCAATATGGCTGATATGATCTCTTCGTCTTCATGGTGTGCTAGGAGAAATTCCCTTTGTCCATCCCCCAGCCAGGCTATTGCGGCTTCCTCAAAGAAGGGGGTGAAATCTACCGGTTGAGTTCTATGAGTCTTGTACAGGGTTTCATAGAAGCTATGGAAGGTTACCACAATCTCAGACGCGTTTCTGTGTATTTGATCATCCTCGTTTTCAATCTCGAGGACCATATTAGAGAACCAAGGGGTGCGAATCCAGGACACGAGCGCCTTCCCTGGTCTGTCGTCCTCCCCATATTGGCGCGCCTGATGGTATTTCCCTCTAAACTTGCATTCACTCTCAGCTGTCTCCTGATATTCAGTAAGTACGCTTCTCATCCGAGCCTGTAATTCTAGGGAGGGGGCATTTTGCATCATAGTTTTCGTCTGTTTGAGCGCTGTTTCCAGCTTGCGATGCGTGGATTGGATATCCCACAGGATTCCGCCGCTCTTTGCAATACAGATGTCCCTGACTGGTGACTTTAAAAGCCTCCCATATCGTAGAATACTGCTCGACCAACTCTATATTTCGTGGGAAGAAGTCGGTCATTTCTTGTTCTAGTTCCTGTTTGAACACTGGATCGAGTAAGTTTTGTGGGATTAAGCACCAGGAAAGGCGAGTTTTCATGTGGGGGTGTAAGGGTGATGAGCACTGGGGAGTGATCGGAGTATGTACGGGAGAGGTGTGAGACATGTGATAACCAAGGGGCGAGACCTTTGGTGAGGAGCCACCCATCTATTCTCGACCAGGAAGAGTGAGCCGTGGTGTAACAAGTTCCCTCTCGTAGCAGCGGGTGCAGATGACGCCAAGCATCAATCAATTCATGGCCAGCAACAATCGTATTGAGGGTGTAATGCCAATTAGAGTAGTGGTGCAGTTGTGGGTGCGAGGGGTCTAGTGTGGGGTCTAACGTAATATTAAAATCTCCGCCCCATATCAAATGAGTGGAGCCGATGTCTAGGATCTTACCCCGGAGTACCCTGAAGAACTCTGGGACATCAGTGTTTGGTCCATAGCAGGATACGAGAGTTATGGACTGAGCTTCCAGGATGTTATAGCGGCCCTGCTTGTCTTCATGGGATCCTATGGGGATGTAGGGGAGAGAATGCTTTACCAAAATAGCCATGCCCCGGGTGTATGAGGAGTATGAGGAGAAGCGTGTATAGTTTGCCCAATGGGATGCAAATGTGGTGGGGGCGGAGGGGCTAAAATGTGTTTCCTGTGGCATTGCGCAATGAATATTATGGCGGTCCAGGTAAGATAGAATATGTCGCCATTTGCGGGGTTCACCCAGGCCTCGTACATTCCAGGTTAGGACGTTGTATGTAGGGGGTCTAGGGCGGTCTTCCATGGTGATGACACAGAATGTTAGTACTGGGGTATGGATGTAGTCTTTGTCGCTGTTGATATTCGGGCATGCATGTGCATATCAGAACAGTGGTGGGTGGTATAACAAAAGCTCCTGTTCCTCTCAAGGAGTTATGCATGGGTCCCCCTCCTCCCTCCCACACCACCAGCCCAATCTTGCCGTGGTCCGCTTCCCGCCCCCCCTCCCAACTTACCCTGAGTACCAGGTTCCCAACTGGGGAAGGTGGACTAAATTTTAACATAACCTTAAAACACAGTGGTTAGGGTTCACATGTTGGGTGGAATCTAGAGGGGGCCAGAGTCACCTCGCTCAGGCGAGAGTGTTCGGGCAGTATTGTAGATATTCATCTCATCACAGTATCTGTTACAGTAATTTGTTCTATTGAGTCCCTCCAATGAGAAGTTGCAGGGTATTCTTTATGTATCGAAGATTAATACTAAGTTCCAGTCTGTTAGGTATAGACGTTTTTTGTTTAGTTTATGTTAAGGTCTCTGTTCTGCGGCGGGTGACATTAAAGGAGCTTGCATCTCCTGGGAGTGCGTGATGGTTCTGTTCTACTAGGAGCGCGGTCCACTTGCCATGGTAATGCACAGTCCGCAGTGGACTCTTCGGCTTCCTTGTGTAGTTTATGTCCGGCTCGCTTCCTGATTTGTGATTCGTATGACATGGGCGGTGTCGCATAGATTCATTCAATGTCCGAGGTACTGCCAATGCCCTCCGGTCGGTGGATTGGGGAGGACTGGCCTGCAGGTTGTTTGGGCAGAGCCTTGATGAAGTCCTGGACATGTTGCGGATTATTAAAGAAATGCTGTTTTCCTTGATGCATGACTTTTAGACGGGCCTGGAATAGCATGGCGTAGGGTAAGTTGAGTTGTTGCAGTTTTTATTTTACTTGGAGAAATTTCCACCTCTGCTCTTGTACGGCCATGGTGAAGTCAGGGTAGATCGATATTTCTGTCCCCTCGTAACGGAGTTGACCGTGTTCTCTGGAGAGGTGGAGGGCTGTTTCTCGGTCCAGATAATTGAGTATCCTGGCTATTATCGGGCGAAGCGGGCTCCCAGGAGCGGGATGAGTCAACACCGACCGGTGAGCCCGCTCAACAACTAGGACCGGTAAAAAGGCCTCCCTGCCAAACAGTGTTATGAGGACGCGCTCGATGTATTCTTCCATCTTGCCGGTGGGAGTCGATTCCGGTACCCCTAGGATGCATTGATTGTTCCGTCTTGAGCGAGATTCTAAATCCTCATTTTTGGCCACTATAACTTTTAGGACCCTCTCCATTTCTAGCGTGCAATTTGTTGTGGTAGTGGAGGTGTCTGAAATGCGTTGTTCCGCATCCGTCAGTCGGTCATCATGTTTTTCTACTCTGTGCGAAAGGCCATCCAGCCTAGCGTTCATGGAGTCCATTTTTGATTCAATAGAGGTCAGGCTAGACTGCATCACTAATAAGAGTTCTTTTAGGTCTGCGGTAGAGGAGGTTGGGGCATCAGCCTGGTCCTCTTCGTGGTCCGTCTGGCAGTGGGCAGACTTCCGCGTATCAAAGTTAAGTTTCGGTTGGCGTCCATCAGGTTTCCCCATGGTGATGGAATGGCAGGTTTGATGCAGTGAGTATGGCATGAGAGTGACCATCCGGTGGTTATAAAATTTGTGTCTGGTATTCGACGGCCGTGCAGAACAGGGTGACGTGAGGGATGTTTATTAGTTAGTGGAGTGTTCGCTTATTTTGTAGGTTAGCAGTCTTATGCGGCAGGCGTCACCTTGGTTTTGTGGGGTCTCAGTCCTGAGCACGCGCAGAGAGCAGCCGCGGGGGTTGAAGTTATGTGTTGCTCCGGGGCGATCTCCACCTATGGCGTAGTCCGGAAAAGTTGCGACTGCACAGAGAGCGACCCCAGCCAGGGCAGGCCCCACGTCTCGACTCTCCCTCCAGTCTCCTTGGAATATCTTCGCTGAGAGGCAGGGTATGATGATGTTGCCTTTTCTGCCAGTAAACAGGCTTGGGCAGCAGGGTATGGCCACCAAACGCCCTGCACACCATGTGGGGTTGGTCCTGCTTCAAGGGCTTTAGGGTCCAGTGTGCTGTCAGTGAATGATGGGGGCACGGACTCGCCGGGCTCAACCCTACTCTGGGCCTCTCCGCTGGGGTTCCAAGGTGTTTCGTGTAGGCCTAAGGTGAAGGTTGTCCCCCCCCCCCAGGGAAAGCAGGAGGATATATTGAGTCCGTGGGGTCACAGTGGTGGATCTTCACCCCCTGCAGGTCAATCCTCTTGTGGAGTGTGCGTGGCTAGTTACTGGACCGCGGTCCCTAGTTCCAGGTGCAATGTAGTAATACACCGGTATGCCATCCAGCTCTCATTCCAGAAGGTTCTACTTTTGGTAAATGGTGGGGCTGGGCCGCTCGGTCTGCAGAAGTCTCCCCCTTCCGCGGCGCAGCATCAGAGCGCCCGGCGGGGTTGTCGCATGTGTCAGGGCGTTGATTTCTCTTCACGGTGGTCCCCTCCGCCGCCTCGCCGGACAGCAGGTCAATGTACAGCAGTGTGTTGTGGTATCGCTGGAGCAGCAGGATGTCAAGGCGTGGCTCAGCCTCGCGCAGTCCACAGGGGCAGCAGTTTAATCTTAGCCCGGCTAGGACGGTGGGCGCAGGGTCTCTGTCGTGGCGGCTGCTGCCTGGGAAGGCCAGGCGGGCCCGGGGGTTGCACCGGTCAGTCACCGCCTCAGTGCACCACAGAAATCGCCAGGGCACCAGTGGTTCTGCCCCTTCCTTCACATAGGCTACACCGTGGGGTCAGCAGGGCCGTGGCGCCCCTCACGAGGAGTTCAGGTCGAACGCCAATGTAAGGGCCGGCGTAGCTGCAGCCTGTTGTCCAAACAGCTCCGGTTGGGCCCCCCGTTCAGGCGGTCCAGGCGGTGTCACGGCCTCAGGTAGCAAGTTATCACCGCCTACAGCGGCACCACTCCGCTCATCTCACCCGGGCAGCACCGCCACCTTTTTACGACTTTCGGCTGCAGGAGCCAATTCACGATTTTAAAGGCTTTCCAGGCAATTTTTCAGTTGCCAGAGGCAGCGGCTTGGAGCTCTGCTATTCTGGTGGTCAGGTCACTTCTTCTAGGGCAGTATTTTGTTCAAGGTGGAGAGGATAGTGAGCGGATTGGAGCCAGAACTGCAAGAGCCTCACGCAAGAGCGGCCATCTTGGTTGGCGCCCTCTAGCGCCCCCCTCACATATTCCACCTTTAAATGTAAGCTACCCTACCATGTGGGCTACAAGGCCTACTTGGAGGTGACTTAGTTATCATTTAAATGCAGGGTTTTTATCCTGCCAAAAGCTATATTTTAACAGGTATACCTGCAGTTTTAAAAGCTGCTGGAGTCAGACTACAAATGTAGGCATCAAGCTATGTTTTCCTTGGCGCCCTAGTGAATGGCACAATAAGTGCTGCAGTCCACAGATGACATTTAATTTTCAATACCCTTGATGTATTTTCTTACACCATATACTATGGTCTTACTGGAAAGTTAAATAAAGAAATAAAGGATTAGCTAATTTTACCATGTTTTAGGGGTCACAGCATATGCACTGGGTACTGGAAAGCAGTGTTAAAAAACCAGTAACAACCATCTACAACAGATGTGCGCATGAAAAGAGACACTTTCCTGCAATAAACAAATTCAAGAAGTTTGGATATCTATGTCAATAGGGAAAAAGGACAATAGAAGGGAGTAAAGGATCCAGGTAATGCTTTTTAACGGTGGAATTATTGTATCACATTTGAATGGAAAAGTAAACACTTTGAATGACAGAGAAAGATGGACCAAGAAAAGGTAGGAGTAAAGAATAGACAGTGATAGAAGAAAAGCTGGCAGAAGATGTAAAGGAGAGCCTCTGGCAATTGCTTTAGCATTAAAGTTGCTAATTAAAAGTTAGTAAAATTAGTGAAAAAAGGATGAGGATAATCACTAATGTAGACTCAGCTTCTGCTTTCACCAACAGCAGTTGGGATATCTTGATGAGAATGTGCTTGAAGGAGAAGGAGGCAAAGCAGCAGATATAAGGTAAATTGTACATACAATGTAAGAAGATGCACATTTTGTAGACATGCTAGAATAGAGAAAAGCTTGTGGAGGAGCAACAAAAGAGAGGCAGAGTTATGAAGATTAATACGATTAGGATTACTAAAATATCATCATCAAGAAAACTTTATTTCGGTAAAATACAATAAAAAGCAGGCTAAAAACATAAAAACAGTGCACATAGGTTAAAAATCAGCTGGTACAGAAATAATTTCTAAAACCGTTTCCAAATAGGCACAATTAGGGAAAATTCATACATGTCAGAGCCCCGTTAAAATGGTAAAGATAAAAGAATTTATAAAAAACAATGAAGTTTGTAGAAAACAGTGGGGAGCCATTGGCTACCATTCCAGACTTAGACTCAATCAACAGCAAAGGTTTTGCGCATGTGCCACATAGTTGCCAAGAATTGCGAGACGGCAAATACAATCAATCCTGTTGTGTCTGACTTTAGCACTCTGAGCGCTTGCATACAGTGCCAGAAGCCCAATTTTTGCACAGGGGTACGAGCTAATACCTCCTCGGTTTAACGTATGCCGGGCAAAAGAAAAAGACATGGAGCTCAGTTTCGGTATCACATTTGCATGCTGGGCAGTTCTTCAGAGCAAGAAATAACCACTTGCTGGAGAAGGCTCGTAAGGGTAGAAATACATGCCTCCGTTGAACATACAATTTTTTTGCTAGAATTGGATATATGTCATCTAAGAATCGCTCAAACAAATAAGAGTCTTTCACAAGCTGAAAAGAAGCAGTAACAGAACCAATTTGAGGATTACTTAGTGCTGCATTAAGTTTCTCAAAACTGTAAATTTTCGCAAGCGTGATGCGTGAGATGGTTTTGCATTCCCTCTCAGGGTCAGCCCATAGAGCAGAAGCGCCTAGCCTTGTAAACTCGTTCTTAATAAAAATGAGCCAAGGGATTTTCAGAGCGCTCGGATAAGTCAGTCTTTCTTTGAGTTCCCGTCTATAGATTATCAGCTCTGGTGTCACCCAGAGCCTGCGCCAGAACCTGAGAGGTTTTAATGCTAACTCTTCATCAATAGATCTAATCCCCAGGTCAAGCCTTAGAGGATGGAGCGGGGTACTGGTTGGGAGTGCTAACAGCTGTCTTAGAAAGTTATTCTCAACCCTGTTGATCAATAGATCTGATCCCCAGGCCAAGCCTTAGAGGAAGGAGCGGGGTACTGGTTGGGAGTGCTAACAGCTGTCTTAGAAATTTATTCTCAACATGTTGATTTCGGTCCTATTGCAGTGTCCCCAGAGTTCACCCCCATACATAATGGCACCCCTTGGTTGTGATTTATAAATTTCCAACGGAGGACCAACAGGTTTATTAGTGGACTTGTTGGATAGTTTGAGAATTCCTCCAGAAAGTTGGGCCAATTTTAGTTGCGATTTGGTTTGCTGGGGACCCCACGTCAGGTTCTCATTGATGGTAACCCCCAGATAGTCAAAGGTGTTTACCCTTTCGAGTCTCGTTGTCCCTAGACTTGGATTCGGTTGAGTTGTTCTGGGGGGATTAAAGATCATACATTTGGTTTTAAGGGAGTTGATCTCCAATCCCGAGCAGTGCAGAATTCTTCAAAACCATCCAGTGTTCGCTGGATACCCATTGGAGATTTAGAAAGTAAGAGGGTATCATCAGCGAACATGATGGCAGGCACCCTGTCGCCAGCTAACTTAGGAGCGTTGTTGTCCTGTACTCCACTAAGATGCACGATTACCCCATTGAAATAGAGGCAAAACAGGGTCGGTGCAAGCACACAGCCCTGCCTTACCCCCCTGCAAACAGGAAATCGAGATTGACAGGGTGTCGCTTTTCCCGCATCTAGCTTGGGCATAGTTAGCCTCATGCAACCTCATCAGGACGGATAGAAGGTGGATAGAAATGCCCAGCTCGATATAATCCCTAATCAATTTCTTCGACTTCGATACAAGTACATTGAAGTAAAAGAAGGAAGTTGGTACAAGATGTATCTTAGTGCACTTACCCTTCCGTTTACATAGTAGGCAGTGCTTCGTACAGAGAGAAGACATGAATCAAGTTTGGGAACCGACAGTGTTCATGGCTTGGCGGGGTAAAGAGTATCAAGCATACATGATGAAAATCTAACTGTGGCTGAGTCTACAGCGTGTGCAGGAAAGTCACGAAGAGGGGGTGAGATATAGCAATATCAATAGTAATGGGAGCTTCCTGACATTAATCATGTTGGCAAAAGAAGAAATTTGTGTAGTCACATAGAATACTAAGAAGAGGCATCTGAGTAAATGAATAGCAAAAATGAGAAGTGATGAATGTTGAAGTCAACAAGCAAAATAAGGGGAACAGTAGCAGAGAATAAAGCAACCTGACATTATCAAAGAATTCAATAACCTTTGGCGCCGAAGGTGCGCCAAAGGTAAGCCCGTCTACGCCTGTCCGTGCCTGGACCGCGCCCAGCACCAGACCCCCTGGTCCCCGCCGCACCCAATCCGCTAGAGTCACATATGATGCCGCAACTCTCCTTGCCCTCAACCCTGGACGCACACCACAATGCTGCGAAGCCACCCCAGGACGTACCCACGCCCCATTCGCCTGCCTCTCCTGCAAGTTCAACTGCTTCAGGACCCTCACCAACTCCACTTCCTCCATTCACAGCTCCAACTCTAACCGCCTGAAGTGCATCCTGCTTAACACCCGCTCGGTCCACAGACACGCAACTGAACTCTGGGACCTACTCAACACTGCGTCACCGGACATCGCCTTCCTTACAGAAACATGGATGAACACATCATCAGCACCCGACATCGCCATAGCCATACCGGACGCTTACAAGATTATCCGAAAAGACCGCACCAATCAAACAGGAGGAGGCATCGCCATCATCCATAGGAACACCATCAAAATCACGACCAGCTCCGACGATAATCTTGCAACCGCCGAACATCTCCACTTTCAGATCCACACCGACCCTAGGACCACACTTAGAGGCACCCTCATCTACAGGCCTCCAGGTACCCGCACTCAATTCAGCGATGACATCACAGACTTCATCAGCCCACATGCCCTCGTCTCCGAGAACTACATTCTATTAGGAGACCTCGACTACCACCTTGAAAACAAACACGACAGCAACACCTCCACCCTTCTGGACAATCTGGCCAACCTCGGACTCAAACAACTTGTTGACACCCCCACCCATGTAGCCGGACACACGCTCGACCCTATCTTCACCTCCAGCAAGCACATCTCCTTTGACCGCACCACAGCTCTCCACTGGACGGACCACAGCTGTGTTCACTTCAGCTACAAAACCACCCTGACCCACAACCACCCACAACCTATTCCTCGGAGAAACTGGAACAAAATCACCTTCAACCAACTCCTCACATCACTCAACCAAAACCCTCCCTCCCTCTCACTGGACCCAATCCAAGCGGCCACCAATCTCAAGCAATGTATCACCCAGAGTGCTGACGAATTAGCACCCCTGAAAAAGCACCAGATCAAATCAGCCAACAAAAAGGCTCCCTGGTTCAATGATGACCTTAAAAAATCCAAGAAGCTATGCCGCACCCTGGAGAAAACATGGAGAAAAAACCCAACCACCAACAACATGGCCACCCTTAAGGCAGCCACCCGCAAACACCACCAACTGATCCAATCCGCCAAGAAATCAGCACTCAAGGATCGTCTCGACCACAACACTCACAACAGCAAGGAACTTTTCAACATCGTCAAAGAATTCACCAACCCCACTGCAGCTTCTAACGACATCACCCCCTCCCAAGACCTCTTTTCATGCGCACATCTGTTGTAGATGGTTGTTACTGGTTTTTTAACACTGCTTTCCAGTACCCAGTGCATGCGTTATCCTCCTTCTTCTACAACAAAATTGCCGACATCCACAACAGCTTCGAGAATACTCCCAGCGACCAACCCCCCCCACCCCCCTCAGATCCTACTCCACCAACTAACAACCTCAGCGCCTGGAACCCAATCACCACTGAAGACACCATCCGCCTAATGAACTCAATCCACTCCGGCTCGCCAACCGACCCCTGCCCCCACCACATCTTCAACAAAGCTGACTCCATCATCGCACCCCATCTCTGTGATGTCATCAACTGCTCGTTCAACTCTGCCACCTTCCCAGAAAGCTGGAAACACGCCGAACTCAGCGCCCTTTTAAAGAAACCCACAGCAGACCCCTCTGAACTTAAAATCTACTGACCCATATCCCTCCTCCCATTTCCGGCCAAAGTCATTGAGAAAGCCGTCAACAGCCAGCTCGCCGCCTTCCTTGAATCCAACAACTCCCTCGACCCCTCTCAGTCCGGATTTCGAGCCAAACACAGCACCGAAACCACCCTCATTGCAGCAACAGACAACATCAGAACACTACTGGACAACGGAGAAACAGTGGCCCTCATTCTACTCGACCTCTCCGCCGCTTTCGACACAGTCTGCCACAGCACCCTTATACAACGCCTCAGCAACATCGGCATACAAGGAAAAGCCTTGGACTGGATCACCTCGTTCCTAGCTGGGAGAACTCAGAGAGTCTGACTTCCCCATTCAACTCAAAGGCCACTGAAATCATCTGTGGAGTACCACAAGGATCATCACTCAGTCCCACCCTCTTCAACGTCTACATGAGCCCACTCGCATCCATCGCGCGCCAACACAACCTCAACATCATCTCTTACGCCGACGACACTCAATTAATCCTTTCCCTCACCAAAGACCCCAACACCGCCAAAACCAATCTTCACGAAGGCATGAAAGAAGTAGCCGAATGGATGAAACACAGCCGCCTAAAACTCAACTCAGACAAAACGGAGGTGCTCATCCTAGGATCTTCCCCCTCTGCCTGGGACGACTCCTGGTGGCCTTCCGCTTTGGGCACAGCACCCACACCCACAGACCATGCACGTAACCTTGGATTCATCCTAGACTCCTCTCTCTCGATGTCCAGACAAGTCAACGCAGTCTCATCCTCCTGCTTCAACGTTCTTCGCACTCTCAAAAAGATCTTCCGCTGGATCCCCCTCGAGACTAGAAAGACTGTCACCCACACACTGGTCACAAGTCGACTGGATTATGGTAACACACTATACGCCGGAATCACAGCAAAATTACAGAAAAAACTCCAACGCATCCAAAACGCATCAATGAGACTCATATTGGACATCCCCCGCCAAGATCACATCACCGGACACCTAAAAGACCTCCACTGGCTTCCCGTCAACAAAAGAATTACATTCCGTCTCCTCACCCACGCACACAAGTCCCTCTACAATCTAGGGCCCGAATGCCTCAGCACTCGACTGTCCTTCTACAAACCCACCCGCCAACTAAGATCGTCCAATCAAGCCCTCACCGCAGTCCTGCGCATCCGAAAATCCACCATGGGGGGAAGATCCTTCTCCTTCCTGGCGGCCAAGACCTGGAACTCACTCCCCACTCGCCTCCGCCTCACTCAAAACCACATCTCCTTCAGAAAAGAACTTAAAACCTGGCTATTCGAAAAATAACGAACCCCTTCCCAAGCGCCTTGAAACCCTCTGGGTGAGTAGTGCGCTATATAAATGTCCGAACTTGAACTTGAACTTGACATTATCAAATAATTCAATAACAGTGGCAATAAGAAGAGAAATAGGATAAAGCTTACATAAAGTAACAGCATGATCATTTCCAAACATTTATTATTTATTGACTTTAACACAGAGGGATCTAATGCTGTAGGCATACAGAAATCCCAACAATAGTTACAATGGGCAAAATCAGTCCCTCTGAACATCCATCAAGATTTCCCCTTCAAGTCTCTAATTGACAAAAAACATTACAGTTCAGGAGCCATTATGTACATATTACTCGCCAATGGTCCAATGCATGAAGCCACTGAATGGGGGATGGTGGCTCTGCTTTTTTCTATTAAAATTCAATTTACAGCCTTGTTGCCCCACTCACGGCAATGCCAAGTCCCAATCAGATTTTGCAGTGCCTCTGTATCCATTTGGCCTCAGCCCTAATGCAAATATTCCTAGGTCATACATAGGGTATGGAATAGCCCCGTGGAGCATCATGGCCAACTCTGTCCAGAATAGGAGAAGCCTGGGAGACCCTAGAAGAACAGCATCTGTGTAGAGAGTAATTTTATAGCCCTTCAAACCTAAAAGGCATTCTCCAAATTTTCCGAGCGTCAAATGTGCACAGCAAACAGTCCTATGTTTAGAGCAAACAATAGCGGGGACATAGCCAATCACTGATGTGTGCCTCTTGTCAATAAGAGTGAGTGAGAGAGATGGCCGTTAAGTGATATTTTGGCTGGTGACTAATCATATGTAACCTTTACCATGGAGTGTCTCTAAGTCTATTGCTTACATGAAAAAGTCCAGTCCACATGGTAGAAAGCTTTCTCAGCATCTAGGGACACCAGTATCACTAGAATGTCCGTTGTATGGGCGTTCTCAAACAGATAGAGTGTACATCAGATGTTGTGAGTCTGTCTAGTGGTGTTGTTGTGAATCTCTCTAGTGGTGGCACCTGTGTACTCTGTACTGATCAAGCCAGGTAAAATCTTGTCCAGGATCTTAGGAAAGATATTGCATCAATGTTAACAAGTTGTATAGGCCTGTATGAGATACAACGGCATGGCTCTCATCCATGTTTGGGTGTGCCTCTCCCATAATGGGTTAACCTTACCATGCTCAACTAAGTAGTTAATGAGGTATATGAGTTTGGGCGTCAGTAGATGTGCATAGATCTTTTGGAAGTTTCTTGTAAATCCACCTGGTCCTCCAGCAATTTTTCTCTTTAGGGTTATTATCGTCTGCCAGATTTCATTCCCTGATATAAAGGCATCTCTGTGTAAGGATGCCTTGGCGAGTCTGGCGATCACAGGTACATTCATTTTTGGATTTAAATGTTCTTTAATGGAAGCTAAATAACCTTTCATATTAATTATTTCATCGATATGAAATATATTTTACACCAACCTCAACTTATCCTTAAAAGAGCACACTGATTACATTCTTGTATGAAAATGAAATATTTGGAAGGTAAGTATAATGGGGTTTGATTTGCATGAGTTGTATGAATAAACCTGAAGTTCACGGTGTGACAGATAGATAGGACATCTGCAACAGTAAACCATGCACAAACCCACAGCTGCTCTTGCACACTATGCACAGTGCAGCTTTCCGGTAACAGGTCCAGTGTATTGGTGGGTGTAACATGCATCATTTTCTATTGGGTAATTAGTAAAACTACAGCATATGAGAAATTGGGTTGTTGGGTGAGGGTGGGATTGTGAGCCCTTCTCAAGCAGGAACCACAGACCTTGTCAGGGTGAACCACAAAAAAGTCACTAAATATCCTGTGCTTAACCCTCTGGTAGTGTGGCACGAAAGCAGTCAGGCTTAACTTAGAGCCAATGTGTAAAGTATTTATGCAGCACTTAAACAGTAATAAAGTGAAAACATAACACAAGACAAATCCCAAACAAATTTAGAAAAATAGAGTACATTTTATTAAATTATTTGACTCCAAAATGACAAAAATCCAATCAATTGAACTGGAGAAATGCAATTTCAAAGATTTAAGAAGCAGCCATGCCTAGTCGCTGCTCTCCCCGCTGCTGCTCCAGAAGACTCTCCTTCTCCCACCTCGCTACCAAAGCCTGGAACTCCTTTCCCCTCAACCTCTGACCTTTGCTGAACCAATTCAGAAAGGGACTCAAGACCTGGCTCTTTGACTGATACCCACAACACAGCACCTGGATACCCTCTTGGGTGAGAAGCTGTACTATCCAAGTACAGCTTGATTGAATGATTGAGATGTGTTTTAAAATGGGAACTTAAGTGGACACCACAATAAGTTCTGGTGGCCTACTAGAAGAGTACTTGATGCATTTTGCACCGAGAAAATAGCACTAAATGCAGCTGAACATGAACGGCAGCAGCCAGCATCTGTTCATGATTGTTAAGTAAGTTGCTCTTGCACTAGGAATTTTGTGCCACATTACTCATAAATACGCGAACTGGCATAATCGTGTCATTTTCTGTAATTTTGAACCAAAGAGTAGTGCAAAATTACCAAAATGACTCAGATTACTGCTGCGTAATTAACATTTCACATCAGGCCTAGTCCAATGCTCTCAGCCCGTATACGTGAAGGAAGGTGTGCTGTTTCTCATTTTGTTGCAATCTAGCTCTGTAATAGCTGAGATTAGTGTCTCATCTGGTGCCAGGTAACTCAGCTGAGACTTTTCCCCAAGACTTCCTGTGCCATACATAGCTGAAGCAGCTGCTGCTGCTTTCTGCCGCCATGATAGCACCAGAGACAGGAGGGAGAAAATAGAGGAAGCACTCAGGTGTGTAGAAGCATAAATCTGGGGTGGCGCTGGTATGTGCAGTACTTACACTCAGTGGTAGAAGTGGGCGGGATCGGAAGGGCATGGCGTGCCCCTACTTTTAAAAACTATTTCAGTCCGTTCCCCTGCTTCTTTATTTTAAAAAATCGTCCCGGGATGGCAAGAATAGTCCTACTTAAAAAAACGATAACTTTTCCATTCAGCTTCCAGGGGCTGCTCGCACTTCTCTGTTGAACTCCAGAGGCTGCAGCAGCCCCTCCCTGACCTCTCACAGACTGCGGGCAGGCCCATTGTCATCTGATTGAGGCTAATTATCCCCTTTCGAATGACAATGCACCCGCCCTCTGCCTTTAGCATATCACATGCCAGTGAGATCGTAGTTCCTGATTACAGAGGAGCTTTCCCCAAACTGAGTACTGTCAGGAATTTGCCCCCTTGTGTAATTTGTCAAGAGTGAACTGGGCAGGTGCAGTGACGGGACAGAAGAAGCAACAGGAAAGGAGAGGTAATCGGGCAGGAGAGGTGACCGGGCAGAAGAAGTAACGGGCAGGAGAAGTGACAGGGCAGGAGAAGTGACAGCGTAGGAGAAGTGACAGCGTAGGAGAAGTGACAGCATAGGAGAGGTGACGGGACAGGAGAGGTGACGGGACAGGAGATGTGACGGGACAGGAGCAGTGACGGGATAGGAGAGGCGACAGGAAAGGAGAGGTGATGGGGCAGGAGGAGTGATGGGGCAGGAGCAGTGATTAGGCAGGAGCAGTAACTGGGCAGGATCAGTGAACAGATGGGGCAGTGAAAGGATAGGAGCAGTGAACAGGGCAGGAGAAGTGATGAGACAGGAGAAGTGATGGGACAGGAGAAGTGATCAGGCAGGATTGATTGATTGAATAAAATTTATAACGCACAAACAATAACCCGAAGGCATCAAGGCGCCTAACAAAGCAGATCAAAAGAGTAGTCGCTACATCACTACAGATACGCTTGCACAAAGAGATGTTTTTTTAAAGCACTTCTGAATGCCTGAAGAGTGGGTAGGGATCTTATTTCCAGCGGGAGTGCATTCCACCACTTGGGCGCCAAAGTGGAGAAAGCCCTGCCACCCCATTTCGCTCTCCTAAAACGGGGGGCAGATAGCAGGAGTCTGCCAGAGGATCGCAGATCCCTAGAGGGAGTGTAGCGGGACAAGATGGATCCTACACCAGTGGAACAGGAGAAGTGATCGGGCAGGAGAAGTGATCGGGCAGGAGCAGTGACAGTGCAGTAGTAGTGACATCTCAGGAGCAGTGAACGGGTAGGAAAGGTGACGGGCAGGAAAAGTGACGGGACCGGAGCAGTGACGGGGCAGGAGCAGTGACGGGCCAGGAGCAGTGACAGGGCAGGAGAGGCAACAGGAAAGGAAAGGTAGTGGGAAGGAGTGGTGCCCGGGCAGGAGTGGTGACCGGGCGGGAGTGATGACCGGGCGGGAGTAATGACGGGGCAGGAGTAATGATGGGGCAGGAGAAGTGACGGGGCAGGAGAAGTGACGAGGCAGGAGAGGTGACTGGGCTGGAGAGGTGACAGAGCAGGAGAGTTGATTAGGCAGGAGCGGTAACCGGGCGGGAGCAGTGTAAGGACAGGAGCGGTGAACGGGGCAGGAGCGGTGAACGGGTAGGAGCGGTGGTGAACATGGCTGGAGCGGTGGTGAAGGGGGCAGGAGCGGTGGTGAAGGGGGCAGGAGCGGTGGTGAATAGGGCAGGAGCGGTGAACGGATAGGGGCAGTGAAAGGACAGGAGCAGTGAACGGGGCAGGAGCAGGGAATGGGCAGGAGCGGTGACGGGGCAGGAAATGTGACGGGGCAGGAAAAGCGATGGGGAAGGAAAAGTGACGGGGAAGGAGCAGTGACGGGGCAGGAGCAGCGACGGGGCAGGAGCAGTGACGGGGCAGGAGCAGTGATGGGGCAGGAGCAGTGACAGGGTAGGAGAGGCAACAGGAAAGGAGAGGTAGTGGGCAGGAGTGCTGACCAGGCAGGAGTGGTGACAGGGCGGGAGTGGTGACCGGGCGGGAGTAATGATGGGGCAGGAGTAATGACGGGGCAGGAGAGGTGAAGGGGCAGGAGAGGTGATTAGGCAGGAGTGGTAACCAGGTGGGAGCAGTGAAAGGACAGGAGCGGTGAATAGGGCAGGAGCGGTGAACGGGGCAGGAGCGGTGAACGGGGCAGGAGCTGTGGTGAATGGGGCAGGAGTGGTGGTGAACGGGGCAGGAGCGGTGAACGGGCACGAGCGGTGGTGAACAGGGCAGGTGCGGTGGTAAACGGGGTAGGAGCGGTGGTGAACGGGGCAGAAGCGGTGGTGAATGGGGCAGGAGCGGTGAACGGGGCAGGAGTGGTGAATGGGGCAGGAGCAGTGAACGGGGCAGGAGCAGTGAACGGGGCAGGAGCAGTGAATGGGGGGGGCAGTGAACGGGGCAGGAGCAGTGACAGGGCAGGAGAGGCAACAGGAAAGGAGAGGTAGTGGGCAGGAGTGGTGACCGGGCAGGAGTGGTGGCCGGGTGGGAGTAATGACGGGGCAGGAGTAATAATGGGGCAGGAGTAATGACAGCGCAGGAGAAGTGACGGGGCAGGAGAGGTGACGGGCAGGAGAGGTGTCAAGGCAGGAGAGGTGATGGGGCAGGAGAGGTGACGGGGCAGGAGCGGTGAATGGGGCAGGAGCGGTGAATGGGGCAGGAGCGGTGAATGGGGCAGGAGCGGTGAATGGGGAAGGAGCGGTGAATGGGGCAGGATCAGTGAACGGGGCAGGAGCGGTGATCGGGGCAGGAGCAGTGAACGGGGCAGGAGCAGTGAAAGGGGCAGGAGCAGCGACGGGGCAGGAGAGGCGACAGGGCGGGAGAGGTGACAGGGCCGGAGGGGTGACAGAACAGAAGCAGTGATTAGGCATGAGCAGGAGCGGTGACCGGGCAGGAGTGGTGTCCAGGCAGGAGCGGTGAACAGGGCAGGAGCGGTGAACAGGGCAGGAGCGGTGAACAGGGCAGGAGAAGTAAACAGGGCAGGCGAAGTGAACAGGGCAGGAGTAGTGAACAGGGCAGGAGAAGTGACGGGCCAGGAGAAGTGACAGGGCAGGAAAAGGGAGGGGCAGGGGAATTGACGAGGCAGGAGTATTGATCGTGAATGACCAGGAATACTGACTGGACAGGAGCAGTGAAAGGGCAGGAGCAGTGAAAGGGCAGGAGCAGTGAAAGGGCAGGAGCAGTGACGGGCAGGAGTAGTGAACGGGCAGGAGTAGTGAACGCGCAGGAGCAGTGACGGGGCAGGAGCAGTGAACGGGAAGGAGCAGTGACGGGGCAGGGGAAATGACAGGGAAGGAGCGGTGATTGGGTAGGAGAAGTGACCAGGCAGGAGAAAGTGACAGAGCAGGAGAAGTGACTTGTACTTATGTTCCTTACCTATTTATTTATATACTATTGCATGACATCCTCTGATGTTTCTGCAAAGCATACCTGTTGCCCTGAATTTTTGTCCTGAATTTTTACCTCCTTTCCTGAATTTTTGTTGTGAATTTTGACCCCTTGTCCTGAACTTTTACACTCACCAGCCTGAATTTGCGCCCATGCCAGTTAGCCACCCTACTCTGCGGTGCCCATGACCTCCTCCCCCTTCCCTTCTACCTAGGGGCCTGCAAAGCAACATTGAAATGGCCATCAGACAACTGTGACTTAACTGGTGACACAACAGAGCAGGGCAGATTGTTGGCAATGCAATATTGGCCCTTGATTAGCTAGTTGCTGGTTGATAGCTTTATTTCGATATGCAGATATCTTAAAAGCATTACATAGGTATATAAAACAGCACATCATAAATATAAAAGACTAATTTCAAGTTAAGGACAGGTAAAAAAGAAAGTACCATTTGTACATAGAATAAATTAATTAAAAAGGAATTAAATTGAAATGGAAAGTCTTTTTAAGCGAATCAACCATGCCCATTTTAAAAATCTGGAAACACCACAGACTATGGGGGAGGAAGTGTCAGATAATAAAATGCGTAGCGCCACCATGTGCTGGCGAGTTCCCAATTGAGTTTTGAGCCAGCGTCTTCTTGGGCGGGAATAATCGGGGCACTCAAAAAGGAAATGTGCCACCGTTTCGGGCCTAGTGGAGCAGAGGGCACAATGGGGTGATACCTGCGCAGGCATGTTCCATCTTGAGAGCAGGTCTCCTAAGGGTAAGGTACCCACTCTGAATTTGATGTAAAGTGCCCGATCTACTGGTATTGTAATCAAGTCCAGATAGGGCTCAAAGGCAACCACGTCTTTGGTTTTCAAATAAGCTGCGGTGGAGTTACAGTGACGTGGATTGCCGATGAGCTGGGCAGAGACCCACTCCCAATATAGTTTTTTTAGGGTTGCCTTTGGTGGGGCAGATTTTGTAATCCAACAAGACCCCAAACCCAGTTCCCCCAAGAGGTTTTTGATGTCCCTTAGCCACTTGATCTTGTGCCAACCTCCCATTCCCATCACCTCTGACAGCCCATCCGCATAGGTTTTCAGTTCAGGGACCCTCCACAGGCGTGCCCATAAAAGGAGGGGCCGGAGGCTAGCCTGGTCCTTGATCGGTTTGCATCCCGCATCCAGAAGCACCGGGACTGTTGGGGTACTCAGAGGAATAGCCAGAAGATCCTTCAAAAATGTGTTCTCTGCCTTGGATAGAGCCTCCGAGTTTCCAAGGCCCCATAACTCCACCCCGTATAATGATGCCGTGACAGCTCTGGCTTTGTAAATGTCAATTACTGGAGCTACACATTGTTTGGATGAGTTACGATACTCCCTTAACAATGCTCCCCCCACCCTTTTGTGGCTAAGGATCATTTTATTGATGTGGGGTGACCAGCTCATGGCATCACTCATGCGAATTCCCAAATAGTCAAATTCGGAGACTCTCTCAAGAGGAACAGAGTTCAGGACTGGGGGACGACCAAGTTTCCGTGGAGGGTGCATGATCAAGTATTTCGTTTTATCCACGTTGATGACCAGCCCTCTTTTTGAGCAAAAATCCTGAAAGCGGTTCAAAAGCTTCTGTAGACCCTGGGGAGTCTTTGAGATAAGGAGGGTGTCGCGGCAAACAACAGGGTTGGAATCCGCACGCCCCCCAGGGAGGGTGCATCTGCTGGTTCATCAAGCAGGTGCTCTACCACACCATTTACGTACAAGGAAAATAGTGTGGGAGCTAATACACATCCCTGTCGGACGCCCCTGTGGACCGGGATCCTATCAGGTCTTTTCCCCATTCTGGCCCCATCGCACCTGTGCGTAGTTGTCAGTATGTAATTTAATAATTAGCAACAGAATGTAGGGGGGCAGCCCAAGACCCTGCAGAACCCTCCAAAGTTCCTCCCTAGGAACCAGGTCAAAGGCAGTCTTTAAGTCAATAAAAGCCAAATAGAGACTGCCTTTGCCCAGCTCCACCACCTTCCAATGTAGAAGCATCAGTCTGAACACTTGCTCAATTGTTCCTGTACCGGAGCGAAAGCCTGCCTGAAAGTCAGACAATATGTGGTTTTCGTCCACCCAATGAAGAATCCTCCCCAGGATCGCCTTTCCCGCCACCTTCTCGGTTGAGTCTATCAGGCTTATCGGCCTGTAGTTCCCTGGTTGATCCCGACAGTCCTTTTTAAAAATTGGAACAACCTCTGCCCCTTTCCAAGATTCAGGGACAGGACCTCCCTCTAAGATGGCGTTCAGAAGAGCAGAAACCAGTTTGCCCCATTCACTCGGGTAGGCTCGGAGTAGGTCCCCTGGAAGCCCATCAGGGCCAGCTGCTTTCAGGGGTACCAAGGATTTAATAATGTTCGTGACCTCCCGTACAGTAAAGGGGTCGATGGCTCTATCCAATGAGTATCGGGGAAGGGAAAATGGCTTGTTAAGAGGCCCTTCTACTGCTGAGTATAGGGCCCTGACGTGGTTAAACCACGTCTGGGCTGGAATCGTACAAGTCCTCAGAGTGTCATCAGGACGATTCCTGGAGCCCACCAAGTTCCAAAATCGCTTAGCGTCCTTCCCTCGACTAGCGGCCAAGAGATCCCGCCAAAAGTTATCCTCCCACTCTTTTTTTGCGGTTTTCATGCAATGGGAATAAAGCTTCCGAGCCTCCCTAGTCCTTATTTGGGACTTAGATTTCACAGCTTCAATAAGCAGTGTCTTAGAAGCCCTGCATTTGTGGGTGAACCAACCCTGTCTTGGGTGTGTCTTAGCCCCAGTGTGTCTAGTTTGGACAATAAACAGGTTGCTTATGGCCAGGGTCAGATCACAGAACGACCCAGACACCTCCGCTGGCCCTCCCTCAGGAGAATCCAAATTGTCTAGGACTGCGGCTAGTAGCTGCGTTATAATGGTCACCTTCTCTACCGAAAGTGTGAGCTTAGCCCACTTCAGCCGTCCGCCGCAGTTCGAGACAACTGTTTCACCGGGAACAGTGGTGCGTAGAAACGGACCCCCTATGCCCTCCAGCCACCAGGGAGTCAAGGCAAGGGAGAGCAGATTGTGATCGCTCTCGACGGACGTTATAATTTCCATATCTCTCACCGCGCTCCATAGGTGGACGTCAAGCAGAATGTAATCAATTCTTGACGTGTGGTTAGACCTATTAAACGAATGGGCTCCCACTTTGTCAGATCTTGTCCTGCCATTAAGGGCCCTCAGGTCGAACTCCATAGTGGGAGTATTAATCTGGATTGCCACTTCCGTCCATCTCTTGATTGGGGTTAGCTCTAGAGCCGGTATCCCCCTTCTTTGATCTTCCTCCTCCTGTTCTAGGGTGACGTCCGAGCCAAGGGGCTCGAACGTGCAGTTAAAGTCCCCCGCGACCAGGGTACATAATTTGTAAGGGGACAACCTAAGCAAGCTCTCTAAGAGAGCTATAGTGGGCGATAGTCTACCTCCCTTTGTGCCCTGAGCATAGATGTTATAAATGTTTATAATGACACAACCCCTGGAGTTTTTTAGGGTAATGTTGAGGAGATCCGGACAGTTAGTTTGGTGCTCCTCTACCCTACAGTTAAGGGAAGAGGCCACCCAAATAAGGAGGCCTCCCGAGGGACGTCCCCTGCCCGATTCCGGGTAGACAGCAGGTATAGAGTGGGATGAGTAACCCGCTTTGTGGGTGGGCTCCCTGCTACATGTCTCCTGGAACATGCAGATGGAATATTCCTCCACAAGGGCATTCCAGTCGGGCAAAGCCAACTTCCTATCTAATCCAGCCACGTTCCAGCTGAGAACCCTAAGAGGTGGGCCCGTCACAGCTGCAGCACTACTGGACGCGACATCGCCGCCCGTGTCTGCCTCGACCGGAATAGGAGGGCCACTATCATCTCCATTAATGTCCCTCACCTGGTTCCCGTCTAACCATTGGGGCTACATGCTTTCCTGTTGGGGTAGAAGGGCTAATCAGCGTTCGGGTGAGATGGAGAGCCCCACCAGATGTAAGATCCCCCGAACCTCTCCGAAGGAATCAACTAGTCAATACCCCATAGGACCCCATCTCGACCTTGGCCATACTGCATGCGGCTGGAACTGAGGTATCACAGGATACCGTTGGCTACCAGTGTTGTTTTGGCAGGTATCCACATCGGATGGGCCAAGGTAGTTCGTAACTGGCCGCGGGTAGAAATATGATAAGTCCACCACATCAATGCCTGGACCACCCGCAACCTGATTGAAATTGCAGATTGCGTGGGCAGCTCTAGTGTCTTGGAAGTTAACTACCACGCAATCGCCTTCAAGTAATTTCTTGCCCTGTCCTACCCATCCTACCCTACGCACTCCAAGAATTAAACCATCCACACCCCTGGGTAGAGGTTTGTTGGCTTTTAGCCAGTGCATGGTTTTATTCTTTAGGGCCTGGTGGGTTTCCAACTGGGCATCCTTCAGAATGGGGACATTAATAAGGACAGCAACATAAGGGTGACACTCTGGGGGGAGATTTACTGGCAGACATTTTGGGGCCGCCTTCTGCGGTGTAACCGCTGAGGAAGCAGCTCTCAAATGGCTTGTTGCTGTTTTTGCCTTTGCAACTGGGCCAACTCCCCTGGCATCAACTGTTGACTGAGCCGGTCGTTTTGGCTTAGATTGGTCCCCTCCCACTTGCAACTTCATTTGGCCTGGTTTAGTTTTTGCATTCTTTGGTAACTGGGGGGTGCTTGCGTGGACCTGGGCAGTATGAGTAATAGTTCCCGGTTAAACGGTAGCAGGGACCACAGAGACAGTAGTCAAGTCCTTACCTACTGCTGTAGTGGATGCAGTCGTTAACGGGGGTATTGCCTGAATTGAGCCCACTGTAGCCCCCTTTCCATCATTCCCACCCATACTGTCCTCTCTAGCTTTGGACTGGAGTTTAATAAGGGTTTTCATGGAAAAAAAGTTATCTAGGGTAGTCTGCTCGAACCTATCTAACCTTTCCCCCAGACCCTTAACTTGATCAATAAGCGGGACCAGTAGGGACTTAACCAGGTTCCCAAGTAGCTTTAGGGAAGGCAATTCCTGTGATGCTGCTGGTAAGGCAGTGGGGATAGGGTGTGCCTGCACAGCTTCAGCCGCAGCTACCAGAGGAACATTTCCTCCTACTGGATCAGGGATCAGCGTAGCAGAACCGCAGCTATTTGTTGAGCCGGGGCCTCTTGGCGCATGCTTCCTTGGGCGCTTATGGAGTGTTGTAAAGCTGCCCTTCCGAGTACTCGCAGCCCTTTTCCTTTTGATGCGAACCAAGGAGTCATGGGCCAAGCACGATAGGTTCGAGGCCGAGGGAGGATCTTGAAGGGGTAGGTGGCAGTCCTGGCCGGTGGAAGGGCTTGACAGCACAACGGAACATGGTCCCGTGACTGCAGGACTGAAACTAGGGGGCAATGATTGTACTAACAAACTTTCCAACCTATCAATACTTGCCCCTATTGCAGCAAGCCGTGGCTGCTCGGACACGATCCTAGGGAGAGGGTAGGTGAGATGGATGGAAGTTGGAGACAGGGCCTGTGCCACCGCTCCTAACGAGGAGCGTCTCGCCATAAAATAAACTTGTGAGAGGCGGCGCTCCGTCATCACAATCTCTTTTTCTATAACAGTAGCTACTCTAGTGATGAATTTATCCATCGTACCTATCGTGGTGCTCCCTGCAGCCCCCTCTCCCCCACCCCTCAATGCTTTCCCTGAGCGGGTAGGCATTAAGGCAGCTAGACCCCCAACCAAGAGACAACTAACTTTAACTCAAAAGATAGCAGATGACAGGGAGGTGGCCCAGCCCAGCCTCTGACAGCCCCTGACTGCCACAGACTGCCCGCCCTTTGCCCGGGCTTCGCTCGGCGTCCCGCTCGCGTCCCGCTGAGCACCAGGCGAGCTGTTAAATAAGGGGCGTTGCAGGCGGTGGGGCGTGTCTCGCTGGGGGCGCGGCCGTGCACACCTGAGCAACGCAGGGACTCCTGGTCTTGAGAGTCCCTGCTAGCACACGCCCTTTGCTGATCGTAGAATCCTCCTCCCGGCGACTCTGACCGCACAAGCAGCCTCCGCCCCTCGCTGCTAACCGCGAAGCGGCACCCGCGGAGCGGGTGCGGCGAGCAGCGGCGGACAGCGGCGGTATCCCGGAGGATAGAGGGCAGGCTACTCCATGGATCCTCCAGCAACACCCAGGTAGGAATCAGCGTTTGTGGCGTCCCACTGGAAACAGGAAGCACACGCCTTTTGATCTTGGTCAGGCGGGGGGCGTGTCTCGCTGGGAGCGCGGCCGTGCACACCTGAGCAGCGCAGGGACTCCTGGTCTTGAGAGTCCCTGCTAGCACACGCCCTTTGCTGATCGTAGAATCCTTCTCCCGGCGACTCTGACCGCCCAAGCAGCCTCCGCCCCTCGCTGCTAACCGCGAAGCGACACCTGCGGAGCGGGTGCAGCGAGCAGCGACGGAAAGCGGCGGTATCCCGGAGGATAGAGGGCAGGCTACTCCGTGGATCCTCCAGCAACACCCAAGTAGGAATCAGCGTTTGATTAGCAGAGGATTCCAGAACAAGGAGTGTGAAATCCTCTGTGTAGAGGATGCTGTGGTGCAGGGAGGCACACAAACTAGTTTATTTTAACAAACTGACTACACTGAGCGGGGTACCTGTGCACCCCAAACTGGAAACACAGTGATCCATGACGTTTATATCTAATAAGCATACATATCTACAGTATTGCATTGAAAAAGGTAACTATGCCGGACTGGCCGTTCCAGGCATAAGGCGTTTCTAAGGGCGACTAGAAGGGTAGGGGCCAGTTTAGTTTAAGGGGGGGGCGGTTTTGTACAAGTGCAGGAGTTTTAAAAACACTGCAAAGTTCTTTGTATATTCAGCAGGTTTCGGTCAACAATACAAGTGCCAAGATAACTTTGGTGATCAAGGTACCTGCTGGAGAGAGATGGGAGCATGTTTTGTTTAGTGCCAGTTTTACTCACCTAAGGTAGCGCAGAGGGGCGAAAGCGGCGAAACCGAGCGGACGAAATAGGACGAGACTAAAAGGATTGTACCCTGAGAAATCAAATTTTGAAAAACAATCGGAGTTTGTGAAAAATAAATCAATACTATGAAGACTTGCAAAATCAACATATGATATTGTAAGTAGCCTTGAAAAAGCCCCGGCGCAAATCGCCACAGGGGGCGAAACACGTGTCGGCTGTTCATGTTTTAATCTTATTTAATAAAAGCAATTTTTTCACATCATGTGGACTCCTGACGCTGATTACAAGAATTAGGATTCAGCCTAAGGACACCAACAAACTTGGCCAAACACACTCATCACCCCCTACAAAGACGCAGAGGGGTAATATGCCTGCTGGAAAGAACGTGTACCATGCATATCAAAGAGCAATTTTTTATGTGCATAGTTCAGTGGGTACTGCTTTGTGTTCACTTCCCGAATGAAAGGACGCTTGAATACATATGGCCTGGTAGTTCGGGCTGGACTGTTTCCATTGGGCGCAGGATCAAGACTGATTTGCATATGGCTGGGTAGAAACTGGAATGGCATGGTGAGCAAAAAAACGATGGATTTAGGCCCAGATCTCTGTACTGAAGTGAATGTATGACATTGTTCAGCATTCTGTCCACCAGTTGTTCTTTTTGCTATATTATGATTGAGCAGCTAGCTGGCTGACATGAATATGAAGGAGCCTTTGTGGGTTTCCGTGAGTGTAGATTCTCCTGAAGATTACCTTTCTCTTCTGAGCCCTGCTGAACACATGTGTACAGGAGGAGCCCTGTATTTATGTCCTCAATGTTTGAGGCAAAAAATACTCATGGATTTCTGAACAATGAGAGTAAAAGCATTAAGGTAACATGTTGTTCCTGCTTATATTTCACACACTTTACATAAACCTGTATTCCCTATGAGTGTTTGCTTTTTCCTGAATTAAACCTCAAATAAATATGTTTATCCATTGTTTGAATTAAGTAACGTTATAAGCTGTAACTAGTCAGTGAAATGCTAAACGAACTAAAAATGGTATGTTTTGCTATTTCTAGCCACACTGCTGACTCCGCCCACTGATCCAATCTTTGGTTATTCCCGCCCCCAGATTCCCCACCCACAGTTCCCCTACTTTTTTTCCCCCACTTTGACCACTGCTTACACTCCTGCACGGGTGGGCGCAAAGCTTGGGTTGCTCCGCTTACGAGCATGCACTCTGAAAGCATGCGCCATTCGGACTCTCAACAGTGCTTGCTTTCAGAGCGCCCTGAACTTTACACCAGTTTTTTTTAAATGTTATTCATTTTAAAGGTTTTATGTAGCGCTGGTAAGACCCGGAGGTATCAGAGCGCTTTACATGAGCATCAGATCATAGTTACAGGTTACAGCTGTACAAAGGTTACACAGTTATTAGAGCATGGCAACATAGTTACTTGTAAGGTCAAGATAAACAATAAGCACAAATACGAAATGGGAAAAGCAAGCAAGGGGAAAGATTCAGGGGAGGGGGGTAGAAGCTGGGGAAGTAGACAGGTAATGAAGGCGGGAAAGAGGAGGGGAGGGTGAAGGACATTGCGTGGAAAGATGAGGGGAAGGGCGAAGGGGACACAAACCGGTAGACGAGTCAAGCTAACGTCCAAAGCCCAGTAAGCTGTGATCCCAGGGGAAGTGGTATCACTTCCCTATCTCTTTTGCGGGAGGCTCCATTTATGCAGTGGACTCTCTCAGAAGGGTCTCTGAGACTCCAATGCCTACTGTTCATGCTTTGTATAGAAAAGCTCATTTCAGAACTCTAAAAAAGAAATATGAAAATATTTCAACAGTAATGCTGAAACCCATCAAAATGGCAAACCAGGCGCAAATGCAAGTTTGCAACCCAATCACGAATGCAGGTTTTCCAGGATTTACTGGGCATAGGACATATTCCCCAGAAGAAAAAACATGGATAATGCGTATGGGAAACTTCTTTAAACAAAAAGGGTCATCAAAAATGTAATTACTGAAGGTGATTCCTCATTTTCGAGCAGAAAATCTGGGAATCGTGAAGGAATATCGTGCCTATATAATACTTCACTGTTGTACTGGCATTTACTCGATGTAAATTTAATTTATTTTAAGGATTCATTTGCAACCCTTATAACTGCAAAAAAATGGAGTCTAACAGGAACCCGGCTGCTTTCTGCTCAGTGCCATTTTTATTCACGTACATAGGGAGAAAAAAGTAGATGGCGGTAAAATAGATTACGTTCTTAGCAAAACCACTTGATACCACAGCACCTCCTGATAGCGTGCCAGCAAGAGCACAACGTCGTCTCAGTTTTTGACAAATCTCTGTGGTTTCCGGCCTTGAGCCGCGTAGCCAGTGGGTTACGTGTTGACTCAACTGCGCCCTTGGGGCCGAGGCGATGGCGTAGTTTGAAGGACACCCACGCCGTCTGCTCTGCAATAGCGCTGGGAGGAGGGACACGTCTGACTAAAACGTGACGTAACTCACCTGGAGGATTCCCCGGCTAAGGTTACTGAGGGTGGGCGGTGGTGAACTGGCCTTGGAGGTTTGGTCCTTCTTTTAGGGCTTTGTCAACCAAGGTTTCTCAAAACTGGATCTTTTCATTTCAATAATGTGCTGCGTGAGGTCTCCGTGCTGGCACTGGGGATCAGATAACACTGAATAAAGGAGCTGCAATGGACACCTGTTGCTTCTGTGACATGCACAGATGGCTGAACCTGTATCATCTCCGTCACTCAATAAGCCACCAAGGTTCATGTGTTATCTCAATAGGCTCCAGATTTACACAGTATATTAGAATAGCCCTCCTGTCATGTTAAGAGAGTAGCAAATTAGATGTTTTGGAATTGACGTTTGTTGTTAAAAAGATAGCACACTATTGGTGGGTATATTTGCTTTCAAGACCACGCTTTTTGGCATGTTCTTTCAATGAAGGACCACGCTTTTAGATTTCATGTTACTAACATAGTACAATCAAACTGACATAAAAAAAGCACTGGGTACTTCTTCACAGATGCGAGGCAGATTTACAAAGATAGCACTCAGCGCAGCCGCCAGAATTGCTGCTTTCGTTGTGTGAGGAGAGAGAAGATAAGCGCCATACCTAAAATATGTCACTGTCTTGCTGTCTCTCTAGCGCTGGCACCCCAATCAGGCTGCCTAGTGCCATGCAACCTTTGCACTACAGTGCAAAGATGCCTGCGTATTGTTTAGCACAGACCTTGTACCCGAAGGGTAATCTTGCCTCGATAAACTTTCAACTTTTCCCACTTTGACTGCGAGCTGTACAGTGCAAAAGTTTGGAGAAATAAAAGCATTTCTCCATGTTAACGCAAATCTCAGAGAGGGTTTATTTTTGTGGTGAAACCCTGTCTACTAATGTTAGCAGATAGAGCTAAGCATCAAAAACCATGGGTGGGTGCATGAGAACGCCCATAGAATGCCAATGATGGAAAGTAATGCTCTGATTTGCATCACTTTCAACTTTCGAGCGCAAAATAAGTTTTGTGCTGAAAAGTAAATTCTAAATACACATTTTGCGTAAGTTTGCACCACTTTTGTCTCACAAACCCAATGCAAAATAGTAGTTAATCTGCCCCTCTATGTTAGAACAACTTTTACGCTGGAAAACAACTCAACAGACCAGTCCAACTCGATTTACCTTGTTGCACACATTTAACCCCTTGATCCTGGTTTTCATTAACTTCATGTTTTTTAAACAAATACAAATACCATGACAAAAACCACATATGCAGCTGTGCAGAGTGTGGTACGCTGTTTATTATCATTGTTGATAATGGGGAGGGGAATGTTTTTGTAGCACAATTAGTAATTAACAGATTCCACTCTCTATTACTGTAGGTCAGGTTAGAGAGAGTGCATCACTACACTCATTTTCTTCTGTACTTCACATAATAAGCCTACACTTTTATTAAACATTTTTTTATAGAAACAGCATGAAATAGCATACATGCTGAAGCACAGAGAGTAATATGCTATTTATTACCATTATTGAGGGAGGGGTTGAGCACAACTACCCACTGAAGGCTTCTCCTCATGTGATTCATGACCCCTCCCTACACTAACCAATGTGTTTGGTGGGAGACTTCAACTCCCTTCAAAGTCTTTGATGGAACCGCAGTCCTAGATGTAAGAGGAATCTACGTGGTGAGAGACTCTGTAAATGGTTGAGTCGGGCTGCACACATTGTTTGTAGGGCATTTGACCGACGTCACTCATTGTGACTGCAACTCACGGTTCGACTAGATTAGAGGCCCGAGTAGTACTTTTTCCTTTCTTATTCACACTATTTAGCAGAGTGACTGAAGATCATGGTCCTGATGAATGCCTGGAACTTAGATGTCATTTAGGGCAGAAACATGTTGACCACACCACAGGGTACACATCCATAACCCTATTTCACTTTGGTTTTATCCTCTATCCTATAGGACATATTAATAAAATTGTTGTACCTACAGAGTTAGTTTTAAATCACATTTGTTGCACTCTGCCCCTCACTACATCTGTGAGGTATTAATATCTTACATGCTTCATATATAAAACACTCCTGCTCCTTCCCCGAAGAGAAGTTGTAGCCCACACCGGGTACCTTGTGGTCCCGGTGTGTTGGAGGAACCCAATGATGAGGCATGTCACCCTCGGGTGAGTGAGGGTTTTTGTCCAAACACGTTCTGTGCCAATCCCTGCCAGAGCCCTTGCCCAGTTGCACCTTGCTACCCTATATCTTGTGTGAGCAGGGCCGGACTGGCCGTAGCGGGCACCGGGCAATCCCCCGGTGCGCTGCAAAATCGTCCCTGTAACAAAATCGTCAGAAAACCGGGTCTGGTAATGAGCTTGGCGGCACCCCCAACACCCCGCTTTGGGGATGGCCGAACACTTGCCAGGGCCGGTTTTGACTCTCAATCCGGCCTTGTGTGTGAGTCCCAAGTGTGGATACCATCCATGCTGTTGTATGACCTCTACGTACCATGGGCTGCACACTAATGGCTGGTCCTGCTGGGTGTGTTTCCCAAGAAGCTTGATTCTCAGGCCTTGTTACTTACAGCCAGAGTCACAGTTTCACACACCAGAACCAGGATCTACCGTCATTTGTGCTTGCGGGTGTATCTTATGGCTGTAGAGAAACAGCTGGTGTTGTGGGTTTCCTGAAGTCAAGGGTTTAGTGTTAGAACATGGGTGTTGTCAAGGGAGAAGCATGAGAGCTGCCTCTGGGGAGGTAGTGAACATCCCAAACGTTCTATCATTGTGGCCATGCACAGATATTCCCATTGTTTCTCACACCAATATGTGCCCTTGCACTTAGAGGCAACTAGGCTGTTGTAACCCTGCAAAAAAGTTTTGAAATACCCCCTACATTTTTGGGAAGCATAGAGGAAAGGATTTCTCCACTCTCATAACTATGTTCCAGATTGCGAAAAAGAAAAACAAACATTAATCGACATTTGCATCCAAGCTCTTAACCTAAAACAGGCAGATTTTTCACAGGAGAAATATCTGGATCTTTGGAGGAATAATGCATGTTTGATTTTATTTAGATGCGTGCATCCAGGTATTTTTGAGAACCTCTGCAAAGGAAAATACCTTTATCAAAATAGTAGATTTAAGCCTTGTAAAGTTAACTTCTTCCTTCAATGCCTGAGGGGGCTGACATAATATTGTCAGCTTCTTTCTCTTGTCCCACCGTCCCTCCCTTCCTCAAAGATGCCTGCTGCGGTTTGCAGGGCAATCACCTCAAAGTGCCAAGCACGACTCACACTCATGCACCAGCATGCTCGCCCACTTCCGGTTGTTCCCCTTCTTGCATTATAGCACTGTTTATCTGACTCCATAAGCACTCGCCTATAAAAGGTGGGTGATAAAAAAATGTAGTGAATAAGCAGTGATTCATGAGTACAGAAACAATGCTCTTGGGAGCGCGCTCTTGTTGCCGGATGTGACAACCTTTAGACCATCGCGTGTTCCTGTTCCAGCCCCGACGGTTACTTACAGGTGGGGTGAGGTGTGTAAAGACAGACAAGGGAGCGGCTGCAGCGCACCTACTCTTCAGTAGGCGTTAGTCACAGGTAACCGCAGCTGTCTAAACATGTCTGCGAGAAGAGAAAAGCATCATCGAAAGTGGGAGAAACCTACCTGGACGGAGTAGTGAAGTGTTGGTAATATCGCATGCTGCAGAACTACAAAACAGTCCCGGGAGACGCCGGCTACCAGATTAACCGTGTACACAAGCACGAATTTATTTTCAAGCCTCGCTCATAAAATTGCTTGTAATGAAGGTATAAGGTAGCCCCATATTGTTAAAATATTCTGTAAATAGCCCACAGGCGATGATGTTTTCTCCTCCCCTGAGTGCTTGTTGATTTGAACGTTTGGGTTGAACCTTACGCAAAGCGCTGCAACGCTTTATCAGGGGCAGTACGCGCTATCTAAATACAATTACAATTGTATAAGATATACTGCAGCCCCGGGGCGTCGGGTGCAGCTTTACGGCCCCATCAGTGACGTTACTAAAGCCCCCGTAGCCCCAGCGGGGTGGGGTGGGCGAGATCTAGGGTGTCCTCTCCGGCACTGGCAGGTCCCTGGCCTAAGAGCTCGGGACTGGGCCTGGAGTGTGGGGGGAACCCTGCATTCACTTTGCAGTTTGCATGCGCTTTGCATGCCCCCCTCAAGTTTCGTTACGTCACTGGGCACCATAGTGCAGCCCACTCTCAGGGACGCCCACGTGGCCAAATACTTATGTATATCTCTGAGGTATTAGGCTCGACTGACATTTTAGGGGCCCCTCAGCCAAGTTTGAGGGGGACTCTTCCTTTGCCTTATCCACTGGTGCTAGTAGTGTCACAAATATGCCCTGGGCTCTGGTGCTAGCAAGGATATTGACACCTTTGACTGCAGTTGGGGTAGAAACACATAGCATTGTCACAGTTCAATGGGCCCGCCATCGCTCTGTGTGCTGGCACCACTGCACCTGCTGCGGTAGCGCGGGAGGGCGCCGGGAGAAGCCCGGGACAAGGGCGGGACCGTCTGTGGCCGTCCGGGGCCGCAGGAGGCCGGGCTGGGCCAGGATATTTCCCTTTCATCTCCAGTAAGCAGTGTCTCTGCATTTTGACGTTCGGGACTGTTACATTGTATTTGTGTTGTTTTCTAATCCCCTAATTTTGTTATTCTATTGTTAACATGAGCCATTCCGCTCCTCCAGGTGTAAGTGTCTCTGTCTTGGGCCCCCTTGACAAAATTCTTCAAGAAATCTGCCAAGGAGGTCGATATGGACCTGCTCTTGTCCGAAAGGAGAGCTGAGCGTAGACGCTCAATTGAGCAGCTAAAGAGTATTCCACTGTCTGTCCTTAATTCTACTAAGGACCTTCCAGCCCATGGTCTGAGTATTATTGACGCTGACACGACTGATATTAATCTCACCCCTAGCATATTCAGGTTCCCTGATATTTCCCCGCCGTGTAGTGGTGTTACCAGTGGAGGCCAGCTGATCTGTCCCCCTATAAATCACTCCAGCATAATTGAAATCAATATCCCTGAGTCACACAGTAGGGATGTTGATCCTACCCCTATGCGGTCCACCTTGTCTTTGGGTTGTTCAGTCCCAGGAGAGTCTATGCCGGAGGTGAATGGCCTATCTCCAGGACGACCGTCCATCATAGCTGTAGGGGTGGTTCACTCTCCTCCAAGGAAGAAGAGGCGTAAAGGGGGGGTAAAAAGGAAAGGACGCAGTTACCATATTCCACCCCCACCGAAATCTACCACAAATAGTGCGCTGGGTCCTCCCCCCATAGTAGAGTCCCACCCCACTACTACCACTGAGCATGCAGCCCCCGTCGTAGTACCTTCTGAGCCAGTGTCCACAGGGGTGAATGAAGCGACTGTTGACATCATGGGGAAGCTCATTAAATCATACATGCTTCCCCTGCTGGAACGTGTAAGGGTTATGGGGGAAAAACTGGACCGCCTCGTGGCGTCCTTTGAATTATCTCAGTCCTCAGGCTTGGTTAAGATCATAAATCCCCCCAGTATCCCTGCAAGTCTATCTCATACTGCAGGTGTATCAACCAAAGCCACAAGTCTGTCCTCTTCCACTTCCACTAAAACAATCCCTTCTAAATCCACCAAATCTGTTTCCATATCTTGTAAAGCACCGTTAGTGGGTGCTAACCCTACATTACCAAAACCTCCAGCGGCAGCTACCCCCAGTGTTGCAATGACCAAATCATTGGCCAAGAGGGCAGTCCCAGCAAAAAAGAACGGGCTGGGTAAACCTGTTGACACTAATTGTAAACCGAAGAAATCTCTCCCCTCGAAAAGATTTGTTGACCTGCCACCTGATTCCCTTAATTTTGTTATTGTCATGACAGGTGTGCCACCTTTACAGGAAGGGGACAGGGAAAATGACGATAGTTTAAAAAATAAAGTCATCTTCTGGTTAAAAACAAATAGACCCCTTCCTCCGAATCTTAACGGGGACATCGTCACGGTTAGGAGATGTCAGTGGGTTGGGGTGCGGCCTAAGGACATCGAGGGGGATATTATCATCATTAACTTTAGAGATCATAGGGTAGTATCCCACCTCACAGACTGGTATGTGGGGAACAATGAGGGTGGAATTTCCACTAGGAATTTAGGTTATTTTTACCCCGAAACCCTGACTAACCCACACATAAGCCAGCTAGGTGGTGGTAGCAAATCCAAAAACCCACCCAAATGGTCCAACTTCACATCAAGCTTCCATGTTCCTCACTTCAACCCGGAAGCTTTATATCGCTCATTTACCCAATCCACATACAACTGCCCCCCCCAAACACCGGGCTGGGCGAAGCCATATATTCAGCCCAATGGTCCTCCTATATTCATGGGAATGCCTTTTTTTAATAACCCTCCGTACCCCCTGATCCCTTTTACACCAGCCCTTAGACAGGCTCCGCAGCCTTCCAGCTTACTTCCATCCCTTTCTAATCCTTACAGGCCCCCCCACCCCAAGGATCTGTGGCATATTCCACTAAGAAACTTATACGATCCACTTTCTGGGCTGTCGTCGAACGATTGACAAACTAGGGGGAATAGCAATGACGCCCAGTTTACATCTCCCGTAGGATTGGTCTCGTGTTTCCTCCCTTGTAAGGCTGTAAGTGTTAAAGTTCCTGTTGTTGGTTGTGAGGAAGGTGACCCTGCCCTACCAACTAGGTGGGTTACTTCCCCACCGCCCTATGACATTCTACCCTTTTGTGTGGCTTTAGCAACTGGTCCACACCCTGCACAGGCTCTAAGGGATGCGGTTTGTAGGTCGCCTATTGCTGGGGTTCCTGCTGTGGTTTCCGTTTCCATTGTAGATTCCCAACATTCCTGCATATCCTCTCCCGCTGTAGTTACTGCTTTGGGTGCCCAAGCCCCTGCTAAGGGCACCTCAATGGGTTGCTGGAATGTTGCGGGTATAGATTCTTGTTTATGTATACCTGATTGGGCTGACTTCATCAGACAAGGTGATGTCTGGTCCTTTCAGGAGACTTGGTCAACTCATCCGGTATATTTCCCAGGTTATCTGAGTTTTAACAAACCTGCAGTTAGAGGGCAAAGAGGCAGGGCAATGGGGGGTCTTAGTGTTTGGGTGCGCCAATCAGCAGGAGTCTCTGCTAAAGAAATTCACATTGACTGCCCTGATATCCTCATTGTTAGCTTGACGCTTAATAGTGGACTGGTTATACTATTGTTTAATGTGTATGCCAGAGGTACCCCGGGTGGTCGTGTCTCAACCACCCTAACACTCTTAGACGAATTCCTTGGCTCCGCACAACAGAAGGGTCATATGGTGGTTATGGGTGACTTCAATACCTGTTTTGAACCGCTAGGTGTGGATGATGGGATGCTAACGGTGGCTGAGGACTCAACCTGGGGTATCCCACAACTAGAGCTAACTCCGATCGCCAAATGGTCCCAAAATGCCACTTTCATTAAAGGCCTATGCCTGAACTGGGGACTGCGTGCCCTAAATGGTCGGACCAGCTCGGACAGATTGGGCAATCCAACATTCTTTAATGGAAGATTTAGTAGTCGCATCGACTATATTTTAGTCGATGTAACTATGTGGCCCCTAGTTTCAGATATGGAAATTAGACCCCGGCCCGAAAGTGACCACGAGCCTCTCCTAGCGGAACTCAAGGATTTTAGTTTTTCCAGGTCCTCTGTGCACCTCCCCAATGTTGTACAGGAGGCCATGGTATTATCTAACGACATGAGGAGGGTCCGGTGGCCAAAGGTTGCTGTAGACACGGATGCTCGCTCTAAAATAAGATCCATGGTATCTGACTCCCTAAGATTAATAGAGCAATGTGATGACCCGATCCAAATATCCCTCAAAATCCCCGATATTCATGCCAGCTTGTTCACTTCCCTTAAGACCCTATTTATTAAAATAGTTGCCAATAAGGGCATTGGAAAACCGAGGAAGCCAGCGAACTGGTTTAATGATGAGTGTGGTACATCTCATTCAAACCTGTTTAAAGCCCTAAAATCTGGAAACACAGCTCTTATTAAATCCTCCAGGAAGGCCTACAATATAGCCAAGAGGCGGGCCAAAGCCACCTGGGACGAAGAACGCTGGGCCCTCCTAGTTGAGGCATGCGGCTCTAGGAATCTTACACACTTTTGGCACCTCCTTAAATGGGGTAAGTCCCTGGACGATCGACCTAGCCCTGCCTCTGTCGATCAAGAAAAATGGGTGTCTTATTTTGAGGATCAGTTCAGGTGCCTCAGTGAAAGGGAAACTCCCATTGGTTGGCCGCTGTCCTTTGATACGCTTGTGTTTTCAGCCAAGGAGGTTGAAAACGTTCTGAATTCCATCCCCAGGGGCAAAGCCCCTGGCCCGGATTGTATTCCTGCGGATATTTTCCAACAGGACCAAGACCTATGGGTACCCTATCTACTGTTCCTGGCTAACACGCTGGCCAGTGGTGCACAGGTGCCTGTTTCTTGGGCGGGAGCTGAGATTTTGCCCATCTTCAAGAAGGGTGATCGGTCGGTCCCTTCTAATTACCGGCCGATCAGCCTTATTGACGCTGTTCAAAAGATAGTGTCACGTCTTGTCCTAACCAGGGTTCAGGCCTGGATTGAGGAATATAATATTCTTACCCCTCTCCAAGCTGGGTTTAGACCCCACGTTAGTACCCTGGATCAGGCCTTCCGGTTTATGTTACTACACTGGAAGACGGTCACTTTGGGCAAAGGTAACCTCTATGCGGCCTTCGTAGATCTTAGGTCTGCGTTTGATCTCGTACCAAGGGTTGGGCTTTGGAACAGTCTTTTGGAAATGGGTATGCCTCCCTCCCTAGTTCGTGTCATTGTTAACCTTCATGCGGAGACCTACGCCTATGTACGATGGGGCAAACCTGGTGAGGTGACCAAAAAGTTTCCTGTGCTGAAAGGTGTCAGACAGGGATGCGTTTTGGCTCCAACTCTGTTCTCCCTATATATAAACAGAGTCACCAAGTACTTTGAGGGATGCCCCACAGATGCGCCAAGTTTGGCTGGCAAGAAAATCCCTCTGCTCATGTTCGCTGACGACACTCTTTTGATTTCAAGAACCAGACAGGGATTACAGCTTGCACTGTCTAGGTTTGAGAGTTTCTGTAGCGAGCATGAGCTGGAGGTGAATATCGCCAAGACCAAATTTATGGTCATGAGGGGTCACAAGCAGGTCAAGGCTAGGGTAATTATGGGGAATACACCCCTAGAGCAGACCAACCACTTTACCTATTTGGGTGTTTCATTTAGCGACACACTTAATTGGTCTCATCAGATCGAGCTCCTGTCCCTGAAACATCAACAGTTGGGTGGAGCTTTGATCAAAGAACATAAAAGCTCTTTTACCAAGCCCATGTCCCCGCTGATGAAGATCTATGGTGGGAAGGTTTTGTCATCAGTATTATATGGTGCAGAGTTATGGGGAGGTAGTAACCTGGACTCCTTGAAACTTGCCCAAAACAAATTCCTAAGGATGGCAACTGGTCTGCCACAATCGACACCTTTAATTCCCCTACTATACGATCTGGGGTGCCACTCGGTGGTCGACTGTGCTCGATTTCGACCGATCTCCTTCTGGCGGCGACTGTGGACTACCCCTGACCTACACTACTATGCTGAAGCCTGTCTGGAGTTAAAAAACTCTCCGGGAGCCCTAAAAATAGGATGGTTCAGAGTTCTTAAGGCTACTCTTCTATCTTTGGGCCTCCCTGAGTTGTGGCTGTCGCCTGAGACAGCCACATTTCCATCTAAAGGCGAGCTCAAGAAGTGCTATTGGGCCTGGGTGATGCACAATACCTTTTCAAAAGCAAGCCCAAGTAGTCTCACAGGTTTATTTTTGGTCCATAAAGATCTGCCCAGGTTAGAGAATTACTGGGAGATCATTACTAAACCCCTAGACCGAAAACTTTTTTTTCAATTTAGATGTGGAACATTACCTATTGGGGACTTCACCACTAAGTGGGGAAAAGCTAGTCAGGGGTTTTGTGCAAAATGCCAGGGGTCCGGGGAAAGTTTGTCTCATATTTTGTTTGTGTGCCCCCAATACTCTGCCCCCAGATCTAAGTGGCTCAAACCAGTCTGTAGCCAACTAGGCACACGTTCGTCAGCCGAGGCCCTGAGACTGTTAAAAACTAATCTGGATCCGATTATTGTGGTGGGGGTAGCCAAGTTCCTAGGCTGGGTCTGGATTGTTAGAAGTAGGTGTATTAATCTAAATTAGCTGAGTCTGCTTGTTTTTATCTCATAATACTGTGGTAATCAGCATCTGTATCTTTTTTAAATTTTTGTATTCTTCTGCAAGAAGCCATTCGATGCCAATGATTTAATACTGATTTTATCCATGCTATTGTGTCTTTTTGTATTTATGTCTTTTATGATGAATTAATCGAATAAAGACTTCTTGACTGACTGAAAGTCCCCAAACATTCCCACATTCTACTCGCCGATACGCGCTTCGACACCTCGTCCGTCCGGGGTAGTAAGCTCTATATAAATACAATTACAATACAATACAATTGCTGCTGTTTCAACATAGTTAAGAATGGTAGACATAGAAAACTACATGATGTTGAATTGAACCCTTCAGACCTTGAAACCTAGAAAATGGGCAGTCCTCAGTAAAAGTGTGCATTATGCTGAGGCGGGGAGGGAGGTTTCTGGAGCTGAGCTGCTCAGTGGTGCAGGATTCGAAACCAACATGATGCAGTAATTGACGCTCCTCCTACCCCCTTAATGCCGCTGGGCCGCCACCAACCTCCTTTATTCCAATCTAGGAAGAAAGAGTCAGAGAGGGTATTCAGAGTTTGGCAGAGGAGGGACAACCAGCAAAGATTGGCAGATATCACGTCTGTCTCCTTTAGAGTGGATACCCAGATGTATACTCTACATAGGAAAACACAACTTCTGCCATTTTTTGTTAGATGTCCTGTATCCTACAAACTGTAAATAACTCACAGATTTTATTATTTAGTACCACACCCTTACAACCAAGCACTCCCCCATAGTTCAGTTAGCTTACCATCCATTAATGACATTTGAAGCCTCATCAGGGGTTTTGAAGCGCTATACAAATAACTTTACAAAGCAGCACAAATTTGTTATTAGAGTTACATTAATGACTAATCTTAATTATTACAAGTATATCTGTTCCTAATAGGACAGTCTACTTCGATAGCAGCTCGCGATATGTAATTTGGTAATGTGAGTCTTTTAATAAGTATGCCTTTGTGTTTATAATTCTTTATTCAGACATACTCCTCTGTAATCTGCTCAAAAGGCTGTGCTATTACAATATTAGCCTTTCACCCTCCCACATCCGCAGACATACTCTACACCTCTTAGAGATGGTGACCACAACCCTCTAGATAATCATTAGTGCCATCAGATGACACAGTGGCCTGGCATATCTTCTCTGCCCCATCAGCACCCATGACTGGCTGGGAAACCATCAACACCTATGCTAGACTCCTTGTCACAAGAACAGCAGCCTCTTCTGCCTAGTACAAGCCCATGGCCACACCCTACAATACACTTATACTAAACAAGGTCCACTAAATAGTCAGGCAACGCAATGCAGCAAGACAATTTGCTGTACTGCGTTGGGTGACAGGGAGAGAGCAGAAAGGAGCCTTATCTACTAAGATATAATGCATTTCCACTCTCTCTCTGCACTGGGGCGCTGTGTGCAGCCTAGCTCCCATGCGTCTGACACCCCTGTGCCATGGTGCAAAGGTGCCTGCATTAGAGGCAGGATTTTTTTTGTGCAGGAAGGGGCACCTTCCTGCGTAAACGCAATCCACTGACACATTTTGTTATTTCTAAGTGTGCTGCTGAATACAGCACACATAGAAAGAGGAAGTAACAAGGAGAAATCCAGATATTTCTCCTTGTTACGCCTCACCTAGGAAGGTGTCGCATTTTGAAAGATTTCCAAGTTTTCAAATTTTATTAAATCTAGGAATGCACCAAAAATTATGGGTCGATGTGTGGGAACGCCCAAGCTTCACCCATGGAACACCTTACAAGTGCAGATTAATGCAAGGCAGCAACTTGTGCTGCCTTGAATTGCTCCTGATTTACTATGCCACGCAGAACCACGCAACGTGGCTCTGTCTGGCATAATAAATCCGATTTAAGGGCATGCATTGCCTTGTGGGGAGCCTGCCTTACTTGCCGTGAGGGGAACGTCTGCGTGCAACACCGGATCCCGCACTCCAGCGCTAGTGTCCACGCCGTGAGGGAAACGGCTATCAACAGCAGCGGGTCCCGAAGTCCAGCGCTAGCACCACCATCGCCGTGAGGGCTGGGACTTCAATCCCCAGGTGCCCCGGCGGCTGTGGCGCGAAAGTGACGAGAGCAGAGCGCCCGGAGGCACGTAAAGGAAGAGGAGCGCCGAGCGCTCATTGGGAGCCTGCCTTACTTGCCGTGAGGGGAACGGCTGCGTGCAACACCGGATCCCGCACTCCAGAGCTAGTGTCCACGCTGTGAGGGAAACGGCTATCAACAGCAGCGGGTCCCGAAGTCCAGCGCTAGCACCACCGTCGCCGCGAGGGCTGGGACTTCAATCCCCAGGTGCCCCGGCGGCTGTGGCGCGAAAGTGACGAGAGCAGAGCGTCCGGAGGCGCGTAAAGGAAGAGGAGCGCCGAGCGCTCATTGGGAGCCTGCCTTACTTGCCTTACTTGCCGTGAGGGGAACGGCTGCGTGCAACACCGGATCCCGCACTCCAGCGCTAGTGTCCACCCCGTGAGGGAAACGGCTATCAACAGCAGCGGGTCCCGAAGTCCAGCGCTAGCACCACCGTCGCCGTGAGGGCTGGGACTTCAATCCCCAGGTGCCCCGGCGTCTTTGGCGCGAAAGTGACGAGAGCAGAGCGCCCGGAGGCGCGTAAAGGAAGAGGAACGCCTCTCGCCCCGCGAGTCGCGCGCGGGAGCGGCCCGGCTGAAGCCCGGGCAAAGGGCGGGCCCTCTGAGGCCCTCAGAGGTCATCAGTGGTCGGGCGGGCCACATATCTAACCCTTACCTGAAGGTGAGCCAGTTGTCTCAATAATGGGGAAACGTAACGTTATTAGCAATGCTACCAATACTGACACACAGGCTACTGTAGTCCCAGCATCTTTTCAACTTTCCTTTGAGAGCCTTATAGACACTGCTTTTAATGAGATTGCAGAGACTGAGAGGAGGCTCTCTTTGGGGTCACTTAACATCAGCCAACCTAATACCACAGTCAGCCCTAAACACACTACGCCCTTATTCCCTGAAGTAATTGTGGTGAAATCTATCCCCGCGGTCAGCTCGTCTGATGTATTACAAGAGGGAAACACCCCTGATACAGCTCTTGGTGTTGTTCCTGATCCTGGGTCGCAATCAGTACTTCTACTAACAACTACGGACACTGAGACTACTGAGACCACTGGAGCCAAACGTAAAAGGGGTCCAGCTAAGACCACAGTAAATAAAAGGAAGCAGCCCCCTAGGAGTAACAATCAGCCAACCCCACAGAGTATGTGGACCAGGGGGAAGAAACAACAAATAGGGCCCCCAACTGTTTGCTCGGACTCAGGGGATCACTGTGATACTGTTATAATAAATGATGGTACTAACTCCATCGCTACGCAGACTGAATTTCCCAACGAAAGTAGCCTTCAATCCAAATCAAAGGGAAATCTCATAGAGACCATTGATGATACAATTTTAAACAACTAGAAGGTCAAATGATTAAACAATTTAATACTATTTTTAAGAGACTCGATAGACTGGAAACCCTAGTAAAAAATGATGAAGCTAAGAGGAAGGGTTTGGTTTGCCTAGATAAAATTAGAGGAGAACGCCTGTTAAAAGACTTAGAATCTATTACTAGCGCTTTCTCTAGCGGAGATCTTACTAAAAACTGTAATTCTGCCACAACTAAAGGGGCCAAAGGGGTATCAAATGCTAGTAGTCTGTCCTCACCTTTATCACCACCGGTGGAAGTTAATACAAGGCAAAACCATTCTGCCTCAACTACGTCATCTATTCCTTTGCTACCTTCCACCTTACCTAGCATTACAAATAATAATCAGAAGAGTAACCCCCCCCCAGAGTCACAGCCAAGCAGAAGGTACTTCCTAACCCTGGCCAGCACAGGGGACAACCGGAGGACAACAGGCCGATAAAACATCAAGGTCCTGCCTTACATCTCCCTCCCGAGGCTTGCCCCTATGTTTTGGTTTTGGCTGGCATACCACCGCTTAGGGAGGGTCAAGGAGAATCCTGGGTCCAGTTACATAACAAATGCATTAACTGGTTAACCAAACACAAGGGGGTCGGCTATGACATAGCCAAAGAAATTCTTTCCACACGCCGGGTGACCTGGGTCGCACCTCTGTTTAAAAACATCAACGGGGACTGTATCACAATTAACTTTAGGAACCCGGGCACAGTAACATTTTTATTAAACAGGAATTTCACTCAGCATGGCCCAACTACTGTGGTGACCCCCTTACCATTGAGTTACTTTTATAGACCCCCACATAGAATGATGCAACCACCCCCTTTGTTCCCGCTACATAACAGATGTTCGGCACTTTGTGACCAGGGCACTTTGGACTGACTGCCAGCAGCTCAGGAAGATCTAGCTGCAGTAGCCCCTGTTGTTGAATTTGCACAGAAAGTATTGCCCGAGGTATCTTTGACACCATCCGTCTTTTCCCTACCTTCCAGCTTACAATGTAATCCATTGGATAACCCCACAGCAACTGTCCAGGTGCATATCCAGGATGTTTGTCCAAGGCCGAACGAGAACTTGTCAATTATAAGTTGGAACATTGCTGGGCTGAAAGGCAAAAGTGGAAATTAAAGCTTGGAAGGACTGGGTAAATTGCCATGATGTCTTAATGTTCCAAGAAACTTGGTGTACAACTCATCTGTTACTTGAAGGGTATAGTTGTCACAATAGGACTGTATCGGCCCCTCCTTTGGGCCGCCCTAGTGGGGGTTTATCGATTTGGGTAAAGATAACTGCAGAGGTAAAAACTGAAGCAATACAAATGAATAACCCAAGCTTTATGGCACTGATATATACAAAAAGGGTAAAACTATGTCTGATTAATTTCTACAATAATGATTTTACATCCCATCCTAATCGTAATTTTTTAGATTTGTTTGATTTTATTGATGAAATAGTGGAAGGACGGAAATACGGGAAGTTCGATGGCATTTGCTTAGGAGGGGATTTCAATGCACGCATTCATTCCAGAAATCCCCCTTGTAGGAGAGGTGTAGAATTATCTGACCTCCTTGCAACTAGAGAACTTGTAAATTGCATGGACTTTGCCGGCACTGGCATAGGCACTGCCCCGGTCCCCACTTTTATCGGCCATGGGAGTGCAACAACAATCGATTATATATTTGTTTCACCTTCCCTTGCTGATGTTTTATTAAAAGCTGAGGTAGTTTGTAATGTATATAGTGATCACTATCCCATTGTGATTTATTTGAAATCATTAGGAGATAAAATATCACATAGCGAAATTGGGGCAACAAACCTGGAAGTATCAACGGATAGATTAAGGGTTGTTTGGAGGGGAGTGGATAACAGGGGAGTTTTGGCAAACGTGATTAAGAAACACCCAGTATTGATCGCGAATTGCCTTGCCATTGATAGTTGCGAGGGCAATATGATTAAATCATTTAGTGAACTTTGCTCCGCAATAAAAAGCGAGATCTCTAAACCAGCATCTAGGAAAATTGAGGAAGCCCCAAGATGGTTTGACGCCTCTTGCTCAAAAGCAAACCGGAATTTAAGGGCTGCACTCATGTCCAAACCGCGGGATATTTCCCAGGTAAGGCCTTTGAGAGCAAGGTATAAATCCACCATACGTATCAGATCTAATGAACTAGTCAAAGATCACTGGGAATCCCTTGCACGTATGGCTGACCTAAAAGATACCCCAGGGTTTTGGAGGGAGGTAAAGAACCTAAGATCTCTTGGTTCAAATATAACACCAATTAACTGTAACATCACTGGGTCTGTGTGGGTCGACCATTTCTCGAAGATTTATGCCGCATCTGGCAATCACGCAGCTACCCTTCCCCCTCCAACCCCATTGAACATTTCATTGCTTGAGGTAGAGGACGCCATCGTAGAAAGTGCTGGTAATAAAGCCCCTGGTCCTGACGGCCTTTCAATTGACCAACTAAAATGTGAAATCAACTTTTGGGCACCACTGTTGTGTAATGTTTTTAACAACCTGACACACGAATCTATCCCTGAAACATGGTCCTGCAGTACTATTGTACCCATTTTTAAAAAAGGCGACAGGCTGGATCCTGGGGGCTACCGCCCTATATCATTAATTGATAACACCCTGAAAGTACTGGGCAGGGTAATTTTTAAAAGAATTAGAACTTGGGCGCATGAAAGTAATATTCTACACCCGAGCCAGCTAGGTTTCCGTAGCAGTGTGGGCACGGTAGAACAATGTTTGAACCTGAATTTAATAATGGATAAATATAACATTGCAAAAAAATCCCCCTTATACTTTGGTTTCATGGATTTAAGTTCTGCCTTTGATTTCGTAAATCGTTCCCGTTTATGGTCCATCTTTCTTAATTATGGTTTAGATGATTATTTGGTTTATTTTTTATCTTATCTCCATAGCGACCTAAGAGCGCGTGTGCGTATTAATCACACTGGCAAAGTTTCTAGTGACATTTTTATTGGCAGGGGGGTCAGACAGGGTTGTGTTCTGGCCCCCCTGCTTTTTATCTTATACATTAATGAGCTGAGTAGTTCCCTGAGTATCCTAACAAAAGATGTACCGTATGTAAACGGCACCCCTATACCCACCCTCCTTTACGCAGATGATGCGGTCCTAATGGGCCGCACCCCAAAGGCACTACGTATTTTAATTTCAGGTTTTGTTAGTTTCATGGCCGACCTAGGTTTAACCACTAATTTCAAAAAATCCCTTATTATGACCTGTGGTCCAAAAAAGTATAAAGTTACTGAGATTATGTCAGGAGAAAACATTTTTAAAAGTACCTGCACTTTCCCATATTTGGGGCTGCTGTTTTCTAACACTGGTTCCTGGCAACCACATGTTTCCTATGTGAGGAATAAACTAGGTAAAGCGATCAACTCGATAATTTCCCTGCGCCAACCTAATCATGCAGATGTAATCATGCCATTAGTAAAGATTTATCAAACTCAATGCATCCCGACAGGTACTTATGGCGCAGAGGTATGGGGACATACAAACTGTCTCCATATCCAGACAGAAGAAAATAGATTCTGTCGGAAGGTGCTGGGTGGAGTCATTTGTTCCTCAAACTATATATGTCATAGTGAATTGAACATACCCTATATAGAGGACTTTGTTAGATCAAGGCCGCCCCTTTTCGGGTTAAAGATATGGACGAACCCCGCAGCCACATTGACACGTGACATAATCTTAGACTGTTTAAAATGTGACTGGGCACATTGCATACCATGGTTGAAAGCTGTAAATGAATGTTTAATAAGTGTAGGGCAAGGACATCTGTTTACATTTCCTAATCTTGTAGATCGTTCACATAAGACCTTGTTTCAAAGGGCTCTGTATAACCTCTATAGAGAGGAGCGGGAAAGGAAAAACTTTTCAAAGGGTTCTGTTATAAAGTACATGGGCCATTTTGAGCCCCCTGTCAGTTACCCTGCCCCACCCCAGAAATATCTACGTTTACATCTTGGTAGATGGAACAGGAGCTTACTGTTCCGTTTTCGGGACGGGAGCATTGTAAATTTATTAAATTTCCCTTTGGGCTACAACAAACATTTGGAAACATTAGGTTGTCCGTGTAACCCAAACATGAAACAGAGTCTTATGCATTTTTTGTTCTTTTGTGACTTTTATAAAATGTTTACAGTCCATTATTTAATGCCATACTGTCGAAAACATGACCTGTCAGATTTCAAGATAGCACTGAGGAATTTATTAATGTTGGGATCAGATGAAATAATATTCATAGTGAGCTGTTTTCTTAAAGCCGCAGTCCGCTCACGAGCTACTTTGCACATGGATTGATAATTTTTGCACATTACACTTCGCACTTTAAAATTTTACTAATTTACATATCTGCATTTTTCACATGTATCTGTTCGGAATTTATCTTTGTTCTTGCCTAAAAACCTCATAGTCGTCGCTACTTTTAAAATGATTTAAAAATCTTTTAATTGTACTTACTGTTTTTAATATGTACCTGCATTTTTGTAGAATTAGACAGACTATATTTTTGGTTTGTTTGTCTATCCTTGCATTGTATTTCTTGCCATTGTATCTTGTAATGCACTTTTATGGATGTTTTATTCCGAATAAAGATCTTTGACTTGACTTGACCTTGTGCCACCTTGCGTGATGTAAGGGCAATTAGTAAATCTGGCCTCCAGTATCTAAATGCAGCAAGGCGTTGGTGAAGAACTAATATATTGTTGTAAAAAAACAACTTCTACAAGTGTAAAAGTGCAGCATGATCTAGACTTTGTCAAGCTTGTCTATCCTCAGTTGACCAGATCATACATGGCTGCCTTGCCAGTGCTGGGGATGCCTATTTACCAGGGGCAAACATCCTGACACAAAAACTCTTAGGGAAACATGGGAAAATTCCAGTGGGTCCTGTATTGGGTATCTTTCATCCTGCCTAACCTAGCACAGCCATAATGTTTTGGGTATCCTTAACCCATCCCGCTAATGAACAACCCATCCTGCTAATGAACACATTGTATATATATATATATAACCATAGTCCATCCAACTCAAAACAATTGCTAACACTCCAGTCTTCTGGACATTGCCTTGGTCTCAGTATCACTCAAAGACACCTCCATTGATCCTTGGCACTATTTGATTCTGACAGCTGGGCCATCTTCATGCATCTTGGAATAGCCTTTTTTTGCTATCATTTTGTTGACTGAGGCAAAATAGCGGTTGTACTAGTTTGAGGACACCTTTCATGGTCACGTCAACCACTTGCTTCAGACCAACTGTTTGGTGATTGTGGTCCCTCTGGTCTTTTCAGTTGAAGCAGAACCTGTCCAAGGTCAAATGGCATAGGAGCATGCAGAACTGCCAGAGTCAGACTGCTCTCAGTCTAATTCCTGTATTAATGCTGTGAGGCACAGTGTCTTCATGCAAACGCAAACCACACACTAGAACAGGATAAAAGAATCTTCAGCCTAGCACCAGGAGTATTTCCTCTTAGTGTCTTCTTGTATGCAGACCCATTTCCCTGCTGTTTTTCTGCAGATCTGTTTCACTTTTGCATAACTGCAGACCAGTTCTCTGCTGCCTTACTTTCTCATTCTACCACCATCTTCTTGAGGACTCTGTGCTCCAATTACCATATTTTTCAGATTGTCGCTGAAGGTTAGTTTCCCTCCTAAACCACCTCAGCCCTCTTCAGTGTGCCCTCCTCTGAATCACCACCGGTTAATTCTACTTCTTTCTCTCCTCCTTTCCTCTTACTACATATCTCCTGATTCACCTGCCCAATCGATTTGGAGTGTTAACTCACCTGAAGATTTGGGTATTCTCTTCTTGGATTCCCGTGCTCCTTTTTTGGCTTCTCTTTAACTTGTCCGTTCAAATGTTCCTGTGCTTGGTTCGCGAATCTTTAGAGTTCCACTGAGGCTGAATTATTTCCTCAGCTTCCATTGCTCATGTCGAATACCACTTTTTTCTGTGTGCCCTTCGTTGTTGACACCACCGGTATTCCTGAATCTCAAATACTTCATAACAAGAAGCTCACATATATTTAGTTATCTGTTGGGGGAAGAAGATAGGCTAAGGAGGGAGGGCAGGTCTACTTAATCACGCCATTTACTTTCCGCAGTGAATGAGAAAAACATTGCATCAAAAATATAGTATGACATAAATATTGTGTCAAAACTATTGTCACCGAAAAAATATCAAGGAACATATGGAATATAGAAAGAAAGAATATCATTTTTATGTAATATAATAGCATTTCTATAATTATTTTAATGCGTATTATGATACTAATTGTATATGAAAATATTTTTAATTTAACTGTTCTCATTTTTTTTAAAGTATAGTTTGTAATTTGTCATGTGTAACTAAACACTTTTTTTACATTCAATTAGTAATTTATCAATTAGTAGTGGGATGTTGGATAAGGGTATAGGGTAGAAAATTATTTAAATTATAATACATTGTTTTTTATTTTTATTCATTTGTTTATGTGAGTTAGGAATTCCCTTTGTGAATAATTATTTACATTGATTAATAGTTGTTTAATTATAAGTTTCCTTTTTGATTTTTATTGCACATTTTAATTTTGTATAGTTAAATTAGTAATCTACATTTCGTTGTGGCTTGTTGGGTTTGTAGGGAAATAGCGTGGGAAGTTAATTCAATTGAATATTTTGTAACAATTTGGTTTTTATGTTACTTAAATATTTAATTGATAACTATGTACATTTTTATTTGATTATTTGTTATGTAAATTATTAGTTTTTTTTAAATGAATTGTTGATTGAATAATAGGTGTATTTAATAATAAAATGAGTAAAAAGATTGTATATTTATCATTGGTTTTAATTTTATTTGGTTTATTTAATGAAAATGTTAATATTAATGCTATTATTGTTTTATTGATGGAGTATTATAATTTTTCGGGGGCTGTGTTTGTTGTGTATTCATTTTATTTTTTTATTTGTTGAATTAATTTTGTAAATTTGTTTTACATTTTATTCCTAGAAATAAATAGTATATAATATAATAATTCAATATTTTTTATTTTGGATGTTTTTAATAATTTTATGTTGGGTGGTTAAATCTTTGTTTAAAGAAACAGGATTTTGAATGCTATATGTAACCCTATCCTAAGTACAATACTTACCATGGTTTCATTGGAATGGAAATAGTAAATGTAACCCCACCAAAGTCCAAGCTTTGCCTACTTTTGCTTGATTGGAGTAGGAATAGTAAATCTAACCTCTCCAAAGTTCAGCACTTTTCCTATTTTTTGCTTACAGTGGAGTGGTAATATTAAATTTGACCTTTTCAAAGTCCAACACTTTCCCATCTGTTGCTAAGATTGGAGTGCGAACAGTAAATCTAACCCCTCCAGAGTCTGACACTTTCCCTACTTTCGCTTACGCTGGAGTGGGAATAGTAAATCTAACCCTTCCAAACTCCAACACTTTCTCTACTGTTGCACAGATTGGAGTGTGGAAAGTAAATCTAACCCCTCCAAAATCTAACACCTTCATAGTACAAGACTTTCACTGCTTTTGCTGAAGTTGGATAGGGGATGTAGGAAGGTAGAGTCTTATTGGTTAGGCTTCACCATGCAATACTATCACAGTTCCAAAGATAGTCCTTGGATTCATACTAATAAATCCTTAGCTCAGTCCTGGTAATGTGACAAAGAGCAGTCAGTTTTTACTACAGGAGGAGCATGTGTTAAGCATTTCAGAGTACCAACATTTCAGACTACCAACATGGACAATAAGTAATTGACACGACTCAAAATGAATCTGACAGCAATTTATAGAAATAAAACAGAGTTTTATATTAATTTAAACACCAAAATAAACGTGATCAGATACATATAACCGGAGTTATGGATTTTAGAAGAAAACATAAATCACAGCTATTCAAATCTGAGAACTTTTGCATGCGGTCAATGGGAAAAGTGGAGTGACAGACGGCCTCTTACAGGTCGAGTTGCGTGTAACCCTAGGAGGGTAAAGCTGATGCGGAATCCAGGACCAAGCCACAACTGTCCTTTCAATTTTACCTGGTCCGTTGAGCCCGGGTGCAGAGTTGTCCGTTCTATATTAGGTGCAGAATGCGAGCAGCAGGAGAGCTGCTTTTACCTCTTTCACGGGGCTGTGGGGAACAAGGTGCAAAATTTCGACAACCATGCCACTGCTGACATCGGGTGAAGGTTTTGTGGAGTGCCCTCTAGGTGCAGTGTCGAATGTAAGGGTTAGTTGAAGACTGATGAGTAACAAGCCTTGGTAGTGGTAAACACAGCAGATAGTGTTAAAATCTAGTTTGAGACATCAACATTATCGGCACCATCATGTCCCTTTTCAGGCTCGTATGTGCGCGTAAGTAGCAGCCATTTTGAATTCCATGGCCTCTCTGCCCACTGCCGATAGCCAGCGCGTCTCTCTCTCCCTCTGAACCTTGCAAACATCCCCCCCTGCACGCTGACAGCCCCCGCTCTCACATGCCTGGGTCATAAACCTCCCTTTCAGCACGACCCTGCCTCGGATCCACATCCCGTACCCAGCCAACACCTCCCTCCATCCCTTTCATGATCATACATCCTTTGATGAACCCCCCTTTCCTCTGTGCCCGATTGTCCTGCTCATTCCCAGGCCGCCACCTGGCCCTGCGGATGCAGTTTAGTGCCCCCATACAGTAGGAAGCTGCCCTCTTCAAAGGATCTACAACTGATCAAAGCCCCCACCCCATGAGATCCGATCAGCCGCACACATTCCGCGATTCGGCGGAATGTCCCGCTGCGCGACAATCATCAACTGCTGAGACCGGGGTGGGGACTTCTACTGTAAATGTGTGTGGGAATGGGCTTGAAGCGGGGATTCCGAGGATGTCTTTCCGTACATCAAAGTATTTGCAAGAATGTGCCACATGTAATAAACTGCAATAAAGACCATAAACCTGTGTATAAGAGGCCAGGCCTCAGAGATGCGGTTAGAGCACCTCGAGAAGATACCCTGTTGTCTGATTTGATGTGTTCTGCTCCGTCGGAATAAACTCCTGTTTCCTGCCTTCCAGTCTCCAGCGCCTGCCTCTTTGTTTGATAATTTCGAGTGGTATGAGAGGCGGTTAGCGCCGGGCAATACTTAAAGGTTCTTTGTCGACATCGGCCCTACCTTTCCACAATAGTTACTTCACAATGTCCAGTGGTCCTGGACTGCTTGGTAGCTGTCTGAAACTTTGTGTTTTTTAAGTGAATACACACACACATATATATATATATAAATGTTACGGCGGATCTGTACACAGGTTTACACTAAAGGAATAGGGTCTCGTACCACACAAAGTAAAATCAAGCAATTATACAAAATAGTGGGTCTCGACAATATCTGAATATTAGGGATTTTGATGATGGTCTTTTTAGTCTATTTTAGTCTTATTTACTATGATCACATGTTTTATATGTATGGTGCTTATTACCAAGATGGAATATATGGATATTTATATCTAAATATATATGTGGGTTTAGAATCATCATATTATATTATTGACCAAAAAATTCCCCCGTGGTTGAGACCTCTATGAAATATCAACTATGCTGTTTTACTATTATGTTAACCAACTCTGGTAATTGGACACAAAACAACAGGATCAACAATAATGTTATGCCATTTTATTCAACAGTGTCCATTGTACCTCTGGGAGATAACTACTGGCACAAGAACAATCTAGAACTGGAAATAACTCCCTTGAATAACAAAACCAATTCAGTGACCCCTGAATTGACTAGATCAAATGGAAAAGCGTATCAAACCAAATACTCATACCGATTAGGAGCTTTGAATATAAGAATGTTTTTCTCTTCCACTTGTGTAACTTGGATTATTTGGTGTAATTTGTATATTTATTTCATTATGATAAGGCTAAACTGATGAACTAGCTCCAGAATGCGTGGATAGGGATGCACAATTGTATACAACTCATTTATGACTAAGCATATAAACTCGGCATAGGTATAAAGTAGTTGGTCATCTATATATCCATATGTCTAGAGACACAAGATGTATTTCTCCTCTTTCTGTAGTTTAACTGGGCTCAGTCAACTAGTTTAACAATATATGTCTGAAGAGTCATGAGTAGTTTTATGGGAATTTTAATCGCACGATGAACTTTTTTTTCCATGGATTTGCACTTACAAAATATGTCAAATACACAATATTTTGACAGCCTGGTGGGATACAGGACACAATTGTACATGGAACTTTGTAAGGTTAGACCTGGGTAAGCGCCTTTACCAATGCATAGGACAGGTAAACACCTAAGCTCCCAATTGGGTGGAATGGGAAAACAGTGTGAGAATGGTTTTATACAGCGTAAATCTTTTATTGGTAGTTTACTTGTAATTTTAATGATTTTATGATACCGTGTTTTCTCTATTGTATTTAACTATGTGAGAATCCTTTATGGTACATGAATTTTGCTATGTTTTGCACAAGTATTTAACCATATAGATGTTTAAAATCCAGTCACCTAAATGAATTAATTCGGTGACCATATTACACTGTGCTGTATTGCACATTGATTGTTCCCTTTACCAGTCCGCTTTCTAGGTCTATGTATTACCATCGAATCAAAGCTAAGCACTGTCACTTTAAATAGTTCACCCTCACTTATGGTCTCTGTCATGTGAGCAAGGCACTGGGGTGCCGAAATAACATGGAACCGACAAGCGAATAAATTATTCTTCACTGCAAATCTGGTCCGTGCTTTGTGTTCCATGCTGAGGGAGAGTTGCAGCGCGCTGGAAAACTTTGGTTGTTAATATATATATATATATATATATATATATTTATAACCAGACTAATTTGTCAATGCATTTGAAGCATGAAATGAATATTAAGATTTTTTAATACATTGTTTCGTATAACTGAAAAGTTGAAAAAACGTGAATGGAATAAGTATAGTTGAACAATTCTTCTATGTTTATTGAAGCACTGTCACTTTAAAAGAGGGTGTATCTCACGACACTGTTGTCATGTGATCAAGGCAGGGAGCTGCCGAAACGCGTTGTGATGGTATGGTCGTTAATTTGCAAATAAATTAAAAGAAGCACTGAACAGGGTCTACCTCGTCTTATTGCAAGTCTTTTGGAGAAGTTGTGGAACAGACGAGCTTTGCAGCATATATATATATATATATATATATATTCACAGAAAAAACCATAGGTTATAGTGGATATATAGTTAGGAATTTGCATTTACAAAACCTTGAAAATTCAATGAAAAAACCATTGGTTTTAGGCCATATATAGTTAGGAATTAGCATTTACAAAACCTTATTTTACTCGCATAAAACCATTGAAATTCCATATATAGTTAGAAGCGCTAACTATATATCGCGCACCCGCAATCCACTGCTGATGATGTCACATATTACATCATTCATGACATGGTCAGTGACATCACTGATGACATCACTGATGACATCTCAAATGACATCACTGATGACATCACTGATCACAACATCCAGTGATTGTATGTGTCTGTAAAGTTTAAATATGTTTTACATATTGAAGAATGAGTGGATGTATAAGTGTCTGGATGAAGAATTTAGTAGGTGCATGACTGACTGTATGAAAGAGTGATTAAATGTGTCTCACTGAGTGCATGGGTTAGTGACTAAACTGTCTTAATTTGTGCATCAGTATGTTTGTTGTTGTGTAAGCTGCTGCATGTGTTGATCAGTAGCTATAAGAGTGGCAATATGGGTTATTGATTGGTTGCCCAAGTATTTGAATGGGAGGCTGAGTGTGTGTGTGGGTGGCTGGGAGGTGCGTGACTCTGTGCATAGATGTGTAAGCAGTTGATTCACTAGGAGTATGAGTTCAAGAGTGCATGTGGAAACAGCTATATGGGCGGTTGACTGTGCATGGGTGTGTTGGTGAGTAAATGGATTTCTCATTGCTACATGTGCAAGTAAGTACGTATGTAAAACACAATACATGTGAGAGTTGAGATATATAAATAACTGAACATAAGAGCCAGTGAATGTGTGAGTGGCTGTATCGATCACTGTGAGCTTGTATCAGGGATTATATAAGAGAGTAAATATGTGTTATTATATGTTTGAATAAGTAAGATGTGTATAACTGTATAGTTGAGGAAATGGAGGTGTGATTGATTCTTTGCATGACTGACTAGGTGTGTGAGTAACTCCATGGATGAGTGACAGTCTGTGAGTGTCTGTTTATACTGAGTGTATGTAAGGTTATATTAGAGTCTGAAGAGGTTCATTGTATTATCACATGAGTGATGTGATCAGTGATGACAAATGAGATGTCATCAGTGATGTCATTTGAGTTGTCATCAGTGATGTCATTTGAGTTGTCATCAGTGATGTCATCAGTGATGTCATTTGAGATGTCATCAGTGATGTCATCAGTGATGTCACTGACCATGTCATGAATGATGTAATATGTGACATCATCAGCAGTGGATTGCGGGTGCGCGATATATAGTTAGCGCTTCTAACTATATATGGAATTTCAATGGTTTTATGCGAGTAAAATAAGGTTTTGTAAATGCTAATTCCTAACTATATATGGCCTAAAACCAATGGTTTTTTCATTGAATTTTCAAGGTTTTGTAAATGCAAATTCCTAACTATATATCCACTATAACCTATGGTTTTTTCTGTGAATTTCATTGGTTTTTTAATAGCAAATATGAAAAGCTTTAAAATGTCAAGTACGTGATAGATAAAAACATTTTCGTATTTATGCACGCTGATGTGCTTTGAACGCTGCACCCCCCCCCCCTCCCCTCTTTTGTCTTAGTAGTACTCTCTCTTTGCAGATACTGAAGGGTAGTTAACGCAGGCCTTTACCCCCGTTGTAATCCGTCGTGCCTCCTTGTCTCTCCATTTGATTGATTGTTGTCCAAGCATTTACTGTTTTAGAATTGGTTCTCTTTGGATCATTCTCTATTTACAAACAAGCACAAAGTCGCAATACTCTGTTTAGTCTTTGCAGATAGTGAAAAATCGTGTAAAAAAATAAAAGTAATCGAGCAAAATCAGTAGGCCACTAATTGGATCTCTTTTTGACCTCGCTAAAATAGAAATATTAGGAACAACCCTTCATGAGAAATACGAAAATAGTGAGATGAACTGAGCTCCACACCATGAGGGCTGCAAGACAGCTCGGCTCCATCACCCATCCCGCACAAAATAACGACAAACCCTATGCAAATATTAAAAATATAGACAACACACCAGCAAAGAAACAGGGTAAAACATTTTATTAAAAAACTATTTACATAACGTTGGTTTATAAGATGATGTCAGTAGTGGACCGATGTGTGAATAGATCGAAAGCAGCACAAGGCTCCAAGATCCGGATGGCAAGCTCCTGGATGTTGGGTGCCATAGTTTAGAGTTCTGAATTTCAGCCTTTTTCAATGCCTGTGCTTTGTTGAATCAAAATGGCGGCTTGACACAAAGCTGACTCAAGCGTTGCTACTGATGCTATGCAGACCAAAACTGGTTTTCAGTTTGTACATTTTTCTAGATTTTTCAATCCAAGTTTGGTTGACTTTGTAGAACGATGGCTTCAGATTTTCAACATACGGTGTGGTGGCGCTGACTGGGAGGGGGCGCTTCGCTCCTGCCCCCTCCCCAAGTAAGATTTTCATACGTGAAAGTACGTTAATGGTTTTGGTCCCTGAGATGCTTCGATGTCACTGCCATTCTCAAATAGCATAAGTTCTGGATGTTGGGTGCCATAGTTAAGAGTTCTGAGCAGTGCTTGTAACACTGTCTGAAGCTTATTTCCACCTACTGCAGCTTCACTATTCTCAAAGTAAGTGAGTGTTGTTTGTGGACCTGACTGCATTAGAAAACAATGTGATATGTTACCTTCCTAAACAGCTTGACGGAGGCCCCTGAGGGGCGGTGTGATGGCCATGGACTCGGAGAAGACGCTTGGCTCCGACACCCTCCCCAAGTCTTATAGCACTGGTGTAGCCTGAGATCGCCCCCGACATAGGCGGCCGGCTCCCGGGGTCCGGCGGAACTTTTTGCCTTTTGATGACTCTTCAATTCTGGACCTTGTCCCACAATCCGTTTGACCTGAAGACAAGCTGTAGTGGGGCGCCCCTTTATCGTTTTAGTTGCCATTCCGCCCGCTTTTGCTACACTGTGCCTCTTCCGCCATTCAGCTGTTTACCGCCCGCTCTTGCGACTACAGCGTCTCGCTCACCATGTAGTTGAGTTGCGCCCGCTCTTGCGGTGCAGCGATAGGCGGCTGCCACAGGACTCTCAAAATGGCGGCCTGCTCTTCGGTTTTGGGCCTGGTCCACTAAAATGGCCCTGGGACACCTTGGAACTCGGACGCTTCCCTGATAGGGCTTGGGTCCCATTCTCGAAAAGCGTCCCCTCAGCCGTGAAGATTCTACAAAAGTCTTGGGGGCCTCCGACTCCCGCAGGCTTCTGGTGGGGAGCGGCTGCCATGATTGCTCGTGGAATGGCCACGACGGAGCTACGAGATGGTAGTGGTCTCATGCTGACGCCAGCTTTAGTCTGAAATATCCAGAAACACTATAGACTACCAATTCGATCAGTTCCGGTAGCGCCCCAACATGACCCGGAAGAGAAGAACTTGCCCTCCCCTCTTTGACTGATGGTTCTTGTTGCCTGTCCCCTCTGTTGTCATTTAACAGAACTTTTTGGACTGCTGAAAGGAGTTGTGTTCTGAACGCTGGTTGGTGGAGACATTTAGACTATATTCTTGACCTACGTTGTCGCGTAATGCGTTTTATGACACGCCGCGTTAGCGCACCCGGAAGTGATCCGAGGCGCGGCGCGCAGCGCGTAACGTAAGCATAACAGGTCATGTGACTTGTTAATAAAACTTTTCATTGGTTCATTTTACTTTTGTTAATTTAATGATGAAAAGCTTGGTCATATGACCTAAAAATTACGCTTTTTATTATTTTCGAACAATATATTTTTTTCAAACATATGTTATAATATTCCAGGCTAATGTACTTTCCCGGAAAATTTACAACTGTCTTGCAAGTAAAATATATTCCTTTTTCGAGAAAAAGGGCGTTTCTTCCTTCCATGACGGAGCCGTTGAGTAAAAGAGATTCGGCCTGCTGTCTTAGTCGCCGATACGCCTGATTATCAGATTCTTATCGATCACTTTATGTTGCAGACATGAAAAACACAACTGCCCTTGACCATTTATCTTTACTGCGTTCCTACATATTATACCTTTTATCCGTCATGTAATTGGACTGCTTTATTTCACTTGCCTTTTACTGATTCGAAAACAGTGACTAAAAGTAAAAACTTTACCAATGTAAATACTACTACCGTGTTTTGTTTTAAAAACCTTTATTGTGAAAATGTCAGTATACAAATACGGGCCTATAACCACGTGGGCCGGCCACGGAGCAAACTGAAATCGTATATGATGAGGAGACATTTACACTGTAGAGGAACGTAACGAGCGGGCCATTAGGTTGCAAGAACTAAGGTGTCTAACAGTTGCGGAATCGGTGGACATACATTTTGTAATTAAAATAGAACAGGGCCACTTACAATAACATTTTCTAGATATACATTTGCGGGCAAGGAGTTACGAGTCCCATTTATACCGGCGCCATTTTGGGCGAGGCCGGGCAGGTCCAAGATATAGTCAAAATGTCTCCACCAACCATCGGCCAGACCAGAACCCCTTTCGGCCCTTTATGCTACAAGATGGTGTCTTCCATTCAGAAAATATTGTTGGCAGCATTTTGAAAGGAAACAGAAACAGCCGTTCTCCTAGTGAGTTTCACATTGTTACATTTAGGAAGAATGTTGAAGAGTAGTATGTGGAAAATCTGAAGCCATTTTTCTACAAACTCTCAATCAGACTTGGATGGAAAAAAAAAACCTGAAGAATGTACAAACTGAAAACCAATTTTTGTCTGTATAGCACCAACAGTAACGCTTGAGTCAGCTTTGTGTCAAGCCGCCATTTTCATTCAATCAATAGCGTCCCCCTGCACACATTCAGGGACCTGATCGTGTCTTCAGATGAAACGGATTGTAGGAAAAGAAGCAGAAAGGAAAAGGAAAAAAGTTCCGCCGGACCTAGTGAAGCTGCAGCAGGTGCAAATAAGCTTCAGACAGTCTTACAAGCACTGCTCAGAACTCTCAACTGAGGCACTCAACATCCAGGACTTGCCATTCGGATCTTGGCGCCTTGTGCTGGTTCCGACCTATTCACACATCGGTCCACTACTGACATCACCTCATAAGCCAACGGGGCACCCCACGCCGACTTTCGGCGCAGCATTGTAGGATGGCCACACCAGTGCGGCAACTTGCTGGACACAACATCGGGGCCATCCAGATCTCGGCGCGTTCGACTCACTGTACCGCAACATTGACCGCAACTCAGCTGGACACGCCGTCTTTCGGCGCAGCATTGTAGGATGGCCACACCAGTGCGGCAATTTGCTGGACACCACCTCGGTGCCATCCGGATCTCGGCGCGTTCGAGTCACTGTACCGCAACAGTGACCGCAATTCAGCTGGACACGCCGTCTTTCGGCGCAGCATTGTAGGATGGCCACACCAGTGCGGCAATTTGCTGGACACCACCTCGGTGCCATCCGGATCTCGGCGCGTTCGAGTCACTGTACCGCAACAGTGACCGCAACTCAGCTGGACACGCCGTCTTTCGGCGCAGCATTGTAGGATGGCCACACCAGTGCGGCAATTTGCTGGACACCACCTCGGTGCCATCCGGATCTCGGCGCGTTCGAGTCACTGTACCGCAACAGTGACCGCAACTCAGCTGGACACGCCGTCTTTCGGCGCAGCATTGTAGGATGGCCACACCAGTGCGGCAATTTGCTGGACACCACCTCGGTGCCATCCGGATCTCGGCGCGTTCGAGTCACTGTACCGCAACAGTGACCGCAACTCAGCTGGACACGCCGTCTTTCGGCGCAGCATTGTAGGATGGCCACACCAGTGCGGCAATTTGCTGGACACCACCTCGGTACCATCCGGATCTCGGCCCGTTGTGCTGCCTTCGGCCTATTCGCACATCGGTCCGCTACTGATGCCGCCTCACGTGCCAACGGATTTTCTACGCTTTTTGTAGCCCTATGCCGCATAACAGGTCATGTGACTTGTTTATAAAACTTTTCATTGGTTCATTTTACTTTTGGTTTCCTAAAGATGGAAGGCTTGGTCATATGACCTAAAAATAACACTTTTCATTGGTTTAGAACATTTTTTTTTCCCAAACGATGAAAGCCCCACCTTGTTTCTGGATCATTCAGACTGAAGCTGGCGTCAGCATGAGAGCACCACCATCTCGTGGCTCCGTCGTGGTCATTCCGCGAGCAATCATGGCAGCCGCTCCCCACCGGAAGCCTGCGGGAGTCGGGGGCCCCCAAGACTTTTGTACAATCTTCACGGCTGAGGGGACGCTTTTCGAGAATGGAACCCAAGCCCCAGCAGGCAAGCGTCCGAGTTCCAAAGTGTCCCAGGGCCATTTCAGTGGACCAGGCCCAAAACCGAGGAGCCGTCCGCCATTTTAAGAGCCATGTGGCAGCCGCCTATCGCTGCACTGCAAGAGTGGGAGCAACTCAACAACATGGTGAGCGAGACGCTGTAGCCGCAAGAGCGGGCGCAACTCAGCTAGATGGCCGCCACCTGGGGAGGCCCGTTCACGCCGCCTCCCCCACGCCCCCCCCCCGGGCCGCCGCACGCCAATTTTCGGAGCAGCATTGTAGGATACCAAAACCAGTGCGGCAGTTTACTGGACATCACCTGGGTGCCATCCACATCTCAGCGCGTTCTGCTGCCTTGGGACTATTCGCACAACAGACCGCTACTGACGAGGCCTCCCCCCGCACCACCCGGGACGCCCCACGCTGTTTTTCTGTGCTGCATTGTAGGATCCCTAAACCAGTGCGGCACCCAGGCGACATCACCTGGGTGCCGTCCAGAACTCTGCACGTTGTGCTGCCTTGGGACTATTCGCACAAAAGACAGCTTCTAACCATTGTTGCTTTTTGTGTTGAGAAATGTTTAAATGTTTTTAGTTTTTGTTCCGTTCGTTAAAGTTAATAGTTAATAAAGTTTTATAACCTTACTTTGTTGGAGTGTTATCTATTTTTTTAAAAACGGGTGAATGGGGCCTTGAATCGGGTTATTGTCATGTGTGGGCTTTGGAAGTGTGCTGCTGCAGGATCGGACATTTCAAACTCAAATGCACGTTCTTTTTCTTACCTTTCCGAAGCATGGAGCGCAATAGCAAGCAGAGAAAGGGTGATGCACGTGTTGAACACTACCTGACCTGGCAAGTTGCTGGCAGTGCCCCCCCGCCCGCTCCTGAAAGAGGAAACACACACACCGCCGCTCCGAGTACTTCACAAATCTTTAAAAGACCATGCGCTTGTTCATGAGGCTTAAATGGTTTATCACCTCTTCTAGAACCCCTGCATCGACCCTCTGACGTTTCCTGGAAAAATTACCATGTAACACAATACCAAGCCCTGTCAGCTGAAACCCCCAAGGAATCGTGGGGCATATTATCAAGGGGGTTTATCTCCGCTTTTTTGGCTTTAAAAGCCTTGAAAGCGGAGATAAAATTATCTCCCTATTACCAAGCTGTCGCTAACACCAGTTAGTGACAGCTAAAAGGAGATAGCGACCATCTTGGGCCCCGCTTTGCATGTCAGTGATACTTATCACTAATGACATGCAAAGTGGCGTGCCAAGATGTTAGCGACTGGAAACAGTCCCTAACATCGCTACCTTCTATTACCAACTTTTGGAGATATTCGCGCTAAGCGCGAATATCTCCAAAATCTAACACCTGCCCTGAGCAGTTCTTAGCCATGTTATCCAATGGGAGGTGGATAACATGGCTAAGAGCATTTGCTCGATAATACATGAATATCGCTGACTTTTCTGCGATAATAGCAAGGTTTATCTGCGATAAAAATCGCCGATGTACGGCGATAATTTTTGTCTCTAAACAAGTTAGAGACAAAAATTATCGCTAGTTGTTCGTAATATGCCCCCGGGTTTTTGCTTGCAGAAATCGGGAGGCGGGAGACTAGCACTGAAATCAGTAGTCACACGCCTGAATCGGGAGGATTGGCATGTCTGAATTCTCTACAGCTGGGGCCATAAACTACATCCGCAGGGTTAGGTGATAGCCTGGGACCAGCCTGGCATCTAAAATGGCTGCCGTGCACGACAAAATTGTGGCATTGGAAAAAAGGCAAGATGGCGCAGCCGCTGGAAGAGATGTATCAACATATATCAGCCTCCTCAGCCACCCTCAGGAAACATAGGGGATTAGGATACGTCTCCCGCACCCCCTTATACCTAGTACTTTAATTAACGAAGCACAAAATGGCGAATTCCCGTTTCGCTACCAGTTTGCGGCCCAGTTCGCGGCCCGTGAAGCGCTTCTACCGTGAAAAATCATTTTTTTTTATTTTCCCCACGGGACCCTTTAATAACCCCAACAACATTCCTAGGGGGTCGAGAGGGGGATACCTTGCCCCCTTTCATTAAATTCCCCCTTAGTTTTTCACCTTTTCTTCTCTCTCGATCCTACCGAGAGACAAGATGGCGGCCGCTCCGGACTGTCACGCAGCAAAAAAAAAAAAAAGCTCACGCACAGCCGCTGGAAGAGATGTATCAACATATATCAGCCTCCTCAGCCACCCTCAGGAAACATAGGGGATTAGGATACGTCTCCCGCACCCACTTATACCTAGTAATTTAATTAACGAAGCACAAAATGGCGAATTCCCGTTTCGCTACCAGTTTGCGGCCCAGTTCGCGGCCCGTGAAGCGCTTCTACCGTGAAAAATCATTTTTTTTTTTTTTCCCCACGGTACCCTTTAATAACCCCAACAACATTCCTAGGGGGTCAAGAGGGGGATACCTTGCCCCCTTTCATTAAATTCCCCTTTCGTTTTTCACCTCTTCTTCTCTCTCGATCCTACCGAGAGACAAGATGGCGGCCGCTCCGGACTGTTTAGAATGTTGACAGACACCGGAGAGCCAATCAGCTTTCTGCGCGCAAAGTTCCGTTTCGCGAAAAGTAAGCGGACCGGATCGCTGCCCAGAGCGCTGTTACAGATATATATCTTGATTTGAACGTTAATTTCTCAAAATCCACTGAAGCACATATATTGAGACCTAGCAAAGGCACATCGGGCTAACAGTCCCTACAATTTTGCCAAGTTTCGTGCAAATCCATTCAGCCGTTCGAGCTAAAAGTGAGTCCAACCGCCCTATGGAAATTAACATGGGAAAAACGCGTTTTGGGACCCCCTTTTTTCTCGGCCCCCCCTTGACGAAACCCCCCCAAATTTTTAGGGGCTGCTCAGAAACAAAATGTGCCATTTTCCTGAAAATTTCAGCCGATTCCGTCAACAAACGCCAAAGTTATTAGACATAGAATTTTCAGAAATGCCATAGGGAATTAATCCTAACTATATATACCTACTGGCGATAGCCAGTAGGTAATATATATATATATATATATATATATATATGTCCAAATCCTGGTTACACAGTCCTAGCAGGAAAAACCAGAGTCGAAGCCCAATTTATGTTCGAGTGCTCAAAGATTTATTTTGGCATGAAAAAACAACCCTACGCGTTTCGAGGTACGCCTACCTCTTGCTCATATATATATATATATATATATATGTATGTATATATATATATATATATATATATATATATATATATATATATATACATATATATATATATATATATATATATCCCTTCTTACTGAATGCTGTGGTTTCAAAGCTTGCATTTCACAGAAAAGAGATCTGTGAATTACTTCCCTTAATTCGCAGTGCTAAATTAATTTGCAGGATATTTAGCTCTCCCTTAAGAAATACAATTATTTTGTCTTTCTTTGAGGGCTATACGGATGAAAAAAAACTTTCACCATGATTGTGCTGTTCATAGGTCCTTAATCTGCACATCTGACAAGCTCAACCTTTAACAAAATTCTGATGCAAACATCTCCCAATTAATTCTCCCCAGTGTATTAAAATAACAAGGTGTAAATACATTGCCCTGTCAGCAAAAAATTAAACAGTTCCACCTTGCACTTAATTCTTAACTCCTGTTTATATATGTCTTGTTAAACTTACTCTACAGTGTTAATGTGTTACAAAAAATGCAACATTTTAAAAGTATGTTTTTAGTTTCCTTACAATGCACTTCGCATTTAAAGTGTGATTTATAATAATACGCATTGTTGCATAAACCACATTTTCCATTATTTTAAATTATTCCCAACAAAAACACACTTTTCTGAATACATAAAAAGACATATCTGCAGACTCAGGCAAACAGTGAACACAAAACAGATGATGCTCAAATGCTGTAAATATCTATTAAAAGTACTAAAATTAATGAATAGATCATGTAATATAAAAATATGTAACAACATTTGTAATAAGGTCATATATTGCCATCTCGGGACTCAGATAACATTTACCACTTAGCTTTCGACCACGTGATTTATAAATGTTGCCAGAACTCATTGATGGCAATATAGGCCTATATTACACAGTTACCTATTATGTTTGTTATACCTACTCCAGTTTTGCATTGAGTTGTATTGATTTAAAATTGTTTTAACTGGCCCAACACCATTTTAAAACTATCAGATCTGACTTTCAGCCAAAGGCAATATAATACCGTATGATTGAATTTGTACTGTGTTGAAGTTGTAAATGGAATTGACTTGGCAAATGCTTTTTATTCATGTAATTGCTGGATTAATTCTGAGTATGTATATTGAGAAGGCCAGTGTTATGCAATAAAAATGGTGTAGAAGTAATCCAGAGAAATACTGTGTGGTCATTATAGAAGCCCTTTGGGCCTTTTAATGTGTAAGAAAGAGCTGCATAAACACTAATACAATACTAATACAAAACACGTGTTCTTCTACTTTCTACAGCTGAATTTTTTTTAGATACACGAATATTAGTCCATGTAAGTCTGATTCTGTCTCAGTCTACTCCCATGAATTTACAAAGCAGAAGCTTGCATGTGACCTAAACAAAAGGAGGCGTTCTGGGAAATCCAACCAAGCTCTGTGTTAGAAAAGTACATTTATCCATAATGCAATCCAGTGGTGCCATGCAAGTCATTTCCCCTAGGGCAGGCTCTTGCACTGACAGATAAACAGAGATTGTTTTACCTGCCTCCTCTCATTGCTGCCAACTAAAGAGTCATATTCATTCTACTGTTTTGTTATGCAATGTCCCCGGAGATTATATTCTTTGTACGCAAGTACAGTCTCTTGGCAGACTGAACACAAAACATGACCTTTTAAATAAACAAAGAAGTATTTTACATCCAATTGTCCTGAAAATGTCTTCCTTCGTATTTCTATTTTCCTGTGTGTTTTTTAAAGAGACAGTTGCACCGCCCAACATTTTCATTCATTCACCTTTCTAGCTTGGGCACATCCATCGTGTTTCTATTTTGAATGTATACAATAAAATTGGTTTCTGATGAGTCTGCCAGTGCCATTTTAGGTTCGTCCAGTAGTTTCTTGTGGCAATGGTGCAGCATCTGGGCCTTTGACTGATGGCATTTGGCACAATATTTAACTGGTACCGTTTCAGATTAAACAGGTTAGAAATGTACTGATATCTTCAGATGCAGCCACAGCTAGCCTTCTAGATAAATGCAAAAAGAACAATTGATGGACAGAATGCAGAACAGTGTCATACATTCACCTCAGTACAGAGATCTGGGCATAAATCCATAGTTTTTTGCTCTCCATGCCATTCAGTTTGGACCGAGCCATTAGCAAATCAGTCTTGACCCTGCGCACAATGGGAACAGTCCAGCCCAAACTGCCAGGCCAGGTCCTCCCTGGACTGGAAACAAGCATCCTAGGACCAGTTTCGGGCTTTCAGCCCTCATCAGCCAGGATAGCTTGACTCCAGTGGCATGGAGAGCACTGGACCCACGTCTGGACAGACCCTTCCCACTTGGGGTGACAAATGCAAAAAAAAAACAATTGATGGACAGAATGCAGAATAAAGTCATGCATTCACCCCAGTACAGAGACCTGGGCCTAAACCCATCGTTATTTTGCTCACTGTGCCTCTCCAGTTGGGACCCAGCCATATGCAAATCAGTCTTGAGCCTGCGGCCAATGGGAACAGTCCAGCTCGAACTGCCGGCCAGGTCATCCCTGGACTGGAAACAAGGATCCTAGGACCGGTTTTGGGCTTTCAGCCCTCATCAGCCAGGATAGCTTGACTCCAGTGGCATGGAGAGCATCGGACCCGCTTCTGGGCGTACCCTTCTCACTCGGGGTGACAAATGCAAAAAGAACAATTGAGGGGCAGAATGCAGAATAATGTTATACATTCACCGCAGTACAGAGATCTGGGCCTAAATCTATCGTTTTTTGCTCAACATGCCTTTACAGTTTCGACCCAGCTATATGCAAATCAGTCTTGACCCTGCACCCAATGGGAACAGTCCAGCCCGAACTGCCAGGCTAGGTCCTCCCTGGACTGGAAACAAGCATCCTAGGACCGTTTTCGGGCTTTCAGCCCTCATCATCCAGGATTGCTTAACTCCAGTGATATGGAGAGCACGGGATCCACGTCTGGACATACCCATCCCTCTCTGGGTGACAAATGCAAAAAGAACAATTAATGGACGGAATGCAGAACAATGTCATACATTCACCCCAGTACAGAGATATGGGCCTAAATCCATAGTTTTTTTGCTCACCATGCCATTCCAGTTTGGACCCATCCATATGCAAATCAGTCTTGACCCTGCACCCAATTGGAACAGTCTAGCCCGAACTGCCAGGCCAGGTCTTCCCTGGACTGGAAACAAGCATTCCAGGACCGGTTTCGGGCTTTCAGTCCTCATCAGCCAGGATAGCTTGACTTCAGTGGCATGGAGAGCACAGGACCAACGTCTGGGCATACCCGTCCCACTCAGGGTGAGAAATGCAAAAAGAACAACTGATGGACAGAATGCAGAGCAATGTCATGCATTCGCCCCAGTACAGTAAACTGGGGTGGCATGGTGACCAAAAGAACGATGGATTTAACCCAGATCTCTTGACTGGGGGTGAATGTATGATTTATTCAGCATACCGACCCCCATTTGTTTGTGTAGCACTTTTCACCCTAAGTGGGATGGGTATGCCCAGATGTGGGTCCCTTGCTCACTGTGCCACTGGATTCAAGCTAGCCTGGCTGATGAAGGGTAATACCCAGAAACCTGTTGCAGGATGCTTGTTTCTGGTCCAGGGACGACCTGGCTTGGCAGTTCGGTCTGGACTGTTCCCATGAGGCACAGGGTCAAGACTGACTTGTATATGGCTGGATCTAAACTGGGGTGGCATGGTGAGGAAAAGAACAATGGATTTAACTCAGATCTCTTGACTGGGGTGAATGTATAATTTATTCAGCATTACGTCCATCATTTGTTTGGTAGCACTTTTCACCCTAAGCGGGATGGGTATGCCCAGACGTGGGTCCCTTGCTCACTGTGCCACTGGATTCAAGCTAGCCTGGCTGATGAAGGATAATACCCAGAAACCTGTTGCAGGATGCTTGTTTCTGTACAGGGAGGACCTAGCTTGGCAGTTCAGTTTGGACTGTTCCCATGAGGCACAGGGTCAAGACTGATTTTCATATGGCTGGGTCTAAACTGAGGTGGCATGGTGACCAAAATAACGATGGATTTAACCCAGATCTATTGACTGGGAGTGAATGTATGATTTATTCAGCATTCCGTCCATCATTTGTTTGCGTAGCACTTTTCACCCTAAGCGGGATGAGTATGCCCAGACGTGGGTCCCTTGCTCACTGTGCCACTGGATTCAAGCTAGCCCGGCTGATGAAGGGTAATACCCAGAAACCTGTTGTAGGATGCTTGTTTCCATACAGGGAGGACCTAGCTTGGCAGTTCGGTCTGGACTGTTCCCATGAGGCACAGGGTCAAGACTGATTTGCATATGGCTGGGTCTAAACTGGGTTGGCATGGTGAGCAAAAGAACAATGGATTTAACCCAAATCAGCTGACTGGGGGTGAATGTATAATTTATTCAGCATTCCACCCATCATTTGTTTGCGGAGCACTTTTCAACCTAAGCGGGCTGGGTATGCCCAGACGTGGGTCCCTGTGCCACTGGATTCAAGCTAGCCTGGCTGATGAAGGGTAATACCCAGAAACCCGTCGCTGGATGCTTGTTTCCGTGCAGGCAGGACCTAGCTTGGCAGTTCGGTCTGGACTGTTCCCATGAGGCACAGGGTCAAGACTGATTTGCATATGGCTGGGTCTAAACTGGGTTGGCATGGTGAGCTAAAGAACAATGGATTTAACCCAGATCTCTTGACTGGGGGTGAATGTATGATTTATTCAGCATTCCGTCCATCATTTGTTTGCGTAGCAGCATTCTAGAGAAGGCACTAAGCTTTTCCTTCAAAATCAGGGATCTTTTTACCCTATTGAGAAATATATTTTTGACTACTTTCAAAAATAACATATGACAGTCAGCGTTTATATGCCTTTCCTATTAGTCTCTTGTAAATGACTAGAAAAGGTGTGCACTAAATGTACAATTGAATATCCAAAGAATTCATATACATTAATACTAAGGGCCTTATTACAAGTACAGTGGTCCTGGGACCGTAGCTGGGTTCAAGTATCCCAATGCAGCGGCAGTCTGACAACCGCCTGAATATGCTAGTAGTGCTGATGCCAGCACCACAGAGCATATTGTGACCTTTATATCCACAACCCTTTTCATGGCGGGGACCCTGCCATGAAAAGGGTGGCGGGCATGCGGGTAAGGAGCCCTAACAGGACCCCCAACCAATTCTGGGCCTGGGGGTGCATGCGGGGGTCACATGTTGTTCCCCCTGGAATTGCACCCTGGTTCCTGCACGGTGTGGCATGCACAACATAGTGCATTCCACACCATGCAGGAATATGCTGCAGGCTCTTTCACAATGGCAGTATGCTTGTTAGGCTCTTCTATAAGCCTAATAAACCACTGCCATGAGATGGCCGCAGTAGAATATGCGATTGTTACGTTGCATGCGGTACAACTCATGCGATTACAACGCAGTCGTTACAATAACCGCGTTGTTACAATGCATACCATTACATCGCAAGTCATTTCTATGACTTGCTGTACGGGGCGGCTGGACTTAGGAATAGTATAATTTACTATTCAATCTCCAGTGTGTGCAATAGTAGGGAAGGTGTTGGAATAGTAAACAATACTATTCCTTAGTTTAGAGCGCCTCCTACAGCAAGTCAAAGAAACAACTTTGATTTTAATGGTTTGCGTTGTAACGACCGCAGTGTAATCACATGCTTTGTACTGCATGCAATGTAAATGCTGTTTCCCGCCGCAGCACCACCCGCCGACCCTGGATAAAAGTCGTAATCGGGGGCAGACTCATCATGGTCTTGGAGGTCTTCCTGGAACTGCGGTGGTGATAGTCTCAGCCGAAGACCGCCAAAGTCGTAATAAGGCCTTAAGAGTGTGCAGAAATTACTTTGTCATCTTTGTAAAGTGCTAACTGGTATATGATCAGGCAAAATTTTACAGGCATAATATTAAATATATAATGTTGCCAACAATGATAAGCTTACTAAGGTGTTGTGGAACTGTACCTGGTGTACAGAAGGGCATCCTGAATTGGTGCCAGGCATTGCACACTGCCGGGTACCTTTAGGCTTGACTCTGTGATGGACAGGAATTCTGCACTCCTGGTGAGTTGGAGGTCAGGCATGCAGCTGATTAAATCTGTGACAGGAGTGGGAGGATGTGGGAAGGACAAGCCGTGGACGCTCAGCGAAGTAGGAAGAGTGCCGAATTAATTTAATTCTTATTGCTGCTAAAAAAACGATTGTTTTTTCTTTTATTCCTCATTTTAAAATACTGCTTTTATTGTTGGCATGAGCACTTTGATTTTATGAGGGGATTTCCTGTTTGTGTTGGGAACCAATCACCTCAAAGTTGCACTTCAGTTAGCACTCTAGTCTTAGAGGCTGGGCGAGGCTACTAGGGCTCTCCCGGTCAATTTAAGGATGTACGCAGTGGTGCTGTGCAGCGGACTGATGTAGCGGCCGCGCCACTGTCCGCGTCCGGAACGCATCCAGAGACAACCACTATGCCCTTTTTTGGCCCAGCCCCTGAGACTCCACTATGATAAAGAAGCTTTACTGGCCCTCCATCCCCAGCCCTATGACACATTGCTTTTCTGTGCACAGAAGGCCAGCCATTCATCTACCTGCTCTACTTGCAAGCACCATTGGCTTACTTCCAGCATAGTCCCTTGTGATGCCCTGAGCCCCAGTTTAATATATCAAGTTAAGAACGGCAACGGTTCTGATTCTCCCATGAGGCAGATAGCCGCGGGATTAGGCCGCCAGTTTGTTTTTTAAAACTATGTTTGATTTCTGATTTTTAACTTTGGACACCAGTATTGCCCTGAGGCGGAAAGCCGGGGGATTAGGACGCTAGCTTGTTTTAAAATATTGTTTATTTGCGACTTGGGCACCATTACCATCTTGGCCATAGCGCAGGCGACTCCCTACCTGCTCTCTCCACCTCCTGAATTCCCGGGCACACGCGCAGCTGATTAGGCGCTGACTCGGTCGTTGCCACGGGGGTCCGCCATCTTGGGAGGACGCTCAGGCTTGCGGACTAATTGTCGGCAGCCTACCACCCTCCTCCCGCCCCGAAGGCGCGCCAAAGGCAAGCCCGTCTGCGCCGGTCCGCGCCAGACCAGCACCTAGCACCTGGACCCCTGGTCAACTCTTTTCAGACTTCCAGCCCAGGAGGACTTATAATCGTGAGTCTCTGCTGAGCCTCAATGCTGGGGGAGGAAGGAGAACTGTATTTGCTTAAGACCAGAAAAAGACATGCAGACAGGATTTTTTGAGTGTCTGGCGTGTTTGTCTGGCCTTCCTGCCGTCATCTGCAGACCAATCAGGGCGCTCATCAGGACCCACGGCTCTAGAGGGGAAGGGGCGATGAACAAAATAAATTGATTTCTAATTAATGCTAGATCCCCCGTGAAGCACAGTGTGGATGTGCTGAACTGATTCAGGATAAAGATGTAAAAATTGGATTTATTACCGAGACCTGGACGGATGCTGCATCTGGGCCGGACTTAGTGAAAGCTACCCCCCCAGGATACCTGAGTTTCGTTCTGGATAGAGTTGGTAAAAGAGGAGGTGGGCCTGCTGTCATTTATCATGCCTCTATTGTGGGATCCTTTCAGTCGGTGGCCTCACAGACATGTGAGGCATTGGGGTTCAAGCTCTCTCTATCCAATCATCACTCTTTCCAGGGCTGCCTTTTTTATAGACCACCCGGGACTAGGTCCTAGTTTCTTGAAACTGTGGGCAACTTTTTGGAGGAAGCGCTGTGCACTAAATTCTTCACAGCACTAGGTGATGTCAATTTCTATTTAGAAGATGATTCAGACCCTGACACGCTAGCTCTGGCTGAAGTGATGCAGGTAGTGGGTCTTAATCAGGTGGTAAAGGTGGCCACGCACATAGCAGGGCATACGTTGGATGGTATCTTTACAAACAACTCAGACTATTCTGCCGTGCTATTCACTGTCTCTACCTCCCCGCTGGATAGGGCTACGCAAGCTAGGAAGACAGCCAGGACTTATAGAACCTGGAAAGAAGTTGACGGCACGGCACTTGAGGACCTGATGACATCCTCTATGGTTCCTCTGCCGGCAGAGGTTAATAAAGCAGCAGACATATACACCGATTGGATTGATCGGGCCTGCAGCACACTAGCTCCGCCGAAAATATGTCGCCCCACTCGTATAGCACCATCAGCTCCTTGGTTCACGAACGAGTTGCGAGAACATAAGCTTGTTTGTAAAATACTGGAGCGAATCTGGCGCTCAAAATACCATCAGGAGGACAAAGTCAAGCTTAAATCCAGCCTAAGGATTTACAATGATATGATAAGGAAGGCTAAAGGCACATATTATACTGATAGGATCGTGGGAGCCAGAAATTCATCCAGGGAACTTTTTGACACAATTGCTAGTTTGACCACCCCTAAGCCAGTGATTATTCCACCTTGCCAGGAACTATGTGAGACTCTCACCAAGTTCTTCGCAAATAAAGTGGAATTGAGGGCGCTAGGTGGTGCACGAGCTGAATGGCCGCAGTCCTGTGGGGCTCCAGCTGCCTGGCTTTACTAATCCTTAACTTATCCTGTTAACCTGCTGACACCCGTCCCAAACTTGGCTCGAATGGGCACTGAGGTGTGATGAAGACTCGGTGTAAGTTTGGTGCCGCTGCGCTGAAGTACGGCGAAACTAGAGCTGTCTGAAGTTTGACCGCACACTGCCATTGAAACCTGCTGCTGTGCCCGGCCGGGCGGTTCTCCACGCGAGGCCAGGGCGTGCCACGAGGAAAAAGGCCGGGAGGGCGCCCGAGGTGCAGCTGAGCGGCGGCGGCCGCCCGGAGAACAGGAGACCGCGGAGAGGTACGACGCACTCCCCCCCCCCCCTCCGGTGCCCGCACAACCAACACCCGCCTCTCTCGCGGGGGAGAAACCGCCATCTAAGCCTCCGGGGGGGGGGGGGGAGAAAGCGGAGTGCACTGAGGGTCTGATCCTCGAGGCCTTTGTCTTTGCCAGTCTCCGAGGCGGAAGCTTGATCCTGAAAGTGTGGCCCGCGCCTCCCTTCACGGGCAGCATATCCGGAGGACCTGCGTGGGCGACCCCCTGTTGGGAGGCAGAGGCCCCGGGAGGGCTTGGCGTCGTGGTGATATCGCGACTGGTGCTGCGCGACCCTCCTGTATTGAGATACAGACGGGGGAGGAAATATGAGGCTGCAAAGCTGACTGTACAGGCGATGTTGGAGGTGCTTAATGGAGAGCCACGTCAAGGGGAGATGCTGACTGCCTTGCCCTGCCGATAGTTAGATGCGCACCGGTGGAGGCAGGCATCTTAAACATTGCACTACACTACATTGAGACCAGTGAAGCCTTGAGTGGGATGTGGCATATGGGTGCGACTGGCGCAACAGGACATTCATGATTGCGAAACACGGTGAGGCTGTTTGTAGAGGTGATCTGGGGGCCGCTGCGGACTGCTGACATCTGGTGTGGGGAGTGATATCTGGCAGACGTGCCCACGGCGCCGGAGATCCTGTGAGGGGCCCCCCAGGGCGCTGCCTGTTGCCCGGTTTGAGAGACTGAGGGAGACACGATTGCCTCATGTGCCTGAGGCCCGTTGACCAGTATTGGCCTGTTCCACACTCCGCTACCCTCGGACCCCCGAGGGGGCCGCTGGCCGCATCTATACCTTGCTCTATATGATAGGAGGGGGGTGTTGAACTTGTGTGAAAACGCCACGGTCGCTGCGTGCGTGCCCCTTTACCTCCCATACCACCAGCCAAAGTGTGAGTGGCGCTGCAGCTCTCCCCCCTCACCTGGCTACCATGGGGAAACCAGATACTAGGCAGCCCAAGCTGCAGTTTGAACCTGCGACGCAAAAGAAAGCGACCAAACACGTGGGCGACAACGGGCACCCTCGGAGTCCAGCAGCGGAGGTTTCTACCTCGGCCCACACAGCCCCTGACATCGCCATGATGATGCAGGAGATACGACAGGGCTTTGCCACAGTGGTGGACAAGGTGGATAGGTTGTCCGCCAGAATGGATGGCATAGTCCAAAAAATGGATGTCCATGAAGAGCGCATTACGGAGGCGGAGCGCCGGATATCAGAACATGATGACACCGCGGCGGCGCATGCTTCTCGACTCTCCAGAATGGATAATGTATTGCAGGTGATTGCCGCCAAAAATGAAGAATTGGAAGCGAGAAGTCAACGGAACAACGTACGCGTCACGGGCATTCCGGAATCGACCAACACGGGGAAAATGGAGCTCTACATTGAGAAGCTACTAACAGCAGCAGTGGGGGCGGAAGCTCTCTCGAACCAGTTTATTGTGGAACGCGCCCACCGTTCGCTAGGTCCCCAGCCCCAGCCTGGTGCGCCGCCACGGCCCATTATTGCACGCCTGCTCAACTATCGAGATCGAGATGCGGCACTACGAGCAGCCCGGACGAACCAGAACCTCACTTATGATGGAGTACCTTTCTCTATCTACCCTGATTTTACCACGGTGGTTCAAGAACAGCGGCGGAAGTTCCTTCCTGTTAAGAGAAAACTTCGGGACCTGAATATTGACTATGCCCTTTTATACCCGGCCAAACTGTGAATAACTCATCAAGGCACGCAGCATTTTCTTCTTAACCCACAGCAAGTTGAAGACTATATTAAAACTTTGCCTAAATGTGGTCGGCGCCCTGCGGATGCTGAAAGCCAACAGGACTCCGGTCCTGAATGAATGATCAATGGCCCTGTACTGATCTGAGACGACGGTCTTCTGCATTGACATTGCTGTCTTGCTACGAGGCAAAGGACGTCATGGTGTGCTGTGGTTCGAATTGCTCCTGAGGTACCATGGACGGGTGCCGGACTGCAGGTGGTAATGTATGCCAGGCCCCCACCCCCCAAACTCCCTCTCCCTCCCGGGAAAAGGACGATAAGGGTGGACATGCACGGAGCGGGAGGAACGGGGGTGGTCGACCGTGCACCTCTGATGGCCCCTATTGGGTGTACCCCAAGGACCTTGACTTTTGTTCTTATATTGTTTAACTGTTTTGGTTACTATGTGGGTGGGGGGTGGGCATGGGATGCTGGCGAGTTGGGGATGCTTCAGTGGGAGGGGGGTGGAGGGGGGGGGACCTTGCATGATAGGACTGCTGATGATGCAGGGTGGCCTACCCTAGCAGCGCTGGGTGGGTGGAGACTCTACGGCGGGTTGCTGAATGCTGCTTCTCATTTTGCATGCCTTGTACTTTCGTTGGGAGGCAATGGGGGGTGGAGGGGGGGAGTTGTATAGGGAGATATGTTTGGTTTTGTTTTTGGTTCGTAACATGGGAGTCAAGTAACGGAGAACCGCTTCTACGTCTGGGTGGGAGGTGGGTAAGGGTTCCCTTTGCGACACCTGTTTGGTTTTGGTTTAGAACATGTGCACTAGTTCTTGTAAAATTGCTTCGATGTCACGTTGGGAGGTGGCTGGCTGGTAGCCGGGAGAAGGATGGGTCTACTTTGATATGTGTGAGATATACGTTGCTGAGACACAGTACTGCTACTGGGGGAGGTGCTCCTGGGCGGCGATGTCCATTCCCTCCGGGTAACGCCGTCTTGAGGAGTATTAAGAGGGTTGTGAGTCTTGCTGTTTGCGTTTACGCCTTGTCGGGTCTCTTGATTCCTACTGTACGTATCCAATTACACCCATGGGGGACACACACCTGAATGTACTTACATGGAACATGAGAGGGCTGGGGGATCACAGAAAGAGGAGACAGATACTGGGATATCTAGATCGCCATAAAATACACATTGCCTTCTTACAGGAAACGCACTTTGCACCTAATAGATCACACTCCTACGGCAGCAGGTGGGCCTCATACACTGCCTTCTCTTCGTATTCCTCCTATGCACGTGGTACAGCTATACTTGTCAAACGGAATACACCCTTCTATCTAGCAGGCTCAAAGACGGACCCACAGGGGAGATACTGCTTAATGTGGGGCAGGTTGGGGCGTGTATCGGTGACACTCGTCTGTTGTTATGGACCTAACGTAGATGATCCGCAGTACTTCACTACCTTATGGGCAGCGATAGTTGAGACGGGGTCCCAACACATTATATGGGGGGGTGATTTTAACGTAGCCTTGAATCCCGCTTTGGATAGATCACATCCCGCCCCACATCACTACACTAAAGGGAGGGAGGTCATTCTTGCGACTATTGATGACAACCATCTCATAGATGCATGGCGTTCACATTGTGGGGCGCTGGAGGAAGGTACTCACTTCACCGCACAGGCGAAATCGTGGGCTAGACTTGACTACATACTCCTAACACCCCAACTCTACACAGCACTGGTACATGCAGCGCACCTCCCCAGAACATATTCGGACCACTCTCCGGTTAGTATCACGTTGAAGGGTGCCAAATTGGGCCCCCCTGTCACGGCATGGCGCATGCAGCCCTCGATGCTCCTAGATATGTAATTCCAGGAGGAGCTTCGCAAGGAATGTTTAGATTTCTTTCATCGTAATAAGGACTCAGTTCAGGATGTTGAAACTATCTGGGATGCATTTAAAGTCACGCTTAGAGGCCTCTGCATCTCGAAAGGCTCGGGGGTCCTAAAAAGCATACTGAATAGATTGAGATCCCTGGAAGTTGACCTAGGGCGAGCGGAACAGGAACTTCGAGCAACCCCTGGTGGCGATGTGCTTGCTGTGATACGGGAAAAGCTATCGGAATACACAGATGAGGCTGCCCGAGAGGTGAAATTCAGAAACAAACACTGGGTGGCACGACGATATGGGGAAGGCGAGAGACCAGGTAAAGCTCTGGCTACTACAGTTAGACTTATGCGTTCGCCCACCATCATACTGGAGTTAGAAACTGCTGGAGGGGTGTTCCTTAGAGATACCACACAAATTTTGAATGAATTTGTACAACATTATAGTACACTTTACACCTCCACCAGAACGGGGGAGCTGATGCTTGAGGACTACCTGGCGGATGTCACCTTGGGATGGCTGAGCGACTCGCAAAGGGCATTTTTAAGTGCCCCGTTTGAACTTGATGAAGTCCGGGAGGCTATCATGCACATGAAATCGGGCAAAGCCACTGGGCTTGATGGCACCCCTATTGACTTCTTTAAGACGTACATCGACTTCATGGCACCGGTCCTGCGTGAAGTGTACGAAGACGCACTAGAGGTTGGTCACCTCCCCGCCTCCATGAGAACTGCCCTTATCACATCTCTGCTTAAGCCTGGGAAACCAGCTTCACGCTGCGATTCCTATAGGCCCCTTTCATTGCTAACTTGTGACGTGAAGATCTTCGCCAAACTAATTGCGACGCGCATTAGTCTCCTACTGCCAAACCTTATACTTCCTGATCAGGCTGGGTTTGTCCCAGGAAGAGCGACATCGCACAACCTTGGCACCTTTTTCTCAGTCAATGATTCTGTCCATGAGGACTTGCCAATGGCGGCCATCTTTTTAGACGCCACTAAAGTGTTTGACTCGCTTGAGTGGGATTATGTATTCCGGGTGCTTGAGCGGATGGGCTTCCCTGCTATTTTTATATCCTGGATCAGACTGCTGTATACGCGTCCTATGGCTAAAGTCCTCTTTAACGGGCAGTTGTCCTCAGAATTCCCTGTCTCAAGGGGGACTAGGCAGGGATGCCCCCTGTCCCCGCTCCTGTTCGCCATAGCCACTGAACCCCTTGCAGCTAAATTGCGTCAACACCATCGGGATAGTGCGTTGAGCTGCTTTCAAAGACAGTTCCTCATCTCAATGTACGCAGATGATATTACACACTATGTACGCCACCCAGGCAGGAATTTGCACCCCATACTTAGGGAGCTCATCCGTTTTGGAGTTCTCTCCGGAGTGCAGATTAACTGGAGCAAGTCCTGCATTTTTCCACTCACTGCCTCGACACGTAAGTTTCAGTTGGAATATCCCCTTGCCTGGTGCGAGGGAGATTTCAAATACCTGGGTATTCATATAGAAAAGGATAGGGAGGCACTTATGCGTGCCAATTATGGGACGGTGATGGATAAAATCAGTGATAATGTTTCCAGGTGGATAACCCTCCCCTTGACCATGGCGGGGAGAGCTTCGCTGGTTAAGATGGTGATACTCCCCCAGCTTCTGTATTTATTTATGAACATAACATTTAATCCCGGGACATATTTTTTTAAGCGGCTGCGCTCTGAATTACTCAGATTGGTCTGGGGTGGAAAAACGCCCAGACTTAAGTGGGAGATACTGGTTAGGCCCTACTCGCAGGGGGGTTTTGGGGCTCCGGATTTCGAACTCTATTACCAGGCTGCCCAAGCCCACTTCGCTTATTTTTGGATACGGCAGCCTCAATACATGCCCCAATTGGCGGCCGAACATTGGCTAGCACACCCGACACCGATCGAAGGAGCGCTCTACTCCCCAGTTGAAGGTAGGGATAAAACCCCAAACACGGTCCTCAGCACAGTGACGGCGTGGAATCATATTAGTTCGAAACTGGATCTGCAACTGCTATACGCCCCACTACTCCCTTTGACATACCACCCGCAGCTGCCGCTCCTACAGGAGGCTGGCTTTCGTAAATTATTGACAAAAATTCATGTTCGAACATGGGGAGATTTATATAAAGATGGAACTTTTCGTACTAAAGACCAACTATATGCCGGGATACAGCCGACGCCACTGGAGATATTTTACTATATCAGGCTTAGACATGGTTTGCAGGCGGTTACACCTGATTTCCCGTGCGAACCTCCTGTGCTTCTCCCTCTACAACACATGCTTCAACTTTATAGCCCCAACAAGCTGGTGTCCACGTTGTATAGGTCGGTACGTGTCGATATGGAATACGCTGAGGTGCCTGCTAGGGAGAAGTGGGACCGGGAGCTAGCCGTAGCCCTTACTGACAAACAATGGACATTTTGCCTAAAGCAAACAGAACGCATTTCATCCAGCAGCAGATATAGAATCATTCACTATAAATTCCTTCACAGATTGTACTATACACCTGCACGTCTACACAGATTCCAGCTAAGGTCTAGTGACACTTGTGACAGATGCGGGGCTCCGGGGGCTGATTTCCTGCACCTTGCATGGGAATGTGATCAGGTATACCACTACTGGGAACAGGTCTTCCAGGCACTTTCCAAGATGATCAATGAGGCGGTAGCGCCCACTCCATTACTGGCACTATTAGGCTACGTTGAACCTCTCCAAGCTGCCCACCGCAAGTATGTGGCGATGGCCATGTTATTAGCCAAGCGCAGAGTAGCCTGCAGGTGGGGAAGGGGGAGGGCACCCAAATTTAAGGAGTGGATGCGGGACATGGTGTACTGCCAGGAACAATTGCACACTTACTCTGAACTGTTACCGCTCGCTTCCAGACCCACTGACATTTGGGCCCCGCTGCACTGCTATTTAATAGCGGACTCTTCGATAGATACCGAGGATTGAGGCTGGAATACTGGAACTTTGCTTTGATGCTCCTTGAACATGGGAGGATGTGGAGATGTGTTAAGATACTGTGAGGTCTCATGCCGACTTTGAATGTAGACACACCATCACACCGGGCACATGCCTCTCCCTCTTCGTGACTGAGTTATCGCACATGTTAAAGTTACTTACAAATGTTACAGAAAATGTAAGACGAATTGATATGTCTAAGTTACGTTTGTACTTGTCATTGAGTTGATGCGCTATCTATACAATACTTCATATGCCGATGATTGAATGTCCATTTCTCATCCTGCTGATATAAACTAATAGCGGCCAGCCTCCAGGTTGTAGGCATGACGCAGTGTAACCTTGACAGTACTCAATAAACGTCTTACACCAAAAAAAGAACAAAAAAAAATAAAGTGAAATTGATCTTCACTGCACTGGAGCCTCAAGTGAGACAGTCTCTTCTTGAGGGATCACACAGAAATCCCCTAGCCAACCCTCAAGAAGCTAAATTTTCTGGGTTCGGCCCTGTGAGCCCGGAAGAGATTAAAAAATTGCTGCACGCAACTAAATCAGGGTCGCCCCAAGATCCCTGCCCAGCTTCAGTGGCAAAGTTGGCAGCCACACCTATAGCGGGCACCCTTGCGGATCTCTTTAACCTGATGTTTGACATCGGCAATTTTCCAACATGCTGGAAACGAGCATCAATTGTCCCGCTGCTCAAGAAACCTACACTCGATATCTCAGGCCCGAATAGCTACCGGCCTATAGCCCGGTTACCGTTGCCAGCTAAGCTTATCGAGAAGGTTATGACCTTGCAGCTCTGTACATTCCTCAGATCTTCTCAGGGTCTGGACAAAGCCCAACATTGGTTCAGGGAAGGTCATAGTACTGAGACCGCCCTGATTAAATCTACTGAAGAGTTTGTCGATACTTACCAACTTCTCGACGAAACGCAGTTTGGCTTTAGGAAAGGGCATGGAACCGAGACCACTTTAATAAAGGCCTCAGACGAGATCAGAGCTATTATGGACCAGGGAGGTGCGGCTGTCCTGATCCTTTTGGACTTGTCCGCAGCCTTTGACACGGTCGATTATGCTATTCTGGTCGACCGTGTCACAGCCCTGGGGATAAACGGTATGGCTAGAGATCTTATTTCATCTTTTCTGGCCAACCGTACCCAGACAGTGAAGTTGGGTAATTTCTATTCTCCTGTCTCTGCACTCCCCTGTGGAGTTCCACAGGGTTCCTCGCTAAGTCCAACGCTATTTAATATCTATGTAGCAGACTTAGCGAGGGTAATAAAGGCCCATGGGTTGCGACTTACATCCTACGCAGACGACACCCAACTGGTTCTGGCGATCCACAAGGACGGCCCAGCGGTGGCAGCTAATTTTCAAAGGGCCATGCTTGCTGTCAGTACCTGGATGTCCTCCAATTGTCTGAGGCTTAACTCAGACAAAACCGAGGTCATGACCTTTGGTAAACTCTCCCTGGACTGGTCTTCCACTTGGTGGCCTAACCAGCTGGGCTCTCCACCTGTCCCAGTTGAAAAGGCTAGAAACCTGGGAGTCATTTTTGACATCAAGCTGTCATTTAACCTTCATGTCAACAAGGTTGTGTCATCTGCGTTCTTTATTCTAAAGAAAATTAGGAAAATACTGCCTTACCTCCCCACCTCAGCTGGGAAGACCCTGGTCTCCACCCTAGTGTTTTCCAAAATTGACTACGGGAATGCCCTCTTCCTTAATACTCAGAAACTCGTTCTATCTAAGTTGCAGTCCATACAGAATGCGGCTGCAAGAATTCTTCTTGACATCCCTCGCCGTCAGCCAACCACCTCAGCCATTCGTCACCTGCATTGGCTAAGAGTAGAGGGCCGTATTAAATTCAAGGCCCTCTGCATCGCCTACAAGGCAGTGCATGGCGTCGGTCCAAAGTTTCTGATTGAAGCGTTCCAGTTGTATAGCCCCAAGAGACAGTTGAGATCCGCCAACAACTGCCTGCTTCTGGTACCTCGCACGAGAACGGCAACTTAGGGAGACAGGCGCTTCTTGGTTGCCACACGCAAACTCTGGAACCTTCTGCCACTCACCATAAAAACTGCCCCCAATCTGATGAGCTTTCGTAGGCTCTTAAAGACATGGTTGTTCAACCAGTAAGCCTGCTGCTCGGTCTCTCTATCCGCCACATGCGCCGAGACACCTTCGGGGATTTGCGCAATAAAAATCTCGAAAATAAAATAAATAAATAAGAGATCAGGAAGGCGTCGGGTGCAGGGGGACCTGCAGCTCTGGTCCTTCTCGACCTGTCCGCGGCCTTCTATACGGTCCACCATAGTATTCTGGTGGATCGTTTAGAGGACTGCGGGGTTCAGGGGAGGGCCCTGAACATCTTGAAAGCCTTCCTTGTGAATAGGGTTCAGGTGGTGGCCTTGGGAGATTTTGAGTCTAGACCTTTGAAACTCCCAAGGGGGGTCCCGCAGAGGTCCTCCCTTAGCCCCACCCTATTCAATATTTATGTTTCATCTCTGGCCACGGTGATCCGGGCTTTCGGATTTGAACTAACATCTTACGCAGATGATATTCAGATCGTTGTATCACTGCTCCCGGGGAGAGAAGAAGGCGTAGCTGGCAGGCTTCAAGACTGCATGACTGCAGTTAGCACCTGGATGGCAGGTAACTGCCTCAAATTGAACTCCTCCAAAACCGAGGTTCTACTCTTTGGCTCTGCTATCAGCTTCTGGAGGCCCAAGTGATGGCCAGACGACATGGGAAACCCACCCACTCCGGTAGCTAAGGTTAAGAACCCAGGTTCCCTCATTGACAATCAACTATCTTTTAAACCTCAAGTTAATGCACTGATCTCCTCTATTTACTGGACCTTGAAAATCATCAGGAAGATTTTTCCGTTCTTGCCGGACAGTAGCAGAAAACGGTGGTGACGGCACTTGTGCTCTCCCGCTTAGACTACTGCAACAGTCTTCTCCTTGAGGCCTGACAAGGGCTGCTCAATAAACTTCAAGTGCTGCAAAATGCTGCTGTGTGCCTTATTGCGGGCCTGCCTAAGTTTGCGCCGGTTGCACAGGAACTTAGGAAATTGCACTGGCTCCGGTGCGCAAACGGATAATGTTTAAATCACTGTGCATTGTTTATAAAGCGGTACATGGACTGGGTCCATCTTTTCTCCAGCAGCATTTCCAACTGTACACGCCAGGCAGACAGCTGAGGTCGGCCAATAAAGGGCTGATTAAGGCAACCAGGATCAGGAAGGCATGATGGGGGAGCAGAAGCTTCCTTAGAGGAGCTGCCACTGCTTGGAATTCCCTGCCCCTGGCCTTGAAACAAAGTGCAGACCTTTTGGCCTTTCGAAAAAATATTAAAACTTGGCTCTTTATACATTAGGAAGGTCCTGACACTTAGGGGAACTATCATTTCAGCGCTAGGACACCGCTCGGTAACAGCGCGTTTTATAAATGGTATAAATAAATAAGAGGTGGCCCTCCCCTCCTGACCAAGGTAAACTACACATTGGTCTACTAAATGTTAGATCCCTCCCCAAACACAAAAACGAAATATGGGACCTGTTAAAAGACAATAACTAGGAGGTTCTCTTCCTAAAGGAAACCTGGCTTAATTCCCAGAGGGTTATTTGATCAACCACATTGATCACTCAAGTGGAGTGGGCGGTGGGATTGCTATCATCTGTTGCTCCACTTTGGGTTGTACCTTCTCGAAGCTTGAGGATATAGACCTTATGGGGGGGATTGATCTATTCCTTCCAGGTAACCCCAAACTTCTCCCTCTCAGGTGCTTTAATCTACCATCCTCCCAAAACCCTCTCCTCTGCCCTTGATGCACTTATCAATCCTCTCTGCCCTTTCGACCTTGAATACTCCAAATATGTTGTACTAGGTGACTTCAATGTACACTTGGATGACCCGATCTGCAGACTAGCAGAGCAGTTTCGAGAAGCTATGTGTGACCTTAACCTACCCGAATTAGTAATAAGTGCCACTTATAGTGATGGACATACCCTGGATATGATGTATTCTAATCGCCCCATCCTCACGGTTGGCCCCTACCTTCCACTATTTTGGACAGATCACTTCTTTCTGCCTTTCCTGGCATCCCTCTCTACTGCCAGACCGGGCTCTAAAAAGTCCAAAAGTACCTCCAGACCGTAGCAGAATATGCCAGAGTCTAGGCTATCATCCATGTTCTGTCAGATTGTGGTGTACACCTTTGAGGAAATGGAGAGCGCAATCCCTTCCTTAAATAACTCCCCAGTACAAGGCTTTGATAATCTGTCCCCCTCCAAAACATATCCCAGTAACCGCGCTGCACCTTCGGCAAAGTGGTTAACACTGATTCTACATGAAGAAAAACTTAAACACAAACAACTGAAAAGAAAGTGGGTAAGGAAGTATGATCTTGAGGACAAGTGGGCTTATAGTACTGCCCTCGACAGTTCGGTAGAAACATAAAAAAGGCTAAAATTGCAGTCTTCTCCAAGCAAATTGTAGCCACCAACGCCCCTCAAATGTTTTTCAAAATTGTCAAAACATTTTTGCAGCCTGCGGCTCTCAAACGAAATGTTCCCTCATCCCAGTCACTGGCTAAGGAAGTGTCTCTATTTTTCCACACTAAAGTGGATACAATATTTTCCAACTTCAATAACCAATCAGACAATCTCTCCAAGGACATCAATGCCTCCGCTTCTACTGACAAGATGTTGCATCGGCATGAGTCATTCAAACTCATCGTTTGCTGACTCAGCTGAATAGGCACATAATCCATAAAATCAAATTCGGATTGTCACTCGACCCCTGTACCCCCTTCTTGCTTGCCAAAGCAGCCTCGGCCACAAATCTTCAAATCAATGCCCTTTTTAGGGTTTGCAAGAGAGCCCTTTTGAAGGGAGTTTGAAAATAGAGCTGTAAATTATACACACTCGCGCATGTGATTTTCTTTCTGTGGCCTGCTATTGGCCTTTCACTGCTTGCTATTTTGTCAGGTAGACACCAATAGCTCCGCCCCTGGCCTATTGTTGTCTATTACGCGCATTTCCTGACATATGCTTTCAATTATTTCAAAGCATATGGCAGGAAAGGCGCGCGCACCACTCACAAACTTCTTCTTTTTTTTTATCCATTTCACGGCCGAAGCAACTAAACGCTGACGTCTTGTTTTCCTTGCAGCGCAATCACGCTGGATTTTCTTGTTTTTCCTGAAAACTCCGAGTCGACTTGGTTTGATTACAGCACCGGGTAGTTAATTACCCACTTTCTTTAGTTTCCCAGAGTACGTCTATGCTGGCTGCTTCAAGGAGAAAGAACATTAATTGGGGCTTTTAAAGAGACTGCTTTATTTCTCCAAATTATGCACAAACACTCCTTTGCTATTAGCTGCTGCTGGTCTCCGTATTCCTGCGCTGACCCCGCCATGGTCGGGAAATTTTACTCTGCAGTCAGCCAATCACCCATGTTAAACGAGAGGATTAAACCGGATGAACACTTTATTACCTCCAGATTTTCAGAGAATACCAGATTGCGTGTTGTGGATTTTTAAACACAAGGGCAGCCCGACAGTTCTTTCACAGTCTCGTCAATTCAGAACTGAAGCATTTTAACAATTTTATATAAAATATTTCACCTTGTAGCTTATTTATCATATGCAACTTACAACCCTTGACAAAGCCAATAGTACTAGCTTGCTGTAGGTGTAATTTTGCTTGTTATATTTATTATATATCTGCATGCTAAGACAGGAAGAACCGTCAAAATATCAGCCAGGTGCCACCTAATGCTAATCGGAGAGTTCCAACTTGCTTTAGGCCACGCCCTTAACTATATCAGAAACCCTCCTTGAGAGAACCCCCAGTGTTTTCATCCCGCTTAAAGCCCTGGGTAAGTAGTTTGTCGGTTCTAGCGGCTCAGTGGACAATGCATCCGCTGTGGGATTCGTGCATGAGGTCACCAGTTTGAATCCTGGCGGGCCCACTCAGCCCTTCATCCCACCGAGGTCGATAAAAGGAGCGCAATTGAATTGGGCAATAACCAACATTTTCTATTGATCGCCACGCCCTCCAAATGTTCATGTATCCCAGGTGGACATGCATTATACAACTACATGCTATGCAATTTTTGCAAAGGGAAGATGTGCCGACGGACTGCTTTGCAGTTCCAGAGTGCATAACATCACAGTTATGAAACAAATTAATATTTATGGACTTCTGAGAAATCCTAATTTTGATATTTTGCTGATATGCTGGCAAGGTCTTGTGAAACACACAGCTGATAATTGTGTAATCATGTGTCTGTTTTCAAAATTGCAGACATCTCATAGCATGCTTTATTTCGAAGGGTAAACAAAGATATTTCCCATTAGCGGCAACGCAAGCTGTGACTACATACGATTTTTAGAGGAATGACGCAAAGGTTTGCAACCGGAAAACCTTTATTCATTAGGGATGGTTTTGTATTACAGCCTGGTGATGAAAAATGAGACACCCCTACAACACTTTGTGATATATGAATCTGTGCAGGTTTCCACAATCTTACATTGTTAAGTACAGGGCTTTAAGTGGACCAGGTCCTGCTGGTGCTGGAAAAGGCAAGTGTCAAAACAGGTTCCTGTCTGGCTCTTTTATTATCCTCTCCCTCCAAGTGAAAACAAAATAAATCTAAATTTCGCAGCAGTACAGTCCTTTACTGCCTTTCTAGTATCTTTAAAGAGCCTTTTTTACAGTTCTTTCACAGTCTCGTCAATTCAGAACTGTTGCATTTTAACAATTTTATACAAAAGATTTCACCTTGTAGCTTATTTATCATATGCAACTTACAACCCTTGACAAAGCCAATAGTACTAGCTTGCTCTAGGTGTAATTTTGCTTGTTATATTTATTATATATCTGCATGCTTAGACAGGAAGAAGCAACAGAATATCAGCCAGGCGGCACCTAATGCTAATCAGAGAGTTCCAACTTGCTTTAGGCCACGCCCTTAACGATATCAGAAACACTCTTTGAGAGAACCCTCAGTGTTTTCATCCCGCTTAAAGCCCTGGGTAAGTATTTGCCTTTGCCGGTTCTAGCGGCTCAGTGGACAATGCATCCGCCGTGGGATTCGTGCATGAGGTCACCAGTTTGAATCCCGGCGGGCCCACTCAGCCCTTCATCCCACCGAGGTCGATAAAAGGAGCGCTATTGAATTGGGCAATAACCAACATTTTCTATTGATCGCCACACCCCCCAAATGTTCACGTATCCCAGGTGGACATGCATTACACAACTACATGCTATGCAATGTTTGCAAAGGGAAGATGTGCCGACGGTCTGCTTTGCAGTTCCAGAGTGCATAACATCACAGTTATGAAACAAATTAATATTTATGGACTTCTGAGAAATCCTAATTTTGATATTTTGCTGATATGCTGGCAAGGTCCTGTGAAACACACAGCTGATAATTGTGTAATCATGTATCTGTTTTCAAAATTGCAGACATCTCATAAATGTTGGACCACAATTTGCAATGCTAATTAAGTACCTTTTATGACCTCTGCATATTTCTTACATGTGATTGTGTGATAACTGCCAGTGCAGTATAAACAGGTGCTTAGTTTGGAACAATGTTGGCCATTAACTAAAACAAGGCTGCGTAGCTTTCTCAGCCCTGCATACCGGACTACCAACGAAGGCTCTTTTAATAATCAGTAGTATTCTTATTACTTAAATCAGACGTGACGACTGGCCTTTCTTCAATCAAACACGGTTATCAAGAGGCACACGATTACTGAGCCGCTCATCGCCGGAACACGCATCCCCTGCTCAGTTTACTAACAGGTTTAATAGCCGGGATGTCATTAGTAGCTGTATAACTATTCACTTAATACGAGTCAGGTGTCTGGCTCTTCAATGACAAAGCATAGTAAATATGAGGGTTACAAATGAGGCATCCTTGGTACCACATGGTATGTTAGCTATGCCCCACATAAGGCCATTTCCTATTAGGGCAAATAAAGGGCTCCGGTCTGTTTACATTGTAGCGTTTGTCGTTTGGCTAGCGCTACTCAGTGTGGCCTCGCAACGCTAAATGAATACAGGAGCTTTCGTTGCTGGTTACGCGTGGTCCCGACTGGTTTGTCGTGGCCACGCCTCTTTATTATATACACTCCCCCGCGCCTGACGTCACGCGTCAGCGCGGAATGCTCCGGCAGCGTGGGTCAGCTAGACTGCTGCCTCACGCTCCGAACACTGCATTCCTTCTAACCTTTATCAAAACAGTGTGAAACACAAAAATTGCAGTAGATTGTAACCGATGGATATATTACCAGTTCATCAGTGTTCGTCCCGTGCCTCACTCCACCAGGTAGTCAGCGAGCTGGAAGGAGGGTGCTGGATTTCTCCGCAGTTCGTATCTGGACTGCCCTCCTCGGGGCATTGCTACCCCTGGCGTCCCCGGAGATGGGGTGTTATTTCCCCCAGCCGGGGAAAACACTTCTGACGCCCCGCCTACGGGGGTGGTGGGAGATGCGAGGTGCCTCGTTCCCTCAGGTCTTCCTCGTCTGAGCCCCACTGATCAGTCCCTGGCTCTTCTCATTGCTGCAGACACAGGCTGGGCTGCTCTGGACTCAGGGAGGTGCTCTGGTGTGCTTTCTTAAAGAACGAGATGTCTCTGGTAACCGTTTCGAGCCCTCTCTGAGCAGTTACCATGGTGCCGGCCCGGCGAGTGACAGTCCACAGTTGGTGTTCAAATGGAAGTCGGAATTTGCTTCCGGGGTATCGATCTTTGACGTAGACTCGATCACTTGGTTGAATGGTGGATTCGTGGGCCCCTGGCCGTCTGCTGGCTTGGTCATTGGAGCGAGTGCGATTTGCCAATGTCTTTTTTTTGCAGATTCTCTCAGGAACCCACGTAGGGTGATTTAGGAGTGTGTCCTTCACTGTTCGGCCCATGGTCGATGCCCCTGGCGCCGCTTCCGTTGTGACGTGCGGGGTCATACGATATTCCCTCAGGAAGCTGTAAATGGCTTTCTCCAGTGGCGATCCATCTGCTAGAGCTATGCGAATGGCATGAACCTCTCCACTTCCCCGTTGGCTTGAGGCCAGCTCGGGGTAATTTTCCTGTGATGGATGCCCCAGCTCTGTAGGTATTCGGCAAACTCTTGACCCTGAAAGGGTGGCCCATTGTCCGTTTTGACTACATCAAAAATGCCATGAGTGGCAATCGTTTTTTCAAATTTGGCGATGACTTCCGTGGCCGTTTGGCTCCCCACAATTTCTACTTTGGGGTACTTGGTGAAATCATCAATGATCACTAGGGCATATCGTCTGTCGGGGAGGTGCCCAAAATCGGCGCTTACGCATTCCCATGGCCTCTGAGGGTTGTCTTCGGTTACGACTGAGTGGGGGCGGTCTGGCTGCCCCGCCACCTGACACCAGTTGCATGTTCTGACAGTTTCTTATACCATCTGGTCCATCCCTGGAAACCACACCTTGGCTCTCAGCCTGCTTTTGGTCTTTACCATGCCCTGGTGTCCTCTATGTGCGAGCTCCACTGCTTGACGGGTTAGGCTGGCCGGTCTGGCTGCCCCGCCACCTGACACCAGTTGCATGTTCTGACAGTTTCTTATACCATCTGGTCCATCCCTGGAAACCACACCTTGGCTCTCAGCCTGCTTTTGGTCTTTACCATGCCCTGGTGTCCTCTGTGTGCGAGCTCCACCGCTTGACGGGTTAAGCTGGCCGGCATGACTAGACGCGGGCCTCGTAGCAGGCACCCTTGGCTGTCGAGAGACAGTTCTTCCTTGATTCGTAGGATAGACTCCAGAGTTGCTTTGGCCTGTGGTGTTCTTCTGCCCAGAGAGTCCTAGATGGGGCGCCAGTTTCCTGACTGGACCGCCGTGGCGACCAGTTGAAGGCACTCATCGCGTCATGACGCTTCGATAATAGAGTCGAGGCTCATGGGTAATGGTCGGGATCTCACCGTCACCAGCCAAACATTTTCCTCTGTGTCCTCTGCGTCCTCTTTCTCTTCCGGTGTTGCCTCTCGGGGGTGTCTTGAGAGGTAGTCCGCGGGGTTTGTTGATCCAGGCTTGTACTCCACTCGGTAGTCATACCCTTGCAGTTGGAGTATCAATTTTTCAATTCGCAGAGGTGGTTTGGATACTGAGCCTTGGAAGAGAGGTATGAGTGGCTTGTTGTCCGTGGTCACCGTGAAGGAGTGGCCGTACACATACACGTGAAAGTGCCGGCAGGCCCAATGGATGGCTATGGCCTCTGTCTCTATTTGCGAATATCTCTGCTCCGTGCCGGTCGGGGAGCGGCTGGCGTAGGCGATAGGCGCCCATTCGCCGTTTCCTTAAAGCTGTGTCAGCACTGCTCCTAGGCCACAGGGGCTGACGTCCACGGCCACGTTGGTGGGCTTGGAGGGATCAAAGTATGAGAGAGTGGTGTCCGCGGATAAGGCCGCCTTGGTGTCTCGGAAGGTCTTTTCTTGTTCTGGGCCCCACTGCCATGTGATGGTGGATTTGGTTAGCTCTCGGAGTGGCTTGGTAAGATTGGAAAGATCCGGGATGAAACGTCCAAAGAAATTCACCATGCCGAGGAAGCTTCTCGCCTTGGAGACGTTCGTCGGGGCCGGGGATTCTTGGACGTCCCTTACTTTTTCAGGGTCTGGGTCCACTCCCTGGCTCGAGAAAGTGTACCCAAAGAAGCTGATTTTGTTTTGTAGGAACTGGCACTTTTCTTTGTGCAGGGTTAACCCGGATTCTTGGATCCTTTTGAGAACTCCTCGTAGTCTCTTGTGGTGTTCTTCGATGGACGTCGCGTAAATGAGCAGGTCATCGCTCACGTTCAGGACTCCTGGAAGTCCACTGAGGACCTCTCTGATTATATTCTGGAATACTTCTGATGCACTCGAGATCCCGAAATTGAGACGTCGGTATCGCCTTAGTCCTACATGAGTGGAGAAGGTGGGTATGTACCTTGAGTCAGGGTGGAGCGGTAGCTGATGATATCCAGACCGGAGGTCTACTTTGGAGAACCACTTTGCACCGCTGAGTTCTCCTAGGATGTCGTCGATTGTGGGAGTCAGGTGCCGCTCCCTTTTTAGTGCTGCGTTTGGTAGACTCATGTCTACACAAATGCTGACCTGTCCGGGTTGCTTGGTTTTCCGGGCTATCACAATAGGAGATACCCATGGGGTGGGGCCGCTGACCTTTTCTATGGTCCCCTGTTTTTCCAGTGTCTCTAGCTCCTCCTCTACCTTCTTCCTCAGGTGGAACGCTATACGCCGATGCCTCAGTGCGACTGGTTGGACCGACGGGTCGATGTGGAGGGATACCTCTTTCCCTTTCAGGCACCCTATTCCTTTGAATACATCCTCGAATTCCTCCATGATGGTGTCTAGTTCCTCTTCTAGTACTGCCATGGCATAGGAGATGAGTTTTAATTCTTCGGCCGACTGTCCGCTTAGCAGCATGCCACTGCCTTCTTTCGTGACGTAGACTGTCGTGGGTACTGTTGCTTCCTTGTGTTGTAATTCTGTCTTGAAGCATCCTATCAGAGGAATGGGCGTCTTCTGGTCATATGCAAATACTCAGATTTTTGCTTCATGTAGGGGAGGCTTTGTCCTCAGTTGATTGTATACGTTCGCGGCCATCAGCTCAATGGATGCCCCTGTGTCAATGGTGGCTCTCACCTCTTGCTGGTGGATTTTGATGCGGCACTTCGGGAGGCGGCGTTTCTTCCTTTGTGGCTGATCGATGGCATATACATAGTGGACAGGGTAATCTTCGGCGTCATCGTCCATGTCTTTGCTGTCCCTTTCTTCTCTCACCACGTGTGCAGCTTCCTTCTTGGCTTTCGTGGATCTGCATACTGCCGCAAAGTGGTTCATCAACCCACATGCACTACATTTCTTTCCCCTCGCCGGGCAGTCCTGCATGCGGTGGGGCTGGCCTCCGCAGTACCTACATTCCTTCCTCTTGTCGGGCGGCTTTCTCCCGCCGGATTGTCTCCCTTTGGGTCTTATCACGTTCACTTTCTCCGCGGTATTGACTTGCTCGGTCTTGATCGGTCGGTGTAGGGCTGTTTCCATGTGGGAGGCCCTCGCTTGGGACAGTTCTTTGGAGCGGCCTAGTTTGAGTATATCCGCTAGGGGTTTGTCATTTTCCTGTAGGATCCCCACTCGGAGTTTGGATGAGAAGCACCCCTGAATAATTTGCCCTCGGATCTCCTCTTGCTCATCTCGGAATCTGCAGGAGCTGGCTAGTTCTTTTAATCTGCCATGGAATGCGTCCAGTGACTCGTCGGCCTCCTGTTTTGCTTGGCGGAATATGAACCGCTCATAGTCCTTGCTTGCCATTGGGTACTCAGTGCTGTGAGTAGTGTTTGGTACGTCTTTGGTGTCGCCTCAGTCAGTGATTTATAGATGCGGTGTATGTCTTTGCCCCCTAGGTGCAGTAGTAGGGCTCTGCGCCTCTCTCTAGCAATTCCAGCACCCTCAAAGTAGATTTGGAGGCGGTCAGTCCAATCCCTCCAACGTGGGGTGAGGGATGAGGGGGCCCCATCAACCACAAAAGGTTCGAGGGCGGGAATGGACGCCATCTTGGCACGTACTCCGCGAGCCGCGCTGCACCTCCAGAGGCGATTTTGAATTGGTGCTGGTCCTGGGACTGACTATTGTCCCTTTAGTGGGCTATTTACACCGTCCCTCTGACGCTGGGTGCGCTCTCACAGGCCTGGGCTCGGGGCCCCTGCGTTGCTGCGTGTATACTGCCTGCCTTATGACTCTTGGTTGGAGGTGGCGGCGTGGTGCGCTACTCCTGCCCGCTTTGGTTGTGCGGGGGCGCTATCACTGCTCCTCAGGCTCCGCCGTGGCTTATCTTTGCGTCTCTTCACGAGCGCAGCATCGGGTGGTGGGCCCGGGCTTTGCCGGTCGCCGTTACTTTCGTTCTCCCCCGAGATCGTTGTCCCGCACGGGGAAGGGCAGAGCAGCGGGGTGCCGTGACAGGCACAAGGTGGGTTCAACTGGAACCTCGTCGCCAGTGTAGCGTTTGTCGTTTGGCTAGCGCTACTCAGTGTGGCCTCGCAGCGCTAAATAAATACAGGAGCCTTCGTTGCTGGTTACGCGTGGGCCCAACTGGTTTGTCGTGGCCACGCCTCTTTATTATATACACTCCCCCGCGCCTGACGTCACGCGTCAGCGCGGAATGCTCCGGCAGCGTGGGTCAGCTAGACCGCTGCCTCACGCTCCGAACACTACATACATCACTCTGAGGCAGACCGTGCACTTCCACAGGAATTACACCTTTACATGACAAAACACGATTCAGATAGTTCCCTTTACCTACTGGGAATATGCACGGAAGCCTTTGATATCTCGTCGGGCTATTTGGCTAATATGCGGTACCAGACAGAACACACATCCCCCAACAAAAAAGCAGGATTATTTATTTTTTGTACTAGGAAATTATTCAAGAGGAAGCAGCCGTGCGATTTCGCACAACAAGTCTGCACGGAAAAGTATGTTATTTATCGCGCAAAGAGGGTCGCAGTTTTAAACCGCCCAACAACCCCTACTCTGAGTTCCCCATTAAGCTAACAAGCATCTGGACTCGCCTCCGTGTTGAGCAGTTTAACTATTTTATTGGCAAGTAGAATTCATTTGCCAAAGCGCCCGAAACGCTGTATAACATGAAAGATGCAATATCGCGAAGTTTGACCATTTTGCGCTAGTGCGTTTTTACTGCCAAAAAGTCTGAATTCTTTCTTTAATCATGAAAACGGATTACGTTTCACAATAACAGATTCATATTAAGTGATTTGCCCAGATCACAGAATGTGGACGTGACCCCGAGGCTCGAACCATGGTCTCTAGCGCGAAAGTCGGCAATCTAGCCTTCCGACCACATCCGCTCACTTTTATTCACAGGGAGGGAAGGAATAACTGGGTCCTGTCCATCTGGGCTGCGAGGAGCAGATGGCACGCAGGTGCTGCTGAAGCCAAAGGGAGAACGGGGCAGCTGGAGTGAAAGGTAAACAGACCTGCAATTGCTGCTGTCAGTTGCAGAGATGGCAGGATAAGATGCAAGCTGACAACAAGCAAGCTCCTCGTTCTCTGCTAATGCTAAAACAGCCACATCCCTACTGCAACGTAAGTGATTCTCTGACTCGCCCGCTCGCTCCCTTCACAAATGGCGACACAATTTACAAAACCGATAATCCTTACAAAGTTCCAAAAGATGATCAGATTGTAGTCTTTTAATAAAAATTGTACCTACTGCATGTGCTGGACTACGACCACGTTGTCGGAGACTCTATCAATCAGCGGAAGGCTAGCAGCAAATCCACAGTCGGACTAACAGACAGGTCCAGATTCAGTATGTTATGTTATGTTAGGGGGGTTCTTTTAGAGCGCACTGACACCATGAGTTTCCTGGCGCTGATTGGGAATTCAGTGAGATAGCAGATAGAGATTAGCCAGAATGGGGGAAAAGCCAAGTTTTGAGAGATTTGCGAAAGAGAGTAAGAGAGTTAGCAGTTTTAAGAGAGAGGGGAAAAGAGTTCCAGAGTGTGGGGGCAAGGTGTGAGAAGCTCCGACCTCCAACCCTAGCGAGTTTAAAAGAGGGGGTGGCAAGGAGGTGAAGATGGGAAGATCCGAGATTGCGAGAGGGGCGATATGGAGTGATGAGGGATTTCAGGAACCTAGGAGAGGGGCCGGTCAGGGATTTAAATACTATGCAGCCGATCTTAAAGGCTGCCCTGAGATTGACCGGGAGCCAGTGCAGTTTAGCAAGGAGAGGCTTGGCCGACTGCCATTTTGGAATCCTGAAGACCAGTCGTGCCGCTTGGTTCTGAGTGATCTGCAGCCTATAGAGCAGGGTTTTGGGCAGACCGTGATATAAAGAATTTGAGAAGTCCAAGCGGGAAAGGACCAAGGCCAGGGTGATTCAGTATAATCACACCCACACCCCCTCACACCCTCACCCCTCACACCCTCACCCCTCACCCTCACACCCCCTCACTCTCACACCCCCTCACCCTGACATCCCCTCAACCCTCACATCCCCTCGACCTCAACCCCTCACACACCCTCACATACCCTCACTCACCCTCTCCTCCTCACACACCCTCACCCTCACTCACCCTCTCACCCTCACACACCCTCTCACCCTCACACACACCCTCACCCTCACATCCCCTCACCCCCACTCCCCCACACCCTCACACACCCTCTCTCACCCTCACACACTCTCTCACCCTCACACACCCTCTCACCCTCTCGCCCTCACAACCCCTCACCTCACGCCTCACACTGCTGCATGCCACACACTGCTGCAGGCCTCCCACTGCTGCATACTGCACACTGTTGCATTACTCATACTACTGCATGCTGCACACTGTTGCCCGCCTCACACTGCTGCACGCCACACACTGCTGCACACTGCTGCACACTGCTGCAATACTCACACTGCTGCACAACTCATACTGCTGCACGCCTCACAATGCTGCATGCCTCACACAGCTGCATGCTGCACACTGCTGCATGCTGCACACTGCTGCATTACTCACACTGCTGCATGCTGCACACTGCTGCATTACTCACACTGCTGCATGCTGCACACTACCACACAACTTACACTGCTGCATGCATCACACTGCTGCACGCCTCACACTGCTGCACGCCTCACACTGCTGCATGCTGCACACTGCTGCATTACTCACACTGCTGCACACCTCACACTCCTGCATGCCACACACTACTGCATCCTCACACTGCGGCCCGCGGCACACTGCTGCATTACTCACACTGCTGCATGCCTCACACTGCTGCACGCCGCACACTGCTGCACGCATCACACTGCTTCACGCTGCACACTGCTGCATTACTCACACGGCTGCATGCTGCACACTGCTGTATGCTTCACACTGCTGCACGCCTCACACTGCTGCATGCATCACACTGCTGCATGCTGCACACTGCTGCATTACTCACACTGCTGCATGCTGCACACTGCTGCATGCCTCACACTGCTGCATGCCTCACACTGCTGCACACATCACACGGCTGCACGCTGCACACTGCACACTGCTGCATTACTCACACTGCTGCATGCTGCACACTGCTGCATGCCACACACTGCTGCATGCCACACACTGCTGCACGCCACACACTGCTGCACGCCTCACACAGCTGAACGCCACACACTGCTGCACGCCTCACACTGCTGCACGCTGCAGGCCACACACTGCTGCATGCTGCAGACCACACACAGCTGCATGCATCACATTGCTGCACGCTGCACACTGCTGCACGCCACACACTGCTGCACACTGCTGCACATCACACACTGCTGTGCGCCACACACTGCTGCACACCACACACTGCTGCATGCCACACACTGCTGCACGCCTCACACTGCTGCACCCCTCACACTGCTGCACGGGACACACTGCTGCACTCCACACACTGCTGCACGACACACACTGCTGCACGCCACACACAAACATCTTTTACTTGCAAAATATGTTTTCTTTTTTACAAACTCTAAATCAAAGTCACAAACACATATTTTACGTACATACCCATTGCATAACTAAGATTTTCAAAAAAAGGTGCAAAATACATACATCAATATTTATTAACTACTTCTTCAACAACTTTATCTATCATTTAACTTTATAATACACCTACGCATTACATGTGATTGTATTTCAGTATAATTGCAATTCCATAACTAGCACTAACAACATTGCCATTTTCAATGCCAACTGCTCAAACTTTGATAATAATGCGAGACCTATTGCATTTCCAATGCTTGTTTTACTTGTCTTTAGATTGTGGCACTGGTAATCCCTCTCCTAAAAAAGGCTAATGCTAAAGGCTAATGCTGACCCATGCACACTGAGCAACTATTGCCCATATCGCTCCTCCCACACCTTGGTAAGATGCTAGACTCCTTGGTGAACCATCAGATCAACAGGTATGTGGAAGAGAACAATATTCTCCATCCCACCCAGTTGGGCGTCAGTGCTGGCTTCAGCACTGAGTTAGCCCTGCTAAGAGTCACAGGATTTATTAGAGGCAATCTTGACTCAGGACAGAAAATGGTGGTCATCTTATTAGATCTTTCCACCGCTTTTGACACTGTGTCGCATACAATTCTTCTACAAAGGCTGGAGAAGGCAGGAATCATGGGCCACCCTCTAAAATGGCTTTGCTCCTATCTAACTGATAGACAACAAGTAGTATTCCTCTCTCCCTTCATATCTCAGTCGAGAGCAATTAGCTGTGGTGTTCCTCAGGGCTCATCACTAAGCCCAACCCTCTTTAATATTTTTAAGGCCCCATTGGCTTTGACTACACAGAGCTGGGTTATGGACATCAACTCAAATGCTCAGCTCATGCTGGCCTTTTATCATCTCAATGATTCTGTTAATGGAAACTTCCAGGGCTGTCTTACGTGTTTCCTTCAAACTCCACTTTAAGACTACTGCTGCCACTTGCTTTGGTTTACTAAAATCCCTAAGGAAGGCTCTAAAATATCTTCCCTTAGAAACCTGTATGGGAATTGTTCACACCTTTATCACCTTCATGCTGGATTATGCCAATGTACTTTATCTTGGTGCTCCCCATAACCTGCTATCTCGAATTCAGAATGCCACAGCCAGGCTCATCTTGAACATTCGTAAAGAGCAATTGATCATATTAGGGCTAAAAGAGCTCAACTGGCTTCCGGTTAAATTTAGGATCAAATTTAAAACACTAATGATCACTCAAGAGCACTACACCTGAAGGGCTCCAGCTATATGCAAAACATGCTCAAACTCTATTCTCCTGTAAGGGCTCTCTGTTTCTCTGATCTTCACCTCCAATGTATCTCTAAATATCGCAAACACAGATCTAGGTGGGGGTGGGAGCTTTCTCTGTGCTATTTAGTGAGCTGTAATTCCATTCCTACCTGACTTCGCTAGCACCAGGATACTTATTTTGAAGCAGCAGCTGCGCTCTACAAACATTATTTCATTCATTCATTCATGCAATGGGCAACCAGAGTCTGACCTTGGGAGGACTAATGGATTTGAGTGTTCTGCTACAGCTCTGGCTGTGCCTGGGGAGTCTCTCTGGGTAATTAGATTTGAAGAAACCTTGAAACAAAACAGGTATAGCTTGAGGAGGTACCCAGTGTCAAGAACTGGATGTGGAGAAGGTCTATTGACTCCCTTGTTGATTGCCCAATGAATGGGTGACTCCTCCAGTAGCCACAGGTACCACCCCGGACAGAAAAAAATAAGTGAATGGTGTTAAAGGAAGTGACCATATTTTGCATGGTGTACCCCAATATATTTGCTTTAGCTCTTTTACTGGCTGTAGAACTCTGTGCACCCTTCTCTCTCCAAGTATAACGTGTCTGAGCTCTCCTTTTCAACATGATGATACCTATAAGTCCATAGTGTATGGTGCAAAGTGTAACTAGGAACTAGATGTTAAATTCCATTAGTAGACAGCAGTACCTATTGTGCCATCCACTGCAGTGCTAGCACAGACTTGGCTTCAGGCCTACAAGTGTAGCCTGACTGTAGCAGGGTAGCAAATGCAATTCGACCTGTCAAAATAAAACCTTCCAGGACCTACATTAAATAGGGATGGAAAAGGGGTGACACACTTCCCAGTAGCAAACAATAGGCTGACTTGGATGGACAGAGATGACTCCTCTATTCCTCATCAAATGAGCAGGGAGGGGGCTGTGAGCATCTTTTTTGACATTACAATGTCAATTCCCGCTTGAGTGTCATACCTTCCGTTGGCAGGTCTGCTGAGTTTATATATGACACTTTGGGCCACAACTGAAAGACGGAGAACAGGATGGCAAAACAATTCTTGGGTATCCACTGTTTGGTTGTCACAAACCCTGCTTTGCCTTACCAAACGGCTGTCACTTGGTTTACATATAACAATGGGGGTAAGCTTGCAAGGAAGGGAAGCAGAATCCCAAACCAATTCTTGTATATCCACTGTCTGGTTGCTGGCCAACCCTACTTTTGTTCTACAAGAACATTTCTCTCTGGGTTTATTGGGGGGTAAGTGGCTGCCTCAAACCAATTGCCTGGGCATTCAGGCATGCGAACCTGAACTCTTACTGGGGACCTGGTCAGAGTTTGAAGCCGTAAAGTACTTTTGGGGCATCTTGTCCTGGGGTCTGAGTACGGCGTGTGCAGGGGGTGAGGACTGGAGACCAAGTTTAGAGGCTTTGCTTTGGAGGTGTTTAGAGCCCTACCGTAGCTATCGATAGGGCTTTCACCCTAGAGGAGTCCATCAGTTCTGACGGAGCATCTTGAACTCTGCCCTGTGTGTGGGCGGATGGTCGCAGCTCGAAACTAGAGTGTGCACTGGAGCTCTTGCTGCATTAGAGAAGAGGTTAACAAACCTTCCAAATGTGCATGGCTTCCTCAGGAGTGTAGTTGGAGTAGCTTCTGAAGAACTGCTAAGGCTCCACAAAGAGGTGAAATTCATCTTTCTAACCGACATTCTTTCTTCTGGTGGTTTATATGTAGAATCAAATTGAAACATTCCTTTGTAGTCTTGTGGTGATTGGCCACCTGTTAAAGTGCTTCCTTAAAATCCTCCCTCAGCCTGTGGCGAAAGGTCACAGGTGTGTCCTCATCACTCCAGGCTGCTTCTGCCTTTAAGTGACTAAAAAGACTGATGTACGAAGCAATACTTGGCATACTTGGCATAAAGTCAAAAGGCCAGTGTGTACTGCTTGAGTAGTTTGTCACTGGCCAAAAATTGCCTTCAACTTCCCATTAAACACATTATATTACTACAACCAAGGACTCTGATTTAAAATGAATGGAGTTGCCAGTAAGGTGTCCTTGGTGAGAAAGGGCAGAACACAGGAGACATTAGAAGCATCATTTGGGAATTGCATATGAAGTGACAAAAATGTAAAGTGCATTGTGTCATAATGAATTGAAAATATTAAGGTCCTCCAGCAAACATTCCCAGTGGAGCTATTACAGAGGTTATAGTCCAAGAACAATGAGATTGAAGGGCAGGTGTGAGTTTTCTATTTTTACCAGCAGATGATGACCCTTTGGTAGAAGTACTGAGTTCCTCTGTAACTTTACAGATCTGATTAATGTGATCTAATAAATAGTCACGCTCGTTTCTAGCTGTTTTGAAATCCCCGTGAATATAATTCTGAACGATAGCCTGTAGTAGATTGGGACCAGAACTCAGGCCAAAAGTAAATGTCCTGGGAAACTGCCAAGCTTTGAGCACAATATCTGGCAGAGTTTGATGACAACCGCCCCCAATTGCCAGAACGTGGTTCTCCCAGTGCATATACAAACACTGTAGGCAGAACAAAATACTGAAGGGAAGATGGGAATCATATAATAGAGCAGTGGTCTCTAAACTTTATAATGCTGCACCCCCATGGGGGAAAAAATCATCGGCCCCCCCTCAGAATTTTTCAGAATTATTCTATTCACTATATGTCTAGACTTATTCAAACATTACAGAGTGGCTTACCGCGAACCATTTTTTTCCACTTAAAAATGTACTGTTATCAGCATAATGCTTCTTTTGGCCAGAGTCTGGTGCCCCCCCCCCCCCCCCCCAAAGATCACTTGAGGTCCCCTTCGGGGGGCACGTCCTCCAATTTGAAGACTCCTGGTATAAACAAAGATGAGAGACAACCAAGACTTCGCAGCCTTGTGTTTTTGAAGGTTGACTTTTTTGCTTCTGAACGGGAATAGCGCCGACTGGCATTTTGGCCCAATAAGAGTACATGGATTCTAAAATGCCAGCCTGCTGGCAACCTACGCCACAGACTGGAGAACGAAGCCAGTGTATACGGATGGAGTGAGTCCATGTATGGGTAGCAACCCTGGAAGCACAGTGGTGGGTAAAAAGCACAACCAGAGACAAAGATATAGCCAAAACAGAAATCCAATTTGACAACCCAAAACAAATGACAAGTAGGTTAAAAGTCTAGGAAACCAATAAGGAAGAATATAGGAAAGATGAGGAATGCGGAGCTGGTAAATAAACTTGGGCAGCAAGTGGTAAATCTGTGAAACGCAGGAAGTTGCCACACACTGCCTCAAGTGAAATTGTATCCTAAAAAGAGTTCCTACCTACAATGCTGTGGTAGTTCCATCCCATGACTTCCATACTGCCTTGCTCTCTCAGCACCCTATTCACCATAGGGCTGTTTCACTGCAACCTTACTGAAGTGCGACTCACAATGCATTTCTGCTGACTACTGGGGAACACACAAAAGGCTAGGAGCCCTACTTATGAAGGAGGTAGCATTGCTTTTGCACCACACAACGTGGTGCATGTGAAACGCAATCTGCAAATGCAATTTATCAAGTCACGCAAGGCCACTTTGTGTGTCCCAGAGTGGCTTGATAAATCAACAGTATCATAACAGAGCACAATAATCTGTGTTACATTACTCTGCTCTGGGAAGATATTCCATGGGAGTTGTGTGGATGTTCCCATCCAACTACCATGGATTTTGATGAATTCACAAATTTTCCATTGCTGGTAGATGTGGGAATGTGAAAAATGCAACACTTCCCCGGGTGTGGCAAATTGAGGAGAATAAGGATATTTCTCCAATCTCCTCATTACTTCCTCTTTCTAAGTGTGCAGCATACACAGAAAGAGGAAAATGCCTAAGGGGATTGTTTTTGTGCAAGAAGGTGCCCCTTACACAAAAACAATCCTGCACGCAATACAGGCACCCTTGCACCATGGTTCAAGGGTGTCTATGTTGGCGAAAGGCTGCCTATTGTGCACCAGCACTGGGGAAATGGCCGGAATGCAGTGTATTGTGTTAAATACAGCACATTCCTGCCCTTTCCCTGTAAAGAGGCCCAGCTGCGTTACTTTGTAATTAATAAACCCCTAGGTGTGTATTGACTATTCCAGACAACACAAAGGAAGACAGCCAGGACTTTGTGCTACTGACCCTGCACTTTTCATGTTTCTGCAACATTTATATACCACAAAAGCAGACTCTATCTGTTTTTGTGATATAGTTGGTTGCACATATAGAAGCTGTCTCCAGATGTACACAGTCTTTCCTGCTTGTGTTGCACAAAAACCAGAGAGGGGCCCACATGAAATTTCTGACCCGCGATATACAAATCCTTTTTTGATCGGTCTGGCAACCAGCTACAATGGGATCATAGTGAAATTCCAAACCTCACTCTATAGACAGAAACATAAATAGTGATAAGGACGGGTTCCTCCACCAAATTTTAACATGCAACCCTCGGTCGATGTATCTTATTTACCTGCTGAGAAGTGTAAAGGGGAGAAACAACTCATTTTTAGTTAATTCAACCTTCAATGATAACTATGGCTCACAAGATCACAGAATCAGAACTCCAGTTTAAGAGGTTTATTACAAAGCCAAAACCAACTGAACATACAAGCACATTTTACAGACTCCACCCTCTTTTGACCGCAAACCATCTAAAGCAAGACGGTTCTGTACCACCATAGCTCTTATTGACACCATCTCTCCATCTACAAGCAACAACGACTGAGCTGTGTTTGCTGACAATTTGTCCACAATGGTTGACAACTTCCTAATCTTTATATCATTCAACACCACTCCCAAACGTGGTATCAATGCTGCAAAAACATCTCCCACAATATTTCCTGCAATTGCACCTCGCTTACTTCTAGGATGTAATACCTTCCAAATGGCCCAAATCCTCCACATGATGAATCTTGGGAAACACTACTGTCATATAGCACATACCATACCAATTCAATGGCAACCACACATAACAAAACACACGTTTGGCACCACTTGTACTGCATCTTGTAAAAACTTCTTCACTGTAGCCTCAATGGTGAAATTATGATCACATACTCTCTTTCCCACAAAGATCTTATCATAATATGTTTAAACTTGTCTCACACACAATTTCCCTCTCTGCTCGAAATCCAACGCAATTGGACCACTACTCCCTTTTGCTTTATTCGCTAACTCCTCCTTGGTCCGTTCAACTTTCCCTTTCTTGTCGTAACATTTTCCGGTTAATTGTCTAAGTCTATCTTCTACCTGGTATAAAATACTTTCTTAATCTGTCTTCCTGCTTATAATAATCATACTTATTCAAATACTTACATGCCAGAACTTCTGAAGCACTACATCATAGTTAGAAAAATAATACTCATAATGACCTTTGCCATAAAACATACTAAGCAGTAAACTACAGGTAATACCATATGTCAAAGGGAGATGATGAATAGGAACACCTTCCTCCACAGACGCAGGCAATTGCATACACACATAACAATCTCTCACATCCATTGTGTTCATGTATTCATATAGTAGCTTTGCATATGCATTAAGCGTGTAATCGCCTCTAGACAAATCTACATGCAACATATGAGTAGTCTGATCTATCATAGCTTCTTTAGCTCCAACGATACCCTCTTTTGTGCTAGAAGTTGCAGGTGTGGACGTCCCTTGTACTCCCACATCCCCAACCTCTGCATCCTGTGGAATGGTAACAGATACAATAATAACTACTGCTATTACAACTATCACTCCTACAACAAGTGTACCTATCACACATTTAGACCAAGGGTTCGAATTTCCAGACCCCATCTTTAGCCTGTCGGTTTAGTTCACCAAGAGGATACACTAAAATCTCTTAGCCTTCACCTCAGAATGCTATTCAAACAGTTCAAACACAGTTCATTGCAGTCCTGGGAATTCTTTCACAGTTTGTTTCTTTTGATTTTATTTACACAGTCCAAAGAGACTTCCCTAGCACTCTGTCTTCTTCTACGCAAAACCCTGAATTGATTCTTCTACCACTCGGATCTAGGTTATCTTCTTTGAAACATTTATTTACAGTTCACAGTTCATTCACAGTCTCTTATAAGCTCAGAACCAATTACAATTAGCACACGCTGCAAACTCTCAAGACGAACAGCTGCGATTTCCTTAGCTGGTGGCTGATGCCCAAAAGTCAGAAAGGACAATTCCTGAAGGATCAGAGTCTGCACTCTGCTCAATATTGGAGTCCTTTGAACAGTTATTGTCAACTCTCCTTCTATTTCCAGTCCAGGAACTATCAAACCCACATCTATTTTCAGCTTGGGCTTTCTGCTGGTCACTTGTGAGGACCTCAGTCTCCCGATCCTTACTACTCCCGGCATCAGTGATTATATAAGTCAACTACAGGGCAGCGTATCTTTGGCAAGACACCCTTACTCTCCTCGACCTCCTTGGACCTTCCTGAGCTTGCTCTACTTCACTCAGTTCCGATTCAGATGTCTCCGACACAGGAGCAAGATCTCTCTCAGGAGCTAGTCTTAGGTTTAGCCTTCTTTTTCTCCCAGGCCATGATTCCTCAAAGTCAATACCTGGGTCTTGTGTAACGTAACCCTCCTTAGCTTGTTCTTGTGGACCATCTTCGTCAACAACCCCAACAGCTTGACTTGTCCTCTCAAGTGGCCCTGCCGCCACAGCTGGATTTTCTTCTACGAGAGGAGCTGTTTCTTCCAGGGTTTCTGAAACTCTGCGAGTATGAGAGGCATGTATCCAGTTTGGCAAGCCTCCTCACTTCACTGCTGTATTCGTCACCAAAATCACTTGGTAAGGGCCTCTCCAACGGGCATCAATGGAACTCTTCCTCACGTGCTTGTGAACTAGCACCCGATCACCCGGACAGAGGTCATGGCAGAGGTCCCTCGAGGTCGGGGCAGTTGCAGCTTCCACCTGATGAGACACAGAACGCACCACATCAGCCAGTCCTTTGCAATAGTCAAGGATCAAATCATCTGTGATGTTTATCAAGGCTGTGGATGGCGCTACTGGTAACCACATAGCCCTCCCCATCCAGATCTCGTGTGGTGAAAGGCCAGTTCTTTTATCAGGGGTACTATTAACACTCATCAACACCAGTGGCAATGCATCTGGCCATTTCAAAGATGTAGACAAACACACTTTTGCCATCCTCATCTTCAAAGTACCATTAATCTGTTCAACGATACCAGAAGCTTCTGGTCGATAGCTACAATGCGGTCTTTGATCAGCATTTAAGGCAGCACAAAGTAACCTCATCATTTCACTGTGGAAGTGTGTTCCTCTATCCCGATTCCAATGAAGTTGGAAAACCGAACCGCAGAATCAATTCCCTAAGCAATAACTTTGCTACTGTGAGGCTATCACACCTTCTTGTGGATACGCTTCCACCTACCATGAGAAAATACACACGACAACCAGAATGTACCTCAAGCCATTGCACCTAGGCATCTTGATAAAACCGAGCTGCATTATGTTGAAAGACCCTCCAGACCTTCCAATATGAAATGAAATGTGATATTTATAAAGCGCAAATTGTCACTCCGAAAGGAGCCTCCTGGCACTGTACAGATAACAAACTTAGCAATGGAGAATGGAGACCTAGATGAGGGCTAGACAGAGTTTGTCTTATGCTCCATAAATCCTGGTCTTTAGGGCCTTCCTAAACTGCATTTCAGGTTCTATCAATCTCAATTTGTTTCGCATGAGATTCCAGGCCTTTGCTCCTAACACAGTAGTAGATTTCCCTCACCTTGTTTTAAGTTTAGAATTAGGCGGTTTGAGTAGGTTTGCTGATGAGGCTCTGAGTGTCCTTGTTGTAGTGTATGGTGAGAATCTTGTGGAGATATATACTGGGCCCAGTCGGCGGATAGCTCTGAAGGTGGTGACAAGAAGTTTGAATACAATTCTCTTGTGTAGCGGGAGCCAGTGAAGAGTTTTCAATGCTGCTGAGGCTGAAGCCCTATGGGGGAGTTTTAAAAGCAATCTGGCTGCTGCGTGCTGCACTACCTGTAGCCTCTTCAGGGTTGATTTATTAACCTCTGCCAGGAGGCTATTATATTAGTCTAGGCGTGAAAGTATCAGCGCCACCGCAACTGTTTTCCACGCTGAAAGCGGAATCAGATCAAATAATTTTTTCAAAGTTTTAATTAGGCCGAAGCAGGTCCCCGCCACATTAAGTGTACGGGGTTTAAAGGAAAGGGAGGAGTCAAAACACATCCCCAGATTTTTGCCCAACTCCACATTGGATGGGGGGTTGCTGCATCCTCCGGCCACCAAACCTTGGGTTGAGAGGGATTATTTTCCAGAGGTAACTGTTTTTTATCCATTTGATGACCTCCGTAAGACAGGATTTAAAGCTGCGTATTGTCAGCGTAAGATGTTGTCTCAATCCCATAAGACGAAATGAGGGAGATAAGAGGAGCCATATATATATTGAATAAAAGTGGGCTAAGTGAGGAGCCCTGTGGGACTCCTGACATGATGGTGTGTTCTGAAAAGAGCAAGGGGCCAAGACAGACTAATTGTCTCCTGTTGGTCAGGAAGGACTTTATCCAGGCCAGTGCAGTGTCGGAAATGCCGCAAGAATTTAGTCTGGCCAAGAATATGCCATGGGAGTTGGTATCAAAGGTGGCACACACATCAAGAAGGAAGAGCACTGCCTTCCTGCAATTATCTGTGATGAATTTCAGAGTGTCTGATATCTGTAGCAGTGCCGATTCTGCCGAGTTTTTAGGGCGAAAGCCGGATTGTCTAGGATGGAAAATCTGAGATGTTTCACAGAAATTAGAGAGCTCCTTATAGACCATTCTTTCAGTAATTTTACCCAAAATGGGCAGTAGGGATATAGGCCTAAGATTGGAAAGATTGGATGTTGGATGGCGTTTTAGGACCAGAGTGAAATTTTCCAGATTCATGCCCTTATATAGGTATAATTCACATTGCCCTTATATAGGCATAGAAATCATAACCATATTTAGACATAGCCCATGCAGTCCAAATACAGGCATGGTTACTTCCACTCGTTCCAAAAAGCCACAACGATTTCTTGGAAATCTCGGCTTCAGCAGTCCGGGACTTTCCCTTGCTTGAATATTGATTTGTCCTAGAAATCATGGAGTTTTCAAAGAACTACCATTCCCTTGGGGTTCTTTGATGACTTTATTATATCCGACATTACGTCAAACCAGGCACCTTCAAGGTATAAATATGCCTACACACTGCTCTGATCCTACTGGACCTGTCCGCGGCCTTCGATACGGTCCACGGTAAATTATTGGTGGACCGATTGAGGGCCTGTGGGATCCAAGGAAAGGCACTTAAAATCTTGCAAGCCTTCTTATCCGACAGGACCCAGACGGTGACCCTGGGGGACTTTGAATCGGATCCATTGGTGCTCCCCTGTGGAGTCCCACAGGGGTCCTCCCTGAGTCCGACCCTTTTTAACGTGTATGTCTCCACCCTTGCTCCCATAATCAGATCCTTTGGTTTTAATCATACATCCTACGCTGACGACACACAGATTGTGGTGTCGTTGCTTCCAGGTGAAATGGAGAGCACGGCAGATAGGTTCAGAAACTGTATGCGGGAGATCAGTACTTGGATTGCAGCAAACTGCCTTAAGCTCAATTTAACAAAAACTGAAGTATTTCTGTTTGGGCTCAGTGACAACTTCTGGTCCCCGCGCTGGTGGCCAGAGGAATTGGGGGTTCCCCCCTCCCCGGTTTCAAAGATCAAAAACCTGGGTGTTGTGATGGATAACTCTCTGTCCTTTAGGCCACATATTAATGCACTGTCCTCAACAACCCACTATGTGCTGAAAACTATTCGGAAAGTCCTACAGTTTCTCGCGGATGAACACAGGCAAACAGTGGTCACTGGACTAGTGATGTCCCGGCTAGATTATTGTAACAGCTTGCAGCTCGTCTGATAACGGGCACACCCAAGTTTGGCTCAGTAGCTCAAGACTTGGTGAAGCTACACTGGCTACCAGTGTGTAAAAGAATAATTTTTAAAACACTCTGCATAATTTTTAAGGCTCTGCATGGTCTAGGCCCCCAATGCATGATAAAGCTTTTCCAGTGGTACAAGCCTATAAGAACATTAAGATCTGCAGAGCAGGAGCTGGTGGTAGTCCCAAGAGTCAGGAAAGCTCGATGGGGAGGTAGGAGCTTCTCCCTGGGAGCGGTGAAGACTTGGAATGCGCTGCCACTGAGTCTCAGAAAGCTTCCAGATTTACTTTAATTCAGGAAAGCTCTTAAAACATGGCTCTTCATACACTAACTTCCCAGCTCATATGCAAGAGTAACCAATCAGCGTCTGGACACCTTCGGGTAACAGTGCGCTTTAAAAAAGTAAAAAAAAATAAAAAAAAATGAATACACTTGCTATAGCAAGGACACAGTTGTTCGGAGCAGCTTGACTATCTACTTGCCCGGCGCATCTCGCTGCAGCAGGTGCAGAAGGAAGCCGACCCTCCAGCTGATGCACTGATCGAGAAGCTGTCCTTTCTCTCGCTGAGAATCCAGCTCCAGTGTTTCCAAGCTAACCTTGCGGGGTGCTGGGAAATCGAGTCCCAAGACAGAGAAACCAGACCTCCTTCATTCTAACCTAGGTACGGAGCTGATTGACCCTAAGAGAAATCTTGGATAGATTCTTGGCAAAGAAACTAAACCTATGCTCTACCACACTTACTTCTTCCCTCGTACTAGACCTAGGTTAGGCACATTGGGGTAGGCGTATTTTAGAAGCACCAGTTGAGTACTTTTAGCCATTGTTATTTATGTATGTTTTTTATGGCTTAGAAACCATACCATGCTTTTACAGTATTATATTATAATAATCCTCTTGTTGTACGCATTATACTTTACAGCCAGTATTACAATTGTAACAGTTCATTTCTTTTGCATGAGAAAGAAGACAGTTCAATAAATCCTTTTTATTAAAAACGGCCATCTCTCTATTTTCTCTGCACCTCTGTAGAAACGAAGCATGCACGATTGACTGAGTAAAATATCTATTTTTTCCACAACTATGAAGATACGTTTATTCTTGGGGAAACAAACCTGTCATGTTTATGTGGTTGTCAGAAACGAATCCCTTCTTGTGAATTCAAGAAAGTTTCTAGTGACCTGTGAGCTACCTGGCACTCACAATTAAGTCTAATGTATTCGATAGAGACCAAGTCGACCTCAGTCCTACGTCAGATCTGTAGGATATAATATTCAAATGCGCAGAGCCTATTGGGAATATAGGAACTACACTACATGGAGGGGTTCATATTTTGGTTTTTCTTTAGTGGCTTCACTATGGCAAGTTTCCACTCCTCAGGCACCATGCCAGAGGTAAGAGAGGAATTCACAATGCCATTAATCACTGAATTTACTATAGCCATGATTTGATGTAATATCGTCAGGGGGCACGCATCCAATGGCGAACCTGATTTACACGCTAAAATAGCTGCCTGTGTATGTGAGAGAGTAACAGTTTGGAAAGCGGGAAGGGTGGGCCTATTATTTCTATGGGCCAATTCCTGTTTGTTGACAAATTCTTTTGTACTTAGAGTTCAAAAATCCCTTTGGATAGTCTTAATCTTGTCCTCAAAATAAGTTGCAATATCAGTGCAAAGAGTTTGAGAGGGAGGAATTTCTGAGTGTAAGGTTTTGGGGTCAATAAAGGATTATATGAAAATCTCTCTTTTTGACTTTGCTTCGCCATAGTTATTCTGTTAAAAATATATATATATTTTTTGCTAATTTAATAGCTGAATGATATTGTTTCCTTTGAGCTTTAAAGATATGCAAATTGGCTTCCTTGTAGCCCCATCGCCATCTACGTTCTAGTTGTTTGCAGTGAAGATGCTGCTTCGCTAGATCTTTAGTAAACCATGGGTCATTGTTTGCTTTTGTTTTGCCTCTTCTAGTAGTGTGCTTGGATGGAATTAATTCCTCACTTATAGCCGTCATCCAAGTATGGCAACAGTGGGAATCCTCTACTGGCTCCCCAGTAAGAGCTGGCATATTTTTTTGGGCAATTTTGGGAAGATCGGGGTTAGTAGCTAGCAGATGCCATTTACACCTGGGCACCTCAATGCAACCACAGTCTTCTTTCCAGCATTCGTTTGCTGCCACTTAACACATCTGTGACACACTGCTTCAGCAAAAACACAAAACCGTGGATTGTACCACGTCTGTCTGAACACTCGTACCATAGCATCCCTTGCAAGGTGCACTGCTCCATGAATCTGTCTTGCCATAGGACTTAATAGATCATCTGGTAATACTGCTCGGCCAACACTTGAAACCCAAATCCCTTCATCCCTTTTCTCAGATCCTGCTCTGATCCGCACATATTTTTCTTCTTCTGAAACCTCTCCCTGCAGATGCTGGAGCTCACCCCAGGTGTCTGCCATGGCTAACATCATGCTGAGCTCGATTCCTTCTGAGCTCTCTCCTGTATAATCTCCAGTAAAAATGCATCCTTGTTCAGCGCAAAAATTTGCAACTTTATCTGCGTATCTATTTCCCATAGAGACAAAGTAATTTCCCCTCCCATGGGCTTAAGATTTTACCACAGCAATTTTTCATGGATGCTGCAAAGCTTCTAACAATTGTCTCACATATTCCCCATTTCTAATGGGCGATCCTGATGATGTTAAGAAACCTTTCTGTGACCATAGCAGTCCGAAGCCACACTGAACCCATATTGACTCTCGGTGTAGCCGGTGACTCGGATTTGATCAGCAACCAAACAGGCACAAGTCAAAGCAATGATTTCAGTACCTGTGCGGAGTATACTCCCTTTAAACAAGCAGCTTCCACAACTCCAGAAATGGTACATATAGCAAATGCTGCTCTCAAATGACCCACATTGTCTCTTAAGCATAAACCATCTACAAAAAAGATTTCATCAGACTCAGGTAGAGGTTCATCAACAATGTCAGGTCTCGGTTTGGTGCAAAGTTCAGTCACTTCGAGACAGTCATGGTCCTCACAATCTTCATCACTTACATTTGGCAAGTTACAGGGTTAATATTTGTCATATGTTGTGTCTTCGTTCAAAGCACCAGTAGCTCATACCATTTTTATTCGGAGGAGTGTGGGATGCTGGGTGGGATAACATTTGTGTCTGTTTCCAGTTTATGGAACTTTTTTTCACAGAAATGTATGGGAAATGTGTGATCTTAGCCAAGTTTTAAAGTTTGCAGGGCATTTCTTGTGGAGAACAAATTAAGGTCCATGCAGGTCACACCACCCTGCATTTCTCTGGATGCCTGTTTATCAGAAATACCTGGTTTCCATGGGTGGCAACTGAGCCTGGGCCCAAACACTGCTGAAACTCTCATTGTCAAAAGGAGTCTGTTCTCATGGTAAAATGTGAGCTGTTTCCACCTTACATTTTGGGGCCTACCATCATGTTCCATGTGCTAGGCCAAGTCACACAAGTGGGGTACCGTTTTTGTGGGGAGAATTGTGGGAATATAGAATAGTAGTACATTTGTTATCAATTAAACTTCTATTCATTTTTGGCTTTCAAATGTAAACCAGTGTGCAAGAAAGAACACATTTTGAAAATACCCTCAGAATCGCATGAAGTATGTGTAACCCCAAGTTCAGAGTTCTATACATAAGCACTATTTCTATACTCCAATGAATCACCCTTGCTGAATTAAGAATTGTGTCCACTTTTCCCAAAATGCACAGCTTTCCAGGTTCACCTATGGATTTCACACCTGTTTCCACCACAAACTGCAAGTAGGTAGAAACTACAAAAAGTAGTGAAATAATGCTACCTGTCCTGAAGGTTGGGAAGATGGTGATCTTATCATGGCAAATATTTTTTTGATGCGATTTTAGGAAAAAAATGTTTGCTTTTTTGAACAGAGCTCTTGTCACTTTTTAAAAAATAATAATCAATGTTTCCCTACATTTTCCTTTTTTTGTCTGTTCCCTACTGTGGAAACCACGGGCCCTTGGTACCTTTAGAATACCCAACATGTGAAAAAATGAATGGAAATTAGGCCTAGAAGCCTTTTGTGGAAAGCAATTACTAAGGCTTAAGGTGGTGTGATCTAAACATGACTAAAGCTTACAAGTTACAGAAGTGGGGGAAGAAGAATCCGCAGCTAAGGAGTAAAAGTCAGACTTATTGTATTACAAATTTTGGGGATACGTAGCATAACAAGATTGCTCTTTGTATTAAGTGCATGTAGGAGATAAAGAAGTGAACATAACAAACAGAAAGATGATTGAGTGGAGTATTTAGATGTAACATAGTGCCCCTGAAGGAGGAGCTTCTTTGAGGGTGGAATGATACACCAAGCAGCCAATAGCATGAAGTGAAATAGTACTAGCAACCAGTTGCCCAAAGCCCACTCTGTACATATTTTGAAGACAGCCGTGCTGTCAAACCAGCCCTAACGTTTTTGTGAGATGTGCAACTCGCAAGACATGGTCAGGCATGTACCCACCTAATCTTACAATACTGCTAGAATAAGCATTGGCTATGGCAGTCTTTTATTGTTTTTGTACATCTAAAAGGGCAAAGCCGGACCAACACAATTGTCATGCACATTGTTTCAATTACTGTAATTTCCTCTGCAAACGTTTGAGCATGAATTACAATTAAAGTGATAGATTATTAAATATTTTTGGTTTTACCTATAATGACGCATGTTTATATTCTTTTGTAATCTTTTTTTTTTTTAAAAACTTTATTAAGAGGAAGGAATAATGATTAGTCAGTTTTGTACATTCATAAGGTACTGGTGACAGTTGTACATTCCAACGTTTGTAAGCAATAAGGAACATCTGTACATCAAGGAGTGCGGTGAAGTTAACCATGTAGGACTCGTGGACACGTTAATAGACGGTCTGTACACTTATACTGTAGTCTTCTATTATCCCCCCCTTCCATATATAATGTAACATCATCATCATTTTTAATAACACAGTAATAACAACTCCCCTTCCCCTCCCCCCCCAACCATGTGTCATCATTGTCATTTTATCTCCACCCCTCTCCCCACACCAGCAGTGTCTCGATGCGCACGACAGTAGATAGCCAGGTCGAAGCTATTAATGTCATAGCCCAGTGTCCTGAGGTGCACTCTCCTTATCTGTTTATCAGTCCTCTTCCCCCTCTGAGTCTAGGTCTTCTCCTTCCGGTAAGGGGTCACAAATCTCCCCCCTGTATATATTCCATGCCGCCCACACTTTGTTCCACTTGCGCGGCGCCGCGCGCAGTACATACACTGCCCTTTCCGTTATCATTAGTATGTCTAAGTTCTTGGCCCATCTACCTGCGGTGGGCAGTTCTGGTGCGCCCCATTTCTGTGCTATGTCCCGCTTGGCCACAGTTATAGCCAGCGTTGCCCAAGTCAATTCATATTTGCCCAGGTCGTTGGGGTCCCAGATATTTAAAAGGCACTTGCGTGGTTCAGGTAATATCGTGTGTTTGAGGGCTTGGGAGATCGAGCGCATTATTCGTCTCCAGAATTCCCATATTTGTGGGCATTCCCAGAGTGTGTGAAGCAGTGTCCCCTCTTCCCCGCAGCCTCTCAAACAAAAGGGATGTGGTGCTCTCTGTATGTTATGCAGCAGCGTTCTGGTATAGTAGATGCGGTGCAGGATTTTAAGTTGCACCAGCCTGAGCTTACTGGAGATCCCCACCTCTTTCGGGGAGGCCAGCGCCTCATTCCATTCAAATTCATCTGTCCCGCCTAATTCTCCCTCCCATTTTTCTTTAAGTTTCAACGTTGGGTCTTTGAGATTATTGATAAGTTTTTTATATGTGAGGGAGGTAGCGCTCTGGACCATGAATTCCGTTAATAGTCTATCCTCTAGCGGGGAGGAGTCCGGTAGAGCGGTGCCTGTAGGAATCGCCCGCAGTAATGCGTGCCTAATTTGCACATATCTGAATGTTTCTGTGGGTCCAAGGTTATACTATTGTTGTAGGTGTGGAAATGGTATGACCGTGTCCTTGTCCCAGAGATCCCCTACCGTAGAGATACCTATGGAGTCCCACCGCCCAAATCCCTTACAGCTTCTGAGGTTCCCAAATGCCTTTGTGTCCCACAAGGGTGTCATTTTGGTGATTCGACCTGTCCACCCCAACCGGGCCTGCGCCATGTGCCATAGAGTCGCCGTGTGTTTGGTCGGGCCGAGTAGGGTTTTAAGTTGCGATTTATTATAAAGCACAGACAGCATGCATTCCGTCCCAAGCTGCGTCCAGTCCGCCCGATAGGCCGGGTCTTCTTTTGGGGCGTGGATCCAGCAGTTTATGATTTTAAGTTGAGCCGCCCAGTAGTATAGTTGGATGTTTGGGAGCGCTATACCCCCCTCATACCAGCCTTTAACCAATTTATCGTATGCTATACGTGCTGGGCCAGTGTCCCAGAGTAAGGCCGTAACTAGCGCCACTATCTGCTTGAAGTATCGCGGCGGGACCAGGTGTGGGGTATTTTCTAGGACATAGAGGAGTCTCGGGAGCGCCATCATTTTGTATAACGCTGCCCTACCCAGTAGGGTCAATGGGAGGGCCGCCCAATGCTTGACATCCGCCCGCAGGCGATCTATAGGTGGTTTTAGGTTACTGGCAAAGAAGTCCGCCTCCGTGCTCGTGATAACAATACCTAAGTATTTGAAGGAGACTGTCGTCGTAAGCAGCGGACAGCCATCCTGCAACCTCGACGCCGGGCCTTTCAGTGTGTAGACGATGGATTTCGACCAATTTAGTGTGTAACCTGATGTGTGCCCATGGTCATTACAGAGATCTAACAGGGCCGGGATGCCGGTATCGGGTGCAGTCATGTAGATAAGCATGTCGTCTGCATATAATGAGACTTTGTCCTCCCAACCCTCCTCCCATTTAATGCCTGCAAATAAGGGCGTAGACCTGATCTGGATAGCCAGGGGCTCAAGCACCAGTGCGAAGAGTAAGGGAGATAGGGGGCAGCCTTGTCTAGTCCCCCTGCCTAACATGAATCTCGGTGATATGTGGCCGTTGGCCACCACCTGTGCAACCGGCTTCGTATAAAGCAGCCGTACCCATGCAATATATTTCGGCCCAAGTCCCACACGTTCTAGCACTTGAAATAGATATTCCCACTCCACAAGGTCGAACGCCATTTTAGCGTCGAGAGAGAGAATCGCTGCCTGTTCCGAGAGGAGGTGTGCACGGGCCAGTACACTATGTACTCTCCGGAGATTCATCGCAGTGCTCCGGTGAGGCATAAAGCCTGACTGGTCAGGGTGGATCAGGGTGCCGAGGTGGGGCAGCAAGCGGGTGGCTAGAAGCTTAGCCAATATCTTGGCCTCAATATTCAGCAGTGATATCGGGCGATACGAGGTACACTCAGTCGGGGGTTTTCCCGGTTTGGGTATTGCCACAATTGTGGCCGTACGCTGATCCAGCGGCAATTCTGCTTTGTCCCTGCTGTCCAAATACATGGCCAGCAATGGGGTACTGAGTTCTGGAGCCATGGACTTGTACCATTCTACTGGTATCCCGTTCGGGCCTAGTGCTTTTCCAGACTGTAACGCCTGGATCGCCAGTTGAATTTCCTCCACCGTCGGGTCTATTTCCAGGGTATCCCTGTCTTCCTGCGAGATACTGGGGATGGCAATATCTGCTAGAGTTGCCGCTGCCATTTGCTGTGTGACTACCCTGTCTGGTGTATATATTGTTTGATAGTGTTGTGCCAGTGTGCAAACTATGTCTTCTGGGTGTGTCAGTGTCCGCCCATCCTCCGAGTCCAATCTCTGAATACCCCTCGCTCCACTCCCTCTTTTATCTAGCCATGCCAGCATTCGACCCGCCTTGTCGCCCACGTCATATATTCTATGTTTGGTGTTAGCTATGTATCCCTTTTCTGTCGTTTTAAGGTGTGCTAGGTATTGTTGTTGCCGAACCATGAGATTGTGTGTCGTGGCTGGGGATGGGTCTCTCATGTGTGCAGTATTGGCTGTGTCAAGCGCCAGTTCTAGGTCTGTGAGTTCCTTTCTGGAATCCCGTTTGTACCCCGTTATTGTTGCAATGGCCGCCCCCCGGAGGACCGCCTTGTATGCTTCCCACAATATGGACGGTGATGTCACCGTGCCTGTATTTTCTTCAAAGTACTGCGTTGTTACCAGTTTGAGTTTCTTCCGAATCTTGGGGATTTTCAAGAAATTGGGGTAAATTGGGTAGAGCCGTGCACATCTCTTCCCCCCGGTGGTGAGCGACAGAACAAGTGGAGAATGATCAGAGATCCCCCTGGGCAGAACGTCCACTGTTTCCACCATTTCCAGCCCCAACCCCAGTGCCATAAAGTAGTCTATACGGGATAAGCTATTATGTACAGCTGAGTAGTAAGTGTACTGAGTGTCCTCGGTATGTAATTGCCGCCAGAGGTCTGTAAGGCCTAGGGCTTCTACAAAGTCAGAGAGTGGTGCATTTCCCCGAGGTCGGGCCCTAGAGGGAAAGGTGTCTTTAAGTGGGTCTATGATTGCATTAAAATCCCCCCCAATAATCGTATCTCCATCAGGGAGGTCTAGGAGAAACTTGCCTAGTGCAGGCAGGGCCACAGAGTATAATGCTGGGGGAATATACACCGATACCACATTAAAGGACCTGCCCTCCCATTGACCATGGACCGCAGCAAAACGACCCTGGTCGTCCGCCATTCGGCGGGTTATGATGAAGGGGAACGATTTCTTTACCAGTACACCCGTACCCCTGGAGCCGGTGGTGAACTCCGCGTGTATCGCCATTGTGTAGCCACGCCTATCAAGTGCTTTGCAGGTGGACCTCATGAGGTGGGTTTCTTGTAGGAGGACCAGATCCGGGCTGTGTCGCTTTATGGCCTGCAGCACCAGACCTCTTTTGATTTTGTCACCCAGGCCTCTGACATTCCATGTTAACATGCGCAGTGGGGATATCCCCATAGTGGCAGGGGAGCCCTCAGCGGGCGTGTCGTTAAGTGGCCTGGCCATGGAGCCGGTAGGAGAGTATTGTACCTAGCACGTCCTCAGGGCTAACACACGTGCTGTTTCGTGTCAGTCTGCGTAGGAGACATGTGAGTGTCGGGGTGGCAGTATAACATGAATGCTGATTGATGACTATGAACAAAAACATAAACACTAACAAGAAAACTGTGTTCCCATCCCCCCACCCTGCTACCCTGCTCCACGGACCAACCCCCGCCCGTGTCCCCAACTTTGCAGAGTGCTTTATTCCTCCCCCAGTCATCTTACTTGCTCGTAGGGTCGGTGAGTTCCTTACGGGCACTGCCTGTGCCCACCCTACTCAGCCACGCCAGATCCATGGCCCTCGCGGCACACTCAGTCCCATACAAATATAGTTCGGCTTCAAACCGGAGCCGATTGTCCGGAGTCCAGCGGATCCCTTTCAAGATCTGATTCCGTTTCTTCCGCGCCCTCTTGACGGGGCGATTGGGAGGTTTGACTGGTCACTGTCTTTTCGGTACGATGTTGCGGCCGGTCTCGATGCGGGCGATGCCGTTGTCCTGCTGGTCTCCAGCCCTCCAACCATTCCTGTGCCACCTCCGGCGTGTCAAAAAACCAGGTCTTTCCTTCGGCTACGACTCGCAGTTTAGCGGGGAATAGCATGGAGTATGGTAACTCCCTGTCCCGTAGCGCTTTTTTGACCTCCGTGAAGGACTTGCGACGTCTGGCCACCTCCGCCGTGTAGTCTGGGAAGAAGGCTAAGGTTGCATTTTGGATCCGCACCGGCGGCGAATTTCTTGCCGCCTGTAGGATCGCGTCTCTGTCCCTAAAATTGAAAAGCCGGGCCAGCACAGGCCTTGGTGCCGCTCCCGTCCTGGGCGGACCTCCCGGGACTCTGTGTGCCCTCTCTACCGAGAAGAAGTGGGACAGGCCTTTGGGCTGTAGTTTGCTTTTGATGAGATCTTCTACGTAGAGGTCCATGGCCCCCTTCCCCTCCGTCTCTGGAATTCCAAGGATGCGCACGTTGTTGCGTCGCGACCGCCTTTCCTGATCATCCAGTTTGTCATGTAGGAGCTTGGTTATTTTCTGCATCTTTTCCATGGCTACCTGCAGGTCCGAGGTGTCTTCCACAAGTGATTTTGTGACCACCTCCACCTGCGACACCCTCTCCGCCATTTTATGAAAGTCCGCGCGCAGCAGGGAGACCTCAGAGGAAATGGCGCCCACTGTAGTTTTAACCTCTGAGAGTGTCTTCATAATGTCCTCCAGCGTTATTTTCTTCGCGCCATCCGAGTCGTGGGCATTCCCCGTGGAGGTGCGTCCTACGGAGTGTTGCTGACCTTGCTGTCCGTATGCAAATTTGTCCAACTTGGCCTGCGTGGAAGCACTCCGAGTGCCTTTTCCCGCCATGGTGCTGGAACTCGTGAATTCCGGAGTCTCGTCTTATGTATTTGTGGCCAGCGCCACGTTCTGTCTCACAGTTTATATGCACTAGCCAGGGAGCAATAGGCTGATGTATGCTGGACAGCGTTTCCTCCTCTGCCCTCTGTGTATGCCTTACCGGCCGTCGTGGTGGAGCATGATAGACTCGGTGGGCTCTTACTCCTCGCTATCCCTAATGGTCACAGCTGCCTCCGATTGTGGTCCCCTGCGCTGGTCCGCTACTCTCAGGCACTCCGGTGTGCGCTGGGTCTGGTCTCGGGTAGTTGCCCCTCCAGAGGCCAGGCAGGCCTCAGTATTCCGGATTTGTGTCCCTGTTCCAGGGTTGCTGATGCGGGCCCTGAGGTTCCCCTGCAAGCTCCTGCACTGATCTATAGTCTGGCTTCGTCCCCCGGGGGCACTGAAGTCTCTCACCCCTCGCCGGAGCTGGTCTGTGCTCCCACGGCGAGTCGGCGGCCAGGCGAGTCGCGGAGATCGCCTCTACCGTTCCTCGCAGTCTGCCGGGGGGGGAGGGTCGAGATCGCAGCGGCGCACTTTCCTTCGTGTTACGTCTGCTCTGCAAGGTGGAGTGCTTGCACGAGTGTTGTGGGGCGCTGTCGCCAAGTGTGTCAGGCAGGATGAGCGCGGACCGGCGGACACCGGGATGCGTCTACCCCTCTCTGACAGCTTGGTCGCACTTCCGCCGGGGTCTGGGTGTCACGCGAGGCCGGCGCTGCTTTCCTGCCAGTAAGCCCAGGATTGATGCTTGGAATCCTCTTGGTTCCGGACCTCCAATTCAGTCCAAAAGCGGACCGGTAGCACCGCTTCAGTCCCGGACCCGAACGCCGCCGCTTCAGGTGGGCTGGGTATCGGATAAGTTGGTCGGATATGCTGTTAGGTTACAGTGCCCTCAGGAGCTCACTCGCTATGCGGCCGCCATGCTTGGCTGCTAGCCACGCCCCCCCTTCTTTTGTAATCTTAAACGGACTTTTAGCCAGTATCAGAGAGAATGCCATGAACAGAGAGACAAACAGTGGCTGAGAGAGTTGACCGATTACCTCTCTCTATATATAAATTGTACCTGCTGTGCGAGACAGTAAATCTGTTTTTGGCTAGACATAAAAAGATTATGCAAAATGGTAACCTCTGTGTCTGACGCTAAAATTACACAGATCAAAAAAGTGAAAGAAGGGCTAGAACGCTTCGCAATTGTGGCGTCACTTTGGACTTGTGCCTATTCACTTATGAACAACAACATTTAACTTGTTGAACACACCTGACGCCTCACGTATTAATGCTTATGTGTACTGTTTTTGAGAAACGTTTATCGCAGCTATAAGGACTAGACTGAGCAGTCAGACTGTAATCCTCTGCTTACATACCTTTTAGGCACATTACTGTCACTACTAGTGCAAGCTTCCCCAAGGTCTAGAATGCTAGGGCTAGAAAAGTCAAGCCAGTGTGTAGAGAGTATGTGCTATTTATCTTTAAGAACACTCCACCTGGAATCCTGAACTGATTTAGGTGCACTCGTTTTGACAACACATATATTTGGCAGTGCACACAGTCACAGACAGTCACATACTTATATTTAAGAACAATAGAAATCAGCGAGGGAATAGCTTTAAGTAATACATTTTCACCTAAATCAATATGAAAGTACTTTTGTAATAACCCTTATCTGTAGCAGTGGTGCATGTATGTGCAAAACCATCACCAACAATGTTCAAATGAATTCTTGTGTACAATGGGCTGATCAAAGCAGGTTCTTCTGCTAGAATCAAGCCAGTCCCTGTCATTTACATAGGGACATGCAAAGGGATTTGGACTTTTTAGGGAGTTGTTCCATTCAGCTGCAAAAGAATGTTTTTAAGCCATGTTCAGAGATGCCAGAGCAGTGCCTAAATTGAGCCAGTGGTTTCCGGTGCTCAGCACCAGCAATTAATCATTGACACCGGCGTTTTTCATGAGCACCAGTTAAGGACATATTCATTTACAGGGAGATGAGGTGATTTGCTCAGAATCACCGGATGTTTAGTTGATATCGAGACTCCAATCTAGATCCTCAGCTCCGAAGTCTGCAAGTTTGGCCATTACGCCACATTATCTCCCTACTTTCATGGTTAGTTGTTGGTTCTGTTTTAGGTGGCTCTAAAAGGAGAAATGGGCTGGTACAAGCTGCCCCCTGAGGAGAGCCCCCGGCACTTATTTTTCTACAAATTATCCACCTTGCCCATATGTTACAGTTCTTCTCTATGCTAACAAGCCTCGAAAGGGAATATGTGCACAAGACAGTCTGTATATCTGGATCTGGTCATCCATGGGTGGTCAGCGTGTTTTGACCCTCAGTATATGGCACTGAAGTGAAGTATGCTTCAGGAATGGGAACAAGGGGCCTGATGTACAAATCCGTTTTGCAATCAAAAAGCCTTCAATTCCCAAAATAACAGTATTTGCAAACCGCAAAAAAATGTTTTTGTTTGTTCTGTACTTAACTCATTTTTTGTTTCCATAACATGTTACCGAATCACAAAATGGTTTTAAAAACCCATAGTAAATAGCTGCTTATAAAGGTAATGTTTTGGCCGTACCTTCCAAATGGCGATTCTTTAAGGTATGTATCAATTATTTGAGACCCAAATGTGATTGCTAATTTTTTTTATTTTACTGATACCTCAAAGGAGGTGCCGGCCCATTTGCAAATGGGTCAGGATCACTGCCAACTCTCAAACACACCCAAATATATATTTTTTAATTCAGTACTGTTTCTTTTAAATAAAATAGGCTGCATTTAAAACAAATGACTTTAATTAAGATGTATTTACAGTCTTTGTGATGGCATCTAATTGTAGTGAGTCGCAATTTACCACCTTCCTCATGAATATTAATGAGGTAGGTCAAATTGTGACCAATTACGATTTCAAATTTTCATCTAGTTTTGTAGTTCTTCCCTCCATTCCGGTGTCTTGTTAGTATTCTTTTCAGGATCCAGGCATCTTTCTCACTTCACGTCAGGTTTATTTTTGCTAGAAGAGTAGAATGGTGCTGTTGTGACAAGGAAAGAGAAGGAATAGAGAACCATGGAAAGCTCTTGCAAAGAAGATGGGAGAAGTAAGCCATACACATAGATAAACACAGACAAACAGTAGCTGGGAGGGCTGACCAATTACCTCTCTCCGTATAAATTGTAACAGCTCTGCGAGACAGTTAATCTGTTTTGGCTAGACATAAAAAGAAGATTATGCAAAATTGTAACCTCTGTGTCTGGCTGTAAAAGTCCAAGCATCAAAAAAGTGAAAGAAGTGCTAGAACGATTCACAATAGTGGCGTCACTTTGGGCTTGCGCCTATTCACTTATGAACCAGTTAACAACACTTAACACGTCGGACACACCTGCTAATACATTAATACCGATAAACTCTTCTAGCACAGTGTTTCCTTTTTTTTAAACCTTTATTTAAAAAAATAGTACTTTCTGTTATATTGACTGAAGAATTGAAATTTCTCTCAATCAAATTTTCAATTAATTTAAAATAAATAATCAATGCATTTCAATATTAAATGCACTGTAACTGTGGCCGAGATTTCCTGCATTCTTGGCATGGCCAAAAGCAGACCCTGGAGAACTGTGTTTCTTTACTCAGTCTTCCATGCATGTGGTCAAATAATTTACTACTGCGTGAAACAACAGAGCTGTGCTTCGGAATCTAAAATATTCCTGCATTGAAAAGCTCTCTTTAGATCATTTCCGTGCACAATTCTGTAAGACCTTATAAACATAAAGCTGACTATGATTTTCTAGCATGTGTGTCAATCTGGGTTAGGTGACGTGTCTTAATTAAGTGTTGTGGAGTTCTAAGATGAAACAAGTCTAGGTGATCAACATGGAAACGTCAGGCTCATCTACTATCATGCTAACTCTCTTGCCTTATTCTACTGCCTAATTCCTTAGCCCACTATTATGTCGTCATGTACCTATTGTTATTTTTGTCTACTATGTTGGTATGGAACTATTGTTATTTTTGTCTATTGCTATGATTCTGCCACAATTGCCCACCCCTCATATGTGTCGCATCCCTCTGTAAAGCGCTCTGATACCCTCTTGGGTCATGTTCGCGCTATACAAAACTTTTTAAATAAATAAAATAAAAATAAAGGCCTGACTTACCCTGGAAGTGTAAATAACATAACTAACAAAATAGCATGCACATCTCTCATATGCAAACATTGGCACAGGCGTAATGAAATGTGAGCCCCCCCTGCAAGGTACGTGGAGGGGGCCCCTCCAAACTAAATCAGGAGCTCTCCGGCAAGAGTTCTTTGCTGAGGGGGGCCCCTGGAGCACCGTGTGGGGATGCAGGGACCTGTGTTACACCACTGGCACATGGACTGCCCTTTTTTTTACACGTCCTGGTGAGGAGAATTTTTTTTAAATTATTAAGTGTCGCAAACAGGACACTTTTAAAAACAACTTCTTATAAACCTGAGAAACTAGGTTAAAACAGTAAAGCGACTCATCCCTGGCACCTGCCACTCAGGTGGTGCATGTAAAGAAAAGAAAGGGCAACCAATCCCCCGAGCTATATAGTTTCCCAGTTTCACGCATAGGTAGTTTACTCAGTTCGGGTTGGGGCATTTAGGTCCTGTAGTCCTCTTTATCCATGTATGCCTTCAGCACTCCAAGTACCAGAATGCAGAGACAAAGCACTGGACTGGATGAGTTAGCCGCAGGTTGGGTTAGTCGCACCTGTCGCAGCCGCAGCTGAACAAAACCTGGATGGAGCTTCCCCTCCAATTCGGAACAGCACCATCCCAGGCGAACTTCACAAAGAAACTCAATACCTCAATAGACCTAGCCCTCGAGCGCCCAGGGTAACAGTGCTGCGCTCTACAAATGTTGATGGATTGATTGAGCCATGAATGTGCATGTGTTATATAAGCTTGCCTCACCAGCCACAAGTAAGGCACAGAACAAGACCATGCAAAAGTGGCCAATCCAGTTCATTTGTACTCATAGTCTTATTCATCAGATTACAGAATGAGTACTAGAAGTGCCAACATTGAAAAAACTGAGCTTGGAATAGGAAAACCCTCAACCTTGGGATGCATGCAGGGGGGCATAACAGGAGGCCTCCTTTGTGCGTGCACACAGGTTCCTGCATGGCATGAACTTCTGAGTTCATGCCGTGCAGGAACCCCATGTGGCATTGTGGTGCCTCTTTCAAAGGCACTGTCGCCTTTGAAATGCACACTTGGGTGCCACTCGCCCATCCGCCAGACTATCAGAAAATTGGTCGTAGTCTGGCGGCGAGTGGCAGCGACCTTCAGGGAAGCAGTGACTTAGCGGTTTCCAACGCCGCACCACCATTCCGCCAAATGTAGTAATTAGGCCCAAGGTGACCAAAGTGAAACCAAGTCAGGCATAGAGTTTTCTATTCGGTCTAACCTGTGTTTTGCGCTTGAAACGTGTCCTTTTTGCAGCACAAATATCACTTAGCGGTGCGCAGCATCCTTTTGCCTAACTGGGCCGTAATGGGGAGGATTAGCGCAAATATCCTTTTTGATACAAAGTCTGATCTACTAAGATAACTGCACTGTGTGGTGCATTAACAATTCATTTACTTGTATATACTATATGAGTCCACACCAGCCAAAGTATTTGCCTTTTGTTAGATCAAAGGTACAAATAGGCTTCCAACTACACATTCCATAATCAAAAAGATCCAAATATATTCAAATGTATTTAAAGAGTTCAACTGTTTCAAAGACAACTTATTGAAAGAGAAGATCTTTATTGATTTTTATACCGCAACCTCAGAGGCTTATATCTATATATAGCTGCTACAGCTTGAATGCAAAGATCACGTTTGTTCATTGTTGGTAGTTATGTATGATCCAGGTGAGAGTTGCAAGATATGTACTTGAGATAAATGTATATTCAATTCATTTAAATTGGAGAAATTTACATGTGCAGTGATTATGGGGAACATTTGCATCATACACCTCATCTTAGACAAGAGTTAGGCAACGTTGAAAAAGATGTTAGGGTTAAAGAGAGCAACCAATGTGTAGAAGTGAGCCCCTAAGTGTCCTGCAGCAGCGAGAGAGAGCTCAGCACTGAGGGCAGAGATGCTGTGCCAACTACACTTTTAGCTTCAGAGTTTTTTAATATCTTCTAAATATACCTTCATTTTATATTGAATTGTTATATCCAGAATCTCAGAGAGTTTGGAGGTAGACTGCCCCAGCAACAGGAAACATCCACTGCTTCCAGCTTCAAGCGGATTTGTAGGAAAACTGGAAGCCATTGTGAGTGTGCATCGTGGAAATGACTAACAGCCAGGGGTCGTACCTGTGAAATATGTAACTGATCATGTGTCTGGCTTTCATATTACAGTAAGCAGTAGTGGCACCCTGGGATGAACTGATACTATTGGGTTCTCTTTCTTTCCACCTTGATTTGCCCTCGCTGCCTCCAAAAAGCCTCTCACTTTCAGACAAGGTTCTTGTACTATTGCACATGCAACATGAGTCACTAATAACAAGATTTACGTAACAATCACAAAAAGTCGATACTTCATGATTCATAGGAAGCCTTACACGGGCTGCTATTTTTTTTTACAGCAAAAGAAGAAGTACTTTCCCAATATTTTGTGAAAACACTACAGGATTGATTATTTTCTCTCCTTATTTAATGTTACTCAATTTCCTAATTTTAAGTAGTGCTAAGAGATAAACTGCGGAACTGCATGAATGTACATGTTTCGACGTTCCTGCCTGAAGGGTTACCAGCATCATCATTATCATCTTACATACAAAAAATAATAATCTAAACATTAGTAAAATACAGACCTAAAATGGCCATAGTACGTGCCAGAAAATGAAAAAAGAAGAAACTTAAACGGAAGAACATTGAATCTGAAGGCTGTTGGCTATCAAAGCCCCATAAAAATGCAACTGTGTGTTCAGGCGTCTTCCATTAAGGTGAAGTTGGCTATTAGCCTCAAACTTCTGAGTCTTGCAACAGGCAGAAACTTGCACTCCACCTGCCAGGCATGAGCTATTAGGGACGTCTGTCAAGTAATGAAAAAACATGTCTCGGCTGGAGCTGGCTTTCAAACACAAGAAGCGCACTGTCTCCCTTGTTCAGGAATTAACGAGCCGCATTATTGCATTATAAGTGACTAATATGCAAATCCGCTTTGTGCAACCGGTTCCAAAACACAGCTAAGCTGTTAAGGAAATACAGGAGAAAATATAGCATTGACCTCTTAAGACGTGGCGTATTTGGTAAACGTTGTTGGGAAGACGTGTGTCACTCATTGATGTGGTGGTAACTTCCTGTTTCAAAATTGTGCGGATGTTTTGAGCAAAAGTGAACACGCTGGTTGAGCAGCTCGGCTCCCAGGCAAGGGGCAACACCACTGCCAGTAATTTCCTCTCTGATCTTCCTCCTGACCTTCTACGGGACCTGAAAGGGCCAATATTTTGCGGGAAGACGATCTTGACGCGCTAGAATTTTTTTCAAGGGTGGTTGTCTGTAAGAAGCTCTCTGAAGCTCTGCGATCTTTGTGGGCCTGTGATAGAATTCACAAAATCATGTGAGCCGGCACCTCGCGCGTGATCTGAGCCTGCACTATTTATGTTACATTTGCTATTTATTCTGTCTGTGTTCAGGGATGAATAGCAGTCTACAGAGATAAATGAACAAACGGCCTTGTGATGTCTCGTTTGAATAAAAGGAAGTAGTGTGCGGAAAAAACTTGCATGTAGAAGATTTTATTTTTTTAGAAGCTTCTATAATAATTTGTATATTCACACGGTGCTTCAAACCATAAGCCTACTCTTTCCAAGGGTAAAAAAATGGTTTAAAATCGCAGCTGTGGCTGTTAACCTATTTAATGGTACTCAGTTTACCTAGCTTGGAAGGAGAGAAGGCTGACATGGCTTAGGTACAGTTTGAACGTGTAGTCGTCGGATAACTTCAGTTATGAGCATTAACTCGCTGAGCTATATTGCCACATTGTTTTAGTCATTAATATTCTCAAAAATGAGAAATATGTCAAAGTTCTGTAAACTTAAACTGACAATCAACTTTCATAATTTTACCAGTAGTGCTCCTCTCCGTCATGGTGCAGATGCAATTTGTACGTTTTTTTCTTCATGTGGAAACATTTTTCTCGTAGGGTTGCATGTGTTCCCTGTGATAGAGCGCACGGGACCACTAGCTTAGTTTTACCATACTCATCTGGGCCTATAAAACATTCACTCTTTGAACTAGCAGTCCTGCCTGTGATTACTAACTAATCATCTATCAGTACTTTGAGTACTTTTAGGACTTATACCTGTAAACCATGACTTACCAATCCTTGTCACCTTTACTATAAATCCTAGGGATCAAAGAGGGAGTTAACAGAAACAGGCAATATTTAAACACATTTACCTTTCCTGTAATAACCACAGACTCTGGGAAAGTTTTAAAAGCTTTATCTATGCAAGATTTTCCGAGTCAAAACAAAAAAGGCCACAATCTCGTGACCATAAAATTTACCAGCAAAAATATAATCAATAGGTCATAAAGTTTGTAAGAAATCACAGTAACACCTTTAAACATCGGTACATGGGAAGGGTGAGAAAGGGAAATAGCACAAGGACATACCACATGGATTATATTTACCTAGAATGTTGCAATGACCAATCTTGGTCACGGGCTGGGGCAAAAGACCAGGGCTAGGCTCCCGACTAATCAGGTGCCCACGGGACAAGACAGGTCCAGATCAGGATAGGTGAACTCCTCTAAGTGCAATGCCAGCGTCACACCCCTTTCTCTCAGCAAGCCAATTAGTACCCCGACTGGGTAATCGATAATCTCCCCCAACACCTCGATTCTTCTGACAGAGTGCTCCGCCACCACCTCTGCCCTCGATCTCCTATAGCATGCGTTGGGTCAGTGACAAGCCAGCTATTCGGACAAGTCAGACAATGTTTCTATCTAAAACTACCTTAGTTATACCATTTCAAGGGCAATGTACCATCCCTAAATGTTGCAAATCTATGTGTTCCCCTTCAATGATTGGTCAGAAAGATGAGTAGAGGTCATCACACCATACTAAAATGAGATCATTTCAATTGACTTGTATTGATCAAGTCTTTACACACAATTTATGTTCCCATGACTTTATTCTGCCCAACAATATCGGCATACAAATTATATATATTGCATTTGTTTGAGTCTTCTTGCTTCATCTTTAGAGGCCAGTAGAGCAGGTTCCCAGGAACATCGTGCGTAAGAAGGGTGTTGGCAGCCATTCAATGCCAATGACTGCATGACTTTCAGGCATTTGTTGCGCAGGCGCAGCTTTTTCAATATGGAGTTTTCGTCTCATTTAAGGCCCATAATACAAGCTAGTAACAAAGTCAAAGAAAAACACATTAGAATACAAAAATAAATGAATGCACTGTATACCACCTATCTCTAGTCTAACCCCATTACTTTATCTTAACTTTTGCCTTAATAGTTAAACAGAATGAACAAGCTTAGTACAAGCAGCAGCATAAGCATTAGCATGTGAGGTTTGAAGCGGCCATTTCTGGCACTTGTGCGCAGAAGCAAAGATTTGCCACCAAAGGCAGAGATACGTCGCACCACGTAGATGTGGCGGACGCATGCGCAGTAAGGTTCCCGCGTTTTCAGCGGCCATTTTAAGACACTCGGTTTACTGTTAGTAAAAGCACATATGCAAGCTTCCCCAGCTTTCTAAATATGTCGTGTAATGCAAATATTAAAGGACGAAACATGTTGATTAATAAGTTAAAGGTTATTTCGAGAGGGTTGAATACAAGCAAGTTTCTGTACGTGTGAAACCTTGCTCCATCAACTGCATCCCAATAATATTGGAAATTTACAAGGCTTTTTTCCCCATATGCATTTTATTAGGGGTTTCACATGTTAAATAGTAACTTTAACATTTGACATTTGACCTACTTGTCTTACTTGCACTGTTCAATAGCAACTAATTTATAGGTACACCAGACTGGATTATGCAAGTTCACTCCTTCTAGGAGCCAGCAAGGAGGTGATTCGTCTGCAGCGAGTCCAGAATGTGGCAGCTCGGGTCTTGCTTAGGCTTCCTAGAAGTAGCTCTGCGAAGGGGGCTATTTGACGTCTGCATTGGTTGCCTATGATTAAAAGGATCGAGTTTAAAACCCTTTGTTTAACTTTTAAGATTCTTAAACTCTCATCCCCTGATATCCTGTCCAATTTGATGATACCATATAAACCTACACGCCGGCTACGCTCTGCGGGACAACTTTTGTTTACGGTCCCACGAGTGAAGCGCCTCCGAGCCGGGGGACGGTCCTTTCGCTGTTTAGCGGCCAAATTGTGGAATTCCTTACCCTATCAGATTCGGTGTCTGGATAGGCTGTTGACATTCCGAAAGGATGCTAAAACCCTATCTCTTTCCTGTGGCTTAGCCCCTGGTTTCCTCGCTGATACTGCTGTCAGCGCTGGGACGCCTCCTTGCTGAGGGAGCTGTGCGCTATATAAAAATGGATATCTTAACAACAGCATAACATAATGAGTTATTTTATTATCGGGTATGGTAAATTTGCACGCAGAAGTAAAAATTCTGTGTCTTAGTTCCTTCCCTGGGTTTGCTATTACATGCTATTTCCGGGTCAGCAGCATCAGATTTACTGGGTGCAGAATCTCACCCAATAAAATTGCATTCAGAATTACTGTACATGCGCAAATTATCCTACACTTCCAAAAGCATCATTTTTGTGAGACTAACAAATTTGTGTTTTTGGACATTAGTGATTGATTTATTTTTAAACGTCAGTCACACCTCCTGCACAATAAAATGCAGTAAAGAAGTGTCCGCCATTTTCTCTTTGTTTTTCAAAGAGAAAGTTATATTTTTCAATCCACAGCCATTCTCTTAACAGAAACCTTTTTAATAAAAAACGTTTTGTAGCACCTTCACACCACAGCTCTACAAAGCACAGATATTCAGACAGGTAGCTTTAGGTTTTGGCTTCAGAGGTCATAAAAGAAGAGCTATGCCTCATGGGAAGCATCATGGTGAAAACAGCCCCAAAAGCAGGAGCGTCCCATGCAGGTAAGAGTGGGGCGGCGGTAGGTCGCGGTATGGGAGGATTCAACAGACGACGATGAGGTAAAGTTATTATCTATTTAATTTTCCCTCTGCGTCGTCTGTCGAATCACCCCCCACCCCGCCTCAACGGTCTTACCTGCACGGGCCGCTCCTGCCCAAAGTTAGGGCAAGACTGTGGCAGAATATTAACAAGCATTGGCAAAGCCAGTAGGTTTCACCAATGAAAAATCTATTGGATTTATCAATGTTTTTTTACATGTTCCTCAGCTTCTCTGCAACATGGCTTGAAGTATCTAAAAAAGTGATATGATGCAGCCAGCATTGATTGTGTCATAGTGCTTTTTTTGTACTCTAAGCCATGTTGTACAGAAGCTCAACTGTTGTGAAGTATGTAATAAACATTGACAAAGCCATTAGATTCCGCATAGGCAAAACCTATTGGATTTGCCAATGCTTGTTTTAAAGTACCTGCTTTGCATTTCCGTCCCAAAGTATTCAGAATCAACCAATGCCAATTTAAGACCTCTCTCTTTCTCTTTATCACCCCCCGAACAGTTCCTTAAGCTTATTCGAGTTCCCTACCTCATCACTCCGGTGTTGGGCCTACCCTTTTAGTTGCCAGATCTTAAGGCTGTCCTTTTGCTCTAAGTTGCCCTTTGAATATCTTAACCTGAGATTAATTCTCCATCTTGCAATAACTGCCACCACCGTGCTATAACTGCCTCTCTAATAGGTGTTGATAATTTATCCGACACACATTCGGGTGTTCCAGGAGATTCCCAGACTGGTGCATACTTACTATAGTTTGCTAGCGTTGTTGCTCTCTCTATCTGTGCCCATTGATAAGCAATTTCAGCCTTACATTTGAGTAAAAATGTACATCCCCAAACATATACAGGAAGTGAGATTCATCCCCTCTTACATCCTTTAACATAGCCTTGTACAAGCTCCCCATTGCCACAGTTTTTGTAAGTAAGCATTTACAATTCTTCAGCTGAAAAGCCCAAGCATACACCTATAAATACAGCAGCGTAATCCCTCCCTTCTCATGCCTCCTTTGGAGTTTTTTCCAGGAGTTATGCAGACCCTTTGATAGCCAGATAAATGAACTAATAGGATCCTGGAGCCTCCCTAGACATATTTTATTGAAATATAAAGGAATTGAGTTCAAGAGGAGGGTACATTTTGGCAGAATAGTCATTTTTTTTATCAGATTATCCCTACCAAAGATCGTTAAAGACAGGTGAGCCCAGCTTACCAAGAGAGCCTGTATCTCCTTCACCACATTTTTTTAAATTAAATTCCAGTATTTTCTCTACATCCTGTATAATTTTGATGCCCAGATATTTTATTTTTTTTTTGACCCCCTGAGTGGGCCTCCTCATATTCCAAACCATAATCTCTGTCTTGGAGGCATTTGCTGTATAGCCCTACACCAGCCCCAAAGTACCGGACCAACTGTTCCTCTACTGGCAATGATGCTTGTAGGTCTGCAGTGTACACCTTCAAGTCATCAGCATACAGAAAGATCTTTGTTTCCCAAGCATCATACCAAAATGAGACTATCTTTCTTTTGTCCCTGAATTTCCTAGCCAAAAGCTCATTATACAGATTAATAAAAAGGAGGGAGACAGGAGGCAACCTGCCTTGTCCCCCTTTAAATTTTAAACTCAGATGTTGTGACTCCATTTATAATAATTTTTGCTGAGGGGGGTAGCATATATTCATTGGATCACCTTTCAAAACTTCTCTCATATATTGCTAAGTTACAAAACTGCATGAAGATAGGACCAGGCTTACTCTTTGTTGCGTCAAGCATAACAACCGCTAAAGGGATCCCATAAGTAGTAGCAAGATTGATGGCACAAATTAACTCATGCGTCAGTTTGTGGAGTAATCTACCCTTTATGAAGCCCTTCTAATCCCTATGTACCAGCTTTCCCACTACCAAGCTCAGGCTCTTGACCAGAATGTTAGTGAATAGCTTGTAATCGCTATTTAAAAGTGATATGGATCTGTATTTTGGTAAAATGTTGGCTTAGAGGGAGTACGTTCATCGCACTCCCCCGGCAGCTTCCTTGCATTCTTCCCTCTAGAAAATATGCTTATGCCATAAACTGTAGCATCTAGAGTAGATTCGGTTTTCATTGTGTGCTACACAAAATTAAATGCATAGTTTTTATTTTACAACCGTCGGGTCAGTGCTATGTCTGTGTTGGAGCGAATTTTATTTGCTAACAAAATGCTTTTAATTAAAATGTGCAAAGCTTACATTTAAGTGGAAAATATGCTAACTGCAAAATCTGTAGTAGGTAATTATTATAATTAAGTGTTATAGATCTGCAAATAGATCGAAGTGATGATTTATGATAGCCTATCTGTTCAGTTTGTCTTTATTCGATCATAATCAATCATAAAAGACACATATAAACAGTACCATCTGATATAAAAGAAATAAAATCTCATACAAAAAGATTTTTTTAAAAGAGCATATCATTTTAAAATCCCAAATCTATTTAAAACAATGATTATGTTTAAAAAGGGAGAATTCAAAATCAAAGGATGTTAAGGCAGAATTACACAGGGCTTAATTATAGTCTCCAATATTTAAGGTAAATATTTTGGGGGAGACTTGGGAACACCAACATATAAGCAAACAGGTTACATGCTGCTTCGCAAATTCTTTCTTCTAAGGACCCAAGTCCAGCTCAGGTACTTAGCCATGGCAATGACCATGACTTCAGTAGTTCCGGTTTTTAGAATACGCAGAGCTGTTTGACAAGATCTTGTACCAAGCATTCTACAAACCGGCTTGAGCCATTTCTGTTGATACCATGTCACCTGAAAAATAATGCATCAACACTGAAAGGCTTTTTTGCACAGTGAATTGTTTGCACACTATATTTTTCTCTTTGTTACAGATGTTGTGTTTCAGAAGCCTTCTGTTAGCTAGTGAACAGACATTTGTTTTGTATTAGACAACTGATAGTGAGTTCTCACAGAGAGGAGAGGAGGGGCCCGGAAGGATGATTTATGGGAAAACTGTTTGGACCACAAAATATCAATGACATAACATTTCAAGGTCTAATGCCTGAACTTTCATTATTCCATTATGTTAAAATGGGGAGTTTGCTTATTCCCAGGAATTTAATGAAAATCTATTAGAGCATGAAGAAGACAGAAGAAAATAATTTTGCAAAATATAATTTGTTTGTTTATATTAGTGCATGTTTATAGGTTGAAGAGAGTGAGTCAGGATTCTTTTCCCAACACTCTTTCTAGGGGCTCATCTCTGAGTTCTTAAAAGTCTCTATGTGGGAGGTTATTTTACTTATTTCCCTATGTCTGCTGGTTTGGGACAGTGAATATTTTTCTAGTCTGAGAAGCTAAGGCTTCAGGCTTCATTGGGTTTGTGAACTGACACCTTTTGTTCTCATTTATTCCAATTTAGTCTAGAATTAGAGATTCTTTTTTATGGAACACGCTTGTTGTATGATTTTACTAATAACTGTAAAATTAAATATTGATTAATGAATTATATCAACATTTAATGCTGAGATCTAATACTTTTACTAAATGAGTAAAACATGGAAAACTAAAAGAATTGAAAATAAAACCATTTATTTCACACTAATTCTCTTTATTTACTGAACTAAACGTTCTAATGATTTATTTCTATATATATAATTGCTCCTTACTTCTCGTTGTCATTGAACAAAGGTCCATACGACCAGTGAAGGGGTTATTTAATGATTACACTTGAAGATTGAGATATAGAAAACCAAGCTTTTTCAAGTGGTAGTGAGAGGACAGTTTATGCCACAGGAGAAAGGAGCTAAAATAATTTGCCCCAGGTTAGAATTGCCAATGGGTCCCTAAAGTCCAAAGACTGGACTTGAAGAATGAAGGAGTTTGCGCTTTCGAAGGCGGTTGCAGTGGTGGAGGTGTGAGTATCAATAAGGCTATGTGTTACAATCGTCTGAATAAGAGTCTGTCATTGTGTTGAAGTTGTGTATTTTATGTTATGGTAAAGTTGATAGAATAGTTGTATTTATGCTTAGATGTTGAGAAGTTGAAGTTGTTATCGGACTCGAAGCAGTCCAAGATCTTGAGATAGATAAGTAAGTTGATAGTTGAAATTGTGGTATTAGTCTGCTAAGATTTTGGGGTGCTGATTTGTGAGGTACCAGCAAGTGTACAATTGAGATAGGGACTATAACAATTTGTTGTGAGTGTAATAATATTGATTATTGTTAGCGGAACCTCTTGCGCAAAGAGGAAACTATATCAGTCAGGAGGATTTCCCACTGGTTGAGATTTCATTCACATGTGTATGTGTGTAGTAAAGTGTTAAAACTTTAATACCGGTTTATTTATCGTATGAATAAACTACTTTGAATTGTTTAGTAGAGCAGACAAAAGTTATTTGCTTTTGTGCTTGCTTAGAGCTGCAGAATTTGGGTACAAAAAATTGCTAAGGAGTGTGAACTGCTGGAAGAAGTGAAGAACTGCATCAGAGTGTACAGCACTGAGATAGTTCAGTTAGTGTGAAGTGCCACACTAAGATTGAATGACGAATCTTCAAGTATTAAGCTTCAATAGACTTGTGAAAGAAAATTTTGACAGAATTGGAGGAAAGTAATAATGTGTACATATTTGTTAATTGAACAAAAACATTGACATTTTTTTAATTGACTACTGTTCATTTATTGCTGAATTCTTACAATCATGAAATGTTCTTGGCCAATAGAGATTTGATGAGGGGTGCTGTGCGAGTACCAGTGCAGGAGGGAGAAGAGGCTCCACTGAAAGGTACACCAGCTCATTATATGGCAACAACTGTAGGGCTTCCTACTTGTTTGGGGCTTCCTCAATGGTGCAATATCACTGAGAAAGGAAGGTCCGTTCAAATTTCCACAATAGGATACCTTTGACTTAAATATTATTGCGCATTTAAGAGAGAAGTTATATGAAATGAGACACCTCTGAGACCTGCACATTAAGAAGCATTAAATGCTTGGGAGAAAGCAGTTCATGCCAAAGAAAAATAACAATATGAGACTAGAGCAAAGCGAGCAATGTGGAATTACACTGATGCTCAATAGGATGAAGGGCAGAAAAGGTGGAGAAAATGTATAGTTGAGAGAGCTAGAATGTACTCAGCAATAATGACAAATAAAGCTGAAATCAATTGAAAGCAGGGAAAGGATGATGAGGGAGTTGCAAGGAAAAGACAATGAAAGCGATTCAGGGGATGACATTTTAAATGCCTCTTTTTCCTTGCGTCCACTGCTATAAGTGGCCCCCACAACAAATACATAGGGTGTTACAACTGCTAGTACTACAGTAGCTACAGCCATGGTTGATCGAAATGCAAAACAGATCAAAAGACTGCTTCCAGCACTTGTGATTGCATCTGCACCTGTTGAAGCAGTCCCTACTGTAATTGCTGCAGGTGTTAGTGCTTCAAATGTGACTGTTTCTGCCTCAGTGTCACAAGTTGTATAAGGAAGTAGCGTTCCCCCCTAGGGAAGCGTCCCCTAGTTGCACTACTGGATTCCATCTTGATCTAGATTAAAATCCCTGTGACTCCACTAGGTTGTCTTTTGAATTTATTCATTCATACATTTTCTCATTCATGAAATTGTGATATTTCATATATACATCATTCAATAAATCAATTCACTTAACAAATCACAGAGTTAAATGATCCCAATGCATTTCGGACTAGAATGGCCCTTCTTCAGGGGATACATTTTTCTGAAAAAAATGTCTGTGAGATGAAGTGAGAAACGAGCTGTCGGGATTAAACAGAGTATATCCATCTCCAAGTGTTGTGTATGGTAACATTCTAGGGTGGTGATGTTAGCCATGCGGTTGCATCCAAATGTTGGGCTAGTCAGGGAAATGTAACATGTAACTAAAATAGTGTTGATGCTATAGGTTAATGCATGCTTGGCATGAGTAAACACATTGGCAGTGCCTGTTATTGCAACTACACCAATAAATATTGTTCTGAATGCTGTTGTTTAAGGTGCTTTAGGAGGTGTAGCTGTGACATGGTTTATCTTGGCATCATAGAATTCGCATATTATTGCCTGGACACCACCACAAAATATTCAATCAATGAGAGAAGGGAGAAGAATTGTCTTTGTGACACCAATTGCACAGGGAGATACAGGATAATGTGACAATAGGATTTTTCCAGAAACTCTGGAAAATAAAATGGTGGGAGATCCAGAGAAACCATTTACTAGCCAGGAAAGAGCAAGACACTTAGATGTGCCAAAGCTGAAGGTGGAATTAGAAGAGATTATCAGAGGATGTCTATATATTTCACATTTTAATCGATACCAGGAAAATTAATTGTTATATCTGAGTAAAGAGATGACAAGACGTGTTGCTGCCACACGTGACAAATTAACGGAATTGGCAGGAAAATACGAGGTAAATCTCTCCAAGAGTGTTCCTTTACAGAAAAGCTTCAGGGCGCAGTTAGATGATACGGCTATTGTCACATTGTGATCTTCAGGGATGAGATTACACATTGTGGAAATGGTGATGTGCATCTGCAAATAGAGTGATTTTGACAGGTTATAGAGAAAAATGGGCAAAGAAACATGGAAAGAAAAAGAAAAAATCAGACGCTGCAGAAGTGAATGGTAAGCCACCACCAGACGAAGAGGCTTTAACTTTTCCTATGAGGGAAATACCAGGTGGAGTGTATGTTCATGTACCGTGAAATAGAGGTGATCTCGCAATATTTACAGACAACTTTACGAAGCTGAGAGAGAATCTTGTCAGTGGTGTACACAGGTTGAAAGATTTGTGCAGATTTCAAAGGTTTTGTGGACAGGCTTAAATACTTTCTTTGATATTGTGGTACTGAGTGATCTGTGGGCTGAATGCAAGATATGGGGATCCTATAACTACAGGTAAAAAGGATGGGGTTCAGGGTGAGGAGGGAAGTAGCAGCCTCCCGGGCACACAAGTGATCCATCCTGGAGAAGGAAAACATCTATCACTACAGACCAGGGGAACTGATCAAAATAATAAAACAGTCCACGATAATGGTAGCCGGATTACATTAGATCTTCCACCACAAAGTACCCCTCTAGTAGTTGTTTTGGCAAATGTTCCTCCGCTTCCCGAGGGTGAGAAAGAGAACTTCTTCCAGATTAAAAATAAGGTTACTCATTGGCTATCCCGCAACACCGTAGAAGGTCAAAAGGTAGGGCATAATATAATCATGGCTCGGAGAGTAGCCTGGCTGGGCCGCACTAGAAAATGTAGACAAGGAGACTGTATAGTGTTAAACTTTAACAGTCCGGTACCAGTTGAAAGAATTTTGAGGTAGGCAGAGAGAGGCGTCTTGAAGGAAGGACAGAGCATAGAAATTTTACCTCTTGGGTTCTTCTATAGGCCAGGACAGTTAGATGGTATCAACAACAGGAACATGAGGCTGGTTAACAAGACATCCTACCATAGAGAACTAGAGGGGTGGGATATAAACACACCACGATCCAATGGAGTTCTCATGAGGGGTGGACTAGGATACTTCCCATGTTCAGAGGCTTATAACAGATATAACATCCTCTCGGGCCTTAATGACTGTGACTGACTGGGTGGTAAATCTATCTTTTATCCTCGCCCTATAGAACCTAACCTGCTGATTGGACACCCTTTAACAACAGTCAGTCCAGGGATAACCCCTGACATCTTAGAGATGATCCCGGACACAATGGTCATAGTAGTAGAGCAAGACTCTCGGCAGGAAAACCCTCTTGATCCATCAAAGCCCATCCTAATTAATAAGCCCATTTCTGTGACAAAAGATGTTAATTTAGAATATAATGTTCTCTCCTGGAACATCCCAGGATTGCTAGGGAAGGTCACAGACCCCCTATGGGTGCAATTTGTAAGCCAATATTCCATCCTTTGTCTTCAAGAGACATGGGATACAAGCTGCAACCTACCTCTGGAGGGGTAAAGATCATTCGCTATACCAGCAACTAGCTCAAATAGTGGCCGTGCTTCTGGAGGAATGGTTATTTACACCTCCCTAGCCCTAAGAAGCAGTATAAGGGCTTTCCCCTCCGATAACAGACATAGTCAGGCCATTATATTGGGGAAAGGCGACAGCAGCATGTGTGTGGTAAATTTCTACAGTTCAAGTAATAAGAGTGAGGGATGTAGGATTTCCGAATTGCAAAACTGTATTAATCGGTGCCGTGGTCCAAACAGAAAGAACTTGATTCTCGCAGGTGATTTTAATGTGCACCCTTGCGGCGACCCCATGCTAAACACCCTGGCGACCATGGGTTGCCCACTAATAGCGGGTCTACATTTCGAGCACACAAAACAGGGAAATGCACTGAATCTCATGCTTGATGAGCATGACCTGATACACACAATGAGTACAGCACCACCATTAAAAACGCAAACGGAACCCACGTTTAAGGGTCGAAACCATGTATCGTATTGTATATTGGATTTATATAGCATTTATCACCCAGGGGTCTCTAAGCGCTTGCCTTGGGAACCCGTCCTGGCTTTTCCCTGTGAGATAGCCCCTACAGGGCATCCCCCAGGTGAAAGCCAGGCATCCCGCCGCGGGGGCCCGTTGTGGAGATTAAGCAAGCTTAATGCCCAGAGTTGCAGAGTGTGAACCCATGATTAGGTCAGGCACCGAAGCGAGAATTATCGAGTCTGTGGACATTTGAGCTCATGACCCTGCCGTGTCGGGAATTGAACCCTGGTCCCGGGTCTGACCTCTGCTTCAGGGTCTGCCTGCTCTAACCAGTGAGCCACACTTCTCCATCTCCATGGAACCTTCATAGATTTCATCCTAGTCTCTAGATCTATTATGACCTTAGTCATGGGTTTCTGTGTAGCCCCAAGTGTGCACAGTGACCACAACCCAGTTTGTGTATTACTGGGAGGGAATCTTCTTAAAAAAAAGGATAGAGTCACTGGAGGTAACACGATGCAACCTATTTATGGGGGTCGGCGTATCAAATGGAATCAGGTCATCCCATCCCTCTTCCTTGACAGACTTAAAAAAGAGTGCAAAGCTGATCTCAAAAGCTGTCTTAGCAATGAATCTTCGGACGTGGGAGTCCTTACAGCTTTTGAGTGTATTGCATTCAAGGCAGGAGTGATGTTGCACGCCCCGGGGGTGAAAACCTTATCTGGAGATCCTAAATGGTTTTGCCACAACTGCTCAAAAGCAGCTAGAGATTTGAAAAAGGCCCTTAGAATTACCCCTCGGGATAGACTTGTGATTAGCGCATTAAGGTTAAACTATAAGAACACCCTGGCTAAAAGGAAAATGGAGCTGAAAAACGCACTCTGGAGGGAGCTTTTATACTCCACGACCTTAACAAACAGCTCCAGATTTTGGTCTACAATTAATCGTTGGCCTCTGCTAACACCAGTAGTGCAGGAACCAGGGTCCAATATCTCGGAGGAAGAATGGGTTTCCCATTTCTCGCAAATTTTTCAAGATACAGCTTCCCATTGAGTCCACCCAAAAGAGACGACGGGATTGAAAGTCCTGGTGTTCTCAGAACTGGAAATGACGGAGGGAATTAATAATCTCACAAATAAGAAAGCACCACGGCCTGATGGTATTCCCCTCGATTTACTTAAATCTAACCCTCTGTTCTGGGCTCCTATCTTAGTAGCGGTGGGAAATGCTGCAGCGAAAAAGGGTTGCCCCTCATCCTGGGGAGTATCAACTATAGTACCCGCATTCAAGAAGGGCGATAGATCCTGCACAACCAATTATAAACCCATCTCCCTGATTGATTCTATCGTTAAAGTCTTAGGGAGTGTGATCCTGAAGAGGTTGACTACCTGGGTGGAGGAGAAAAACATTATAGCTGATATTCAGTATGGGTTTCGTAAGGGGCATTCAACCATGGCTCAATGCCTAAACTTGTACCTGATTTTGGGTAAATACACACTTTCATGGCCAGGGACCATCTACATGGCCTTCATGGACCTCTCCTCGGCTTTTGACTGTGTCAATCGAGGAGGGCTGTGGCAGTCCATGGAGGCCATGGGGGTTGAGAAATACCTGGCGAACTTCCTGAAAGATCTACATAAAGATACCAAGGCTAATGTAAGATGTACCACAGACCTCAAGGTGTCAAGAAATTTTAGAACTAACCAGGGGGTCAGGCAGGGGTGTATCCTGGCCCCCTATCTTTTTAATCTTTATATAAACGATCTTGAAAGTGTACTGGTAAAGACAGGGGCTGACTATCCTTATGTGGGGCGACGAGGACAGCCCGTCCTGCTATATCCGGACGACGCAGTCCTCTTAGCTCGCTCACCGAAAGGGCTTCAAACTTTGCTTGATGCCTTCCACGGGTTTATGGCCAGGCGAGACCTGACCATAAACAATTCAAAATCCTACATAATGCAGACGGGGCAAAAACCAAAAAAGTGGTATCCCTTTAAGGTTGATGGTATCAACGTACCCACATGTACAGCCTTTTCTTATCTGGGTGTTCTCCTAGATCATCAGCTAAATTGGGCCCCACTCTTAAACAAGAAAAAAGGAGAAGTTACCAGGGCTAACGCTGCACTTTTTGGATTTGCTGCAAGAATGGGCAACAGACCGATAGTGGCTATGCTGAAGATCTATCGTGCAAAGAGCATATCAATAGCTAGCTATGGGAGTGAACTATGGGGACACTGTAATTTAGAGTGTCTCCAGGTAGTTGAAAATAAATTCCTGAAGCAGCTTCTGCGTGTACCCCGGGGGACCCCAAACATGAGTGTGCATGAAGAGACGGGCACTCCTTTCATTAGCAATACCCTGTCCCTGCGACCCCTCATCTTTTGGCTACAGTGTTGGCTTAACAAACATCTAGGTCTTACCCATATTCTCCTTAAAGAGACCCTAAGCCTAGATTGTATGTCCAAAATTTCTTGGATGAAATACCTTAAAACTAGTTTTAGTAGGGAGGGGCGTGATGATCTGTTTTTAAATCCAGAAGGCATCACCAGCAAAGATGTGGCGCTTATAAAACAATCCTTTACCATGCGCAAAATATCAGAAAGGGAGGAAAGGGAGCTGTTGAAGCCTAATGTGCGTCTTCACCTGATGCTCAAAACCTCGCCCGCTGTGGAACCCTATTTACTTTGGCCTTTACCTGCCTATGAGCGTTTTTTACTAACCAGGCTCAGGTTCAACATGTTTCATTTGTTATTAGCAGTTCCTAGGGGGTGTCATAAAGGGGAGGTGCTGGTCCTGTGGCTGCGACAACTTGTCTCCACAGGATTTGCTGCACTTCATGTTTTTATGTAAATATTCTGAATTCCCAAGGGCTTTTTATCTAAAACCAGTTTTAAAAAGGCTGAATTTCGTTCGAATTCGCCCTGCATTGTTTTATTTACAACTGTTAAAACCTGAATGTATACCTCATGTGGCTGTTTTTTTAAAAGGTGCAATGAAGTATAGGAAATGTCTGGACACACAGACTTGAACTGGTACCCTTTTTAACGATGCCATCCTTACTGTGCAATAATGGGACCTTAATGTAATGAATCAATTTGCCTTTTAATTCGTGTATCTTGTGTTATGTATTTTACTGAAAACCACAGAGTTTTTCTTTGTATGTTTATGAACTTTTATGGTTTTACATAAGAAAACTGAATAAAGTATTTTGAATTTAAGAATTTAGAATGCAAGATAGCTGTGCAATGGCCATGTTCTGAGCCTCCAAGATATACTGTACTCATGCCCCTTTACCTGTGGTAATGACCAAGTATGATGAGACGAGTACCTTTTTGAAGAGAAGCTTACTATTAACAATTGTTGCAGATGTATATGGGGAGTTTTGTGTCAAAGTTCATTCTTTGCTCCTGACCAGAGATTAGCATGCATATACATCAGAAAGTGATTTGCTGGCAGACAAAATCTTTAGGTGAGATCCTGAGGTATGCAAAATACTGTGGTGAGGAGAAGGAAATGAAGCAGAAAAGACTTAAAGAGAAGCTTATGCTGGCACAAATTAAGCTGGCTCAAAAAGGATTTCAGAAACAATCGCATGGAGGAAATGTTGGTGGAATACTAGGGGTTGATTTTCAGTTTGGAGGTCAAATTGCACAGGGCGGAGTTGGTGTTTCACAGGGTAGAGTTCGAGGTGTTTTGATTGATTCAAATGCAGGAATAGACATTGCCATGCTGAAGAAAACAACTCTGTGTCACTATTGTAACAGGCTTGGGCATTGAAAAACAGAGTTTAGACAAAATCCAAATCGAGTGAGCAGTGATGGGCAAATGCAAGGAGTAAATCAAACACAAATACACAATGTTCCAGGTCAGGTTCCAGTCCAATGATTACAGGAGACAATGCTATCACATGTTCATATGTTGCAGGTCCCACAAACTCCGATGTCCCCACAAAATATGGGCATTCCCAGATTTAATATGTGTCAAGTATTGGGAGCAAATTCAAACACATTAAAAAATCTAAACCCATTTCAACAGTTCCCCATGTTGGAGAATGAGAGTTTTGACCCTTACAATTACTAATGATGGTGCCTGAGGGGGAGGAAGATTGCATACTTGGCATAGTCTTAGAGGTAGAGCAACGTGGACCATTTGTAGAAGGAGAGGTTAATGGCCAACAAGAGTAATTTCTCATAACACAGGAGCTACCAGTTCCACTGTTAGAGCAGCGGACGTCCCTGACCTACCCCTCTCAGGAAAGAAGATCCAAGTTGTAGGTGTTACAAATAAACAAATAACTAATTCTGCTCCAAAGAAAGTGCCCATAAGAATAGGCTTATCTGAGGAAGACCATCTGTTTGTGGTATGTGATTCAAGTCCTGTAAATCTGTTGGGAAGAGATCTTTTGTGCAAGTTAAATTGCACTATTTACTGCGCACAGGATGCTATTGAATTTCAAAAACATGATGAGAATTTTGGATTTAAAATGGCCCGACAAGGAACAGCTGTAGTATTATTACCTGGAAGAACAGTAGAGGATTTACCTCCTGATTTGAGAGATACTGTAAAAGTATAGGGTTTTTCAGTGAAAGGCATCAGACTAATGAAAGGTGTAGAACCAGCTTGAAGTGTGGTATAACAAAATGTAGTTTTCCTGAGAACACTCCCTTATAATCTAACAGTGACTGGAATAACACCAGTGATTGAAATGATGCTAAAGCAAAAGATTTTGAAGGAAATTGTCAGAAGTACTTGCATTTCGCTGATTGTCACTTTACAGAAACCCAACGGCAAGTATTGAATTGAACAGGGTCTTTGAAAAATTAACATTGTTTTCCTGTGGCACTGAATCCAGCAACAGTACTATTTTAAATTCCTTGGACTACAGAATTGTTTACCGTTGTGGATCAATGACAGGCATTCTTCTCTATTCACCCTGCATAAGGACAGACAATTCCTGTTTTAATTTGTGCTTAGCGATAGAGTTTTGGCATGGTGCCAAGTTCCACATGGGGTATACAGAGATTCCTTCAATCTTCAATCAGATCTTGAAGAAAATCTTGAGACTCTGCAGATGCCTTGCAATCCAGTTATTGTGCAGTACATTGATGACCTGTGGCATCAAGTACGAAAGAGTATTTTTAACAGGACACAATTACTCTTCTAAATCCTTTGGTGGAGAACGGACAGAAGGTGTCCCCAAGCAAATTACAATACTGTCAAAAAGATGTCCTGTATTTGTGACATCTCATTGACAAGGGAATGAGAAAGTTTCCACAAGAGAGAATAGAAATATTTCTGAAGATGAGTCCACCCAGAACTCAGAGAGGAGTTAGGATGTTCCTGGGAACAATTAGCTACTGTAGACAGTGGATACCCAACTTTTCGCTAGTGGCTAAGACTTCACTGAGACTGCCGCAAAAAGATGTGCCTGATCCCTTCCAAGGGACGATTGTTTGAAAGAGTTCTTAGAGCTGAGGGAAAGTCTCTGTCATGCCCCAGCAACAGGAGTGCCCGATTACAGTAAAATTTTAACATTGTTATGCAGTGAGAGGGAGGGCTGCACTCTCTCAGTTCTTACTCAATTACAAGGAGACTCTTAAGGCTTAATTTTTGTCTACACCTGATCCTGTTGCCATAGGACTGGCTGACTGCCTTAAAGCGGTTGCAGCAGTTGGTGTCAGTACTGAGAGATATGAGTATAGTGATGGGATACCCTCTTACAGCGATGGTCCCTCAGTCTGTGGAGCTATTACTCATCCATACAAGAACACAGTAATTCACAAATAGCAGACGTACAAAGTATGAACAACAAATACTTGCCTCAGAAAATGTTATTTTGAAAAGATGTCAAACACTCAATCTAGCTACATTGTTACTGTTGCCTGAGAATTAAATGGATGGGGATGAAACTGAACATGACTGCCTGGATGTTACGTATTTTTGCACCAAGCCTAGACCAGACATTAAGGATGAACATCTTGGTGAGCCCGACTATGTAATCTTTGTGGACGACTCATGTCTAAGAGACAATGAAGGAGCGTTGAGAGCAGCTTACGCTGTCTACACAATTCAAGAAGTGGTAGAAGCCACCTAGCTTTGAGGTGTTACCTCTGCACATGTGGTGGAATTAATTGCCCTTTCAATATTTATGCACCAAGCCTAGACCAGACATTAAGGATGAACATCTCAGTGAGGCCGACTATGTAATCTTTGTGGATGACTCATGTCTACAAGACAATGAAGGAGCATTGAGAGCAGCTTACGCTATCTGCACAATTCAAGAAGTGGAAGAAGCCACCTAGGTTTGAGGTGTTACCTCTGCACATGTGGTGGAATTAATTGCCCTAGCAAGAGCTTGCTTTCTTTCAGCTCAATTGAAAATGACTATATTTACAGATAGTCTATATGCCTTTGGTGTGCACCATGATTTCGAGCAGTGGTGGTCACATAGGAGATTTATGACATCCTCAGGCTCCCCTATTAGAAAAGGGAAATATGTAATGAAATTATTGGAAGCTTTGCAGTTACCCCAAGAGATTGCTGTAGTTAAATGTGCAGCTCACAGAAGTGGCAATGACTATGTCACTGTTAGAAATCGATATGCTGATGAAGTTGTATGGTATTGTGCACTTGTGGCATGCACATTTGTTGGAGAATATACAAATAAATCTGATGAGACACTTCCTTTTCTATATTGTTCTCAGTAGCTGATACATGAGAAGAAATTAAGAGATTGCAGTAAGAAGTTTCAGAGGCAGAACAGCAAGTGCGGTCAGAGTAGAATGTGTTAAACTTGCAACTGACATTTGGGTTTCAGCAGATGGAAGGCCAGAGTTGCCCGGCAGTTTATTGTTTCCCATGACACAACATTTCCATGGTCCTGCACACATTAAAAGGGATGCCATGGTTAGACTATTTAGACAGAATCGGTGTAATCCTCCATTCAGAGTTTTAGCTGATGAACTATGCCATAGGTGTATTATATGTCAGCAGATGGATGTAGGAAGGAGAACCCCTGTAATACTTATCCAAAGTGGAAGATCGGGAAGGCTCTGTAATAGGGTGCTGTTGGACTTTATCGAAATGCCCATTTGCACTCGGCTGATGTATGTCCTGGTTACAGTTTGCTCTGTCTCCCAATGGGTGGAGGCCTACCCAGTGCAGAGAAATGACACTTTCAGTGTAGTTAAATTGCTGTTACAGGAATTCATACCATGGTTTAGATTCCCAGTTTCCCTAGAATTTGACCGAGGAACCCAATGTAATAATGAGATCGTTAGAATGCTGTGAGGGGCTCCACAAGTGAAACAGAGTTTACACTGTAGCTATCGGCACAAGACTTCAGGAATAGTGGAACAGTTAAACAGGACTCTAAAGTTTACATTACTAGTTTTGATAAGTCTTCGAAGCACCCCTGACAGGATTATCACAACATGAAACACTCATGGGGTCATGCCATGAAACTGTCTGTGGTGCCTGCAAATGTACTTGTAAACATCACAGATGACATGATACTTGATTACTGCAAAGGATTAGCTGACATGGTGTGTTTTCTTTCTCACCAGGTTGGAGCTGTCATTGCGAGTCCACATCAGGAGTCCTGTATTAATAATTAGTATTTGCCTAATATGCTTATATGTTTTGTATAAAAGAGTTAGATGCTATTCACCGAGAAAGAAGAACAAAGAAAGAAAAAGGTAAATCAGAGAAATATTAGAAATGGAAGAGAGAAAGAATATAGACTATAAGAAATTAAAGGAAATTGAAACTCCGAAAAATAGAATGGATAGCTCAGCAGAAAAGGAGAGTGCACTGGAAAGATAATTTTGTGAAGAAAATTGTGATTGTTTTACAACCATCAAAGGAGGGAACTGTTTGAGTGCTTTTTATTTGATAACAAAATGCCTTTAATAATAATGTGCAGAGTTTATGTTTGAGTAAAAAATAAACTGAGCCAAAATGTGTAGTAGGTAATTATACTTAACTGTTATAGTCCTGCAAAATTAAAGTGCTGCTTTAAGTTAGCCTAACTGTTGATGCCATGTCAACTGGAAAATAATGCACTAACATTGAAAGGCCTGTTTTTCACATTGAATAGTTGTTTGCGTACAATGTTTTTCTCTATGTTACCAATGTTGTGTTTTTTTCAGACGTCTTCTCTTAGCTAGTGAATAGACACTCGGTTTGTATCAGACAACTGAAAGGGAGTTGTCACTGAGAGGAGGCAACCAGAGGGGTGATTCATGGGAGAACTGGTATTACCGTAAAATATCAACACTTTAACATTTCAACGTCTAACGGTTGAAAGTCTATTGTCCCACTATGTGAAAATGGGGAGTTTTCCTATTCCCAGACATTTATTGAATTTCTATTGGAGAATGACGAAGACAGAAGAAAATAATGTTGTAAAATAGAATGTGTGTGTTTATATTAGTGCATGGCCCTAGATTATAGAGATTCAGGATTCCTCTCCCGACACTCTGGCTGGGTACACATCTCTGAGTACTTAAACTTCTTTACATGAAAGGTCATTCCGCATTGATTCTCTCATCAGAACTCTTCATTGCGTTTCTGAACTGACACATTTTGCTCTCATTTGTTCCAATTTTATCTAGAGTTAGGGATCTTCCTTTATGAAACATATGTGTTGAATGATTTCATTATTAACTGTGATTACAACTAAATAGCCTTCTATTTTACAATTAAATAGTGATTGATGGATTATATTAACTTTTAATGCTACAATCTAAGAACCCCATACACAAAGGTAAACCTAGACGTTTGGTCTGAACCTAGACAAAACGTCTAACTTTAGGTGTTTGGGAATTCACAAAAGGTATTTATGAGTACTATCTTTTGGTCTGCACTCGGGCGGATCTCCGTCCTGAGTGTAGTTCTTGGTACTAATTTCTTATGTGTCGAGTCGTTTTTCTGCAATATCGTAAAAGTGCCTTTTTCATCCTTTGTTCTCTTAATCTTTCATTATGACTGTTTAATGACTTTATCATAGCCTCCTATTTTTATCTGCAAACTGTATGCCTAGCATCCCAGTTCACTTATCTCTAAGTTATTGGGATATAATTAATGTGTTTAACCACTGTAGCTTATAGCGTGGTCACCATCCTTTCGTCTTTGTATGTAATATTTATTCTTTGAAATGTAGCCATTCCAGTACAGACAGCAAACTAAACAATGAAATGGTATAATTTAATGTACAAAACTGAAATGCTTTGCAAAGATCACATTGAAAAGAAATGCACTGTAACTTGAAGTTTGAAAAGTCTTTGTCATTTATGTACTGGACTCTGTGAGCCAAGCTAGAGCACACCCCTCAATCCCTTTTTCCCCAAAAACCCAGAAGGTCAGCACTGCTCGTGGCAACCCTGCAGCAGACCGGAACCACCCAAATGCATAAGTGACTTTGCATTGTTTAGTAGGTCTCGGCTCCAAGACGGCATGCTTGCACTATCTCGAACTGATACTTGGTGTTTCTACACCGTGGGCTTCTGCCCGCTCACCCATTTTGCTACAGTTTTTTATATAGCACAAAACTCAACCTGAAGGTATTGCAGTGTTTTTGATCGTCCTTTTGTAGCTCTCTCTGAAGGCTTTTTGTTTCATTTTTTTAAACGTTTTTAAATAGCGCAAACTCAACCTGAAGTTACTGCAGTGCTTTCCACAAGCACCAGTCATGTTACACAACACATTTATATTTTTTGTAGACATGGGGTGATTAAGTGATTTGCCCACAATCACAGGATGTTGAGCCCACAAGCCAGATTCATGTTCAAGCACTCCATCTGAGTGCTTGGTTTTACAGACTCAGCCATAGAGCAAGCAAATTAGGTGTCTCACTAGTGAGTGACTAGGTTTTGAGAATGTGTGTATCAGTCTGTCAGATGGTGTCTAAGTGGCTGTATGGGTTACTGGGCGGGTACGTGAGTGGCTGTTTAGATGATTGATCGGGTGTCTGAGTACTTGTATGGGTATCTGAGTGTCTGTATGGCTGGGTGAGAGGTTGTATGACTGTCTGCATGGATGAGTGAGTGGGTGAGTCAGTGACTGTATGGGTTAGTGAGTGTGAAAGTGAGGGGATGTATAGGTGACTGAGTGTGTGTATGGGTGTGTCAGTGAGTGAATTAATGAGTCAGTGGTATATGGGTGAGTAACTGGATATGTAAAATGCAGTATAGCTAAGTGTTGAAGTATATGAGTAATTGTATGTGTGAGTGAAGGATTGTGATAGTGGCTGTATGGGTGATTGTGTGCTTGCATCAGTGACTGTATAGGTGAGTGAGTATATGTTTGTATCTTTATGAATAAGTGGCTGAGTATGTATAACTGTAAAGATAAGTAAATGGCTGTGCGAGTGACACTCTAGGTAAGTGAGTAGGTGTGTGATTGAGTGGATATATCAGTGGCTGTATTAGTGAGCGAGTTGGTGTATACATGGCTGTATGGGTGACTGAGTGGATGTATGTGTAGACCTATGAATCAGTGAGTGGGTGTGTAAGTACTGGTATAGGTGTATCAATTGTTTTGAGAATAATAGGGTGGACGATGTAATGGTATATGAAAGGTTACATGGGGGAGTCAGTGGGCGCATCAGAGATTCTGTGGATGTTGTCATCAGTGATGTCATTTGAGATGTCATCAGTGATGTAATGAGTGATGTCACTGACTGTGTCATGTGATGTAATATCTGAAGTCATAAGTAGTGCATTGCAGGGGTGCGAGTTATAGTTGGCTCAGCTAACTATAACTGCTGAATTTCTCTGGTTTTGTACAAGTGAAATGTCAGTCTAACTATACCGTCCCTGTAACCTTTTTCTTTTTCACTGAATTTCTAAGGTTTTTTAAATGCAAAATCCTCAATATAATGTCACTGTAACCTTTGGCGATGGTACACATGGTCATCGCTGGAGGCCATGTGGTCGTCGCAAATATTGCACACTTTTAAAAAATCAATTTTGGACATATAACTTCGGTCACTAACCTCCATTTCTCAACCATTGGGTCAGAGTATGTCCACCCTGGCACCTTATGTGGGCTTTTACACAGATTTTCAGCCCCGGAAACCGCTCCTGATAGATAAAATGGCAGCCGCAACTTTCTATTCAGGTTTCGTCCAGCCAATCAGAGCTTTTTCATTGGCGCGTCTATTTGCGATTCATCGTGAAACCATCTGCGGCCAGAGACATCACTATTTATTTTTTATTTATTTTATTTGCAAAGTTTTATATAGTGCTGGCTAGACCCGGAGGTATCAGAGCGCTTTACATGAAGATCAGCGAGTTACAGGTTACATAGTTATATTAGTTGGATCTGCAAGTTACCGGTTACAAAGTTACAACAGTTTGAATCAAACAAACAGAGGGAGGAGGTGGGGGAGGGAAGGAGACACAAACAGGGAGATGAGGAAGACAATGCCAGATGACCGGCTGGGTAGGTGACGGCCAAGGGGCCAGACTCCTCTATAGCTGCATAGGACAGCTCCACCGGGCATCGGCCAAGGTTGCTCAGGCCCCGCAGTAGGTATCTACATCAGTTGAATCAGTGAGTTACAGGATACATAGATACATCAGTTAGAATCCAAACAATTGCAGAGGAGGGAGGAGGGGGAGGGAAGGGGACCGAACAGGGAGACAAGTAAAACAATGTCACATGTCAGGCTGGGTAGGTGACGGCCAAGGGGCCAGACTCCTCTATAGCTGCATAGGACAGCTCCACCGGGCATTGGCCAAGGTTGCTCAGGCTCATCCATAGGTATCTACATCAGTTAAATCAGTGAGTTACAGGATACAGAGATATATTAGTTAGAATCCAAACAATCGCAGAGAAGGGAGGAGGGGAAGGGAAGGGGACCGAACGGGGAGGCGAGTAAAACAATGTCAGATGTCAGGCTGGGTAGGTGACGGCCAAGGGGCCATACTCCTCTGTAGTTGCATAGGACAGCTCCACCGGGCACCGGCCAAGGTTGTTCAGGCTCCACTGTAGGTATCCACATCAGTTGAAACAGGGAGTTACAGGATACATAGTTGCAGCAGTTAGCATCAAGAGAATAAGATAGGAGGGGGAGGGAAGGAGACCAAACGGGGAGACGCGGAAAACAATGTCAAATGTCCGACTGGGTAGGTGACGGCAGAGGGGCCAGACTCCTCTATAGCTGCATAGGACAGCTCCATCAGGCATCTGCCGAGGTTGTTCTGGCTCAGCAGTAGGTATCCACATCCGTTAAATCCGCTTGTAAGTAAAAAACAGTATCCCTTTCTTCCCACGGGGCATCGTCCAAGATCAGACTCATTAGAGGACGCAAGGAGAGATCGAAGGAGGTCGAAAAGGAAATGGCTACCTGGAGGAGGGTGATGTAGAATCGTCTTGCTCATGGGGGGATTATGTGCAACCACAAGGCACCAGGCACACAAGAGGCGGATGGGACGCTGTGCAAGCTGTATGGGATCCTGCTGACACATTGCATCAAATGCTATTAGAGAGACTAAGTCAGATAAGGTATGACATCAACATGTGCTGTCACTGGTGGAACTTTAATGCATGTGTCGTGAGGTCTGTTCCTCTGTTCCCCTCGATGGTGTGTAGCTTTTGTTATTTCACCCTTAGGGAGAGGATTAAACTGCCTTTGTTTTTCCTTCTGGGACCCAGTCTTGTAGTTGCTCCTTCCCTCATTATTATCAACCTTGCACGCCGTCTCTGGCACTCGCAGAGTTATTGAAGCCTGTGGTTGTCTCAAACGGCCGACATTTTGAAGTCAGGCAGGTCGCTGGGGGCTTTCTTATTTGTTCAGTGCTGCTGAGGAGCCCTGATCCTGTAGTCCCCTATGCTCTTGATGACAATGCTCACCAGTTGGCTCAGGCGGTCCCAAAGTTCCTCCCTGTTGTTGTGCTCCGCTCTACGAGGCTCCGCTCCGCCTGTCTTGACGTCAGCGACCTCCACTTTTTTTTTGAACTTGTGCCCTGGTTATGAGGGACTCACTATACCGCTCTGGGTTTTGGCACCATTTTCATGCTTACATTAGGGCCCCTTGACACACCTGCTCTGCTTTGGTGCGTGTAGCATCGCCCAGCCCTCTGCCGCTTTCGTTTCTTCCTCTGCCTTTCTCCTCACAACCTCTCTCACCATTGACCCCGAGCCTCACATTCGCGCGTGCCTGAGAAGCTCAGTCACTGGCACAGCTCCCTCTTGAAAGCGCAGCCGCTTCTCTCACCGGTGCTTCGGCCACTTAAGATTTATGAGCGTTTCTCGCCGCCGTCATCCCAGCTGATTTCCCAATCACTTGAGAAATTACAAATATTAATAATAACACGTCATTTGCAGTTTGGTCCCGAAAGTGTTTCAGGGGCTCCTTTTTATGGCTGGTATTAAAAACTGATATTTCCAGCTGGATCGCCCCATCCATCAAACATCCTGCGCGCTTTTGGGAGCGGCGAACCTGATTATATCAAGTCAAAGTATGCTTCATTCGAGGTGCACTCATAAAAGCACATACAATCTCCAATATAAAAACATTTTTTAAAAAGCATTTCAGTTAGAAGTAAGACTTGATTAACAAACAAATAGTTTAAAAACGTAAATATCGTTACAGAATGAAAATTTACAGATTAAAATTTTACAGATAAAAATGCAGACAGATTTATAATACAATAAAAAAGACAATCAGCTGCCTAGAGACCTCTGTCTGATAGACCATGCCCATCCAAGAAATTTGGCAGTAGCTATTCTAAAGGCAGTAAAGTGCTAGTGCGTATGATTCTTAAAGCTACAACACTGCTAGTGGTACCTAAATTCTTGCACATTGGTGTTAGCCAGATACGCCTGGGTTCTGCATAGGTCATGCAAGCAAATAGAAAATGGCCAATTGTTTCCTTGTGAGCTCCACAAGCTGGACAGTTGCTGATAGATGAACCTCCCCACCTGCCTGTCAGAGATCTAAGGGGAAGTGCACCTGCTCTAATTTGGAAAAGGAGCTTCCTGTCCCTCGGTGTGGTTATAGCGTCCCAGTAAAGTTCTAGGCTGGGATTTAGCTTTGCTTCTAGGAATCCTCCAGCCATAGACGCTACACTAGTACCATTCCAGTACCGAGTGGCCACCTTCTCCCAGTAGATTTCTTTTAGGACTTTTTTAGTTGGGAATGAGGCTCCCACTGGGTTTTCCCAAAGCATTCGAAGACCGAGATCACCCAGCGTTGCTCTAAGTACATTCAACCAGCCAATTTTGTGGAACACATCCGCTTTAATAATATCTAGAAACCCCTCAGCATAGTGTAAAAGCTCAGGTGTAGTCCAGAGCCTCCGCCAATATAAAATTGGACGAAGCCTGGCCAAATCTACAACAGCCTTCCTGCCCAAATCGTACCTAAGTGGCAGCAATGGAGTACTTTTAGGGAGGCCAGTGATAGCCCGGAAGAACTTATTTTCTGAAATTTGGAGTGACTGAAGCTTCTCAAAGCCCCACAGCTCAGCGCCATAAAGTGCAGAGCCGAGGGCTTTGGCCTCGTACACCTGCAGTGCTGGTTTTATTGGTTTGGTCATAGATTTTCTATGCTCTGAACCAAGAGCACCAGCCAATTGTCTGTGCCTTAATACTGCAATATCTATATGCTGGGACCATCTAAGATCATTTGATACATGAATCCCCAGATACATAAAGGCATTAACTACCTCTAAGGGCGATCATTCATGACTAGTTTTGATCTAAAACTTCGGTGGGGATTAAAAACCATGAGCTTAGTTTTAGCGACATTAACTTCTAAGCCATGCTCCCCACAGAATTGGTCAAAAATAGATAATGCACTCTGTAGACCACTCGGAGTCTTTGATAAAATCAGAGTGTCGTCTGCAAACATTAAAATCGGTATCTTAGTACCAGCTAATGAAGTAGTATCCACATTTGCAGACAACATACGAGCCACGACACCATTATTATACAAAGTGAAGAGCGTGGGAGCCATCGAACACCCTTGCCGAACTCCCCGCTCCACTGGGAAGTCTGCCATGACCATTCCCTGCCCCCCCACCCCACTGGATCTTAGCAACATTTGCTTCCTGGAGCCTCATTAACATTGTCAATAGTTCTTCTGGTAGGCCCAAGTTCTTCAATACCAACCACAGCTTGGACCTAGGGACTAGGTCGAAGGCAGCCCGCAAATCGACAAAAGCTGCATACAGGCTGTCTTTGCCCAGCAACACAGTCCTCCCCTGCAATAAAGTAAAACGGAAGACCTGGTCCACCGTACTGGTAGATTTTCGAAACCCCGCTTGGAATGGAGGCAAAGCGTTATTCTCCTCTGCCCTGTCCAGGATCCTATTGACAACCATCCTCCCAACCACCTTTTGGATGGTGTCAATTAGGCTTATGGGTCTATAGTTCCCTGGATGGGATCGATCTCCTTTCTTAAATACAGGTTTTATAACTGCACCTTGCCAAGATGTCGGTACAGTTGCACCCTGTGCAACTGCATTGGCAAGAAGAAAGATGTACTTACTCCAGCGCTCTTTATCATTAATAAAGACATCCGCCGGCACCCAGTCTAAGCCTGGGGCTCTACCACTAGTCACTGTACTAAGGGCCGTCATTACTTCGTTGCTGCTGAAAGAGTTTTCTTTATAATAAGCAGGCCTAAAGCCGGCCATCAGGTTGGCAAGCTGTGTTTCGGCATACTGGGGCTTAAAATAGTTGACCCAGTCCTCCTCAGGTACGTTGTTATTAGGATACTCCCCCCTACCCCACTTTAAGATACTCCAAAAGTGCCTAGAGTCTTTTCTATCACTAGCATCCTTTAACTCTTGCCAGTGGAGCTCGTCCCACAGTTTCTTAGCTTTAGATATACTTTCCTTATACTCTTTTCTGGCGATACGAATGGCCATCAATTGTCTCCCCCTGATCGCAGTGCCTAAAGCTAATCGGGCATTCCTGCACTGAGTGTTATACCACTTTGCCGGCTTGAGGGTTGCCCTTCTACTCCTCTTTGCAGGTTTCAAAAAATGATTCCTAATGACAGAGAAGAGGTTATCATGGATTTTGGTTACATTGCTCACTCCTGGTTCGGTTGTGTTAGCTTGCTCGATAGCCATTATGGCTTTATCCACCTCAGCGTTAATATTATCCATGGCCTGTTGGTTGGTCACAACATATGCCCATTTTAACCTACGCATATAATTTGTAGGGACAATCGAAGGGGCGCTATCCACCTCAAGATTTGGGATCACATTGTCAGATGTCCACCATTTTTGCTCTACGCACAGCGGATTGTGGTCACTTTCAATCCTCCATTTGACTTCCATGTCACAAACTAGGTTCCAGAGTTTCATGCTACACAAAACATAGTCAATTCTGCTCCTATGACGCCCATTATCGAAAGTGCTTGCCCCTGTCTTGTTGCTCATGGTCCTCCCATTTAGTGCCCTTAGACCTCTTTCGTAGCATATAGCATTTAAACAGATAACATCCTCGGACCAATGCGTAACAGGATTCAAATCTAATTTGGGGACTCCCCATTGCCTGTCCTCTTCATCCCCAGCAAAATCATCATAAATGGTTAGAGGTTCGAAGGTTCGGTTTAAATCACTAGCTATAACAATGTTGTTGTCCAGAGAGTGGGTTTCAAGGAGGGAACCCAAAGCCGCTAAAACTTCTGACCTCCCACCCTTGTTGCCCTGGCTTTGACATTGTAGATGTCAAGCCATCCCAGAGATCCCAGGTCCTTTCTTATAAGTTGGATGTCTTTGCTTCTAGTATCTACTACCTTGACAATGAGCGACAAGCTTTGCCGAACCCAAATGGTCAAGCCACCCATATGTCGCCCCTTGGGACCCTTTGATGCTGGAACAGAGTAATTCAAATATCCCTGAGCAAAAGAAGGTTCACACAGCCACGTCTCCTGGAAAATACACACATCAAAGCTTTTTACAAAATTTAGCCAATCCTGGGATTCCTGCTTGAAAAGCATCCCAGCAATATTCCATGAGACTAGCTTGCCCACACCATCCCTAAAGCTGTAAATTGTTCTTGGGGGAGTGGCTGCAGGGGGAGTAGTAACCAGCCCCAGATCTAATTCACATGAGGTACCTAGGTTCGAGTTTGCTGTAGAACTCGTCCCACTCCTCGGGCCTAGCTTTAGATTGGAGTTCGAGGGGTAGGCAGCACCCAACACTTCCCTACCATCTATCTCTGTTTCACCCATGGTTTTCTCACCGTTCAAGACCACCAAATTTCCCCCGATTCCTATCAATGGGTCTAGTGCGTGTCAATCGTTGTTATCCAACCCGGAGCAATTTCTCTTGCTTGCTCTACCCATGGTGTTAAGGGTGTGCACCAAAAGCTGGGGGCACGATTTCCTTAGCTGGATCTGTGATTGAGCCGGGCGCTAGTTCTGAACTCTAGTGCAAAGAGATTATCAGCAAGGGATGCAGATTTCAAAATTAACTCGATAGAGTCGTATTTATAATTTGGGGAACTAATCCTTTTTGCCTCCAGAATATCATCCCTAATCACTGAGCGGCAGCCTCTAACGTGGCGCAGCCAGTGGATGGCTTTATTAATTAGGGAATCTTGGTATTCACAATTACCATATCTCGCTTTTAGGAACGTTGGTCATATATATTTTATTATTTTGGGACTGAGCATTACTAACAAAGTGAAATGAAATGAATGAAACTTATATAGCGCACAACTTACCCTGGGGCATCTCAGCGCTTGCTTAGGGAACCCGTCCTGGTATTCCCCTGTGAGATAACCCTGGCAGGGTATCCACAAGGTGAAAGCCAGGCATCCCACCGCGAGGGGCCGTTGTGGAGATTAAGCAAGCTATTGCCCAGAGTCGCAGAGTGTGAACCCATGAGTCGAGAAGGCACCGGAGCGAGAATTAACGAGTCCGTGGAATTTTTGAGCCCAAGACCCGCCGAGGCGGGGAATTGAACCCTGGTCCCGGGACGAACTCAAGCTTCAGGTCTGCCGCCTCTAACCCCTGAGCCACACTTCTCCACTGAGTTGGTCCCTTTCTTCCCTGGGGCATTGGCCTCAGCAACTTTCACACTCTCAGCTACCCTGGGTACTATTTTTTGCCCTCCTGCTACACTAGCAAACTTCTGTCGTGACTCGGATCCACTCCCGCTACTCTAGAGTTTTGTAATGTTGGCCCTTCTTTTGTACCTTTCAAGGGTAAACGGTCAATACTGGAAACAGTGGCATGCGCCATGGATAAGTCACTATGCTTGTCTCTAGTCTGGGTTTGGTGTACCTTGCTTACTGCACTTGATTTTATGGGGAAGAAATTTTGTGCTATTGATGTGACATTAGGCAGGGTGTTTTTTACTCCCTCAGGCTTACCATTAACTAGAGTAGTAAGATTTATAATTAATGACTTTAATTTCATCCCGCAAAAGGATGACAAGGTTGGTTAGGGTATTAACTTCTACAGACACTGCTTTATCCCTACTGGTGCTGATATTGGGCACATCGTCCAGATTGGCTACCTGTTGTATCACAGGGGCTGGACACATCCCTGCAGCTCCGGCTCCTAGAGAAGTTTGTGGGGCAGGGGGCTCGTTGTGGATGTCAGCCAAAACTGCAAACCTGTTACCAAGAGGTACCTGGGGGGCAAAGGGAGATGACAGGTTCTCACTCGCAGCATTAAGGGGGATATCCAAACCTGCATTACAGAGAGCCTCGTTAGATGTAATTGAACAACCCCCATCATAATTATTAGGACCATCTTTAGATTTTCTTTTTGCCCAAAACATTTCTGGAATTGTTGGGGGTTCAGTAGCATCGTTTGCTGATCTTAAAATAGCACCCCCCTTGTCACTCATGGCATCGCTGCCAATATAGCCTTGTCAGCCACAAGGATCTCCCTACATTCATCCACAAGATTGTTGATACGATCAATTACGCAATTTGCAGCCGCATGGCTATACCCCTTGGTTGGTTTCCTTCCTTTACGATGTTTCGGGGGGTTGCCTGCCCCGTTCCCCCCTCCATAGATTTACGTTTCCCCATGAGACCTATAGACACTAAATACAGTACTCCTAGAAGCATGGCCCAGACCTTTAGCAGGAACACCCTCAGTCCTCAATTTTGTTACAAGTACTTCTTACGGTTTTAAACCAATGGTAGTTGTAGCGGATGTTAAGGACAGGGCCCAGCCCTGCCTCCTCCTGCCCCGGACGGCCACCAACGGCCCGCCCTTGGCCCGGGCTTAGTCCCGGTGCGACCTGCGCACGATCCCGCGTCGCGGGGGTGTCAGGTGATTAAATGCGCCTCCGGGCGGAAGTTGTGTGCTGGTTCTGCTGTGAATTCTGGGGGCTGTAGCCCCCCACCTCTACTCGGCAGCCGCGGGATGGAATCAGCGGCGGCGGGAGGGGGGAGCTGCAAAACCCGGTTTCAAGTGCCCAGTCCGGTTGGATAGCAAGAGGGAGAACTAGCGTGGTAAGTGGTGCTCACAATGCTGCTCACAGGGAAAGTCGCCCGCTCTGCCGAGGGTGTCAGGTGATTAAATGCGCCTCCGGGCGGAAGTTGTGTGCTGGTTCCGCTGTGAAATCTGGGGGCTGTAGTCCCCCACCTCCACTCGGCGGCCGTGGGATGGAATCAGCGGCGGCGGAAGGGGGGAGCTGCTAACCCGGTTTCAAATGCCCAGTCCGGTTGGATAGCAAGAGGGAGAACGAGCGTGGTAAGTGGTGCTCACAATGCTGCTCACAGGGAAAGTCGCCCCCCTGATTATATATGAATGCGGCGTCCTGGGATAAAGAAGGGCCAGAGGCGGAGACATGCCTTCGCGCTTCTCCAGTTCCCTGCAGTTTGCCCGCTCTCCCCTCCGCCGCTCGCTACAAGCCCGCTTCAATTTCTCAAAACCTACTAAACTGATTTACACCAAATAAGCAATAGGCACTCCCTTGAACCAACATCGACCTCCCTGCCAAATTTGGTGTAGGTCCATTCAGCAGTTTGTGCTGTAGAGGTGACTAAAGGTTTGAATAATAATATTACAAACGCAACCTTATTTTGCGCCACAGATTCTTGGTCCCCACTGCCCGGATCAGCCCCAAACTTTCCCAAACAATGCCCAAGTTATAACCAGGTCAAACAAGCATTTGCATTGCAATAGGTCTCGCCTTAATAAAGTTTGAGCTATTGGCATTGCTAAATAATGCAACACCAATAGCTAAAACTTTAATAATGCGAGATCTATTGCATTGCAAATGCTTGTTATAACCAGAGACCTGGGCTGCAGCAGGGAAATACACCAGTAACCGATTGCTGCAGAAATGAACTCATAACTTATACAAGGGAAAGGCGCTTAGAAAACAAGAGAGGACTGTGAGCGATGCCCTTGAGAATGAGGGACCTGAAGACCTTTGAAATGAGAGAGAAAAGCAAAAAATATATAAAAACGGAAAGGATGTGACTGAGACGGAAGACATCAGAGGGGTAAATGGGTGAGTTACCAGAGAAGCAAGAGGTCTGAATCTCAGAGAAGGTCTGAGGAATTTGGTTGTGGGTGAGTAAGGGTCTGGAGAATGATAGCGGGCTCTTATGTTCTGGGAACCATGATGAGGGAGTGAGTGATATGGACTGTGCTACCAGACTGGAGTTAAAGAAGTCCTGTCCATTGAAAGCAGGGAATGTTCAGATCTTCAGAATGAAGGAATGTGAGGGAGGGAGGGAGAGCCTGGCAGACTAGAACGTAGGAAAGATACAGAAGGCTGTGAGTCCAGAGTAGGTGAAAAGCGAGTCAGGATGTGGAAGAGCAAGAAAGGGGGAATGAGAGGGAAATAAGCATGCGAGGGTCTGCAGAAACAAGAAAAGGGTGAGGTGACAAGGCAAAGATGTGGGAGGAAATGGGTTGGGGCTTTTCTATAAGAGATAAGGGAAACTGGGTGTGTGCCTGGGAGAATATAATGGGAAATAAGTGCCGGCTTGGGTCACAGAAGCAGTAAAATGAAGATCTGGGGAGCAGGAAATTGGGTAAAGGGGGCGCATTATGACAAATGAGCGTGTGGGAAGGTGGGGGTTATAATTTAGAAAGGGAGTGTGAGTGAGGGAAGATTGACCAGAGGAAGAGATTTGACTGATAGAGGGGATTTAGATAAATGGACAAAATACAAATTGCCATTCTAGTTCACGCCATTTGGCACCCTACATAGCACTCAGAAGACCAGAAGCATGTTAGTGTACTGCTTCAAAAGAACAATGATGATGGTATTGAATAAGAGTCTGAGCAAGGTAAGTGATGACCTGGGAAATGTGATAGGGAGAGGGCCACCTTGTGACATGTGATGGATGAAGGATGATGGATGATGGATTTAACCCAGATCTCTTGACTGGGGTGAAGGTTTTGATTTGTTCTGCATCCCGTCCATCAATTGTGTGTCTTTCACCTCATGACATATTACACTTGGTGAAGGCCTTCAGAAAGGGAAGTGGATAGGGATGAGAGAGGAGCCAATGAATGATCTATGAGAATTAGGAAGAGTGGGGGATAAAACAACAAAGGGTCTCAGGGGAGTGAGTGAGTGAAGGCCTGTGATTGTGAGAATTAAAAAGTGTGTGACAGCTGGTGAACAAGTGACGGAAGGAAAATCAGTGCGGTACTGGGGAGCAAAATAGACAGAAATCTGCACTAAGACAGGGAAATCTGTGCAAAGACATATGGGTGTAACAAGAGTGAGATAAGAAAGCCATGGTCTACACAGGGTCACCGTAAGGATTTTCAGAGCCTTGGCAAACACATATTTGGGGTTCTCTGCCAGAACAACTAGAGACTTTAATATCAGTTTCAGTTTATTCAAGAACTCCAGGTGCCGTTGTACATTATACTTTCGGAAACAGGGCACACAAATCTACCTGGCATCCGTAAGCTAAATTGTGAGAAAAAGAAAGTTTGAACAGCTATTGTCAAAGCCATTTTTAATGTGCTTAGATATCGATTTTTCTGTCTTGAAATAAAAATATTTTAAGTGTAATTCAATATCAAACCTGCCCTGTTAGGAAAGAGGTGAGGGTGGATATTAAGCTCCATAGGACACACTATTAAAATGAAACATACACACATACTGCGTTAAATTTTAGATTTAATTGCAGGATATTCGTAAGAAAAAATAAATCATCCTTCACAACTGGCATTCTTGCTTCAATATGAAAAATCAAAATACTGCTTCATGGTTTTTCTACATTCCATCTGGAGAAAGTGGATACATTTCTCCTAAATTCTCTTCATCTGCCTCCTCACGGATGACATCCTTCTATGTGTACACTTCTCGTTCCCTGTCTGGACAGTGACCTCTGACTCTACATTGGAGAAAAGTGGGAGGGGCGGCTGACCTGCAGATAGAGCAAGGAAGTAAAGAGTGGAGAGGTAGACAGGGGGTTGAGATAGAGGCAGAGCGAAGTGAGGTGAAAGAGATACAAACAGAGAGATGGGCCGAAGTGAGATGAGTTTGAGAGTGAACCGAGCCGAGGTGAGGTGAGGTAGATGGGGGAGAGATCCAGGGAGCTGCAATGGACACTGCAGAGGTTGAACTGGAGAGAACTGCTACAGGGGTAGAGGGAAGCCCAGAGAGTGGTAAAGAGATAGATGGGAACACGAGAGACTGATAAAGATTAAAGATGCAAAAGACAGGTAGAAAGAGGTGTCACTGAGAAGTGTATTGTGAGTGGTGAGGTTGAGTGGTGTTAAGCAGTGATAGTTTGTAGGAGAGGTGCTTAGAGATGTAAAGGGTAAACAAGTGGTAAAGAGGAGCGAGGTAGAAAAGATGAGGTGAAATAAGGAGAGAGGTGGGATAGAAAGATATGTGAGTGAGACCGAGAGAGACAGGCAGGAGGTGGTAGACAGGTGGCACAGAGATAGAGAGAAAGGGAAACAGAGATGCGAGGTAAGGAGATGAGCGTGAATTTCGAGATTGGTGAGGTAGAGAGAAAAGATACTTCAAGACAGATTGGGTGGTAGGGGAGTGACTAAAGATCGTGGGAAGTGGGAACGTCTGCACGAGTGCACTAATGGGGCGAGGAAAATCCTAGGAATAGAGGAATTAGTGAGAGAGGTGAGGCACGAGAGATTAGGAATTGTTAAAGAAGCAGAGTAGGGATTAAAACGTGGATACAAATGATGTACAGCATCGAATCTGAGTGATGTCATGGTATTGGAGAAAGCTAAAGAACGGAGGGATTGGAAACATAAGGAGAGGGAAGGAGCGAGGATCTGGGAGAAGAGGGCCCGTTTTATTAAGAATAAATAATTCTGTAAATAAAAGCTGACCTGTATTTGACGATGTATCTGCCACTGTGCTTCAATTTACAAGCGGCCCATGCAGCCGGTGTCTGTCCACGAGAGGCCCTTACAGGCAGGAGTTCTTGGTGCGCAAGCAGTGTATTGTGCACACAACGCTTTCTAATCAGCCAGAGGTTGAGCTTGCAGTAGCTCTTGCGGCTTGTGTGTTTCTGGGCAGCCTCAGACGATGAAAGTGCGCGCTACGCCTTGCGCCTGTGCCTGCTCACAGAAATTCTTCTCAGACGCTCTCAATCAACTAAATTCCCTCACGTTTGAGCTGTGCGAGGAGAGTCAAGTAAGCACGGCCAAACCAGCACTTTTTTTGTGTATTTTGTTCCTGCCTGCTTCTGCTCAAGAACAGCTTTTATAACCCCAGGTACATGAGCTCATGTTCCCCCATGCCCCACCATGTGTCGACTGCAGCCCAGCCCGATTGTGCCGGACTCAGTGACTGACTGAGGCTGGAGAGGGGGAAGGAGACAGCTCCGCTGTCTCTCACACCCCAGGTGTGCTCCCCGGGTTCTTCCCTTATTTGGAAACCTCAGATATCTGAGCTTTTCTGCCAAAATGTGAGCTCACATCACAAGGGCTGGTCGGCCTCTTCAGGCGAGGGAGGGCGCACCCTCCCCGCTTGAGATGCATTCCATGCTTGGCAAAAACAACAACCTTCACTCTTCACCCCAAAAAAACAAGCAGCACTGAAAGCAATCGCTTTTGCGATCGCTATTGTAAAAAAAAAAAACACACCACGACTGGTACGCCCGTACCACTGCGAAGCATATGTTTTCAATTATCGCGCTCGTGTCTGGGCACGATAATTGAAAACATATGTCCTATGGTGCATGTAACAGACACCAATCGGCCATGGGCAGAGCTACGCGACCGCCTATGGCCTATTGCATGTTCTGTTAAAAAACAACACTCACTACAAGCCCAATCAAAATGGACCATAGGAAATGAATAAGCACAAGCGGGTGCATTTCCTAGGTCCATTTTGAAAACCCGGACAAAAGGTCTCTCACTGCGCGAACACTGCTGCGCAATGTATCGCTAGGCGCGAAAACCTAAAAATGCTTTTCCTATGGAAACTGGTTGCTAACTATAACTACTTACTGATGGCCGCCAGTAGATAATACATATATATAAAGACTTTATACATACCTACAAAATACTTAAATTTCCGTTATACATTCATGCATAGTAAATGTATATGCGTGGTAACATTTTTTGTGGTAAAGACATGCATTGCAAAGACTAATCCGTGGTTAAGACAGCGTTGTTAAGGCATGCATTGTAATGGCATGAGTGGTTCCATCAGACATCCCAACAGCACTTGATACACTACTAACTTCTTTTTAGGAAACTCCCACCCTTTCAAATTTTCTGGCAAATTAGGTACAGCTTGCTAGGTGTGCAGTATTTCTCAGCTGACTAGCTGCTCCCCCCTGTAGAGCTGAGGGTAGTGCTTAAGGATGCTCTTCTCTGTGACTTCAAACTCTTCTTTTGGGGGCAGCTTGCTTTGTGCAGCAACCATTTTGAGAGATCTGAAGACAATTCTAACAACAGGACGGAGGTGAATGCGCTTAAGGTGGAAGGATGGCTCAAGAATGTCTTTTTCTGCATCTCTGCTGTGTAACTTACTGTTTGTTGCAGTTAGTAGAGAGCTTCATGAACGCTGCAAAGTTCTTCACAAAGGTGGCATAGAAACGGAAGGAAGAGAGAAAGAGGCATAATGCCTTTGGTCATGGGTGGTGCCCTAGTAGTACAATACATCACTTTATATTGAAATAAAGCAATGGTGATTAAGTATAAAAGTGTAAACATAAGGCATGATGGGGTACATTTATGTGTGTTAGGTGTAAATGTTTGCAAATCGCAAGTGGGGAGTCAAGATTAGAAGAAAGACAATAAGTGTGTTAGAATGACCTAGAAAGATGCCACATGTGCAAGGCTAAATCCGTGATGTGTGTACAGATATATTGTGCATTCCAAAGGGTAAATTTAGTTGTTTGATAAAGGTGGTGGAGTATGGTATGTTTGGGTGTTGGCTTAGTCCATTTTCCATTATTGACTTGGCACTGTCCAAGGACTATGATGCAGCAACCAAACTGCAGCTCAAGTAAATTGAAAGATCACCTGTTGAACACATATTTTGTAGAGTCTGACCTCTGGGCTGAGGCCCATCCCTGGAAGTAGGATGAGACTAAAGTGCATGCTAGGGTCTAGGTGTAAGCCCTGTTGGAAGAGGATGTTATTCAATACACCCCAGGCTACAATAATCTTGTATATATCTCAAGGGGGATACCGGTGCCCGCTTGCCCCGTATAAGCAAGTCATCTGAGTCGCGATGTGAGGAATACAGAAATGTGCTCCATAATGGTACGTGTTCATGTGTCTGCTCTGTTGTACCCTTGTAGCAGATGAGTGTTTGGACATTATAGAAGGGGTATATCCAAGAAGGAGATACCAAGCGTACCTAGAAGCTGCATGTGACCATAATCACTGGCAACCCTATGAAATAAAAATAGCAGACTGCAAAAGATTAATCTGTTGTGTGTGCACCCAGCAAAGGCCGTGCACACATCGGTAAAGCAGCACCAGCCACTTCAGACAGCTTGCAGCGATGGAGCCCCAGCAATGGCTTGTGCAAAACGTTTGCTGGGTCTGATTGAGTTCCTTTCCTAAAAGTAGCAAAATCTAATAAGGGGAACCAGAGATGTGAACTTTTAAAGGTTTTAAATGAAAGTAGCACCAAAATGTGTTAAGTGCCAACCGCGATCATCTGGTTGCACCTGACCAGGAATTAAAACCAATTGTATTTAGGATTGACTTCCACAAGTAGGCCCAGGTACCACAGATAGTTCATCCTTTAATTAATAAATGAGAAAAAACATTCTGTGTCAACTGGATTGCATGTCTGTATGTGTGCTCACAGTTGCTTATAGTAGCTGAGTGGCACCCTATTGTGTGTTTGTGTGCCTTGCATGGCTATTTTATTGAAGGATATTTGTTCTTCCCTCGAGCTATGCATGTCTTTTTACTCGGTACACAAAGGCTTCTGCCGTGTAGGTCGTCCAGTGTGAAAGATTTGCATTTTGGAAGCTGATTTGAGATATGAGGTGCGCACTAAATATTATTTCAGCATTTCTATTTATGGAGTATTTTTATGTCAAAGTCTGCATCAACTTGGAATTATTTGCTATCTCTCCTTATTTATTTTAAATGATCTCTCCATGTTTCACTGATCTTTGGGTGCATTCTTAGACGTGGAAATCAGTTCTTGGTTCTTGTGTGCATTTCCAAAGTGAAGAGTATGCGTTTTAAAGGAACTCTTGCTTAATGAGTTTTCCCAACCATTTTTTCTTCGTTACCTTTTGCTATTCTCTTAGGGGCATATTATCAAGGGGGGCGACAGGCAATTTTAGCTGCTTTAGGGGCCGTTTTCAGCGGCTAAGCAGCGAAAATTCTGTCGCCCTATTAGCAAGCTGTTGCTAACAGCAGTTAGCGACAGCTTGTAGGCGATAGCGAGCGGTTTGGGGCCCGCTTTGCATGTCAGCGATATTTATCGCTAATGACATGCAAAGTGGGCGTACCCAACCTGTTAGTGACTGAAAGCAGTCGCTAACATTGCTATCGCCTATTAGCAAGGCAGGCGTAGCAATGGAAATATTCGCGCTAAGCGCGAATATCTCCAAATACTAACACCTGCCCAGACCAGTTCTTAGCCATGTTATCCAATGGGAGGTGGATAACATGGCTAAGAGCATTTTGTCGCTAATGCGTGAATTACGCTGTATTCTCAGCGATATTCACGCATTTCGCCGCTATCGCCGGGTATTTTAGCACTTTTGAGATAAACGTTGCTAATAGCACGTTATCTCAGCGATAAAATCCAGCGATGCTTGGCGATAAAAAAATTGGCGCTAAGCCTATTTAGCGATAATTTTCGCTAGTTGTTGGTAATATGCCCCCTAGTTAATTCTGTGTACTGACTGACATAAATTACATGGAGTAAGAACGATAAGTCCACAGGGATTCTTTTTTTTCATCTCTGCATGATTGTCGGTTTAAATATATTTACATTTGACAAGCTGGACTCATACGAAACATTATTTTTACTCTTGCAAAACAGCACTGAACGCTGTAAAAAGAAATTTAGCAAAAAATATTACAGTGATGAACTGGACCTAAGTGCAAAGCAAGACCTACCAGACATTATACTACTGCAGGCCAACATTCAGCTTTGAGGAGCTTTGGAAATTACTTGGCAATGTGGAAGTCCCACTTGTGTTTGGTCCAAGATGCTTCACATCCAACTCAGCTCCTCCCAGATTGATGTTGGACCAGGTCCAAGTTCTCCCAATCCTTGCTGAATAAAACCCTGCAGATTCCCAAGTGCATGGAGCACAAAGCTGCCTTTGAAGAGTTCATTAAGGGTGTGCCATATCTATTACAATGCACAGTTAATTACTTGTTCTGTTCATCATTGTGTGGCACCCGCAAGAAAACGGAAACAGCAGATGGCGGGGTATAGTATGGCCTGCATTGAGGAAACCACCTTATCCTTTTGACACCCTAAGAGGTGAGATAATGCAGTGGTTATGTGAGAGCGTCTCACAAGTTACCACCATCAAAAAAATCAATTAAAAATCAATTGAGATTAAGTTTCGCAAAACAGGGATTTTTGGTTCTGCAGTACAGGGAGTACCATGTTTTTTCTTTTATAGCTCCCATATTTCAAGGTTGTGTAGAGTCTGGCACTCAAAAGCCTACATTCATCGAAATAATTGTAGTAATGTTTATTGGGCCAGCCAAGACGAAACATATAATGAGCAAGCCTGCAATTTTAATTTACAGCTTTTTATTTTAGTTTTATCACTCTACTTTAGGTCTGCACTTTATTTATTTATATATAGCGAGAACTTGGCCCAAGGGCATTAGGGCGCTTTACTTGAGCACCAAATGGCATCACATAAGGCCGGAGTCAAATGTTTTCTTTAGTTTTTGCTTCTTTTAGACAGGGAGATTAAGTTATTTGCCCAGAATCACAGGATGTTGAGCTGATGCTGGGACTTGAACCTTGGTTCCAAGGTTGGCAGCGCTGTTGGTTAGGCCACATCTCATTCCTTAAATTGGCACCTTAGGTGACTTCCTCTTCTGCCTACGCATACTGGGTGTCTCTGCCAAAGGAATTTAAACAGCTGCCTTCGGTGTTTTATGATACATGCCTTTGGGGAGTCTTTTGAGCTCTGCCAACACTCATTTGTTCACCTCAAGTGACTTTGCTGTGGCGAACCTGGGCTTCTTTTAGCAATTTAATGAGAGTTTGAACTATTTCGTCTGAGGAACTGAGGGGCATATTAATCATTGTGTCGCGTTGCCCTGGCAAAGTAACAACAAAGTCAGATTTATCAAGCCATGGTTTGATAGCGAGGTGTGGCATTTATACAATACTTGCATATGCAAAGGTTATCTGAGGTGGCCTTCTAGGCTCTAGAAAATATTTTGGAAAAAGAAATTGGAAAGGGCATGTAGTAAATGGCCCTTGGCATTCCTCCGGGAGAAAACGGTCTTATAACAATGTAGAACAACCAGGACTCGCCTTCATTCTCGGTGCAGTCTTCATCTACCTACAGACTTCAGTCTGCACATGACCTGATGTCAACAGAGCCCCTAGAGATCCCTGATCACTAAGCCAGGAAAGGATTCTCTTCAATGGCCCAGCTGCAATCCAATGTCACTAATTTCACTCAATAATGCCGACATGAATATTCCAGCCAACGTTCTGGTACCAAGGTTATTCTAGCCCACAACCCACATCGTACTAATAATAATAATAATGAAAATAATAATAAACTTCAAGAAGCATCCCGGCACTCAGCTAGAATCCTAACCACGTGGTAGAGAATAAAAAATGTATTGGAAAAGAAAATTTTTTAATTTCTTCCTAAACTCGGATAACGTCTGAGCCTTCCTCAGAGCTAAAGGGAGGCTATTCCACAGCTTTGAAGCAAGGAAAACAAAATATCTGCCTCCCAGTCTTGCTTTATATATTCTTGGATCTTGTAAAAGCAGAAAGCAGATGGCTATTAGATCTGAGCGATCTAGCTTGATAATAGGGCTTAAGTCTATTCCTTATATAAATCAAGCCAGTTTGAGAAAAAGCTCTGTAAGCAAGGATAAAAGTTTTATATGCAATACTGGAAGCCAATGCAGTTGTTTCAAAGAAGAAGACACTGGTTTCTGAAAATGACTCCTCAAAGTCACTCTTGCAGCAGCATTTTGAATGATCTGAAGTCTATTAATGAAATATACTGGAAGTTCCAAATACAGGATGTTGGCATAGTCCAACCTAGATGTGGCTACAGAGTGAAAAATAATCTTCCAGGTATTATCCAGAACTAATTAAAACATTTTTATTTTTAGAGATTTAAGCTGTGTAAAACAGACCAATGATAGGTTTTGAATTTGTGGTGCAAATGATGGATTAGTATACAATGTAATACCTACATTTCTTGTGAGCCTGGAAGGTGTTGGAGCGGGCCATCATTTTTCCCAAAAATACAATTTCCATCTTATCTGAATTTACTTTAAGACAATTCAGGGCCCTCCACTTTGATACATCCCTTAGGCACTGTTTAAAACTTGATAATGCGTCACAACTATCCTTCAGAAAAGATAGAAGCAGTTGGATATCATCAGCACAAGAAATCACTTTCAAATCCCAGGTTTCAATCAAATTGGCCAAATGTTTCAGATAGATGTTAAATAAAGTGGGGCTTAATGCGGAACCCTGAGGGACCCCACCATGGAGGAGTGGTTTAACAGCAGACATAAAAGTGGGCAGGTAAACTGCCAGCGCAGGCAAAAGCCTGCTCTTGAAAGCCAATCTTGCATAATCTATCCAGCTGAACTGGGTGAGAAACCGAATCAAATGGTGCCAATAAGTCCGGTAAACCCACCATAGATGAGGGTACCCTGATCCAAATTGCTCTAGATGAATTAGGAAATTTCAAGTAGAGTGGATTCAGTAGTGTAACCATGACAAAATCCTGATGAAGAGTCGTGTAAGAGAATATTAGCTTCTAAAAATTAGGACAATTGTTGATTAATATTTTTTTCTAAAATCTTAGAGATAACTGGCAAAAAGGAAATAGGCCTAAAATTACTCAAAATAGAAGGGTTGGCCTTAGATGTATTCAATAAAGGTAGCAGGAGAGCTTGTTTCCAGCTCTTTGGTACTGTGAACGCTTTTAAAGAATTGTTCAAAATATTACTTAAAACAAGAATAATAAATGACAATCCTAAATTCAGTATACAAGGAACAAAAGATGGGGAACCAGATTTGCATACACTTAACTTCTTCATTACTTGATCTGGAAAACTACCATTAAAAAACGAATCAAAGGCCTTTTCGGCATCGAGGAGGATCATGACCATCCGTCCCGCCCGTGACAGCATGGACATCGAACAGTGAGATGGCACGTCTAATATGATCTGTGGTCCCCCAACCCGGAATAAATCCATGCTGCCACGGGGAAACCAGATCACCAATGACCCTCCCCAGCCTCTTGGCCAAGACTTTTGCGTATAATTTGGTGTCCGAATTTATGAGGGATATTGGGCGGTAAGAGCCAGGGGCCTTATTTATGAAGGCCTTGCGCCACCGGTGCGTCACTTTTAAAATGGGAAAAAGTGACGCACCGGTGGCGCAAGGCCTTCATAAATAAGGCCCCAGGTTTCTCTTTCGGTTTACCCTTCTTATGAATTACATTGATATTGGTCTCATCCCATGAATGTGGAACCTGGCCAGAGAATATAATGCCATTAAAGAGGTCCAGCAAAATGGGAGCAATTTCCTTCTGCAGGGTTTTATACACTTCGAGGGGAATTTTGTCCGGTCCTGAGACCTTCCCTGGCGCTAGCTCCTGGAGTGCCTCTATTAGTTCCTTGGCATTTATATCTATATCAAGCTGTTGTATTTCCGTAGCTACCAACTGAGGGCCATTATTCCTAAATTCGGGGTCCGGATAACCAGATTGTGACTCTTCAGTATATAATTTCTGATAGAAGTTTCTAAAAACTCTTAAAATGTCTTCTGGCTCTGTATAGTTCTGACCGCCCTCTTCAATATCAGTAATTATATTACTATTGAAGCCCTGCCTTATTTTCAGCGCTAGAATTGTCCCTTCCTGTTCCCCTGTCTCATAGAGTCTACCCCTGTAAGTCTGGTAATCATCTGCCGCTTTTTGTGCTATTGCCTTAAATAACTCCGCTTTTATAGCCATAATCTTCTGCCAGCTCTCAGATGCATCATTTCCTTTAATAATATCTTCAATATGGCGTTCTTCACTCTCCACTAGCTGAGCAATTAACCTCTCATTATCCTGGCGCTCTTTTTTCTTACGGTTTGCAGCGAAACTTAAAGTTTCCCCTCTGAGAGCAGCTTTAAATGCATCCCAGACGCTATTTCTGCAGGCACTATACCTATTAATATCGAAAAATTCTAATGTCCATTTTCTCAGATGCTCGACAAATATTGGGTTAGTTAGGAGCCTTTTCTCAAAGGACCAATTAGAATGAATCCTAGAGGAAGTACCTGTATCATAGTGTAAGATAAGTGGATGGTGATCAGATAAAAGTTTAGGTAATTTTTTAATTGTAACCTTATTTACTCCGTTGATGTCATAAAAAAATAATCCAGTTTAGTGTATTTTTTATGCGTACAGGAAAAGTAGGTATAGCCCTCTTTATACGGCTCCTTATTGCCCCAAACATCCACCAGCCCATGTGATTTCACCAGCGAGCTTAAAGCCCGATATACCTTAGGTTTGCGGCCAGCATAAGTCGTTTTATTCATTAGCTCGGCAGAGATATTCAGGTCTCCGCATAAAATATTGGTGCTAGCCAGTTTGCTAACTCTATCACATTAAGGACATCTGGATCGTCCAAATTTGAGCCATAGATTGTACAGACTGTACCTCCCGATTCCAATTCCACCAGAGCCCATCTCCCTAACTTATCTGACATCTGGCGTCTAGCTTTCACTCCATTGGATTTAGCCAATATTGGTACACCTCTGATCATTGAAGTTTGCGTAAAACAGGTCAGGAGATCATACCCCCTAAGTCTGAGTAGGCGTTTTTTGGACCAGGGAAGATGGGTCTCTTGGAGGCATATTACATCCATTTGATTTGACCTAACAAAAACCCCAGATTTTGCATCTTCCTCCAGTCATTCAAACCCCCTATATTCATTGTGCAGATTTTAAGCATCTTTCAGTTTTAATTCATTTCCTGCTATTTTACCAGTATAAATCATAATTATCTCCAATTCATATACATAGACAAAGATTTCTCTGTTTAACTGACATACCAGGAATTTTTCATTTCCCCCCTTTTTTAGGACTCCCCACCTTCCCCCACAAACCCCCCTCCCCTCTCAGCCCCCCAATCCCTCCCTCCCCCGCCCCACAACCCCTACTCTGCTGAGGCGCTCAGACCTTGGTCTGGGCATGTGATGCGCACCCCAGCAGCAAGCTAAAAGCACATAAGTTCCTTCTCCTTTTTTTTACGAGCCCTTAAATCCAGATCTGACCAATACTTCATAGTATACAAATCAGCCACCACCTGTGCCCACCCACTCATCCACCTCTACCCCCCGACCCCGTGTTCCGCCAATAATTACAGCCATTCAACTGTAACCGAACCTACTCTAAGAAGGAAAAAGAGAAAAAAGAGACAAAAGCCCGCCAGATCCCCATTGAGACCCTCCCTGAGATACAGGATATTTTCAACATGAGTCTTTCAGCTATACCATTCCTATTTATTTACAGTCTCTAAAAAGTCCCTTGCTTTAATCTCAGAAGAGAAATAATGTGGTTGTCGATTATGAAGTACTTTAAGTTGAGCCGGATTAATAAGATAAACTTGAATATTTTTCTCATGAAAGGGTTTTATTAATTGCCCCAGTCTCCAGCGTCTCTCCACTGTTGAGTGGCAGAAGTCAGGGCGAACAAAAAACGAAAATCCTTCGACTGATCTCCTTCCCTCTGGCCTTGCTTTCTCTGAGATGGATTGTCTTAGGAGAAAATGACCTAAAAAGATTAGAATCGCCCTGGGTTTATCACCTTCTTTTGCTTGTGCTCACAATTTAAACGGGGTTCGATGGACCCGTTGGATCTCAGTTGCCCAGTTCCACTCGCTCAGTTCAGGGAAGGCAGATTTGAAGAGTTTGACTATGAATGATCTTATATCTTGCCTTCGATCCCCTCTAGCACACCTAGGACTCTGAGGTTATTCCTCCTCATCCGATTCTCGGATTCTTCCAGCTTCCACTGGATGACATTAATTTGCGAAGTGTGCGATTCGGACTGGGACAAAGCATTAGAGGCTTCTGCTTCAGTAGTAATTATTCTCTCCTCTAGGTTTGTCACTCTTTCTCTTGTGTCAGTGCAAGCTTTGGAGCGTTTTCTTACTGTCCCTTGAATCTTCCTCATCGTAGCCTGGACTTTCCTACTATCCTGGCACGTTTCCTCCCTATGGGATAGGATAGCCTAGTGTATTAATTCAAGTGTCAGTGAGGCACCGCTGGTTTGTGGCTGCAGTTCATCCGAGCCTTTAGCTAACAGAGGGGTATTCGATGAGTAGTCCCACTTCATGTCTCTCTTTCTAGATCCCTGGCCAGCAGCAAAGTTATATTTTCTAGCCGTCATGGGGGTCCATTTCAATTTCTTCTTCTATGTCAGAGTCTAAATTGCTCGAACCTGGGGAGGAACTTTGTTCTGACCATTCCCCTGCATCCGAAATTGAAAAGAAGCAATCACTTGGCTCCTTGTCTCCCTCAACTGTTTCTTTATCGTTGAGCATCAAATCCGCAGCCTTACCATTTATTTATTTCTCAACAGCCATCGGGTGGATATCCCCATTTTCTACAGTTTTAACAGTTTCATTACACATCGACTTTTCTTTCCTAGCACTTTCTTCCATGATCTGGGCTCCAGGTTCAGTAGCCAGTAAAGGAACTGCTGTATAACCGACTTAGCCAGATTTATCCTCTAAATTGACCCTGGCATTGACCTTATGCGTCCCATCCCTATCTGGAGACCGTTCTCCTTCACCTGGGGCTATTGGTGATGTTTCAGCTGGAGCCCCTGGGGAAACAAACACATTCAAGCTCACCTGCATAGCTTCGTTTTCTTTTGGCGACTACTTCTCCATCTGTGTCTGTGCTTGCGGTTCTCTCCCGCATGTAAGCATCTCCGCTACAGATGCGGAGGACGTACGGTTCTTCAATGAAGTCCCGCTCTTTGCTTGTCTCGCCATACCAGGTGAGGAATTTTAACCTGCTCCAGCCGCCGCCGCCCGTTCCCGCTGTTCCTGGGCCGAGAGCGCTGAAGCTGTCCGTGCTGCCCCTCGAGCTTTCTGGACTTTCTGGACTATAGCTACACCCTTTGCCTCCGTGGGTTTCGTGGTAATCCTCGGAGCCGCGTTTTTTGCGGCCGCGTTCTTCGGCGCCATTCTCTCAGCAGGACAGCCGCTTTTAGTGGCCGGACGAGTCAGCTGCTGCAGGTAGCGGAGAACCGCCTTCTCAATACAGCGTCGTCCGAGGCTTCACCGGCACACCGCGCTGCATAGACTCCGTGACCACAGCATGGAATACGCAGAAGGGGCAAGAATCTTTTTTGCACTTAAATTTGCACAAAGGTGATTTGTGATGGCTGTAACTAGATTAAGGAGCTCTTTCCATAAGACTGCCTAACTCGTAGCTTGCTGCTGTCGCTAACGACCTCTACGTGGTCGCCATCTTGCCTCCTTGCCCTCTCATGATATTGGCCTTTGATCGTGTTGCGTGGAATTATTTGTGGGGGATATTGGGCCGAAGGGGTTTTGGTCCCAAAATTACAAGAGCAATTAGGGCAATGTATTCTCAGCCAAAAGCTAGGATTCAATTATTGGGAGGCTCTTCAGAACCTTTCTGCATCTCAAGAGGGACACGGCTGGGGTGTCCCTGTTCACCCATTCTTTTTGCGTTGCACATTGACCCGCTGGTACGATATATATTGGATTGTGCAGGAATCTAACCGGTGATCTGTAGTGGCTACGAAACAAAGCTGCTAGCCTACTCAGATGATCTGGCTATTATCACGCCAGAACCAGAGGATGCCATGGCAGTGATGAGTGGTATTGCAAAGGAGTTTGGACGGGGTTCAGCGTATCTTCTTAATGAAAGCAAAACGCTGATAATCTGCACAAATAATATCCCCAAAGTAGATCAAAGATACCAGGAGTCAGCAGTCTATTTAGGAATAAGGGTTAGCTCTGTGAGTACGGATACCGTAAAAATTCATTTTAATCCATTGGTAAAAACAATACATACAGAGCTCCAGAGAATTGATGCTCTCCATCTTTCTATTATTGGGAGAGTAAACGTTCTCAAAATGACTATGCTTCCTAAAGTACTCTATCTTCTACGCTCAATTCCCTATTTGATCGATGATGTTATGTTAAAAACAATTGAGTCAGTATTTATAAACTTTGTTTGGCAATATGGTAAAATTAGATGTTCGGGACATTTTTGTCACTTCCCCAGTCAAGGGGTGGGTTGGCATTTCCGAATATTAGATTTTATCATTGGGCCTGCCTGCTGAGCCAGATGGCGATTTTATTTGAACCAGCAACAGAAACATCTAGCACTCGATATTATAATCAGGATATACCATCTATTTATGAGTTGTTGTTGGGTAAAGAGGCACTTGGTCAACTACTGCGCAGAAATAATAGGCGATACTATAAGAAGACGCGCTATAAGGTAGTTGAGAGTCTCTGGGAAATCTGGGCAAAAATTCGAAAAGCACTGGCAATTCCTAAAATCAACTACTATTCCCCCCTGTGGAATTCCAGCACTTCCCTTCAGATTAGCAATGATAATTTGGGGTCACTGTGGGAAGAGAATGGGAATGGGAGAATAGGAGATATTTATGAAGCCGATAATCTCCTGAGCTTCTCGAAAATACATATACAACCGGGAAACCTAGGGGTCTCAGAAAGAGGATTTTTAAGAACCTCCACGTAATTATCTGGATGTCTAAATTAGTACAACCAGATAAAGCCAAGACTAACTAGTTCTGACTTGGGAAATGGAATATAAAAAAGTGGGCCACCAGTGATTGTAGAGGAAACACATTTAGGATTCCCATCAAAAGATTGTATGATCAATATTATCACTTGGTTGTCCTATAAGGGTCGCATGTCTCCAGATCATTGAGAAGGAGATCGTACCCTTTACCAGGAAAGGGGGTTGCGACCCACAATCACTTTTGGACCATGTGACTCTGATCTGATGGGATCAAGTGCAGTGCAAGAAAAAATTAAGAAGGTGGTGAATTTAAAATAGGATAGAGAACCACAAGGAAAAAAAAATTATTTGAGAAAAGAAGGGCCTCTTCCTGTTAAACACAAGAACAGTGCAGTAATATATGTGTCTTGCAGTTTAACCAAGTACCTGCAAGGGGGCCAACATGTTTCAGCCTCTTGGGAATAGGACCCTAGGCTTTCTTCATGGCCTCTGTTCTGACTTGTAAGTGCTACATCGTGTGATGGACAAAGTGCTAAATTAATTCAAAAAATGTGTGAAATTATGTGATGAAAAAGGATATCATATTCCTTCATCTGTTAATACTTCTCTGTGTCACCTGGTGTCTTAGACATCTGTAACGACAAACGCATGATGGACACACTATTAGAACTATCCTTGTACCCATTATCCTGTCCAGGAACATTAAACATGCTCTATAGGACAGTAATCTACTCACCCAGTGTGTCAGGGGAACAGACCTCACCTCTCCTGGACCTGGCTCAGGAATAGTTAGACCCCGCTCTGTGGAAGCAAGATGCCCCGAGCTTTATTAACAGCAGAGAGAACACATCGAACTGTACTACTCTGTCAGGTATATATAATATATGCTCAGGCTCGCATTAACTTGCTCCTTAGAAAGAAACTTGCTCCCTTCAATCCTAACCAATCAGGTTAGACCCCATCACTCTAGCCGTATTCTAACAGTGTCTATAGTGGCCACTAGTATGGCAGTTCTTAGACATATAACTTCAGAAAAAATGATCCTAAACCAGACTATGCAGAGTGTCTTAAGTGCTTACATGCCCAAACACACAAACTAATAACGGCAAAACACCAGAGATGGCCCTCCTTCTGCTTACCTCTCCGTCGTTGCCTCTGGCTGGTACTGAGTCAGGGGGAGGCAACGAACGTGACAGGAAGGGCCAAATTTAAGTGATCGACTCCGAGACCAATTAACCAAACATCAGAGCAAGGTTTTTACATAGCTGGTTCTTTAGTATGAGCCAAAGTCTGATTAAATTGAGATCTCATGTGCTTATACATCACTTTAGGTCATCTCTTAACAGGAACTTACTTGTATATCTGATGGTACGTTCCTTAACATGAAACTGAACCCAGATCTGTAAACACGAGTCTCGCATTCTCGCGAGAGTAATCCCGAACTACAAAATGACGTCATACGTTGTCATAACCCGTCCGGAAAACTGCAAGAAATTGACTAAGGAAAGTCAATAAAAATTATATACTACTCTCCTTTTTCTTTTATTTCTAGACATATCGGGGATTGGCACTCCACTGCGGAGTTACAAGTATCCACATAGTATATGTCGGACCAGACGTAAACAGGCCATACTTCCTGATCTCGCGAGGAAAGTCAAAAACTACTCGAATACCTCATTCACTTCATTTTAGTAGTTTATTGTCCAGTTCTCAATCTAATGCTGACTCTCTAGGCAACAGCAACGGACAGGGCCATCAGGCAAAGCTTAAGGAGAGTACAACGTGTCATAAGATTAACATGGGAGTACAAATTAAAAATTAAAAAGTATCCCTAAAAAAACATAATCAAACTGGAATCTGTTGGTGGTTAATGGAAACTATGAAGGATCTACACTAGTTGGGATCACTACAGATGTATATCTGCCAGATGACCCTGGTAAATAGTACATCTCTGACACAGCTCGTTTGTTGCCTCAGCTGGGAAATCTCATTATTGACAACAACGAAAGCTATTCATTTAAGGCTAAACCAAGGAATTTCATCATTTAGCCCATGGCTGTCTGTGTGCAATTTATATACCCATTTATGTTCTTTGTTAAACAGAAATTTGGATACATCACTTGTATGAGAAGTAATAAAAGGTTTCTCAAGGACCGTCCACGTGAAATCTGATTCTCCGTGGTTATGTAGTATAAAGTGTTCTCGAAAATACAGCAGAAATTTGGAATTCCAGTAAATCAGACCTTCAAGTATTTACAAATCTCAGGTGTATTGAAGAACATCAGGCCCCGGATTATTCCAGGAGGCCAGATTAGTATTATAGACTATCTGTTGAAAGGCGGATCTAAGATTAAAATGATACATGGTAGTCTGATTGCTAGTCTGTATGATGACCTAGAGAAGAACGAAAAATCCTGGGCTCTCAAATTGGCTGATCCTGATGCGGATCTACATAAATCCCTGCAGTTATCAAGCAAAGTATTTCGGTCCTCAAATCTAAAAGCCCAACACTATAAAACACTTTTTAATTTGTATTTCACCCCTGCTAAACTGTTTGGATGAGGAAAAAGAGGAGATGACAAATGTCCTAGATGCCTGGAAGGCCCGGCTGACCTTTTACATATGTTTTATTACTGTGATAAGCTAATTACTATTAAGGGGGAGATAGAAAAATAATGGGAGGGGCTGCTAGGATTTAAGATCGACCTATCCCCTACCCTAATGATATTTGGAGTTGATAGTAATCTGGGCCTTACCAAAGAAAATGAAGCTTTTATATTTATATGTGTAGCGGTTTTCGAGCTGTTGCTAGCCGCTGGTTGGAAGGATGTATCACCCCCCTCTTATCAGATGTGGCTGGCAAGGCTTTTGGGAATCTATATCATTGAATACGCACTTTATAAATGTAGAGGAAGAGTGATGAGGGAGTGGGGACAGAATATTTGGAGACCAATCACGGATTGGATATCACCCCGTTTATAATTCTGTATATATCTGTAAATGATGTATTCGCCTTCCTTTGGCTTCTATTTTCTATGTACTGCTGTTTTTTAATTGATGTTACAAAGGGAATTTTATCTAAGTCGTAATTGCTTTTTTTAACCTAAGACATAAGATTGGATGAAATGTATGTATTCTCTGTTATGACCAGGTCTTTATTTAATAAAAAAAAATGAAAAAATAAAAAAAACAGATCAAATAGGGCCAGAATAGCTCTCTAAATTGATTGAAGCTACTTAAAAAAACTTTTTCGGTAAAGTTAGAATAGCTACTATGAATTTTATTATCAAAGAAATTTGCCAAATCATTGCACAACTCCAGTGAAGGGGTGACTGTTTTGTAAAGCTGTTGGGGATAAAAAGGATTTAAATACATGCATTTGTTCCTGGGTTTTCATCATGGAACAACGTCTGTCCATTTACACCCATGTTCACCAGTAACAGAGGATGATGAAGAAAAGGTAGCCATCGTGCTCCACTCCGAGATGTTTGATCGCTTTGTGAAGAGGTACAGTTTCAGGGTCCTCACTTGAGCAGGTCTTAGCCCTCAGTTCATCCAAAAGGTGACACTATTGTATGCAAATCCAGTAGCCCAATCAACACCTAGTCCTCTCACTTATAAGATGGCCACTACTTACATACCAATATTTGCCCTGCCCTCCCTCACTTTTTGTTACTTTGCAAAACAAATACAAGGGGCATATTCACAGGGACCGGTGATACCTATCGCAAACACCATTTAGCGGTATTTTATTTTGTAGCCGCTTAACGCTGAAAACTATCGCCATGTTAGTGGCGTATTAACAAGCCCTCGCTAAATGGTTATAGTATCAGGGAACGGGGGTGAAAACTGCCACTAACATCAGCGAGATCGAGATAGGAAATCCGGCATTAGCGGGCGATAACTAGTGAGAGGCTCATTAGCGGCTAGAAACTCACATTAGTCAGCTTAACATGCATTTTCTTGTCTCTAATGCAAAAAATAGCCTATCAGTCCACGGAGTGTTTGTGTACGGAGTGCACATTGAGGAAGATACATCTTAGGGTGTCGCCGGTGCTGGCGTCGGCTGTGCTGGCGGCTGGGGTGGTGGTAAAGGTCTGGCAGCAGTGGAGGCAGGAGAACTGGCACAGGGTTGGGTTTGGCGAGGCCTGTTGGCAGTCTCTGAGTTTTCCAGGGTTGAGTGCATGGAGGATGGCTGTGCTGTAGCAGCGGGTGGCTCGAGATCCAGGGTTCATGGCACTGGCCGGTGTCAGGTCGTGGACAGGCGCAGACAGGCTTGACTTAGGCATGCCTTCGGCACACCAGCTGCGAGCATCCCCTGCACGACCGCGCAGCAGCCGGCATTAAGTAAGGAAGGGGAAAGGAACGATCAGCTGGGAGGTGGGAACGGGAGAGGACAGATGTGCGGGGCTGCAGGAGCAGCAGTGGCAGGAAGCTTGGGCTCAGAGAAGCTAAAAAAACAGATTCAAAAGGAAAAAACAAGGGATAACTAACTGCTGTAATCATGCTATGTATCCTCAGGGGGTGGGAGGAGGGGTAGGACTGCTCCAAACACAGAGCAGGGCATGGGCAGATTGGCTTGCCCACTCAAGTGCGCAGTGACTGTTTGGTTGGCCCACTCAGGCTGCCCAAAGCAGTCATGCGCACTTCCCTGTTCGCAATGCAGGCGGCATGACAGCCTGCATGGAGAACATGCCCACCCCTCCAGCCGCTGGCTGCATGATTTGTCCTGTTGCCAATTACCAATCCCACTGCCGCATGGCAGCGTTGTGATTGACTCAGGGCAGAGAGCCTGGCAGCCTACTTCCTTTAACTGGAAGCAGACGCCAGAGGGAAGGAGCTACTAAGACACGGGACCCGGCTTCGAGGTAGGACTGCCCTCATTTAAATTTTTACAACACCCGCTCACACACACATCCCCGTATCCACGCCCCATCCTGTTTTCCGACGTTTACCACCTAACAGCTGTCCAGCACTTCTCAATGGCGGCGGCTTTGTGCCCATTCACAGCGGGCGTACCACTTGTGTGCCAAAGGCGCAAACGTAGTTGCGACGCATGCCATAACATCGCATTCCATTCCAATACATACTAATACTAGGCACATTGCAACCGTAGAGTAGGTGTTGCATAGCCGAGACATAAATATCAGTATTCCCACATCAGTGAGTGCAACCCAAAACTAACCTTTGCACCACAAACCCAACCGTGAACCCTGGAATTCCTTTTTGAGCCCCCCAAAAACACTCAAAAATCAAATTTGAGCCAAATGCACACCCCAATTCTTATATTTTCCCCCGATTTTCATGTTGTACCCCAAAACACACCCTAATTTTCATATTTTACCCCAAAACACCCCCCAATTTTAATGTGTGGTCCGAAAACACACCCCAATTTTCATATTTTACCCCAAAACACTCTCCAATTTTCATATTTTACATCCGAAACCCATACCCACCCGAAAAAAAGTAAAAATTACCCCATTACTGACCTCAAAATGCGTTGTAATCAAATGTGATGTAAAGGCACCTGTGTTGTCGGAGTTGCATTGTTAACAATGTACTACCTGCATTGTAATGGTCGTCTCCCGTGCAACCCACAGGCTACGCCGTTTGTATCCGTCTGCCTATGGACCACTCTCAGCACCAAGGAGCCTTCCTCTTGGACACTCCACCGCTATGACACCAGCACCCTCCTCGCCATGAACCCTGGACGCCACCTCGCCTGCCAGGACCAACCTCTGTTCCGGACCGAACACTGCCATCGCCATCACTGACGGCTGCAGTATCACCTGCAAGGAGCACCCCAACCGTCAAGGAGGAGGCATTTCCATCACGTACAGAAGCACACTCCGACTGACCATGCACTCTAATGACCGAAGGGTGACCATGGACCACCTCAACTCCCAGATCTGGACCAAGCCCAAGCACATCCTCTGCTGCACCCTCATGTGCAGGCCCCCTGGGCCATAGCCCCCCATACTCCAATACCATTGTAGAACTCATTGCACCCCAGGCTCTCCCACCCACCGACGACATGCTACTCAGTGAATTCAAGTTCCACCTGGACAACCCCAGTGACCAAGATACCACCCCATCCTGGGGAAGGTCCCCTACATCAGACGCAAGCAGCAAGTTAACGCAACAAGCCACATAGCAGGACATATGGTCGAGCACGCCGCCTCCGACAGCGGGAACTTCCACTACAGCCACAACACCGGACTCTCCTGGATGACCATCATTGGTAACATCACGTCTTCACCTTGCCCACCGGACACCACCCACATCATCGCACCCCCGCGCAGCTGGATCTAGGCCACTGGAGAATGTCTTGTCAATTCCCTCTGCTCCAACACTCCACCAATGCTTCCAAATGATGACAACGCAGCATGCAACCACCACAGATGGCTCTCCAACAGCGCTGACATTTGGACACCCCTCATGAACGGCACTGCATCAGTACCTTCCGCCTGCCTTACCGCAGGAGTGAGGGTGATGCAGTGCCACGGGGATAGGCTGGCCCCATGCCTTGATGGTGTTGCGGCATGGTTGTGACATGACAGCAGCAATGTGTGACTTTGGCGCAGACAGATACGTCAGGATTCCTGGTGTTTTTGCCATTACTTACATCATGGAGCGCTGTCCCATGAATACAGTGCATCCATGCTCTCACAAGAAGGGCGTAGTGAGAAGTGTTGCAACGCTGTCTTGTTGCAGCGCTGCAACACTTTTTAAGATTGGGGCCTAGGAATGCACACAATCTTATTGATGGTGCGCATTCCTGCACTTTAGTTTTGTCGCAGGGCAGCACTGCAACATTGCTTGCAGCGCTGTCCAGCACCAAAACCTGCTGAGATGATGCCCCAAGTGTTATCTCCATTTTTAAGACCAGCTATTTTCTGCTCTTATGTAACTGGCTCTAACTGCAGTTAGAGACAGTTTTTTTGGTCTTCAGAACTTCAAGGATCCCCTTGTGAATATTGAGAAGTGAGGTTTGCGGCCGTTTTTGCACCGGAACGCCTCTTCTGCATATAATTATCGCTAAAAGAAGTGGCGATCTTTACAACGGATGTTTTGACCTAAAAACTGTTGCTAATGGCTGTTAGCGACATCTTGTTAATAGGGCGATACAAAGGTGCAGCTAACACAGCGATAACTCCTTGTGAATATGCTCCCAAGATGGGAAGTCCAAGCTAGTACAATAACCTGCTATTTTTTACATTATAAATGTTCTGTGCTCAATTACTGTTACACTCACTATGCTCTCAATCGTCTAACTCATTCAACAGCCCTCTTATTTATTTTCCTGTCTTCCATTTCCCATCCCTCCATGCTTGCGCGGCCTTTTCTGTATCCTTCAGTACAGTGTACGTTCTTCTTGATGCCAAGGTAGCCCCCCACTCTGAAAATTTTGGCTTCTAACTACTTTGAAAATCTTGATCATGCCCAGAGGAGGTCACATCCATTTCAAATAACTATTTTTTCAGCAGTTTGATTATTCACACTAAAATACCTCTCACGATAATGGAACATGAAAGCGAGCAGAGGAAGTTTCTTAGCGTGCATAATGAAGTCTCCAAATGTAAAAAAAACAAAGTCCACTCCCAGAAACAAATCAAAGACAAATGTGGAATCCGAGCAGGTCTAGTTGAATTACTAACAAGCAGTCCCTAGGGACGATTAGACATTCTGGTTGTTGTTTTTACCTACTGTCTGAATGATTTCGTACCAGGTTTCTGCATCACCAGGGTTGAATGGCCTGTTTACTGCCTTGTATTAGAGTCTTTGCTTTCTTTCAGTTCGGCCACACCTTCTACACCTCAGTGATTTGTGGGGTGCGGCTTTATTTCTATGAGATTAGTGTTGTTATGATGTCACAATAAATGGGAGACATTTGGCAGCAAAAGTGTAAAAAAAACTACTCAATTCTAAATGTTAAAAAAAAATAGAAGGCTTATGAGTGTGGGTAGACTACAAGAAGCCAGTGCCAATTGCTTTGGATTAGCTGATCAGTAAATGTTAGTTGTCATCCAGTTCCTGAAACTATGGCCTAGTATAGATGCTTGTTAAGATGCTCTGTCCCCCAGAGCTGCCGGGCTCTAAAGAGGCCGTGGTGAATTGTACAGTTAGTCATGTACGAGATTGCAGAGACATTTTTTTTCTGTGCAACGCTTTCATCAAAATGTTGCACAGGTTTTGGTACCCTCTTTAAGCACTCTTGTACAGAGGGTAGGCTCATAAACTGGCTTAGCTTCAATATCTGACTATGTTGACAAGCTTCAGGGCCAGTGAGTTTAAAATAACTGGCGATCTTCGCGACTCATATGTGAGTAAATTACTAAGTAAAAACCGACAGTGATTGCATGAGCACCCTCAGCTTACCTCTGGAGCTTCAGTTGTGAAATGGCTTCAGCCCAGCTCAGCTATAAGCGAGCCACTGATGATAACAAACCATTCCTGAAACTTGCTGAACTTTAATTGAACTGCATCACCCCAATTGAACCGCACAACACTGCACTTACTGTAACCCTCCGCCATAGAGCACAGGCTTTCTGTCTTTATATAAAGCCCTCTTTTCAGTTTTTAATTTCCAATTCAAGTTTCAATTATATACACCACTCAGTCCTGTCACAGGACATCCTCGTGCTTACAGTTTTCCAAACTGGTGAGGACCGACCTTCTAAAAGCCATCAAGTTTTTCGCTTGCAATTTTTGGACCACAGACACATAATGTATCTGGTCTATGAGCAAGCGATTTAACTCACACTTAAATTCGATATATATTTGGTCAGTGCTTAATTTATATAAAAAAGAAAGCTATAATTGCCAGGTCCCAACATTTTGTTCAGAAGCCAGCTGCAGTTGCTGTTTAAGGTCGAGGGACTAAAAACCAACGCTGCGGATTCTTGATTCAATTTCTTGCCTCTTAATCCACCACGAGACAACCCCTGCTATTTAGGTCGAGCATTCAAGACCTCTTGTATATACTTTAGTATATACTTATATGTGTATGTACTTTGTGGGCTCTGGAGATCAACCTAGGACTTGTCTGCTTCTGCTTAGGGACTTTTTTTTCTGTTCAACTGCCTCTATTTAACTGTCTTGATAGAAAACGACCAGCAGAGGTCAGTATAATACCAGAATTGCTTTCTGCTTGTTCAACTGCCTCTATTGAACTTTCTTGATAGAAAACGACCAGCAGAGGTCAGTAAAATAGCAGAATCACTTTAGCACTCTCTAGATTCCAGTCCATAGAAATTGTCTTCCATGAGCACCATTAGACAATAAAAATGTTTTAAATCTTGTATTTTCAGTTTATGACCATCGAAGGCCCTGATTTTATATTAAAAACAGAGCTTTGGACTATACCATTTCCTGCTAAAAGGCAGTATTTCTCTCCATGTGTTCCCATACCTGGTGTGTCACGCAGTTTGTGCTTACTTTCCCTCCATGTTAAAGAACAGCAGATATTTCAGCACCAAGGCTAATGTGCTGCATAGCTAAATACATATAAGGCTCCAGGTGAGACGGATTGCATTGCAAATGCTTGTTTATCTCACAACTGAAGGCTCTTGTTCGTCCCTGCTTTCTCCCATTGTCAGTGTTTTCCCATCTTTCATCTCATTCTACTTTCCCCCTTTGTGTTTTTCTCTATTTTGTTCTGTATCAAATTTTGTTGAAGAAAAAGAAATGGCAGTCCCTAAAAAATTAGTGCTGGTGGCGGCACTGTCTTTGGCTTTGTTATGGCTTGTATCTAGTATTGAAGAAAGCACTCCGAGAGGAAGCTTAATTTTAATTTACTTAGGGCCAGATGTAGGTCACCAAATACCAGTCGGTAACGGCCGATTTCGGCCGTTACCGACCGGTATTTGGTGATTGAGATGTAGGGGGCCTAAATTTTACAGAATCAGTAAATTTACCGAATCGGTAAATGTACCGATTCTGTAAAATACAGATTCAGTAACTTTACCAAATCGATAAATCTATAAGTAGGTGGCACTGCAAACATTGCCACAGGCCCCTAAGAATTCGTTATTTGCCATGTAATACTATTGCATGGTAAATAACGAATTCCTGTGTACATGCACATCTGTGCATGTACCACCTGTGCCATGTAGCACACAGACATGCCCTAAGGACATGTATGTGTGTCACATGGCACACAAGCCTGAATCAGGGGTGCATCAGGGTGTCAAAGTGACACCCTGTCCCCCTTGTCATAGGTTCCCATGGGCCTCAAGGCCTATAGGAATCAATGGCAATTACCGAATCGGTAAATACCGATTCGGTAATTACCGAATCATTCCGATTCGGTAAAAATTACCGAATAATTACCTACATCTTATTTACCGAATCTAAAATACCGAATTGGTAAAATTCTGTATTTTAGAGTCGGTAAATAAGATTTACCTACATCTTGCCTTAAATGAAGTAGAAAAAGACGATGTGTCATCTATGTGGATTTTGAGCCCTAATTGACAATATAGATATAGGAGTGGTCAGAACCACTTTCAATGATACAGTGACCGAGGTAATTCACACCTCTTGGGTCATTCAGGGCTTTATTTTTGTATGTCTGGAACTAGCCAAGACCTTTTGATTTTACTAAAATTATATGTATCAAAAGGTGCCCAGCACAAGTAGTGAAAAAGTTATGGATTCTGTATATGGATCTGCCTTTAATTGGCTGTGCCTACCCTCTAGCGAAATGGAAATGAACCACTTCTATGAGATCAATTGTTTGTGTTGTACTGGACTTCTGAAGAACATCAAGGGTGTTTTCTTGTTGAGTGTCTTACTGAGACAAGGGTGTATACAATTACTGTTGTCTTCTCCTCAAACCTGGGAACAAGCTGAGACCTCTGGAGAAGCTTGTCTGGGAATATTGAAATTAAACAGCCTTGAGGGGCACTACAAGGCACCAGACTCATCCTCGACCTCCTCTAATTGAGCCACATCACCCCCACCTCAGGAACCTCCAGTGGCTTCCTTTCCAGAAGCGATGCCTTTTCAAAATGTTAACACAAGCCTAGAAGGGCCTCCATGAGCAAGGATCAGCCTACTTCAGCCAACAACCCCCAGACACCTGCACTCCACCTTCCTCGCCCTCACTCACACTTCCCGCATCTGCTGAAGCAACAGTGGAGGACACTCCTTCTCCTACCTTCCTGTAAAGTCCTGGAAAGACATCCCCCTCCACCCCCGAATATTATCCTCTCTCCCTGAATTTAGAAAAGGACTCAAGATCTAGATGAACTCAAGGGTGATGAGTTGTGCTCTACAAATTTAAGTTGATTGAGTGATTGAGTTGTCTGGATCTGCACTGAGGTGGACATGATGAGTGGAGCCTGCCCTGAAGAAACAAACATTTTCAGCCAGTTCTCAATGACTGGATCCAATTTAGCCATTAAAAGACTGAGACTAGTGCTGATTGTGAAGGAAGTTGACCCTCTTAACTTGTGGTATCGATATCACCCTGTTTTCAGACAGAGGGGTAGAAAGCCTACTCCTTCACTGTCATCCCTTAGAGTGATTCTTCTTATCCTTGGTGAGTCACCCCTTTTCCAGAATTGTTTGAAACATCAGTCTCTTGAATTATACAGTTATGGAGATTTTCTGGTTTGAATGTGTAATTGCACCGTATCTCTGAATATGAGACTATAGATTTTGCAATAGACCACTGTATCAAGTTTGGCCCCGTGGCCCCTGTATGCCTATAATCAGGAAAGATTCACCACAGCCAGACATTTGTAAGACGTAGGCCTTAGAATCTACTGCCCTGGTTTAAATACTTTCTATGCTAACTGATTTCTGGGCTAGTAGCTATCCCTCTTTAGAACACTCTCTAGGATAAGAAGGAGCTGTCATTGGTCTACACTGTGTCCAGTATCCCATGCCATAAACCCCTGGAATTCCAGTTTTCCTAATAACTTAAGCTGGGATTTTTTTCTGGTGACTAAATTGTCTGTTTCACATAGAATTATATTAGGATGATCGCTAAGTGCTATGCCCAAAGGTAATACTGCTGCAAAATGCACAGGAGATGGGCCTACCTCTTGAATTGTTCATGGAAGAGAGGCTAAGTAATATGAGAACTTATGTGTTGTGTCCACTATGAATGGAGAAAAAATGAATCTAACTCATATACCATATAAGTGCTTGCACCGTGTCCATTGCTTACATCTATAGATTAGACAAGGATACCCTACAAATCATATAACTGATAAAGTCAGGAAAGTTGAGACGACAACTCTGCCTTTTGATGATCAATAGTCCATTGTTTTTTATCAACTTCGAAATCAGTTCAAACATACAATTCCTCCTTTGTTCATTTAAAATTGAAAAATATGTCACCTTGTTCATTTTAGTAATGGATATTATACACAAAATGGAGCCTACAGGGCAGTTTGCCCTTTACTAAAAGTCTATTTATAAATCAGACTCTCATCCACCTTTGATTTATTAGGTGTACATTGTGCGAAAGCGGATTAGTAGTTGGGGTGGGTGGTAGTCCACCACAAATAGTAATGCCAATTTTTGTTAAGTACAGCAAAGGTTTTAGTGATTTAAACCTGAGTTCAATTGTGTGTAGCTATGGCACAGACAAACAGGCTAAAATTAAGAAAATGTGTAAAGCATTTCAAAGACCCAAAACATTCAAAACGTCAGAAACACAGCACAATAAAAATCCCACTCAAATGTATTAAAAAGAAACCCCCCACTGGTGGGACCTCTACAGGGGTGGCCACCCCTGTAGAGGTCCCATCAGTGGGTGGTTTCTTTGGATAGACTCCCCTTGCTTGTGTCCTAACTGGGAGCACTCAAGCAGCAGGGTTGTAAATGCGGAGCCCTGAGCCACCGCCCACTAGAACCACCCCTCTGTTTCTCAGATGGAGTGTGTGAATCCTTTCCTCCCTCCTTACTATGGTACATGCCTGGGTCATCTTTACCCCCTCTCTCTGCTGGGGAGAACATGAACCACCCTTCTTGGGGTCATTCCTAGGTACCTTCTTGTACTCTCTGGTACGAGCCAGAAGTCCAACAAGAAAAAGTTCTAGGCTGACCTATATCTCTTTTGGTATGGCCATATATGGCTCAAGATTACCACAACCCCAACAACACCGTTGGCTTTGATTACGGTTGGGAGCAATTTTTGTCAAATTATTTCCCTAAATGTCAAACACCTTCCGTGAAGCTATTGACTTACATTATTATTTCACATATAACCCCCAGCCACTTCATTTTTATCTTATCTTGGTCCTGAGGAAGGTAGTCTAATTACAGATCCACTGAAACATGCGTTGACCAGCAACATGTATGTGGAGAGGTACTTTAGAGACAGATACACCAGAGGCATCTGATGGGTTTGATTTACATCAACAATAATTACAGAACCTGTCCCTACTAGATTGCTACTGGATCTCCTCTATGTCTGAATCTCTGTTATGTATGTGTTTAGGTTCAAATGAGCAGGTTTGAATGCTGAGAGTGATTTGTTGATGGCTTATGTGGGGTTATGTATTTATTTAATACTCATTGACTTGTACTACATTCTGATTTAATTATTGCAGTAGATATTTCCTAGTTAACACATAATGTATATATGAAATAATCAAAATAATATTTTTAATTTCAGGGAACAAATGATAAGTGACTGTTGCACATCTAGGTATTTATGACTATATAGTTAACTAGGTAACTGCTACTTGTATTGTATTTAATCTTTGAGCAAATGTATGTGTAGACAATGATGAATTTGCCTTTCAAAGTATATGTATAATGATAAAACAATCCCCCAAAAAGTTTTTTGTATAAAGAAAAAGTAAAGAAATTAAAAAATATATATATGTTTGAGATCAATTGTATTGCACAACGGTGTTGTTGGGGTTGTGGTAATCTTGAGCCATATATGGCCATACCAAAAGAGATAAATGTCAGTCTAGAGGTTTTTGTTGTTAGTTTTTTTGCTTACCCCTCCTCTTAGACCTCAAAGTAATTAGGGGGGGGGGGCTTTCCTTCATAGTTAATAGCCAGCCAGAGGTCTGCCTCCTCAGCAAGCTTCCTGGGGTCAGTCAGCTTACTGTCAACTTGATGCTGGCACAACTCTGTAAAACAGATACTGAGCATGTTCTCTCTCGTGATTAAACTGTACAACCCAACATAATCATTCACCTTGCTGTCCCACACCTGACCATTCAGTGCATTGTTAGAGTAGTCAACAAAATCTACCCAGGATTAGTTGAGGAACTTCTGGCTGTCCTGAACCTTTGGCGATACAACTCAGGAGTGAACCCAAATTTGGCAAGGAAAATGGCCTTCATGGGGGTGTACTTGGTTTGGTCCTGATCCTCTAATGTCAGAAGTGTGTCACTCCCCACAGTAGGCATGTGTTTCTACAGACACCCCCCACCCCACCGGTGCTCTTCAGCAACCTTTTTAACCCTCAGTGCAACTTCAAAGGAAGAAAAACATTTGTCTATGTCATCTCCCATGATATAACTGGGCACCAAATCCTTGGGTATGCAAAGCCTTTCCTCTCTTTCAGGTACTGCATATTTGCTGCCACCATTCCTGGAATCAGAGTGCCTTGCCCTCAGTTTCAGCTCTTTGAGGCTCCTTTCATGAGCCAATCTTTCTAAAGCAAGTTTCTCCTCCATTTTTAATTTAGTCATCTTCAGCTGGAATTTTCCCTCCTCCCTCCTCTCTGTCAGCTCCTCTGGGGAAAGGCTGCAGGAAGAGACACTGATCCCTGCTCTGCCAGGAAGGTCCCATTCAGGGGTCACCCCTTCCTTATAAGATGCAGGTGGCTCCACAAAGGGCCACAATCCAGACCATCATCCTCAGCCGTGGTTTCCGTTAGTACAAAGTGAGATTCTTCCCAGACCCTTAGTGCCTTTTGCAGCTCCACCTTCTTGGTGGCACTTTTTGAATTAAGCCCAGCCTCCTTGCAGGTGTTTAGGAGCTGGGCCACAGTGTATAACTCTATGTTTGCCAGCTCATATTTCATGCTTGGGTTTCTAGATCCAGCACAACAGACATATTTTTGAGGAAAAATCAAAAAAGCCAATTAGGGAGAACTTACTTACCTACTAAATCACTACCTATTTGTAGCTACCAAATGAATTACACCTCCCTATCAAATACATTATTTTCTAAAACCAGGTCCACTCCTCCATGTTAACCTTTCATTCTATCAACTGTCAAATTCAGCTGTAGCCTTCTCCTGTGTGCTACTTCTTCTTCCTTCAAAATGGTTAGAGTATGGATTGTAGGTCACAGCTGTGTTTTTTAGTTCAGAGAATGTGCTAGAAAGAGAAAATACTTGGATTGGCCAGAGAGGGTTAAAGTGACAGCAATGGACCCCTTTGCTTGAGAGTATTACAAATTACCAACATCCAGACTTCTTAATTGTGCACTGTGGTGGTAATGACCTAGGCACTCTTGCTAGGGTGGGATTGGAAATCTCAATGAAGGAGACCTTTGGCCAATAAATGTCACTTTACCATCACACTGCCTTGGTGTACTTCAAAATTTGCGAAAGGCTGAAATGGAAATGTTCAGACAAATTCTGTCCACAAATAGACAAAGCTAGAAAACATTTTAATAAAAGATATATATATATATATATATATATATAATGGTGTGCTGGAACTTGTAGTCCTGAACGGTGAGAATTCATTGTTTCCCTTAGTAGGTGCAGTATATTTATTGTCTCATTAAGGCCATATTAATTCCTGTAGTAGGATGGGTTTCAGAAAAACGAGCTTCTTTACTGCATGAGGACGCCACGCTTCGTGAAATGGAAACGTTCCATTTCACAGCCTTTTTGTCAATGCTGAGAAAATGGTGCTCTGTCCTCACGGCAAGGACTGCCGTGTCAGTTTATTGAGTGCAAGATGCCCCTAAGCAACGGGACGGCACTCGGAGGCGTGCTCCTTAAGTAACCACCTCGCTGCAGCTCGCAGATTAAATAAAAGTAATAGAATGGTGAGCGCTCAGTGTGTTCTTTGTCAGCCCAAGAAGAAGAGGCGTCAGACCTTGAAACGCTTCGACTCAGTGACTTTATAATTGGGAAAAGACAAGCGACCTGCAGCGAGGTGTACATGAGGGGCACAAAGGAGAGTCTGTAATTCAGTCCGGATGGAAGATTCACAGGGGAGTGCTCTCTCGAAGCTCTGGGACGTTTGGTGGAAAAAAGAAATATATATATATATATATATATATATCCAAAACACCCTTCTTTACTGGAAAGAAAGCTGAGGCCACACGGGGAACATCGAGGAAGCTGCTTTATTACAAGAGTTGTGGCGAATGCATTTCGGCATGTGAATGCCTTCCTCAGCGCCCAAGCAGTCGAAGTTTGGTCCTTAGCGCCACTGTGAGTCCCAGCATAATGTCGGTAATCCGAACACAAGCTCCGCCCCCAGCAAGGTTGCTGACACACCTGATGCGAGTCCGTGATCTTCCCTGGACTGCAGGACCCAGAATGCACAGTAAGGCTGCCAGGTAAGGTGTGGGTGGGGGAAATTCTGCCAAAGTGGTAGCGCTCAATGCAGGACACAGCGCAAAGTCCCAAAAAAATCTTCCTGCCAGACAATCCAGTGAAAAGCACCTCCTCGGGTCCCCAACTGCTCCAGCCTTGTTAATGGGGAATCGTGTTTAGTGGTGGTAGCCAGGCAATGCTCGCCGCCCAGCTTGAGGTGAAATGCCTCCAAACCACCTACTTTTATTCCCAAAACCAGGCGAGCCCAGACTGACCGATCCCTCGGTGAACAAAACTGCCAACTGCAGGAAGCCAGTAAGGTCCGGGCCGCTTAAAGGAGCAGGAGCCTCAGAAACACGCCTCTGGCTGGCGTGATAAATGTCCAACACACCCTTCTTTACTGGAAAGAAAGCTGAGGCCACACGGGGAACATCGAGGAAGCTGCTTTATTACAAGAGTTGTGGCGAATGCATTTCGGCATGTGAATGCCTTCCTCAGCGCCCAAGCAGTCGAAGTTTGGTCCTTAGCGCCACTGTGAGTCCCAGCATAATGTCGGTAATCCGAACACAAGCTCCGCCCCCAGCAAGGTTGCTGACACACCTGATGCGAGTCCGTGATCTTCCCTGGACTGCAGGACCCAGAATGCACAGTAAGGCTGCCAGGTAAGGTGTGGGTGGGGGAAATTCTGCCAAAGTGGTAGCGCTCAATGCAGGACACAGCGCAAAGTCCCAAAAAAATCTTCCTGCCAGACAATCCAGTGAAAAGCACCTCCTCGGGTCCCCAACTGCTCCAGCCTTGTTAATGGGGAATCGTGTTTAGTGGTGGTAGCCAGGCAATGCTCGCCGCCCAGCTTGAGGTGAAATGCCTCCAAACCACCTACTTTTATTCCCAAAACCAGGCGAGCCCAGACTGACCGATCCCTCGGTGAACAAAACTGCCAACTGCAGGAAGCCAGTAAGGTCCGGGCCGCTTAAAGGAGCAGGAGCCTCAGAAACACGCCTCTGGCTGGCGTGATAAATGTCCAACACACCCTTCTTTACTGGAAAGAAAGCTGAGGCCACACGGGGAACATCGAGGAAGCTGCTTTATTACAAGAGTTGTGGCGAATGCATTTCGGCATGTGAATGCCTTCCTCAGCGCCCAAGCAGTCGAAGTTTGGTCCTTAGCGCCACTGTGAGTCCCAGCATAATGTCGGTAATCCGAACACAAGCTCCGCCCCCAGCAAGGTTGCTGACACACCTGATGCGAGTCCGTGATCTTCCCTGGACTGCAGGACCCAGAATGCACAGTAAGGCTGCCAGGTAAGGTGTGGGTGGGGGAAATTCTGCCAAAGTGGTAGCGCTCAATGCAGGACACAGCGCAAAGTCCCAAAAAAATCTTCCTGCCAGACAATCCAGTGAAAAGCACCTCCTCGGGTCCCCAACTGCTCCAGCCTTGTTAATGGGGAATCGTGTTTAGTGGTGGTAGCCAGGCAATGCTCGCCGCCCAGCTTGAGGTGAAATGCCTCCAAACCACCTACTTTTATTCCCAAAACCAGGCAAGCCCAGACTGACCGATCCCTCGGTGAACAAAACTGCCAACTGCAGGAAGCCAGTAAGGTCCGGGCCGCTTAAAGGAGCAGGAGCCTCAGAAACACGCCTCTGGCTGGCGTGATAAATGTCCAACACACCCTTCTTTACTGGAAAGAAAGCTGAGGCCACACGGGGAACATCGAGGAAGCTGCTTTATTACAAGAGTTGTGGCGAATGCATTTCGGCATGTGAATGCCTTCCTCAGCGCCCAAGCAGTCGAAGTTTGGTCCTTAGCGCCACTGTGAGTCCCAGCATAATGTCGGTAATCCGAACACAAGCTCCGCCCCCAGCAAGGTTGCTGACACACCTGATGCGAGTCCGTGATCTTCCCTGGACTGCAGGACCCAGAATGCACAGTAAGGCTGCCAGGTAAGGTGTGGGTGGGGGAAATTCTGCCAAAGTGGTAGCGCTCAATGCAGGACACAGCGCAAAGTCCCAAAAAAATCTTCCTGCCAGACAATCCAGTGAAAAGCACCTCCTCGGGTCCCCAACTGCTCCAGCCTTGTTAATGGGGAATCGTGTTTAGTGGTGGTAGCCAGGCAATGCTCGCCGCCCAGCTTGAGGTGAAATGCCTCCAAACCACCTACTTTTATTCCCAAAACCAGGCGAGCCCAGACTGACCGATCCCTCGGTGAACAAAACTGCCAACTGCAGGAAGCCAGTAAGGTCCGGGCCGCTTAAAGGAGCAGGAGCCTCAGAAACACGCCTCTGGCTGGCGTGATAAATGTCCAACACACCCTTCTTTACTGGAAAGAAAGCTGAGGCCACACGGGGAACATCGAGGAAGCTGCTTTATTACAAGAGTTGTGGCGAATGCATTTCGGCATGTGAATGCCTTCCTCAGCGCCCAAGCAGTCGAAGTTTGGTCCTTAGCGCCACTGTGAGTCCCAGCATAATGTCGGTAATCCGAACACAAGCTCCGCCCCCAGCAAGGTTGCTGACACACCTGATGCGAGTCCGTGATCTTCCCTGGACTGCAGGACCCAGAATGCACAGTAAGGCTGCCAGGTAAGGTGTGGGTGGGGGAAATTCTGCCAAAGTGGTAGCGCTCAATGCAGGACACAGCGCAAAGTCCCAAAAAAATCTTCCTGCCAGACAATCCAGTGAAAAGCACCTCCTCGGGTCCCCAACTGCTCCAGCCTTGTTAATGGGGAATCGTGTTTAGTGGTGGTAGCCAGGCAATGCTCGCCGCCCAGCTTGAGGTGAAATGCCTCCAAACCACCTACTTTTATTCCCAAAACCAGGCGAGCCCAGACTGACCGATCCCTCGGTGAACAAAACTGCCAACTGCAGGAAGCCAGTAAGGTCCGGGCCGCTTAAAGGAGCAGGAGCCTCAGAAACACGCCTCTGGCTGGCGTGATAAATGTCCAACACACCCTTCTTTACTGGAAAGAAAGCTGAGGCCACACGGGGAACATCGAGGAAGCTGCTTTATTACAAGAGTTGTGGCGAATGCATTTCGGCATGTGAATGCCTTCCTCAGCGCCCAAGCAGTCGAAGTTTGGTCCTTAGCGCCACTGTGAGTCCCAGCATAATGTCGGTAATCCGAACACAAGCTCCGCCCCCAGCAAGGTTGCTGACACACCTGATGCGAGTCCGTGATCTTCCCTGGACTGCAGGACCCAGAATGCACAGTAAGGCTGCCAGGTAAGGTGTGGGTGGGGGAAATTCTGCCAAAGTGGTAGCGCTCAATGCAGGACACAGCGCAAAGTCCCAAAAAAATCTTCCTGCCAGACAATCCAGTGAAAAGCACCTCCTCGGGTCCCCAACTGCTCCAGCCTTGTTAATGGGGAATCGTGTTTAGTGGTGGTAGCCAGGCAATGCTCGCCGCCCAGCTTGAGGTGAAATGCCTCCAAACCACCTACTTTTATTCCCAAAACCAGGCGAGCCCAGACTGACCGATCCCTCGGTGAACAAAACTGCCAACTGCAGGAAGCCAGTAAGGTCCGGGCCGCTTAAAGGAGCAGGAGCCTCAGAAACACGCCTCTGGCTGGCGTGATAAATGTCCAACACACCCTTCTTTACTGGAAAGAAAGCTGAGGCCACACGGGGAACATCGAGGAAGCTGCTTTATTACAAGAGTTGTGGCGAATGCATTTCGGCATGTGAATGCCTTCCTCAGCGCCCAAGCAGTCGAAGTTTGGTCCTTAGCGCCACTGTGAGTCCCAGCATAATGTCGGTAATCCGAACACAAGCTCCGCCCCCAGCAAGGTTGCTGACACACCTGATGCGAGTCCGTGATCTTCCCTGGACTGCAGGACCCAGAATGCACAGTAAGGCTGCCAGGTAAGGTGTGGGTGGGGGAAATTCTGCCAAAGTGGTAGCGCTCAATGCAGGACACAGCGCAAAGTCCCAAAAAAATCTTCCTGCCAGACAATCCAGTGAAAAGCACCTCCTCGGGTCCCCAACTGCTCCAGCCTTGTTAATGGGGAATCGTGTTTAGTGGTGGTAGCCAGGCAATGCTCGCCGCCCAGCTTGAGGTGAAATGCCTCCAAACCACCTACTTTTATTCCCAAAACCAGGTGAGCCCAGACTGACCGATCCCTCGGTGAACAAAACTGCCAACTGCAGGAAGCCAGTAAGGTCCGGGCCGCTTAAAGGAGCAGGAGCCTCAGAAACACGCCTCTGGCTGGCGTGATAAATGTCCAACACACCCTTCTTTACTGGAAAGAAAGCTGAGGCCACACGGGGAACATCGAGGAAGCTGCTTTATTACAAGAGTTGTGGCGAATGCATTTCGGCATGTGAATGCCTTCCTCAGCGCCCAAGCAGTCGAAGTTTGGTCCTTAGCGCCACTGTGAGTCCCAGCATAATGTCGGTAATCCGAACACAAGCTCCGCCCCCAGCAAGGTTGCTGACACACCTGATGCGAGTCCGTGATCTTCCCTGGACTGCAGGACCCAGAATGCACAGTAAGGCTGCCAGGTAAGGTGTGGGTGGGGGAAATTCTGCCAAAGTGGTAGCGCTCAATGCAGGACACAGCGCAAAGTCCCAAAAAAATCTTCCTGCCAGACAATCCAGTGAAAAGCACCTCCTCGGGTCCCCAACTGCTCCAGCCTTGTTAATGGGGAATCGTGTTTAGTGGTGGTAGCCAGGCAATGCTCGCCGCCCAGCTTGAGGTGAAATGCCTCCAAACCACCTACTTTTATTCCCAAAACCAGGCGAGCCCAGACTGACCGATCCCTCGGTGAACAAAACTGCCAACTGCAGGAAGCCAGTAAGGTCCGGGCCGCTTAAAGGAGCAGGAGCCTCAGAAACACGCCTCTGGCTGGCGTGATAAATGTCCAACACACCCTTCTTTACTGGAAAGAAAGCTGAGGCCACACGGGGAACATCGAGGAAGCTGCTTTATTACAAGAGTTGTGGCAAATGCATTTCGGCATGTGAATGCCTTCCTCAGCGCCCAAGCAGTCGAAGTTTGGTCCTTAGCGCCACTGTGAGTCCCAGCATAATGTCGGTAATCCGAACACAAGCTCCGCCCCCAGCAAGGTTGCTGACACACCTGATGCGAGTCCGTGATCTTCCCTGGACTGCAGGACCCAGAATGCACAGTAAGGCTGCCAGGTAAGGTGTGGGTGGGGGAAATTCTGCCAAAGTGGTAGCGCTCAATGCAGGACACAGCGCAAAGTCCCAAAAAAATCTTCCTGCCAGACAATCCAGTGAAAAGCACCTCCTCGGGTCCCCAACTGCTCCAGCCTTGTTAATGGGGAATCGTGTTTAGTGGTGGTAGCCAGGCAATGCTCGCCGCCCAGCTTGAGGTGAAATGCCTCCAAACCACCTACTTTTATTCCCAAAACCAGGCGAGCCCAGACTGACCGATCCCTCGGTGAACAAAACTGCCAACTGCAGGAAGCCAGTAAGGTCCGGGCCGCTTAAAGGAGCAGGAGCCTCAGAAACACGCCTCTGGCTGGCGTGATAAATGTCCAACACACCCTTCTTTACTGGAAAGAAAGCTGAGGCCACACGGGGAACATCGAGGAAGCTGCTTTATTACAAGAGTTGTGGCGAATGCATTTCGGCATGTGAATGCCTTCCTCAGCGCCCAAGCAGTCGAAGTTTGGTCCTTAGCGCCACTGTGAGTCCCAGCATAATGTCGGTAATCCGAACACAAGCTCCGCCCCCAGCAAGGTTGCTGACACACCTGATGCGAGTCCGTGATCTTCCCTGGACTGCAGGACCCAGAATGCACAGTAAGGCTGCCAGGTAAGGTGTGGGTGGGGGAAATTCTGCCAAAGTGGTAGCGCTCAATGCAGGACACAGCGCAAAGTCCCAAAAAAATCTTCCTGCCAGACAATCCAGTGAAAAGCACCTCCTCGGGTCCCCAACTGCTCCAGCCTTGTTAATGGGGAATCGTGTTTAGTGGTGGTAGCCAGGCAATGCTCGCCGCCCAGCTTGAGGTGAAATGCCTCCAAACCACCTACTTTTATTCCCAAAACCAGGCGAGCCCAGACTGACCGATCCCTCGGTGAACAATATATATATTTGGATCCAATCCTGATTCATCCGTTCCAAAGCAAACAGGCACCGACTCCGTGGGTTTCTTAATCAAAGGTAATTTATTACAAGAAAACGACTAGACGCGTTTCGGCGGACACGTCCGCCTTGTTCACTACATCACATATATATACATATACATATATATATACATATACATATTTACATATATATATTACCTACTAGGTAGTTATAGTTAGGACCTAGTTTCCATAGGAAATCCGCAACATTCTATTGGGAATAACTTTGGCACCAGTTGATGATTTTTTGCGAATTCCTCAAAGAAGATGGGCAGCTCCGCTCCGCTCCTTCCCTGAAAGTTTTGGGGGAATTCGTCAAGTTGGGGCTGAGAAAAAAGGGGGGTCCCAAAACATGTTTTCCCCATGTTATTTTCCATAGGACGATTAGACACGGGTACAGCCCGAATGGCTGAATGGAATTACACCAAATTTGGCAGAGAGGTAGAGTTCAGTTCGCAGATTACCCTTTTGCTTAAATGGTGTAAATCCCTCCAGTAGTTCCTGAGAAAGTCAAAAGAAAAAAAAAATATATCTATAAGCGCACACCGTACGCACACAGGTCCGCGTACTGTGCGTGCACCGTACGTGTATGTGTGCGTATGTGCGCGGACCTTCGTGTGTGCGAGCTGAATGCTGATTGGCTGCCAATGTCTGTCAATACTCCAAAACAGAAATTGTTGGCAGCCATCTTGTGCCTCAGTAGACTGAGGCACAAGAAAGCAGAAAAACAAACCTGTAGAACTCAAAAAGGGGTCCAGATAGAAGCACCCTGACCCCCTAGGCCTGCTCAGGGGTCCCACAAGGACCCCCAAGGCCCAAAAAAAAATAAAAAATCGAAAAATCGTGGGGTGCGCGTACCGTGCGCGCTCGGGTCCGCGTACATATGCTTACGGTACGAGTAGGGTGCGCTTACCTTTCTGAGAAAGCTGCATGCTCATTGGCTGTCAACACTCCAAACCAGGAAGTGTTGGCAGCCATCTTGTGCTCAGTAGACTGAGGCACAAAAAAGCGGAAAAACAAACTTGTAGAACTCAAAAAGGGGGCAGGGTAGATACACCCTGACCACTAGGCCTCCCAAGGTGGTCCCACAAGGACCCCCAAGGCTCAATTATTATTTTTTTAAACCCAGTATGTTTTTTTTAAATTACCCCCCAGGGGGACCAAATCGCGGGGTACAGTGATAAAGAAGTTTGGGGGGTGCCCAATTCCCCCCACACTGCCCCAGAGACTGCCGCCCTCTGGGGCAAAGCAACGCAGCCCCCTGGTGCATACTGGAGGCTCCTGCTGGGCTACTTGGCCCCCAGGGAACCCCAGTATGCAAGGGGAATTAGTTCCACGTCTGCAAACGCGCCAGTGGCCTGCGTTGCAGAGAGGTGTAAAAAGGGGCACAGCCTAATTACACCTCTGTGCAATGCAGCCCCCTGGCACATACTGGAGGTTCCAGGTGGGCTAGTTGGCCCCCAGGGACCCCTTGTATGCAAGGGGAATTAGTCACCCCCTCTTCAAACATGCACGGGGCTGTGTTGCAGAGAGGTGTAAAAAAGGGTGTGGCCTCATTACACCTCTCTGCAATGCAGCCCCCTGGCGCATACTGGAGGCTCCTGGTGGGCTAGTTGGCCCCCAGAGACCTCAGTATGCAAGGGGAATTAGTTCCCCCTCTGCAAACACGGCAGGGGGCTGCGTTGCAGAGAGGTGTAACAAGGGACATAGCCTCATTACACCTCTGCAATGCAGCCCCCTGGTGCATACTGGAGGTTCCAGGTGGGCTAGTTGGCCCCCAGGGGCCCCCAGTATGCAAGGGGAATTAATTCCCCCTCTTCAAACATGCACGGGGGCTGCGTTGCAGAGAGGTGTAAAAAGGGGCGTGGCTTCATTACACCTCTCTGCAATGCAGTCCCCTGGCGCATACTTGAGATTCCTGGTGGGCTTTCAGGTCTTATATAGTTAGGAATTAGCATAAAAAAACCTTTGAAATTCACTGAAAAAAAACATTGGTTTCAGGCCTTATATAGTTAGGAATTAGCATTTAAAAAACCTATGAAATTCACTGAAAAAACCATAGGTTTCACACCAGTTATAGTTAGGAATTAGCATTTAAAAAACCTATTAAATTCACTGAAAAAACCATAGGTTTCACACCAGTTATAGCTAGCTGGAAATGTTACTGACATAAAACCATTGAAATTCTCACGTTGTAGTTAGTTGGACTCACTATAACTTGCGCGCCTGCAATGCACTGCTGATGACGTCACATATTACATCACTCATGACATGGTCAGTGACATCACTCATGACATCACTGATGACACCATCCAGTGAATGTGTGTCTTTCTGAAAAATAAATATGTTTTATATATGTATATGTAAAGGTCGATGGAGACAGAATGAAGTTACATCATGAGAGATCCGTTGGAGCTTGCAGTTGACAGTTGGAGTTTGGAGTGATACCTTTTGGAAGAGACTGAAGTTATATCGTGGATTAGTCTATGGGAGCAGCTTGAGTAAGTTGGACATTGGAGCTGGAACAATCAGACAGAGTGAAGAAGCTAGTGGAGCAGATGGTTATCAGAGCGGCAGAAACTATATCATTAGACTGAAGTTGGAAGGTGAAGACAGTTCGTGGGAGAGAGGAATCCAGTGCAGAGTGATCGGCGCAGATGTCTGTCCAAGAGTGCAGGGGAGAATCTGAGATGAGCCAAGGCACAGACGAGAGAGGGACCCAGATGACAGCTAGAACAAGACTTCATAATAATCAGGTGATATCTGTCATATTAGTGCCCATATATATATATATATATACATTAATCCTTTCCTTTATTTCCTAGGTTACATTCCCTACTGTATTGTTGCACTGATTAATCCCTTTTCTTTTAGCGGTGTGCAGTCCTGTTATAATTCATTATTTCCCTTTTCAGCTATCTGCAGCAATATTCTTTCAACTATTTGTGAATGTGTTAGTAATCTGATAATAAAGCTTTCTTGTTTGCCATTCTAATAAAGAGACCCCGCAGATATGTGTATTCCTTAGATGTGTCTATTTCCCTTTACCTTTCAGGCTATGCCTAGATTGCTAGTTATTGTGATGTTATAATTTGCTATTGTGTAATAAAGGGACCCCAGTTCTTAGTGAACAGCTGTGCAGGTGTTATTTCTTCATCTTAAGACTAACCTTTCTTCTAGCCAGATGCTGTTATGTGGACGGATGTATTTCCCGTCCAGGTAAGTGGTAACTGATCAAGGGAGCAAGGAGCGCCTAAATCAGAGAATAACATTTGCATATAGTAATTACATTCTTTTTACCCAAATGCTGACAGGAGAAGGATGTGACATTCCCTTCCCTGCAGATAATTGAGCATGGAAGATTGTGTGTAGATCAGGTCAGGAGATAACCTCGGAATGCTACAATTTGGCCATTGTTGTGTGAGAGGATTGGATCTCCTATTCGCCACATAAGGGATATTATTGTGTATGAGACACCCTCAGTAGATATTAGACATATAGAGAAACTTCCCAACAGAGAGAGCGCTGAAGGTATTCATAGGACAGAGATTGCCGCTAGAGAGAGTGGCATTAGTGAGAGCATTGATTGTGGTCAATGTGTATACCCGCTGGATTGCGGCTTGTGAGAGATTGCCGCTAGAGAGAGTGGCATTAGTGAGAGCATTGATTGTGGTCAATGTGTATCCGCACCAGATTGTGACGGACGTCAGAGCATCCGGAGGAGATGATGTTTAAACCCACCGGATTGTGGCTTGCGTGAGCACCGATTGTGGTCAGTGTGTAATGGTAGATGCATTAGAACTGCTCTCTACCATGAGGAAGAGAGTAGCATAGTCTGGGCTAGATTGCCGTGAGACTATAAGGTGAGATCATAGGATGTGACATGGAATTCCTTAGTAATCAGTGAGCATTCCTAGTAATCCTATAGATTTAGTGGTGTTTTTGATGATATGAGCTTGTATATTGCTAATTCCCCATCCCCAGGAAGGTACCTAGGTACTGTGGTAAGTAGGCTCTGGGGAGGGAGATGGTTACGTTTCGGCTGGATTGGTGGTGTCTTGGTGAGCTGGTGATATCTGGTCTGAAAATCCGGTCGTTACAGTGTGTCAGTGTCTGAGTGCATCTGTGAATGAATGTGTGGGTATTTGAGTTGGTCTCTGAGTAGGTGTGTCAATGTCTGATTGGGTCTGCGAGTGGGTGCATGAGTTTGTGACTAGATCCATGAATGGGTGCATAAGTGTCTGACTAGGTGCAGGATCATCTGAGTGGGTCTGTAAGTGAGTGCTTGAGTGTCTGAATGGGTCTGTCAGTGGGTACTTGAGTCTCTGAGTGGACAAGTGAGGGGGTGCTTGAGTGCCTCCGTGGGTCTCTGAGTGGTTGCATGAGTGGGTTTATGAGTGAATGCAAGAGTCTGTGTGGGTCTGTAAGTGGGTACATGAGTCTCTGAGTGGGTCTGTGAGTGGGCATGTCAGTGTCTGAGTGGGTCTATGAAGGGGTGAGTGAGTGTCTGAGTGAGTGTGAGTGAGTCTGTGAGTGAGTACATGAGTGTCTGAATGGGTCTGTCAGTGAGTGCATGATTCTCTGAGTGGGTTTCTGAGTGGTTGCGTAAGTGTCTGAGTGGGCCTGTAAGTGGGTGCTTGAGTGTCTCAATGGGTCTCTGAGTGGTTGCATGAATATCTGAGTGGGTCTTTGAGTTGATGTGAGAGTCTCTGAGTGGGTCTAAACGTGAGTGGGTATGGGAGTGGGTGCACAAGTCCCTGAGTAAGTGCATGAGCCTGTAACTGGTTCAATGAGTATGTGAACCTGTGACTAGATCTGAGTGGGTGTGTGAGTCTCTGAGTGGATCTATGAGTAGGTGAGTGAGTGTCTGGGTGATTGTGAGTGAATCTGTGAGTGAGTACATGAGTGTCTGAATGGGTCTGTCAGTGAGTGCATGATTCTCTGAGTGGGTTTCTGAGTGGTTGCGTAAGTGTCTGAGTGGGCCTGTAAGTGGGTGCTTGAGTGTCTCAGTGGGTCTCTGAGTGGTTGCAGGAGTCCCTGAGTAGGTGCATGAGCCTGTAACTGGTTCTGTGAGTGGGTCTGTGACTAAGCATATGAGGGTCTGAGTGGGTCTGTGAATGAGTTGGTGAGTGTCTGAATGGGTCTGTGAGTAGATGTGTGGGTCCCTGAGTGGGTCTGTGAGTGGGTGCATTACACTCTGAGTGGATATATGAGTTGGCGTATGAGTCTGTAACTAGATCTATAGTAGGGGCATAAGTGTCTATGAGAGGATGCATGAGAGTCTGAGTGGGACTGTAAGTGGGTGTGTGAGTCTCTCAATAGATCTTTGTGGGAGTTTGTGAATCTGTGACTGGATCTGAGTGGGTCTGTAAGTGGGTACATGAGTGACTGAGTAGGTCTATGTGTGGGTACGTAAGTGTCTGAGTGCATCTGTGAGTGGGTGCTTGAGTGTCTGAGTAGGTCTCTGAGGGGATGCATAAGTCTGAATCAGACTGTGAGTGGGTGTGTCAGTGTCTGAGTGCATATGTGAGTGAGTGCATGAGTGTTTGAGTGGATCTCTGAGTGGGTGTGTCAATGTCTGATTGGATCTGCAAGTGGGTGCATGAGTTTGTGACTAGATCTATGAGTGAGTGCATGAGCATCTGAGTGGGTCTATAAGTGAGTGCTTGAGTGTCTGAATGGGTCTGCCAGTGGGTACATAAGTCTCTGAGTGGACCAGTGAGTTGGTGCTTGAGTGTCTCAGTGGGTCTCTGAGTGGTTGCATGAGTGAGTTTTTGAGGGAATGCAAGAGTCTCTTTGTGGGTACATGAGTCTCTGAGTGGGTCTGTGAGTGGGCATATCAGTGTCTGAGTGGGTCTATGAATGAGTTTGTGAGTGTCAAAATGGGTCTGTGAGCAGGTGTGCGGGTCCCTGAGTTGGCCTGTGAGTTGGTACATGAGTCTCTGAGTGGGTCTCTGAGTGAGTGTGTAAGTGTCTGAGTAGACCACTGAGTGGGTGCTTGAGTGTCTCAGTGGGTCTCTGAGTGGTTGCATGAGTGGGTTTCAGAGTGAGTGCGAGAGTCTCTGGGTGGGTCTGTAAGTGGGTACATGAGTTTCTGAGTGGGTCTGCGAGTGGGCATATGAGTGTCTGAGTGGGTCTGTGAATGGGTGTGTGAGTGTCTGAATGGGTCTGTGAGTAGGTGTGTGGGTAGCTGAGTGCATCTGAGAGTGAGTGCATGGGTGTCTGAGTGGATCTCTGAGTGGGAGCATCAATGTCTGTGAGTGGGTATGTCTGTGACTGGATCTATGAGTGGGTACATAAGTGTCTAAGGGGGACTCTAGTGGCATATGAGTGCCTGAGTGGGTCTGTGAGTTAGTGCATGAGTGTCTGTATGGGTCTGTCAGTGGGTGCATGATTCTCTGAGTGCGTGCGTAAGTGTCTGAGTGGGCCTGTAAGTGGGTGCTTGAGTGTCTCAGTGGGTCTCTGATTGGTTGCATGAATATCTGAATGGGTCTCTCAGTTGATATGAGAGTCTCTGAGTGGGTCTAAAAGTGAGTGGGTATGTGAGTGGGTACACAAGTCCTTGAGTAGGTGCATGAGCCTGTAACTGGTTCTATGAGTGGGTCTGTGACTAGGTATATGAGTGTATGAGTGGGTTTGTGAATGAGTTGGTGAGTGTCTGAATGGGTCTGTGAGTAGGTGTGTGGGCCCCTGAGTGAGTCTGTGAGTGGGTGCACGAGTGTCTGAGTGGGTCTATGAGTGGATGCATGACTCTCTGAGTGGAATAAGTTGGCATATGAGTCTGTATCTAGACCTATAGTAGGGGCATTAGTGTCTGTGAGAGGGTGCATGAGTGTCTGAGTGGGACTGTAAGTGGGTGTATGAGTCTCTCACTAGATCTTTGTCAGAGTTTGTGAATTTGTGACTGGATCTGAGTGGGTCTGTGAGTGGGTACATGAGTCACTGAGTAGGCCTATGTGTGGGTGCATGAGTGTCTGAATGCATCTGTGAGTGGGTGCATGAGTGTCTGAGTGGGTCTCTGAGTGGGTGCATGAGTCTGAATCAGAATGTGAGGGTGTGTGTCAGTGTCTGAGTGTATCTGTGAATGAATGTGTGAGTGTGTGAGTGGGTCTCTGAGTAGGTGTGTAAATGTCTGATTGGGTCTGCAAGTGGGTGCATGACTCTGTGACTAGATCTATGAGTGGGTGCATAAGTGTCTGACTAAGTGCATGAGCATCTGAGTGGGTCTGTAAGTTAGTGCTTGAGTGTCTGAATGGGTCTGTCAGTGGGTACATGAGTCTCTGTGTGGACCAGTGAGTGGGTGCTTGGGTGTCTCAGTGGGTCTCTGAGTCGTTGCATGAGTGGGTTTATGAGTGAATGCAAGAGTCTCTAGGTGGGTCTGTAAGTGGGTACATGAGTCTCTGAGTGGGTCTGTGAGCGGGCATATCAGTGTCTGAGTGGGTCTATGAATGAGTTTGTGAGTGTCAAAATGAGTCTGTGAGTAGGTGTGTGGGTCCCTGAGTTGGTATCTGAGTGGGTGCATGAGTGTCTGAGTGGATGTATGAGTTGGCATACGAGTCTGTGACTAGATCTACAGTGTCTGTGGGAGGGTGTATGAGTGTCTGAGTGGGACTGTAAGTGGGTGTATGTGTCTCTCATAGATCTTTGAGTGATTTGCGGAACCTGTGACTAGATCTGAGTGGGCTTGTAAGTCTCTGAGTGGATGTATGAGTGGGTGAGTAAGTGTCTGAGTGAGTCTGTGAGTGAGTACATGAGTATCCAAGTGGGTGTATGAGTCGGTACATGATTCTCAGAGTGGGTCTATAATCAGTGGATGAGGGCCTAAGTGGGTCTCTGAGTGGATGCATGAGTCTGTGAGTGGGTCTACAAGTCTCTGAGTGGGTCTGTGAGTGGGCACATGTGTCTCTGAGTGGGTCTCCAAGTAAGTGAAAGTGTCTGAGTGGGTCTGTGAGCGAGTGCGTAAGTATCTTAGTAGGTCGCTGAGTGGATGCATGAGTATCTGAGTGGGTCTGTGAGTCGATGCTTGAGTCTGTGGGTGGGTGCATGAGTCTCTGAGTAAGTATGTAAGTGGGTGTGTGAGTCTCTGAGTGGGTGCCTGAGTGGGTGCATCAGTCTCTGAGTGGGTCTATGAGTGGTGAATGAGTCTGTGAGTGGGTGCATGCATGTCTGAGTGGGTCTCTGAGTGAGTGTGTGCCTGAATGGGTCTGTGAAGGTGTGTGGGTCTCTGAGTGGTTGTATAAGTGTCTGAGTAGGCCTATGAGTGGCTACAACTTTCTACACAGGTTATGGCCAGCCAATCAAAGTACTGCTGCTGGCACGTGGATTCGCGAAGTTCGCGTAGGCGTAACAAAGGGTCTGCCCCTCTAGATATACAAATGTGGATTTCCTTTAATAACTCCAAAAGTACGTAACGGATTTACATCAAATAACAAAATTGCCACTTTCTGAGCCAAGAGCTACCTAGCTGCCATATATGGTGTAATTCCGTTCAGCAGTTATATATATATATATATTACCTACTGGCGGTCGCCAGTAGGTAGTTATAGTTAGGATTTTTTTCAATGCTAAATCTCAAAATTCTATTTGGAATAACTTTGGCGCCGGTTGACGAATCTGCCTGAAAATTTCCTCAAAATGGCCTCGCGGCGCCCCGGTTCTTCCCTGAAAGTTTGCGGGGGGCGAGATAAAAGGGGGTCCCAAAACGCGTTTTCCCCATGTTAATTTCCATAGTGCGGTCGACCTCACTTTTAGCCCGAACGGCTGAATGGATTTACACCAAACTTGGCAAAATTGTAGGGACTGGTAGCCCGATGTGCCTTTGCTATGTCTCAAGATATGTGCTCCGGTGGATTTTGAGTAATTTAGGTTCAAAAAATATATATATCTGTAAGCGCGCCCCAGTACGCGCACCGGGGAGCGCACCGGGTGCGCCACACGACTTGCGCGCGGAAAGCTGATTGGCTGTCGGGTGTCTGTAAACATTCTAAACAGTCCGGAGCGGCCGCCATCTTGTGTCTCGGTAGGATAGAGACACAAGAGGTGGAAAAAACAAAGGGGGAAATGACCATAAGGGGGCAGAGTAGACCCCCCTGACCCCCTAGGTTTGATGTGGGGCTATAAAAGGGCCCCGCGGGGCAAAACAAAAGTATTATTTTTTCCAATTTTTGCGGGGAGCAGACGGTGCGCTTTTTGTTGTTTTATATATATATATTTTTTTCTGAATATATATATTTTTTTTTGGTTTTTATGAACTATTTGACGAATAGGGAAGAAACAAAACCTGGGAATTAACAGTGGCTCAACAGGAGCAACAAATAAAAAAAAAGCTACTGCTTTCTTTTCTTGCTGCAGTGGTGGTTGTCTATATCATCATTAATGAGGGTAATACTTAGTTGCCCGTAGCAGATGGACTTTCCACAATAAATGCAGACAAACTTCCTCCCTGTGGAGGTGCTGGCCTGAGGATCTCTGTTCTTCTGAAGCATGTCCCGTACCTCAGCCTGTGCCAAATTGTTAGGATGCCACCTCTCCATGTGGCGGATCATTGTATAATTCCCAAAGGAATACTTTATATTTGGGTTGCCCCTGGAGAGGACTTTGTTGCAAATCAATCAGGTGACATGTGGGGCATTCACTTTTTTAAGCCCAGCAGGGATGGAGAAGTACTCCCATATAAAATGCACTTTCACATGCCTTTCCCTAGGTTCTTACCGCAAGAATCTCCTAGGCTGTTCCTCCTCATCATCTTCTTCCTCCTCTTCTTCAACTCCTGGAAGGATCTGGGGTGGTGGACCTTCCTTTCTGGGTGGTGGTGGTGGTGGTGGGGATGCATCGGCTGCAGCTACTACTGAAGCCATTTCTCTGCTCACAACTAGCTCTTGCTCTCTCAAAGAAGAAAGTAAGAATGAGGAAAAAAGGAGGGGGCTTTCATCATTTGGAGAAAAAAAAAGTTGAGAACCAATGAAAAGTGTTATTTTCAGGTCACATGTCCCGACGCGCTTACGTTACGCGCTCCGGCACGCTTACGTTATGCTTACGTTGCGCGCTCCGGGTCGCGCTACGGAGCACTTCCGGGTGCGTTTACGCAGCGCGCCGAAAGAACGCATCACGCGGTTACGCGATATGTCACGCTTACGCGGTGCGTCACGATGTTGTTTTCGTTCGCGGCAATTGCATTGACGGGGCGCTCACCGTTACGCATACCGGGGCGCTAAACAGAGTTGCGCTTACCGGTGCACTGCCCGGTGCGCATAACGGAAGCGCACCGAGGAAAAATTAAAAAAAAATTATAATAAATAAACATTAAAAAAATTGTATTAAATAAATATGAAATACATTATTCATTTTAATGAAGTATCTGTTTTACAGCTATTGACATTTGCTATTAAAAAACCATTGAAATTCACAGAAAAAACCCTAGGTTTGAGACCATATATAGTTAGGTGAATATTTTAATCAAACAAAACCAATGAAATTCCCATATATAGTTAGTTGCACTAAATATATATTTCGCGCACCCGCAATCCACTGCTGATGATGTCACATATTACATCATTCATGACATGGTCAGTGACATTACTGATGACATCACTGATGACATCTCAAATGACATCACTGATGACATCTCATTTGACATCATTGATCACATCACTGATGACATCATTCTTGTGCTAATACGATGAACCTCTTCAGACTCTAATATAACCTTAGATACACTCAGTGTATACAGACACTCACACACTGTCACTCATCCATGGAGTTACTCACAAACCTAGTCAGCCATGCAAAGAATCACTCACCTCCATTTCCTCAACTATACAGTTATACACACCTTACTTATTCAAATATATACTAACACATATTTACTCTCTTATACAATCTCTGATACAAGTTCACAATGATCCATACAGCCACTCACACATTCACTGGCTCTCATGCACAGTTACATAGGTTTGAGGCCCTATATATAGTAAAGAATTAGCATTTAAAAAACCTATGAAATTCACTGAAAAAAACCATAAGTTTCACACCAGTTATAGTTAGGAATTAGCATTTAAAAAACCTATTAAATTCACTGAAAAAACCATAGGTTTCACACCAGTTATAGTTACCTGGAAATTTTACTGACATAAAACCATTGAAATTCCCACGTTATAGTTAGTTGGACTCACTATAACTTGCGCGCCTGCAATGCACTGCTGATGACGTCACATATTACATCACTCATGACATGGTCAGTGACATCACTCATGACATCACTGATGACACCATCCTTGTGAGAAAGTGACAGATATCCTTTCAGTGTAATGTAACTCTTGAAACACATGTTCAAAAATAGAAACTAACATTTTCAAAAAAATGGAGATACCCATACCAGTTACAACAACCAATTCAGTAATTCCACCATCTATATACACATCCACTCATTCACCAACAGTTCTATATAGTCACTCATACATATACTCACTCACTCATCATATGTAGTGATACACCTATACATCCTGTTACACACCGACAACCATCCAATTTCTATGGTTTTATGTCAGTAACATTTCCAGGTAACTATAACTGGTGTGAAACCTATGTTTTTTTCAGTGAATATATATATATATATATGTATATATAAATGTATATATATATATGTATATATATATATATATATATGAATAAAAGCTCACAAATTCCCTCCAAGTCCTCGGAAAGAAATGCAGCACTCACGGGCATTTTTCATCAAAGTGATTTTATTATTTAAAACAGAACCCGTTTCGGGAAAGCTCCCTTCTTCGGTGTCAGAAAGTAACGCGCTGCGCGGCGCCATTTTAATCACAAACACACCATAATCAAAACAAATGAGGAGCAAACGGCGAATTGCACAATGACGGGCACCATATTGCAAGTATCAGAACATTGCATTCATTTCATAAAGCCTCGCATGTATCTGCATTATACATTTCAATGCTATTAAACATGTTCAGCCCAGTATGTTAATCGAAAATGACAATATGGGCATGTTCTAATTCAATCTTGCCGTGGATCGGCCATGGCAACCCCACAAGGTTGCTTAAACCCCTCAAATTAAGATTCATATCTCTCAAATGATCCATGTGTTCAAATTCATTAGAAAAGTCAAAAATCAAAAATCAAAAAATCCCAGATTATTCACAATACATTCTTAGTTCATCTATGGATGATTAATCCAATCCAAAACATTCTTTCAACATTACCTCATCTCAAATAACGTTTTCCCCAATTCCAGAGGCATATGTATAAACAAAAAAACCCAAAGTCTTGCAGTAAACAAACCATTTTCGGGAGGATTGCACCATATATCAGTGAAGTAGTGTGGCTCACTGGTTAGAGGCGGCAGACCCGAGAGCAGAGGACGGCCCGGGACCAGGGTTCGATTCCCGGCGCGGCAGGTTTCTGGACCAGGGTCAGCGGACTCGATAATTCTCTCGCCTCGGTGCCCACTCCGATCAGCGATCACACTCGGCAACTCTGGGCATTAGCTTGCCTCATCTTCACTAACGGCCCCACCAGACCGCCGGGGATGCCTGGTCTCACCCTGGAGATACCCATTAAGGGACCATCTCTCAGGGAAGCCAGGAAGGGTTTCGCAGCGGTCGAAGCGCCTTGGTACCCTACGGGTAAGTAGTGCGCTATATAAATGCCTATACATTTACATATATCCCATAATCTTTCGAGGTTTCTAGACCATTTTTTATTTGAGGCAGTTCTTGGTTTAAAATCATACATCAAGGACACAACTGATTTTATTGAATATATTGAAAAACAACTTCTGTCACTTGGGCTTTTGTATTGTCCGGAGTCTAATTTTAACTATACACAAACAAGAGCAGACATTTATAGATATATACGTAAGCTGAAGCTCCATTTGCAAAGAGGCAAACAGGGGGATATGGATGCTATGATTATCCCATCTCAAGAACTGGGCATGGCTGGGTTGGCTAACTTCGACTATGGGGCTCTTAGAGATATGCACCAGTTAATGAGAGATGACACAAGAGAACTCGTTGATGGTAGCTTTAATGGAGTAGACAGCTGTGCATAAACCCAACAGATGCAACTAGAAGGAGCCAATGTCAAGCCTCTAACTCCTTTCAAACCAAAATCTAAATTTGTCCCAATCATGGCAAGAGACTGTATTGATGTTTTCAACGAACAAATTGTGGCACAGATAAAGAAGTTGAAAATGACTGTCAGTAGCTCCAAACGAAAATATACAAATCATGATAGAAAGTATCACCAGACATCAAAAAGCTTAAAAAGAATGACCAAATCATTATACGTAATTCCGACAAAGGCGGGAATAGAGTTGTGGCCCCTTGATGCATACCTAAAGGAAGCTTATAGTCAGCTTAATGACATAGAATGTTACAGAAGGATTACACCTATCAAGTTTAAAAACACTCAAGAGAACTTATTCTTGCTGCTACTAGCTTGGATAAGTCGATGCCTTTTAAGTTGGGAGGAATTTAAATCCTCAAGAAAGAATATCCAACGATACCATCATGAGTGATGTCACTGACCATGTCATGAGTGATGTAATATGTGACGTCATCAGCAGTGCATTGCACGCGCAAGTTATAGTGAGTCCAACTAACTATAACGTGGGAATTTCATTGGTTTTATGTCAGTAAAATTTCCAGCTAACTATAACTGGTGTGAAACCTATGGTTTTTTCAGTGAGTTTATTAGGTTTTTTAAATGCAAATTCCTAACTATAACTGGTGTGAAACCTATGGTTTTTTCAGTGAATTTCAAAGTTTTTTTTAATGCTAATTCCTAACTATAAATCTCAGTTTATAAGTAAGACTTTTAGCGCACTAGTTGTTCTTTAGAACACTCTGGGACATTCTGTCATTGGGCTATATTTGGGCTACATCTGGCTAATATTTTGGCTACATTTGTTTTTTTTGTCTCTGGTGGCCATCTTTGGGCTACATTTGGCTACATTGGGCTCTAACATATATAAAACCCAATGTAGCCCAATATATATTTTTTCAAAGTTAACTTTCATTAAAACCACTTGAGCATATATCTTGAGACATAGCAAAGGCACATCGGGCTACCAGTCCCTACAATTTTTTCCTATTTATTTATGTTTTTTTTTTTTTGTTGCTTTGGTGCACTCCCGGTGCGCGCCCCGGGGAGCGCACCGGAAAGCGTAATTATATGAAGCGCCCCGGGGCGCGCACCGGGTAGCGTCCTGTAAGCGCCATTATCGCGAACGAAAACATGATCGTGACATATCGCGTAGCCGCATCTGCGTGAAACGCACGGCGTAAGCGCACCCGGGAGCACTCGTGCGAATACGATCGCGCATCGTAAACTTCCGACGGGCTTACGCTACGCGACCCGGAGCGCGCCCCCTGGCGCGCCCCGGGGCGCATAGCGTAAGCGCGTCGGGTCATGTGACCTGAAAATAACACTTTTCATTGGTTCATAACAGTTTTGGTTTCATAATAATGAAGCCACTGGTCATGTGACCCGAAATATAACACTTTTCATTGGTTCCACACATTATTTTTTTCCTTCTGATGAAAGACCCCACCTTTTTTCCTTCTTCTGACTTTGTCCTTTGACTGAGGAAGACCTGCTTGTACCTCTCTGTACCATTTTGATCTTTATAATGACTTCAGTAGCAGCAGCAGCTGGTGCATCTGCACCACCACCACCACCACAACAACCAAGAGGACCACCACAAGATTTCATTGGTAGTCAACAAGAGGAGGAAGAGGAGGAGGAGGAGGAAGAAGGGAGGAGAACATTTCTCCAAGAACAAAATACCCCATACCAGCCCAAACCACACATTATTTGGGAGTTTTTTTCGGTTCCACAGGGGAAGAAAAAGGTAAATGCAGCCAAGGTGACTTGCCTGATCTATGACATGGAACTTTCTAGCGGGAACCCTAATAAAAAATATTCCTTTGGAAATCACACGATGATCCGCCACATGCAGCGCAAGCATCCTATAAACTATTCTGCTGCAGAGATTAGGGAACTGGCCTGTAACCCTCCCCAATCAACAAGAACCAGCTCAAAAAGGAAGCAACCCACTGCGTCTGCACCAGAGGAAAGTGAGACGATGCCGTGCATTCAGCCCCGATTTGCAGATTTCAGAATCACATGTAAATATTGTGGGAAGACCATCTCCTACGGAGAACAGAGCGTAAAGCTCATCGTCCTTGCTGGGGACAACCACAAATGCCCCAATCAACCCTAATTATTTATTTTCTTTTTTTTTCGCTCCAGTTGAGCCATTTTCAATTCCCTGTTTTTTCGTTTCTCCCCTCGAAAAATACAAAAACAATATAAAAGTGTTCTGAAAACCCCAAAAAAGTACAAAATGGTTCAAAAAACATTAAAAAAAATATAAAACAACAAAAAGAAGAAAAAAAACAGTTCTTTTTAGAACTACCTCCAATTTCAAAAAAAGCTACATTTTAAAAAAACTCTATTATTCATTTTTCCACATGGTACGCTCCCCGGTCCGCTTCCCGGTGCGCGTACCGGGCGCTCCCCCCGCGCAATTCCCCCCAAAAATTTTTGGGGGGCCCTGCTGGTCCCTTTTATGGTCCCCACATAAAACCTAGGGGGTCAGGGGGGGTCTATCCCTGCCCCCTAATGGTCATTTCCCCCTTTTTTTTCCACCTCTTGTGTCTCTATCCTACCGAGACACAAGATGGCGGCCACTCCGGACTGTTTAGAATGTTTACAGACACCCGAGAGCCAATCAGCTTTCCGTGCGCAAGTCGCGTGGCGCGCCCGGTGCGCTCCCCGGTGCGCGTACCGGGGCGCGCTTATAGATATATATATTTTTTTGAACCTAAATTACTCAAAATCCACTGGAGCACATATCTTGAGACATAGCAAAGGCACATCGGGCTACCAGTCCCTACAATTTTGCCAAGTTTGGTGTAAATCCATTCAGCCGTTCGGGCTAAAAGTGAGGTCGACCGCCCTATGGAAATTAACATGGGGAAAACGCGTTTTGGGACCCCCCTTTTATCTCGCCCCCCGCAAACTTTCAGGGAAGGACCGGAGCTCGACGAGGCCATTTTGAGGAAATTTTCAGGCAGATTTGTCAACCGGCGCCAAAGTTATTCCAAATAGAATTTTGAGATTTAACATTGAAAAAAATCCTAACTATAACTACCTACTGGCGACCACCACTAGGTAATATATATATATATATATATATATATATATATATATATATATATATATATATATATATATATATATATATATATATATGAATTTATTTAATTTTGATATTTATGGTTGGATTTTTAGATAGGATTTTATAGAAAAGTATATTTAATACATCTATTTCTTGAATCTATGTTCTTAACCATTTATTTACAATGTAATTTATATGGAAATGACTTTGTGTCTATCATGCATTCTCACTTCAAAGAGGCGTCAATATGGATAATCTCAGTGGTGCCAGAAACTAGGGTTTGTGTATGTATCTGGTGAAGATCATCTCCCCAGGATAACTTCAAGATTGCTTGCTAACTGGAAACCTTATTTAGTTTTTAGTTTTCACACATTAATATATTTTGGACACTAGCACACTTTATACTTACGTTTTGGTGCACTGCACTTCAAGTACATTTGAGTTTTAGGGAGAATGGATGGTATACATATTGAAAGCATTTAAATGGATTATTTTGCATTTATGCTGCTTTAAACATTTTTCATCATATTATTGTAAATATGATGTGATACCACTGTTGGACAACATGGGGTTGAGCATAGTAACCACAAGAGATTTCTTCTATGTCCATGAATTTTTTCAAATGCACTTGTACTTTACAAAGTCATTGTAATAGCCATGGGGTGTCATGTGATCAAGGGCGTGATCGGCCAAAACGCATCATGGCAGAATTGGCACAATAAAATAATACCTGCACGAAAATTGGGTCTGCGTTCGTCTTTTGGCAACTTAAAGCTGAAGTGGTGTTCAAGTTTGGAGGCATATATATATATATATATATATATATATATATATATATATATATATATATATATATATATATATCCAAACAACGATTCCTTCCTCGGAAGGAAATCCTGGAGTCGCAATTTACCCAATATAATTCACAAGGAAGTTGGTTTCAAAGTTATTTATTTCAATCCATGGGGTGTCAAACAAAACCAAGGCAACAACCAACGCGTTTCGACAGCCTCCGCTGTCTTGGTCACGGTCAGTTTGAAAAGTGCATTACCACAGATATATATAAACAAACCACATTTCCTGAAACACAGAGTCACCGCCCAAGTGGGCGTGGTTAGTATCACAAGGTCTTTGCATCAAGTCCCACCCTTTAGAATTCTGGGTTATGTAGTCCAATTTGTATGCTGTTTTTTTTGTTGTTTTCAAGGAGGCATTCATGTGGCTACCAATCACACAGTGAGTTCAAATATTCCGCCTTTGTTGGGTGGGAGGTGTATGACTGAGTTAGTTCCAATTGTTGCCCACCAGTGGGCTAACTGGAGTTGATGAGATCAGTTTCGCTATGTCCTGGCCACAGGGTTTGTGGGTCTTGTGGTCCACAAGGTTGCACCGGCAACCTTGTGGACCACAGTGTGGCTAAAAACCAAAGGCTTCATCATATGTTACAATTGCAAAGCATGTGAGATTGCCAAACCGACAACTGAAATAACCATGCCAAACAAAAAAAACATGGCAAATCAGGGAATGCATCACGTGCAATAGCCACTACACAGTATATATGATTGAATGCCCTTGCAAACTCAGATATATTGGAAGCACCATATGTGAACTTAAAAAACGCATCCTGGAACACGCGCGTGCAACAACCCATAAAGACAGAAAAAATGCAGTCGCAAAGCATATGGAGACCCATCACAAGGGGGACTGGAAACAGTTACGCTTTTGGGGCATCGAAACAATGACTCCCTCAGAAAGAGGAGGACACAATGAGAAAATACTGCGGCAAAAGGAGTCAAGACACATATTAAACTTCAGGACAATGACCCCTTTTGGCCTCAACCAATCGGAGGAATTATACATACACCTGTAAAATGTCTAAAGGTCTTGAAAATCCCCAAAAACATTCCTAATCCTGAAAAAGAATCCCGTTTCACAGACAATTTTAATTGACACTTTCACAATTTTCTTCACAAACTAAACCACAGACTAAACGAACCAAAACTACAGTATCTGCCAAATGAGACAATCAATATAAGCCCACTGGAGGGCTAAAAATCACAAACAAAAAATCCTCACCCGGGGATCCAAAAATAATAATAACAAAATAAAAAAACAAGCAAAACAACATCAGCCAAGAGACTCGCCAAAGGCAGGACTGCCGGTGCAACCTTGTGGACCACAAGACCCACAAACCCCGTGGCCAGGACATAGCGAAACTGATCTCATCAACTCCAGTTAGCCCACTGGAGGGCAACAATTGGAACTTACTCGGTCATACACCTCCCACCCAACAAAGGCGGAATATTTGAACTCACTGTGTGATTGGTAGCCACATGAATGCCTCCTTGAAAACAACGAAAAAAACAGCATACAAATTGGACTACATAACCCAGAATTCTACAGGGTGGGACTTGATGCAAAGACCTTGTGATACTAACCACGCCCACTTGGGCGGTGACTCTGTGTTTCAGGAAATGTGGTTTGTTTATATATCTGTGGTAATGCACTTTTCAAACTGACCGTGACCAAGACAGCGGAGGCTGTCGAAACGCGTTGGTTGTTGCCTTGGTTTTGTTTGACACCCCATGGATTGAAATAAATAACTTTGAAACCAACTTCCTTGGGAATTATATTGGGTAAATTGCGACTCCAGGATTTCCTTCCGAGGAAGGAATCGTTGTTTGGATAAATTAGCGGTTGGGCTCAACCGCAGGAGTAACGCGGCCACACCCAGTAGCGCCTACCGGGAAAGAAAAGGAGCCATACGGATTGATATATATATATATATATATATATATCTATATATTCACCACGGCTGTCTCTAAATCCAAAAAGACAGCAATCAAGGACCCAAAGTTGGCTGCAACAAACCTCTGTTTATTTCACTCGGGTCTTTGGCAAGTAGAACTCAACGCGTTTCATGAACACTCCCTTGTTCACGAGTGCCTGATTAAGCGTTGCTTTCTTTTTTATAACCACGTGATAACAATGTTACAAAGTGAAGACAGACTATCACTGACACAATTTGAAAATGTATGCACTTCATGTACATCTTAATGATATTTCAAGCGTGTTCTAGATTAAACGCAAGTGCGTATTTACATTTTCGTGTTTAAACTTAATACTGCCACTCTTATTCTGAGTAATGATTCTTACTACAACAAAACTTATGCAATTTCAATTAAAGGCACAGTGTGATACATAGTAACTTCCTTTCAAGGCAGCGTTTATGCTGAGATTAAATTATACAGGTTTCATTCCCTTCTAGGGGAGTGAATAGTTTACGTTTCACTCCCATGTGGGAAATTAAACATTCAAATCATTATCTCTTACGCGCACAAGATGTTATGGAGTTTTCTAACGTATTCAACATTTCTGATGCCCAAGTGGGCTGGAGCATAAATTTAACATGGCGGTCAGGGATTCTAGCTAGAAATGTCTTTTCTTCAGCTTGGTCAAGTCACATCTAAAAACAAAAAATAAATAAAATATGTGTCACCTCAAAGAAAACAACTACGTACATCAAGAAAACAAAACACAAACCTTAAAATCACAATATGCTCGCGGCTAAAAGACTATTACGCACATTATGTGGATAAGTACTATTGCAGAGTTCAAATGAAATAGTCTCAAATGTATGTCATCCTAGGTGTACAGCTAACTCCTCATCAAGATTATGGCCTAATGGGGTCATTGTCTTGTATTGGATAATTAGCTTAGACTTTAGTCTGCGTAGTTCTTTAAGCCTATTGCCGCCTTTCACATCAGCTCTGATAAAATCCAGTACCACACAGCTCAGTAGATTGGTATTTTGCTTGTGATGACTTTGGAAATGACGTGCCATAAGGTAAGCCTTGTCCATATTTTTTATAGCACGTAAATGTTCTAGAATGTGAATTTTGGCCTTATGGATGGTGCTTCCAATATAGGCTAATCCACACGGGCAAAATAACGCGTACACCGCGTACTCTGTATTGCATGATGTATGTTTCCTGATCACATATGGTCTACATACTGAGGACAAAGTGCATTCTTTTTTGTTTCTGCTATTCTCACACGCCTTGCAACTCCGGCATGTGTAGAAGCCTTGAATACCAGGGATCCCGGGTTTAGTTGTTTCAACTGCTTTGCATAACGTGTCTCTCAGTGATGTTATGTTATGTTATGTTACGAACTTTTGTATTGCGCACAGCTGCCCCAGCTAAGGGGCGTCCTGGCGCATGGCAAGTAAAAAGCAACACATACAGGGAACATAACAGAAAAGAAAACAGAGGCGATTTATTCAAACAGAAAAGTTTTTAAAGCTTTACGGAAAGCTAAAAGATCAGCGAGCAACCGCATCTCAACAGGAAGAGAATTCCAAAGCTCGGCCGCTCTGACCCAGAAAGAGCTCTTTTAAATGTGATCTGTGGATTCGATCCTATGCAACCTACAAGATCTTTGTCTGTTCCTAATACTGGCCAATATTTGTTCAAGCATTTCCGTACTGCGTGCGTTTGTTTGCTATGTGTAGTTATGAATCTTAAATTCTGGCTGGTTCCTTCTTTATTACTACTCTCTGTTTCTAGTGATCTGTCTACCAGCAGAGAGTTTCTCGTCCGTTTGGATACTTCTGTAAGGGCCTTTCTAATTGTTTTCTCAGTGTACCCTCGTTGTAAAAACCGTTCAGTCATCACTTCAGATTCACTTACAAATTTCTCTATCGTACTGCAATTACGCTTGGCTCTTAACAGTTCTCCTAACGGGATACTTTGGATGAGTGCGTTGGGGTGGCAACTTTTGGCAACTTTCGGCATGGAGAAGACTATTTCCAGCCGTACTTTTCCTAAAGAGATTGCTTTCTATTTTATTGTTCTCGACAACTAGTTTGAGGTCAGGAAATTCCAGTGAGGTTCGAGACCATTGCGAAGTAAGGTGGAGATTAAAGCTATTGATGTTAAGCAGGGTCACAAATTCTTTAGCCTCTTCTTCGTTCCCTTCCCATACACAAAAGATGTTGTCAATATATCTGACGTACATCGGGATCTTTTCTTTGAATGCATCGAGTTTGCTCACTACTTCCTCCTCCCATTACCCCATATAGAGACCCGCAAACGATGGCGCAAAACAGGTTCAATGGGTACCTGTTTTGCGCCATCGTTTGCAGGGAATGAAGAAGAGGCTAAAGACAAAATCATTTTAGTCACTCTTGTGCATTCCGTGCAACCATAGATGTCAAGGTGTATAATTCTGCCTGTTTTCAACCTACCTGTTCCTAACCCACATGTTTATAATAATGTTGTTATATAACATGTATGCATTGTATTATAGCCCACCCCATACCTAATATAATGTTATGCTATGCATCCTATATGGTACTCAGACTTACGTGATCATGTAATACCCCCTATGCATTGTACTGTGCAATCAATAAGGCAGAATGTTCACAGCATTATCTTATGCACAGCCTACACCCCCTCCCTTTGATGTTTCCTACCATTCTTCATGTGTATTTATTCTGTTTACCACTGCCTACCTCTGTCTGCAAAAATGGTACTTAAAAAAACTTTTCTTCAGCATGCTGAGGATGTGGAAGCATGCCGAATAGATGTCATTCACCTCTTTTCTCATTGAGTGCTTGCTGTTGAGTATGATGTCTAGACTTTTAGTATGTTCTGTGGATTTGGGGGGGGGGGCAAGTTCAGCTGGCAACCAAGTGTCGATGAGTACCTTGATTTTCTCAGTGTTAAGCTTGAGGCACTTGCCCTGCATCCAACTAGCGACATTCGTCATGTAACTGCAGTGCAGTAGTGTGGCTCACCGGTTAGAGGCGGCAGACCCGAGAGCAGAGGACGGCCCGGGACCAGGGTTTGATTCCCGACGCGGCAGGTTTCTGGACCAGGGTCAGCGGACTCGATAATTCTCTCGCCTCGGTGCCCACTCTGATCAGCGATCACACTCGGCAACTCTGGGCATAAGCTTGCCTCATCTGCACTAACGGCCCCACCAGACCGCCGGGGATGCCTGGTCTCACCCTGGAGATACCCATTAAGGGACCTTCTCTCAGGGAAGCCAGGAAGGGTTTCGCAGCGGTCGAAGCACGGAGATACTCCTCCGGGAGTCTATCCTAGCGCTATATAAACCCACAATTAATTAATTAATTAATTAACTGTTGAAGTTAGCATTGGTGCTGCAGGGGTCTGAGAAGAGGGATAGGATTAGTTGAGTGTCATCTGCTTAGGATATGATGTAGATTTTATGCGGTCCGCCCGGATACGAGTAGGTGCCATTGACGGAGGAGTGCTGAGCTAAGGTTACTACAAGCCCCTCCACCCTGGCAGTCCATGAGGCACAGCATTGCCAAAACAGAAATACTACGAATCTGATTTCAACCGTATGTATTAAATTTGGTGCTCACACATTAAGTGTGCATCTGTCCTTTATTATATTATTTTTTTAGTATAGGATAGTTTTTCTCATGGAGTGGTACGCATATAGCTGTTCCCCATGTGGTCCTGAAGCAGAGGTTTAGGGGACACCTCGAAACTTGTCGACCAAATGCTAGGGAAAGTATACACATAACAGTTACACTTCCTCCCTACTATTAACCCCTTTTTATCCACACCAACTAGGAGCAGGACTAAATTAATCGCTCACTAGCTAGGTATTTTTAGCATCACCATCACCACTCCCCCAAACACTGCACTACACATTTTTTCACAAAAAGTGCTCCAACGTAGTTCCGCAAGTTGCAGCACACCCCAGACAGTAGCTGTCTAGGATGGCCCCAATGATGAAGCATGTCACCTAGGGACAACCCTTGGTGAGTGAGGGGACTCAAGAAGAGAATTTTCTCTTCTTAGTTTTGGGGTGTTGTCTCGCACATTTAGCTGAAGCCCTTCCCTTTGGTTAGGTTCTCTGATCTGTCATTTACTGATTTGTTAATAACTGTACATGTTATGAGATCTGACCAGGGTGGCAAGGGGGGCCATATAGGTGTTGAAGAGAGTTGGGCTTAAGGATGATCCTTGAGATGCCCAGCAGATGGTGTCCTTGGTCACTGAGGAGTATGGCAGGAGGCAAATACTCTGGGTTCTTCCTGTGAAAAATGAAGCAATCCACTTGAGGGCTTTTTCTTGAATACCCATCTAGTGGAGACAGTATAAAACGGTGTAGTGAGATAAGCAACATGGAAGTCGGGGGCATATGCAACAGGGATGGCGGTATGGGGCTGGAGCAACATGCAGAGAGGGCAGAAGTAGCACAGAGGGCAGGTGAAGAAGTACATGACGACCAAGGGAGAGAAACGTGAAACGCATGGACAAGGGTGTAGAAGCAATGGGGGAGAAGCACCCGAGGGTGAGAGAAACATGATAAGAGCTGGGGAGAAACACACTGATGAGAGAGAGCAACACAGAATCTGATAGAGTACGAATACATAAGTGGGGCAGCTGTAAAACAGATGTACGCTCATGGAGTGCTTAACCAAAAAGAAAAAAGTAGTGCTTGAAAAGTAAGCAGTGGAAGGACACGAGTAATAAGGCCATGCTCCTGGGGAGAAAGAAGCACAAGAAGAAGAAGTAAAGCCAACAAAAGCTAACAGATAAAAACAAGAAAATAAGACTGACAATTAAGTCAATCAATGGTAAGTAGTGACCGGCCTCTAAGTTTCCAAAAGACAAGCAGCTTGTGCTGTTTGGTAGCTAAGACGTAGAATTAGCCCCAATAAAATAAAAGAACTCAAGAACTCAGATTACAATTGAACATTTGCATTATCAGAATATTTCATTTTCATGTCACAGAATTGGGGAGGAGGGTACTTCTCTTTCAGCATCCATCCTTATGAAGCCCAGGTCCAGTCTCTAACCAGTCTGTCATCTCACACAACGCACAAGGGCATGGTCTTCAGGGGCACTGGAAGCAAACTGGACACAGGATGCACAGAGGACAGGAGAAATTGAGGACAGAGGGAAAATCAAGGTCCGCAGTATAAATTGGTACTAGGGTGCTGACTCTAGTAGGAGTTCTATTTGTACACCGCAAATAGAGATACCAGCTGCCACGTGCTGCTTCCCACACAGTAACTGGAGCAGGTTTCTAGGATAAAGTGGGGAAAAGTCAGTCATCCTAGGATGGGCAGTTTATAGGACTGGGGATATCCACACGGCCTGTATTTTTGGGGTGGTGACTACAGCCAGCGCATGGCCAGAGACTGCTGATGAGTAGCAGTCTCACACCCACCCTCTAAAAGGATCAAAGTTGAAGCAGCCATTGTGCGTCACACAGACACCTAGCAATACCACTGGCCAATCCGCTGGACTTGCAGAGTTGGGAATAGAAGAAATACATGGAGTCAGAGGCTTTGATATCTGTAGTCTGGCACTGGGGCTCTAGGCTAAGAAGTTTCGAGCAGGAGTGATAAGACACCAATGGGAGTGGGCCAATGTGTGTACCGGGAGTGAAAATTGTTGTGGAGAACGGGTGAGTTGAATATAGAAGAAATGCATGCAGACAGGGCTTCAAGTGGGCCGGGTCCAGCCGGTGCTCAGCAGCAGCAGTTCTAACAAGGAGACGCTGAGACGGGACCCTAATGGGCGCTCCAATGTTGCCCTGCCCCTCAGGGTGGAAAAAGAAATCTTATCTCTGTAGCACTTCCACCCTTCACTGGCCTTTGATGGAACTTCATAGAGATTTGTTATGATTCCTTCAGTCTCTTCAAGTTAGAACTGAAGCATTTTCAATGCTATGTACAATGAAGCCACAATTGTTGCTTATTTATCTTATGCAACTAACAACCATTGACAAAGCCAATAGTCCTGACTTGCTATAGGTGTATTTGTTACATGTTGTATTATGTATCTGAATGCAATGACAGAAGCAGCAATGTACTAGTCGGGGGGCACACCATGCTAAGCACAGTTTTTTAACCTATGTGTTTTTAAACCACACCCTTAATTACATCAACCACACCCTTTTGAGATATGCCGCCCTTCCCCCCCAGTTTTTTCATCCCACTTAAAGCCCTGCATTCAGAGAAACACATGATAGTTCATAGAGCAAGGAGAACAGACTGGTCTTGGTGAATATGTGGGCCCCAGAGAATGCTGGCGGCCATGGGTCTGGGTGAAGACTGTGGCCAGGGATCACATCTACCTGGGGAAGGACAGTTGATAGAAATCCTTGTTCATCTTCCCTATATATGGTTTGATTGAATGCTCTTTGTTTCTCTTAAATTGGATATAACAGATTTAGAAGAAATCACAGTCAGCTCTTTATTTCTTTTTCAGTATTGTGTGTGCTTTCAGACCACCAGATTGCATTGTTGTTATTAAGTATAGAATTTGGGGATTCAATCTGTTGTAGGTCTTTAAATATGTTCCCTATGACCCTTACTTCCTTGTGAAGTTGTGTTTATATCACATCTACCTGATCAGCAAGACCAGGCATGCTAACTCCTGGTTCTGGTTGCCACCCTGTGGGCAAACTTGTGAAAGCCCGCAGTCGCAGATGGAAGGAAGAAGGTTTATTTACTATTGCACAAGAATGTGTTGGTGGTGTTAGCAAGCACCTTAGTATGAAAGGACTCGTCTTTCACGCAAATGACATTAATCGGATAAAAAAGTCCAGCCTGTATAATTAAATAACATTATAGGTGTTTTCTATGTCGAAAGACTTTCATCACAATGCAGACCACCTCTCGGTAAAATTTGCAATCAGAGAAGAACGCAGAAATTGTGGTCTGGGCGTGACATCTTTTACAGGGAAATCATTAGTCTAATGGAATATAGTTTTAGATTGTGTTTGCTAAAGCAGCATTTTATATCGCACTCTATAGCGATAACACCGCAATTTATATTTTATTACGCTGCTAAATGTATTTTGAATGGCACTCCTTGTGACCTTAATGTATGTAAAGAATTAAAAAAAACTCTCATTAAAGGAATTTAAACATGATAGATCTTGTTTCCTCTAACTAAGCAGAGAGCTGCTACTGGTGTTTTTCCCCAGTTCGTCACGAATCATTAACGTTACATGGTTTGTTTGTTGTAAGCAGAAACCAGTGTTTTCCTCACGCTTAGCAATGCCCCTGTGCTGAGAAAATAGACGAAGATCTGCAAAACAGACAGAAAGACATGATGCATGCAACCCGGATACCCTCTAAGACATCTTATCCTATTGGGATCATTGCAAACCCAGCAGCACTGAGAACGGGGCCTGCTAGAGTCCAGTTCATATATTCTGCTTAATCTGGATTTTTCCTATAAGCATGCAAATCTTCTTTTCAATTATCACATTTTTACATCGTTCTGGGTGTGACATGGTATTAAACTGTCAGTGACGCTACCGCATTAGTGCTGAGTATGTATTAACTACAATTATCGTGTGTGAGAAATTGAGTATTTGGTTGATGGGGGTGAAAACCTACTCAAGCAACAGTCACCATCCTTGTCAGGGTGAACCACAAAAAGTCACTAAACGTGCTTAAGCCTCTGGTTGCTTGTCACAAAAGCAGTCGGGCTTAATTTAGAGGCAATGTGTAAAGTATTCATGCAGCACACACACAGTAATGAAGTGAAAACCAACACAAGAAAAATTCAAATTGGAGATATGCAACTTCAAAGATTTAATGTAAGTATAATGCCTAAAAGGACAAACTGGCACTTGCGGTTATCTGGTCGTGCAAGACCGGGTGAAAGTCACAAGTTCAGGCCGACATCGATGGACCGGATACAGGAACCAGGTTAATCCAGCTGAAAAAGTAATCTTCTAATGTCCAGCATGAATAGTCCAGCTAACGGTGGAGGAGGCCGCGAGGACCAGGTCATGTATCGTAGACAGTCGTTGCTGTAGTGTAAAGATCCTGACGGATGTCACAGACGGTCATTACTGGAGCTTCATATTGGTAGTCACTGCGGGCTCACAATGCTATAGCGTAAAGTGAAGATCTAGCGTTGCCGGTCATCGCTGGTGGGAATTGTAATGTGTAGAGTTGGGTGCACTGGAGCTTCATGGTGGCAGTCGTTGAATGGGCATCAAGATCTTGGCACAAATGGGTCCGTTCGCTGTAGTGAAGAGTTCAAAACCTCAGGACTTCTCCTTTTCTTGTAGCTAGAGGTTAACTGATGCCTCACCAAGGGTCCAGGACCTGGGAGGCACTTCTTGGGGATCAGAAACTCTCTCCAACAGAAGTCAGCAGGGTTCACTCAGGTTGGCTTGCAAGTCCAGGTAGGTCCAGTGCAGCAGCTTAGCTGGGCAGTTGCAGGGAGGCCTCTGGAGCTTGTTATGTCCCTGTAGATCAAGACCAAGTGTCAGTCAACTGACACTTGGAGTCACCTATGCTTGGGATGAAGGGTGCAGTTCCAGTATTCCTTCTTGGACAGTAGGGCAGGCCTGCTTCAGTAGTAGCCACACATCCATGAGTGTGCTGAAGAGTAGGTCTGAGGGTCCCATTTTTAAACCTGCTGCCCTCTTTGAAGTGGAAGAATCTTCCGGAGTTCCCTCGGTGGTCCCTCGGCGGTGGGGTTTCCAAGTACTCAGCCAAGCTGATGGTATCCCGCATGCAGTATTGAGATAGTGCTGGCTGAACGGCCATCCACATCGACTGGCTGTTTCCTGCCATTAAAGCGGCGCACCGTAATTGAAGTAGCAGACTTCTCTGTTGGCTAATAGTACTCCGTCACCGTCAGGTCGGCGGGTTTGTGCCAAGCCTATTTAGATATCCCAGTTGTGCTTACGTTGTTGTTGGAGTGGTGACTGTTAAGTACTACTGATTTATTTGTCAATACACATACATGTTGTGTTTGCTTCTCTGATTCTATCCACTAAAACAAGCCCTCTATACTTTATTAAGTGGAGTGCAGGGCATCTAAAAATGTGTAGGACTGTCCTCACACACCACCAGGTGTCATGCTTCATCGTTGGCAGTCCTCGCTCTGTAGAAACTATGTTTGGTAGAGAGCGGGCTAAACCTGGAGACAGAGAGGCACTTCTAAAAACTAAGTGGGGGTCCGTGATAAAGTGAAAGGTTAAAAACCAATGTAAACACCAAAATACATTTATTTGTTAGGTGCTTACTTGATATTAAAAATCAAGAGTGAGGATATGTGGAACTAGTACCCCATCACCACCAGTGTCATCAACATGTTTCTGCCGTATTGGCCCGGAGGGTCCGTGGCATTCTTCAGGACGTAATAACTAGGGCTCCTATCTAACCTCTTCTGGTTAGGATGTTACCACCCTGTAGGGTGGCCTATGTCAACATCTATCTAAAGTAGGGGTTTCTTGAAACCCCAAGTCAGGGACTGAAATTCCCCATGGGAAGGGGGACTGAGAGACCCATGTAGTCACACTAGCCTCAAAGGTGCGTCCCTTGCTGTCATCCTAAAGGCGTCTTCTTCTCTTCCCCACCCCATCCCTGCCACAGTTTCTGTGACGAAAAGCTACATCATGATTGGCCCGTCGGTAATCTTGGCAGGATTCCCGCTGACAGCAACCTATGACGTTGTCGAAATGAGTAAAAATTCCTGGCAGAGTCAGCGTCACCCGGTTGGTCTTTTGTCCATGGACCCACTAACATCTAAATTGAGCGTGTTATCCTAACAAAGGTTCAAGAAGCAATTAGCATCAAAATACAACACTCACAGATAATTCCAAGTTCGAAACAGAACAATTAATAAATAGAAGACTAAACAACAAGGAAAGAGAAGAGGTGATCTAAATAGAGCGGGCAGAGCACCAATAGAGCAGTTGGTAAAACTGTTGAAAAAGTGACAGCAGGATCAAAATTGACGGATTAGAGAAGATGAATAGTAATAAGCTTTGAAAAACCACTTACTTGAGCCTTGGTGTGGCATCTGCAGGCCTCCACACAGTCCTGACATCATATGAAAGGGTATATCTGTCATGCATTACTCTTAGTGTAGGTTTTCTAGATAACACACATACAGGGTGGGAGACCTTTAATATTTACATAAGGGGTATATGTACCCAATCTTCTTATGTGGTGAGACTAACACTGACTAGAAAGGATATAAAACTTGAAAATGAACTGAGTGCACTCAGAATTGAGAGGTTGAGGATTCAACTGTACCAACTGATACCTGACATTCAAGCTGCATTACCTCCTTGCCTGCCTTCCTCTCACAGTCCTTACGTATGATTCACCACCTTACATTCAGAACACGATCACCAAACTTGACCTTTCCTTCCAAATCCAATATGGCCCCCATTCAATGAAGTACAAATACATCACATCCTGGGAAGGACTTACTGTTGTTTTTTTCTGCAGCTGATTACCATCTTGGCTACAGGTATGTATATTTTTCATTACTTTTCTTAGACCTGCTCTAGCGAACTTCATTTTGTTTTGGTGGGCGCTCTTATAGGCGAGGCATACGTGATCACACTGGGCATCTGGGGCTTATTGGACAGCCTCTAACCTCCCTTGGAGATTGTTGTATTTAATTTAATTTCACTTTTTTAGTATTCCCCGGTCATACGTTTGATGTATTATTGTGGGGGGCTCTTTTCCACATCTGAACGCTTTTTATTATACTCACCGGCAGTCGTGTGACGCCTGCCTGACTCTAAAATGGCACCTCAGCGCTTGCGATGGGCACGTCCTTGCGCTTTCACCTGTCTCTGGGCATTTGGGGAGTGCGCTACAGCAAGTGCAGAATTTCCTTGGCAACCAGCCAGCTTTATCAGCAAATGTTTTCCTGTTCCGGAGTGGTTGCTGTTTCTAAAACCTGCCTCACTGCATTTGGATTCTGCCTTCTTTTTGAGCTGACTGCTGTTTGAAGTTGCTAAATCCTATGCATGATGAGTGATGCAGAGGATTATCCCTCAGTGTCTGGGCCATCTGCAGAAGTTGCTGTGACTCCAGATCTATAGGCTATAATTGCAGCCGCTATGGAGGCTATGCTTCAGGCCCGGGAGGGGGTACGACCTGTTAAACACCCTAGGATGGTTTATTCATTGGAGGGGGATGATGAGAACCTGAAGCTCCATTCTGTGCAGGGCACAGATGTAGCTGCGCTCATGGATCATGTGTTTAACAATTTTGGATATGCTTCTTCTGCTCAAGCACCAGCTGATGATGACTGTTTTTGAAAAATCAGCATGTGAAACAGGCGTCTTTGCCCTTGCCCGCTTCCATTCGTTGTGTGCTTGTGAATGAGTAGAAGGATGTTGTAAGGCAGTTTTTTCCTCACTTTTTTTTTAAACAATACCCTCTGCATAAATTTAGGGCAGAGTTCCCAGCCTCTCTGAAGAGTGACAACATCATGCCTTGGTTGTCCATCCAAGGGACTGTGGTGTCAAAAGATGCATTACCATCGGACACAGTGGACAAGAAGTTGGAAGGTTGGTGAAACGTTCTTATGTGGCTCCGAACGTTTCAGTCAGTGTGAATGCCTACTCCACTTAAGCAATTCAGTCCCTCCTTAAGGACTTCGGGGCAGATTTACAAGCCCCATGCGCCGCCGGTGCATCATTTAGCGTGACGCACCAGTAGCGCAGTTTGCTAAGGGATATTTACAAGCACAGGTAAAGTCACCCTGCGTGACTTAACCTGTGCTTGTAAATATCGCTCCTGTTCATGCAACACTTTGCATGTTAGGGGAGGGACATGGGTGTTGCTGTGGGTGTTCACACGCAACAACCATGTCCACTGATACATTTCCAGATTTACGAGAAATCGTAAACCCTAGGGGTGGCGTAGCCAAGTATAACGAGGAGAAATGTTTTAATTTCTCCTCGTTTTTTCCTCTTTCAATTTGTGCTGCATTCTACAGCACACATTGAAAGAGGAAAATACCTGTGTGCCCCAACTTCTGTAGTATGTTAATATCTGCAAACTGACACAATTCCCAATGTATGCTTCAGATTGGACTCTTGGGTTGGGTTGTGGCTGCTCTCCTGCTGCTTCTGGACTGCCCGTCATTGCAGGTGTTGAAACTTCTCTGTTAGCATTTTTAAAGACAAAAATAAGTCTTTAAAAATGCATTTAGCTGCGCAGCTCAATCACTGCTATTTCAAAGGCTTGAACTAAGCACTTTAAAAGTGCAGAGGAATCCTTTGTGGTGCGCGGTGCTTGAGTGTCTCTGAGCGGAGAGAAAGGCAAGTGTGCGCTCAGGCCCGCAGCTTAGAGGGTACTGTGCTTTCAGGACATTTGCACTCATACCATTTCAGATGCTTGAGCCATCCAAGGAGTCTCAGACGACTACAAAATACATTTCAGAGACACTCTTCTTCACCATTTGTTCGAGACTCATGCTCCTCGCCCTCTAGAGAAGTTGACTGTGCTACTCCAAGGGATTCAGTGCTGCTCCAGAAGGCTACCGTCTTTCCGGTTCCTCCTTGGGAGGTTTTCATTGGCTAGTATTTCCTGCTTTTTCTGGTGCACAAGGTGTCAGGGGAGTTCCACCCTGTATTGGGCCTCAAGGGGATATATTCCTCATGTGCCATTCATGATGATGTCTCTCCAGCTGATTCGGCATATCTACGAAAGGGCCAGTTTCTGACCTTCATCAACCTCATGGAGCCCTACCTCCATGTTCCTGTACACCCATCTCACCAGAAATTCTTCTGGTTCGCTGTCCAAGGCACCAGTTCTGGGTCCAACGCGTAGGCTGGCTTCAGTACCAAGGGTTTTAACAAAGCTTTTGGAACCAATGGTGGGTTTTTTACACTCTGGAGGTGTCCAACTCTTCCCATATTTGTATGACTGGCTCATTGCCTCTTGTTCTTTTTCCAAAGTCCAGGAGAAGGTTCACCAGGTGACTATGCAGATGCAGAAGTATGGCTTCTTGATCAATTGGAGGAAATTCCAGGTCCAGCTGTCTCAGGATCTTCTCTTTCTTGGGGACTGCTTCAGGATGGAATTGGGGGAGGTCTTTTTGTTGGAGGAGCACTGTGTTAATCTCAAAGCCCATTCTCCTTCCTCGCCATCTGCAAGGACATGTCTCTGCAGTCAGGGAGAGATGTCATCTGCATTGGCCCTTATCCCTTGGGGGAGGTTGCATCTGTATCCCCTTGTTCACCAACTCCTGAGCATTTGGAACTTGCCTTGGGAATAGGAGGCACTGGTTCCATGGACTCCTTAGATCTTCAGGGATCTCCAGTAGTGGTTGGACCCAGTTCATCAGAGTAGAGATTTCTTGTTGGTTCTTCTTCCTGTTCTGGTTCTCACAACTGTGCCAGTGGGATGGAATGGGGTGCTTCTCTAGGGGATTGTGCTGCACAGGGGAGGTGGAATCAAATCAAATCTCTTCAGTCTTCAAATTGGAAAGAGCTAGCAGCAGCTCAGAAGGCATTTTTGTGTTTCCATTCCCCGTTGCTGCACACTGCAGTGTGCGTACAGACAGACAATCTGATTGTCCACTCCTCTCTGAATCAGAAGGGTGGCTTGTGTCCCTCTCTGTTCTCCTTTCCTGGCTGGGGGAATGTCAGGTTACTTTCCTGGAACATCGCGGGACTACACGCTAAGCAGGAAGACCCGTTGTGGTTACAAAAGTTAAAAGAACAAGATATAGTAGCCTTACAGGAAACTTGGGCTAGGGACAATGCTTTTTGGCTGGATGGCTATACATCCTTTTTTGTAAAAGCTCAGAGTTCCTTGGCGGGAAGGGATAAAGGGGGCTTGCTGCTCCTGGTCTCAGTTAACTTAGCAGGTAGTGTCAAGGAAATCCCCTGCCCCTCACATTATTTTCAGTTGCTGGAAATCCATCTAGCGGATAAGAATAAGATAGTCCTAATAAACTGTTATAATGCTATGCAGGGGGGTCCCCCAAATTTTGTTTTAGAAGGTTTATCTTCTTTTTTAAGTAATTACATGTCAAAACAAACCACTTTTGTTCAACTCATATTGATGGGTGATTTTAATGTTCATTTGTGTGGGCTACATTGCCAGATTGAGGATGATACTGGTCCCGAACATACGACTTTGCCTCATTTTGAGCATAGCCCAAAGGGCGTAGCAATGGAAGATCTGCTATCATCTAATGATCTATTCGAACCAGGGTTTGCTGACTTAAACGATCGTGTGGTCACATATAATGCGAGGGGAAGTGAATCAATTATTGATTATATTTTTATATCCCCGGGTCTTCTCCGCTTTGTACTGTTTTATAAGGCCATTGTAAGTGGGTTCAGTGATCATAACCCGGTGTCGCTAGTCTTGGACGCCTCCATTGGTCTAACCAAAGGGGCCAAGAGGGCCACTGCTATAAAGGATGTAAAGAGTAAAGACCAGGGAAGGCGTCTTAAATGGTGTAACGTTTGTCCCGAGGACTTTCTAGGCCTAATTGAGCAAAAAATGAATGTGGAACTTGATATATGTAGGGATTTAGACATGGGGAGGAAAGAGGTAGTTACCGCTTTTGAGGCTATCTGTGCTAGAGTGGAAGTAGAGCTCAGAGCTAAACCAAAGAGGGGCCCTGCCCCAGCCTTTGGTTGGTTTGATCATACATGCTCTAAGGCACACTCCGCTCTGTTGAAAGCGCTTAAACATTCCCCCAGAGATAAGTCACTGGTAGCTCAATTGAGGAAGAAATATGCTGTGGCGGTAAAGTCTCGAAAAAAGGTCATTAAAGAAGAAGCCTGGGATTCTTTAATGGATTCTACTACCCTCAGACAAAGTTCTAAATTCTGGTCCATAATCAATAATCCTCTATTTGCTCAATCAAAGAATACAGACCTTGAAGTAAATATTCCTGAAGCAGAGTGGCTAAAACATTTCTCTAACATATACGGGAGTAATGAAACTGTTGAGACATTTTTTGCGCCTCCTCTTTCAACTTCATTACCTAAATTAAATTTCAGTATAACTGAAGTGGAGGTAGCGTTAAAAGGTTCAGCTGCAAACAAAGCCCCCGGTCCAGATGGGGTTCCTCTGGATCTCTATAAATTAAACCCTGAGATGTGGGCAGAAATATTAGCCAATGTTTTTAACTGCGTACTTGAGGGGGGTTTTCCAAAAACCTGAGCATGCTCAATTATAGTCCCTATTTTTAAAAAAGGCCAAAGAAGTGACCCAAAATGCTACCGCCCTATATCCCTGTTGGATTCCTCCATGAAGGTACTGGGCAAAGTATTGCTGGCAAAAATTAAACAAGTGGTCTTTGGAAAATGACATTCTAACAGATGTCCAGTATGGGTTCCGTACAGGAAGAGGTACAGAGGACCAATGTTTAAATCTCCACATGATAATATCAAAATATACAACCGCAGCAAAGGGGTCAATTTATGTTGCATTTATGGACCTGTCCACGGCCTTTGATTTAGTCAATCGTGCTCGTCTGTGGTCCTTGCTGTTGAAACTGGGTCTTGATCCTCCGCTTGTACACTTTCTGGCTGAACTCCATAAAGACTTAAAAGCATCGATTAGAATGGACCAAGATGGTAACCGCACAGATTGGTTTAAATCAAGCAGAGGTGTACGGCAAGGCTGCATCCTTGCCCCCATGCTGTTTACTTTATATATAAACTCATTAGAGAAAAGCCTTTTAACTGCTACTCCGGATACACCGCGTGCAGGGGATACCCGCATCCCCGTTCTCCTGTACGCGGACGATGCTGCTTTGATAGCGCGGACACATTTAGGCCTGCAGAGACTTTTAAATGCATTCAGTGAATTCATGTCCTCCCTTGACTTAGTGGTAAACAACTCTAAATCCCATGTCATGGTGTTTGGGGCTGTTAAAAATAACACCAAATCTTTTTATTGTAACAATGAAGTGATCACTAATGTCAAAATCTTTACTTACCTTGGTGTAATTTTTGATACTAAGGGTAGCTGGAGCCCTCATATTGTAGCAAAAACCAAAGCAGTGAGGAGCTCGGCAAATGCAATTCTGAGTTTTTCAAGGAGACTTGGAGGGAAACCGAGCGGTGCATTATTAAGTTTGTATAAGGCTAAAACGTTGGCAATAGCTAGGTACGGAGCAGGTCTGTGGGGCTATGTGAACAGTGAAACCATTCAAAGGGAGGAAAATAAGTTCCTGCGGTCTATACTAGGCCTTCCTCAATCGACAGCCACATTCTCAGTCCACCAGGAGCTTGGAATAAGGTACATTGCAGATATTCTTTCAATGGCACCTATTCTTCTCTGGATTAGGACTTGGACCAATAACAACCTAGGTCTAAATCATAAAGTACTGATGGACTGCCTAAGACTAGGAAAATCTAAAGATATTGCTTGGTTGTCATACATTTATAAGTGCTCTTTGGAACTTGGCCGCCCTGAGATATTTTCCGCCCCGATGGGTTTGAAAAAATCTGATTTAGACTGGGTTAAGCTCCACTTCTCTAAACTGAAGATCATGCAGAGAGAGGAACAGCAACTTACAAAGCCCACAGTTAGAGCCCATTTTTTACCATTACTTGCCTAACCATTCAACCGTATCTTGCCACAGTTAACATCCCTTTCCACAGGTGGCTTCTGGTCAAATTTCGGTTTAATCAGATCTATACGGTTCTCTGTGACAGCCATGGTTGGTTTAAGCAGGAGGATGCACCTGTGTGTAATTGTGACAATTTCTCACTGCAAGACAATATGCACCTAATGCTGTTCTGCCACTTCTTCAATATGCCCAGACAGAAATATTTGGTGCCTTTATTGAAAGACAAAGCCTTCCTTCAGGCAAAACCAGCTCTCCTGTATCTACAAATGTTACATTCACCTTTGGTTATGTTTAGTGTGGTTAACTATCTTGTTGCTGCAGTCAGGATCAGGAGGAGGCGATTGCAAATGTAATTGGGGGGTCTGTACTGGAGGTTGAAATGTGTTCTTTCTACTTGTAAAATTTTTAGCTGTATATTACTTTTTTAGCTGTTTTTAAAGTATATATGTAATTGATATTGATGTATGTAAATTTTTATGAAATTGAATTGCCATTTTAAATTCCTTGTAGTTTGCTTTTATGATTTTTAACTAAATCGAATAAAGTGGTTTTTGACTTGACTTGACTTGACTTGTCCTTTCCTGGAGTATTTGCCTTTGGGACGAATCACATCTCCTGGCTCTCACTGCATTCTCTCTGCGGGGGTGGGAGAATGAGTTGGCTGATGCTCTGAGTTGGAGGTTTCCATCCTCTGTGATGATGTGTCGGGATCTGATGATTTTATGTCCATTCTTCTTCAGTTCAGTCACCCTTTGTTGGATTTGTTTGCAGCAGAGGAGAATGCCCTCCTTCCCCATTTTTGCAGTCTCGTCCCATCCTCGAGAGATTGGGAGGTGGATGCCTTGGTTGTTCCCCCGCCCAGGGATCTCCTTTATTGTATCTCGCCCATCCATCTTCTCTCTCTTGTGGTTCAGACGGTGGTGCAGGACCAGGCAGAGATTCTGTTTACCATCCCTGCTTGGATGCAGCCCCCTCAGTTCTCTTGTCTTCTCCCTCTGTCGGCCAGGCCTAATAGGGTTTTGCTGATTCACTCATTCCCACTGCATCACTTTTGGACTTGCCTCTGGTTCTGCTCAGTTTTCAAAGTGTTCTGTTTGAAACTTTAGAGTCCGCTCACTTCAAGTTTCTTTCTGCAAAGGTTGTGTTTCTGGTGGCCATTTCTTCTGGGAGATGGGTAGGAGATATTGGGGCTTTGTTGTCCTCCCTTCCCTTCCTTCGTTTTTTTCCAGACACGGTGGTGCTGCATCCTAGCCCAGCCTTTCTCTCAAAGGGGGTTTCCAATTTTCATTTGGATTCCGATATTGTTTTAGCTACCTTTTGTCCGTCTCCTGTGTCGGATGAAGACGTACGCTTGAATTCACTTGATGTACATTGTGCACTTTTGGTTTATTTGCAAAGCACTGCTCTGTTTCATATGTCTGATACCTTGTTTGTCTCAAATGGTCTGGCAAAGAGGTGTCCTAAGCCTTATCTCTCTACCTTATCCAGTTAGATTAAATTGGCCATTTCTCATTCCTATTCTTTGGTTTGCCAACCAGTTCCAGCGTCTTTCCCTCAGCAGTCTACTAGGAGTGTTTTACCTCCTGGGCAGCATTTAAGGCAACTTCAATTTGTGACATTTTCTTTGCTGCTACGTGGGCTTTGCCTCACGATTTTATGATCCATTACCATTTGCAATTGTGTGGAGATGCATCCTCTGTTTTGGTTCTGCTGTTTTGAGTTTGGTGGGTCTTCCTGCAGTGTAATGTATTTGGGTCATTGTATTAAATACATTTCTTTTTGCTATTCTGGTGGTGTTTATTTTCTTAATCAGTTTCTTGGCTTGGGTACATACTCATATGTAAGGACTGTGAGAAGAAGATTGACAAAGAGGAAAAGCCTGGTTACTTACTAGAAATGTTCATTACTCCGAGTCCATGTCTTTCTAGTCACATTCCTGAGTACTCATCCACCTCTCCCTGTTGTGCAAATTAATTCTTTCTAGGATTACCAATTTCAGGAATTCCTGCCCAGGATGTGATGTATTTGTACTCCATTGGATGGGGGCTGTATTGGGTTGGGAAGTAAAAGTCAAGTTTTGTGATCATGTTCTGAATTGAAGGTGATGAACTCATACATAAGGATTGTGACAAAGAAAACATGGACTCAGAGTAAGGAGAATTACTGGTAAGTAACCGGGCATTAATGGGTAACAGCGGGGCTCTGGTCCACAAACTGAGATAAATAATGTTTGTTTGTAATGTCTTGTACACAAAACCCACCGCTGTCGGTCAGGACTGGCTGAAAGAGGACATACAAATGGTGATAATAAATAAATTAGCACACTAGCAAAGAGAATAATAGAAAACCTTTTCACAAATTGGCCCTGAGGTTACTCAATATATATTTGGTGTCCAGGAACAAAGAAATCTTGCCCCTCCCTGCCCATCCCCCCAATGCCAGAGAATCAGTAATGGTGGTCTTACCAAAGCCTCAACAGCCTCCATGGGACACAGTGGCCAATTGTCCCATTTCCATGTTAACGCTGGACTGGCAATGAGGTTGCTGTGGGTCTTGCTTAAACTATTCCACCTAGATTAAAAATACGTTTGTTCCAAGTAGGAGCACCTCTCCCAATGGTTGTAGGTTGTTCCACATCCTGAAACAGCTCTTCGAGGGATGCCTGGCTTTGGCTATTGATTCCAAAGATGTGGAAACAGCATATAAAATGCTTCATTGGGATTTTCTTTTTCATAGGGTAAAGGCAATTGTGTGTGTTGCAGAGATTCTTACCCAGATTTGTCTAATTATATATGAAAAGAGGCAGCTTCATACAGAAGGGAGGCCACACATGATTTCCTTCTAAGCAGACCATATTCTGCTCATAAGAACTTGGGTTACTGGTTGAGGGGGACAAAACCTTCTCAAGCAGCGACCGCAATTCTTCTCAGTGTGATGTCACAAGCAAACCCTAAATGAACCTGTGCTCACCCCTCCGGTAGCTTGGCACAGGACAGTCAGGCTTAACTCAGAGGTGATATGTAAAGTATTTGTGCAACAACTTCAATCAGTAACACTGTGAAAATACACCACATAAGGAGTACGCCACAGAGATAAAAAAGTAGAGTCATTTTTTTTAACTCAAATGTTATTAAAGATAAATGAAGTCCAGTATGATTATACAAACATTAGTCATCAACTGTAAAATTCAATGAAATATCAGGAAGGAATAAACAATGGAATGGAAGGGGTGAAATTTAAAAAAAACTGTGTATAACATCAACATAATAATTAATTCACACAGGTAATATGAAAGCTATCTGAAATTACGCAAATAACATAATAAATAAATAGTTGGTTATAAATACCAAAATTAACTGTAGCATAATAATGTAATAAATCAAGAGGGTTGTGAAACCCCTTCTGCAATTCGTGGACCAGCAAAAGAGTTTTGCTGATTTGTCCAAAGAATTAGTTATTGAAGACCACAAATTAGTACATTTTCACACAACATCTATACAATGAATTAATGCTAAGTCTTTCCTGTGGGTATAACATAATGCTGACCACCATGCTTGATGATGATGATAATGTTAGCAATTTATAGCACACGCAGCTTCTCCAAGGAGTGTCCCAGCGTGAGACAGCAAGATAGGAAGATGAACAACAGAGGCTTGAAAGGACAACTGTGTGTGATCTTTTTAATGTTTCCTTATTCGTTGAAAGGCAATTGCTATTAATAAGTCTAATATTTAGATAGGCATTAGAATATGGTCCCACTCTTTGGCTAAATTGTTAAAATATAGTTTCAAAAGAAAAGGGTTCCCTGGAATTGAAGTTAGAATTAATCTGAGACCAAACTTTTAAACAAAAATAATCGACAAAAGGCCAAGAAAATAATGATTGTTTAATACTTGCATTACATGCTTGACTATACTAGCAAATATGAGGGTGAGCAGAATACATCTTGTGCAATATTGAGAGGGTAAGAGGAGTCTGGTATAGATGTAAATCAATGTTTGCATGATGGTTGCTGCGCGAGAGGGTTTACAGAATGTAACCTATATTTCCCTCCACAAGGTGATAGGCATGTTACCCCTAGGTCTTGTTCCCAGGCCATTTCAGTGCTTGTTTTGCTTCTGTCAATAGAAGTTTGTTTGAGAAGGTTGTAAATAGTAGAAGCTTTGGGAGCCCTGAAACAGTTATCCGGAGTGAAATATATTGTGTATGAACTTGGAACTGTGTGCAAGTTTTAGAAACGATAGTTCATAACATATGACATTTGTTCTGGAAGGAAGGTGGAAGACCAAAAAGAAGTTGTGCTTACAGAAATGAGGTTCAAGTGTCATCACTTAATAATTGTTTAACCCAGAATATACCCTGTTTTCTCCACGGTTTCCAATAAATTTGTGTATTATTGATTAATATGAGCTTCATATGACAAACAGCGGAATTAAAAAATGTATTAACATCAATAGGAGAGTGTGGCAATATGGGATGCAACTGTTTGCATAAATGTCTGAATATAGGGGTGGAAATATTCTATCACAGTTTTCTGGAGAATGTTAAGTATTCTTGGAAAGAAAACAAAGAAATGAAACTTCTCTCTAAATTAGCCCAAAGCAGAATATATTGTGGAGAAACTAAAAGCCATGAAATATTTTGTTTTAATAAAAAAAAGCTGTGTGATAGTAATAAAATGTGGAAAATGTACACTGCCATCTCATTTGGAACGTTGTAGCAATACAAAACATAGTTTCTTTAGGTACCACAGAAAGGAGGAAAGGATGGAATTGGTTTTCTTAAAATATTTAGAAAGGATATTTAGTGGTATATTAGATATAGTGTATAAAACAATGGGAACCAGTATCATTTTGATAGTATCAGGTGACCCCACGAGGAAATGTGTGAAGGTTGCCAACAGGTAATTAATGCTATTAATTTAGTTACGCAAGTCTCTAAATTCAAAGAGATAGAAGTGTGGATGAAAGATATGAATCATAGACCTAGATATTTAATATATGTCACAGTCCATGAACATTTAGTAATCTAGAAATCTTGTATAAAGGTGTAGTGATTGAGGGGTAACATCTCACTTGTATAATGGTTTCATTTACAGCCAGAAACAGAAGAGTAGGAGATAACCACATTGAGAAATGCTGTGAGTGATGAGTCAGGCTCTGAAATAAATATAAAAATTTAATTGGCAAACAATGCTGGTTTAGTATATTGCTCGTTAAATGAAAAACCGTGGAGATCTTGATTTTGTTTAAATTTAGAAATAACAGGTTCTAAACCCAGGTTAAAGAGAAAGGGTGAGGGAAAAGGGAGAAAAGGTAAGTCCATTTACATTAATTGCTGCCTGTGGGGAAGTATAGAAAAAAAATTGAGTTTGATCATTTTTGTCCCAAAGACGAATCAACTAAAAGTGTGAAAAATAAAAGGCCTATCAAGTGCCTTTTGAGCATCCAGCGAAAATGCCGCCAAAGGAACTTGTACATGCTGGGATGTCAAAGAATAAACGGGATTTGTCGGAAATATATCTTCCCTTGACAAAACCAGATTATTCCTTACTAAGTAGTTTAGGAATAAAAGGGTCCAATCTAAGGACTAGTAGTTTAGATTTTTCTTTATGATCAATGCTTAAGAGAGCTATTGGTCTGTAGTTTTTCCAATATTGAGGCTCTTTCCCTTCTTTTAGAATGAGACATATAAGGGCATCAAGGAAAGATCTGGAGGAGTTTCCTGAACGCATAAAGAATCCACAAGGGTGTAAAGTTTAGGAAGGAGCAAATGAGAAAAATGAGAAAAGAATTCAGCAGTAAATCTATCTAGACCTAGAGTTTTATCCTTTTTCAGTGAATGCAATGTATTGTGCAGCTCCGTCATGGTTATATCAGATTTTAGCAAGGTGAGAGGACTGTCAAAAGATTTTTGTATATTGGAAAGGTAAGTTTCAATCTCATGAGCAGTTGGAGGTTAGAACAATAGAGTATGTTTAAAAAAATTAAACAGGGCCAAAATGACAAAAATACAATCAGTAGAACTGGAGATATTCAAGTGTAAAGATTTTTTTTAAAATAGTGCCAAATGGCGTAAAGCGCCAACTGCGGATATTTGGTCGCACCAGACTGGGACAAAGTCACAAGTTCAGGCCAACAGTGATGGAGAGCGTGCCGGCTAAAGGGACCTACTTACTGTGTCGAAGATACGTTGCACAGCCAAAGTGATGTGTCTGCTCTGAGATGCGGCATGACTGTGATACGAGGACCTGCGTCATCATCAAGGATCCCACTGATGGGGCTTACAGTGCAAAGTTTGGCATCCGGATACGGCTCACAGTTGGAGCAATGTGTCTGTTCCAAAGACCTGCGATGTGGAGTCTGTTGTCATTGAGGCTTCCATCGACAGAGGGTGTGATGGCCTGCACCAGGGATGCATCGCGCAGTCCAGGCAATGCTGTAATTATGAGGAGCTGTGATGCCATGAGGGTCTTTGAGACAGGTCCAATCCACACATGAGTGGCAACGCATCAGTTCTGCTCAGGTTTGCATCGCACAGAAGAGGATAGGCATCAGTTCCTTTGGGTCCACAGAGGCTGGTAAGCACCTTAAACCCACTTCGAATAGTCTAGGTCTGGAGTGGCATAACGTGGCAAGGTAAACTCACAGAGGACAGAGTCCAGCTGCAAGTAAAAGGTTGTTGGAAGCCTGTTATGCCCCTGCGGCTTCAGATCAGGAGGCCAGCCAACTAGCCCTTGGAGTCACTATAGGCTCTCTACAGGTCCAGTCTTTCTCATTCAGGCAAGAGGGAAGCAGGCAGCAGCTCAGCACAATAGAGCAGCAGCATAGCAAGGCAGTAGTCCAGCAGAGTGCAGTTCAGCAACACAGCAGTCTTTTGTCTTGGCAGAGTATCCACATGCCCAGGAGTGCCCTTATGTGGTGGTGTCTGAGGTCCAGTATTTATACCCAGTTGTGTCTTTGAAGTGTGGGAGAAACTTTTAGCATGTTCCCTTTTAAGTCCCCAGGTATCCTCTCTTTTTTATCCTGCTCCAGACAAATACAGGCGGTATGCATCCCTTTATGTAGAGGCAGGACACAGCCTACTCAGGTGTAAGTGTGGCTGGGCCAAGCTCCTCCCATCCATCCTGCCAGTGATGGCCATCCAGGCAAACCTAAGCTCCCTATTGTGTGTGACTGTCTAGGAAAAATGCACAAAGCCCAGCTGTCAGCTACATCTAGTCATGTGACCACATACAGGCTACAGGCACTACATGGCTAAGGCATGGAAATGCCAACTTTCCAAAAGTGGTATTTTCAGAATTGCAATTTGAAATCTGGCTTCACCATATGTTAGAATGTTAAAATTGTGATTCCAGAGACACCAAACATGAAATGACTATCTCTTCCCATTCGGAAATTACACTTATAAAATTTAATAAGGCACCTCCAATATTTTCCTATGGGACAGATAGGTTTTGCAGTAGTGAAAAACAAATTGACAGGTTTTTCACTACCTAGACATGTAAAAGTTAAACATATATGTGCTGCTTTTCAAATACATTGCACCCTACTCTCTGGGCTGTCCAGAGCCTACCCTAGGGATGGCAAAAGGTTTGCGGGAAGACCACCCTAAGGCTGACAGGTCTTACAATGCTACAAATACAAGGTGTCTAATTGGCCTTCGACAAGTGACAAACAGGTTGAGCGTCTTTGGTGGGATGTCCGGATTGATAGCAAACAGGAAAATGTAGTGACTCTTCCCAATCATGTCTCTAGAAGTGTATGAACGTAATACTCTTTCTGGCTTGTGGTGGGAGGAGTTGGCATTCAGTACATCAACATACTAGTATGTCATTGACTGAGAATGCGATGACATGCAATTTTACAAAGACCCCAGTTGCAATTAGAACTTATATTTTCATTTGGGGAGAGTTACTAATTATGACGATGGCTAGAGTGATCCTTATGAAAATGATCATCTTACTCAGGCACTTATGTTATCGTGTTAATGTACAGGTGGAGGTCTAATGACCCATATTTAAAGAATTAAACATAATATTGAATTCTTTATTCTGGAGAGTATTTGGACACACAGTAGCTCTTGCTTAATTACATCTTCCAATAACTGATGGAGGACTAGAGAACTATTTTTCAAGAAAAAAAGGCACATAAATAAATAGATTAAAATAACTGACATCATTTAAACAAGCTCAAGAACGTATGACATCAGGCAATCTGATTCCATAATTGCTGTCTTCGTTTAATCAAATTCAAGAAGAGAATTTACAAGTTTCTTTTTATTTACCCTTTATATAGAATTCTATCTTTAAAGTTAGGAAAACACTAAAAGCAGTTGGTCTTGATATCAAACTTATAGAAGATACAGATGCAGTAAGCTAGAATTGTTGTATATGAATTTAGGACAGTAGTGTAATTTTCCCGATTCATGCCCATATATAGGTATAAATCACCCTATCCTTATATAGGCATAGAATTCATAACCATATTTAGACTTAGCCTATGCAGTCCAAATACAGCATGGCTACTTCCACTAGTTCTGAAAATCCACAACGATTTCTTGGAAAAACCCGCCTTCAGCAGTCAGGGACTTCCCCTTGCTTGAATATTGATTTAACCAAGAAGTCATGGATTTTTCAAAGAACTGAGTCTTTGATGTTGTTATTATGTCCAATCTTACGTCAAACTCAGCACCTTCAAGGTATAAATATGCCCACACTTGCCCAGGCAAACACACAGTGGTTTGGAGCAGTTCGACTATCTACCTACACAACACAGCTCGCCGCAGCAAGTGCCGAAGGAAGACGACCCTCCAGCAGACGCGCTGAGAGAGACGCTGTCTTTTCTCTTGCAGAGAAATCCAGCTCCAGTGTTTCCAAGCTACCCTTGCAGGTTGTTGGGAAATCGAGCCCTGAGAGAGAGAAACCAGACCTCCTTCATTCTAAACCAAGGTTCGGAGCTGAATAGACCCTTAGAGAATTCTTGGATAGGTTCTTGGCAAAAGAATACTGAAACTAAGCTACAGCTCTCTTACTTCTTCCATTGTACTGGACCTAGGTTAGGATACACCGGGGTAGGCGTATTTTAGAAGCACCAGTTGAGTACTTTTACAGCCTGATTCATGTAGGTAAATTGCACTCGCAAAGGGCCAGATTCTCAGAATCTGGCCCTTAGCGAGTGCGATTTTTGCATTTGGTATTCATGATACCAAATGCAAAAATCGCTATGTAAGAATTCGCATATTTGCGTGGAATGGCATTTGAGGAATCTCTAATAGAGATTCCTCAAATGCTATTCATGACACACAACAAAATTGCGATTTTGGACTTTTGGGGCCGCTATTTACCGACAGGTCAGACCTGTCGGTAAATAGCAAAAACTCAGAAAAATGCTTTTAAAAGCATCATTCAAAGTTGCATGTAGCACACACACATGTCCTTTGGACATGTGTGTGCACAACACCTGTCCAAAAGTGCATTTTAGGGGTGCTACAGGGCGTCCTTTGGACACCCCTGGCACCCTTAAAATCGCTATCTCAGTTGCGAGTAGCAAATTGCTACTCGCAAATCCCCATTCATTCCAATGGGCCTCTTGGCCCATAGGAATGATTGGGGAGTATTTGCGAGTAGCAAATTGCTACTCGCAAATAAAGAACATGTAGGAATCGCTATTTAAGTAGCAATTCCTACATGAATGCCGTTTTGCGTGTCCTCAATAGCGATTCGCTATGATTCGCTATTAGGGACACGCAAAACGGCATGTACATGAATCAGGCTGTTAGTCTTTATTTATTAATGTATGTATTCCATGTATTTTATGGCTTAGAAACCATATCATGTTTTTACAGTATTATTTTATAATACTCTTCGTACTGTATGCATTGTACTTTGCAACTAGTATTACGATTTTAGCAGTTCATTTCCTCTGCATGAGAAAGAGACTGTCCAATAAATACTTTTTATTGAAAACGCCTGTCTCTCTATTTCTCTGCACCTCTGGTGAAACGAAACAAGCACGATTGACTGAGTGAAATAACTATCTATTGTTCCCGCGACTCTAAAGATAAATTTCTTATTCTTGGGAAACAATGTTGTCATGTTTATGTGGTTGTCAGAAACTAATCCCTTCTTGTTTATTTGAGAAAGTTTCTAGAGACCTCTGAGCTAGCATTCACAATTAAGTCTAATATACTTGATAGAGACTTAGTAGACCTCAGTCCTATCTCAAATCTATAGTATATATTATTCCAATGCGCAGAGCCTATTGGGAATGTAGGAACTACACTACAGAATAATGGCCAAATCGTGAAATACCACGCTTGTCTGTTATCTGGTTAAGTGGACAGATGTGGTAGCTATAGATTTACCCAGCAACATTATAACAAGGAAAGGGAGAACAAAACGGCTACTCATTGGTTGGGGACTAGATGAGACAATCGATGAATTATATTGACTAATGAGATTGATGAGAATGTAGTGAAACATATATTCACTTTCAATCATTATATATAATTTTTTAATGTTTTTATTGCTATTTAATGAATGAAACATACAATTGAAAAAAGGAATCATTAATGCACGATATGGGCTCAATAGTGGGCAGCAAGATATAATGGTGGGCAGAAGATGTTGCAGCAGATTCTCCATCACTTTGCATCATTAGCACAAAAAGATGATTGGCAAATGCTCTCCTTTGTTGGTGATGTTGCATAACAAGTGGAAATCTCTTGCAGCTTCAAGTTAGTTAGTTGGAATATTCATGGTTAAGAATGAACTGAAAAAAGAGGGCTTTTAGAAGGAATATTTTTAAAAGTATATCATAATAATGTAAGAATCTTGGCTCTGAGAGTGCCTCAAAAACCAAAGCTTTTTTAGCTCTAGGAAGTGGAAATATAAGGAGTGGTGGTAATCTGTCTGGGTGATTGTTGATGCTTATTTCAACAAAACATAGCTCTGCAGTATGAAAGGCCAATACTGAATATTACTAGGTACGTATAGGTGCAGTACACTCAAAAGAGATGTAGCGAAGATGATTCCCCGGATTAGGATAAATGTGCATATGTATAAGGATGTATGAACAGATTTTGCTGACACTTTGGGAAAGCTTGAGTCAATCATTTCTAAAATCTCTGTAGATTATTTTGATGCTATTCTTATAATAGTTGGAGATTTTAATTTGATGTAGATGCCCTTAAAGACAGATGTAATCCTTAGTGGTATCTTAAAATAGTATAATATTCTGCAAGCTTATTTCCTGCCTGTGTTAGCACAACTGAAGCAGATATTTGTGCAGTTGGATGGTCAAGTTAGGTAGGGTCTGTGTAAATGGATGTAATCCTTATGATCCCCATGAGTAATGCAAGTCAGACCATCCTTCTTAGCCAGCATGCTTGCCCTATTGACTAAATCTTTTGTCCCATTGACGCAATTTAGACATAGAGCCTTAGTTAGTGTTAGGTGGATGGACTACAGACTGTCAGGTTGGCAGATTGCATTACCTCTGCCACCCTGATGGACTATCACCAGCCAAATGTAGAGATGACCACCAGTAGTCATCTCTGTAAATTGAAGTGAACCACAGTCACAGCGCTTCTTTCAATTTATTAAACGCTTGGTGGACCTCAGCTGTTGGTTTTGACAGCCACCCATCAAACGTTTAAATTTATTTTGTTTTTTAAAAATGGACTCTTAAGTGGAAGTTTCTGTCCATCACCACCAGGTTTTTCCTGGTTGTAATGGACAGGACAAAACATTTTTTAAATAGGGCGGATGATGTAATGTCTTTCCTCCGATGACCCCTAATGCATTGTGCCATCAGGGGAAGAATTACGTTGATGAAGTCAATGGGGGATGTGCCAGCAGGATACTGAAGGTCCGTCCATCCCTACATGAGGCCGGTGGACTGAGGGTTTGGCAAAGAGGGTGCTCTGTTGCATTTGCAATGGAGTACCCTGTCTGCCAAACTATAAATCAGGCCCTTGGTTTTTTCATAAATTTAAGTTATACCGCCATGAAGGTAGTGACTACTGGGCTAGTCAAACAGTTTTTTGTTGAAGGGGGCTCCATCTGTCATGTCAGCATTACCTTTATCAGTGCTTTATCATAGAAGGATCACGAGATGACTTGATTCTACACATTTACTACAACTGAGAGAATTATCAAATTACCTACTCTAAAAGTGATAAACGTACCTGGTGCATGTCTTTCATTGATGTGCCCGTTTACATATATTGCAAGTGCAGATTTTCCCTTATTAACTTTTCAGGGGCGATCATTTTGTAAACAACATTTAGAACACTATTTATGTCAGACAATATTCTATCAATGAAATTGTGGTTCAATATCCTATCTGGTGCTTAATGCTTCTAACCCTCCCCATACCCTGCCATATTTATCCCTACCTCTACCCTACTATCCTACTACCTCTTAATCCTTCCTATATCTACTTCTGTACTTCTCCTACGTACACCCTAATACTTTTTCCTCTTCCCATCTTCTTTACTCCTGCTCATTTTATGCCCTACCAGTTTTCTTGTGCATTTATCTTGGTCGTGTAGCCTTTGTTTCTGGTATTTGTTGTCAGTGTCATATTTTTTGACCAACAGAATTTTTCATATTATAGTATTTCGCCCCAAAATATTTTTTACGAGCCAGGGGTCATCAGACTGGTCTTTTCCATTTTGATGTTTGATGTTTCTATTAAACAAGAAAGACTTTTGTAGTGTCACTATAACCTATTGCCGTAAAATTAGGCACTGCGTTATAAATGCTTCTTCATTAGTTTGTCTCAGGATTTCACTTTTTTGCCCATAAACGTAGCCCCTGACCACACACATATCTGTGGTCTTCGTCTCCAGGCAGAAATATTATAAATACTGCTTTTCTGTTGTTGAACATGTGCAAATCCTTCATTAAACTGCTTTGCTATTGTTGAACATGTGCAAATCCTTCATTAAACTATGAAATAATTAAAATATTCAACAAATACATCAAAAATAGTCTTGTAAATACAACTTCCTTAAAAGTGCCTTCTGCTAGTGATGTATCCCATTTTACCATAAACCTATTTTCCCTGAAATCAGTACTGTTGTCAGGTTTTCATATTTTTGATCTTAGATTAATTGATTGGCCGATAAGCTTGTTAATAAAAATATACAAAACCAACCATTTTTAGGTTTAAAATCCAGGTGTAGGTTTTTAGTTCTTCATGAAATAAAAGATGGTTGAAAATAGGAAGCCAGTACAAAGCATGTACAAGCAGAGAACAGCATCCAGGTAGGAAAATTAATGCCCACCATAGTGGGCCACATGAGGCAGGGAAATATGTAGCTGGCCTGAAGAAGCAAGGCAGAAAATTGCATGCAGGAATTTAAGGATAACATTTCATCTGAAAGATGCAAAGGTTCTGATGCAGAGGCAGGTTTTAAATTCTTTATGATAAAAAGGTGGTTGGAAATTAGGAGTCACTTTAAAGCATATGCATTACAGATAACTGCATCCCGGTAGGAAAAGGAATGCCCAACAAGTTGGGCCCACTTGAGGAAGGGGGATATATAGCAGAGCTGAAGTAGCAAGGCAGGAATTGCATGCAGAAATTTAAGGAGAATATTTCCTCTAAAAATACAAAGGTGATGAAAGTTGCACAGGACTATGAGCAAATGGAGTAACAGCACTTTGGATTGAACAGGATTCAGTGTTCAATTCCACAATTAAAATGGGAAATGTGTCTTGTGACATCCATTCTCTCTTTTAACCAAATACACATTTCCCCTCCTTATTCCATATGAATTACACAAAACCGCTGACAACTACATTTACACACCCTACCCATTTTCACTTGTGTTATGTAGAGCAAATGGTTAAATGTTCCCTCCAGTTGCCATTATTTCCAGAATTGAGCATTGTAAAAACCATCTGAAACCGCTAGTGCAATGTTTAAAATACAGAAACCATTATGTCAACCTTCCATGCTTATTATGGGGTTAGTTTCACTGCAAATACTGGGGCTTATTTACAAGCCCCTATCGCCACCATAACACCACTTTTTCTGACGTTGTGGTGGCGATACGGCCTTTGCCTCATTTAAAGGCAGCATTAAGCCACTTAATGTGTCTTAACGCTGCCTTGTAAATAAGGCCCCCATTAACGCTAAATTTTGTGTGAAAGGGTAAGGAATAGGTGTTGCGTTGGGCATTCCGCCGCAACACCCATTGATTTTGACGCTGGACAATATTTACAAGGGTGGCGTAAATATCGGACAGCACCAAAATTAGAACCAGGGAAAACCTGATCTTATCCTGACGATCTTATCCTGACGAAATGAGGAGAAATGCCTAATTCGTTTTTCCTTTGTAGAAACAGCAAATTGCCATTGATTGTTTATGTACAGGAAGGTATCCCTTCCTGCACATAATAAATAATTTAAAAAAAAATGACAAGTTACAACTTCTATTGCCCACCCCTTTCACGCAAATTATTGCGTGAAAGGGGGCCTTATTTACAAGGCAGCGTTAAACCACGTTAACTTCTTTGAGCGCTAGAACTTTATTTACAAAATCATATTTTATTTTCACTGATCTCTGTAGCATTGTCCTAATTGTTCACTGAAAATTTATTTTTCGACACCATGGCTAAGCGGCCTCACTTTCCCCTTACTGCAGTTCTGATGTTTCTATGCATTTTTCAGAATTTCTCTCCCACACTTTCGCATACTCTTTGGAGACGAATTAGCTTTGCAAGTGCTTGTTTTGTTACTGACGGCCTAGTTCAACCGGAGATAGAGAAAAATGTATTTACTGCCAGACAAACCACACTCCGCTATTCATCCTTTTAAGTCCAACAGAAGGACATGTTCCATGGTTGAAACACACCTCCCAGCTGCCGAATTTTCAACTTTATTTTATGTTACAAATTCAGATTGTGTGGGGAGAGCTTTGTGCAACGTCCTTGATGTCTAACGACGTCCGCCTGAGGCTACCAGCTCCCACCCAGCTGCCTATTTCTTGTTTCTATAAACATTCTAGAAAGTTTGTTATTTTGCAAACTTCAGACACATATTTTTTCTGAACATTTACCCAGGGAGGGTGCACAGATTTTGTTTTTGAACTTTAACTTTAGAAGGCAGCAATGCCCCTTGGCGAGCTAATGTTATAAAATATTTATAAGGCTCATTTTACAAGCACACTTCCATGCATCACACATGAATATGTGTGCCCCGAGTAAATATTGTGCCGGGTATATTTTCGGTAATCATTAAGTAAAAGGAATAATTTATTTTGAAAAAATAAAATTCCACACCAGAACACATATGATTTAGTTTTTTTTTTTTTAACTGGAAAATTGATACCGCGGGCTGTTTTTTAAGTAGGCCCAGAATCCGTAATTAAGCCATTTAAAGGTACATTGCTTGTCAGCTGTGTGGTGCATTCTTTATGTGATATACATTTTGGAACATTCTCAAAGGTTACAGACTTGCACAGTTTGGCCATTCCGGCATCCTTACTTAATAAACTCTACAAATGGACACATTTTCAGAAAAACAGCAAAAAATGACAGTGTAAACTTAAGTTTAAAAGCGTAGGTTTAGTTCAAAAAATAATTATGAACTTTCATCAAAGCAGAGGAATGCATTCTGCTGTCAGGGATGAGTGGAAGGCACGTGAAGTGAGAGCAGACCAATGCCACCTTGCCAGGATTCTGGTCAGATGAAGGAAAGTGCATTAAGTGATTCTAATGAATAGTAAAGGGAGGGAAAAGGCAGTCGGAAGTGTGGGATAAGCTGTAAACAATTTCGAAAACTATGAGAAAAGGAGTAGCCTTGATCATCAAACAGCTTCTATCCTGTTTGACCCCTTGGCTGCGGCGGTAATTCCAGTGCAGCACTGGGGGGGGGAGAGAGGGATGTGAGGCGCCGCCATGCTTGTGACTGAACCAAGCCGTCATGAGCCACGGGTGAGCTGTGCTCATGATGGCGTGGTTCCGTCACCACACCGCCCACTCACTAATTCGCCCGCACAGGCGGGGAATCAGTGCCGCATGGGCGGAGCGGCCGCAGCAAGACGGAACCACGCCGTCAAGAGCACACGCCGCCCGTGGCCCATGACGGCATCGTTCCGTCATGAGCAGGGAAGGGGTTAAGAAGAACTACGTGCCACATGAATCAAAAACATATTATACTCAATGATGATGTGGAGGAATTGATACCTTCATAGTAACTGTAGGATACATCAAATGACCCTATTCAATGGTACATTGTCCCATCCCAATTATTTATATACATCAAAAACCACATACCAATATTTATTCTTAATCGGAACAATTATTAACTTCCTTGTTCTCCAATTGATAAAAAATTCAGAACTCAACATTGATGGAGCAAGGACTCATGAAAAAGAGACTTGCTCGGACGCAATCCTCTCATATAATCCTGTAACAAAGTATTAATAATGTCTGTAATACTAATTATGCACAACATTACGTATATTTCTAGAATAGAGGAAGTTTGCCTATGTGTTTTACTAACAAGTAACCCGAGTGTATTTAAAGATGGCTATTACCGCGGAAAAATATGCTGCGCATGCATCAGTTGCATGACGTCTTAATGCTTGGAGTGAAAATTCTGCTTCTGCGCAATAGCATCTAATATGGCCGCTTGGAAACTCACGTGCTAAGTATCTGCCTTGCTGAAACTAAACCGAGTTATATACTAAGTGCTAATGCATAAATCATTTCTGTAAGTAAATGGGATTAGAGTAGACAGAGGTGATATACAGTGAAATCATTTTATTTTGAATTTAAGACTGTGTCTTTTGACTTCTCTATCAGTTCGTATTTCGGCCTCTGAACGATGCTAAAGTCTGACACCCACGTGGGTTTGCCCGCATGCGCAAGAGGGACAACTCCGAAGCAGTGAGCTCAAGTCTTGGGACTTATCCAAGGACATTCTCCACACATGTCCTGGGAACCAGCTGAACATCCCGAAGATTAAATGGACAACTGTGAAATTGTATACATTGTTGTCGATAAAGTTTACAAATATGGGCAGGAAATAAAGCTTGGGAGAACAAATTAATGGGCGGGAACTTAAACAATTAAACTTAAGAAAAGTAATAAAACTTAGCATGGTGTGATGATCATCCCCTCAGCCCGAACAATAAGAAATAGGAGTTTCATAAGGTTGAAACATTTGGGGCTGGTACATGCCATTAAGAAAGTATAATTGGGGTAGTTAGTTAGATTAGATAAAGCAGTCACAGCCAGAACACTGAGAGACAGAGATGCTGTCCGAATGCTGATCGAATACCTGAAGAAACACACTAGAATTAGAAAAAGATCACTGAAGAATTGAGGAGGTAATAGAAATTAGAAGATCGCAGAAGAATCGAGGAGGAAGTTAGCTTTAGAGAGAGGTGAGACGCAGGAGTTGAATCCAGAAGAGGTCATCTGTCCTATCCTGTCCTGAAATACCTGTCACCTCAATTTTCTAAGGGTTCCATAACTCTTGGCCAAAGGGGTCTGATTTTCGCACCATCCTAAGTAAATATAATTCTGTGTATTATTGTGTCAATGTGCCTTTTCTCTCTCTCCTCTCTTTCCTGAGGTACTTTTATCGTGGAATTTTATTCTAATTGGATAGACCAATCTTACTTCCTCCGACAAATGGAGTTAACACTGTAATTTGTTTGCTCTTATGGTTAATTTTGATAAACATTTAAAAGATACCTGAGTCTGTGGTTATGCAAAAGAAAATCAGGTAAATGAGACCTATGTTGAAATCATCAAATCCTAATCAACTAAAATAGATCCATTAGTTATAGAAAGGGCTTCGGATCAGTAATATATTTAAGAGTTGACAAGCAGACGAATATTCAATTTTATCCCTAAAACTTGATGTGCAGCGGTGTACACCGGCCTATATGAGTGAGAGTGTTTATGGGCCCAGATGAGGATATAGTGATAGATGTCTGCAGGTTGGTAGCCCGCTGGATCAACATAAACAACAAAACATATTACACAAACATATCCATATGTTCTATTGGCCAGATAAATACATATCTTCAATTCGTCATATATTGTTTCCTACCTCCTAGTTTTCAATATCAGTGTGTACACTCTCACTAACGGCAATCCACTGCAAGGTAGTCCTATATACACACGAGGTACCAACTACACCTCCATGAACATTTTGCAATGTGTGTATCCAATTAAATACAAACATTTCTTTATTTGTATGGATTCCTTCAAGCACCAACTGTCGATGCGTTTCAGCCCCTATTCGTTCCAGGCCTCATCATGACAATGGTAAAGGGAACAACCTAAAGTTAACTATTCCAAATAAAGAATTAAAATCAGTTGCCAACATGTGTAACAGGATGTGCTGATCACCTGGGCATTCAAAAGTGCCCATAAAGTGCAGTTATGGTCACCATAAATAAATTGACCCCCTGCTGTTCTATGCGGTGTGTCCCAACATATATTAAAGGTACTATAGTACCCACCAATATTTCATGTAATCAAAGGTACAACCTACAACTACCCCTAGCACCAAAACATTAGTGCAACCTTAACAGCCCAACATTGGCCACAGTAGACACTAAGGGGCTCATTATGATGGTGGAAGGATCACCACCGCCGGGCCGGCGGTGGCAGTCCCTCCTACATCTGACTCCCATTTCTTGTTGGGGGCCCTCTCTGTGTGGGGGTAGAGTGCATGTGCAATGGGGATGGGTCCCCCTACATTTCCATGCACAAGGTGGCAGGAACTGTGTAGTGCCTGCCACGATGTGCACGGAAATACACAACATGCGATTTCCAATATTGCGGCCGTGCTGCAGCCAGCCGCACCATCCGCAATGTAAAATCAATGGATGCTACCGCCACGTGGTGGTGGCATCGTGATTTGGAGTGCGGGACCACCGCCTAAAAGGCAGGCGGTCTTGTACCCACTACAATGGCGGGCGGACTCGAGTTCGCCAACCATCGTAATCGCCCCTAAATTTGCTCACAATGCTTCCTTCGTGGAAAAAATATGTCTCTAGAGCGAGGTTCCGATACTCAAGGCAGTCTTCAACAAGAGGATAAAGTTCTTAAAGATAGATCGTTGGCACACTGGGAACAAAACATGTGGGACTGTCATATAAACATCCATGTCTCAAACAAGACCTTCCAGTTACTAATGTAATGTAATGTAATGTATGTAATGTGTCTTGTAAAGCGCACTGCTGCCCTGAGGCGTCGTGGCGCTATAGACCGCTGGGGAACCCTTCCTGGCTATCCCTGTGAGATGGTCCCTACTGAGTATCTCCAAGGTGAAACCAGGCATCCCTGGCGAATGTGGGGGGCCGTTGTAGAGATGAGGCAAGCTAATGCCCAGAGTTGCCGCGTGTGATCCCTGGTTAGAGTAGGCACCGAGGTGAGAATTATCGAGTCCGCTGGCCCTGGTCCACGACCCTGCCGCGTCGGGAATTGAACCCTGGTCCCGGGCCGTTCTCTGCTTCCGGGTCTGCCGCCTCTAACCAGTGAGCCACACTACTCCAATGTAATAGCGTACAGCGTACATCTCATCTTCAGTTCACCTGTACCATTAGTAAACCTCCTCAGTGCTTTCCCCGCTACGTAATTCACTTTCAATTTGTTTTTTTCACTTCCAGTGCTGTTCAAAGTTCGGTGTTATAATATAATCACAAAACAAACCCGTCAGTTGGAACTTAACCAGATCATACGGGACCCACCACGTCCTCTAGTGCCTCTTATTACGCTTACCGATGTGCTGCTTTCAATGTGAGCCTGTCCCCGCCACCTCCATTTTCGGATTAGCTTTTTCTGCTCCTGTGTGGGTTACGTATTAAAATAGGCACCCCCTACTCATGCAGTCATGTGCTCTTTCTCATACAATAAAAATTGAGAAAATACTGCTAGGCTAGAGATGTGTTAGAAACGCCAGTCCACGTGTCGGTATAATTAATGCAACATTTGATGCCCGTCCCCTTGTGGGTTTAATTAATACAAAGAATAATGTAAAGGGAACATTACAGGTAATACTATGCTAATAAACGAATGTGATGTCATGGAAATGAAATTCCACGGCTGCGAACAGGGGTGCGGCCGCGGCAGGCAGGGGCAGCCGGGGGTGGGCTCCCCGGCCGCCCTCAGCTCAGCAGTGGGACAGAGCACCCCACAAGCTCGGGAGGAGCGGTGAGGGGTCCGGGTGGGACTGAGCCCCCGAAACTCGGACAGAACCACCGGGGGTGGGCTTCCTGAGCTGTTACACTTACCTGGGGGTCTGGGTGGAACCAGACCCTCCAACCCACCAAAGACGCAGCTGGAGGCCACAGCGCGGCTCTCCTCGAAGCAGCGGGAGAGCCGCTCAGCACTTATGCAGCAAAGCCCATATTGCCTTGCAGGCCAGGACCGGCCTGAAGGGGCAATTCAGCATTTTCAAGGCTTCTGGTGGCCCCAGGGGAGTGGGGTCACCACCACACATGTGCTAAGGTGCTGGGGGAGCTGCTAGAGAAGAGCAGTCTTCCCCCTGCACAAAGAAGAAAGTCCCACCCTAAGTGTCTTGGGGATTGGAGAGAATAACCCCTCAAGGGCTCAGCATGCATTCTAAACCTTCTGGGCTGGAACTTTTGTTCTTTAGCTGAGGGTGACTGAAAAGTGCTTCATGAAGTGAAGGGCTGAGGTGGTGAATGTCTGGAAGAAGGCATCTCCTGGAGGTGATGAGGTGTTATTGCACCAGAAATGCTTTTACAAATGTTATTCCTTATAGAGGGACTGAAGGTCATGTGTGATGTGAAGTACTGGTGCAAGGTGATGGCCTACGCAAAGTCGGGTTATGTATCAGACATTCCTTCTAGGGTGTTTGGCTTTATATGCATAATCGTGTGATTATCTGTGATGCCTTTAGGGGCTGTAATTGCAATGCATCGTTAATGATATCCAAATGTTATGAGTATTGTCCTTCTAAAGTGTGCGTAAACATGTATTCTTGCTGCTGCGCTTAGGTGAAGACCCCAGACTGTTAGGGCCCGATTCACAGAATGAACTTAAGACTAAATCCTAAACTTACTACTATTTGGTATTCACAGAATTCACTTACTACTTTCGGGATTCACAAAGTGAACTTACTACTTTCGGGATTCACAAAATAGATGTAAGACTATTAACTTTACGTCCGCACTCGGGCCGTAAATTCCGGCCCGGAGGCGGAGTTTCTGGCTTGGGGGCGGAGCTTATGGCCCGGAGGTGGAGCTTGCGGCTTGGAGGCGGAGCTTCCGGCTCGGAGGCGGGTATTTAGCCATGGCTGAAATCTCCGCCTCTGGGCCGGAAGCTCCACCTCCAAGCTGCAAGCTCCGCCTACGGCCCGTAAGCTCCGCCTCCGGGCCATAAGCTCCGCCTCCACGCCAGAAACTCCGCCTCCAGGCCGGAATTTATGGCCCGAGTGCGGACGTAAAGTTAGTAGTCTTAAATCTATTCTGTGAATACCGAAAGTAGTAAGTTCATTCTGTGAATCCCGAAAGTAGTAAGTTCACTCTGTGAATCCCAAAAGTAGTAAGTGCATTCTGTGAATACCAAATAGTAGTAAGTTTAGGATTTAGTCTTAAGTTCATTCTGTGAATCGGGCCCTTAGCCCTTAATATGTAGAGGTGCATACTTTATGGTCAGTAGGAGATGCTCAGTCAGGGTCATGTGTCACCAAGGTAGGGGTACCCCTGTTTAATGCTTGTTGAGGTAATGGGGGGGACGCCATTGGGATGGTGCCAGTGCGCAGGGCCCTCGCTCCAGGTTGTGTTCAACTAATTGCATTGGGGGGTAATATGATGTGCATACATGGGAGTGGTGGTGCAAGACCCCACCCCCCTGCGGGAGGGGTAGAGATGTTATCCAATGTCACAAAGTAATTCCATCAGCTTATGTATATTTGTAAATTGGTGTATAGTATTGAGTAGTGTGTGTGTTTAATAAATGTACTCTTACTTTTATAAAGCAAAGTACAGACTGGAGAATCAATTATTGAGTGTTATTTTTGCGCACCTGCAAATGGCGATTACTAGCCCACACCACCTCCCTTGAGGAGACGCAGATTATACATCTTTGGAACCCATAATAAAGCGGCAAATAAAGAAAGGAAGAAGGGAAGGTGCGCCGGGTCCAAACGGGATTCCGCCCGTCCTTTTTAAAAAAGACATGGACTATTGCGCAGCGGCACTGGAACCCCTCTTTCGGGAGATCAGGTATACTAACATCCTACCAGACACTTGGAAGGGCTCCGTTATTGCCCCCATATACAAAGCAGGGGATAGAGGTATTCCTCAAAATTATCGGTTAGTTGCAGTAATCGATAATGATGCGAAGTATTTTGCAGGTCTAATACTGGAAGATCTAAAGGCATGGGCCATGAGGAAGTCTCTAATACCTGTCAATCAAACAGGTTTTGTTAAAGCCGTGGGGACAACAACAAACATACTGTCTATGAGCATGCTTATAGACAAGGCAGAGATGAAAAAAATGCCCCTGCACCTCTGCTTTATAGACTACAAGGCGGCATTTGACAACCTCAACCGCAATTTATTATGGACAAAACTCAAGGATTGGGGCATCCCAAAAGGTTTGCTGGAGCCGTTAATCAACCTACATACAGATACTTGGATTCAGATTAAGGTGGGGGGCGGCTCAATGCTGTCAAGGCGGATACAAACTAACAACGGCCTTAAGCAGGGTTGCGTGTTGGCACCCACACTGTTCAATCTGTTCCTGGCGGATCTGGTGCCCCTATTAAATAACTGCAACTCACACTCGCCAAAATTAGGAGGCCTATATCTACCATGCCTTCTATATGCAGACGACCTGGTGTTAATAAGCCATACCAAAGTAGGGCTTCAAAATCTCTTAAATACAACCCAGAGATATTCCGAGCTAAATGATTTAACAGCGAACCTTGAGAAGACGCAAACAATGACAATCAGTAAGAACAAACATAAGAAAAGCTTCTCGTGGTTCTGGAATAACATCCGCATCAAAGACACCTCGTCGTATAAATATCTAGGTGTGAAGATTGACAGGGGTGGCCAATTCAGTGAACAAAGGGCCAGCATAAGAGGTAAAGGCCTTGCTCTGGCAATCGCCTTAAAAACACTAAATAACAACCTCTCTGGCCCTTCTCTGACCCCTTTACTACATGTCATACAAGCAAAACTATTACCAACACTAACTTATGGGAGTGAGGCCCACCGAGGCAGAGATGCCGTAACACTTGACAGTACAATCGTGTCGGCATACAGAATCATCTTCGGCCTTCCAAAGCACAGATCAGATTGGAGTTTGGTATTCGGTCACAGCTTTTTGCACGACAAGGGGCATATATCTGCTCATGGGACAAAGCAAGAAAAACGACTGAAGGAACGTTGAACGCATACTTATGGAAAGAACTAGAGCAGACCCAAAATTCACCAGCAGCAAAATATTTGGCAAAGAGTATAGTGAACACCGGGCTGGCAGAACTCTGGGCGTCCCCGGCAGATCACAAATCATTCAACAAACTGGTGAAGAAATCGATCAAGCTTCAGTCATGGGTCCAGGACAAAGCCACCCTATCAAAAAGATCTCACGCATGGATGGTATTAAATACATACCTGATACAAGCCTCCCAGCCTTATCTTGGTCTAGGTTATACAAAAAAAAACAAATTGTCCTTTTTAAGATATAGACTGGGCCTGCTACCATGTATCCTATACCTCCCTCACTGGCTGAGATCGAAAGCAGGAACATTATGCAGGCTATGTGGCATTGGGGATGAAGACATGATGCACCTGCTATGCACGTGTGAAGAATTGCAAGAAGAAAGAAAGCTCCTGCTGAAACGCCATTTTATTTTACAGGGGGTACGCACACGAAGGAGTGCAGTGCTAACCTGCTTCTCAGCACAGGATCCTCAGCTCAGCTGTAGTTTCGTGAAATTTTTAAAAGCAGTGGAAAAAAAACTACCAAAAACTGACCCATGAATTATCTACAAACAGGACATATGATTTAATTTACGAATTGCCTGAAAACTTTAATGAAATTTGTGGAAAAACATGAATAGACTAACAGGCTACAAAGTGGATGAGAAGTACAGAAGGCCTAACGTGGGCGGCCAGCAAACAAAATCATTTTGTATGCTGAACTGTTTATGTTTTCTGCAATATAGAATTGAATCAATCTTAAACGCATGCTTTTATGAGTATTTTAAACTTGCTATTGTGTACTGTATCGCATTGGTTTTAATTAACTGTGCAATAAACTTCTAAACTTCAAACCTCCCTTGAGTAAGCCTCAAACTTCTCTGCAACGCTACCCTCTGAGGGTCAGGCGCAACAATTGGGTGTTTGGTTCCCAGTGAAGGACAAATGTAGTCATGTTATTTGTGCAGGCCTCACAGATACTGCCTCGTTTTCCAACAGGCCCAAAGAGTCAGAGTACGTTTTTGTAACAATTAAATAATAGAAAGTTGCTCAAGTGTTGTAGATACTTTAAGATTCATGTAGAATAACTATTTTACACAAATGTAGATGCACGGATAGGTATTAGATTAGGGCCGTCATAACACATTGCGGGGTCTTAGTCTTAGGTGGTGCAGACTACCCATTTCTGAAAGCCCGGCAGTGATAGCCAGTATGTCAATGGATGGACAAACTGACTTTATTTGCTTGGTGGGGTACCTGTGCAAAGCATCTGCTGATATCTGTCACCGCTGATGTGTATTGCCAAATCGGCATTAGTCGGGGTGACAGAGCCAACACCCCAGGAATAGATTTGTGTTTTTCTAGTCTTATCATGGCCATTGTTTGCTATGACGCCTGCAAGTTCTACCCAAACAAGCTGGGTGAGAAGTGAACTGATCCCTCCCATCCTTGGTTTTGTGACACAAGTGCAATCTGAAAAATGTACATCATGTTAGAGAATGAGAAGGACCAGAGTGGGGAAAAATTGAACATTTACAACCTTGTTGTCGAAAAGCCAATCCCTATACCTTGGTCGGCTTATCATATGATTTCCTTTTCATGGACCCCTCTGGTTAGCAGTCCGCCAGTGGAAACGGTAAAAAAATTGAGTTGGAATTGGTCTAAACTTTCCACTGAGTCCTGGGCACTAATTCTTAGTAATACCTAACCCGTGCTCGAGGATGACCCAGAAACCGCCAACGATAAGCTTAATACCTGGCTTGATTCCTCTTTAGACTTGGTTGTCCCAAAACAATGGATGACTAATAACTCAGGTTCCAATAGAATAGCCTGGTACACTCCCAAGCTTAGAGAGTCGAAGCAAAAATGTAAACGCTGGGAGAGAAGTTGGGGGAAGGATTTCTCCACCGTTAAGAAAATTAAACACAGAGAGGCTACTAAAGCCTACATGGCAGAAATTAGAAGTGCTCAATCCTTGTACTACGAAAAAAGGATCATCTCAGCCTCCAACTCTCCGACGAAATTTTTCAGAATGCAAAATCTCTTCTTAACCGCCCTTCTCCATCATCCCTCTCTGATAATATTTTAGGGCACGTCAACAATCTGGCAAACACATTTTTTTTTAAATTGAAGATATTTATTTGGCTTTCCCCATACTCCAGCATTTCTAAATACCTCCCTTTTGGAGAGCCAGTCACAAACGCCTGATTTCTTCCTGGAGGCAATTCCTCCCATGGATATGAAATCCCTAAAAAACTATCTTAACCAACTGAAATTTGGCCCCCCTAGTGAGGTGCCCCCCCCCACTTTTCTAAATCAGGCCTCTGGTATAGTTTCCCCAACTATATTGGACCTCATCCATATCTCACTGTCCTCTGGGCATGTTCCCTTTCTCTGGAAATGGGCCATGGTCAAAGCCCTTCTCAAAAAAACGAGTTTGGATCCAGACGTATTTGCGAATTACTGGCCGATTTCGCTTTTGACAGGGATTGCACAAATTGCTGAAAAGTATGTTAACTCCATACTCTCCACTTTCTTGGAGAAGAATGAATGCTTTGATCCCTCACAAACCGGTTTTAGATCCCAACAGGGCACGGAGACCGCCCTGCTGGTACTAGTTGAAGAAGCCAGAAAAATTCTGGATGTCGGCGGCTCCGCAGCAATTGTCCTGCTTGACCTTAGCGCGGCCTTCTACACGGTTAATCATCGACTACTTACTTCGAGACTTAGAGAGGTAGGAGTGACTGGAACAGCTAGATTCCTTTCTGGATGAAAGATCCTTTCAAGTATTTGAGGATAACTTTATTTCTGAAAGTATGCCTCTGAGATGCAGGGTTACTCATGGTTCTTCCCTGAGCACCACACTTTTTAATGTTTATATGAGCCCCCTGGCCGAAGTTGTCATGTTGTATAGCGTTTTAGGACCCTAGTATAATTTACAGATTCATGCACTTATATATAGAAATCATAACCATATTTAGACATAACCCATCCAGTCAAAATAGAGGCATGGCTACTTCCACTAGTTCCAAAAAGCCACAACGATTTCTTTGAAAACTCGGCTTCAGCAATCAGGGACATCCCCTTTCTTGAATATTGATTTGTCCTAGAAATCATGGCATTTTCAAAGAACTACCATTCCCTTGGGGTTCTTTGGTGACGTTATTATGTCCAACTTTACGTCAAACCAGGCACCTTCAAGGTATAAATATGCCCAAACTTGCCCTAGCAAACACACTGTGGTTTGGAGCCGTTCGACTATCTACTTGCCCGATGCAGCTCGCTACAGCAAGTGCCCAAGGAAGCCGACCCTCCAGTTGACGCACTGACAGAGAGGCTGCCTTTCTCTCGCTGAGAATCCAGCTCCAGTGTCTCCAAGCTCCACTTGCGGGGTGTTGGGAAATCGAGTCCCAAGACAGAGATACCAGACCTCCTTCATTCTAAAACCAAGGTACGGAGCTGATTAGACCCTAAGAGAAATCTTGGACAGATTCTTGGCAAAGAAACTAAACCTATGCTACACCTCACTTACTTCTGCCCTCGTACTAGACTTAGGTTAGGTACATCGGGGTAGGAGTATTTTAGAAGCACCAGTTGAGTACTTTTAGTCTTTGTTATTTATGTATGTATTTTATGGCTTAGAAACCATACCATGCTTTTATAGTATTATTTTATAATACACTTCTTGCTGTACGCATTATACTTTACAGACAGTATTGCAATTGTAGCAGTTCATTTCTTTTGCATGAGAAAGAAGACTGTTCAATAAATACTTTTATTGAAAACGCCCGTCTCTTCTTTTTCTCTGCACCTCTGATGAAACGAAGCATGCACGATTGACTGAGTGACATATCTATCTATTGTTTCCGCGACTCTGAAGATACGTTTTATCTTGGGGAAACAAAGGTGTCATGTTTATGCAGTTTTATGTATTCAAAGAAGGGAGACAGTGAAAGGGGGAGTTTTCCACTCAAAGAGAGAGTGGTAGGTCCAGCTAGGTGTTCGCCCAAAGTGGCATGAAACACAAGAAGTACCGGCTGTTCCTAATGAGAGCAGGGGTTTGGTGTTGGTGGCACCCGTGCGTCGTGGTAGAACGCGTGGGTATCCAATTTGTTGGATATAATGGCCTCACACACCCTTGCAGGTGTCATGCTTCATCATCGGCAATGTTCCTCGTTGGGTCGGTGGTGCAATACCCAACAGGCAACACCTCAAAGAGGGGCTCTTTGTCAGAGATCTTTTTCCAACTGCCGTATGGGTGAAGTGTGGGTGAGGGGCCAGTGCTGTGTAGACGTTTATGGAAGTTAAAATTGGGGTAAAGGTTTCCAGGATTGGTTTATTCTAGCGGTCCCTTATTCCAAGTTAAAATAGAATGTAGAATAGGCTTGGAGGGAAATAATGCTCCCTGGTGCGAGTCTAGACTAGTGAATATATTAATAGGTCGACATGTTTCTCGCTGATTGTCTACTGACAAGCGATTCGTCAGGACCGAATATAAACAAATAGTATGTGCTATTTCAGACTGTCTACAGAGAGCCTTTACCTTGCTACAGAACAGTATTCCAATGTGTGTAAAGGGTCAAAAGTACCTATGTTGTGCTGTAATTGCCTATCTTGGTGGATGTGAGCTACAACAACAGCACCCGGCAGGTCGAGTTCCGGGTTCAACCTCTTAATTTTCAGGTTTGTAAATCCTGTGTCTCCTCAGGTAGACCTACCCCTCTCTGCCGGCAGAGAGGGGTTGTTTATATTCGGTCCTGAAGAATCGCTTGTCAGTAGATAATCAGCGAGAAACATGTCGACCTATTAATATATTCACTAGTCTAGACGCGCACCAGGGAGCATTATTTCCCTCCGAGCCTATTCTACATTCTATTTTAACTTGGAATAAGGGACCGCTAGAATAAACCTGATCCTGGTACCCTTTACCCCAATTTTAACTTCCATAAATGTCTACACAGCACTGGCCCCTCACCCACACTTCACCCATACGGCAGTTGGAAAAAGATCTCCGCCAAAGAGCCCCTCTTAGGTGTTGCCTGTTGGGTATTGCACCGCCGACCCAACGAGGAGCATTGCCGATGATGAAGCATGACACCTGCAAGGGTGTGTGAGGCCATTATATCCACAAATTGGATACCCACGCGTTCTACCATGACGCACAGGTGCAACCAACACCAAACCCCCGCTCTCATTAGGAACAGCCTGGTACTTCTTGTGTTTCCTGTTTATGCAGTTGTCAGAAACTAATTCCTTCTTGTGTATTCGAGAAAGTTTCTAATGACCTCTGAGCTAGCTGGCACTCACAATTAAGTCTAATATATTCGATAGAGACCTAGTAGACCTAAGTCCTATGTCACATCTCTAGGATATATTATTCCTATGCTCAGAGCCTATTGGGAATATAGGAACTACACTACATGGCGCCCAACGTTTGGTAAGGCACTAATTTAACGCTAGATACTAGAGTAACTCAGTTGTGCTTGTCCCAGAGACCACTTTTTCCCGTAAGATACTCCAATAGACATCTGGAGTTGGTAAAAGGATAAAATATCCGCCAAAACTGAGTAGGACGAAAAATCCTATGTATTAGTTTTTGGTTTGTTCAACGTTGAAGGATACAGTGTTCCAAAATATTGTGCACCTTATCTTTGTTTCCTTGAAACTTGCTCTGCAAAACTTTCAGTCAACTAAATGTCGGATAGTGACACTGAGACCAGTAGACCGACGAGAATGGTGAAAATGCAAACCAATCAGGTTTAGACGTTACAGGTTTCCAAGAAACCGATGAGGATGCTATAATCATCCTGGAAAACGTCTGGAAAACCATTACTATGAAGCTTATAGCAAATGGCCTATCACCAAGAGGTGGTAGGGTAATATTTGTCATAGAGGCACATGAATATCGGCAGACAGAGGTATTCTATTCATGGATTGTCTTCCCTGAAGCAAATCCAAGAACACATGTGTTTTACTTTTACAAAGAAGAGAAATTCCAACGGAATACACTCCTTTCGAGGATATTGAAATTCTATTAACATACCAAGAGCATGCGCTCTGGTTTAAAGGCACCAAAATCACATTACCAGGCTCGGTCCACTAGGTAGACCAGGAGCAACATGGCCCGTACTAGCTAGCTATACACTAAATCCTGCAATTGAAGAAATGTCAGGTCCAGAACAGTCAGTCAGTCAAAAGCTTTATTATCGGCTAAAAGCCATAAAAGCACATATATGCAATTTCTAAATCATCTAAATATGCCCAATTTAAAAGAAAAACAGTATAAACATGGTGCTAAAAACAGTACACATAAAAGAATTGTAGGGAATGGCGTCAAAAACATTAAAATTCCAATAATAAAATGTAGGCGGTCCACTCCCACCCTTCTTTATATGATTCCCAATGAGTTATAAACAATAACAAAGGTCTCACAGTTTGGCATTTTTGATCTTTGTGCTTCTAGAGCACCACATAGACAGGAGATATCTGGAGGTCACGAATACAATCAAGGGGGAAGTGTCATATTTTAAGATTCTGTATACTTCCCTGTAATCCCTGAAACCCATAGTCTTGCATAATTTGTAATCTTAGAGACACATATCGTTGCATAATTGTACAATCCATTTAGCTCTTGCCTTAGAATATAAAGAGCAAAAGAGCAGAACATGCAGATCCGTCTCCTCACTAGTTTCACACCCCGGGCATGTACGAACTGCAAGAGGTACATTCAACTACTTATTGGTGACTGCCCTAACTGGGAGTGTTCCGTGTCTGAATTGGACATAAAGTTCCTTCGAAAGTAAGGGCTGGATGTCATCCAGGAATTGCTCAAAATGATAATTATCCTTGGCCTTCAGTAATCTATTGCTCAACATACCCAAAGCAGGATTATGTGCTAGGAGATCCATACAATATTGTTTAAGTGCATTAGCCAAAAACCTTTTAGAGGTTAAAGGGCATGTTTGCTCTAGGGAAAGCCACATGTCTGCCCTACCCAATGAGTGACAGAGCTGCTTCACGTATTTTAACCAGGGGATTTTCCCCACTCCCCTTATAGCCAATAGATCCCTCAAGTCCTCTCTATAACTTATCAGCTCTGGAGTAGTCCAGAGTCACCTCCAATACAACAGGGGACGATTAGGTATGACATCCTGTATAGAGGCCAAACCCAGATCTAAACGTAATGGAATCAGAGGGGTGCTCTGGGGAAGTCTCAGTAGCGCCTAATGAAGCTATGCTCAGTGATGGACAGTGAGGTAGCACTAGTGTGGCCCCACAACCCTACTCCATAGAGCGCACCACTCCTCGCCTGGTCTCTATAGATTTCAACTGGTGGTCCCAAGATTTTAAGTGAGCACTCGTTATACACCTTTAAAATTCCACCAAAGGCTTGAGCCAGCTTCAGGTTTGCTTTGGCCATGTGCGACCCCCACTCCATCCTATCATTCAATGTTACCCCCAAATAATCAATTGTGGAGACTCTTTCCAGCACCGAGCCATCCAAATGGGGGTGAGGGCAATTGGTTGATTTAGAGTGGAAGACCACATATTTGGTTTTGGAAAGATTGATCTCCAGATTTCTAGTTCTGCAAAAAGAGCAGAACGCCTCCAAAGTTCGCTGGATACCCATAGAAGATTTTGATAACAAAAGCATATCGTCAGCGAACATCAGAGCCGGTATCTTACGTGCGGCTAAACTTGGAGAATCTAAATCCCTCACACACAAAAGATGGTCAATCAAACTATTGAGAAACAAAGAGAAAAGAGTGGAGTCCAACACGCACCCCTTTCTAACACCCTTTTCTACAGGGAAGGAGCGAGAGCTCCCCATTCCTCCCGTACCTCACCCTCGCAAAGGTGCCTTGATGTAAAAGTTGAAACAATTGACACAGATATAGTGGGGCACCCATCTCTAACAATATGCCCAAAGCTTATCCCTCTGGACCAAATCGAAGGCAGATCGAAGATCTACAAAGATCAAATACAGACTGCCAGCTCCCATTGTCATCGTCTTCCAGTAGACCAATTGAAGACTAAACAGTTGGTCTATGATAGAGACCTTAGCACGAAAGCCCGCTTGGAGAGAGGTAAGGATGTGGTGTTCATCTATCCAGCACTGTAGCCTCATTAATAAAAAGCGGGCAGACAATTTCTGCAGGGCATCAATCAGGCTAATGGGGCGGTAGTTTGCCGGGTCGAGAGGGGAGGCCTTTTTATAGATGGGGATGATCTCTGCACCCAACCACGTGTGGGGGATTTCCATACCGTAGAGGATTGCATTAAAATATAGCCAAATATAAGGGACCCGGACCTTCTGCTCACTTAGAAATAAATCTGCAGGGATTCTATCCAATCCCGGAGCCTTCCCCGAAGACAAGCTCCTCAGCACCGCCTGAAGTTCCAGCATAGTACCAGGTGAATAATCATTATCTCTTGCATCCAGTGCTCCTGAGGTGAATAGTCTCTTCGGTAGGGGAAATAAGTCTACAGCAGTTGGGTATCTCTATGAGCAAACAAAGACTTAAAATGCGATATACAAACCTCTTCACTCAGGTTAGGTACTAATGCAGAGGGACCTACAACCGAACCAGTTCTAACTAGATTCCAGAAAGCCCTGTAATCACGTCCATCCAATGCTTCCTTTATGTTTGCCCATCTTATTGCCCCCCATTCTGACTTAGATTCAGCAATTATGCTCTTGTAAGAGGGTCTAACTGCTCTAATGCTCTCAACAGATCCAATTTTGACTTCCCTAACAAGGGCACATTTAGCCAACCTACAGGGTTTGGTGTACCATTGGGCCAGGTTTTTTGGCCGCAGCCTCTTGTTAACATTAGTATATAAATAGGATGCCAAAGTAGTGGTTAAATTGGAGTGGATGGTCCAAACCCATGAAAATAGGAAGAGTCAAAGTTTTCAACCGGTCAAAAGCCTCCACTAGGGAGCAGGCAACGTGTTAGTATAGATCAGCTATTTTATCAGGAGCTAGCACAAAATTCGCCCATCTTCTGCGTCTGCCACCCGCAACTGTAATTAAATTTGTATCTGCATGGGTCTCCGGCTCACACGGTCTATATTGGTAACCCAGTGTATGTTTTAATTCTAGTGACAGAAGATTATGATCACTGTCTACCCTTGGGATAACGCTGAAGGCCCTGATTTGAGACCAAAATTCTACATTGACCATGATATAGTCAATGGTTGTGCATTTCCCTTTTCTATTATAGGTAATCTTACCTGGCACATCAGGAAGGAGTCTGCCATTACAAGCTCTAAGGGAGTGACTTAATAGGAATTTGTTAATCTGCAGAGCCATTAGCGACCAGCGCTTTGCCGGGTACATAAAGCATTCCTGAATGAGCCAAGTGGAATCCTCTTCTTGAGTTACAGAAGGGATCCCGGCCAAGGGTTCAAAGTGACAATTAAAGTCACCACCCATAATTCTATGTGTCAGTGAGGGAAATAATGTGAGGAGTTTATCTAAAACATTTAACATAGAGGAACCCACAGTATGGGGAGTGGGTCGCAAATAAACATTAAAAACCATCACACTCGTGCCATCCAAATATTTAAGAACAATGCAAAGAATATCCAGAGAAAGGGATTCTATCACCTTCACTGAACAGCCCAAGTGTGCTGCTACCCAAATACAAAGTCCCCCGGAGGGTCTCCCGCTAGGTCCCTGTACAGCAGGTATATAAAAAGTCGCAAAGCCCACCCTATGGGAGCAGTCAACATCCATGTTTCTTGGAACAGGCACAGGTCGTACTGATCCACCAACTCTCCTGATTCTGGACGTGCCATATTTGAACCAATACCCGCAAGATTCCATGACCCAATCGATGCGCTATGGGATTCTTCCCTTAATGGAGTAACTGGGGGAGGTGCGCAGACATTAAAAGGGGGCATGCTTGCCAGATTATCCGGCTGAGTTCCATATCCTGGGGGGCTTGAAATTGTGCTAGATGGCATCATTAGTATTCCATCTTCCTGTACCCCGGAGTTCATCTGGGGGGTCCCACCCTCAACCCTCTGGCGCTCCTCCACAGGAAACCCAGCTGCGTTAGAATGTGGTATAGTCAATCTACATAATTCAAGACACTGAATCTATTTAGTACAGGAAGGTTGTATTCTACCGCCTGCACGCCTGAGTGGGGGTAGGTTGGTCCAAACCCACGAGGGACTATTTCCCAAGAATAAAAATACCCCAGAGGGAGTGGAGTGATTGTACCCGATATTCTAGGACCTCCCCAATCAAGGATGTGTTTAACCACTCTAGGATCCCTAAAGTTAACAATAACACAATCCCCTCTAATATCCTTGGGTTTGGTCCCCAACCAACCAACTCTTCTAGCAAATAAAATTTCACCATGCCCCATACCCATTAAGGGTCGGTTTTTATTCAACAAAAAGTGATTTTATTCTTCAGCTCTGGGAATGTCTCACCTCGGTATCCAGAAAGCAGAGAAACTCCAGTTAATATCACCACATACAGAGAAGCCGCAGGAGGTAACTGGGGCAAAGTAACGTTTGTTGAGTATCCTTGCTAGGAGATTTCGGGACAGGCTTGTAGGGGGTCAAAACCTGGTCTAACTGGTTCCTACTGTTAGCTTGTGGAATTAAATTTGGGTCTCGAGGGGCAGGAGTGGCTATATCTAAAGGCGCTTTACAGGGAATAACAGAACCGGAAGGAGTGATACTAGAAATTATTTTAAGCCTATTAATCGGTTCCAATCCAGGTGCCAGATTTTTACATTGAGTTGTTTAGCCTGATTAGGTCCACCTCCTTGTTGTTGCTCCCAGTAAAGACAGATGATTGTCCTCCTCCCCCACCCTTGCTATTTCTCAATGAAACAACTTTATCAATTCTTCTCATTAAGATTTTAAAATGAGATTTGATAAGCTTCTCCATTTGTGTTTGAAAGTCTATAAATAAATGAGTAGCCCATACCGGAGGGGCTAGATTGACGTTAGCAGCACCTGACTCTGTCTCTGGAGTATCTAGGCAGATGCAATCGCCTTAGCAGCTTTTTTATGTGGTTTCAATTTCCTATATCTAGAACGACACTTTGGTGCCTTTTTAACCACCTGGGGAGCTATAAGAGGTGCAAGATTAATGAGAGAACAAACATCCGGTACTATCTGAGTACATAGAAGCTCACCTACAGGAGACTCTAACGTAAAACCAGGCGAGTTGGAAATAGATAGTGATACATTCCCAGGGAGCAAGGGGGAAGCCATAGCAGGTGTAAGAGAGAGTCGTCTTTCTGTATTAACTACGGCCGATGACACCACCCAGACAGCTTTTTATAGCATTTTATCAATCGTCGTCACACTAAGGACGGGAATTGATAATAATGCTGCTTTTTGCCGTGTCAGTGGGCGGGAGCTTGGGGGATTGGTTTTGCCCATGTTACGACTTATGAGTATCTTAATCCTTCAACGTAACAATACAGTAAAATTTGATAATCAGAATAAAGGAGGAACTTGAATTGTTCGCTTGGAGGTGAGAGCACCCTCAATCCGCCAAGTCGATAACCTATAATAAAATACTAACACATAAAACCTAGCTTTGACTGATTAAAATGTTAAGTACCAGAATAATATGGTCTAGTCCAGTCACTGCCCGTCACGAACAGGCACAAACAGGTCAACCCTTGGTCCCGGGCTTAGTCCCGGCTTCGTCCCGTGCCGCTTCCCGTGCCGCTGTAGGAGGGGAGTGGCTTTTGTGCACTTTCAGAGCGCCTCCCACCGCGTCTCACCAGGTGAGTGAGAAGAGATGCACCGTGGGGGGTGTAGTCCGTTGGAGGCAGCACGATATCCACCAAAGTTCAGGGAGAAGGCAAGCAGCTCTCCACCTCACGCCGGCTTGCACACAACACCCCGCAGTGGACCGCGCGTTTTTAATTTACTGCCGCCCACACCTGTAGAAATATTACAGCACTTTTGTGCATGTTCAGAGCGCCTCCCACCACGTCTCACCAGGTGAGTGAGAAGAGATGCACCGTGGGGGGTGTAGTCCTTTGGAGGCAGCACGATATCCACCAAAGTTCAGGGAGTAGGCAAGCAGCTCTCCATCTCACGCCGCCTCTGCACACAACACCCCGCAGGGGACCACGCCGTTTTCACTTTACTGCCGCCCACAACGATAGAAGGATTACAGCGCTTTTGTGCGTGTTCAGAGCACCTCCCACCGCGTCTCACCAGGTGGGAAGAGATGCATCATTGGGGGTGTAGTCCGTTGGAGGCAGCAGGATATCCACCAAAGTTCAGGGAGAAGCAAAGCAGCTCTCCACCTCATGCCGCCTCAGCACACAACACCCCGCCGGGGACCACGCCGTTTTCAATTTACTGCCGCCCAGACCGGTAGAAGGATTACAGCGCTTTTGTGTGCGTTTAGAGCGCCTCCCAACGCTTCTCACCAGGTGAGTGAGAAGATATGCACCGTGGGGGGTGTAGTCCGTTGGAGGCAGCATGATATCCACCAAACTTCGGGGAGAAGGCAAGCAGCTCTCCACCTCATGCCGCCTCTGCACACAACACCCCGCAGGGGACCACGCCGTTTTCAATTTACTGCTGCCCACATCGGTAGAAGGATTACAGCACTTTTGTGCGCATTCAGAGCGCCTCCCACCGCGTCTCACCAGGTGAGTGAGATGCACCATTGGGGGTGTAGTCCGTTGGAGGCAGCAGGATATCCACCAAAGTTCAGGGAGAAGGCAAGCAGCTCTCCACCTCAAGCCGCCTCTGCACACAACACCCGAAGAGGACGGTCAGAACATAAGGAAGAACACGTGAAGTCCAAAGACGATCAACATGTTCCAAAAAATAAGAAAACCCAATTCACCAAGAAGAAGGTAGCAGGTCTAAAAATCAGACATGCCAAGGATCTTGAGGGGACCATGCTGTTTTCAATTTACTGCTGCCCACACCGGTAGAACGATTACAGCGCTTTTGTGTGTGTTTAGAGCGCCTCCCACCGCGTCTCACCAGGTGAATGAGAAGAGATGCACCATGGGGGGTGTAGTCCGGTGGAGGCAGCACGATATCCACCAAAGTTCAGGGAGAAGGCAAGCAGCTCTCCACCTCACGCTGCCTCAGCACACAACACCCCGCAGCGGACCACGCCGTTTTCAATTTACTGCCGCCCACACCGGTAGAAGGATTACAGCGCTTTTGTGCACGTTCAGAGTGCCTCTCACCGCGTCTCACCAGGTGAGTGAGAAGAGATGCACTGTGGGGGGTGTAGTCCATTGGAGGCAGCACGATATCCACCAAAGTACAGGGAGAAGGCAAGCAGCTCTCCACCTCACGCCGCCTCTGCACACAACACCCAGCAGGGGACCACGCCGTTTTCAATTTACTGCCGCCCAGGTCCAGAACTATTAGTTCAACTAATACAACTAATAAAAATACATAGACAATTGGTTCAATATGTCATGCAGACTCTAACAATCCAAACTCCTATAAGTATTCCACAGCAAACCCCTTACCAAGGGAATACAAATAAAATTACTCCACAGTCTATACAATCAGTCATTGGTAAATTACCTGCAAAACGGGAAAAAATTCCATTCTGGTTAGCTCAAAAGATTACTCAAATAGAGGCAGTACTTCCAGATAGTACACCTCATGAGGAACACAGAATTTTAACAATCTGTTTACCAATGGGGACCATACCACACCTGGAGGACTGCAACACTTGGGGTACAGTCTTTGCTGCAATATACACAAAAGCTCATGGTGTACCGTCTATGGCGGTAATATCAGACGTCGTGAAACAAATTCAAAATAAATACAGGGCAGAGAATGCTTTAAATCTGGATATGAAATTACTTAAAGATTTCAAACAGGTTTTAGCTATAATATTAGCTAATAATAAAGGTGAAGCTGCATCCTTGGCGATCCGCCAAAAATTAACCTCTTCGATGCTGATGATGGCCCCCAGCCGTCATGCACTATGGTGGGCGTGTGTTGATGACGGCTTGGGGCCGTCATAAAGCCGCCCACTCGCGATTCTGCCGCACAGGCACAGAATCGTGGCCGCGCCCAAGGGGTTAAAAGAACTTGATGTAACTGAGCAACCATATGAATTGGCCAGAATAATAGAAAAATCCTTTGAAGAACTAGGTAGAGATAGTTTGGGTGGGAAACCAATTAAGCCCCAACTAACAGAAAGTCCTTAAAATGATTTTATTAAAAACACTCTCACTACTCCTAAAAAGAAGTGGGAAAATACTAGACAGACACTTCCTAAAGAGAAGCGTTTTCAATCCAGAGGTAGGTCTCCTCAAAAGGAGCCCTCTGAAAAGAGGTATAACCTCAGGAATAGGGATAATTTGAGGAAAAACTGATAGATATCAAGATACTGATACACGTTCCTCTCGTACCTTTCAGACTTCCTCAGAAAGAAGAGGACGGTCAGAACATAAGGAAGAACACGTGAAGTCCAAAGACGATCAACATGTTCCAAAAAATAAGAAAACCCAATTCACCAAGAAGAAGGTAGCAGGTCTAAAAATCAGACATGCCGAGGATCTTGAGGACATATCTCAAGAACGGGGAGTGGGCCCAGACAATGCTGGACAGCGCAGCAGAAGTCACCATAGCTCGCAAGATCTTGAAGGGTCATCTAGTGTACCCCATAAGTTATATGAAGTAACGCTTCGGATGGAGGGGGACATAACTAGGAAAATAAGAGCACTCTTTTGGGAAAAGCTCTCTAAGGGTTATGACATTCTTCTAGCTGAACAAGACTGGCCACCAAAATTTGTCAGGGAGTGCCCACACGGTGAAGACATCATTATGCCAGCCTTCCCTAATCATATTCCGATTCACTTAAAATACACCTATGCCAGAAAATGAGCAGTAGCCCAGGCTCCAGCATTATATAAAAATCATGTAGGATGGAATGAGGACTCTCTCCTCACCATAAAATTCAGTTAAAAAATCAACCAACTGCTCAGAGGGAGTATCCAGTTAAGCAAGAAGCTAAAAAACAGGTCAGGGAGATCTTAGATCAACTTGAATTCCAAGGGGTGATTGAAACATGCACCACATCAATGAACAATCCTTTGTTTCCTGTAAGTATGGGCAAAATTTGCGAATTCGCGGTACGCAAATTCATGCGAAAACGAATTCGCGGTACGCAAAATGTCTTAATTTTTGCGTGTTTGCGGGGCGCTTTGCGTGTTCGCAGGGTTTTTTTCAGCGCGCCGACCGCGAAGTTACCCATGCGGTCGTACATGGGCGGGCCATCTTGTTTTCAGTGTTAGCTTTGCGTATTTCCGTTTCCGAGCGCTCATTGCATGCTCGCGTTGGGCATTTCCTACGTGCGGGGCGCAATTACGTGTTTGCGTGCGTTTTTGAGTGCTCGCGGGGGATATATCATGCAAACTTACCCACGTGGTCGCAATGGGCGCGGCCATCTTGTTTTTCATTCATTGCTATGGTTCTGGGCATGTTTTTTCAATCCTCCCCTAATCTTCGCAATCCTTTGTTTCTTTGAACTTTTTAAAAATCTTTTTTACTCATTATCTATCCCTCTATTTTTCTACATTTATATTTTTTGTTTTTTTCAACTTTTCGTTACTTTAAAAACTACTTTTTTTACCTCTTTTATTTTATTTACTTTTTCCCTATTCTTTCCTATTTTTTATTTAACTTTCCTGTCCAGTACCGTGGCAAAGGGAGCCGGGAAGAACCAGAAGTGGAAGGGTCCAGGGTACCCGGCTCCTATGCGGGTGCTTAAGGGGGTAGGGAGTAATAACCCAGGAGATTTTCAGCGCGGTGGAGGTGGCCTCACTTCTTTTTTTTGTCCAGCGCCACCTCCCCAAGACCGTCGCGGCAGGCGGCCGGCTTGGTGCCGGGTACGGGCTCCAGGAGAGTCGCAAGCTAAGGGGGAAGGTGTACGGGGCCATGTATCGAGAGTCTGGGGTCCGGCGCACCTACAACCAGGCGACGCACCGGTGGTCCGACATCCTGGACCGGGAACACAACCTGCTCGACCTGCTTGGCTTGGAGATCCCTGGGCTTGGTGAGTAGTAGTAGCTATTTAATCACTACTTTGTTTTCTCCTACTCTGTGTTTTTTATGATATTGCAAATATTTGTTTTTTCCAAAGAGCAAGAATGCTGCCGATTACAATGCAGGTAAATTATGTTTCAAAAGATTCTGTGATTGCAGGTGCTCGCCTGCTCACTGGCGGTGCTACTATGCTTACTTGTTTTCAATTTTGTGCTCATTTGGCCTGGGTGATGATTATGTATCAGCTAGACATTAGAGACTCAAGTCCAGTCCTTCATTTGTACTCCTGCCACTAAGAAGAGATAGTGGTGGGGATCATGACGGACTGTGTCTGTCACTTCGCGTGCTGCGTAGTGCTGCCTGCCAGTCCTAGTAGAACCTTTTTGTAGTTGGTTTAGTGAGTTACATAACTTTCCAAGTAGACGGTCCGCGAATCCAGCAATCCTATGTCCTAGTAGACCACATCAGATATGGGTCAATAAATTTAGTGTAATTGTTGTCTATTTCCCCGAAATAATTTGTTATTGTTTTTTTGAAATGCTTGATTTGGTTGGCAACAATCATCCATGTTTGTGTCTTTCTTTTATGTTGTACATCAGCTTCCCCCAGGGGCAAGAGGACACAGGAGGAGGTAGTGGCGCCGGCGGAGCAGGAACAACACCAGGAAGGCCAGGATAGGTCCGCCGAGGGCTCCTCTGCTGGCCCCAGTAAGTTTTCCTGTTTATACTAATAATTATACTTCCCTATCTTTTACAGCACCTATTTTTTCCAAACGTTCCTCATTCTATTGTTTCCTAAATCGTGTTTGATCTTCTTGTAGACTGTTTCTAAATTCTTATCCTGCCTCTACTATGACTCTCTTTGATACTACTAGATTATTATTATTAGTCTGTCTGTGTAGCTAGCTAAACTTGCACAGTTGTCTAAAAGTATTAAACAAAACTCCTATTCAGCAACAGCTCTAGGCACTGAGTGCAGTTCTCTTGGTTTGTTCATAATGTCTATTGAAGTCTACTTAATGTTTATGCTTTGACAATTCCCAACAATAAAATGTCAAAGGCCACCAAAAATTAGATACTAGTTTACTTTTTGAATGGATAGGAGGACAATCCATACTACTACTGTTGCAGGGACTATTCTGCACAAACAGAACTATGGACAAGAAATAGGGCATTGGTTATAAATTATAATAGGCGCAGTTACACTTTCCACATACCTCAGTCATAGCAGAAGTTGAACCCCCAATCTCCTTACTGACTAGCTAGTGTGTCAGAGTCATTTAGCTCCCAAATGCAGTGATAATCCCCAATTATTATACTACCCAGAACATAAGACTACGGAGTCAGAGTCCCAACATCTCAGAGCCACGGATTCATGCTTGCAAATTGCAAACCCTTTCGCTCACTCAATCATGACCAAAAACCCCAGAGCATATGTAAGTTTTAAAGCTTTATTAAAAGTAAAACAACTAGCTCAGTGTGTACTCTGTATATTACATTTCCGTTGTGCAATATATAAAAACATTTATTTAAATCAATGTCATATAACAAGCGGTGAACAACTGAAAAGTGGCTGATTTCACACATTAATTGTGGGAGAGCCCTCACCTGGTTAAAGTCATGGTGGGTCGAATCGTTGATGACTCTGACCAAGATGTTATGATGATGATCTTGCTCTTGTTCGTAGAAGGGAAGCTTCTGTCTGTTATGAGAAAAATGGTGTGTGTTAAAAAGCAAGCATTCATCAGTTGTGCCAAAAAGTGTAGCATCACATGTTATGGCTAAGCATAAATAAAAAAACAGCTTTCCCTGAAGGACGGGAAATTTGTAGTTTAGAGTAGACTAGAGTCACAAGTTAGTAAATTTGTTTATGTAGTACTATTAACATTTTTTCATTCCTAGACAAAATAAGGAGTGGTGTATATGGCATCTAAAAATATGAAATGTATTTTCTAGGCGGAACATCGGCACGGCCAAGCATCAGTGCCGGGCCCAGCGTGGAGGTGGGCACTCGAGGGTCGGATGCGGTGCAAGAGCCATCAGGAACTGTTGTGGGGGATGCCACGGGAGTGGCAGGCAGTGGTAAGCAAAGCTATTATACTCTGTTACTTATTGAGATTGCAGACTGCAGAATGGGCTCTCTACAGGGGTGTATATGTTGTACAGTACAAGTACACATTACTGTTAAGGAGACTTTTCAAATTTAGAACTAGGGGGCATATTATCAAGGACCGGTGTTAAAATTATCGCCGTTTTATCGGCAGGAACCTGCAGATAAAACGGCGATAATGGGCTTGATAATACGCCCTTGTTAATTCCCATAGAAGCCTATGTTAACACAAGAACATGGGCTTCTATGGGAATTACCAAGGGCTTATTATCAAGCCATTAATCGCCGTTTCCTGCCGATAAAACTTCGATAAATTTAACACCGGTCCTTGATAATATGCCCCTAAGTTTTTGTCAACCAGGGAGAAGACATTCACCCTTGACTTCTCATTAGCAATAGCATTAGCGTCGGGAGTTGACGAGTAACCAATGGCCTCCTCTAAATTTGACTTCAACTCAGCTGTGAAAGTTTTATTGAGAAGCCAAGTCAGATCAGAGATGAACTTGATGGATGGGATGAACGAAAAGGGAAAGAAGGGTGTAAGGAAGGACTAGCAAGTTAAAAGTAATGACTGGCAAAGAATGATATGTGTTTTTGAATGCTGCCCGAGGTGGCTGGGAATATGATGCATGGCCGGTTGAAGGCTGAAGCAAGGATGGGTGGAAGGAGAAAGGAAAGAGGACTGCCTGGGTGGGTGAAACAGAAACTATATGTGTGCCCAATATATCCTTTGGTTCAAATTCAAATGCGAGTCAAGCATGGATGCATGGCTGGCGGTTTCCAAAATAAAATAAAAAGGTTGGTTTTCCATGGGAAAAGTAAGGTTTGTCCAGTTGAGACATTAAGAAGAATGATTTACATTTACTTTGAATGGATGGATACCTTGATCATAGTACTCGTACTCGGGTGCAAGTTGACTGCGCTGACATGCCGGCTTCCACAAGTCTACGTACCAATTTTGCTAAACAAGAGAGAAGAAGAAGAAGACTGGTGTACTGTCTGAGTCTAATGTATTGAGTCCATATAGTGCTAGTAGAATTCCTGAAACTCCCACTAATGTTAGAGCAGAGGCTGACGAAGTGGGAGGTTAGATAGATACAGGCCACAAATGTTATGTACTGTGTTTGCAAGTTGCTAGTGCTACTGTGACACACCTTTCTGCTGAATTATTTTGTGTTAATATTAAAGAGCATTGGTTACAGTATGTTTTTCTTTCTTCATATAGATGCTCCTTTCAAACTAACACGGAAGGAGCTGGCTAGACGGGCACGGCAACGGAAGCTGGAGGTGATTTTCACCGAATATCGGCGGCTGGTTGCCCAGGAGGAGGAGGACACGCAGTCTCAGTCTCTTATTCGCGGTACTCCTCCATTCCATCTGGCGCTCCGTCGATAAATCTTGGTGACCAAACACACTGTCCACTGCCTGCCTGGCGGATGCGGAATCGCTAATGGTAAGCCTGAGTTAATCTTTTTTCCCATCGCACAGGGTAAAAGCCGACCTGTAATTGTTGATGGAAAAACAGGAAGTGAAATTAAAACACCACGGAGAAAAAAATATAAGGTACGGTGTGCTGTAGTGCAAAAATAACACTTTCAGTTTCAGAGGCGACAGTATTACATACAAGCATCATCATTTCTAAAGTGCGTACTCTGAGTCTCCTAGTTTTCAAGGATAGTAATTAGCACACAGCAGGCCAGGGCCATGCAGACTGTCAAGGCAGGCACCAATCAATCAATCAATCAATGACACTTATAGAGCGCGCTACATACCCGTAGGGTCTCAAGGCGCTTGGGGGAGGGGGGGTGCCGCTACTGCTCGAACAGCCAGGTCTTCAGCTTCTTCCTGAAGGAGAGGTGGTCTTGGGTCAGGCGCAGGTCGGTCGGGAGGGAGTTCCAGGTCTTGGCGGCCAGGTAGGAGAAGGACCTTCCTCCTGTGGTCGCTCTTCGGATGCGGGGGACGGCGGCGAGGGCGTGGTTGGCTGATCGGAGGTGGCGCTTGGGAGCGTAGAAGTTGATCCGGCTGTTGAGGTAGCTCGGGCCTTGGTCGTGTAGGGCTTTGTGTGCGTGGGTGAGGAGGCGGAAGGTGATTCTTTTGTTGACGGGGAGCCAGTGAAGGTCTCTCAGATGTCCGGAGATGTGGCTGGTTCGTGGGATGTCGAGGATGAGTCTGGCTGAGGCGTTCTGGATCCGCTGGAGTCTCTTCTGGAGCTTGGCGGTGGTACCGGCGTAGAGGGCGTTGCCGTAGTCCAGTCGGCTAGTGACGAGGGCCTGGGTGACGGTCTTCCTGGTCTCGGTGGGGATCCACCAGAAGATCTTCCGTAGCATGCGTAGGATGTTGAAGCACGACGAGGAGACGGCGGTAACTTGCCTGGTCATGGAGAGGGAGGAGTCCAGGATGAAGCCCAGGTTGCGTGCATGGTCTGTCGGTTTTGGTGCGGTGCCCAGGGCGGGAGGCCACCAGGAGTCGTCCCAGGCGGAGGGTGAAGAGCCCAGGATGAGGACCTCCGTCTTGTCCGAGTTCAGTTTCAGGCGGCTGGCAGTCATCCACTCGGCTACCTCTTTCATCCCTTCGTGCAGGTTGGCTCTGGCGGTGGCGGGGTCGTTGGTCAGGGAGAGGATCAGCTGGGTGTCGTCGGCGTAGGAGATTATGCTGAGGTTGTGTTGACGTGCGATGGCCGCGAGGGGGCTCATGTAGACGTTGAAGAGGGTGGGGCTCAGAGAGGATCCTTGAGGGACGCCACAGCTGACTTCGGAGGCCTCTGACTTGTACGGTGGTAGTCGGACTCTCTGTGTTCTTCCGTCGAGGAAGGAGATGATCCATTCCAGCGCCTTGTCCTGGATTCCGACTTTGCTGAGGCGCTGTACTAGGGTGCGGTGGCAGACAGTGTCGAATGCCGCGGAGAGGTCTAGGAGGATGAGGGCCGCTGTTTCTCCGTTGTCCATCAGGGCTCGGATGTCATTGGTGGCGGCGATGAGGGCGGTCTCGGTGCTGTGGTTGGCTTGGAAGCCGGACTGTGAGGGGTCGAGGGATCCATTCGTCTCGAGGAAGGTGGCCATCTGCTTGTTGACGGTCTTCTCGATGACTTTGGCTGGAAACGGGAGGAGGGAGATGGGGCGGTAGTTCTTGAGTTCGGTGGGGTCCGCTGTTGGTTTCTTGAGTAGAGCGCTGAGTTCGGCGTGCTTCCAGCTCTCAGGGAAGGTGGCGGTGTCGAAGGATGTGTTGATGATGTCTCGCAGGTGGGGTGCGATGACAGCGTCGGCCTTGTTGAAGATGTGGTGAGGGCAGGGGTCGGTCGGTGATCCGGAGTGGATGGAGTTCATTGTGCGGATGGTGTCTTCGGTGCTGATCGGGGTCCAGGCGTGGAGGGTGGTGGTGGGGGGTGGTTGTTCGGTCATGGTGTGCGTTGGTTGGTTGTTGAAGCTGTTGTGTATGTCGGCGATCTTGTTGTGGAAGTAAGAAGCGAGGGAGTCGCAGAGGTCTTGCGATGGGGTGATGTCGTTGTTTCCTGCGCTGGGGTTGGATAGCTCTTTCACGATGTTGAAGAGTTCCTTGCTGTTGTGTGCGTTGTTGTCCAGCCGGTCCTTAAATGCAGTTTTCTTGGTGGCGTGGATCAGCTGGTGGTGCTTCCGAGTGGCCAGCTTGAGGGTGGTCTTGTTGTCCGGTGTAGGTTCCCTTCTCCAGACTTTCTCGAGGGCTCGGCAGTTCTTCTTGGAGCTCTTGAGTTCGTCGGTGAACCACGGGGCTTTCTTGCTGCCGGGTCTGCTGGGCGGGGTCCTCAGCGGGGCGAGCTCGTCCGCGCAGATGCTGATCCACTTCGTGAGGTTGTCGGCGGCCTGGCTGGGGTTCGCTGAGCTGGCAGGAGGGTGCTGGCTCAGGGAGGTGGCGAGCTGGTCTGCTGTGATCTTGTTCCAGCTTCTGCGGGCGGCCTGTTGCTGGTGGTGGTGGGTCGTCGTTCTCTTGAAGGTGAAGTGGACGCAGCTGTGGTCCGTCCATTGAAGCTCTGTGGCGTGGCTGAAGTTGATGTCTGTGCTGGAGGAGAAGACTGCGTCGAGTGTGTGTCCGGCGAGGTGGGTGGGGGTGGACACCAGCTGCTTGAGTCCGAGATTGGCGAGGTTGTCGAGCAGGGTGCTGGTGTTGCGGTCGTTGTTGTTCTCCAGATGGAAGTTGAGGTCCCCCAGGAGGATGTAGTCAGCGGAGGGGAGGGCATGCGGGCTGACGAAGTCGGCAATGTCCTCGCTGAATTGGGTGCGTGGTCCCGGGGGTCGGTAGATCAGGGTGCCTCTGAGGGTGGTGTTCGGGTTGGTGTGGATCTGGAAATGCAGGTGTTCGGCGCTGGTCAGGGTGTTGTCGGTGCTGGTCGTGAGACGGATGGTGTTCCTGTGGATGATGGCGATGCCTCCTCCCATCTGGTTGGCGTTGCGGTCCTTCCGGACGATCTTGTAGCCCTCTGGGATGGCGATGGCGATGTCGGGAGCTGAAGAGGCGTTCATCCAGGTCTCCGTGAGGAAGGCAACGTCAGGGGCTGTGGCGTCTAGGAGGTTCCAGAGTTCGATGGCGTGTCTGTGGACGGAGCGGGTGTTGAGCAGGATGCACTTGAGGTGGGTGCTGCTGGTGTTTGACTTGGCGGGTGCTGGTGCGAGGCAGGTCCGGATGCAGGTGAACTTGCAGGTGTGGCAGCTGAAAGGTCCGTGGGTGAGTCGTGGTGTGGCTTGGTGGCATTCTGGGGGTCGGCCGGTGTTGAGTGCGATGAGGGTGGCGGCGGAGTACATCAGGCGGGTAGGTCGGGGTCTTCGTGGGCCAGGGGTCCTGGCACTGGGCGCGGTCCAGGCGCGGACGGGCGTAGACGGGCTTACCTTTGGCGCGCCTTCGGCGCACAATGGGCGCGCCCGCTGCGCGTTCGCACGGTCGCCATATAAGGCGAAGTGCGCGGGTAGGCGGGGCAGCTGGGAGGCGGGAGCGGGGAGGGATACAGAAGGCAAAAAGGGGCGGGGCTAAGCGGCGGTGGCGGGAAGCGGGGAGGGAGAGCGGGGCTCGGCGAGGTAGGCGGGCAGACAGGAAGGAGACGGCAAAACACGGGCACAATAACCAAGTTACAAATACAATAACACGGGCACAAATACAGAGGAAAAAGGATAAGCACAAGTCAAGGGAATACTATAAACAACAAAACGAGCAGCCGGCAGGCAGGCACGGACCGCGCCTCTCGGAGGAGGGGGCGTGGTCAGCGGCAGTGCAACAGGCAGCGAGGCAGCTAGGCAGGGCTGAGGGGCACACGCAGCAGCTGGTGGCCGTGCGGCGCGGGGGTGTCCCACAAGTGGGTCACACTCACCTGCGTCGCACGGTCGCCATATAAGGCCAAGTGCGCGGGTGGGCGGGGCAGCTGGGAGGCGGGAGCGGGGAGGGATACAGAAGGCAAAAAGGGGCGGGGCTAAGCGGCGGTGGCGGGAAGCGGGGAGGGAGAGCGGGGCTCGGCGAGGTGAGTGAAGCAACCTGATGTAGCATACCTCTTTGACACAGACAGACAAAGCATATGTAATTGTATGCAGCAAGCCACATAGCCACAATTTTACATGAACTGCTGTCTGGACTCTGGCATAACAACACTGCACTGGCTCGACCACTTCATACCACGACTAGACAGACATGTAGTGGTGCTGTAGTTGTTGTTGACTGGTTTAACTGTTTGCAACTCATGAAATGGCCACAGTTCTTCCGTAAACCGATGATGATCCATCCATCACAGTGAGTGACTGTAAAGAAAAAATATATGATGTAACTTTGATCATCAAGACTCATCATCATCATGGTATATTTGCAAACTCAATGTTGTTCATGCAGTCGCAGTCGACACAAACAGTGAGTCCAAGGACATTTTGCATATTAAAAAATGCAACATAGTGGCCCCTGCAGTAGAAGAATTTGAATTAAACAAGGTTAAAAAATACAGAGTAGACTTGAGTTACATTTAGTGTGTAAAAAATTAAATAATAACAGAAAACATATGATGATTCATTTCATGCACAACAAACAAACAGCAATTGCTTTTATCAGAGCCAGACAGCCAGTGCTGCTGTCCACTGCAGTGCATGCCATCTTATTATTCATTACCTGTTCCACTTTTTGTCTGCATCTTGTTGTTCTTAAAGTGGAGGCCCACAGGGCAGCCTCTCGTCTGTGTCAATCAATTTCAGAAGTAACTGTCAGCAATCAGCATTTAGTCAGTAATTCCAGTCCCACTTCTTTTGAGGGGACTTGTCTACGAAGCAACAGTTTCTTCATTCTGCGTAATCCAGCCATCTGCTTGAGGGAAATGGATAGGGGGAGTCTGGAGAAGGAGGATAGGGGAGCATGACTGAGTTGTGAACTTGTGAACTTCAGGGTTTCAGACAGCGGCACCTTCAATAAGGAAATAAGATGAATACAGTGCTGCTGATGGATTTGTTGGGATTAGAGTTTTGTTGTGGTAAAAGTTGCAAAACAAAGAAAGACACACAGGAGCAAAAGTGAATAAGGACGGAGTCAGGACAAATTAAAAAGGAAGTCAGTTTCAGGCTTAGGTGTCAGGGAAGTAGAGCTCGTCTTCAAACTCTGTAAATTGAGATGGGAGTAGGTCAGCTAACAGAGAAGAACTTCCATCATCCTCTTCTTCCTGCATGCATTAACGTATTTTGTAATCTGGTGGTATGAAGTGCTGATTCATCTTGATCATTGTTAACCTCTCCACATTTTTGGGCGAGAGGCGGGTCCTTTTTGAAGTAACAATGGCACCAGCAGCACTGAAAACACGTTCAGAAGACAAGATTGCGAGTGGGAAAGACAAATAATTTAGAGTCAGGTTGGGATCAGTGGCCATAGAGGCCTTTTCCCATACCTATACAGCAATGGGTTCTGATTAACAAAGTCCTCTGTTGGGTCATCCAGATAGGCCTGCACCATGCACTCAAGGTTCTCCAGGGGTGCTCCACTTTGCGTACCATCTGTGGCCTTTGCATCACTGGAACGAGCAAACCCTTGATGAGTTAGCCAATCTGCTTCTGACAATATTATGGCTGGGTCTGGTGCAGGTGAGGAGGATGATGATACAGTTGCTGGTGTCGTTAACGGCTGTGAGGGAAGTGACTCCCTTCGGCCACAGATTCAGAAGTGGACCTTGACGCCGGATGGCCTGCTGATTCAATAGTCCTTCTGCAGGTTCCTTCAATTTTCTGCCGCTCTTTTTCGAACCGAGCGGCTGACAGAGCTAGCCAATGTTTGTACTTTGAAACATCTGCTTCATTAAAAGGAATGAATGCTTTGCTGGCCAATGCCTTTTTGTACAGTGGATCCAGAATAGTGGCACAAATGTAATGTTGTTCTGTATGTATTTTTTTAAGCTTTTCGTTGTCAACTAGGCGGCTTAATAAGCTCTCCGCCAACTGATATGCGTCTTGCTTTTCAGCATCATCTCCGAACGTTGAAAACACCGCCTTCAGTTGGTGCTCTGGCATGCGCAATAATGGGATAGCTTTGCCCAAAGTACAGTCCTCCCTGCTGACTTCATGCGTGAAGACCTCAAAAGGACGAATCATGTCTGTCAGGCTTTTAACTAGCTTCCATTCCCCCAGCTCTAGCCTCATGCCTTTTATAGTAGAACCCAGTGCAAAGACATACTCATTGATTACCATCCACTGCTCAGACAGACGCTCAAGCATGTAGAAGGTTGAGTTCCAACGTATTACCACCTCCTGGATGAGTCCTCTGACTGGCAGTCTACGTTCACGTTGCATGTTCCTCAGCTTCTTCTGGGCCTTAAAAGAATGGCTGAAATGTGTGCATATTCTTTGGCAGGTAGTTAGTAACTTGCTGACTGTCTTCTTTTTTCAAGAAATCTTGTATAACAATGTTGTAGGAAGAGGGAGGCTCTAGTTGGCGCAGCGTAACACTAGCGACAAGCAGGGACTCTCTCTTCCTCGTCAGGGCTGAGGGTTACCTTCCAGACAACCTCTGCTTACCCTCTAGGTAGTGTGGCTTAAGCAGTCTTAGGCTAATCTTTGGGGCACATAGGGTTAAACACTTGCAATATTACACCCTCACAACCAACCCACCACACAATGACACCAAACTGTATTCTGTAAAAATATATATCTTTATATAAATTTCAAGCAGGCTTGTGAATACAGTTATCAAACTTTTAAATAGCGGTTCCAAGTTACTTCGTTCAAGTTGCCACAGTTCTTTCCGGCAATAAGCGTTCTTTAGGGCCTTGTGCCCAGTTCAACAAAGTTCTTTGTGGAGCAGGCGGCTTCCAGGGGAGCTGTCCCACGTCGCGTTGCCTTCCCGGGGTCGCTGTTCGTTGCGGCTCTCAGCCGAGCAGTTCACGGGTCATCCGGGGCAGCGGTGTTCTGTGGCAGGGTCCTTCCTTCGGCGTTCTCTCCAACCCGGGAGGCGGCGGCTGTTGTGGTGGCAGCCAGTGGCAGTACGGTCCCCAAGTGCAGGACGTACCCAGCCAAGGGCCGGTTGCAGCTGTGCGCTCACAGCTGAGCTGTCGGGCAGGATGCCGACCAGAGGGGGGTTCTCACAGGGCGGCTGTCCGTCTTTGCAGGTGGGCTGACGGCTCGAAGCACAGTCAGCTCGGGAGCTTGGACCGGACGGGTCCTCCTTCGCTTTGCTCTCGGTTCCCGGTGCAGATGCGGTCACGGTGTTCAGGCCAGCGGCGGCTGGACCTCACTTTGCTCTCGCTGTTGCCTTGGGTCCCGGTCACGGTGTTCGGGAGGATATCGATGCCTTGGATTGCGGGGAGCGTGGCAGGCTTGCCCAGCGCTCCCAGACCCCTCTGTCAGTACTGCAGCGATAAGCAGCATACACAGTCGCTTTCTTCAGGGTGTAGCGCCCACTGGTCCTGGGGCGCTGGTCAGGGGGCAAGTTCAGCAGCAAGCCCTTGGAGATCGTTTCAGCAGAGTTTGGCACAAAATCTTGTCAAGCAAAAGTCTTCTCGCAGTCTTTCCTTTTTCCTCTCCTTCAGCAGCAAGGCACCAGACACAGGCAAGAGACAGCACTCTTCCTTGTCCTTCACGGTCCTTCTCGTCGGGCAGAGTTCCTTCTGTAGCCCAAACCGGATCTAACTTTCAAGGAGCAGGGCTCCTTCTTTTATACGGTATTTCTTTTGTTCTCGCAGGCCAGGGGGGCCTTTGCATAGCCACTTTCAGTCCTTGAGTACCCTGGTGGGTGTACTCCGGCTTCTGCTTTCAGTGTGAGGGGCAGGCGCATCAGACGCCCCACAGGAGGTGGAGCCAGCATTGTGCGGACAGGGGCAGCCAGAGTACCTTGTTGATGGGGCTTCGCCCTTCCTGGGCCAGGTGTCGGCTGAGTCATCAGTCGCTCCCCAGGAGGGTGGAACCAGCATTGTGGTGGCAGAGCACAGCAAGATCCAGAGTCAAGAGCCACTCCTACCTCCCACTAAGGTGTAATCTGCGCATTCACCACCTGTCATCCCCCAGCCCTGTCACTCACACATCCCAGACAGTCAGATACACATACCAGCAGAGGCGGGCTGAAATGGTTAGGCAAGCAAATGCTAACTTTCTAAAAGTAGCTTTTGCAAACACAGGATACTAAAATAAACTTGACTACAAGAAATATTTTATCATCCTGAGTTCAGGCATACTAAACACGACTCGCTACCATGCTCCTTGAGCCTGCTGGGATTATAGGGTGTAATAATTCCAGCAGCTCAGTCTGGCCTAATGGAAGCAGGTAGCCTTCAATAGTGAAATACGATTTTGGTTGTAAGTCACTACTAGGACATGCCACACACATCAGGGCCTGTCCTACCTTACACCTACAACGCACCCTGCCCGTAGGCCGACCATAGGGGTGACTGATATGTAGTCAAGGGAAGGTTCAGGGGCTGGCAAGCGGGTGCACTTGCCCAGCTAGCGTGACAGTACGAGACTGCACGCGGGTTCTGCGGGCGCAGTCCCCAGACACATCTTTACGGCTGCTTCGGCGGGTGGCGCAACCAGCGCTGCAGGCCCACCAGCAGTATTGGCATCTACAAGCCCCGCCACTCCTAGTGCACTTTACTAGGGACTAACAGTAAATCCAATGAACCAATCATGGATACCAATCGCATGTACAATTTACAGTAGGGAGCACTTGCACTGCGGCACGGGTCGGCCGTGGCGCAGTGCCCTGAGTATCGGAAAACCAGCAAAACATCGGAGGCACATCAGCGAAAAGTGGAAGGGAAACTCACGCCAAGGTGCCAGGTCTAACAAATGTTAATACTGTGCGCCAAACACGGCACTCTGAAATAGCCACCATCATGCATGACCTTCACTATATTACTGCCATTATCCGTGGAAACATAACCAATCATGCGCTTTCTTGGATGCAGCCATTCATAGACCTTACTCTGAGATTTCTCCATGGCAAACATGGCTACTGTTGCATGTTTCTGAGTAGCTTGAAAAACTTTGTCCGTGTCAACACCTGCATGTAACTTGTTTCTAACCTCTGAAAAAGAGACACGTGTGCAGTGATGCACATGTAATCAAGGACTTGGCAACTGGTCCACATGTCTGTTGTCAGGTGGATAGTGCGAACAGCACTCTTCTGCAAAGCTGCCCCAATCACCTCCAGCACATCTTGATGTAGTGCTGGAACCCCACTCTGGCAAAATAGGACTGGCTAGGAACCTTCCACTTAGGGCAGACTGTTGCCACAAATTCTAGAAAACCTACCCCTTCCACGAAAGAAAAAGGGAGGAGGTCCAGTGCTAACATTTCAGCCAAATTGCAATTCTAATCAAAAATGGATGTTTACATTAATAGAAGATAGACCACACAGAGAGAGTTGTTTCATGCACCACTGAGTACCCCTGGGCATAATGGATGAAAGCAAGTCCAACTGGGTGCAGGCCTGAGGACACTGCCTGGCTTCAAAATGGCCACTTGACCCCCAGCCACATGGCCAGGCCCTGCCTGGACCAGGCCTCAACATGGCTCCACCCACATGGCCAGTCCCCAACAAAACCCCAAAAAGTCGAAAAACACATTAAAAATTCCCACAAGCCAAAGCCATCCATGCCATCCATGCCCTCAATGATGTTTAAATTCAAGACACCCCACAGAAAGACTTGGTCCATGCACCACTCACTACCCCTGGGCCTACTGGCTAGTGTGGCTTTACAGGCACCCCAAAATAAAAATAAAAAACCCACATATAGTGAGCTAAAATTCCATGACATAAATGAGATTTAAGTTCAACAAAACTCACAGAAACAGTTGTATCATGCACCCATGACTAACCCTGGGCCTAATGGATACTGTGGCTACCCACAATATATTTTTTTTAAAGTTGTGAAAAAGTTTTTAAATTGTAGTTGCAGCAACTGCAATGCCCCAAACAAACAACACCAACTTACTTGTGAAATCTCAAATCCAAAAGTGATCCAAAGTCCAAAAACTCCTCAAATACAAATATCCAGCAGCAGCCACAAAAAGTAATCCTTCCAGCTCCAGATCAAAATGAAAAGTGACCAGGACATGGACAAAGCACTGGGAGGAGCCTGCTGGACAGGAACAGGAAGTTAGAGATTCTGGAGCACTTCTTTCCTCCCACCCCCCAAAAATGGACTCCTTGCACAAAAAAGTGCAGCCAAATGTCAATCTGAGGAGTTATTCTGATCAAAATCATAATTTTCAGAAGGTTTATGCTTCCTGCGGTAGATTTCTTGTGCAGAATTGCAATTTTTGCAAGTTCGGGAAAGCGAGCTGTTCAAATCTCCCGCCGGAAGTCATCTGCGCGCCGCATCTACGTGTACGCATATGTTTACTCCGCGATGCGTGATCGCGGGCCCTTATGACGTACTCGCATTGTCAAACTCTCGCTGTGCAAGATGGCGGGCCGCGACGACGTACTCGCGGTCGAAAAACTCTTGCGCGATCACGCAGCAAGATCCAAAATTGCGCAGCTCACGCAAACCAGGGGGAAAAACTCAGAATCACGGTAAGTCAACTCCGCTCGTGCAAGATTGTATTTTTCAAGCGCGACCAAGCAAAAAAATCTGCCAGCTTGCGAATTGCGGACTTTTGGGCAAATTAGCGCGATTTCGCAGCCCGCGAATTTGCCAAAAATCCTCAAATTCCATGAACGGAATGGATTTTCAGCCCATACTTAGTTTCCTGTCTCCAAACCAGACAATACATATCGTCTAGTTTTGGACTACAGACATTTAAACTCTTGTTGCAAAACTTTTGCAGTGCAAAATGCACACAGTGCAGCATTCATGAATAATATTGTGCGTAAAAAATATAAAACCACATTAGATATTTCAAATGGTTTCTTCTGTCAAAATATCGCACCTGAAAGCAAGTACTTGACCTCTTTCTCAATTATGGGGACACAGCGCCACTTCTGTCGTTTCCCTCAGGGATTCAAGAATAGTTCATTATTTTCAGCCAGAGTAACAGAGTTACTACAAACGTATGAAGATGAGGCATTATCTTATGTCGATGACATCTATCTAACAGACGATGACTTGGACAGGCACTTGAACAGAGTGAACACCATAATACTTGGTTTCACATCTGGAGGGCACAAATTCAACTTTAAAAAATCAAGAATTGCCCACCTCTACGTCCTATTCGATGCAAACTAACAAGTGAAGGCAAAAGCCTGGCAGCCAACTTTTTAGAAAAGTGTGCGCTGCTCCAACCTCCAAAAACGCTGAAAAATTTACAGTCAATTCTAGGTTTCCTGAATTTCGGAAGAACATACATTCTAAATTACGCAGAAAGGGTTAAACCTCTCTACGTATTAATCAAACCTGATTTTAAAACAGCAAATTGGACTCAAAAACACACAGACATTTTGCGGTCAGTGCAAACAGACATGTTAGCAACATCACATTAACAGAGATGCGTAACATGCGCAACCTTGTAATCCGAATCATCCCCTTTAATGAAGGTGAAAAAGTACAAATTGCTTACAAATCACACTTGTCCACACAAGCTGAAATGAAATTCACTTCAACAGAAAAAATTCTGACAGCGGTTCAAACTGCAGTAGCAAAAGGGAGAGCTCTCGCACAGGGAAAACGCATAATGGTTGTTACTCCTGTACCTGCCTTAGAGGCAGTGACAAAAGCTAGCATTCCTAATGCAAAGGCTTTACATCCAAGATGGATACAATGGGTTAACTCTCTTGCTGCAACAGACGTTGAATATGTTTTAGACCCCTCCTTAAACACTCAAGAATTTTTACAATATGAACAAGAATGTCCTCTGCCCCCTGAGATACGGCCTCTAGAACAGTACGAATGTATAATTTATACAGACGGAACAGCACAGCCCGCAATTGTGGGTAAACAAGCTTATAGTGCTGCGTGCGCGATTATTAAAGGTGCGATGGTAAATTTAGACCCATGGTCACAAAAACTCAATCTCTAGGAGATTGTACAGCTCAGCGAGCTGAACTACAGGCTTTCAAGATGGCGCTTGAAAATACTGAGCGCGAATTCCCCACACTCATAGTGTGCGATTCGTATTACTGCGTCCAATTTTACAATGAATACTTGCAGAACTGGGTTCAAAACAATTTCAAAGAAGCAAAAGGTGGCACAATCAAGCATAAGTTGCTTTAGGAACAAGTAGTTCAATTACAGAAAGAACTACAAAAGACTAACATGATTCATACACGAGTCATCAACGTGATGGCGTTCACGTTGAAGAGAATTCATTGGCTGATGAAACGGCAAAGGCAGCTGTGCAAACGGCTTCCGTAGCTGCAATCACTCGTTCAAAACAAAAATAGACAGCGAAATAATGCAGGCTGTCACCCCTTCCAATAAAGACAGCCGTAAAACGTTACTGAAAGGTTTTCCACTCAAATACTCATCTATAACTGATGCAAATAATGTTCCATTTGCTGAAATCCCTGGAGTGGGGGATAGGGTAATTCCAAAACATGGAACATAGATTAGGACTAATCTTTTTAACTTTATTTTTCAGTTTATGTAACATATACAAAAAAAAAACTCAATTGGCATTGTTACAACACATGTACACAGTTCGACAACCTCATTATGGCACTTGGGGACATAGGCATCACCCAGAGCAGTACAGACACATGAGGAATAGCACATTAGCAGGCAAATGGATAACATTGTAAGGAAGCAGCCAAGCAACGCGCAACTCCTGGTAATAAATAAACTCTAGTGAACCCCCTTCCCTCCCCATCAGACCCCGACCCCACTGGCGAGAACAATTCGTCACTTGCCCCATCAGACTCGCTGTGGGAAGACTGCCCCCTCTCTGCTGGTCCCGAGGTACACATGATTCGCCAGGCTAGTAAGTCGTCCTGCAGTTTCTCGTCCTTCTGAGTAAGTTGCATATGAGTTTCCTCGGCCAGGGACCACTCTCTCACATCTCTAAGCCAGGCGGGCACCTCTGGAGCCCTCTGTCCCTTCCAAGTCATCGCCACCCTGCGCCTGGCAAGCACCAACATCAATTGCAATAGTTTATAGGAGAGTTTCCTTTTCTTGGGCTTGGAGACTAACACCAGTAAACATTGCAAGGGATTCATTGCTATCTGAAGGCCTGTAGTGGTGACTATGGCCCACATGCATCAAGCATTTTTGGAGTCGCAAACGGTGCGATTCCTTAAAATCGTCCGTTTGCGATTCCAAAAATGCTTTTTGGAATGCATCAAGCATTTTTAGAAATCGCAACATTTTTGCGATTTCTAAAAATGCGATTGCTTTTAAGAAATCGCAAATTTGCGATTTCTTAAAAGCAATGCATGATTACTTTTATAATTGCGAATTCGAGTGGTTGAACCAATCGGTAGATTTGCAAAAAGTGTTAAAAACGCTGCAAAAGCATTTTTTACACATTCATGTTACGGACACACATGTCCTTAGGACATGTGTGTGTGCAACATGATGTGAAAACAACATTTCATGGGTGCAGGGGGGGTCATTTGAAACCCCCTCTCCACCCTTGAAATGCAATCAGGATTTGCGATATTCTAAGTGCGAATTCGCAATTCCCATTCATTCCTATGGGCATTTTAGCCCATAGGAATGAATGGGAATTGCGAATTCGCACTTTGCTAATCGCATAATATTTGAGAATCGGTAAAAATTGCGATTACTTTTATAATTGCGAATTCGAGTGGTTGAACCAATCGGTAGATTTGCAAAAAGTGTTAAAAACGCTGCAAAAGCATTTTTTACACATTCATGTTACGGACACACATGTCCTTAGGACATGTGTGTGTGCAACATGATGCGAAAACAACATTTCATGGGTGCAGGGGGGGGGGTCATTTGAAACCCCCTCTCCACCCTTGAAATGCAATCAGGATTTGCGATATTCTAAGTGCGAATTCGCAATTCCCATTCATTCCTATGGGCATTTTAGCCCATAGGAATGAATGGGAATTGCGAATTCGCACTTTGCTAATCGCATAATATTTGAGAATCGGTAAAAATTGCGATTTTTACCGATTCTCAAATATTTTGAGAAAATGTACATGCATCCCATTTTGCATTTCCTAATTTGCGATTCCCTAAAAATCGCAAATTAGGAAGTGCAAAATGAAACATGATGCATGTGGGCCTAAGTGATCTACCACCCCCGCCCAGAAACTCCTGATCCAAGGACAGTCCCAGGCTAAATGCAGGAAGCCCGCCCCCTTGCACTACATCTGGGGCAGCTGTCCACCCTGTCCCAGGAGATGCGCTTCAGAGAGATCGGAGTTAGGTAGGTGCGGTGCAGGAAATTAAAGTATATCAATTTGAATTGTGCGTTGTACGATACCTTGCGAGTGAGGGATCCTATTCACTTCTGCTGCCCCTTTTCCAGCGCAGCACCAAGATCCGCCTCCCATGCCACCCAGGACGGCGGCACCGGTGGGGTGGAGTCCTGTTTCATAGCCATATATAGCAAAGAGATTAATTTACGCCCCCTGCCGCAGGAAAGAAGAATGTTTACGGTGTGGGTCATCAGTGGTGCATCCGGGTACTGAGGCCAGATAATCTTCACCACATCCTGCAGTCCCCGATAGTGCAGGTATTGCCCTCTCCCAAGACCGAAGGTCTCCTCCGCTTGCTCATAAGTCAGGAAGGACTCGCTGGGGTAGAGATCAGCTAGAACCTCGCATCCCCCCTCCCGCCAGTTGTGAGATTAGGACTAATCTTAGCAGCACATGAAGGGCTTGCCTCTGCACACGCAGGTGTTTCCGCACAGTATCATTATTAAAACAAAGATACTGGTGGCCACGCATGAGGAAACAGACCAGAAACAATGTTTGGAATGAGAAATCTGCCAAAAGAAGAAGGTTTCAACCGTGAACCGCCCGGCGCAGACGCCCCATCTAATTTCAGATAAACCATTAGCATGCGTTTACCTGGACCACTGTGGTCCCTTACAAAGGGATGGCAACTATAAATATATCATGGTCGCAGTGGATTTATGCTAAAGATTCATTTAGATGTGGCCTCAGTGCTCGGCTGACACCCGAACTGTTATAAAAGATTTGCAAGTCTTTATCAGCACATACGCAATTGTCACGCTACGTTCTGACCAGGGTCCTGCGTTTAGTTCTCGAGCTTACAAAGAGGCCATGGCCAATCTGGGCGTCGCATTGCGGTACTCAAGTCCATTCCATCCTGAGGGAAATTCTGTAGTGGAAAGAAAAAAACGGGACATAAAGCAATCTATAACAGCTAGGGTTTAGGCTCACGTGACGGGTTGGTCAAACATCTAATGTGTCCAACGTAGTTTAAACAATCTGCCAAGAAATTCTCTGGGTGGAATCACTCCATATAAAAATTCTTTTTGGTACTAGAATGATTGTCGAAGACCTCGATCGTCATACTTTAGTGGTAGAACTTAAATGAAACAAGAAGAAGTCTAAGCAACACATTACAGAAGCCAATAACCACTGAAGAAAAACCACCTGTCCCAGCAAGGTCTGTCTGGATTCCAAAGATTGGGGATCTAGTCAGAGAAAAGATCGTGGATAAGAAGGAATTTAGGCCTTCATACAGAAAACCAGTACCTGTGCTAGCAATCCATGTATCAAGAACCATGTATCAATCGACCTGGTCAAACCACATCATGTGGCCAATAATAAGTAGTAGGCCCAGTGGACTCATAACCTTTGAAGAATCTGCAGTAAGAAAGGAAGGACTAAGCAATAAAGCTATGGAACTTGTGCCTCATAAGACCTTAATAACAGTTTGTCAAGACTTTCCTGTCTACAATGATGTAGCATCTGACAATACTAATATGACAAAAGATCCGGTAGCTCCAGTGATTTCAAATAATCCGGATGCAATACCAACAATTTACAGAACTGCCTCTGGCTATTTCATCAACTTTGATACATTTTCTGAGGATCCCAGTGAACCCGAAACAACGCCAGCAAATAAAACTTTCAAAGATCAAGTAACTGAACTTTTTCAGCAACTAGAAAAGACTTATCTGGTTTCACCATGGGTTGAATTTTGGATTGTGTTAGGCATACTTTTTCTCCTACTTTGGCTCATTCTTGTATTAAGTTTGGGAAAGCTGATAGATGAAAAATATAGTAAAATGGACACAGCAAGTAAGAATATCAACTTGCTCCTGAAGCCACACAGATCATCCCATCGTGAACAAAGAGACCTGTCATCAGTGAACATCACAGCCACTCCTATACCTGGTGGTATAGCATGGGACAGAACTGATTATGACATTTATGCTCCTGCCGAGCTGTTGAAGATTCTACATCAAAGTATGGTTTCCTTGAGTGACTTTGTTTCACCCAGCACATTTTCTGATGATTAGGACTTTGAGACTGTTATTAATATGATGTCAGATTTAGAGATGTCTGCAAAATTTACAAACCATGAATATTTAGAAGGTTCATCAGATTATGAACAAATGTATTGTTACAATCACTATGGTCATCATTTCTTGCCCAAATCTGCAAACCCTAGAAATGTTTATACTTATTATCAATTGGAACATTGTCCAAGGTCACCAAAGGGTAGCTCAACAACATTTTATGAAAAATTTCCCTACTTCTCAGGTTTTACTACCACAAATCCGGAAATATTTTATTTTAAAAATGTTAATAGGATAGGAATGAAAAGTATGTTAACAAATACAAAGCAAATGTATTCAGCAGTCTTTTATACCCAGCTGTCCTCGTTAGGTTTCGACCTCTGGAGTGACAACATAGAAACAAAAACTGCCTGGGGCTCAAAAGACTGGCAAGTACAGGGAATAGAAGCTTTATTTCGAACCTGTATTATTCCTGAACAAATAATGTTTTTGAATGACACTGTTCAACAAACATCCTATCTTGGCCTAGCCAAGATAAAAGATTTGAACAAACCCTCTATACCTACACCTACACCTGATAGTAAAAACACTGCAGAAGGAGGAGTCAACGTAAAAACTATTTTACTCAAAAACAGAACTGATCCTGATTGGAAAAAATGGTTAATCTTGCCCACAGACACAAATAACTGTCAAGATAGATTCCTAAACAAGATACAAGGGTTTACAGTAACTAGGCTAGACCCAAGATATGTCCAGAGACAACATCCAGGGATAGTAACAACATACATTGTAGGAAAACTATGCCTAGAATGGCTACAAAAATCTACACTTACAGAGGTTAAACAACACTTAACTTTGCTTAACTGCATCCGTGCGGCGCAGATTCTTCCCCTGTGCTGGACATTCCAGAACAGGGTGCGGTCGTGACTGAACCATTCCGTCATCAGCACAGCTCAACCGTGACTGATGACGGAATGGTTCCGTCACCAGCATCGAAGGGGTTAAAGATGGCGTTGATTTGAGAGACTTCTTACTAGGGCCTCATAAACCACGTCATAAACGTTTCATATACGCCGGTTTTATGCTGCTTATAATGAAGCATGGAAAGTCGCGCAAATGGAAACTGCAGAACAAATACGAGAAATTGATTGTATTCATTTAGAGAAAGCTCTCTCTGTAGTTGATAATGGGTTAACAACTCTGTCATCCAGAATTTATTCTTTGGACAGCATTGTATCCTCTGGCATGCACATAATGGAACAGGACTTGCTCATGTTACAAAATGGACAGTCTCAATTGCGTTCTATAATGCTGCTAGACTGGACGTTACAAAATCTTCGTCAAGCTATGTGCCTTGGCGTCTAATCAACACCACGTCATTGTTTACTGGATTTAACCTTACAGATAAACAAATCTCTTTGGCACAAAGGGGAGCACACTATACGGTGCTGAGCATAGAAAAACTGGAAAGATTACCATTGACTGCTTCTGAGAAACCAGCCATAGAATGGAAAATACATGGCACCATTACGTTGCCAGTGATGATTTTCCAGTTTCAGTATTGCTTGAAACACATACCAGCAGGCCTATATGAAAGGTTGGGTAAAGAATACATAAAGTCAGCCTGGGATATACCATACACACACACATTTTGGAGTGGGGGAAAAGAAGTATTTCTTAGTGGTACACAGTGGGCCCGATTCACAGAGTGAACTTAATACTCAATCCTAAACTTACTACTATTTTGGTATTCACAGAATGCACTTACTACTTTTGGTATTCACAGAAGTTAGGATGTTGTCTAAAGTTTGTCTTAAGACAAACTTAAGACAGACTTAAGACAAACTTAAGACAGACTTAAGACAGGCTTAAGACAAAATCCTAACTTAAGTCTGTCTTAAGCGTGTCTTAAGTCTGTCTTAAGTTTGTCTTAAAACAAACTTAAGACAAAATCCTAACTTCTGTGAATACCAAGTAGTAATAACTCTTTATTCGGTTTGTCACGAAGAAAACCATAAAAGAAACAGTCAAAAATACAATGAATAAAATGATACAGGTTATACAATAAAAACTAGTACATTTCAATATTATTATTTTTGCAGGAAGAATGTTTTAGAGATTTTTTCTATGGTTCATAATGCATTTTAAAAAATTTAAAACTGCATAACACACTTCTTCAGTCTCTAGCAATTGCAGTCGATAAAATGCTGGTCGACACTGTCTAAGATCCCACCGCCTAAATATGGGAAGAAATCAACATTTTCTGTGAGGGTGGTAAAATTTACAGAACATAATCACATGTATGTTGGATTGTGTGGATTTCCCATCACAGGGACATGGGGGCAAAGATGGTTCCCAGCCTTTGATCGTTGGAAAAACAACCAGTCTGTAAAAAGTATCCAGTCTGAGCCTGGCCATCAGCATTCTCTCGTATATTTTAATCTGTAAGGTTAAGTACGGTTAATGCAGTATGTTGTCTGGACCAGGTTCGCGTGAATAACTGATGGTTTAGTAGCCTCTGATGTCAGCCTCACTGTTTCTAAGTGACGAAGAGCTAGTTGCTTCAAGCCCTTCTTTGACAAGCCGACTATCGACTCAGGATGGAGGTAATAGTTCTCAAGGCCGAGGTCTGTGAAAAAGTTTCTAATATAATGAAGCCACTTCAGCCTTGAGGAGTGATCAAGTAACATTGTATCAGCCACAATTGACTGTGTTAGCGCATTTGTGTCAGATGACCAGATGCGTCTCCACAATATTAATGGCTGAATTTTAAGAAGGTCCTCTAAGTATGGGATTCCCAATTCCATGTGAGAGGCGTAGGTTGATGTGCCTTTTGGTGTAGCTAAGAGAAATCTTATGAATGTGTTTTCAATTACCTGGAGGGGTCTAACGTCTGTGTGCCCCCACACTCCTGCTCCATAAAGAGCGATGGCCTGGCACTTGGCGTTATATATTTTTAGCAACTCTACTGGGGCCATCCTCCCCAGCTTCTGCGAAAAGATCTGTAGAGCCGCTGTCAATCTTTTAAATAGATGACATCTCGTCTCCACTGCTGGTTTCCAGGTCAGCCTGTCATCTATCATGATCCCGAGGTATGGATACTGTGTGGTGGTCTCAAGTTTTTGACTATCAAGGTATATCTTTTTTGTGCCTTTCTTCTCACCCCCGTGATCATGACAAACTGTTTTTTACATTTACCTTTAGGTCCAGGCTGCTCATAAAAGTAGTTTACCTGTTCAGTGAACTCTTGAGTTCTCGCGGGGTTCGCGCCAAGATGACGGCGTCATCCGCATAGAGCAGGGCTGGGATCAGGCGCTGTTTTACTCTTGGGAGGTCCTGAGCCCCCCTCAACATGTCCCGCTCCAGACCATTGGTGTAGAGTGAGAAGAGGAAGGGGGCCAGGACACAACCCTGCCTAACTCCCCGCTCCACTCCAAATGACGCCGTCAGCTCGCCCTTCTTTCCAAAGCGAACTCTCGCCGAGGCATCCGAATAGAGCTCTCTCAGAAAATCTAATAGGGAGGGGTCCACGTCCATTTGTCTTAGGACTGTCCATAGTTTTGAATGCGAGACGCAGTCGAATGCGGCGGACAGGTCCACGTAGACCATGTACACCGTGCTCTTCTTTGCCTGCATGTATTTGGCCATTATCAGGCTGAGGTTAAGGGCCTGCTCTACCGTCCCAAGGCCTTCTCGGAACCCGAACTGCAAGTCTGAAATAATGCCTCTTTCCTCACCCCACTGCTGAAGTCTCTCCAGGATGACCCTCCCCACCACTTTGCCGAGAGAGTCCAGGAGTGAGATGGGACGATAGCATTTCACATCCTGGCGGTCCCCTTTCTTGAAAATGGGGACCATAATTGACCTAGTCCAAGAGTCTAATATGCCCTCGCTAGCTGCAGCTATGCACACTCTTGTGAGAATGGGCGCCCATAGATCTTGGTTAAACTTAAAAAGGTCTACTGGGACGCCGTCGGGACCGGGAGCTTTTCCAGTCTTACTTTTTTCTAAGGCCACTAATATGTCAGGGATGTCAAAGGACAGTGAGATTGGATATTGTACCTTGGTATGGATATTCGTTGGCCCATCTGCGCACGCATGGTGTTTAAAAATATTTGCGAAGTGGGCCACCCAGGTATCCTCATCTATTGCCACCTCTATCCTAGGGGAATTATTGGCTGTAAGGTAGGGGGATCTGACCGTTCTCCAAAAGGCCTGACTATTTTTCGAGAGAGGGCTCTTATTTAGATCTTCCCAGAGCTTCTCTTTCAGTTGTTGGGCTCTTTGCTTACGTTCTTGGGTGTATTTACGTCTAAGGAGATGAATGAGACCCGCGTCTCTTGGTTTGTTGTGGAGAGCAGATTTTAAATCAGATAAGGCTCTAGTACAATTATGGTTAAACCACCCTTTCTTACTGGGGTGTTTAGTTGTTGGTTTCACCATAAGCAGTCCCTTGGTTATTTCTAGGATTTCTGTAAAATTGTTTACAACCTCTGCGTGGTTTACCACAGGGTCCAAGCATTTAATTATGTTTGGATATGCCCGGTCCACTAACTTTTTTGTGAGATCATTGGGATTGACCTTTTCTCATTTTAAGGCAAAGCCGTTATTTTTTGCTAGTTCTAACCTATTTTGGGTGAGAGTGTTAGCTATTTCAGAGACCTTGGATTTAGATTTGGTAATATGAAGGTCCATTTTTAGTGCGGAGTGATCGCTTAGTGGGTTAGCCATGACGTGGTAGGCTTTGGCCATCGAAAGCAGTCCTGGAGATAAAAGAATATAATCGACTGTCGTTTGGTGCCCTCTGCCCAAATAGGTCGGATGAAAAAGGTTTTTTTTCAAATTTGGGCAGTTAGCAATTACTAGGTCGAAATCGGAAAGTGTATTATTCATTACATTTCCCGAATTATTGTGGGCGAAATGGGCTAATGGAGCCTCATGTTTATCCACAAACCCACAACTTTTGGAGTTTGCCATGGGGCATGGGTGAAGATTGAAATCACCTCCCCATAGGAGGTGGATCATTCCGGGGTGGTCCTTCCATTGATAGAGACTTCTTAGTCTCTCCTGTATGTTTCTGACAAGGATCAGAAAATCATTCTCATCTAGATTATTATAGGTGTTAACTAGAAGGATAATATCTTTGTTTACAAGAGAGAGGGATAAAATCTGGCAATTGGGATCAGTAAATACATTGGACACTTTTAAAAAGGAAAGTGTATTAGCTATGTATATTATTAGCCCTCCTTTGGGCCCACCTACTGCACTGCGGGTAGCTGGGGAGGAATAGGTTTTGTAACCCAAGAGATGGAGCTCTGTTGTGGTCCAGGTCTCTTGGAGACAAATTATTTCCCCTTGTTCTAGGAAATTCAGGGCCGTAACATCCCCAATCTTTGGACGTAAACCCGCCACATTCCAGAAAAGGAAGGGTATGATTATTGCATCAGTTTTTGTGGTTGCTGTTGGTGGGGCCTGCGCCATGTTATCGGTTGGGAGGGGGGAGGTGGTAGATTGGAATTAATGGAATTAATGTGCTCCGTATCCCTTGATGGTCAATCAACCATTTCTAGAGCACTAAATCTGTTTGTTAGTGGGATGTTATGCCAGGGGTCCCATCATGGTGGTTCTCTATGGGGCATCCTCTGCTGTTGCTGTCCCCATTCCTCCCAATTCCCTCCCTGGTGTCGTGGTCCGACTCTATGCCAAGGATTTTCATAATCACGAAAACGGGGGGCTCCGTATTGTCTGTTGTCATAGAATGTAACCTGGCGGGGGGGTGGTTCAGCCCAGGGAAAAACGGGATCCTCAAAGAAGTTATTATTGTTGTTGTTAGGTTGAGTTATAGGGTAAAAGAAAGACAGCGGTTTGATTCTAATACCTCCATTTGCGTTGTATTGATCCCAGGAGCAAATATAATCAGCTACCCAGGAATCTTGGAAGGTAATAGCTATGCAGTCCCCTTGAAGCAGTTTTCTACCTTTTCCCACCCATGGAGTCCTACGCAATGAGGAAATTCTTTCGTGCCAATTTGGTGACATGGGACGCTTTGTCTGTAGCCAGTGTTGTACCTTGTTTTTTAGTGACCAGGGAGGTTCCACGCTATTGGGAGCTAGCTCAGGTACGCCGGTCATAACCGCTACATACGGTGCAGCCTCGGGTGGTAACTCTAGAGGGGCTCTAACCTCAGTGGAACCTCTTGGTGCGTTTTTTTTAGTTGGTTGAGGAAAGGGATTATGTACCGGGGTTTTGGTAGCTGCGTTATTTCTTGCCGCTGGCTGCGACAAGGTTGTTTTTGGTGGTACTGTATTACCCTGTTTCAACGTTATTGGTACTTTGCTGGTTGGGTTTGGTGTACTCGAGATGGACATTACTGAAGGTGTTGGAATAGGAGTCGGTGCTATGGGTGTTGCAGTCTGTAGTGTATTCGTTTGAGAAATAGCAGGTTTTATAGTAGCGCCCAAGGGGTTCGGGAGGGGAAATTGAACAGGATTGGTCCCCCCTTTTTTCTGTGAGGCAGACCCCTGATTGTGTTGTGAGAAGGTGATGAGTTTTGTAATCTGTCTCTCTAGTTTAGCTAGTTTTTGCTCTACTGGTTGTAAAGATTGTTTAAGGAGTTCAGCAATTTTGTTTAGAGTAAGTGCATTATCACAGTCTGTCGAGCCCTTATCAGTAGATGCTAGAATTGGTGAATCTAATATTATGGGAGTAACACCTTCCTGGTCGTCATGATGTATTAATGCAGTTGCGACTTGTTGGTCTAGTCTTGGAGGTGAAGTGTTTGAAGTCGTGGGGAGTGATTCCATTGTAGTTCTGATAGGATTTGTTTGTGTGATCTTTCTTTTAGTTATTGCACCTTCCCTCCTTCCCCTAGCTTGGATTCTCTCCAAAGTTGACAGTTGTGTAGGGGATTGAGGGGGTAACTCTGTTTTTTTTTCTATGTCTGAGCTTAGAGATGAAACTCCGAGCTCAGATACAGACAAGTCTACGTTGTTAGGTAAACTGCGTCTTCCCTCGTCAGCTAACCTTGGTCTTTCTTTGTTGCTACTTAGGGCAGGTGTTCTGGCTTCTGCAAGATTTCCCAGGGAGGATCTTTTAGCGAACTCTAAGTCTAGTGAGACCCTTTTCTCCATTAGGGAGATGCTTTGATCGATGAACAAGTTCGCTTTGGTAATGAAGTTGTCCATAGGACCTAAAAGTTTTCCAACACTCCCTGGAGCCGTTGTCTTCTTCCCTCTGGTAACTACCATTTTAGAATATTAAAAGAAGGTAAATTTATTTACAAAGGGAGAGGCCCAGTCCGGTCTCTCCGGTCCTTGAACGGCCTCAAACGGCCCGCTCTTTGCCCGGTCTTCGCACGCGTCCCGCGTTCGCGTCAGTGGGCTGGGCTAAATTGGTGGAGGGGGCGGGGGTTATTCAGCAGTAGGCGTGGCACTGGGAGGGGGCGCGGCTCGACCGGGAAGAGGAACCAGCTGGTGTTGGTAAGTGGAATGCTGGTCCTCGCAGTCCCGGGCGCCGCGCCTCTCACCTCCTCTGCGGCCACGAAGATGGTCTGTTCTTGACATGGGTTACTGTGCCAGCTTGTGAGTTTGTTGAGCTACTCCTGTAGCGAAGGGCAGTGGCAGGCAATCCAAAATCACCTCTAGCGAGCGGCTCCCGCGAAGCGGGGGCCGCAAGAGGTTAAATGCGGTCAATCAGCAGTAGGCGTGGCACTGGGAGGGGGCGCGGCTCGACCAGGAAGAGGAACCAGCTGGTGTTGGTAAGTGGAATGCTGGTCCTCGCAGTCCCGGGCGCCGCGCCTCTCACCTTCTCTGCGGCCACGAAGATGGTCTGTTCTTGACACGGGTTACTGTGGCAGCTTGTGAGTTTGTTGAGCTACTCCTGTAGCGAAGGGCAGTGGCAGGCAATCCAAAATCACCTCTAGCGAGCGGCTCCCGCGAAGCGGGGGCCGCGAGAGGTTAAATGCGGTCAATCAGCAGTAGGCGCGGCACTGGGAGGGGGCGCGGCTCGACCGGGAAGAGGAACCAGCTGGTGTTGGTAAGTGGAATGCTGGTCCTCGCAGTCCCGGGCGCCGCGCCTCTCACCTCCTCTGCGGCCACGAAGATGGTCTGTTCTTGACACGGGTTACTGTGGCAGCTTGTGAGTTTGTTGAGCTACTCCTGTAGCGAAGGGCAGTGGCAGGCAATCCAAAATCACCTCTAGCGAGCGGCACCAAAAGTAGTAAGTTCATTCTGTGAATACCAAAAGTATTAAGTGCATTCTGTGAATACCAAAATAGTAGTAAGTTTAGGATTGAGTCTTAAGTTCATTCTGGGAATCGGGCTCAATGTAACAGCGCACTAAGCGGTACACTTTTATGTCACGGTATTAATTTACATGGAGTCTGTGATGGTTCTTCGACCAACTTATCCTGCCACCTTCAAGGTTCTCCGGCAGCAGTGATAGATCCAGTGGTTAGGCAGCTTTCCAAAGGGAGCTACATAATGTTGAATGATCACAGCTGTTGTGGAATAATGCCAGAAATTGCATATCTCATAACTGTGTCAGCCAGGGTCACTTATGTATGCAAGTATTGTTTCCTGTGGGGTGCTAGGTGACGCACAAGAGAAACTCGGCTAAATTGAGTCACCCATGCTCCAACTGCAGTGTCCTGCAGCTCCAACCATACTGTAACGCAGATTACTCTGGAGCCCCGACTCGGCCTGTGGCACTATGTACCACCGCTGCTGGCCACGAGGCATGCAGGCATCGAATATCGGACTTGGCAGATGCGCTGCAATTGCCACCTACAGTGCGGAGGGGAGCCTCTGATCAGAACTTGCTCTGGATTGACACAACATCCGAAAGACTCACGGTGGTGAAGGTGAGGGGCGCCGACAGACTGATACTGCGAGCGCAATACACCGGAGGGCGGATATCGTCATCCCGCTGTGATCCTGCTGTGCATGGCTGTGAAGGGCGAGAAGCCTTCGGGGGAGAGCTAGGCAGCGATCCGACTGATGCAATGCATCAGCATTTACAGGCGGGTGGCCCCGCTGCAGCTGCCCAGTGCAGTGCGGCTTCACGAGGAATCGCTGCCTGCATCGCATCATCACTGCAATCCCACATTATCAAGTGCTGGACCGGGAACAAACGTATCTTGCGGCTCCCGCGGTGCAACCCTGGGGGTGGGCCCGGATGCAGTATACCTGCTGTGCTCAGACACATCAAGAGAGACGGGGGCTGTATGGAGCTGCAGATCATCTTGGCTGCCTGGTAAGAGGTGGATTATGATTTGCATGAGCGCCAAAACGGAACTATCTCGTTCACAGTGCCATTGATTGGCGAAGTGCTGCAGGTGGTGGTACATCTCGCGGGAGCTGCTAGACTGGTGGTAATTATCGTACTGGCCTACAGGGTGCTGCTTGCTCTCCCCCCATATAATGCTGGCTGTGTGAATTGTGGACCCCTCCGGAGAGCCGGAACTGAATTCAGAGGAGGTCTGACCACTGTGGGACCTGGGATCTGTGGATTGTCGCGCCCCTCTCTTTACGAACTGTACTGCTCAGCCTTGGGACACTAGTGTGAAACTGGGAGATTGTGGGACAGATTGCACCAGTAAAAGACGGTTGACCTGGCACATCTCCGTGCTATATTAGAGGCTGTGTGACCCATCTACTGCTATTGTAAGCCTAGAGCTATGACATATAAAGCAGCGGAAGTGCTGAGGGACACTACACACCATGGGTAAGCCGGATACCGGGCAACCTAAGCTGAATTTCGAAACTGCTAAGTGGAGCGCACGGAACCAGCAGGACAATCACGAGGCAGACGGTTGCGCTGAGAATCAGGGCGGTGTTCCCGCGCAGAACGCTGATGTAAAGAGCATATTGCAAGAAGTACGGCAGGGCTTTGCCACCATTGTGGACAAGGTTGCTAAGATGTTGCCGCGAATGTACGCCATTGCGCACAAGTTGGAGGGGCACGAGGACCGTATCAAGGAGACAGAGAGACGCATTTCGGATGATGAGGACGCAACGTCACTGATCACCGTGCAGGTAACCCGCATGGATAGATTGCTGAGGATGGTCACTGCAAAGAACGAGGATTTAGAAGCACGTAGTCGGAGCAATAGCGTATGCATTTTAGGTATTCCGGAGCCACCAGCACAGGGCGGATGGAGGAATACGTGGAAAAGCTGTTACTATCCTCAGTGGGAGCAGACGCTTTCTCCAATCAGTTCATAGTGGAGCGAGCACATCACAACTTGGGTCCGTGCCCACCTCTGGGAAGTACACCGCAGCCCATCATAGCAAGACTTTTGGATTATAGGGATCGTGACGTCGCCCTTCGCGTAGCAAGAAACAAACAACGCTTGAACTACGATGGAAACACTTTCTCTATTTATCTGGATTTTACGCCCATGGTCCAATAAGAGAGGCGCAAGTTCACGCATGTCAAGAATAAACTGATAGCTCAGATTGACTACGCGCTGCTGTATCCCACGAGACTCAGGGTCACCCATCAAGGAAAATGACAATTCTTTACCAAGCCACAACAGGCGGAGGAATTCCTTAAATACTTGAAGCAGTCAGACCGAGCTGCCAGACCATTAGCGTCATCGCAGCAATCCTCTTCCACAGGGGCGGAAGATGACTCTCAGTAACTGATGTAATGTTCCCTATTCGACAACTGGTATGAGACAAGCTGAATAATTTAATGTTTAGCCCTTCTGGAACTTATAATGTGAATTGCTTAGTGGGCTGGCTTTTCTGAGCCCCTGTTGGTACGCGCAGGGCACCCCGGCTCCTCAGGGTTCATCTCTTCCATCAGCGGTGAACTTGTAGAGCGGGGTGTAACTGTGCCGTCACCTACGTTTGCCCCCATCGGGCGATCCCCTTATGTTGTTTCTTGCATGGCAATGCAGACTGAAGATAGTTTTTCCTTTTTTAAGTTCTCACTTGGGGTAAGGGAGGGGGGGTGGGAGAGCATTTCTTGCAAGTTGGGGCTGCTTCAGTGGGTGGAGAGGGGTACTGTTTTTTTGTGGAAGTTCTACACGTTCGTCACAGAGTAGAACAGTAAACATCATAGCTCAGCATTGTTAATGGGAGATTTGATCATTGATCTGTTAACACACAGATTGGAAAGGCAATGCTCGTACACATATATCCTGGCCGACTTCCGGTGGGGGTGGGAGGCTTCTATGGCAGGCACAAGGTTACATGGATGATACACGTTCAGAGAAATTGCAAATCCTCACGTGGAACGTCAGGGGATTAGGGGACCCGCACAAGAAGCGGAATATATTGGCCTAACTGGACAGGCACCAAGTACACATAGCTATGCTACAGGAGACACACTTCAACCCTCAAGGCGTAAACACTTTTGCCAGCAAATGGGCTGAATACAGAGTCTTTTCCTCTTACTCATCGTATGCTAGGGCACGGACATACTCGTAAAGAAGCGTACACCATTTGTACTGGCAGGTGCCACCTGGGACACCCAGGTAAGATATTGCTTGGCATGGGATATACTGGGGACTGACTCGGTTACTCTGGCGTGCTGCTATGGGCCAAACGTAGATGACCCAGATTTCTACACTGCATTATGGCCAAAAATAATGGGTATTGACTCCAATCAGATCATTTGGGGAGGTGATTTCAACATTGCACGCAGCCCGGACATGGACAGGTCTCACCCCGCCCCCCATCACTATACTAAGGCACAAACTGTCTTACATGATATCCTAGTTGAGAACAATTTACTAGATGCCTGGAGGCATATACACCCCCATAAATTAGAGGGAACACATTACACTGGGCAGGCAGCATCATGGGCATGGCTCGACTATTTGTTTTTATCCAGGGGATTGGGCCCAGCCGTCTCCCAAGTGCAACACTTAGCTCGAACATACTCGTATCATGCACCTGTCAGGCTTACGTTATCCTCAACAGATTCTTGCCCACCGCACATCAGTTGGAGAATGCAAGCCACTATTTTATTAGTCGGTCTTTCAGGCGGAATTGAGGGAGGAAATACGTGAGTTTTTCATACAGAACAAAGACTCAGTGGACAGTGTGGAGACTATATGGGAGGCTTTTAAAGTCAGTTTTCGGGGTTATTGCATATCTAAGGGAGCGCGGGTACTCAGATATATTATGAACAATTGCACAAGCTAGAAACAGAGCTCAAGGCGCTTGAACTTACACTTGCTGCACAACCGGATAGCTCAACACAATCGAAATTCAGAGAGGCGCTCACGCAATATATGAATTCAGCCTACAGGGAGTCGAGGTTTAGGGGTCGCTATTGGATGGCTAGGGGGTATGGAGAAGGGGAGAGACCAGACAAGGGTCTAGCAGACACGTTTAGAAGGCCACGCTACACAAACTACGTGCTGGAGCTTGAGGGGCCAGGGGAGATAATGTACAGAGACACTACAAATATACTTAATGCCTTAACCGCACACTACGCCAAACTGTACACCACACAGAGAGTGGATGAGCTAGACCTGGATAGCTATTTGGGGGACATGACCTTAGGGTGGCTGAGTGATGTACAACGACAATTTTTGTGTGCCCCGTTTGAACTGGAAAGTGAGGGAGGCAATCATGCATATGCAATCTGTAAAGGCCACCCGGACGGGTGGCATTCCCATTGAATTCTACAAGACATACATTGACCAGATGGCCCCCATACTACGTGAGGTCTATGAAGATGCTCTAGATGTTGGCCATTTCCCCCCCTCCATTAGAGAGGCCCTCATTACTTCACTTGTGAAGCCTGGGAAGTTTCCCCAAGAGTGCGACTCTTATAGACCACTGTCTCTCCTTAATAGCGATGTGAAGATACTGGCCAAACTCATTTCTACCCGGCTTAGCTTATTGATGTAGAATTTAATATTGCCCGACCAGTCCAGATTTGTTCCTGGAAGGGCCACATCTCCCAATTTGTGGACACTCTTTACTGTGTTGAATAATGTGTCCTCGGAACTGCCTCTGGCGGCTGCTTTTTTTAGACTCCACGAAGGCGTTTGATTCCATAGAATGGGATTATGTCTTTGGGGTGATGCTGCGGATGGGTTTTCCTCCCCTCTTTCTGTCTTGGATCCAGCTTCTTTATAGCTTGCCACTCGGCAAAGTACTCATCAATGGTAGGGTGTCCCCGGCGTTCCAGGACACGAGAGGCACCCGGCAGGGTTGCCTGCTATCACCCTTACTTTTTGCGCTTGCAGTCGAACCATTGGTGGCAAAGCTACAGCAACACCATCGGGACAGGGAGCTGTGGAGCAACATGAGGCAGATACTAATCTCTTTATATGTGGATGATATTACACTGTACGTCTGAGATCCACAGTACAACTTAAACCCAATCCTTCGAGAGTTCATTGTGTTTGGGAAGCTGTCTGGGGTTCACATCAATTGTGGAAAGTCCTATATTTTCCCCTTGACGGCTGCAACGGCTCTATTCCCATTAGATTATCCGTTAGAATGGTGCAAGGATGAGTTGAAGTATTTGGGTATTCATATCACAAAGGACAGGGAGGAGTTGATGCGACTGAATTACGGAACGACATTGATGCGCATAACAGAGAGCATTTCTCGCTGGATCACTCTCCCACTTTCAATGGCCGGGCGAGCATCCCTGATAAAAATGGTGATACTACCCCAATTGCTTTACCTATTTATGAACATACCGTTCCATCAAGGGGCCCATTTTTTTAAAGCGCTCAGGTCTGAATTGCTGCGTTTGGTATGGGTAGGCAAACAACCGAGACTGCAATGGAATGTTCTTATTCAGCCTTACTCCTAGGGTGGGTTCGGGGTTCCCAACTTTGAATCGTATTACCACAGCGCAATGGCTCACTATGCTTACCTCTGGGTACACCACCCCCGATATATGCCACAGGTGGCGGCAGAACATTGGCTGGCACACCGAAGACGCACTATAATGCACACCTACTGTAAGGGAAAATACACCAACTACTGTTACTTGTACTGTCGCAGCATGGGTACACAAAGGTCGGTTATTGAATGCCTCAATGCTATACTCTCCGCTGCTCCCACTAGTGTATCACCCTACTATGCTCCAGCTCCAAGAAGCAGTGCTTCACAAGTTCAAGGAGCGCACACACAGTAAAACATGGGGGGACATGTATCATGAAGGACAGCTCCGCAACATAGGACATGTATTCCAGGGCCTGCCCCAGACACAACTTGACGTTTTCTTATATGTATGGCTGAGACAGGGAGTTAGGGCTCTAACACCAGACTTTCCAACTGAGCCACAATCCTTGGCACACTGCAGCTAACTCTTCACAACGTGGCAGCCAAACCCCTTGTCTCGTTGATATATCACACAGTACACACGCAGAGAGAAGAGCGACCCGCATTGGCTAGAAAGCGCTGGGACTCGGAGCTGGGCTTCGCATTGTCGGATGACCAATGGGAATACTGCTCATCACAGACGGAGCAGGTTTCAGCCAGTAGCAGGCTTCGTATCATCCACTATAAATTCCTGCATAGATTATATTACACCCCTGCCCGGATGCATCGTTATAAACTCAGGGACACGGACAGGTGTGATAGATGTGGGGCCCCGGGGACAGATTTTGTACACCTAGCTTGGGAATGCCCAGGAATATATGAATATTGGACACTGGTTTTTAAAGCTCTGGATTTAATGGTTAATGTGAATTATGAACCTACACCCCTGTTGGCCCTGTTGGGTTATGTTAAACCGTTACAAGCAGTGCATCGTAAATATGTAGCCCCCGCACTACTAATGGCCAAAAGACAGGTGGCATGCCGCTGGGGCAGGGGGAGGGCGCCCAAGTTCAAGATATGGATTAAAGATCTGGTACACTGTCAGGAACAACTCACTATATATGCAGAGCTATTACCGAGTGCATCCATGCCTAAAGACATTTGGGCCCCGCTGAAATGTTATTTATTGAAGCACCAGCAAGAGACCCCTGCAATAAGTGTATCGTAATTGTTGGCCACACACACCACATGTTCCTAAATGTCCTATTGCGGAATAAGGTGCGGCTAAGTCGCTATGGATATGATGCAATTTGTACTGTGTGGCATGCATAGCTATATACGGAAATTGATATGGAAAGGCTCGAAAGTATTGTTTACAATTATAGGGGTGTAATGTTAACAATGGTTGGTTAATGCTTATATTCTTGTAACACGCGAGATGCCATCTTGTGCTGATGACTAAAATGCCCTCAATCTTTGTGATAAAATATGTACGAATACTGTTCATATCCCATGTATGACGATTTTATTGCAAACGACGCTCATGTAGGACTGTTTGTTGTTTTTTTTAACTACTTTTTTTTGCACTAAGAAAATTTAAAAAAGTATTGTTTCCTAACTCTAAGACAGACGGGGAGTCGCCGTTATGGCCTTCACTGTGCATCTCTTCTATTCGAATTGATACTTTAAGCAGAATGAAAGCCATTCTTTTACAAAAAACTGTGCCACTGACCTCGTCCAAAGAGACGTATGATCTACAAGTTGCAAGGTCCTCTGGAGAGATACATGCCCTTTTAGCCGCAAACTGTCCAATACATTTTGTAGAAATGTTAGGTCGTATCTTAAACATGTCTAATATCAGTGGTACTGTACATGTATTTAAGAAAAACATTTAGGGACTGTTAGCACCTTTTGAAGCAGTCCTCTGCATTTTTCCAAACTTCGTGCACTCTGTGTTCGGCGGCCTGCCTCTCATTTTGGGACTCGTAGCAGGAATCCTATTCTTGTTCCTTCTTCTACGATATGCTAAGTCCGGTCTGCAACGGCACCCAGATTACCATCGAGAACACTCTCCTGGCAATGAAGTGTTGTGAGCTCATAATACAGATCCTGGGCCTGGCTCGTTTAAGAGATCTGAATACCACATGGTTTCTATCATTCAGACCAATCTGGCAAGATTGTAACTTACCTGTTCTACGATGCCTGCTATGTGGAAAAGAATGTGTGCTAGACATTTGTTTAACACTTCCATCAGCACTGCCAACGGATGTTGACACTTTGCTTGGTTCGGTAACGACTCATGCATTGTGTTGTCCCCAGCGGCTACCAATCCTGATGACGGCATTCATGGAGGTCTCACCAGCACAACCAGCTGACGGTGAGATACGTGGACTATCAGGCACACAGGTACCATCTACCACGAACATTGCTAATGCGGCTGACGCTGACGGTGATGCTTCTCATCTGTGTACAATTGATCTGCTTAACGAGGTAGTCCAACTTTCACCTTTAGGATTTAGGGCCCGATGTAGGTAATTCCTATTTACCGACTCTTAAATACCGATTCATACCGATTCGGTATTTAAGAGTAGGTAAATAGGAAGGGGGCAGATGTAGGTAATTCTTATTTTAGAATTACCGAATCTGTAAGATTCGGTATTTAACGATTCGGTAAATACTGTATCGGTATTTCCTATTGATTCCTATGGGCCTTGAAGGCCATAGGAATCAATGGGAAATACTGAATCGGTATTTACCGATTCGGTAAATACCGAATCCTGGCAGGGGGAACGGGGTGTCACTTTGACACCCTGTAGCACCCCAATTGCAGGCTTGTGTGCCATGTGGCACACACACATGCCCTAAGGGCATGTCTGTGTGTCACACGGCATAGGTGTACATGCACAGATGTGCATGTACACTGGAATTCGGTATTTTACCACCCAATAGGATTGGGTGGTAAAATAAGAATTCATAAGGGCCTGTGGCACTGCAAACTGTGCCACCTACATCTAGAATTACCGATTCGGTAAATATACAGAGTCGGTATTTTACCGAATCTGTAAATTTACTGAATCGGTATATTTACAGATTCAGTAAAATTCTGGCCCCCTACGTCTCAAAAACCAATTACCGGTCGGTAACGGCCAAAATCGGCCATTACCGACCGGTATTTGGCGACCTACACTTGGCCCTTAATGTTTTCTCCTAACAACGAGAATGACTTTTGAAATTAGCACACAGTGTTCTATGGGACTCTGTATTCGACCTTCACTTTTCAGAACAAAACTTCCAACTTTAGAAGTTCATTTTTTCTACGATTTGACTTTTTACAAAATTAAACTTTTTATTTGGCACAAAGTAATCTGCTTAAAGTAGAACTATTCTTAGAGAACAAGATTTCTTTGAACACTTCCAGGAGACAATATTCGACCTCGTTCAGTTTATATATTCTGTCATGGAATGGTCTCGATCTTTCTTCTGTATTTCAGAGCCATTTCATAAATGTTATTTAATGACTCATTCTGATAAGCATTTTTCAAATATCACACTACATGCTTTGAATGAAAATATTGCTTTTTTTAAAAATGCGTACAGCACAAATGCTCATTTTTGTGTACAACTATTTCAAATGAATTTTATGTATTTTGGGTGGGATTGTAAACACATGCTTTAGATATATTTTTGCTTAGTAGTTAATAATATCAAACATAATAAAGTGGAGTGGGTGTTGTATAGCGTTTTAGGACCCTGGTATAATTTACCGATTCATGTCCTTATATAGGCATAGAAATCATAACCATATTTAAACATAAGCCATCAAGTGCAAATACAGGCATGACTACTTCCACTAGTTCCAAAAAGCCACAATGATTTCTTGGAAAATTCGGCTTCAGCAGTGAGGGACATCCCCTTTCTTGAATATTGATTTGTCCTAGAAATCATGGCGTTTTCAAAGAACTACCATTCTCTTGGGGTTCTTAGGTGACATTATTATGTCCGACTTTACGTCAAACCAGGCACCTTCAAGGTATAAATATGCCCACACTTGCCCTAGCAAACACACTGTGGTTTGGAGCAGTTCGACTATCTACTTGCCCGACGCAGCTCGTTACAGCAAGTGCTGAAGGAAGCCGACCCTCCAGCTGACGCACTGAAAGAGAGGCTGCCTTTCTCTCGCTGAGAATCCAGCTCCAGTGTTTCCAAGCTCCCGTTGTGGGGTGTTGGGAATCGAGTCCCAAGACAGAGATACCAGACCTCCTTCATTCTAAAACCAAGGTACGGAGCTGATTAGACCCTAAGAGAAATCTTGGATAGATTCTTGGCAAAGAAACTAAACCTATGCTACACCTCACTTACTTCTTCCCTCGTACTAGACTTAGGTTAGGTACATCGGGGTAGGCGTATTTTAGAAGCACCAGCTGAGTACTTTTAGTTTTTGTTATTTATTAGGCCTGGGCGGTAAATTCAGTCCGCTCGCGGAATTGCGGAATTTGGGTAATTTCGCGTTCTGCAGAGAACGCAAAATTTCCCATAATTCTGCGTTCTGCGACTTTGCGAAATTTTTTGCTTATTCGCGTTCTCAAAATGCGTGTTTGCGAGATATATCCCCTCGAGCACACAAACAGCAATTGCGAACAGGAAAAAAGCATCGCGAACAAGCAATCCCGCATGTTCGCGGAATTTCTGCGTGTTCGCAGAGATTTTTTACCGTTTTGCGGAGATTTGCGTAACGCGATTACGCAAATTCCACCGACCCCTATTATTTATGTATGTATTTTATGGCTTAGAAACCATACCATGCTTTTTCAGTATTATTTTATAATACTCTTCTTGCTGTACGCATTATACTTTACAGCCAGTATTACGATTGTAGCAGTTCATTTCTTTTGCATGAGAAAGAAGACTGTTCAATAAATACTTTTATTGAAAACGCTCGTCTCTCTATTTCTCTGCACCTCTGATAAAACCAAGCATGCACGATTGACTAAGGGAAATATCTATCTATTGTTTCCACGACTCTGAAGATAAGTTTTATCTTGGGGGAACAAAGTTGTCATGTTTATGCGGTTGTCAGAAACGAATCCCTTCTTGTGTATTCGAGAAAGTTTCTAGTGACCTCTGAGCTAGCTGGCACTCACAATTAAGTCTAATATATTCGATAGAGACCCAGTCGACCTAAGTCCTATGTCATATCTATAGGATTTATTATTCCAATGCGCAGAGCCTCTTGGGAATATAAGAACTACACTATAGTCAAGCCCTTTGGCATTCAGATTGTCACCTATGCTGACGACACTCAGCTTATTGTCTCCCTTAACCAATCTGATAATGGCAAAACTAGTCTGGTTGACTGTCTGAAAAGGGTCTCCGCATGGATGGAAGGCTCATTTTTAAAACTTAATGGGGCTAAAATGGAGCTGATGTTCTTGGGCAAAGCCTCCCCCCTAAATACCAGCTCACTTTGGCATAGGTGCTTGGGCATCATGCCTCCTCCCAAAGATCAGATCAAAAGCCTTGGTGTTTGGCTGGATCATAATCTAAATTTTGAGGAGCAAGCACGGAAGATGGCAGGTACTTGTTATGGGATCCTGAAGATGACAAGGAAAATTCTTCTCCTGCTGCCTTTCAATGCTAGGAGATTGTTGGTTCAAGCTTTCATTCTTTCGCGACTTGACTACGCCAATGCGCTTTATTTAGGATCTCCGTGCTCAATGATAAAAAACTACAGACTATACAAAAATGGGCAGCACCCATCCTCATGCAGGTCCCTAATTGGGAATCCGCAAGATTGTGGAAAGAGTTCCGTTTGAAGCTCTGTGTATCGTCCATAAGACTTTATCGTCCAAGGGTCCACTGATTTTCCGGTCTATCATCTCTTCCTATTGCCCCAATAGGTCCTTGCACTCTGGGAATAAACATCTGGCAGCTATACCCAGGATAAACAGATCTCGGAGTGGCGGTCGCCTGTTCTCATACAACGCGGCAAAATGTTGGAACCAGCTGCCTAATCATATCCGTCTTGAGGACAACTATTTATCTTTTCAAAAAGTCCTGAAAACCTTTCTGTTTCCTTGATGCCTAGCTGTAGTTCAGTGATGACTCTAATCCTAGCGCTGGGAGGCCTTCTGGTAGCCATGCGCTTTAGAAATGCAAAAAAAATAAATACACAGTAGGGAAAGTCCATCTGGTATGTCACATGCATCTAGCAGAGAATAGATGTTCCCAGAAGTATGTCATTAAGAGGGGGGAATAAAGACAATGAAATGGACATCCATCAAGGTGCTCTCTGTGTAGGCACTGGTATAAGGAGCCAGTCAACAGGCAGTGAAGGTGGGATGCACCCATCCTCATTGTGCTTTTCAGTCGTCTGATACATTGTGAGATCTGTCTGTGCTGCCTGTAGGGAGAAGAACAGGCTAGACTACCTGCCATGCAACTGCAGTGACATGGTGAGCTGCTGTGTGGCAGTGTGGACTGCAGAGAATATTGTGTCACAATGGCTTGGGGGCCCACCACACAATTCATGCATCTTATGATACTCACACTCAACCCCAGACATGGATGTAGATTGCCAGAACCTGCATGTTGCACTGCATTGCTAAATTGTGACTCCACCCATCAGCTATGACTTATCTTAGCAGCCACCATGTTCACTACAAAAATGGCGGTGATGTGCACAATATATGTGTAGCAGTCATTGTTCACAAGATTTTTGCTCTGTCTTTGTCTGCAGCCATCTTAAATTTAGGTCATCTTTATTTACGTCCTACTGAGTTATGCTCGAAGAATTCATCTGTGCAGCCCTTAATTAACCTCCTAATGCTATTTCCCTAATTTGGCAACATTCTCAAACTCAATGCAATAAAATAAATAAAAGTCAAACCCAAATATATAATAAATAGATGTAAGAGTAGAGATTAAAATATATCTCAGACACTACACCTGGCTGTGGTTGGCTCATACCTGCACAGGGGAAACTGTCTTTACCAAGCAATCTTTACCTCACAAAGCCTTTACCACACATCCTTCACCATGCAGATGCCCTTACCACAGATGCCTTTACCACGCAGATGCTTTTATCACGCAGGGTAAGTATATTTATGGGAAGTACGTATTTATATATGTATGTACACCCACATATAATTTAGGTTTAGTGGTGGGTAGGGGTATAGGGTGGTAAGAGTACAGGGTTTGGGGTGGGTAGAAGTATAGGGTGCCAAGTGTATTTTATAGGGTTTAAGGTTGGGTGGGGTATAGAGTGGTAAGGGTGATTTTAGGGTTTAGAGCAGAGGTCTTCAAACTTTTTTATGTTGAGCCCCCAAGCTAAATTGTTTTAAATGTCGGCCTCCCCCCACCACTGACAGAAATCCCTGGAATCTGGTACACTACATAATCGACCGCCATTCACATATTCCAGGCCATATCTAGCAAATAATGTTAAACACAGTAAGAGTGTTTAATAAAGTGCAGGTTTGTGAGTGGGTTTCGTTAAATGAGAGAGGCTTATTACATAGTTCAAATCACAATTTTCTCATATAAAATGTGCGCAAATTGTATTTACTAGGGTTTTACTTATGCAGTTGAGTCATGATGAGACAGTGTTATCTGGTGCAGCCCGTTCACCTCCTATGGTAATTCCCCTAAAGCTAGGCACATACCTAGCAACCTCTTCATAAACATTATGAATGGAAGTGAGCAACTCACCCCCAGACTTGTTGCACCTTTTCAAATTGTTGAGCGTTACCAATACAACTGAAGGCTTTGTCTTGATAAAACGTGGGTAACTATCAAAGGAGGTGGCCATAGCAAGCAAGGAAGGAAAGCCTATCACATTTATTTTAAATCGAAGGATCTCACAGGGTGGTGACATCTTTTCCTGTGATGTCATGTGACAACAATGCACATTGCTTATGCTCATTAGTCCTCCCCACTTGTTTTTTTAGGACTTGTGCTCTGAGTGGGGGAACAAATTTCTATCACTTTGTGGCAATGGAACAGAGAGGTTAATGTGCGCCGAGTTGAGGTGCTGAGACCCTATGTGCAGCTGTTCCGCTACCTCGGGTGTCTCTTTTTGGTGAAGCCTTAGGATAGTGGATGACAATGCTGGCCCCTAGCCTTATAGAAAATCTTGAAGTCGGACACAACAAAGCATAGAGGTAGATGGCTTTTTCAAAAGGTGAAGTAAGTAGTGAGACTGTGTACAGTGCACTAAGACACCTGAAGCTGAGTGTCCATCTCAATTAAATTCATTGGCAAAACACAATCAGGCCACTGCCTGCAGTAAGTGAGTGCTGGTCGTACAGTGTGTGACACATTACGACAGTTACTCTAAAATGACACTTTCTCGATGCTCAAATAGATTTATTTATGAATATTTAAATCTTTCTCTCAACTTCATTACTTGATTTTACTCATGAGAAAATGTCACTCATTGGCCTTAAAATGTGACTCATAATTACACTAAAATTATGGAAATTTCACTCATAGCACTCTGAAACTTTAGCAGCTATGCGTAATTTAAGAGAAACTTTGCCTCCTTTATTCGAAAAGCTAACTATCCTGGGAGGGTTAATTCCGAGAGTCTCCACTGCTATTAAACCAAAAGCGAACAAACAGTCTGTTCTTTCACTTTTGGTTTCATAGCAGAGGAGGCCCCCTCCCTTCCAATACAACTGGAAGCATTTCAGCTCTCTGAGACGCGGAATTAGCTTTCTTTCAAAATTACTAAAGGGCATGTCATGCCCCATTAATTGGGAAACAATGAAATGCAAGATCTTAAGGTGGAGTGTCGCGCCCCCCCCAGGGAGGCGTGCCCCACAGATTGAAGACCTCTGGTTTAGAGGATGGTAAGTGTTGGACCTGGCATCCTTGGTATGATTTTCCCCCTACCTCTTTTTCCTTTAGACCTTCTATTTTTGTTTTTTCTGGCCGTTGGACTCCGCACACTTTACCACAACTAGTGCTAAAGTGCTTGTGTTCTCTCCTCAAAAATAAAATGTTAGATGGTTTATACGTGTTAGACCTGGCATTCTTGGCGTTGTTTCCGTTGACTTTTTGCCTTTTTACCTCCTGTTTTTGACTGTTTTGCTGACTTTGTTTTTGCTGCCTTTAGGAATCTGGGCACTTTACCACTGCAAATCAGTTCTAAAGTGCATTGGGGGATTTGGGTTACTTGAGGGTTGCTGTTAGTCCATCCATGCCTGTGGATTGTCTGCTTGGTAATGACCTGAGACATGCAGCCTGGAAAGGGGTTGAACTTAGGTCACACTTGGAGATGCTGGTGTTGCCTGATTGGGTTTGCCTGACCACATGGTCCATGCAGCCTGTGAGGGTGGCCAAGAGGACCTGGAGCCTGGAAGAATGGCCCAGGTGCCTACCAAGAAGAGGAAGGGCAAGGAGTGAGGGAAACCCGCTCTTGAAACTGGCTAAACTGGAGAACCTCCCTGAGCTGTCCAACTGGCAACAGGAAGGAGGTCCCGCTAGGGAAGAGATCTATAAGCTGCAGAAGAAGTCCCCTACTCTTGTGGGTCTTCAGCAGCAGGCTGAGACCCAGGGAGCTGGTGGTTCCTCTGGCAAACACCTGATTGTACTGGGAGAATGATTTCCTGTATAGTGAGTCTAAGACTTTGAGCCTGATGCAGCATATGTGTTGGTGTCACCCCAGTGCTTCTGGGCCTACATACTTGGTCTGGCTAATAATTTGCCACTGGCAGGTCATCTGGGGTAAGACAAGACATTTGAAAAGCTTGTCATCCACTTTTATTGGCCTCAAATGAGAAAGGCCTCAGATGCTTTCTGTAGGTCTTGTCCTACCTAACAGGCAAGTGGCAAGTCAAGGGGGAAGTGCAAGGTCACCCTGCAACCTTTCTCTTTTGAGTGGGTTGGCATCGATATTGTGGGGCCTCTGCACCCCATGACAGTCATGGGCAACAGATTTATTCTTTGTGGACCATGCCACCCGATACTCAGAAGATAACCTTCTGAAGAGTGTGATTGCGCCCGCCGCTGCAAGGGCCCAGATGGGGATCTTACCCCTGTAGGTTCCCAAAGGAGGAGGTATCGGACTAGGATGCCAACTTCTGCACTCCTTGCCACCCCCAAACCATTGGGTTGGTTGAAAGATTGAACTTCAACCTCAAAGGCATGATCATGGGTCTACTGAACCCATGATGTATAAATGAGAAGTCCTCCTGCCATGTCTTCTGCTCGCCTAGAGGGAGATACCACAGAAGAGGGTTGGCTTCAGCCACTTTGAACTTCTGTATGGGCACAATGTGAGAGGACCTCTCAGTTTGGGTAAGGAAGACTGGGAGCAAGCTCCCAAGAAGCTACCCCAGGAAGTAGTTAGCTACATGCTGGCATTCAACAACCAGACAACCTACTTGCAGAAACTCATACAGTAGTCCAGAAGGACATGAAATACTGGTGTAACCAGAATACTATTCTGGTTAAGTTTCAGCCTATTCAAAAAGTGTGGGTGATGGAGCCCAGGGACCTGCAGGACTGTTTGTCTGGGCCTTATGATGTGAAGGAGCACACAATTGATGTTACCTACTTGGTGACCTCAAGCTCCAAGGAACCCTTTAAGAGTCCTTCATGTCAATTCACTCAAGACCCACTTCAAGAGGTCTGAGCTTGCCATGCTCTTGGCTACTGACGATGCAATGGGTTTGTGGAGGGTGTAAACCTCTCCCCTACACTAACCCTATATCAACAGACAGACTGGTACCAGTTGATGGGGCAGTTTGCCTCTATGTTCCCACTTACCCTGCAGTCACTACATGGTGCACCCATGATAATGACACTGGGGACAGTATGCCTCTGAAGAACAATATTTATGGGGTATCTGATAAAGTGAGAGCCAGCATCAAAGATGATGTCTCTGAGATGCTGGTGTTAGGGGTTATTGAGCTCTCAAACAGCCCAGTGGTGTTGGTACCCAAGACTGCCCCGCCAGGTGTAACACCTGAACTTCTGTGCTGTGTAGCCCCTTTACTGCTAAGGCTATTTTACTGCTTTAATGTAATTTCCATTGAAATCAATGGAAAGTCCATGACGAGTTACCCTTGTCATTAGCGGCGAAGAGGGTAGACTACTGTGGGCTCAATGCAGTCACCAAGACTGACACACACCCCATCCCTAGAGCTGATGAGCTCATAGATCGGATCAGAGCGGTCCCTCAATACATTTGTCTTGAAGTCTGAGCACTGGCAGATTGCCTGGACCAAGGAGGCCAAAGAGAAGTCTGGTCTCTCAACGCAAGAAGGGCACTTTCAGTTCTAGGTCATGTCTTTTGGATTGAAGAATGCCCCTGCCACTTTCCAGAGGTTGGTTAAGAAGGTCCTGGCTGGGTTGGAGAACTTCAGTGCCAACTACCTAGACAACATTGCGGTCTTCAGTTCTAGTTGGGATGGCCACTTGCACCACCTCCAAGAAGCGCTTCAGGTTCTGCAAAGTGCAGGCCTGACTATCAAGACCAGTAGGTGCCAGATAGGGCAGGGTTCTGTGGTCTAATTGGGACACCAAATAGGGGGCGGTAAGGTGCAGCCCCTTCAGCCACAAATTAAAACCGTTCTGTCTCGGAAATACCCAAAAACCCATACAGAAGTGAGAGTCTTCTTAGGCCTCACTGGCTACTACAGGAGATTTGTCAAGGGGTATGGTACCATTGTTGCCCTCAAGAAGCAGCCACATCAGGTGATCTGGGCAGAGACATGTCAGAAAACTTTTGACACCCTGAAGGAGGTCATGTGCACAGCACCCTGACTTCTCCCAAGAATTTGTGGTGCAGACAGAAGCCTCAGAGCATGCATAGGGACCTTGCTCTCACATCTGAATGGAGAGGCCCTGGATCAATCTGTAGCCTTCTTCAGTAGAAGGTTACTTCCCAAGGAATAGAGTTGGAGCTTAATAGAAAAGGAAGCCTTTGCTGTGGTCTGGGCTCTGAGGAAGCTAAGTCCATACCTATCGGCACTCACTTCCAGGTTCAGACAGACCACAGGCACCTCAGATGGTTAATGCAAATGAGGGATGAAAATCTCAAACTGTTGAGTTTGTCCATCTCCCTACAGGGAATAGACTTTACAGTGGAACACTGTCCGGGAACAGACCTTCCCAATGCTTATGGTCTCTCCAAGTTCTTCGGCCTTCTGATCTCTTGTTTTTTACTCTGTTGCTGACTTCATTTGTGCTGGCTTTAGAAATGTGGGCACTTTACCACTGTTCATAAGCGATAAAGTGCATGTGCTTTTTACTGAAAACATGGTAACATTGATTTATTCACAATTAGTGTAGGAAGGTGGATATCTGACTATGGTTGCCCCCAACTTTTTGCCTAGTGTTTTGCTGGTTTTCGACATAGTTGGCCTGGGATCCTACTATCCAGGACCCCAGGCTTCCTGCTCTCTCTGTTAAAATGGACTCCATGTACCTTAGGTACATATCTAATTGGTATTGGGTCACTCTTGTAAGTCCTTGTACAGTATACCATAGGTACCCAGGGCATAAGTGCACCCAAGGCCTACCAGGGGCTGCAGCATGTATTATGCCACCCCTGGCTGGCCATCCAAATCTAACACAACTGGCATATCAATCAGCTGGGGCAAGGTGGTGTAATCACCCTTTGCTTTAGATATAGTATACCTATATCTAAACCTAAAATGGACACATATACTCCTATAAGTCACTCCTATGGCAGGCCTTAACAATCCTGGGGGCATAGTGCTTGGAATTATGTGAGATGGTGCTCTAACATGAGCTGAGCCTGTCTGCAGCTTTCGGAACCAAACCGTTTAGCTTTTTCCATGATAACGCTATACCATATACTCTTAAGTGCATTATAATCCTCGTGGTTATTGCTAACTTTGGCATAGCATTATCAAAACATGTCGAGTAAGGTGTCATACGAATTGGAATACTACCCTCTCGCCAATTCTGGCAACGGGGGTAGCATTCCACCCTTCTAGAGGGACACAACATGTATGTAACTGTGAACCCCGGTTAAAGTTAACTCGAGCCTCAGCATCACAAAATGGATGCTGCCACCACAGACACAAGTCTGACCTCCTGCTGCTGGGAGTCCTTCTAGCGAGGGAGGCCTGGACAAAGGGTTTCCTGCCTTGGTAGGTGCTAGCACCAACCCAGACAAGATTTTGTGTATTGGGTAGGACAGGCCTGAAAGGAATGAGACATGCCTGGGACACACAAGGTGCCCTGTGAATACACCGGCTCAAACCAGTTGCTGGGGCACTTCAGCCCCAGCTCTGGCGTGAAACCGGACAAAGGATCGGGGTTTAACCACCCCCCTTGCTGGTCCCACCCATAGAAGGGACCTAGTGATAGTACAGCCCCCTTTAGGAGAATAAAGGTAGGAGCTAGTCCCATTCCAAATTAGATTATCCTGAATTGAATCTCTGGACTTCGACGTTCTGCTCCACAGAAGACTGAAGAAATCTCCCTTGTGGCCAAGGAGTGACCACCCTACACAAGCAGGCACCATCAAGCATTCCAGCGGTTCACTTTGTCGTCTTCCCGAGTGGATCCAGACTTCAGAGCCCGACGAGACCCAGACTTCCAGACCTCTCCGACCTCCACTCACATCTGCAGCACAGCTGAGTTCCGTGGGTGGGACGAGACACGTGGGACTGGCCATCTTGAAGAAAGTGCACTTCGCTTCCAGCACGACTTCTGAGGTATCCTCGGCGATGTGCTTTCGGGATTGAGAAGCCCCAGCCCCGAGCAGCTCCTGCACAGAAGATCAGCCCTCCAGCATCCACGAGATCTGTGTGGGGCCCTTTTGCTTGATTGCTGCTAGAAGCATTGTCTGGTCACTTGCCGGCTGGCTAGCGGCCTCCTAGACAACGATCCATGACATCAAGACTGCTGGTCTGGTTGCTCAAGACTGGGCCTTGCTTCCTTCCAAAAGAGAAGTACCCCGGACACTCCTGGTGCGCACGAGACGCCGATTCCACTCACCGTGTGGGTTGCCTTTGCCAAGGCCTGTTGATGCTGAATCCGGAACCAACACTGCCGACAGCGAGAGCCTGCGTGGGACAGCTTGTGCCTCCATCCTGGTCGTCGAAGGCACCACCTGGTCCACGTGGCTGCAGAGTCAAGCACCCACTCTTCACCTGATCACGTCGACAGCATCGGGTTCCTTCCTGGTTCCACGCCAGTCACTGGCTAGTGACTGTGAACATTGTCCCCTCTGCTTTCAGGTATCCATATTCCTTGATCCACCCTTGGATCCATCCGGACAGCTTCCTCCTGGTCGCCTGCAGCATCTTTTCTTCAAGGCTCCATTGACTTCAACGCAGAACCCTACGCACTTTCACACTATGCACCCGCAGCCCGTGGGTGAGGTAACAAGAGCATTTTGGTGCTCAAGGGTGGATTGACTCTCCTAGTGTCCAGTTTCACAGTCGTTTTAGTCCTAACTAGACAGAACTGTCCGTACTTACCTTTTTCGTAAACTGTACTGTCCATTGACTTTGTCACGCATCTCGCGTGTGAGTTCACACTCTGCACACGCGTCCCGTGGGCCTCCTATTACTTACCTAAAGTTAGGATAGTGTAGTCCCAGCGATCCTACAGCCTCTGGACAGCTCCATTCCTTTTAATTGACTTTCTCAACCCACTTACTTAGTATATGGTTTGACGTGCCCCTAGGGCACCATTGTAATTCGTGCAACTTAAACGTATTTTTCCTAAGAGTCTTGTCATGTGCTTAGCCCTCAGATCTCATATAGAGTTCAGAGGTGTTTGTTAATAATAAATATATTGTTTATTTTCGTAACAACCTCTGTGGTGTCCTTTCATCTGGTATTCAAGGGGTTATATGTGGTAAAACAGCTGGCTTCACATGCCAAAAGAGTTTAGCCTAAGACTGCTACCATTAGGATAGCTGGTCTATAAGGTTGACTTACAACCAATCACCATAAGGGTTGTTTGGACTGATACAAGGTGATCACTAGAACTAGTGAGCATCATATATCTGGCCAACTTCTGACAATTAGCATATCTGAATTACTTATAAGTCCCTTGTACAGTGCACTGCATGTGCCCACGGCCTGTAAATCCAATGCTACGAGTGGGCCTGCAGCTCTGATTGTGCAACCCACTAGGGTAGGCTATTAAAAATTTCTGAGGCCTACCACTACAGAGACTTTAAGTACAGTTTTAAACTGTCTTTTTGACCTAGCAAGTTAACCTATGTGCCACGCCCAAACCTTTCTTTTATTCCATGTAGGCCATCCCTTAGGTAGGCCATGGACAGTCCATGGGCAGGGTGCAGTGTATTTATGGTTTAAATCTTTTTATTGATTTGAAGACAAACAGATGAAAGGAAACAAGCTCTCGGCTCCGTAGAATCTGTGCATGTTTATGTTTGTTTATGTTTACAGATTTGTAAATCGCATGGCTGCCCATGAGCGTCCCAGCGCTAGTGATAGAGCAGAAGAGGTTGAAAGGGGGAAGATTAAGGGAACAGCCATGTCTGCGAAAAGAGAGCAGGTTGGGTTGGGTCCCAATGTGTAACGGCAGTGGGTTCCACAGTTTGGAGGCATTATATGAGAAGAGACGGCCTCCAGATCGAGCCCTCTTGATCCTGGGTATTGACATCAGGTGTAGGTGTGTGGAACGGAGGGTTCTATTAGTTTTGTGGGGAATGACAAGGTCCTTCAGAATGGGAGGGGCCTTCCCATGCAGGATTTTATGAGTGGTACAAAGGGCCTTAAAATACACCCTTTTTTTGAATAGGCAGCCAGTGGAGTGACTTAAGGGCTGGTTTGGCTGAGCAACGGCTATTCGTGCCCGTGAGAAGCCGGGCAGCAATGTTTTGCATGACCTGGAGCTTTGCCAACACCCTGTTGGGGGCCCCAAGGTACAGGGTATTGCCATAGTCCAAACGGGACAGTACCAGGCCTTGCATTAGCTGCTTTTGGGATTGAGTGGGAAGTAAGGGTAAGATTTTTTGGGAAGTGCGTAAGAGGCCATAACAGATTCCAGCGGTTTTTCTAGCTTGGGTGGTAAAGGTAAGGCCTTCATCCAACCAAATCCCCAGACTTTTAATTTCACACTTAGGGATTGGGGGTGTGCCCATGCAGGGAGGCCACAAGTTCTCTGGGCGATTGCCCAGAACCAGGATCTCCGTCTTGTCGCTATTTAGCTTCAGATGGGACCTATCCATCCATTTGGTAATATCCCCTAGATAGGAATAGAGATTGATAGTAGAATGGTCGTGCTGACTTACGGATACAACCAACTGGGTATCATCCGCATAGGTTAATAGCTTGATACCGAATGGGGTGACAATCGAAATTTGCCTAGCTTACGTAACGGTAAGTTTCAATTCTATTAAGGACACGGAGGCGAGGATTATGCTATATCTTCCTTCGCTTTATTAACATAAAGAAACCACAGCAGCTCAGGAAAAGATATAATAAGAACAAAAAATGCTTTAAACATAAAGCATTGACGTAATGTTCAACAAAAAATCAACAACTCCCAAGAGTCTCTTTGCTTATAATAATAGTCCATAGTCCTTTGTCTCTGTCCATCATCACTATATAACCGGACTTCCCATCATCTTCCTCCTCTTTCTTCGCGCAGATCACGCTTAAGCCTTATTGGTCTTGTTTAGCACCGTCGTTGCCTGCCAAAAAAGGAACAGCATCAGCGAGGTGGCCCAGGGAATGCGACAACAAGGCGAGGAGCATTCAGTGAACGACACAGTACTGACAACGTAAAGGAAAACGCTTTACTTACTGCTATACGGGTGGGTAGAGACACCACTGTAGTCCGGGTGGGATAATCCTCGCCTCCGTGTCCTTAATAGAATTGAAACTTACCGTTACGTAAGCTAGGCAAATTTCAATTCTATGTCAGGACCGGAGGCTTCAGATTATGCTAGTTTAAAGCTTACTTACCACCAACTGAGCCAAATCTACCACCGGCTTAAAATAAAACCTCTTGAAGGTGGAATCCGAGGACCAATCCGCAGCTCGCATTAGGTCCTCCAGACGAGCACCCACTGAGAATGCCTTAGAGGCCATGGCCCCCCTGGCGGAGTGTGCTCCAAAGAGAGAAGTATTGATGCCCGCTTCCTGCATGACCCAACGCACCCACTGAGCAATAGTGGGGGAGGAGACAGCTTTGTGTGGCTTCCGCAGGGCAATCAACAACTGACGCTCGCCCGGAGGGCGCAGATCCAAAGTCAGGTCCTCATATGCTTTGAGGCATTGCACGACACACAACTTAGGAGTGTCAGTAAAGGCTGGATAAGAAATGGAACGCGACGACGTCTTAGTGCGTCGGCCCACCGTAAAAGTAACCCCATCCGGGGAAAAAACGCGTGCAGAAACATCCAGCGCACGCACGTCCGAGACGCGCCTACAAGAGACCAGACATAACAACATGGCTAATTTCGCCGAGAGCTCCTTAAGAGACAGATAAGAATTCGCTGGCCACGACAGGAACAGATTCAGAACCAAATTGACGTCCCAAAGGACGGAGTACCTGGGTTCCGGCGGCAGTGCGAGGCGAACCGCTCGCAGAAGCCGGCACACAAAAGGGTGTTCCCCTACCGGATGGCCATCGATGTTATCATGGCCCGCAGATATCGCCGACCGGATAGCATTGATCGTCCTATACGCTAAACCCTTGTCGGCCAAATGAGCCAGGAAATTCAGCACGGGAACAAGGCCGGCGACCATGGGATCCAAATCCCTTCGTAAACACCAACGCATCCACTTAAGCCAAGCGGATCTGTAACGCTTCGCCGTACTATCGGCCCATGCTTTGGAGAGCAAGTGCGCAGCTGACCCCGAAAGGCCCGGGAGCGTCCAGCGTCTCCTGAGAGCCTCCACGCCACGAGGCGGAGAGTGTTCTGCATGACGAGAGGGTGAGGTTCCTGATCCGGGCTCGTCAGGAGCAGAGGAAACAGGGGGAGTAGGATTGGAAAATCCCAAGAAAGTTCCAGAAGAACCGGAAACCATACTTGAGACCTCCACAGCGGTGTAACCAACACCAGTTCCGCACCCTGGCGGCGTATTTGAGCCGCCGTTCGCATGATCATGGAGAACGGGGGAAACGCAAACGGCTGTTCCCGACTCCAATCCTGCAAGAACGCGTCCGTGGCCTCCGCCAGAGGGTCCGGCCTCCAGCTGTAGAACCGCGGCAGCTGGTGGTCGAGACGGGACGCGAAGAGGTCCACCGAGAAGGGGCCCCAAAGGGAGTGTAGCCACCGGAAGACTCCCGGATCCAGTTTCCACTGGCTGGCATCCCTGAGATGTCGAGAGTGCCAATCCGCCACCTGATTGCGCTGGCCTGGCAGATACTCCGCCGTCACCGCAATGTGACGAGACAGGCAATAATCCCAGAAGTCCTTCGCTAAGTCCGCCAAGGCGCGGGACCGAGGACCTCCCAGGTGGTTCACATACCGGACCGCCGAAATATTGTCCATCCGCAGCAGGACACAGGCCTTGACCGAATCCTTGGTCCAACAGCGAACAGCGAAGGAGCCCGCCAGGAGCTCCAAACAATTGATATGCAATTGCTGTTCTTCTGACGACCAGGCGCCGCCGGTGGAAAAATCCCCGCACCGGGCGCCCCAGCCCGACCTGCTGGCGTCGGACTCTATGATCAAGTCCGGAGCCGACCCGAAGATCGCTCGCCCATTCCATGCCTCCATGTGAGACAGCCACCATGACATCTCCTCCTTCACTACGTCCGTGAGGGGGACCCACTGATCGTAACACATCCCACGGCGCAAATGCTGCGCCTTCAGGCGCTGAAGAGCCCTGTAGTGCAGTGGGCCCGGGAAAATCGCCTGGATGGAGGACGATAGAAGACCCACCACCTTGGCGACATGGCGCAGAGACGTACGGTCCCTCGCGATCGTCTGCCGAAGCAGGTGACGTATCTTTGCGACCTTCCGACCCGGAAGGCTCAAGACCGCCTGTACCGAGTCCACCACGAAACCTAAAAAGGTGATCTGCTGAGTGGGAACCAAAACCGACTTGGAGCCGTTGATGACGAACCCCAGCCTCTGAAGCAGGCCGACAGCTTGGCGCAGCTGTCCTGCCAGCACCTCTGGGCACTGCCCCATGAGGAGGATGTCGTCTAAGTATACCAGCATACGGACCCCCTGACTTCTGAGAAACTCCACTACCGGGTGGAGGACCTTCGTGAAGCACCACGGGGCCGAAGAAAGACCGAACGGCAGGGCGGTGAATTCGAACACCTTGCCGCCCCACAGGAATTGTAGGAAACGACGATGAGGGGGGTGGATGGGAACGACCAAGTAGGCATCCTTGAGATCCAGTCGCACCATCCAATCCCGAGGGAGGAGCACGTCCCGAAGGAGGTGGATCCCCTCCATCTTGAAGTGACGGTAGACCAACCACCCATTGAACTCCTTGAGATTGATCACAGGCCTCTTGCCCCCATCCGTCTTGTCTACCAAGAAGACGTTGCTGAGGAACCCATGTGGGTGGCGCGTTGATAGACGGATGGCTCCCTTGCGCAGCAAGTCTGAGACCTCCTCGTCTATCAATCGCGCGTCGGAGTCTGAAAAAACCATCGGGCGCGGGGGCCTCGCCTGAGTTGGCTGGTCGTAAAACTCTATATGGAAACCTCTCACAGTTTGCAAAACCCAAGCATCGGCAGTGAGCAATTCCCACTCCCCGTAAAAGCTTGCCAGCCGCCCCCCAATCGGAACATGATCCAAGCAAAGTACACTTACCGGGGGCATTTCCTTGTCCGGAGTTCTTCTTGAACCCTCTGCCACCATAGCGCTGTCCCCTCGTGGGGTAGAAGTTGGTGTAGTTGGCCGAGGTCTGGTACTGACCTCTTCCGGAGCCTTGTCCACGGTTGTTGGTCTGCTGACCACGGCCGATCGCGCGGCCCCTGCCGCGACCGGCCCCTCCAGAAAAACGCTGGTGGAACACCCTCTTGATGCTGGACTGGGCCTTGTCCAGCGACGTGAACGTATTCACGAACTTTCCCAGTTCGCGGATGAAAGGTTCACCGAAAAGGCCACCCTGGGCCACGGCACCTGCCTCCGACGAGGCCAGGTCCCCCAGCTTCGGATCCAGCTTGATAAGGAGCGAACGCCGCCTCTCCGTGGATAGGGCACAGTTGGCGTTGCCCAAAAATACGATCACCCTCTGGGCCCAGTTGGAGAGCACCTCCGGTGAAATGGCGGTGCCATTCGCTCGGGCCTCCTCCGCCATATCAAGGATCTTCGTGGCGGGCCCGACCGCATCCAACAGCTTGTCCTGGCAGGCCCGCCAGGACCGGTCGATCCCCTTCCTGGGGTCCATCATGAATTTCGCCAGGAAGGTGGCCATCTTGGGGTCCAATTCTGGTGTCATGGCCACTTTCCCTTCCAGAGTAGGCCGAGGGCATTCCCCGCGCAGGCAACTCCTCGCCTCCTTCTCCAGGGGCTTGCGCAGCCTGCCCGCGACAAACTTCACCACCGTCTCCCCCGGGGCCCAGGCCGCGGAACGGGGGTGGACGATCTCGTCCGGGTCCAGCATGCCCGACTCGTCTCGGGGCATCTCCTTCGCTGAAGGTGTCGGGAGCCAAGAGCGGGTCGACTCCCCGTCGTCATCCGTGTCCGGGGAGTCGTAGATCGGGGAGGCGGGCGCCGTAGACACGTCGCCCGAAGTGCCAGGGTCCACCAAGGGCGCCGGAGGCACCGCCGTCGCCTTGGCCAGGAAGGCGTCACGAAGTCGCTCGAAAGCGCCCTTGTCCACGCCTTGGGCCTCCGATGAAGGTCCCTCACCACGGGGTCTCTTCGGAGCGGGTGGCAACCCGCCGGACGTCCCCGGGAGTTCGGGGGACGGAGGCACCTGCGCCGCTGCCAGCTTCGCACACTCCTCCACGATGCGGGCAGAGAGGCGGTCCTCCATGGGCCCTACCACCTCCGTCACACAACGATAGATGGAGTTGTCCACCGCCTGATAAAACTCATCATCCTGCAGATAGGGGCAGGCCTCCTCATCGTACTCCCCTTCCATCTCGGAACCAAGGGGCAAATGCGGGGCACCCAAGAGGGCGGCAACCGAGAAAGTTCTCGAATGTGGGCAGGCCCAGCGGCTGCGATCACGTTTTTGGGCCAGCTGACGTGGCAGGTGGGCTGCAACCAACCCCCAAGCGCGCAGACCCTCCTCGCCGGGACCGGGTCTACGTACCCCTCAAGCGCGCTAGGCCACACACGGAAAAGAGGTGCACAGATCTCGCCCGAGGGCGATTCACGCGGTCAGAACCGCTATACAGACCCCAGAGGGCGTCAAAATTGGTAAAGTACAGACCCGGATCACCAGGTGTCAGAGGGGTACGCGAGGGTCGGCCCCTGCGCAAGCAGACCCCACGGCGTGGCTCCTCGCACTGCGGAGGCGCGCCGGAGGGTCGGCGAGACGACAGGCCGCCCCCTTGCGGTCTATGTACACACCTCACACAAGTGGGAATAAAGTCGCGTAGGAACGATAGAACGTTCCCGCAACCGGGGACTCTGAAAGGGAATAAACCATGCAAGGAGTCCCCAAAGACCGCACACAAGACAATCAATCACAATAAAAAGAAGTCGAAACAGAAAAGCACTTATCTGGCTGCGGGAGCAGCGAAGAAAGAGGAGGAAGATGATGGGAAGTCCGGTTATATAGTGATGATGGACAGAGACAAAGGACTATGGACTATTATTATAAGCAAAGAGACTCTTGGGAGTTGTTGATTTTTTGTTGAACATTACGTCAATGCTTTATGTTTAAAGCATTTTTTGTTCTTATTATATCTTTTCCTGAGCTGCTGTGGTTTCTTTATGTTAATAAAGCGAAGGAAGATATAGCATAATCTGAAGCCTCCGGTCCTGACATAGAATCTTCTCAAGGGGAGACATGTAAACGTTAAAAAGGGTTGGGCTCAAGGAAGAGCCCTGGGGAACACCACAGTGTATAGGTGTTATTTTAGAAGTGAAATTACCATCCGCCACCTGAAAAGACCGGCCGTTCAGAAAGGATTCCAGCCAGGACAGAGTAGGCCCTGAAATGCCCAGACCCTCAAGTCTGTGGACCAGGGTAGAAAGGTTAACGGTGTCAAAGGCCGCACTCAGATCCAGGAGGATCACTGCCACTGACCCTCCTGAATCTATGATCTTTCTGGCTTCTTCCACTACCGCAACCATTGCAGTCTCCGTGCTCTGGCCCGGCCTGAATCCCGTATGTGAGGATTTAAGTAGGCCGTTGACTTCGAGGTAGTCAGATAACTGTCGATTAATGACTTTTTCTGCAACTTTGCTGATGACAGGCAGCAAGGAGATTGGCCTATAGTTGATCATTTCCAAGGGGTCCAGGTTGGGTTTTTTAATCAGTGCTTTAATGGTCGCCTTTTTCCAAATCGGAGGCACGATGCCATGGCATAGCGAGATGTTAATCAAATTCGCCATGTAGGGAAGGATGGTAGGGGACACTAACTTTAGAATATTTATAGTGGTGCAGGGTCAAGTGGAGATCCGCTTTTAATTGATTGTAAAACAGGGGATAACGTGTCTAAAGTTATAGGGGAAAACCGGTCCAGTTTGAACTCCGGTGTCTGAGATACTAATCTAGGCAGCTCTTGGGGTTCGGTAGTGTCAGTAGTGCGCAGGGGGAGTGAGTTAAGAATTTTTTTGATCTTTGAGTCAAAAAACTCGGCAAGTTCATTACAACAACTGACCGATGGTTCCACGGGGGAGGGTGGATCGGGAATTTTTAAAAGCCTTTTTGCAATTTGAAAGGTTTCCCCTCGACGAGTTAGCAGATAACCTGGTTTTTAATTAAAAAAAAGTGGACTGTGCAATTTTAAGGGCCTTTTTATAATTAAGAATCATGCGCATATGGGACAATAGGGTCGCAAAGGGTAACTTTACCAGAGGTAAGAGGCATGAAGGGGGCCCCCAAACTGAAAAGAATACAATAACATTTACAACCCCCCCTACTCCCAACCCACCCCCCCCCACCCTCGCCCATCTTGACAACCAAAGGGAAGGAAAATGAGGGAAGAAAATAAAGGGAAGGAAGGGAGATGGGGGATGTAGGCTAGTGCTTATCGTCTGAATTTACGTGTCCCTTTAGGATCAGCGTCTGGGATTTGTGTCTCTGGAAGGCGAAGGAGTCGCAAATATCGAGGGCATGTCAATTCTCAGAATTACGACACCAGCAATGTGAGGAAGGGTCGCCACAACTCTGGGAATTCAGTACCTCTGCCAGCCAACGTCAAGGATAGTTTCTCCATGCACAACACTGACCATAGTCGCTGGAGCCAGCCGGTGTGTGTCAGAAGCTGGGTAGAGCGCCAGTGTATTAGGATGTTCTGTATCACCGCCCCTAGAGCAATAGCAATCAGTCTGCCCTTCCGTGACTTAAGAGGATATGTTAGCGGGTTGGGAAGGCCCAGGAGTATGTATGAGGGAAAACGTGGGAGCTGTGTGTCTAGGTGTGAATCTACCTCATCCAGGACTTGGGACCAGTACGGTCGTATAGCTGGACAGCCCCAGAGGATATGTTCTAAGGTAACCACCTCCCCACACTCCCTCCAGCACTGGTCGCTCCGGCGCAGGGCAAAGCGGTGGATGTGTTCAGGCGTGTAGTACCAATAAGTGGCAACCTTAGTCAGGGTCTCTGTGAGGCCCATGTGGTATGCTGAGTGCCTCGCCCTGTGGTAAATACCCTCCCACTCCTTGTGGCTTAGTGTCCTTCCCAAGTCCCTCTCCAACCTGGAGCGACCTGCATTGTATGTATGTGTGGTTGTGACCAGCAGCATTTAGTAGATGTTCGAGATCAGTTTCTTGTCAGAGGTGCGCGTCACTAGCCACTTTTCGTATGATGTTAGTAGACACTGTGCTTGTGGCCTAACTGTTGGATGCAGTGCCCAATGCCGGACTTGCAGATATGGTAAGCGCTCCAGCTCCAAAAGGCCATACTCCTCCCTGAGCTGGGAGAAGGGAATGATGCCGTCCAAATCAAACAGATAGCCTAGTGATCTACAGGAAGAGGAGCGCCACGTCCTAAAGGCAGAAGTAGCTGTGCTGGGGTGAAACTCTGGGTTATCGAAGAGCGGTGTAAGGGGGACGGGAAGATGGTCAATTGGTGGGAGACGTTTGTATGGACCCAAGAGTCCATTATCGCACTTGTGATGTATGAGGCATATAAGTTCGGAGGTCTATGGGACTTATTAAGAAAGAGGTATAGGATTTGAGTGAGAATTGTCATCTTAACAGCCGCAATCAGGCCTAGCCAGGACATTGTGCAGGTTTTCCATCTATTGAGTGCCGTACGGATACGCGCGCGAACGCTAGAGTAATTAATATCCGCAGTAGTGGGTATTGTGGGGGCCAATTGGATTCCCAGATAGGGGACTGCGGTTAAGGCCCATACCACTGGGTGTTCCTCTTGCAGGTGTGTGAGCGTGTGCGGTGAGAGGGAGATATTAAGGGCTATGGATTTGTCTGTGTTGATCTTAAAACCAGACCCCTGTGCAAAACAGTCTAGTTCAACAAAGAGGGCGCGTATTGTCGTGATAGGGTTAGAGAGAGAGAGAGAAGGATATTGTCAGCATAGAGGCGAACAGTGTAAACATCTCCCCCAAATTTGATCCCGGTTATGAGGGGGTGCTGTCGGAGTGTAAGGGCCAGGGGCTCCTTGTAGAGGGCAAAAAGGAGGGGGGACAAGGGGCATCCCTGCCTAGTGCCTCTCCCAATAGGGAACAGAGAGGAAGTATGGCCATTAACCCAGACTGTCGTCCAAGGGGAGCGATAACAATTTAAAATTCGGGACCGCAGTTTCTCACCAAAGCCTGCAGCGATCAGGACCATCTCTAGATAAGGCCAATGTACCCTATCGAAAGCTTTTTCCGCGTCTATGGTTAGGAGCATATATTCCCCTTGTGTGCGAGAGGCCCGTTCAATCAAGTGCAGAATGCGCTTAGTGTTATCACTAGTTTGCCTTTGCGGGATAAAGACCGCTTGGTTTGGCACGACCAATTGAGCCATATATGGAGCCAGGCGAGTCGCTATGATACTGGTATATAATTTGATGTCAATGTTCAAAAGAGAGATAGGCCTATAGGCGCTGCAGACCGTGTTATCTTTCCCTGGTTTGGGAATAACTACTATCGAAGCCTCTAGCATCTCCCCAAGGATGGCTCCTGTGTGTTCTAAAGTGTTAAACAGTGCCTTCAGGATAGGGGCCAGCTGGCTGCCAAAAACGCCTTAAAGAAAGGCTGCCGTGTAGCCAACCGGACCTGGAGACTTGCCCAGTTTAAGGCACGAAATTGTGGAGATAACCTCCTCTGTCTGTATCGGCCTATCCAGGTAATCGACTTGGGCTTGCGTGAGTGTGGAAATGCAGGCTTTGGCTATGTACTCACCGCTGATTTGAATGTCCAGGGGGTCCCCGGCGTAAAGAGCAGCATAAAAGTCTCTGAATGTTTCGGCTATTGCAGCGTCTTCAGAGACTGACTCTCCCTGCGGTGTGAGGATTATGTGGACTCCCTGCCTCTGCCTGGCTTCCCGCAATTTGTTAGCCAAGAGATGGCCACATCTGTCCCCTCCTGTGTAGAAGGAGTTGCGAAGCCTGAGGGCCACGTATTCGGCCCTCAGGTACACAGCAGCAAGGTGTTTGCGTTCTATGCAAAGCTGCCGCCATGCATCGGAAGCGCCAGTGCGTTGGTGCATCTGCTCCAGTTCTGACACTTTCTGGGTGAGTTCCGCTCTCTTGCGTGCCCTTTCTTTGTTATCGTAAATAAAGACAGGGCAACCCAATAATCCCCAAGGAACTGGGTAACTATGTAATATAGAAAAGGTACCTTGAGGAATTGTTTCCACTATTAATTAATATTTTTCACAAGCCATCAATATGTGCATTCAATCAAATAGACATCGGAACCATGGTATCGATCGTTTTTTCAACTTTATATCATATATTATGTGAGAAACAATGAATCATTTGCAACAAATAGAGAAAGGCAACACAAACCACACTATTACAATCAATATCCTTCCGATAGTGTGTTATACTGTTGGTATTGTATGTATTATATACATATATACATAACGTGCTCCTGAAGCCTCAGTCAGCTCATTCAACAATTTTTGACATGAATGTTGTAGTTCTTATTTGTAACCAAACAGTATATAGGCGTCGACGTTTCGGTCTTTAACATGCGATTTTCACCAAGACCATCCTCAGGACTGACAGTTGCTCAAAATATCTACAAAATATACAATATGTACAATATATTAGACCCCGTTCCTAATGTCCAATATAATTGATTGTCTGCTAACACTAGCCGTCACCACACCCAGTGTGACTATACACAAAATATACATTACTCACTATGTTACAAGTTGAGAAACATCAATCTTCATAGACCAATAGGGAAGTCTTAACCATAGACCATCCAACTTCCACGTGCTCCTGTACAAACAAGTATATATACACTAAGCATATGCCTTTATGTTCAAACGACATCTGTCCAACCTAAACTACTTTAATTACTGGTTCAGCTTACCTCCTCAAAGAGATAGGAACATTTCCAAAGTGGCTCGGTAATTCTCGTGTTTCTATAGTATTCAATTAGTGTGGTTCAAATCTAAAGTAAAAACACGGAAGATAACTTCCATAAGTCCATGGGAATAACCAGCGTGACCGTAACTATCCCAGTACCCCTCCAATGGTACTTACTTCCACACTGTGTAGAGCGGGACTCCAATTCACTCCGTCTCTAACCAAACCGGCTCACAATGTTACCGGAGGCGACTACATTAGAGTCGCGTACTCCGCGCATGCGCAGATGGGGGAAGTCGCTTTAGTCTATGAGGCGGCCATTTGTAAATGGTTCTCATACCTGCCCTATCCTATGGACCATATTGTATTATCCACGCCACTATATATAAAAAACTAAACCGACTATTATCAGCCCGGTATTTTAGTGAAAATATTAAAATATACTGATCGACTGCGCCTTAGACCCTAGATGAATTAAGTCAAAGATTCGATTGTCAGCCTCACAGTCGGGACCAGTCTAAGAGAACCACCATCAACATTATGAACAGAAGTATACTTATAAATCACAGATAAAGAATAATTATAGGGTTGCTAAATTGTGCCATTCCACATATTGGTTAAGTCCCTGAACCATCGTCCTGCACATCCATATCCATCTGTTTTCTTTTATAGTTAGCAGACGATCTACATTGGTCCTTCTTTTTGACCCCTTAATCACCTCCAGTACAAACCATTTCATGTCCTGTGGACCATGTGACTTTTCGATATAATGTTCCACCATGGGTGCTGTCAACACTTTACATCTAATTCTAGATTGGTGCTGGGTTATTCTTTTTTTCACCTCTTGGGTTGTCTTACCAATGTAAGCTAAACTACATGGACATAGTATACAGTAGATGACGTTTTTTGTCAAGCAGTTCGAATGATGTCTCATCACAATTTCTTTCCCATTCAGTGTGCATGATTTCGTAACCGCGGTTGTGTCACAAGCTACACACTGTCCACAGGGATAATGGCCCACTCTAGGTGTCATACCCCACTGACTGTGTATGGTATTTATCCTTGGTTCTCTGTATGTTTTAACCAGGAAATCACGTAGATTCCTAGCCCTCTTGAATGCAAAGTATGGACATTTAAGCTGCAATTCACTTTTCTGTATAAGGTGCCAGTTTCTTGTAACAATCTTTTTAATCTCATTAGATTCAGTTCCAAAAGTGGTAATACAAGCAATGGTATTGTCTGATACTTCTTTTTGTTTATTTTGATCCAAAAGTGAAGCCCGGTCATAGTACCATGCTCGTTTAAGAGCTCTTTTTACCAATCTATTTGATTGAATGCACATATTGATGGCTTGTGAAAAATATTAATTAATAGTGGAAACAATTCCTCAAGGTACCTTTTCTATATTACTTTCTTTGTTATCAGCAGCTGAAATGGCTATGAGTTCCCCTCGAATGACAGCTTTCAGCGCCCCCCATTGTGCAGTCAGTGAGGTATTGGGATTAGCATTGAGGGCAGTGAAACCCGAGATAGCTTTCTGAACAGGTTCCAGCACTGTGGTGCGGTGGAGTAAGGTATCTCGCAAGCGCCAATTCTTAAGGGGTCGCTCCGAGGCTGGCAAAAGGAAGGAAGCCAAAACGGGGGAGTGGTAGGAGAGGGAGGCTGGCAGGATGTCAGCACCTCGCGCATGTCCCGAAATGAGGAAGAGCAGAGAAAGTAGTCTAGCCGTGCGTATGTTTTATGTGCTCCAGAGTAAACGGTATAGCTACGGGTGCGTGGGTGGAGATGGCGCCAGAGGTCAAGTAGCCCTAGATCGTGGAGGCAGGTCCGCCCAGTGGGTGTGAGCACCTATGTTTGATGCGTCCTTTGACAGGACCGGTCAATGTCATTGCCGAAAACAATATTGAGATCCCCCCAAATAATAAATGGAGATCCGCTGTAGTAGCGGCTTCTTGAAGGGCTTGGAGAAGGAATTTGACCTGACCGTCGTTGGGTGCATATATGAAACCCACCACAAAAGTCATACCTCCCAGGGCAAATTAATATGTAAGTAGGCGCCCCTTAATTTCAGCTTCCTTCTGGAGGACCCTACCCCTAAAAGAACGTGAGACAAGTATCGCTACCCCGGCTGACTTGGATGTCTTAGAGGAAATTAATTGGATGGGGAAAGCTCGGGATTTCAGTCTAAAGTGGTCTTTGGAGAGAAGGTGGGTCTCCTGCAATAGTGATATGTCGGCCTTGGATTGCTCAAGATAACTGAGGAACGCTTGATAGGGTTATTCAGGCCTCTTACATTGAGTGTAAGGATTCTAAGTGGGTCTTGTGGCATAAGAGGGTCGTGGGTGGGCTAAAGCGTAAATCATCATGCGGTGGTGGGGATAGAGGAGTGTCAGCAATGTGAGCCAGTGAAGCCTTAGTTGGGGGGAAAACAAGCGGGCAACTAAAAAAGGTGGCGAAGGAACCCATAACTGTAACCAAGAAAGTTAAAAATACAACAAGGAATGGGGAAACTAGGAGCAGGAATAAGTTCCATGGGTAATGTCCGCCTTCCCAGATGAGCCAGGAGGTCGTCATAGCGGGGTTCACGGTGTGACCAGATGCAGGAATCTTGCTCCCCCGCCGTCCACCTCACATTAGGGAACCATGTCCAACCGTACATAGCTGCTGTCGGTCAGGGAGCTGTCTAGCCCGTCCCAGCCAGGGCCTCCGAAGCTAAGGCTAGGGCATCCTGCTGGCCCTTCGCAATGTCCGCCTTCGTCGTTTACGGGCCCATCGACGTCGTCTCTGGCGTTGCCACCCCGAGGGTGTAATTTCGGGTCCCGAGGTGGTGCTTTGGCCGTCATCATCTTCATTAGGGACCGGCAAGCCCAAGAGGTGGCAAGACTCAATTAGGGAGCGCATCTGGTGCAGTTTATCAATGAAGCAAAATATCAAGCGGAATGGGTGTCCAGATGAATACGGAATACCTTGTTGACGGAGGTGCTCTGTCACCGGGCGGAACTGGCGGCGGCGCTGCAGGGTAATCAGGGCTAGGTCCTGGTAGAGCACCGGGGCATGCCCGTTGTAGGAAATAGGATGAAGAGTTCTAGCCCTTGATAGAATGGCCTCTTTGGTCTTAAAGTCTTGAAGGCATACTAAGATGTCTGCTGGGGGTTCATTAGGCGCTCGTGGAGGGCCCACTCGGTGCGCCCTATCAAGGACAATGTCCGTGCTGTCAGGTACTCCTAAAATATACCGGAATAGGCCCGTCGTAAAAGCAAAGAGGTCCTTGGTATCATCAGCGGGTTTGACTCCTCGGATTCTATATGTTATGTCTACGTGACCTGTTTTCTAAGTCTTTGAGGTGCACTTGGGTGTCCAAATGCTGGTCCTGAAGGTGGAGGATTTCTTGCTGCAGCATGTCCACCTCCGTTGTTGTAGTGTCCTTTCTGCATTCCAGCGTAGCTACCCGTTCTCCCACCTCGTCAACATCCTTGCGGATCTCCTTTAGTTCGGCGGTCAGGTCCGTCTTCACATTCTGGATGTCCACCCGGAGGGTGTTAAAGAGGGATTCTAGGAAATCCTTAGTTATGGGTTCGCCCTTCGTTCCAGGGGATTGTTGCTGGGAGGCCATTTTGGGTGTCACAGTCGCCACGCTGTGAACGGAGGGAGCTCTAGCATAGATATCTGTCAGGGCTTTCTGCTTACGTGTTCTGGATGAAGACATACTCGAGAGTGCTGCCAATCATGCGCGCTGCCGAGAGCGCGTCTGCTCCATGAGGGTAGCTAATCCCTCTTCTCAGCTGCTCACCTCCGCTCTGGCATCTGGTTCCAGGGGGTTCCTCAACAGATCCTGTCGGGGGCCCACAACCGCTTACAGGAGGTTCTGCTAGGTCTCCCTGTTCTTGGTGTGTGGCCGGGCCCACCCGGTCGCCGTTCTGCTGCTGTCGCTAGTGGTGGTCGCCCCCACAAAGGGCCTCGGTGAGGGGTAGGTGAAGCGCTCCGTAAGGGTAGTCCAGTCCCACGCGCTGCACCCCAGCCCTGTTCAGCCCAGTCCGGGAATGTCCGCCACTCTCTGTGTCCACTGCAGGTCTACTGGCAGGTGGCTTGCATAAACAGTCAGAAGCACTAGTTACCGCCTTAGAAGCTGGCACTGGACAAGGTGGCCCTTCGCGGGGCCAGTTCGATAGGGAAACAAAGTCCCAGGAGGAAGCCGGGGGGGGGGGGGAATCACAGCATCACTCCCTCATTCCTCATGTGCCCCCGAAGAGACAAGGCAGCAGGGCACTCATGGGCACATTGAGGCTTTATGTGCAGTGGCCCAGTCTCCAATGCTGGCAGGTGCCCCTACGTAGTCCACCACCGTCTAAGGGCCCCACCGCTCACAGGGGCAAGTGCTGGAGACGGGGGGAGAGCCTGGTGTCACGCGCCCTGCTGCCGCCGTTATGTCAACTTTCAAGTCACTCCCGGAGCACAGTCCTCCGATATGGATCACCGGCTCACTGCTTTGTGTGGGGCCAAGTAGTCCACTTATGCTCCTTCACTCCACAGCGCGCCGGGGAGAATGGCGGCCATCCTGTTCCAAGGGGCCCGGGAGCAAGCCACAGCAATGGGGTGGTTAGATGTGCGCCCCTCCTCCCGCCACCGCTGCCTCCGCTCTCCGGCCACTCTAGAGATTCAGTCCTCAATATGGGCCCCCCGTTCGCTGCTTTGGGTGGGTGCAGAGGTTCTGGTGCTGCGCAGCTTTTCGGGGAGGCGCGTACCGCCGTTGGTTTCCCTTTGGTCCCGAGCGTCCGTCAAGCTCCAGGGAGAACTACTGGTTCCAGTCCTCTAGGCATCCAGGTGCTATGGGTCACCACCAGAAGCCGCAGGTCGGTGCCTTAGTCTGCGGCCCAGGGGAGGAAGCTCATCTTCATCCACGTCAGGCGAAGCGTATTTACACCACCCTATATGTCGCCGGGGCTCACAGACGTCGAACGCTCACCGCGGTGTTGGGGGCGAGCTGCTCCAGGTAAGCGCTCCCTGATAGCCTTGGGATAGGTGGTCAGCAGTTGTAGGGCGTTGGAGCGTGACCCACGTGTCTTCCGGGTCGAGCAGTGCTGGCCTTGGCAACCCCAGTCGGGGTCGCCCCTTACACAAGGCCGCATCCGCAACGTTGGATGGGTCTGGTAGGTCGCCCGCGCTCCTCGCCGGCTGCCGTCACCGGGGCAAACCATGGCCACCCGACACTGGAGTTAGGCGAGGGAGGTACAGGAGCATCTCAGGGTGATGGGAGGTCGGCAGGGCTCCAACAGAAGCTGTATGATGCTAGATTCGGTGGACGGCGAGAAGGAGCTCCGATCTATGCGTCCTACATCGCCGCCATCTTGGCCAAAGGTGCAGTGTATTTAAATGGCCCACTCATCATTCAGTTTTGACAAAAGTGCATCCCCTGCTCCTTCTCGTTTCCATTTTAAAACATTAGACAATGCGACAATGCAGTATTTCAAAAGCAGATGTAACTACACAGAGCATATTTTGATAATACATTTTTCTTAGTAGACAATAGCAATCTTAAGAGGCATTGCATAGCTTCATACACACTTTGAACCCAATTCCATCACAATATCTCTCTCTCTCTCAGTCAGTCAGTCTCTCTCCTTCAGTCAGTCAGTCTCTCTCTCTCAGTCAGTCAGTCAATCTCTCTCTGTCATTCAGTCTCTCTCAGTCAGTCAGTCTCTCTCAGTCAGTCAGTATGTCAGTCAGTCAGTCTCTCTCTCTCTCTCTCTCTGTCAGTCAGTCGGTCTCTCTCTCTCTCTCTCTCTCTCTCTGTCAGTCAGTCTCTCTTTCTCAGTCAGTCAGTCTCTCTCTCTCAGTCAGTCAGTCTCTCCATCAGCTAGTCTCTCTCTGTCATTCAGTCTCTCTCAGTCAGTCAGTCTCTCTCAGTCAGTCAGTATGCCAGTCAGTCAGTCTCTCTCTCTGTCAGTCAGTCGGTCTCTCTCTCTCTCAGTCAGTCAGTCTCTCCATCTCTGTCAGTCTGTCAGTCAGTCGGTTTCTCTTTCTGTCAGTCTCTCTCTCAGTCTCTCTCTCTGTCAGTCTCTATATCTCTCTTTTGCTGTCAGTCTCTCTCAGTCAGTCAGTCTCTCTCTGTCAGTCAGTCTCTCTCTTTCTGTCAGTCAGTCTCTCCCTTTCTGTCAGTCAGTCTCTCACAGTTTCTCTCTGTCACTTTCTCTCAGTCAGTCAGTCTCTCTCTCTCAGTCAGCCAGTCTCTCTCTCAGTTAGTCTCTCTCTCTCTCTCTCTTTGTCAGTCGGTCCCTCTCTGTCAGTCTTTCTCTCTCTGTCAGACAGTCTCTCTCTCTGTCAGAGTCTCAGTTTCTCTCTCTCTCTCTCTCTCTCTCTGTCATTCTCTCTCTATCAGTCAGTCTCTCTCTCAGTCAGTCTCTCTCAGTCAGTCAGTCTCTCTCTTAGTCAGTCTCTCTTTCTGTCAGTCGCTCTCTCTGTCAGTCTCTCTCTCAGTCTCTCTCTCAGTCAGTCCCTCTTCCTGTTAGTCCCTCTCTCTGTCAGTCTCTCTCTCTCAGCCTCTCTCTCTCAGTCTCTCTCTCTCAGTCAGTCAGTTTTCCAGACAGTCTCTCTCTCCCTCTGTCAGGCTCTCTCAGTCAGTCATTCTCTCTCTCGCAGTCAGTCAGTTTCTCTTAGTCAGTCTCTCTCTCTCTCAGTCAGTGACTCTCTCTGTCAGTCAGTCTCTCTCTGTGAGTCAGTCTCTCTCTCTCTGTCGGTCAGTCTCTCTTTCTCTATCAGTCTCTCAGTCTCTCTGTCAGTCAGCCTCTATCTCAGTCAGTCTCTCTCTCTCTCTCTCTCTCTCTCTCTGTCAGTCTCTCTCTCAGCCAGTCAGTCTCTCAATCTCTCTCTCTTAGTCTCTCTCTCTGTCACTCAGTCTCTCTCTCTTCCAGTCAGTCTCTCACCCAGTCAGTCAGTTTCTCTCAGTCAGTCATTCTCTCTCTACCTCAGACAGTCAGTCTCTCTCTCTGTCAGTCAGTCTCTATCAGTCAGTCAGCCTTTCTCAGTCAGTCTCTCTTAGTCAGTCAGTCACTTTCGCAGTCAATCAGTCTATCTCTCTCAGACAGTCAGGCTCTGCCTCTCTCTCTCAGTCTCTCTCTCTGTCAGTCAGTCTCTCTCTCTGTCAGTCAGTATCTCTCTACCTCAGTCAGTCAGTCTCTATCAGTCAGCCAGTCTCTCTCTCTCTGTCAGTCAGTCTCACTCTCAATCAGTCTCTCTCTCTGTCAGTCAGTCAGTAACTCTCTCAGTCAGCCAGTCTCTTTCTCTCTCAGTCAGTTTCTCAGCCAGTCAGTCTCTCGGTCAGTCAGTATTCAGTCTCTGAGTTAGTCAGTCAGTCTCTACTCTCTCTCCACTCTCTCTATTCTCTCTCTCCACTCTCTCTCTCAACTCTGCCCACTCTATCTCCACTGTCTCTCTCTCCACTCTCTCTCCACTGTCTCTCTCTCTCTCCACTCTCTCTCTCTCTCCACCCTCTCTCCACTCTCTGTCCACTGTCTCCCTCCACGCTCTCTCTCTCCACCCTCTCTCCCTTCTCTCTCTCTCCACTCTCTCTCCACTCTCTCTCCACTGTCTCTCTCCACTGTCTCTCTCCACTGTTTCTCTCCACTCTCTCTCCACTCACTCTCTCTCCCCTCACTCTCTCTCCACTCACTCTCTCTCCACTCTCTCACCACTCTCTCTCTCTACTCTCTCTCTACTCTCCACTCTCTCTCCACTCACTTTCTCTCCACTCACTCTCGCTCCACTCACTCTCTCTCCACTCACTCCCTCTCCACTCTCTCTCTCCACTCCCTCTCTTCACTGTCTCCCTCCACTCTCTCTCTACTCTCTCTCCACTCTCTCTCCACTCTCTTCACTCTCTCTACTCTCTCTCCATCTCTCCACTCTCTCTCTCCAATCTCTCCACTCTATCCACTCTCTCTCTCCACTCTCTCTCCACTCTCTCTCCACTCTCTCTCAACTGTCTCCTCCACTCTCTCTACTCTCTCTCCACTCTCTCTCCACTGTCTCTCTCTACTCTCTTTGTCTCTACTCTCTCTCTCCACTCTCTCCACTCTCTCCCTCTGCTCTTTCTCTCCTCTCTCTCTCCACTGCCTCTCTCTCCACTCTCTCTCTCTCCACCGTCTCTCTCTACTCTCTCTCTCTCTCTCTCTCTCCACTGTCTCTCCCCACTGTCTCTCTCTCTCTCTCTCTCTCTCTCCACTCTCTCTCTCTCCACTCTCTCCCACTCTCTCTCACAAAGTAGTTTGCGTTCCATGGGCGTCGGCAGAAATGTTTCCAGGGGGGGCTGATTTTTAACTTCAACACCATCCCCCTTGCACCCTTCTCCCCTCTGCCTTGCCCTCCCCATTGCACCCTTCTCTCCTCCCCTTGCACCCTTCTCCCCCTCCCCCTTGTACCATACTCCACCTCCACCTTGCAGCCTTTTCTACCTTGCACCCTTCTACCCTCTGCCTTTCACCATTCTCCCCTCTGCCTTGCACCCTTCTCCCCTCTGCCTTGCACCCTTCTCCCCTCTGCCTTGCATCCTTCTCTTCTCTGCCTTGCACCCTTTTTTACATTGCACCATTCTCTCCTCTGCCTTGCACCATTCTCCTCTCCCCCTTGCACCCTTCGCCCCCTCCCCCTTCTACCCTACTCCACCTCCGCCTTGCACCCTTTTCTACCTTGCACCATTCTCCCCTCTGCCTTGCACCATTCTCCCCTCTGCCTTACACCCTTCTCCCCTCTGCCTTGCACCCTTCTCTACTCTGCCTTGCACCCTTCTCCCCTCTGCCTTGCACCCTTTTCTTCTCTGCCTTGCACCCTACTCCACCTCCCTCTTGCAGCCTTCTCTACCTTGCACCCTTCTCCCCTTTGCCTTGCACCCTTCTCCCCTCTGCCTTGTACCCTTCTCCACTCCACCTTGCACGCTTCTCTATCTTGCACCCTTCTCCCCTATGCCTTGCACCCTGCTCCTTTCTGCCTTGCACCCTTCTCCACTCTGCCTTGTACCCTTCTTCCCTCCACCTTGCACCCTTCTCCCCTCTGCCTTCCACCCTTTTCACCTCTGCCGTGCACCCTTCTTCCCTCTGCCTTGCACCCTTCTCCCCTCTGCCTTGCACCCTTCTCCCCTCTGCCTTGTACCCTTCTCCCCTCCGCCTTGCACCCTTCTCCCCTCTGCCTTGCACCCTTCTCCCCTCTGCCTTGCACCCTTCTTCCCTCCCCGTTGCACCCTTCTCCCCTCTGCCTTGCACCATTCTCCCCTCTGCCTTGTACCCTTCTCCCTGCTGCCTTACACCCTTCTCCCCTCTGTCTTACACCCTTCTCCTCTCTGCCTTGCATCTTTCTCCCCTCTGACTTGCACCATTCTCCTCTCCACCTTGCACCCTTCTCCTCTCTGCCTTACACCTTTCTCCCCTCTGCCTTCCACACTTCTCCCCTCTGCCTTGCACCCTTCTCCCCTTTGCCTTGTACCCTTCTCTACCTTGCACCCTTCTCCTCTCTGCCTTGCATCCTTCTACTCTGCCTTGCACCCTTCTCCCCTCTGCCTTGCACCCTTCTCCCCTCTGCTTTGCACCCTTTTCCCCTCTGCCTTGCACCCTTCTCTACCTTGCACCTTCTCCCCTGTGCATTGTACCCTTCTCCCCTCTGCCTTGCACGCTTCTCCCCTCTGTCTTGCACCCTACTCCACCTCCACCTTGCACCCTTTTCTACCTTGCACCATTCTCCCCTCAACCTTACACCATTCTCCCCTCTGCCTTGCACCATTCTCCCCCCTGCTTTGCACCCATCTCCCCTCTGCCTTGCACCCTTCTTTCTCCTCTCTGCCTTGCACCCTTCTCCCCTCTTCCTTGCACCCTTCTCCCCTCTGCTTTGCACCCTTCTCCCTTCTGCCTTGCACCCTTCTCCTCTCTGCCTTGCACCCTTCTCCCCTCTGCATTGCACCCTACTCCACCTCTGCCTTGCACCATTTTCTACCTTGCACTATTCTGCCCACTACCTTGCATCATTCTCCCCTTTGCCTTGCACCCTTCTCCCCTCTGCCTTGCACCCTTCTCCCCCTCTGCCTTGCACCCTTCTCTACCTTGCACCCTTCTCCCCTCTGCCTTGCACCCTTCTCCCATCTACCTTGCACCCCTCTCCTCTCTGCCTTGCACCCTTCTCCTGTCTACCTTGCACCCTTCTCCCCTCTGCCTTGCACCCTTCTCCCATCTACCTTGCACCCCTCTCCTCTCTGCCTTGCACCCTTCTCCTGTCTACCTTGCACCATTCTCCCCTCTGCCTTGCACCCTTCTCCTCTCTTCCTTGCACCCTTCTCCCTTCTACCTTGCACCCTTCTCCTCTCTACCTTGCACCCTTCTCCCCTCCGCCCTGCACCCTTCCTCTCTCTGCCTTGCACCCTTCTACTCTCTGCCTTGCACCCTTCTCCCCTCTGCCATGCATCCTACTCGGCCACCCCCTTGCACCCTTCCCACCCAGTGGAGGGGGCTGCCACTTGGAACATGGCACCATTTCAAAATGCTGATGGACTAGGGCCGGCCCTGACTGTCCCACATCAGATGCACTGGCGATCCAAGGGGGGGGGCAACTGTCCCCCCCCCTTGCCCCTCTCCTGCGGACACCCACATGGTGCGTTCTAACAAGAGTGCTTGCCTGAGGGCACCATTTGGCTGCCTCATCTCTTCTCATATGAGCATTGCCCTGGAGAATGCAGTCTCTGGGGCACCCACCCCATCCTTGCTCCTGTCTCTTCTCTTGTGGAGTGGGCTTTGCTTATGGAGAGGAGAGATTGGGGGCCAGGCTCTGTGCTGCCTCAGAGGAGTAGCGGTGAATGCTGTCTCCGGGTCCCCACCCCCATCCTCTTTCCGGCCTGGCTCATGGCTCTGACTGAAGAGAAACAATGTAAGTTGTTACATTGTTTCTCTTCAGTCAGCGAGAGGGACTCAGAGCAGGCTGCAGACAGCCTGCACCTGCTTTAGAGGGAGAGAGGCTTGCTTTAGCGCAAGCCTCTCTCACAGCTCTCATGGAAGAGCTGAGGGGGGCCCCCTTCATTTACTGAAGAGAGTGGGGCCCCCGCACCGCAGGGGATGCGGGGGCGTTTGTTACGCCCCTGCTGGGGGCTTTAAGAATGCGAATCATCACCTGTGGGTCAACAGTCCTGTCACCACACCAACTCAAAGCATCTGGAATAATGGGAAGAGGAGGATTAAAGAAGAGAAGTGGTATTTCCTTTGTGAGAACGAATGCAAGAAGAATGAACAGAGAATACCTCTAATGAGCAGAGAATAACTCTACCAAGAAGTAAATCATTTGTAACTTACAAAGTGAAATAAAGAAAGAGAACATGACAGTCAATTTTGTGCTCTCTGTTTAGGCACTATACTGATACTTAACAATGGAGAAGAGTTTAACAGAAGGTGGACAATGAAAAAATCTGTTTTTAAGTGCTGAACATTGTTTGCCTAACCCCATTTGTGTAACTCAAGGGTTACATGAACAATATCGAGCAACAAATAACAATTGACCAAAATGTAGCCGAAAAATATTGTTTACCAAACTATCATCAATCTTTACACAAACAAGAAATGCTAAATATATATAACAAAAATATATTTGCTAAAAATATCTAAAGTACCACAATACCACAGACTAAAATATAGTATGGCTAGATATTGTTAGCCCAATAAAAATATAAAAGATATAAAATTAATAAAAAAAATATCAACTTGTAAAATATTATTGATACTACTTAAAAACAATTCATAACTTATAATAATTAAATCCACATCAATTCTCCAAACAAAAACCAAACGTTTTACAATATTAGGCTAACCAAATAAAAACACAATAACATGTAAAAATGTATATTTAAATCCATTTTTACTAAACAACTTCCATAGATTTAAAACATTTTAAACTATTTAAGCATATAGAAATAATATAAAACGAATAAAATAATATACAAACAAAATATTCCCTCAAAATATGAAATATACATTTATATACACTTAAAAAAATGAACATAGAAATATATATTAAACTTAAACAGAAGCCTCAACTAGCATCCACCAAATAAGGATGAAACTGCCAAAACATCCAAAATATTCAAACAAAAGACAGAGCAACCAATACAAATAAAGAAAAACAAAGCAACCAATAAACCTCTTAAAGTAATTAAAATAAAACTATAAAAAAGGAGCAGAAACATTACCTAGACTTTACAGCATAAATGCTACACCTACAGGAAATCAACACTCTGTCGGATTCAACATTAAAAATCCAGAAAGTACCCTGCACAATAACAACCATCTACATTGACAAGTAATTAAAAAGCAATTAACAAAAAATGTAACTACACTATCTACCTAAAGCTCAACCTAATATAAACCATTAAAATAAATATTTCTATTTATAACTCCAAACGTTAAGTGCCATATTACAAACAGGAAAGCCGCTCTGCTGATCATTAACACCAACTTCCAAAATAACACCGGAATATAATTAAATGTTAATAAACTCTAACTCCCTCAACAATACAACGTATACCAAAAAACAAACACCCCAAAAACGAATGTCATTTTTTCTAAAGTTAAAAATAAAATAAACCTTCTCTACCCAAAAGACTAAAGCTCATCACCTGAAAAAGCAGCACGTTAAAGCAACAGCATACATGTAAAAATAAAATCTAAACAGTAAAAATGTATTTCAAAATGTTAAATGTAAATTACAATCTTTTTAAACTTGCTGCAATAAATATATACTAATAGCATTTCCACATACAATATCAGAAATAGCCACACACATCACCTCCCGGAAAGAGAAGAAATTATAACCACAAGCACAGAGAATATACTTTGCATATGTACTAAATTCTATGCTAATGATTGTTATGGGAGAGTAAGAATGAGAACAATGTTGTAGTTAATGTTAGGGAGCACAACACCATCCCCCTTGCACCCTTCTCCCCTCTGCCTTGCACCCTTCTTGCCCTCCCCATTGCACCCTTCTCCCCTCCCCTTGCACCCTTCTCCCCCTCCCCCTTGTACCATACTCCACCTCCACCTTGCACCCTTTTCTACCTTGCACCCTTCTACCCTCTGCCTTTCACCATTCTCCCCTCTGCCTTGCACCCTTCTCCCCTCTGCCTTGCACCCTTCTCCCCTCTGCCTTGCATCCTTCTCTTCTCTGCCTTGCACCCTTTTTTACATTGCACCATTCTCTCCTCTGCCTTGCACCATTCTCCTCTCCCCCTTGCACCCTTCGCCCCCTCCCCCTTCTACCCTACTCCACCTCCGCCTTGCACCCTTTTCTACCTTGCACCATTCTCCCCTCTGCCTTGCACCATTCTCCCCTCTGCCTTACACCCTTCTCCCCTCTGCCTTGCACCCTTCTCTACTCTGCCTTGCACCCTTCTCCCCTCTGCCTTGCACCCTTTTCTTCTCTGCCTTGCACCCTACTCCACCTCCCTCTTGCAGCCTTCTCTACCTTGCACCCTTCTCCCCTTTGCCTTGCACCCTTCTCCCCTCTGCCTTGTACCCTTCTCCACTCCACCTTGCACGCTTCTCTATCTTGCACCCTTCTCCCCTATGCCTTGCACCCTGCTCCTTTCTGCCTTGCACCCTTCTCCACTCTGCCTTGTACCCTTCTTCCCTCCACCTTGCACCCTTCTCCCCTCTGCCTTCCACCCTTTTCACCTCTGCCGTGCACCCTTCTTCCCTCTGCCTTGCACCCTTCTCCCCTCTGCCTTGCACCCTTCTCCCCTCTGCCTTGTACCCTTCTCCCCTCCGCCTTGCACCCTTCTCCCCTCTGCCTTGCACCCTTCTCCCCTCTGCCTTGCACCCTTCTTCCCTCCCCGTTGCACCCTTCTCCCCTCTGCCTTGCACCATTCTCCCCTCTGCCTTGTACCCTTCTCCCTGCTGCCTTACACCCTTCTCCCCTCTGTCTTACACCCTTCTCCTCTCTGCCTTGCATCTTTCTCCCCTCTGACTTGCACCATTCTCCTCTCCACCTTGCACCCTTCTCCTCTCTGCCTTACACCTTTCTCCCCTCTGCCTTCCACACTTCTCCCCTCTGCCTTGCACCCTTCTCCCCTTTGCCTTGTACCCTTCTCTACCTTGCACCCTTCTCCTCTCTGCCTTGCATCCTTCTACTCTGCCTTGCACCCTTCTCCCCTCTGCCTTGCACCCTTCTCCCCTCTGCTTTGCACCCTTTTCCCCTCTGCCTTGCACCCTTCTCTACCTTGCACCTTCTCCCCTGTGCATTGTACCCTTCTCCCCTCTGCCTTGCACGCTTCTCCCCTCTGTCTTGCACCCTACTCCACCTCCACCTTGCACCCTTTTCTACCTTGCACCATTCTCCCCTCAACCTTACACCATTCTCCCCTCTGCCTTGCACCATTCTCCCCCCTGCTTTGCACCCATCTCCCCTCTGCCTTGCACCCTTCTTTCTCCTCTCTGCCTTGCACCCTTCTCCCCTCTTCCTTGCACCCTTCTCCCCTCTGCTTTGCACCCTTCTCCCTTCTGCCTTGCACCCTTCTCCTCTCTGCCTTGCACCCTTCTCCCCTCTGCATTGCACCCTACTCCACCTCTGCCTTGCACCATTTTCTACCTTGCACTATTCTGCCCACTACCTTGCATCATTCTCCCCTTTGCCTTGCACCCTTCTCCCCTCTGCCTTGCACCCTTCTCCCCCTCCCCCTCTGCCTTGCACCCTTCTCTACCTTGCACCCTTCTCCCCTCTGCCTTGCACCCTTCTCCCATCTACCTTGCACCCCTCTCCTCTCTGCCTTGCACCCTTCTCCTGTCTACCTTGCACCCTTCTCCCCTCTGCCTTGCACCCTTCTCCCATCTACCTTGCACCCCTCTCCTCTCTGCCTTGCACCCTTCTCCTGTCTACCTTGCACCATTCTCCCCTCTGCCTTGCACCCTTCTCCTCTCTTCCTTGCACCCTTCTCCCTTCTACCTTGCACCCTTCTCCTCTCTACCTTGCACCCTTCTCCCCTCCGCCCTGCACCCTTCCTCTCTCTGCCTTGCACCCTTCTACTCTCTGCCTTGCACCCTTCTCCCCTCTGCCATGCACCCTACTCGGCCACCCCCTTGCACCCTTCCCACCCAGTGGAGGGGGCTGCCACTTGGAACATGGCACCATTTCAAAATGCTGATGGACTAGGGCCGGCCCTGACTGTCCCACATCAGATGCACTGGCGATCCAAGGGGGGGGGCAACTGTCCCCCCCCCTTGCCCCTCTCCTGCGGACACCCACATGGTGCGTTCTAACAAGAGTGCTTGCCTGAGGGCACCATTTGGCTGCCTCATCTCTTCTCATATGAGCATTGCCCTGGAGAATGCAGTCTCTGGGGCACCCACCCCATCCTTGCTCCTGTCTCTTCTCTTGTGGAGTGGGCTTTGCTTATGGAGAGGAGAGATTGGGGGCCAGGCTCTGTGCTGCCTCAGAGGAGTAGCGGTGAATGCTGTCTCCGGGTCCCCACCCCCATCCTCTTTCCGGCCTGGCTCATGGCTCTGACTGAAGAGAAACAATGTAAGTTGTTACATTGTTTCTCTTCAGTCAGCGAGAGGGACTCAGAGCAGGCTGCAGACAGCCTGCACCTGCTTTAGAGGGAGAGAGGCTTGCTTTAGCGCAAGCCTCTCTCACAGCTCTCATGGAAGAGCTGAGGGGGGCCCCCTTCATTTACTGAAGAGAGTGGGGCCCCCGCACCGCAGGGGATGCGGGGGCGTTTGTTACGCCCCTGCTGGGGGCTTTAAGAATGCGAATCATCACCTGTGGGTCAACAGTCCTGTCACCACACCAACTCAAAGCATCTGGAATAATGGGAAGAGGAGGATTAAAGAAGAGAAGTGGTATTTCCTTTGTGAGAACGAATGCAAGAAGAATGAACAGAGAATACCTCTAATGAGCAGAGAATAACTCTACCAAGAAGTAAATCATTTGTAACTTACAAAGTGAAATAAAGAAAGAGAACATGACAGTCAATTTTGTGCTCTCTGTTTAGGCACTATACTGATACTTAACAATGGAGAAGAGTTTAACAGAAGGTGGACAATGAAAAAATCTGTTTTTAAGTGCTGAACATTGTTTGCCTAACCCCATTTGTGTAACTCAAGGGTTACATGAACAATATCGAGCAACAAATAACAATTGACCAAAATGTAGCCGAAAAATATTGTTTACCAAACTATCATCAATCTTTACACAAACAAGAAATGCTAAATATATATAACAAAAATATATTTGCTAAAAATATCTAAAGTACCACAATACCACAGACTAAAATATAGTATGGCTAGATATTGTTAGCCCAATAAAAATATAAAAGATATAAAATTAATAAAAAAAATATCAACTTGTAAAATATTATTGATACTACTTAAAAACAATTCATAACTTATAATAATTAAATCCACATCAATTCTCCAAACAAAAACCAAACGTTTTACAATATTAGGCTAACCAAATAAAAACACAATAACATGTAAAAATGTATATTTAAATCCATTTTTACTAAACAACTTCCATAGATTTAAAACATTTTAAACTATTTAAGCATATAGAAATAATATAAAACGAATAAAATAATATACAAACAAAATATTCCCTCAAAATATGAAATATACATTTATATACACTTAAAAAAATGAACATAGAAATATATATTAAACTTAAACAGAAGCCTCAACTAGCATCCACCAAATAAGGATGAAACTGCCAAAACATCCAAAATATTCAAACAAAAGACAGAGCAACCAATACAAATAAAGAAAAACAAAGCAACCAATAAACCTCTTAAAGTAATTAAAATAAAACTATAAAAAAGGAGCAGAAACATTACCTAGACTTTACAGCATAAATGCTACACCTACAGGAAATCAACACTCTGTCGGATTCAACATTAAAAATCCAGAAAGTACCCTGCACAATAACAACCATCTACATTGACAAGTAATTAAAAAGCAATTAACAAAAAATGTAACTACACTATCTACCTAAAGCTCAACCTAATATAAACCATTAAAATAAATATTTCTATTTATAACTCCAAACGTTAAGTGCCATATTACAAACAGGAAAGCCGCTCTGCTGATCATTAACACCAACTTCCAAAATAACACCGGAATATAATTAAATGTTAATAAACTCTAACTCCCTCAACAATACAACGTATACCAAAAAACAAACACCCCAAAAACGAATGTCATTTTTTCTAAAGTTAAAAATAAAATAAACCTTCTCTACCCAAAAGACTAAAGCTCATCACCTGAAAAAGCAGCACGTTAAAGCAACAGCATACATGTAAAAATAAAATCTAAACAGTAAAAATGTATTTCAAAATGTTAAATGTAAATTACAATCTTTTTAAACTTGCTGCAATAAATATATACTAATAGCATTTCCACATACAATATCAGAAATAGCCACACACATCACCTCCCGGAAAGAGAAGAAATTATAACCACAAGCACAGAGAATATACTTTGCATATGTACTAAATTCTATGCTAATGATTGTTATGGGAGAGTAAGAATGAGAACAATGTTGTAGTTAATGTTAGGGAGCACAACACCATCCCCCTTGCACCCTTCTCCCCTCTGCCTTGCACCCTTCTTGCCCTCCCCATTGCACCCTTCTCCCCTCCCCTTGCACCCTTCTCCCCCTCCCCCTTGTACCATACTCCACCTCCACCTTGCACCCTTTTCTACCTTGCACCCTTCTACCCTCTGCCTTTCACCATTCTCCCCTCTGCCTTGCACACTTCTCCCCTCTGCCTTGCACCCTTCTCCCCTCTGCCTTGCATCCTTCTCTTCTCTGCCTTGCACCCTTTTTTACATTGCACCATTCTCTCCTCTGCCTTGCACCATTCTCCTCTCCCCCTTGCACCCTTCGCCCCCTCCCCCTTCTACCCTACTCCACCTCCGCCTTGCACCCTTTTCTACCTTGCACCATTCTCCCCTCTGCCTTGCACCATTCTCCCCTCTGCCTTACACCCTTCTCCCCTCTGCCTTGCACCCTTCTCTCCTCTGCCTTGCACCCTTCTCCCCTCTGCCTTGCACCCTTTTCTTCTCTGCCTTGCACCCTACTCCACCTCCCTCTTGCAGCCTTCTCTACCTTGCACCCTTCTCCCCTTTGCCTTGCACCCTTCTCCCCTCTGCCTTGTACCCTTCTCCACTCCACCTTGCACGCTTCTCTATCTTGCACCCTTCTCCCCTATGCCTTGCACCCTGCTCCTTTCTGCCTTGCACCCTTCTCCACTCTGCCTTGTACCCTTCTTCCCTCCACCTTGCACCCTTCTCCCCTCTGCCTTGCACCCTTTTCACCTCTGCCGTGCACCCTTCTTCCCTCTGCCTTGCACCCTTCTCCCCTATGCCTTGCACCCTTCTCCCCTCTGCCTTGTACCCTTCTCCCCTCCGCCTTGCACCCTTCTCCCCTCTGCCTTGCACCCTTCTCCCCTCTGCCTTGCACCCTTCTTCCCTCCCCGTTGCACCCTTCTCCCCTCTGCCTTGCACCATTCTCCCCTCTGCCTTGTACCCTTCTCCCTGCTGCCTTACACCCTTCTCCCCTCTGTCTTACACCCTTCTCCTCTCTGCCTTGCATCTTTCTCCCCTCTGACTTGCACCATTCTCCTCTCCACCTTGCACCCTTCTCCTCTCTGCCTTACACCTTTCTCCCCTCTGCCTTCCACACTTCTCCCCTCTGCCTTGCACCCTTCTCCCCTTTGCCTTGTACCCTTCTCTACCTTGCACCCTTCTCCTCTCTGCCTTGCATCCTTCTACTCTGCCTTGCACCCTTCTCCCCTCTGCCTTGCACCCTTCTCCCCTCTGCTTTGCACCCTTTTCCCCTCTGCCTTGCACCCTTCTCTACCTTGCACCTTCTCCCCTGTGCATTGTACCCTTCTCCCCTCTGCCTTGCACGCTTCTCCCCTCTGCCTTGCACCCTACTCCACCTCCACCTTGCACCCTTTTCTACCTTGCACCATTCTCCCCTCAACCTTACACCATTCTCCCCTCTGCCTTGCACCATTCTCCCCCCTGCTTTGCACCCATCCCCCCTCTGCCTTGCACCCTTCTTTCTCCTCTCTGCCTTGCACCCTTCTCCCCTCTTCCTTGCACCCTTCTCCCCTCTGCTTTGCACCCTTCTCCCTTCTGCCTTGCACCCTTCTTGCCCTCCCCATTGCACCCTTCTCCCCTCCCCTTGCACCCTTCTCCCCCTCCCCCTTGTACCATACTCCACCTCCACCTTGCACCCTTTTCTACCTTGCACCCTTCTACCCTCTGCCTTTCACCATTCTCCCCTCTGCCTTGCACCCTTCTCCCCTCTGCCTTGCACCCTTCTCCCCTCTGCCTTGCATCCTTCTCTTCTCTGCCTTGCACCCTTTTTTACATTGCACCATTCTCTCCTCTGCCTTGCACCATTCTCCTCTCCCCCTTGCACCCTTCGCCCCCTCCCCCTTCTACCCTACTCCACCTCCGCCTTGCACCCTTTTCTACCTTGCACCATTCTCCCCTCTGCCTTGCACCATTCTCCCCTCTGCCTTACACCCTTCTCCCCTCTTCCTTGCACCCTTCTCCCCTCTGCTTTGCACCCTTCTCCCTTCTGCCTTGCACCCTTCTCCTCTCTGCCTTGCACCCTTCTCCCCTCTGCATTGCACCTTACTCCACCTCTGCCTTGCACCATTTTCTACCTTGCACTATTCTGCCCACTACCTTGCATCATTCTCCCCTTTGCCTTGCACCCTTCTCCCCTCTGCCTTGCACCCTTCTCCCCCTCTGCCTTGCACCCTTCTCTACCTTGCACCCTTCTCCCCTCTGCCTTGCACCCTTCTCCCATCTACCTTGCACCCTTCTCCTCTCTGCCTTGCACCCTTCTCGTGTCTACCTTGCACCCTTCTCCCTCTGCCTTGCACCTGTCTCCCCTCTGCCTTGCACCCTACTCCACCTTCGCCTTGCACCTTTTTCTACCTTGCACCATTCTCCCCTCTGCCTTGCACCCTTCTCCTCTCTTCCTTGCACCCTTCTCCCTTCTACCTTGCACCCTTCTCCTCTCTACCTTGCACCCTTCTCCCCTCCGCCCTGCACCCTTCCTCTCTCTGCCTTGCACCCTTCTACTCTCTGCCTTGCACCCTTCTCCCCTCTGCCATGCACCCTACTCGGCCACCCCCTTGCACCCTTCCCACCCAGTGGAGGGGGCTGCCACTTGGAACATGGCACCATTTCAAAATGCTGATGGACTAGGGCCGACCCTGACTGTCCCACATCAGATGCACTGGCGATCCAAGGGGGGGGGCAACTGTCCCCCCCCCTTGCCCCTCTCCTGCGGACACCCACATGGTGCGTTCTAACAAGAGTGCTTGCCTGAGGGCACCATTTGGCTGCCTCATCTCTTCTCATATGAGCATTGCCCTGGAGAATGCAGTCTCTGGGGCACCCACCCCATCCTTGCCCCTGTCTCTTCTCTTGCGGAGTGGGCTTTGCTTATGGAGAGGAGAGATTGGGGGCCAGGCTCTGTGCTGCCTCAGAGGAGTAGCGGTGAATGCTGTCTCCGGGTCCCCACCCCCATCCTCTTTCCGGCCTGGCTCATGGCTCTGACTGAAGAGAAACAATGTAAGTTGTTACATTGTTTCTCTTCAGTCAGCGAGAGGGACTCAGGGCAGGCTGCAGACAGCCTGCACCTGCTTTAGAGGGAGAGAGGCTTGCTTTAGCGCAAGCCTCTCTCACAGCTCTCATGGAAGAGCTGAGGGGGGCCCCCTTCATTTACTGAAGAGAGTGGGGCCCCCGCACCGCAGGGGATGCGGGGGCGTTTGTTACGCCCCTGCTGGGGGCTTTAAGAATGCGAATCATCACCTGTGGGTCAACAATCCTGTCACCACACCAACTCAAAGCATCTGGAATAATGGGAAGAGGAGGATTAAAGAAGAGAAGTGGTATTTCCTTTGTGAGAACGAATGCAAGAAGAATGAACAGAGAATACCTCTAATGAGCAGAGAATAACTCTACCAAGAAGTAAATCATTTGTAACTTACAAAGTGAAATAAAGAAAGAGAACATGACAGTCAATTTTGTGCTCTCTGTTTAGGCACTATACTGATACTTAACAATGGAGAAGAGTTTAACAGAAGGTGGACAATGAAAAAATCTGTTTTTAAGTGCTGAACATTGTTTGCCTAACCCCATTTGTGTAACTCAAGGGTTACATGAACAATATCGAGCAACAAATAACAATTGACCAAAATGTAGCCGAAAAATATTGTTTACCAAACTATCATCAATCTTTACACAAACAAGAAATGCTAAATATATATAACAAAAATATATTTGCTAAAAATATCTAAAGTACCACAATACCACACACTAAAATATAGTATGGCTAGATATTGTTAGCCCAATAAAAATATAAAAGATATAAAATTAATAAAAAAATATCAACTTGTAAAATATTATTGATACTACTTAAAAACAATTCATAACTTATAATAATTAAATCCACATCAATTCTCCAAACAAAAACCAAACGTTTTACAATATTAGGCTAACCAAATAAAAACACAATAAAATGTAAAAATGTATATTTAAATCCATTTTTACTAAACAACTTCCATAGATTTAAAACATTTTAAACTATTTAAGCATATAGAAATAATATAAAACGAATAAAATAATATACAAACAAAATATTCCCTCAAAATATGAAATATACATTTATATACACTTAAAAAAATGAACATAGAAATATATATTAAACTTAAACAGAAGCCTCAACTAGCATCCACCAAATAAGGATGAAACTGCCAAAACATCCAAAATATTCAAACAAAAGACAGAGCAACCAATACAAATAAAGAAAAACAAAGCAACCAATAAACCTCTTAAAGTAATTAAAATAAAACTATAAAAAAGGAGCAAAAACATTACCTAGACTTTACAGCATAAATGCTACACCTACAGGAAATCAACACTCTGTCGGATTCAACATTAAAAATCCAGAAAGTACCCTGCACAATAACAACCATCTACATTGACAAGTAATTAAAAAGCAATTAACAAAAAATGTAACTACACTATCTACCTAAAGCTCAACCTAATATAAACCATTAAAATAAATATTTCTATTTATAACTCCAAACGTTAAGTGCCATATTACAAACAGGAAAGCCGCTCTGCTGATCATTAACACCAACTTCCAAAATAACACCGGAATATAATTAAATGTTAATAAACTCTAACCCCCTCAACAATACAACGTATACCAAAAAACAAACACCCCAAAAACGAATGTCATTTTTTCTAAAGTTAAAAATAAAATAAACCTTCTCTACCCAAAAGACTAAAGCTCATCACCTGAAAAAGCAGCACGTTAAAGCAACAGCATACATGTAAAAATAAAATCTAAACAGTAAAAATGTATTTCAAAATGTTAAATGTAAATTACAATCTTTTTAAACTTGCTGCAATAAATATATACTAATAGCATTTCCACATACAATATCAGAAATAGCCACACACATCACCTCCCGAAAAGAGAAGAAATTATAACCACAAGCACAGAGAATATACTTTGCATATGTACTAAATTCTATGCTAATGATTGTTATGGGAGAGTAAGAATGAGAACAATGTTGTAGTTAATGTTAGGGAGCACAACCACCCCCCAAATATAACAGAAATAGAAGTAAGACTTGTATTACGAGAACTGAGAGGAAACCACTAGTTCCAAGAAACTCATAGCAAAAATTATTAAAAATATGCTATTTAAAATTCCTGAGAACACCAAAGGGCAAGTACTAGGAATCCCTAATTTAAAGAATTAAAAAGACGAATTGCACAAGCCAAAAAATTCACATTAGAAACCCCGGCTGTCACAGAAAATACCAAGACATAAATATTCCTGAAAATCTAACCATACTGAAGAACCCTTCCACCTCTACAACAATAAAAATAATAGCATGATAATAATAATATGTGCAACAGAAAGTACCTTCCTCACACTGCCATACAAGGCTGCACATATCATTTCAATCAAAGCATTTTGAGATATCTCAGAAAATATGCACTAAGTGCAGAATATGCAACAAAAAGCCTACCTGCTTCGGAAATTTAAAAAACAATGGTCCTAGCATATATACCAGCCAAAGAAGAAGCTAACCACTACAGCCGCCTTATGGATTCCCCCTACTACCAAACACACAGGCAAAAACTAAGCTCCTAAAGGACTATATTAAAGACACTGCAGACTGCACTGTTCTGGCCACAAATGCCAACCCAAGTTCAAATACCATGGTGGATCGTCTATGACAACACCATTGCCCAACAAGCCAAAACAAACAATGCAGTGGAAGGATGGCACAACGCCTTCCAAGTCACAACTAGCCATAGTCTTCCTGCCCTCTGCCAATTCCTGGAAACACTAAAAAAGGAATAAAGTTACCAAGAACTTAGGACAGAACAATCTTTAGCCCAAATTAAACCTAAAATATCTAAACACAACAACGAAATGTATGAAATGCTACAATGTAAAGTAAAACTCAATAAATAACAAAGACTTCCACTTCCTAGAAAACATAGTAAGAATACTAGTGTAAACCAGCTAAGAAATCACAATAAAATCACACCCAACATAGACCTACAAAACCAATAAAATGTATCTCTTTATAATATTATTTGAATTATTTTTAATAATCAGTCTAACGTGCAATTTGTAATGATAAATATCCAAAAAGGCTGCCAAATACAAATGATTTACAATAAAATATATAAATAGATGAAAGAAGCTAACGTGTGTATTAAAACATGTAATGCAACAAACAACAATAATAAAATAAATACAATAGATAACATTTTTGTATTACAATAATAAAAATAACTTTAAAAAAACCATAGCAAACATGTACCACCTACAATAAAATAAAATGAAAATCGATGCATTGTTTTGAGGCTGATGTAGCTGATGTTCATGATACTTCTCCAATCCATCAAAAACAAATCCCCCAAAAAATAGATAAAATGTCACCAGACAATTAAATTCACTTCGTTTTTCCAGAGGTCTAGGACAATGAATGTAAATTGAAAACTAATCTTTTTAAACAATAATCTAAATAATTTCCTTTAGGAAAACACATTTAAAAATAAAAAAAAGACGTCCACTCTGACAAAAAACCTGTAAAAAACACAACATACTCAACCTCATACAATTAACACCTAAAAACATAATTAATTTTTTTTTAAAACTATACTCGCATCATAAAAATAAGTAATTAAACTAGGTATACTTCACATATTAAACTAAGGCCTGCCTCACTTCACTACGTCACAAGAAAACTACCCTAACAGAAAACTGCACTAACACAATAAATCAAAAAACTATTCAACACTGACTACCCCTATGCACATTCCTACACCCAAAACGCCAAAAACTTACACCTTGTCAGTAGACCAGCAGCAGCGAACAGCGATGGCCAGGAACCGAAATTGCCTCAAAATGAAGTTAAAAGAGTAAAATTATAGGAAGTGTTAAAACAGAAATGGCCACTACTTGAAAATAAAAAAGACTAAGGGCCTGATTACGTCCCTGGTGGTCACAACACCAGCCCGCCGTGATGACAGTCGGGAACACGCCACCATGCCAGAAGCATTCCGACTGCAGCATTACGAGATCACTTTGGGGATGGTGGTGTGTCAGTGGCACAGCCACTGTGGTGGCATTCTTCTACTCTAGAAGAGAACCTTAAGCCAATGCTGTCCCAGCTGCTGCACCTCCTGAAAGTTGGGTGCACTGTTTCCATGCAATACGTTGTGCATGGCAAACAGTGCGGGCATCATAATCAGGGGGTCCGACAGCCAGGTATGCGGCCGGTTGGACCTCTAGAAAGCAACGGCGGTTCCCAGACCGCCAGGGTCATAATAAGGCCCAAGTAATAATAGAAACTAATGGAAAGTTTAAAAACTATTAAACAAAGTGTATGTATTAAAAATATTTTAAAAAGTGGAAAAATGTAAATACTTGTTAAAAGTATTTGTAAAATATATGTTTAATAGTACTATAAAATTAATATAAGTAATATGTAAAATATGTACTGTATTGTATTGGAATTGCATTTATAAAACTGGCCATTATGTTGCTCTATTACAAAAAAAATATTATTTTTTAACTATAATGTATATTAAAAAAATATTGCTAATTATAATATTATTTGTAACAAAACAAATTACATGTCAATGTATTATCATTAGAAAATATATATGTAAAATGTATTGTACAACAAAACTATGTGAAACAAGGTTTTTCCTGGTATTTGTAAATAAAGTTACATGTAAAAATTAAAAACATAAAAAGAAAATATATGTCTAAACAAATCTAATATTGAAATGTGAAAAAAATCAAGCACTGCCACCATTTAACACCACAAAACATACAATAACTTATATATTTGTACTATCCCTCTCTACAACACATTATCAATTAAATGCGTTATTAAATAGTTTACATATACCAGACCCATTAACACCAAAATCTTTTAGGAATACATGTACATTACAACCATAATACATACTATTGCCACTCCAAACTAAAGTATACTAAATAAATAGTTTAAAAATGTAGGGGTAACATTAAGGGGCCAATTAAGATGCGTCCCGGAAAGGCCGCATCTTGGTTTATTTTCCGACCGCCGCATTACAATGCTGGTGGTCGGAAAATAAACTGGCTGGCCATTCCGGCTGGCATCTGAGGGGCTCCTTGAGCCTGTCGGTCCGGAATCCCAGACGGCGGTCTCTCCGCCCTTAGGATTGCGATGTACGGTTTCCGGCAGGGTTTCCATGCCGGCCTTTCAGACATGGAAACCCTGCCGGAAAACGTGTCTGTGGGGCACCTAGCAGGGCCCCCTTGTGTGCACGGCCTCTGGTTGGGGCCCGAAGATTAATCCCTGCACCCGTGGCAGGTACCTTTAGGTGCCTGCCACGGGTGCAGAGATTAACACTACCTCCCATTTCCCTATGGAAATATGTATTAAGGGCGGTTTATGGCAGTAACACATGCTTCTATAGGGAAATGTCAGAATGCACAGCGTTCAGTCGCATCCTAACCAGGAGGTTGGGACCGCCGACCAGAGGTCGGTCAGTGCCAGCTTCGAAACAGTGTCGGGTGGATATAAGTCTGCCCAACATTGTAATAGGCCCCTTAGAATTACAACTTCAATTGAAACATTCTTGGGTAGGAGTTGAACACGGAAGAAGTCTGATATACTCTTCCCATTCTGACCTAAGCCATTTTGGAGGAGATGTTGGACACTGAGGGGGCAAAATTTACTGCAACAACTCCAAGCTAAACCATTACAGGGAAGGTGTTAGACATTGAAGGGGTCAGAGTTACTATTCTCACTCAAAACGTATCCATTTTAGGGAAGGTATTGGAACTACAGGGGTCCTATACACTATTCCAACTCCAATCTAAACCATTTTAGGGAAGGTTTGGACACTGAAGGGTTTCGATTTACTATCCCCCCTCAAATCTAAACCATTTTGGGGAAAGTTGTTGGGCACCAAAGGGATCAAATGTACTGTTACCCCTGCAATCTGAACCAGTTTAGAGAAGCTGTGGGACACTTCAACCCACTCCATCCTCAACAATTTTAGGGAAGGTGTTAGACACTGAAGGGGTTAGATTTACTATTCTCAATCCAATCAAAAACATGTTGGGGCAGGCGTTTAAATCATGTAATTCAATATTGTAAACTTTTAAAGAAAGTTAAAATAAGAAATTTCATCATACTTACTAAATTACCACAAAATTAAGGAATTTTAGATAATTTTAAAAATAACATATCACATATAATAACAACACAGACAAAATGTGTGTCAAAATATAATATTTAAAAGCTATATACACTACAATAATACAAAACAAACAAAATATAAAATTTAGAGAAATAAAGTAAGAACTTTGAATTTCTTATACAATATAAAATAAATTTAAATATATTGAAATTAAAAGTTAAAACATTTAAGAAAATAGTAAACTGTGATTTTTTTTACAGTTTTAAAAAGTTTCAAAATGTTTAATGAATAAAGACGCTCAATGGGTGCAGTGAATATTAAATACACCCAGCTACTAAAAGTCTCCAGCCAGTGCGGAGCTTTAATGTCCTCATGAATTAATGGTAAAACATAATAACATGCAGTAATGACTAATTAATAATGGCCCTTAGCAGTGTGTATCAATGGGCCAAGTCAAGCGGGAAACTCATTTGTCCCAACCATTAACTATCAACTCATTTGAGTGAGTGCTTCTGATGTCAGACACATTTGATGAAAGCCCCCGAGCTGTGTTCTAAAGCATGCTTCTTATGTTCTTCTGTAGGTGGACTTATGAAAATGCAAATATGGATAATGGAAACCCTTGTACAGAATGTTGCTCTGATGGGGCTCAGGGCTGGCAGGGGTGCAGTGCGTTGCAATCAGAAACTTAGCAGCTATGAGGGGAATTGAAGTAGTGTGAAAACACTGCCTGTTTTCTCCTTGTTTCATGTGGTAGTGGGCCTTCTCTACGTAGATGTGTGCTCTTGTCTGAGTAGCAGTTGACTTTGTTAGTGAATGCTACTTATATTGGCAGTCACTTTATAGGTGCTGGCTGTGTCTCAGAGATGTTTTTTGTATGTTTTATTGAAGTTTTGGCTACTCCCTCACTTTCCGGCCAAATCAGTGCTCTGCTCCCCATAACATGCCCCAATTCTCTCTGCATCCCTCTGGGTCTGGGTCTGCAATGCTCTTTGCCTTCCTCATTGCCTTGCTCAGTTCTCCGACTCTCGCTAGGACATGTGCTTCCTTCCAGTTGCTCATATGCTGTTTGACAGCCCCACCCTTTATTATGTGTGGATCCCTGAAGCTCCAAGTGCTATGCTGATTCCCTGAGACTCTGTGCTGCCTGTGCTGTTCCCTACACTGATGGACCCTATGGTGATCTTTGTCACTCCCCCCACCCCCACAAGAGCTTGCTGTGCTCTCCCTACCCCCTCCACGTGTCGATACTGTTGAGAGCCATCTGGGCCTCTCTATACATTGTAGCAATATTCACATGCATCCCCACACGCCCGGGGAGGACTCGCTCCGGGGTATATAATAAAGAAGTGGAAGACCACTCAGGGTCTTTCCGGCAACCTGCAACCGTGTGAACCTGCTGTCCTTTTGTCCTCCGATGCTTCCACGTGCGAGGCCCCGCTCTCGCACTCTACATTGGCGACGAGACCGGTACTGACCTCGCGCGTGCCCTGCCTTGCCTCCTGCCTGGAGCATTGGCACGCCTCCTGCGCCTGCATGTCGGCGCACTGCCTACGCTGAAGAGAGATCAACGCCGAGCCCACCCGCTCCGGCCGGAGGCCCAGCTGATTCGCAACATCACTTGTGCGACGGCTCGAGACACGCCCACGCGTCTCCCTCTAGGGAGCGCCTTCAGCTGGTGGGACTCGCCACGCGTGCATGGTGGGTGAGTGACTCATCTTGCAGCCCCGCCTGCACCGACAGTTTGCGGCCTGCACGCCCTTGGACCCGCGTGCTCCCTTCGGGACACACAGCCCCAGGCGTGCGAAACACGCACGCGGCCTCAAGGGGGAGGGGTGAAGAAGAGCGACGCTGCACGTCAGCTCAATACTCCTTTCAGCCAGCCCCGTCTCTCTCCCAGCCAGCGCGAGACATCACCCTTCGGCCCCCCCAGCCTCAGACACGGCAAACAACCATTGGCCACGGCAAAAGTAAATAGGGACCTCGTGCAAGAGTGGCTCGTTGAATCACCGGAGCTGCACCTCGTGAATGCACTGCAGTATTGCACCATGTTCCTCTGGCCAAGCCCCGCCTGCACCAATTACCTGTAGCCCTGCACGCTGGTAGATAAAAGGGGACAGAAGGCAGTCAAGAGCAGCCAGAGGCCTACACAAAAGGGAGAGCACTACTCGGCCTGCCACACCCCAGGAGGCCGAAACACAACTTGCGAGGGGGAACAGCATGACAGATCCAGCGCCAGGGGCCGCAGCGCCCGCACTACCACCACCTGGCCCTGCAGGAACTGCCCAGAACCAAGCCGCAGTTACAGGCCCTCAAATGGCCAGCCATGCCCACACAGGCATTGCGCCTCTTCCTCCGTTCAGCGAGTCGGCTGACCCTGCGACGGCAGCGCCGAGGTGGAAAGCGTGGCTTGGAAGACTCAACCTATACTTCAAGGGAACCCGCGAAACAGACGGAACGGTCAAGAGATCCCTCCTCATCCTATACGGAGGCCCTGAAATATACGACCTCTTCGAAGCACTCCCTAACACCGGACGGGAGGACGACTATGAGGCGGCAGTCGACGCGCCCAATGCTCACTTCGACCCCCAACTAAACAATTATTTCGAGAAGTTCAAGTTTAAGAGGGCGTGGCAAACAGAGTCTGAGTCGATTGACATGTACTATGCAAGGCTGCGCCGGCTGGCCAGCAGCTGCCCATTCCTCAATCCTAGAGAAGAGATAAGAGACCAAATCATTGTGTGGTATTGATCAAAACTGCTGAGGAAACTCATCCTCAGACAGCCTGGGACTACATTAGATGAAATACTCATTCTTGCCCATTTGCACGAACTGTCGGATGCACAGGCCGAAGAAATGGAGGCTGCACTACGCTCCCCAATGGCACTTCCCGCAGTGTCCAAAATGGCGCCAATCAAGGAAGAAAGAGTAGACGCGATACAAAGAAGACCACAGCCCAACTGTCCGCGACAATGGCCATCCAGAGGCACGCAGTGCGCCTACTGCGGGGAAGATCACCCGACGACCGCAACATGCAGTGCAAAAAGAAAAACCTGTCTAAAGTGTGGCCGACTGAACCACTTTGCAGTGGTGTGCCAAGGAGGGAAGTACAGGCCCAACGCTCCAAGATCCCACGCAGGATATGGACCCAGGCCAGTAACACAGCGTGTCAGGCAACTGTCTCTGGAGTCCGAACATCCACCACCCGACAACCAAGCTCAGGAAAGAAGGCCACGGTATGAGGATGACGATGATGGCGAAGTGTACGTCATCTCATACGTTAGCCGGGTTTCCACGAAGAGGAGACCACCACCCATGTGCACCGTCTCCGTTGAAGGCACCGAAATGCGAGCACTCATAGACACAGAGGCATCTGTAAACGTCATGGACTCAGAACAATATGAACAAATGTCCCCCAAGCCTGCACTGGCACCCTCAAGTGCACGCATCTACACTTACGGAGGCACAGACCCGCTGCCACTGCGAGGAGTCATCAGCACCACCATCGTGAACGGCGAATACTCAACAGAAGCTCGCTTCCATATTACTGAAGGAAAGAAAGGCACTCTCCTGAGCTGCCACACAGCCGAAGACCTAGGGCTGGTATTCTTTGCAAATCAAGTACATCAGTCACATGCGGACAATATGCTGCAAGAATTCCCAGCACTGTTCAGCGGTTTGGGGAAACTGAAGGGAAAGAAAGTTTGTCTACACATAGACACCTCCGTGCGCCCAGTCGCTCTCAGACACCGGCGAGTTCCATTCAACCTCCGGCCACAGGTGGAGGCTGAACTCAAGAGGCTAGAAGATCTCGGAGTCATAGAAAAGTTGTCAGGTCCGACCCCATGGGTGTCTCCGCTGGTCGTAGCACCTAAGCCCAAACAGCCAGGCGCGATCAGGCTGTGCGTCGATATGAGGCTCCCCAACGCCGCCGTGAAGAGAGAACGCCATATCAATCCGACTATGGATGACATCGTTGCAGACCTGAACGGGGCGAAGTGGTTTTCCAATTTGGACCTCAACTTGGGGTACCACCATCTGGAATTAGAACCCGAGAGTCGCTATATAACCACTTTTTCGACCCATGTAGGGCTCCGACAATACCGGAGGCTGAGCTTCGGCGTATCCTCAGCCGCAGAAGTGTTCCAGAACGCAATACGGGAGGTGTTGTCAGGGCTGAGTGGGGTAATCAACCTGAGCGAAGATATACTCATATACTCCAACACTCTTGAGGAACACCACACCCATCTGAGAGCCACGCTACAGAGGCTGGTGGAACATGGGCTGACCCTGCATCGGTCCAAGTGTTCGTTTTACCAAGAATCCATCGACTTCTTTGGATACACGTTCACACGAGAAGGGCTGAAGGTTGACCCGAGGAAGGCGGAAGCAATCCAGGCTGCGAGCATCCGGCGAAACCTCTCCGAGGTGCGAAGCTTTCTTGGCATGGCCACTTACTGTGGCCGGTTTATTCCTAATTTAGCGGCTCTGGCAGAACCATTGAGGGCACTCACTCGACAAGATCATGTGTGGGAGTGGACCTGCACCGCTAACCAGGCGTTCCAGGACATCAAAGCAAGCCTTCTTGACAAGACGGTAATGGCATACTTCCAGCCATGCCAGAAAACAGAACTGATCGTGGATGCCAGCCCGGTGGGCCTGGGAGCCGTGCTGCTGCAAGAGTATGTCGGAGATGAGTGGAAACCAGTTGCATACGCTAGTAAAGCCCTGACTGACACGGAGACTCGGTATGCTCAGATCGAGCGGAAGGCCCTGGCGATAAAGTGGGCGTGCCAACACTTTCATTTATACCTATGTGGACAGGAGTTTACCATAGTGACAGATCACAAGCCACTGCTGCCTCTATTCACAGGATCGTCCAGACTCACGACCCCACGATAGAACGATGGGCCGTTCCATTGCAAGGATACAACTTCAAACTCTTGTTCTGACCGGGGGCACACAATCCTGCAGACTATCTCTCCCGGCATCCGGAGGTGACGAAGCAAGCTCTCCCCCTCGCCGATGGACCGGGGGTGGAGGAGTTTGTACACATGATATCACAAGCAGCCTACCCGGACACAATGACGCTGCAGGAGATAGGCGAGGCCACCGCCAATGATGAAACACTATCCCGGGTCAATCGTGCTCTCGAGGAGAATCGCTGGACTCGTTTCCTAGATGGGATCCAGAGCCTGAGGCCTGAAGTCAGCCATGCCCGGCAACAAATCTGGCAAGTCCGAAATGAATTGAGCGTAAGAGACGAAGGAGTCGTGCTCCGAGGGCATCTGATTGTCGTGCCCGAGAGCCTTCAACGACACATGTTGACGATCGCCCACATGGGCCACCAGGGAATGGCCAAGACCAAGACAAGGCTGAGGAACAAAGTCTGGTTCCCCGCCATGGACAACATGGTAGACGAGATGGTACGCTCCTGCCATGCCTTTACCATCACAGGAAGAGACCCGGCGCCGGTCATCACGGAGGATGCCCCTCAAATCCCATGGACTCACCTGAGCATTGACTTCGGGAGTTTCCCCGATGGCAGACACACGCTCGTAGTGGTGGACTCATTTTCCAAATTTCCAGTGGTGGAGATAATTCCATCAGTTTCTTTTCCTCAAGTCAAGAAAGCCCTCGACCACATCTTCGCGACAATGAGGCTCCCCGAAGAAATGAAATCTGACAACGGACTGCCATTCCAAGGAAGAGAGTTCCAAAACTATCTAGAGAACCTCCGAATCAGACACCGAAAGATCACACCGCTGTGGCCCCAGGCGAATGGGGAAGCAGAGAGACTAATGAGAACACTCAACAGAGCTCTCAGGATTGCTGTAGACAGCGGAGATTACCCTGAAACAGCCCTGGGCCAGTTCTTGAGTGCCTACAGGCAGACCCCACATAGCACCACGAAATGTGCCCCAGCGCACGTGCTATTCAAGAAGGCAAGAGACGGTGAGGCTATCCAGTCTCGGAGACAAACCACCAACCAGAAAGCGAGTGAGGCCCGGCATGCCCAACAACCGGGCCTACGAGAAGGTGACACCGTGGTAGTTCAAGATCGTCATCCAGGGTGGAAATTCTGTACACCCTATGAGCCTGAGAAATGGACTGTAGAGAAGATTCAAGGAACCATGGTCACTGTTCGCCGTGGTCATCAAACGGTGACATGGAATATATCCTACTTCAAGAAGCCGGGAGGGCCGGCCGGCCTACCCGCAAGTGTCACCAGTCAGGATCCTGAACAAGATTACACTCAGGTAGATGATGGGCCCTGGGTCGGGCCCCCTCCCCGCAACCGGAGGAACTAAGGCCACTCAGAGATGGTAGTCACACGACCACACACAACACCACTGTGTTGTGCACAGCCTCTCAGGCCGTAAGTGGCGAGACAACCCCGGCTGGGGTTGTGGGTTCCCCGGTGTGCCGAAGCCGCCAGTACAACCTCAGGCCCAACCCGGGCCCGAGCCAGAGACTGAGAGACTTTGCCTGGACTTCACCCTGATGAGTCCCCGGCCAGAAGGACAAACTAAAATGAAGGAGGGATGTAGAGAGCCATCCGGGCCTCTCTATACATTGTAGCAATATTCACATGCATCCCTACACCCCCAGGGCGGGCTCACTCCGGGGTATATAATAAAGAAGCGGAAGACCGCTCTGGGTCTTTCTGGCAACCTGCAACTGTGTGTACCTGCTGTCCTTTTGTCCTCCGATGCTTCCAAGTGCGAGGCCCGCTCTCGCACTCTACAGATACTGTACTGATCCACACTCTTGCCTTGAAACTTGCTCTCCATACCACATCACCCACCCTGCTGTTTTTTGGCCTCCTTTCCCGCTCAATCTACCTTGGATCCTGCACGCATCCAACTCTCCCCCTCCCCCACCCCACACAACAGTAGTGAATGTTTGGGCTTTTGAGTATTGATAATGTTTTCGCCAGGCTTTACAGAACAGAGTGCAGGTACTAAATGCCCCCCATGTGATAACGAAGCCTTGGATACTGCTACTTATGTGTTACTGGTTTTTATACTCCTCCAACTGGTAAACGTATTTCCAATATCCAAACACCAAGACGATTGGCATTGCCAAAGCTTGTTAATGATGCCCTGCAACATTTTCCCCTACTTTAAAAACAGATCCTAAAACGGTAAAACCTGACTTTTTGATTGCTTTGTAAGTAGGTCTAGAAATGTGTGCATTCAGATCTGGCAAGCCCAGATGATGCCCCGATCAAGCTCTTCCAGCCAGAGATTCTTGACTTTTAGACCAGTGGAAATACAGAAATGCCATCATTCACCCTTTGACCCTTGATGACATCACACGACATTCATGTCCCAGTAGTCTCGTCCTTGCGGCTAAATAGCAAGATGAAGGCCAAAGAGAGGAAGTCAGAGACAATAAACAAGGGTACTTGTCTCTTCTTTACTTTCCTTGCACACTATTCCCTGCATGCCCACTGAGAACAGGGGCAACAAGAGAGGTGCCAGGGGCACCCAAGAGCGGGCCAAGGGTAGATACTGCTACCTCTGGCGAACGCTAATTGACCTTCAGAGTTTATACCGGAATGCTAGGCAGAGCTTTAAGTGGGCTGAAAAAACTGGAGGGTGTCTCAAAGGGACGTGGCTGATGTAATTAAGGCTGTGACTTAAAACGTGTAAGCTAAATATCTGTGCTTAGCATAGTATGCGGCCAGGCTGGTATTTTTCTGTTTCTGTCATTGCATCCATATATATAATAATGCAACAACATTATACCTACAATAGGTCAGGACTATTGGCTTTGTCAATGGTTGTTAGTTGTACAAGATAAATATACAACAACTATGGCTTCGTTGAGTATAATATTGGAAATGCTTCGGTTCTGAAATGGCGAGACTGTGAAAGAACTATAAAGAGTATCTTTTTAGTTACATCAAAGGCAGTGAAGGGTGTCACTACCGCAGAGTTAAGATTTTTTTTCCACCCTGAAAGGTGAGGCAGGGCAATAATAGAGAGCTCGATAGGGACCCGTCTCTGCACCTGCTGTTGAGAACTGCCAGTGCTCAAGCACCGTCAGGACCCGGCTCACTTAAAGCTCTGATGCTAGACCACAGCAGGAGGGGCCCATCCAGACATTCAGAAAAGAAAAAGGTTCACTTTCAGAAAACAAATAATTTTGACCAATATAAGAGCGCTATTTGCTAAATTAAAAGCAATCTGATTTTGCAATGTTTGCAACTTACATAATAAAAAGCAACACGTGTATTTTGTGCCTCAATGGCATATAGTTAACATTTAAAAGTAGACAGCTTACTAGTGTGAAACGAACTAGTCTGCTCCGTGTTTTACTCACCCCGTTGCAAATAAAAAAAAATCAACTCCGTCATAAACAGGCAGCAAATCAGATTTGCACTCGTTTGTTTTGCACGCGTGCAATCCGTTTGTGATACGGAATCAAATGTTTAAATACACACTTTAATGGCAGCACAGCAGATATGTCAGGGATACTCATTGAACAACTAGGGTCTGGGGCGTGAAACGCTTCGCACCCCTTGTCTAATACACGTCACGAAGGCAAAAGATTTGACTGCTAAGGCAGGAATTGCCCTTTGAAGTGCATCCTTCCAGCTAGGAAATTTACTGCTGTCTTCCAGACGATAGAGAAAAATCCAATCTGTACATCAGATGATACGACCCAGCTTCAAACGCATGTGATTTACATCACATGTGGTATAAGGGCAAGGAATACACCACTCACCGTGTTTTCAGCAAAAGGTGAAATGGGCTGGGAGTGAAAATCTATACCCTGCGTCCTCTGACAGGCTATTAAACAAAGGCCCTCAGTTCCTGACATTTTATGTGGAATTGCTTAAGTATGTAGAAGAAAAGTGGCAAGGCATACCACAATTCAATGTATTAAAAATCCAAATTCCACACTTAATTGATGTCATAAACATATTTTGTGTGGAAACTTTGACGAGGTACGAACCCTAGGCCCTGAACCTCAGAGAGAGGTCACACATGGTATTCATTCAGTTCAGGTTTGTGACTGCAGGCCATAGAAAGTATGCAGCTCGCGTCAGGGCAGAATCTTCTCACACTGGCTGACACTTTAGTTTAATCTGTTCAACAACACGGCAGGAACGAATCTTTTTTTGCAAAGGTTACAAAAATGGATAATTTCTACTTTTAATTTAATAATATACTTACAGTACAGACACATTCTGAAAGAATTGTGTACTAGGAAAGTTAAAACCTTAGTGGCAGCTTCATGTGTCTTCCCTGTCAATACTTAAGGGTCACTAGAAACAGGAGCACCTAACTAATTTAATTCGAAAAAGTATCTATGACATTGTTACTTATTAAATTGTTCAATAGTTTCCAAAAATTACTGATTTAAAAATTACCCATGAAATTGTTCATTTTTTTTGTGCCATATTAAAAATGGGAATGTAATTACTGCTCGAGGGCTAATGTTAAGTTTGAAGCACATGTAGAGAAATTTGTGTTTTCGAATGTTTTCTGATAAAATCATGTCTGCAAATGGTTGCTATAAACTAAATTCACACATCTGGAGTTCCATATATTTGTTGCTCCCAGGTAAATATAATGACTTTTGCTTTCAATAGTTTGTTTTGTTCCAATATCTTTATTAATTTAAAAAGGACATATAAATAGTTAAATACAATAAAAAGTAATACACTGATAAAAGAGTAATGCAAAACTCAGTGCAATACTGTCATATATAGCTCCTACATAATATTGCAAATAGCATGTTGCAAAAAGAATACCATAGAGGAACCATATTAAAAAGTCAGATGCATCACTTGATAAGAATTAATCAAAAGGAAAAAAAAGAGAAAGGAAGGAGGAAAAAGAGAATGAAAGGAAAGAGAAAAGAAGAAAGAGAAAGAGAAGAGAGAAGAGTGAGAGTGAGAGTGAGTCTCCTGCTACAAAAAAGACGGGAAAAAGAAATTAAGGAGACGACACAAAGGGATATTGCTCAACCAACCCCTTCGAAGCTAAGTTCACCATATCAATCCAAAGATCTCCATACCCCACTAGAAATAGATGGAGAAAGATGGTTCTCCTCCACAGAGGTGTGGGCCCCACGGAGAAAAGATACCCAAGCACACCATGTATGATAGGTTATGGACCCAAATGTCTTCCACTCCGTAAGAATAATCTTCACCGCAATTGTCAACAGAAAGTCTAATAACTGCATATCTAAAGAATCCAACGGCAATGGTAAAAGTGACGACCAAGGACCCAACAAAATTAGAGGAAAAGAAAGCTGAAACTGAATGTTAAAAATGTGCATGAGATGCTTATGAACCAATTCCCAAAAAGGTTGGAGTAAAGAACATTCAAAAAACATATGCTGATACGTACCAGGGGCTAAATTGCAACTCCAACAAAGATCATTATCTTTAAGTTTGAGAGAGTACAGGCGTACCGGTGTCCAATGTAGTAGATTAAGAGAAAAAAAATAGACTGAATTAGAGAGGGGGCAATCTTATTACGAAGAGAAAGTCTCCCAATAATTTGCCAAATACCTGAGGAGATATGTTTAAAAAGATCATGGTCAAAATTATGTAACCATTTCTGTTGTGTAACAGTAGTCAACACGGGCGGGGTGGAAGATAAAAAGTTATATATCTTAGAAGCCACATGACCTGATTTGTACCACATAGATAGAAGAGAAACTGTATGAGAAACTGAATCAAGATGAACCTTAGCAACAGCAACTTTAACTTTCAAAAATGTATAAAAGTCTAAATTAGTAAGAGAAAACTGCAGAGCTAAGGAAGAAAGAGGTAATGGATCATGATTTGGATTATAAAGATGATGAACTAACGTAATACCCTTGTTAGCCCAGTAGGCCACCAAAGTCTAGTCAATATCGATCTTAATTTTAGGATTGTGCCACAAAGAAGACCACCTAGACTTATGAATTGGCTTAGATACCTTCTAGTCAATAGCTGTCAAAGCAGCAATAGTATCTAAAATAATAGCACAAGAAAAAGGAATAGATAATGTGGACGCAGTTAAAAAAGAGGAGGAAGGTAGAGGAGAAGATAAGTCTCGCTCAATAAACACCCATGACGGAGTATGACGAGGGTCTGTAGAGAACCAAAGAGCCCGTTGGAAGGCTAAAAAATCCACTTGACATCTATCCAAACAGGAAAATTACAACCTTCCATGTCATAAGGTTTCCTCAAATGTTGATAGGCTATTCTGGCTCTCTTATCACTCCAGAGGAATTTTGAAGTGAGGGAATCAATTTCATGAATAAAAGACGAAGACAACTTAACAGGAAGCATTGAGGACATAAAGTTAATAATGGGCGTTATCATCATTTTTAACGTTTGAAGACGTCCCCACGATGAAATATATTTAGGTGACCAAGTATCCAGAAGTTGACGAACCTTAATTAAAGTTTGAGCTTCATTATACGAGACTGTGTCTGTTAAAGTACTGCAAAACCAAATCCCCAAATATTTCATATGTTTTGATCGCCATTGCCATTCCCCATGTGTGCAGGAAAACAATACGCATTGAGGGGAAACATCTCCGTTTTATCCTTATTGAGAGTATATCCTGAAACACTAGAAAATAGAATAATAATCTCGGAAAAAGCAGGAATTGCAGTAATTATATCATAAGAACAAATGAGCACATTATCTGCATAGGCAGCTGTTTTGATACAGGTTGAACCAAATTGGAGCCCTTTAATATCTTGATTAAGATTAATTAGATGAAGTAGAGGGTCAATAGATAACAAAAACAAAAGAGGCGATAACAGGCACACTTGTCTAGTACCCTGACAAAGATTAAAAAAAGAAGAGGTAGCTCCGTTAACCCTAATATTTGCCCTAGGATGTGCGTACAAAGACATCACCATATTGATAAAGGAATCTCCAAGATTGTGTGCTCGAAGTACTGCATGTAAAAAAGGCCAAGAAACCTTATCAAATGCCTTTTCGGCATCGAGGGCAAGAGCCGCCGCAGGAAGGCTGGATAACTTTGCTTTCCCCAGGATATGACAAAATGTTCGAATATTATCCCTAGCCAATCTACCTTTAACAAAACCAGTCTGTGATGGATAAATAAGTAACGGAATATATGGTTCCAGACGTTTGACCAGAATCTTGGCAAACATTTTCGCTTCCATATTTAGGAGAGATATGGGGCGAAAATTCTGAGGATCGAAACGGTCTTTACCCTCTTCAGGGATTACTACAATAGTAGCAATAGTAGCCTCCGCCGCAGAACCAGAAACCGAGCCTGATGAAATAAAGTAATCGAAAACATCTTTGAGACGAGATACAAAAGATGGAAGAAAGGCCTTTTAAAACAGAATGGGAAACCCATCTGGACCCGGTGCTTTCCCTGAGCGAGTGGATTTAATATTATGAATAATTTCTTCGGATGCAATCGGTCCTCCCAACTTTACTCCATCAGCATCAGAAACAGTCTGAATAGGAATAGAGTTTAAACATTGTTGGCATTGATCAAGAGAAGGTTGATTATGAGGAGTGTATCATTTACTATATAACTCACGAAAGACCTCAAGGATTTCTTTAGTTTGAAATTTCCTAGCTCCAGAGCTGTCATTTATACAAGATATCTGTGCTGATCTGATATTAGACTCTTGGAACTTTAATGTAGCCGCCAAGACCTTCCCTGCTCGATTCTTTAGGAGTAGCCGTTTGGACTTCTGCACCTGGACACCAATGTGAGCTCTCTTAGTTACGATAGAATTGTAAGAATATTTTAGATTCCTGATATCTTATAAGAGAGTATTATCTTTAGAATTCCTATATAGGGATTCTTTCTGCTTAATGTTATCCGCTAAATCAGCAATTTCCTTTTTAATATCTGAATTCCTTTTTGCCATTTTTTAAATAATCTGCCCCCTGATCGTACATTTAAAAGCGTCCCATAACACCACAGGAGAACTAACCGAGGACTCATTCTCAAAGAATTTTTTTTCAATATCCTTGTTAAGTAAGTCAACTTGACTTTGATCATACAAGATCTCTGAATTCAAACGCCAAGTGCGTGGCTCCTTAATTACAGCAAAATTAAGGAGCGAAAAGGACACGGCAGCATGATCGGAGACAAGAATAGGATGAATAACAGGAGTCGAAGAGTAGTTTAGAAGGACTGAATGAACTAGAAGATAGTCAATACAAGAAAAGCTAGAATGGGGAGAAGAGAAAAAAGTGAAGTCGCTACCAGTGGGGTTATGTAAGCCCCACACATCAGTAAGATTAGCGGAGGAACACATGTTAGTCATCTGTTTGTGAGTCCTAGGGGGCCAAAATTTAAAAGCAGAGTGTCTGTCCAAAATGAGATCCATTGGGAGATTAAAGTCCCCTAAAACAATCAAATTACCATTATGAGGAACATCTGAAAGCTTTTTAGTAATAGAACGCCAAAAAGATGGATCATCACTAGTAGATGCATAAATATTGATGACATAGATATCAAGAGAGCCATTGGATAAACGAGTCAGCAACCACCTACCCTCAGAATCATGTTCCGCAGTAACAACAGTCAATCCCGAATTTTTGGAAATCTCAGTCACCCCTCCATTCCTTCTATGGAACAGATGGCTTGCCTAGGTTCTGAAGGAGGCATATGAACTGGACGTTGATCAAATGCCATGATGCCCAAAGAAACTAAAAAGTGAACTAGGACCTTGTTTGGAACTTGTTTTTGTTTTCCTTGTTAAGGAAAAGATGGTGTAACATGTGCTTATGGTATTGAAGTGGCTGAGTGCTTTGCCGTGTGCTGTGTTTAGGTTTGTAAGTGCATCTTCATGCATTTCTGTTCCTTACTGTTTCTGGGCATGCATGTGCGTGCTCAGCCTTGTATTTGTTCAAACTTGTTGGAGGTTTCTTGCCAATGTGCGTTCACGGACGTGGGCACCTTCACACGGATGTATGACGTTACAACGCATGCTTTTACCATGCATGCCTTTACAACGTGGTTTTTACAACGCATGCCTTTACAACGCATAGTGCTTTGGAGCGCTGGATAGTGAATAGTTTAATTTACTATTCCAACTCCAGTCCCCGTGGATAGTAGGGAAGGTGTTGGATAGTAAATTAAACCTATTCCCTATCCTAGAGCGCCCCCCAGCGCAATGCGTTGTAATGGTTTGCGTTGTAAAAGTTGTGTCATAAAGGCACTGCGTGGTAAAAGTTGCGTTGTAAAGGATGTTTCCCCCTTCACACATGTAAATAAACCTACGTTTTCACTCACATTTCCTGTGTGCTTTGCATCATTACACATTCCTTTATGGATAACATGCAAATAAACTGCCTCCTCTATGAAGAAGAACAAAGACACCGTTTGTTATAAAGTTAGTATAAAGAACACTTATTAAAAAGGATTCATGCTTGCACTCACCTTTTCACTGTTATGACACCTTTAATTTTTACATTTCCAAAATGTTTGAAGAATTGTGATTCCAGAGAAGATCAGATTTTGTTTTTAACTAGCCTAACTGATAATGCTAAACAAGTTTCAGATTGTAGTGCAGAGTACGAACAGGGGGAGACGTAATGAATATGGTTAATTGGGGTGGGGGCGTGGCTAATCACGCAATGGTGGAGGACGCGCCTGGGTAGAGCTCCGGGCTGAGCTCCCCTTTCACAGGCCAATTCTCTGGTAATTTTCTCCGTACCCGGCTCCAAATACCAGCGGAGCTGTGCGGGAACGATATCTGCTGCCCTGCACAACCTGTAGTCTCGGGACTGCTCCTGGCCACCTTGGCTGCAACGTTGGTTGGCTGCTCCCCTTGCTGGTTCCCCGGCCGGCGCTCCCATCTACGCGGATTGCTGCAGCTAGGCCCTGTTACAGAGGCCTACACCCGGGAGTCCCTGAGGCGGTCCTGCGACGCTCTGCACGGACCCCCGAAACGACACCCTATGCCCTGCACTGAAGAGAGCTCGCCACCGGACATTTGCAGAGAACGCCCCCTAAGGAGGGGGGGCTGCAGTTTGTGCTCCGCACTCTTTGCCCTGCTGAGGTGAGAGCCCGCCTTTTGGCGCTTGCGACCGGCGGCCCCCCAGGAGCGGGATACTACACCCAGGGGCCTGCACCCTTTACCCTACTGTGGACAGTGCACACTTCCCGGTGCATACAAGGGGCACTTCCCGGCGGGGGTGCTACATTCCACGCTGCGTGGACAGGACACTACCATTGTTCATTGTTGCGGACTGGCCGTGGAGGTAGGTAGGGTCCCTGCAACTGTCGAGGATGGAGGAGCTGGCGGACGTGACGAGAGGCACTCACCCGCCATTTCACGTTCCTGCCCCCGGGACTGACAGCGGGGGTCGCCTGCCTGGATCGGCCGGGGATACTAATCACGCTGGGAGCAGGGGCCACTGCCCCACCCCGCTCCTACCTAGCTCCTGTCCACTTTCCCGGCACCAGACAGGACCGACCTTCGCAGATAGGCGGTTGCATTGCCTAGCGCCTCCTACATGCCCTGGTGCTTCTAACCCCGAGGCGGAGCGGCCCACCTAAGACCCGAAGACGACCTCTGCGCACGTTTTGCCACGGCACACGCCACATCCCCCATGTCTGGGGGAACCAGGACGAGGACCGTTGCTGGTGGTACGCAGGCTAAAGGGAAGATGGAGAAAGTGGCAAAATCGACCGACCTGGATCAGACCGCCTCCAAACTGGATACGACGCTGGCGGCGATGGAGCGGCTAGAGGAGTCGATGCAGCTGACCCGCACTTCCCTGGAGACCAAGATCGACGGCGTCGCCATAGATCTTATGCACCTGCGAGCTGACCACAAAAAATTGTCAGACCGCACCACCACCCTGGAGGCCACCGCAAATGATCTTGCACCCAAAGTCGCACAAACGGACAAGCACGTGCAGGACCTCCTCAACCGCATGGAATTCCTGGAAGATCGCACAGAGGATGTGGAAGGGAGGGCGAGGAGAAATAACGTTCGCATAGTGGGGCTGCCGGAAAGATGGGAAGGCAGAGACTCCGAGAGGCACGTGGAGGGGTGGCTTTGGAGCCTGTTACCGGATGGCGCACTCGCGCAGCATTTTGTGGTAGAACGGGCGCACTGAGTGCTGACCCGGCTGCTCCCGACAGGATCCAGCCCTAGGCCAATGCTCGTTCGCATACTGAATTATCGCGACTGTGATGCCATATTGCGAGAATCCAGGAAGCTGCAGGAGATACGGGTTGACAATACTAAGATCATGCTCTTCCCTGACTACACAATCCAAGTACAGCACCAGAGACACTCATTTTTAGCGGTGAAACAACGGCTCCGTCGACTGGCCCTGAAGTACTCCTTCCTCTTTCCGGCTCACTTACGGGTGGTGACAAAAGACAAAACTCATTTTTCCAACACCCCCAAGGCAGTCGAGGCAGTGGCTGGACTCTGGAACTGATGTTGATCCCCGCGCTGCTTCGCTGGCACCGCCCTTGCTACGCTCCTGAGGATCCCGACACCGCCGAAGGCACAGGCCCTTGCCGACGCGACAGGTGCACATGGATACAGAGGGTGGCCCCCCAGCTGATCTCATTCACAGTGAGCAGCAGAAAGCCCTCCGGATGGTAGCGGAGATCAGCGGCTCCCTGGACACAGACGCTGCCTTGGAGGCCAGCCTGCGTGAGCTGCCCAGCGACGATGAGGCCATCTATAGGCTACCGGACTCACAAGTGTCGACGGAACTACCGGATGTCACCCCGCAGACTGTTGATTTAATCCACTGATGGTGGGACATCCTGCATGGAGCGCTTTGCCTGTCTCTACGTGCCTCTTACACTATGCTGACCCCGATTTCCGTGGGGTGCTCGCCGGACGCGGACATTGGGACCCTGGTCCCAGGCTGCCCCTTATCCTTTGCTCTGAACGACGCAGTGAGTACAGCTCTGGATGCTGAGACACCGGGGATGCTGTGGAACAGTTTGGTGGTCAGGGGCTTGGGTGTTGGTGATGACACTGACTTTGGGGTTTGGGGGGTGAAGCGTGATCCACACTTGGGCAATGTCTAGATGCGGAGCACTGCGCCCTGGGGGTCTCGAGCCCCCTGCCCGGAGGTGACCCTGTTTCGACTGAGCCGACAATCATGTGACACCTGTGTAGGGAGATGCATCCTCTATCTGCCTGCGGAACACTCCTGTAATGACCACGTCAAGTGCTCAGCGACCCCCCTGAACTTAAGTCTTCATTCACTCACTAGAGAGTTTGGACGACAACATGTTTTGCTGTCGGCCTTTTGGCATTGCTCTTTTGTTTACTTTGTTTCCAGTGTTGGCTGATTTGCTTTCCCCCTCTATTCCTTTCATGTAAATTCAGGCTATACATGCTAATTATCTGATGGCACCTGTGGGTGTGTGGCTTGATGAAACATTGCTTGGGTTGTCGGTGGGGGGCGAGTGGAGGGGTGGAGGGATGGGGAATGTTTGGCTGTCCTATGTCAGTGGTTAAGTCCCTGGCTCACTTTGCCACTGGACTCAAGCAAGCAGGGCTGAAGTCGGCTGGAATGCCAGAAACCGGTCCTCGGAAGCTTGCTTCCGGTCCAGGGAAGACATGGCTTGGCAGTTCGGGCTGGACTGTTCGCATGAGGCACAGGGTCAGACTGATTTGCATATAGCCATGTCTGAACTGGGGTGGCAGAGTGGGCTCAAGAACGGTGATGGATTAAACCCAGATCTTTTGACTGGGTGTGAGTGTTTGATTGATTCAGATGCTCCGTCCATCACCACCCCCTTTTGTACCGCATGGAATGTGCGAGGCATGCCCACGCCGTCACGCCGTTATCAAATCTATTTTTACCTGAAACGCCACCATGTCCACATAGCCCTCTTGCAGGAAACCCACTTAACAGGCCCGGAAACACAGACACTACACCGTAGATGGCGTGGGCAGTTGTACGCTACTGGGTATTCGGCCTATGCCCGAGGGGCGTTAATCTGGATACAGCCCGGGACTCCATTTGCACTCTCCCACTTCCGGGTAGACGCGAAGGGTAGATATGTGGTGATACACGGTAGACTAGATCGCCAATTGATTGTCCTTGCATCTCTTTACGCCCCTAACACCGAACAGGGAGACTTCTTTACATGGTTGTCAGCGGTGCTAGCCCCCTGGCACGGCATTCCCTTGGTATTGGGAGGTGATTTAACTGTGTCTTAGATGTTGCCCTAGATCGCTCCTTCCCGTCTCTGACCAGTGCACCAGTGACTGGGGCCATGAGGGCACTCACCACTAATGCGTCACAGTGGGATTTGCATGATGCCTGGCAGTGCCGTAATCCGTGCACTAAGGTATATTCCTATTATTCAGGCGCGCACACTTTACATATCAGGCTGGGCAGAAACATGCTGAGGAGTGACCTGCTCCCCCATGTCACTGACACCTATTACATGGGTCGCACACACTCTAACCACAACCCTCACATTCTAGAACTGGCATGGGAGCGCCCGCACCCGCCGATACCCACCTGGAAGCTTCAGCCTGATCTATTACTGGATGCCCCATTCTGCGTCGCGCTCTCGGCGCGACTTTTACAATATTTTGAGGAAAATAACCACACTGCCTCTACTCAGCAACTTAAATGGGACGCATTCAAAGTTGTTACGAGGAGCCACTGTCTGGGTACACAAGCAGGCATGCAGAAGCAAATAGACGGAGAACTGACGCGTATCGAGTCTGATCTGCTACGGGAGGAACGGGGGCGGTGGAGGGTGAGGAAGGGCCGCTGTTGGAGACTAAGGAGGCGCATACGCGACTGCTGGACAGGCTAACAAATTTGAACTATGCAGCCCATTCAGCATGCACCCATCACCTTGGGGACAAACCATGCAAACTACTGACGTGGCTGATTAGGCAGGATGCTCAGACCGCTCCAGTGACGTCAATTTGCTCTAAGCACGGCGCTACAGTGTATACGCAAAGGGCCATTCATGAGGCCTTTGTAGATCATTACACAGACCTCTATCAGTCCCGGTTGCAGGCTTCTGTCACTGACATAGCGGAATATCTGTCTACCCTGCCCTTAACCGAAATTGATGATGCGCAGCGAGATGAGCTGGGTGCCCCCCTGACGTCGGAGGAGCTCCGAGTGGCCATTTTTTCCCTCTCCAATGGCAAATCTCCAGGCCCGGACGGGTTTCCTGCTGAGTTTTATAAGGCCTACTCCAATATATTGATTCCGGAGCTATTGCGGATATATGAAGAGGCTATTGCTGACTCTGCTCTCCCGCCCACGCTGAATGAAGCAATCCTGATCTTTCTCCTAAAGCCTGGCAGAGATGGTGCCCAACAGGGGTCGTACCACCCATTGGCCCTCCTCAACACAGATTACAAGATCCTGGCTTCCACGCTGGCCAGACGCTTAGCTCCCCTGGTGCCTTACCTTGTCCACACCGACCAAAATGGTTTTGTGCCGGCACGTAGCACCTCGCACAATATCCGGCGGTTGTTTAGGGTGCAGAGTTACGTCACAAATCAATGGCCCCATTCCGGATGTCTGGTGCTTGACCTTGAGAAGGCATTTGATTCCGTAGAATGGCCTTATCTGGTGTCGGTGGTGCAGAAGTTTGGCCTGGGCGATGACTATATCCAAATGGTGGAATTGCTGTACCAACGGCCCACTGTGCGAGTTCGCACGGGTAAGTTATTCTCAGACACCATCCGGGTACGCAGGGGAACCCGGCAGGGATGCCCCCTATCCCCTGTAATCTTCTCGCTGGTGATGGAGCCCCTGGTGGTCCAGTTGCGCACCTCCGGCGTGGATTGGGGTATCCCTTTAGCAGATGGCGTGCATGCAGTGTCGCTGTACGCTGATGACCTGTTGCTCTATGTAAGGGACTTGACCCGCTTCCCACCAGTGCTTACAGATGTCTTCCGTGCCTTTGGGGCGCTGTCGGGACTCAGGGTTAACTGGGCTAAGTCTGGTGTGTATTCCTTCGATGCTGCCACACCGGAATGTGCAATTGTCATTCAGAACGAAAGGCTTAACTGGTACCCAACCACGTTCCTCTACCTCGGAATATACGTGTATAGAAGCCTCACAGATGCGCTGGAGGGTAATCTAGTATGGGCCATCTCCTCTCTGCAGGCGCAGATGTCCTTTTGGAAGACTCTTCCCCTGAATGTGCCCAGCCGAGTCACTTTGACAAAAATGATTGCACTGCCCAGATTACTGTATTTCTATGCCAATCTCCCGGTCTACGTCCCCACGTGCATATTTCGTGAACTAGAGACCGCAGTTCGGAGCCTGATCTGGAACGCAGGAAGGCCCCGAGTGGCTTTGAAGACACTATATGCCTCTGTGGAAGCTGGAGGCTTGGCGGTCCCCAACCAAGAGCTTTACTACCTAGCAGCGCAGCTACAGTGGGTAACCGGCTGGTTGAGCAGGAAAAACCTGGGAGATACGGCAACAGATACTACTACCATGACGCTCGCACAAGTGTATGCGCTATTTCACCCTTTGGCTAAAACCCGCTGCCCAACACAGCTGCACTTAGCAGTAGCGCGCAAATGCTATACGAGAAGCTTGAAACTCACTGACTCCACCAGGCCGTACGCTCCAAACCTACCACTGTTGGGGACACCTAGGGACAATGGGGTGCTCACGGAGGCAGCACTGAGTAGCTGGGTGCAGGAAAATGTGGACACCGTAGGAGATCTATATGTACAGGGGGCACTGGTACCCTTTGGAACGCTGGCAGTTGACGCAGGCCTCCCAGCGGGACAGTTTCTGCTACACGCAACACTCATACGTACACTAACGCGGGCCTGGGGTGACCTTTCAGTAGAACCACCAGCTCACTTGCTGATACAATACTTGCATGTTATGGGGAATTGGTCCCACGTGGTGCATTGGCTAGCACAGGCCCTCCACATTCATACACAGTTTTCCTCACAGCGCTTGAGGGATAGGTGGGCGAGGGACAGAGAGCAGGAATGGACTGACAAGGAGTAGGCGATGGTAAGGGCTGGTGCAACAAATATACCACGCAACTCCCGCTTTAAAATTATCCAATTATACATCATACACCGCGCATATTTGTCTCCGGACAAAGTCAATCGCTATTTTGGGCTCACCACGTCTGCATGTCCGAGATGCGGGCTACTCGATGCAGATTTTTTACACATTCTCTGGTCCTGCCCCTCACTGCGCGACAATTGGAGCGCGGTGTCTACCTCCTTGGCTGCGGGGGTAGGTAGGGAACTGCACCAAACGTGGGAGACATGCATACTAGGTCTCTACAAACGGACAAAACTGACTAAATTTCCCACCAGATTCTGGGATCTCGGTTTGATAACGGCGAGAAGGCTAATCACCAAACGTTGGAAAAACAGCGAGCCTCCACAAGTGGCACACTGGCGCAGCTCCTTTGACAACTGGGCGAGAGCAGAGAGCATAGCCCTGCATAGAGAAGAAACGGCGGGGCTCCGTGCATACCCCATAGCTCAGGCCTGGGACGACACCTTCGCCGCCTTCCACCGGGCCTGCCTTCAGAGCGGAATCACTTAGGTGGGCCTCCCCCCTTTGACGTGCCCCCCTTATCGTGGAGCCGGTATAGGACGTGGTTTAACACTACTGTATGTACATATTGCAACCTGATGGCATGACTCCTGGAAAACTAGGGCCCGCCGCGGCAGTGGAAGCTGTTGTTTCCCCTCTTGTGCCTCCCCGCTGGTCCTCCCTCAGACCTTGTCACCTGCATAACACCCCCACTTCCCGGAAAAGCCACACAGCGCATCAGATATTCCACGTCAGCGATAGCACTGCATTAACACTCAGCCTCTCCTTTTCTTGCTCTTTTTTGATTTTCACGTATCTTTTTTTTAATGTTATCTTTGCTCGTGTTGTTGTTAAAGTTTCGCAGCATGATTATAATGTTTTGAATATTGCACACCACGAACATTCCTTTGGGTTCACCCTGATGGCTACGTGAGTGGATTCAATTGTATTGTTGCCATAATTAGATGGAGACGCATATTCCTGGGAGCATAAGATTGTGACCATGCCTTTGTACCGAAATTGCCGGCTGCTAGCTCATATAGCTAGACGAATCGCAATGCCATATTTACCTTGCTTTTTCCTTCCTTTACATTATTATGTTCCATGTATCCTTTAAGCCTCTCGGCCCCTCTGATAATGTATCATTGATTTATTTTGGAAGGCCTTTTCTCCTGTTCAGGGCTCGCCTGCTGTGCGCACGCACAGCTGGCAAGCTCTATAGGGGCTTATCCAGTCTTTAACCACCACTGGCGATTCCTTGCAGTGCATGAAGCGCGTGCACAATGCCACCAGCCGCCTGCCTGCCTGCCTCGCATTACCACATCAAAGGCAGCCCTCCCAGCGCATTTGTCACCCCTAATTATTCACGGCCTGCCGGCCGTACTTTCAGTTTAGTCTCCTTTTATAACTTGTTTAACTTGCTCGCATTTCCCTCCTCCCCCTTCTGGGTCCTTATCTCCTCGCATTCCCCCCTCCCTTCTCGCCCAGCCCTTTGATGCTCTGCTGTAGTTGCTGCCTCTAAACCTGTCGTCCCATCTTTCACCCTCTCGCTTCCCCCTTTCCTCTCCATTGACGATCTCCCTCATGTGTGAGTGCTACCTGAGCTTGTTTGTCTAGTGAGCATGGTTCCTTTGCTGAAATTGAAGGAGCGCCCTAGTTTGAACATAACACTTCAAAGTACTTGCGTTTTACCATTTTTTACGTGTTTGAAGCAAAGTCCGGGCGGCACTGCTAAATTCATAGGAGTAAATCTCACAAAGTCTGCCTGCGTGACTCAAACCCAATAGAAGAGGTGAAGTAACAATACCTGGCTTTTAGAAAAATCAATCCACTAATCAGCAATGGTGGCCGTCATTCCCAAATGCAGCCGCACGATCCATCATCGGAAACCGCGCCGCCTGCATCTCATAAGGACATTAGATGTGACAAATACACTAAAGGCCCACTCAAATCACAGCCTCCTGCCAGCGCAATCTCCCGCACAATAATCAGTTTAAATTGGACAAAAACCTACTAGGTAAGAAGTGTTCAACTTTCCACTCTTTAGTAAAGCCACAGGAGGCGAGACGATTTAGACCCGTCAATCACGCTGTCACAACAAGTGCAAGGCAGGAGCCGAGCGGAGAAATCATTGCAAAGAGGTATTCTGTGACAGCCTGCCACCAGGCTCCCCATTCTTACAAATTCGCCTAGAATTCAGAACACAATAAATATGCTTTTTCATAAAGCAGAGTGGCCCCGATGACACAGATTAATGCCTTTATTGAATGACTTGATACACACTTTCTATTAAGTTACTTTGAATCCGGTATCGGCTGATAAACTGCAGCAGTGCCTGCCAATTACAGAACACCTACAGTCTGCAATTCATTTCTGCGGTCTTTTTTTTGGGACGTTCACGTGGCTGGAAGTTGGCTGCCATTCGCGGTCACTTTCCCTAATGCTTCAAAGCGCGGCCCTGTGCTGGAGAACGGATGACGTCCTTGTGACCTTGGTAGAGGTCACATGGGGGTAGCCGCCTAGGTTTTATACGTTTTTAATCTCAGTGCATTATCACAGAAAATGCGTATGGCAATACAAGATAAATGCATCCTCAAATCACGTTATGACGTGTAAAGTCGCCAATACAGATTGTCAGGCCCAAATACATTTTTACAATTGCTTTAATGTGATTCTCCTCCCAGGACTATGCTTTTAATTGAAGAATGTTCACTCCTTCCCTGTGAATATAATTTTCATGTTCACTTAAATATTTGTATTAGTTTAATATACAGTGCCTGTGTGTCAGTTTATGGCTAGTTCAAAGCAGGTATTATCTCGGTGCAACTGCAGCTTATTTTTGGGGGAATTTTGCAGTGAGCTGTTTATATAATGGGCTGATGTTATTTGATTGCGTCCAGTAAAATGTTTTAGCAGAAGGCCGAGGCATTTTTGTATACATAATTACTGAATGTTTTTGACGTTTTGAAGTATTGTTTTCACAACAGACCAAGCAGAGAAACAGCAGGCTAGCAAAAAAGCACTAGGAAATGTGATTCCCCCTAAAGAATGATGGCTATTGCCAGCCCTAAATACACTGAGGTAACAGGGGAGCCATCAATGAAATGTCATGTCTCGATTAAAATACAGGCCCTACGGTGCAAATGTCAAAAATGTTTAAAAGTTTGGTCTGGACTTAGTACTTTCAGACTTTAGTGGGGACAGTACTACCATCTAATTATTTCACCTCTTATTTTGCTAAAAGGCCATCGCACTTCATTATCATTAGGGTAAAGGAAATCTGAAAGCGTTACCATTTAGCTGGCCACCTGCTTATCCCATGGCTACCAATGATGATCATATAATGTACTACCTATGCTGCACCACATTCAAACGACTCATTTGCATATAAGAACATCTTAAAATAGTCCCTGGGTCCGCATTTAACCAAAGCAAATATGCTACCAGTAAAAATGAAATGAAAAAAAAAAGCAAGACCAATTTTTCACTCGATGCTTTGAACTTTTACTTACATTTAAGTGTGGGGTGGGCCACTCTTTACGGAGATGTATTGGCTAGGTTAAAACAGCGCATGTCTCTTCCCCCCCTCACCCTCACCCTCACCCCGTCACTCTAACACCCCCTCACCCTCACACACGCTCACTCCCCCTTACAGCCTCACACCCCTCACCCTCACAACCCTCTCACCCTCACACCCTTACCCTCACACACCACATCACTCAGGAACACCACTGCATCACTCGGGGACACCACCACATCACTCGGGGACACCACCACATCACTCGGGGACACCACCACATCATTCGGGGACACCACCACATCACCTAACCATTCACAAACAATGTTTATATACCAATTGCAAATAAAAAAAAAATTATGCATAGCATTGTCATTTACAATGCCAGTAACTCAAACTTTAATGCTGCGAGACCTATGCACCCACCACACAGCTCCACCGATGCACCCACCACACAGCTCCGCCGAGGCACCCACCACACAGCTCAACCGATGCACCCACCACACAGCTCTACCGATGCACCCACCACACAGCTCCACCGATGCACCAACTAAGCTCCACCGATGCACCCACCACACAGCTCCACCAATGCACCCACTAAGCTCCACCGATGCACCCACCACACAGCTCCACCGATACACCCACCACACAGCTCCACTGATGCACCCACCACCCAGCTCCACCGATGCACCCACCACACAGATCCACCTACACAGCTCCACCGATGCACCCACCACCCAGCTCCACCGATGCACCCACCACCCAGCTCCGCCGACACAGCTCCACCGATGCACCCACCACACAGCTCCACCGATGCACCCACCACACAGCTCCACCGATGCACCCACCACACAGCTCCGCCGAGGCACCCACCACACAGCTCAACCGATGCACCCACCACACAGCTCTACCGATGCACCCACCACACAGCTCCACCGATGCACCAACTAAGCTCCACCGATGCACCCACCACACAGCTCCACCGATGCACCCACTAAGCTCCACCGATGCACCCACCACACAGCTCCACCGATGCACCCACCACACAGCTCCACCGATGCACCCACCACCCAGCTCCACCGATGCACCCTCCACACAGATCCACCTACACAGCTCCACCAATGCACCCACCACCCAGCTTCACCGACACAGCTCCACCGATGCACCCACCACACAGCTCCACCGATGCACCCACCACACAGCTCCACTGATGCACCCACCACACAGCTCCACCGATGCACCCACCACACAGCTCCACCGATGCTCCAACTAAGCTCCACCAATGCACCCACCACACAGCTCCACCAGTACACCTACTAAGCTTCACCGATGCACACACCACTCAGCGCAACCACAGCTTCACTCAGCGCAACCACAGCATCACTCAGCACCACCACAGCATCACTCAGCACCACTACAGCATCACTCAGCACCACCACAGCATCACTCAGCGCAACCACAGCATCACTCAGCGCAACCACAGCATCACTGGTTCAAATATGTTCTTTCAATGTTTCAAGCTGTTTTCTAGCTTTCACGCTTTATTACAAATCACAAAAAATGTTAATATTTCACTTCTGTTCTTGGATTTTCGTCACAATAAAAAACAGTGAACATAATCTTCACAAAAGTTATTTACAAAAGTTTAAGCTATTGCCATTACAAATTAAATACATTATTTAAGTATTAATTATTTAAAAAAATTAAAAGCCATTGTTATTTGTAATATCAATACATCTAAGTCACGTAAATACAAAACATGTTGCATTACAAATGCTATAGTTGTCACATTTGCGAAAGTTATAACTATTGGCATTGTAAATGACAAAGCTATTAATTTAGCTATTTTAAAAAATAACACATAAATAAAAAAAAATTCATTTATAAGACCAATAGCTCAAACTTTCCTAATGCGAGCCCTATTGCATTTCCAATGCTTGTTTATGTACACCTGCCATTTCTTGGAAGGCCGACTTATGCGTATGGGTGCCCTAGGCCACACATTTTGTTTATCAATGTTGGAAAGCTAGCAAGGTCTTCACAGCACACTGTTGTTGTTAAAGCACACATTTGTATGATCAACTGAATCTATTTTATAAATACTTTGCTATGTTATGCAACTTACATAAGAAAAATACAATAAAAGATATTCAAACAAAAAAATTGATATGGTTAGTTGGATGGCCAAAAAGAAAATTCTTAAGCTCTGAAATGTGAGTCAAGCCATTAAACACACACTTACATTTCTAACCCTTACAATTCAAGGACTCACCCCTAGATGCATCATTGTAACATTTTGCGATTTCTTAATTGCGAAAATTAAGGAATTGCAATTAAGAAATCGCAAAAAGCTATGCATCAAAAAATCGCAAATTTTTTTGCGATTCGGTTATTTTCCTTAATTGCGATTCACAATTTGCGAATCGCAATTAAGGAAAACCCTTCCCATTGATTCCTATGGGCCAAAAGGACTATAGGAATCAATGGGAAGGCATTCACATTTAGCGAATTTCAATTTGCGATTCGCAAAATGTGAATGCAATTTCAAGGGTGCAGGGGGGTTCAAAGAACCCCTCCCTGCACCCCTGAAATTAAACTGTAAGTGCAATTTACACACACACATGACCCAAGGACATGGGTGTGTGTAAATTAAAACTTTCCAGTATGCAACTAGTGCATGTTTGAAAGTTTTCTGTAAATTAGCATGAAGTTCAACTTCATGCTAATTTACCCCTTCCAAATTGCGAATTCGCAATTGTAAAGTAATCATGCATTGCATTTAAGAAATCGCAAAATTGCGATGTCTTAAATGCAATCGCAATTTAAGAAATCGCATTCAAATTGCGATTTATTAAATTGCGAAAATGGCAAAATGCTTCATGCATCCCAAAAACGGGATTTGCATTAGCAAACGGCCGAATTTTGCGATTCACACCGTTTGCGAATGCAAAAACCCTTGATGCATCTAGGCATCAGTTCCTTAAAAATTAGACAGCAATTTGCTAAGGATATAAAAAGGAAAAAACCCTTTTTTCGACTGAGGAGAGGGACGAGTGTTGAACCTGCTCTGGGATTCAATAGGATAGTCCCTTTGATCAAAGACTCTGCCCAACTAAGCACCACCATAGAGGTTAGTAGAGGTCTCCTGTAGACTGGTTGTAGAGATGTAAAGAAACCCGACAGCCATAGGACCGCGTTACTGATTTGTCAACAGACATAGTGAGAATATATGTATTCAGGTGATCCAAGCATATAGATAATGGTCATTCGAAAAGAGTATAAAACTGTTGAATGCCGATATCTTTAAAATTGACATGTGTAATTCAAACCCCACAGACAGGTTTCCTGTAAGCCCTTTATTCGTATGCCAACAACTAAAGTGTAATGGTATTAAGCTTATACTATGCAGAATTAAAGACATGTCTCTAGTTATCTATCCTTACTGAACTGTCTAATGTGCAACATGCAATAAAACCTGTCGAGATGTGCGTATTCAGTATATAGCAAACAGACGATAGAAATGGTTTCCCAGCGGAGTGGGTGCATACAAGATGGAATACTAAAGCTTAGTATAAATGTAACCTAGATAGTGGGGAGGTAATATAATATAAAATTATGCATTGACTGATACACAATTTTTGTTTTTAATATCTGGATAGATTCGACCAAATATTGTGATGATGACCCCAATAGTTATTGTCCTGAGGAAGGTGTGACCACATCCAAGGCTCAATACACCGAAACGCGTCGATGCATTTTACATGTAGAATCCAAGTAAAGCCGAGTGGTTTCCATAAATACGCCAATCGTGGACATTGGAATACTCAGATATATGAGAATAAGGCTATTGGATCTGATCATTTGGGACTAACATTGAATGTTCCACTGAAAAGAGGGGTTTCTGTTTGTTTGTCTAATTAAGCAATGTGTTTTTATTTTTGTGAAATTTGTTGTGTATGTATAGTGTAATACATTTTCTAAATTTATGAATGCCTAATGAATTTTTACTGTATTGAAGAAAGTTGTATTTCCTTTGCTTTTCAGAAAAAGATTGGTTTTTCTGAAATTTTATTCTGTTTTTGTGTTCCTTATGTTAAGGACTACACCCTGTTTAACAGGGAGAAAGAACAAATACGTTTTTTAATAAAGAGCGTAAAAACGTTATATTTTAGTAGTTGGCAAAAAATGTTGTTTACATAATATGCTTGTGTTATATTACAGTACTATATAGAATATCTAACTATTCTCCATATAGTTAGTCCAGGGAAATTCCCTTTCACTTTGATTGTCTGTAGTACCCTGTTCCCTGGAACAAGTGGGGTCTTCTCTCTCTCGTTAACTAAACATATAAATGTTACTGAGATGTAAAAAATCCAAATGCAGCTTAGAGAAAAATTGCATATAAAACCTTACTTAAGTGCTTAACTGCGTGACCATGTCACCAATTTATAATCACTGCTATGTAAGTCTCTTGATTGTCTATAAAACTTTAACTAAAGTTGTTAAAAAACAATGATAGAAGAGGATAAACAAATAGTAATCAAACCAGCAGACCCAGGAGAGGATATTGTGTTATGGAGGGGTGAAAAATATACTGCAGAGGCAGGGAGAAAATTAAATGATAAATCAAAAAATAGGAAAATGGACCATAGTCCTGTAGTAGAATTGAGAATTGAGGAATTGAGGAATTGAGGAAAACACGCAATGATAAGCCATAGCAAAGATAGATAAAAGTTTAATTGATGAAGAACAAGCCTTCCTATTGACAGATCATGCTATCACTCCTACGTTGTGCTGATTGCAAGATTCATTAAAATATACACAACCCACCGGGAAGAATTATCATTTTGGCGATTGCTCACTATCAGAAAAAAACAGTACAATACATAGATAATTTTTCAGTACTTCTGGGTAGCAACTTACCAACATATATTCAAGATGCAATAGATTTCTGAAACATATTAAAATTATTCTATGGTGTTAGAAATGGTGTCTCTCTATGACAGAGGTTTGCACCTTGTCAAAGTAGGGACCATCACTCCAGTCCTGGTAAGGGTGTCACACAGCCAAGATAACCCCTGCTCACCCCCTTGGTAGATTGGCATGAGCAGTCGGGCTTATCTCAGAAGCAATATGCAAAGCATTTGTACATGCGTACAGTAACACAGTGAAAACACTACAAAAGGACACCACACCAGTTTAGGAAAATAACCAATAATTATCTGAATAAAACAAGACCAAAACAAAACAAATTCTAACATAAACACATCAAGATATCACTGTTAAAAGGTTCAAAACAGCTCAGTCCATAGGAACTTATAGATTCATCACTTTTAGCACAAAGTACCTGGGATGGATCGTAGTACTTCAACATAAAAATCGGCGTGATTTTACTCCAAGCGACAAACTTACTGGGTAACGCATGCAATGCTCTGACATGGTGGGGGTTCATTTAGTGGCACACTCTGCATTTGGCTCTGGGTCTCGGAGTGGGGGGATAATGACTCGAAAAAAAATTCAGATGACGATTGATCACATATGGTCAGAAAACCTTGGTAGATTTGTCTCACAACGCTAGTGCATCCTGACCGGTCTGGACTTATGCCAGCCAGAAATACTCTCATAATTTTGCGGAGATTACAGGGTGTATTGGACCGGGTTAATACGATACAGGAGGTTTCTCCCGATGCGGCCATGGCGTTCGATACGATTGAATGGTCCTATATGTTCTCAGTATTGAGGAAGCTGGGATTTGGACCGGGCTTTCTGAGCTGGGTGCATCTCCTATATGAGGAAGCTTTGGCCCAAATAGTGGTCAATAACCCAAAATTCCCAATATTCACACTCAGAAGAAGTACCAGACAGGGCTGCCCCCTTTCCCCATTGCTCTTCGCCCTAGTGCTGGAGCCCTTGGCAATGTGGATACGGAAAGACCCTACTATTAGAGGACTAAGATGGGCTGAAGGCTGGGAAGACCGCATTTCATTGTATGTCGATTATATTTTACTATACATTGCTTCGCCGACATACCTCCCTGAATAGAGTGTTACATATCTTTATAGTATTTGGAAGGTTCTCAGGATATACGATTAATTGGTCCAAGTCAGTCATCTATGTTCTCAGTGGTAAATCGCCTTCCATACCCAGGGGGTTTACTATTACTGAAGCAGAAACAGGATTCAAATATCTGGGGATCCAGGTCTCTAAGGACCAGACTCACTTCTACGAAAGTAACTTCCACCCCCCGTTGCAAAGACATAGGAGTGATATTTTGCATTGAAAATCACTTCCACTGTGCCTGCTGGGCATGCAGCCTTATTCAAAATGATGTCTCTTCCACGTTTTTTATATGTCTTGCAGAACACGTCGAATCCAGTGGGAGCAGAACACTTTAAATCTATATAAAGTGTCCTAAGAGAGCTTTTGTGGGATGGAATACCACCCACAATATCTATTCAAAAGCTGGTGTGAGGATGGTATGATGGGGGAATTGGCCTCCCAGATATCAAGAGATACTACTTGGCGGCACAACTCATTGCAATAAATAGATGTATGTATAGGCCGCCGGGAGATCCGGGATTTCACATGTATAGATAGCTGCTCCCAGCGGTTTGCTAACACAACTAAATTGAAACTGTCGGGAAACAATGTGTGGTGGACCGCCATGACGAACCTTGGCTGGGAGGGTAAGATCACACTGGCTACCCCACTCTGGGACGCTGAGTTACTTGGCAATTTAAGACACACCAAAAGTTTCAACTGGTGGTGTTTAATAGGCATCACCAAGGTTGGGGATCTATGGAAGGTGGTAGGGGTAGTATCTTTTGCCCAACTGCAGGTGGAATACGACCTCGTTGACACAGAAAACTTTAGGTACCTATAGATCAGACAAACAATGCAAGTGGCGATAACAAAGGGAGAGATGCCACCAGAATCCTCCCTAATAGAGGACAGGTTCTTAGACGGAAACCTCCCTGAGAAATCTATTTCAATGATATACAAGAAGTTTATCAACAGCATGGCTGATACTCTCCTCCAACTCAGAGCTAAATGGGACTATGAAAGTAGCAGGCCTTGAAGATAAGTAATGGCTTGAGGCACTATCTTCTCCCAGAGAAACAGCCATCTCCTCTAGGCTTAGCCTTATACAACTGAAGAGATTCGATAGAATATATCATGCAGGACCGAGGTTGGTGAAAATGGGCTATAGCAGTGATGCAGGATGTATGAGGAGATGTGGGCAGGAGGGCACTTTTGTACATGTGCTCTGGGAATGTCTGGTTATCCAGGGGTAATGGTCTGACTTAACGAAATGAATGGAGGAAGTAATGGTCAACAAGATTGATTATAATATATAGTTGTGTCTCTTGAATACATGGGGCCCTACAGATTCAAACACTAAAGAGAGAACATGGGTGATACAGGGAATAATAATTGCTGAAAGGAATATTACGAGATTGTGGATGGCGCAGAAACCACCATCACTGATAGCATGGGAAAATGACATGGACCGGTGCATGTTAACGGAGAGGACATTGTATCAATCCAGAGGATGCCCCAACAATTGGACACAAATTTGGGACAAATGGAATCGGTATAGGGGGTGGATTTGTGATCCGCCGCAGCCCAGACGGATACATGATTCGGGGTAGAATAGTCTCACTTTGATTAAATGTAAACTGTCTGCAACAGGCTATGGACCCAGGTCTGTGGTTGAAACTGTACCAGCAAACTACCCTCTGGCACCTATGTTTGTATCCTGTCTAACCTGTGCGACCTTGTCTTTAATAAAAAGTTTATTTAAAAAAAAAAACAATTATAAGTTATGCACAATACCACTTGAGGATGGCCATTCACTAATATATTCAATCTTATTTCTTCATTGCAGGCATGTACCTACCAAGTTAAGGTGGTGGCATATTTTCTTTTTTCTATGTTTATTCTTTTACCTTTTATTCCATAAGCTTGTTGGAGTGTGTGTGTCTACATATTGTGGATGGGTAGGGAAGTGAATGTAAGAATGGATCAGTGGATGGATGAATGGTTACATGAGTGTTGAAATGAGTGACAGTTAAATTCATCAGTGACTGAAGAGGCACTTTCTGTTACCAACAAAAAAACAGGGGATGAAAAGGGAAACAGTTAAACATTTCTCCCTTTTAAATTAGACATAACACACTGCTACAACAGAAGAAATGGATCTCCAAAGATGTGTTTAACCATCTGCTTCTAAATTTATTACTCCTTTGGTTTTTTATTTAACTGGGATCCTCAAACTTGTGGCATGCTTCTTCAAAGGGTCCAGTCCACATTTAGCATAGATTTATAAGTGGATTGGCTCACCACTTAGTGGGAGCTGTTATATGCATTTTGGATGGGAACATGTGACTGGGATAAAATGACCTAGTGGATCCTGAAAAAGCCAAATTTAAGGAATGTACCCCTGATAAGATTAAACCAATATCTGTATATGTAGAGTTAATCATGCATCATACCTCATCTAAACGTAACATATTTCAGCCATTTTATAGTACGCGTATGGGTCAATGGTCTTTGTGAGGACTAGAAAGACTGTACAGTAAATATATCTCTATGTTAAAAGGTATACCAAAAACATGCAAAATATTATCTGGATGTATATCGACTGCTAAGAAGATTACATATTCTAATGATCTCAATGGAAAAATTGATTGAATACATTACAATTGAACATGAACATTTAATGAAACAAATTAAAAGATAGAAGATGGATTTTACCAAGGAGAATCATAAAGCAATGGTGACTGCCTGATGAAAGAAAAAGGGGAAAAAGTTGGAAGAAATAGAGATCAAACAGTAAACAAAGGACATTTCAGAAACCAAAGAGAATATTCAGAAGGTAAAGTGCATACCTTTGCAAAGAGATTTAACAATTAACATAGAAAGAACAAACGGATCAAGCATAGGTGGTTGTCCACATATAAATTAAGGGGAAGAAGAAGCTAATGAACTAATCATAAGCAGGTTAGAAATAGATTTAGCAATTGAGAAACACATAGCAACCCTTCTATAATATTCATTTTTTTAGATGAAATGTTATTTATTCACTTGGCTCACTCAATGGACGGACCCAAGTGAATAAATTATACTCAATGGAGAAAAAACAAACAAAAGTGGAAGTAAACAAGAAGGAAGAAACAAAGACCAACCAAGAACAGAGACAAGGTGAGGAGAGGGAAGAGGCAAGATGCAGAAGAAGACAAAATTAAAATAATCAATTTAAGAGACAAAGGGGTCAATAATGATGCAGTTTGGAAAGGCTCCAAATCCGATTTGGGTCTTCAGAATCCGATTCGGAAACTGTCTTTCCGACTGAAATGGAAATGTTTCGAACGACCGATTACGATGTCCGTAAAGCTTTTTGACTTTCCGAGTCAGTTCTGTATGACATTGGAGGAACAAAGTCATTTGGAGCCGACTCGTATAGGTCTACGGAATGCGTTTCCGACTGACCAATTATGATGTCAGATTTTGGAGAGCCTTTTCGAATCGGTTGTTCCGACTCAGATCGGCTGTCAGAATCTGACTTTGTAGGCCGGTAGCAGGCTCTCTTTTGATCCGGGGCCTTCCGAATGGGTCCTTGGTGTACCCATGGGACCACACTTTCCAACCAGGCCCAGTGTTGCAGGCACCTACGGGTGCCCGCCGCAGGGTGCACAATTCTCCACCCTTTTTTCAATGGTAGCCTGTATATTCGGTTGTAACACAGACTCCCATTGAAGTCAACAAGAGTCCGAACAAATCGCATCCGGAAGCATCACAACTGTTTGGTCGGACTCCCTGGATCCGATTAGGCTAGAAACCACCCCGAGACCGATTTGGTCAGAATGCTTGCCGACCCGCATCGAAATCGACCCCAAAGTATTAACAAATGAGCAAACTTCAATGCCTAAATTTGGGCTGAATGTTTGCCCCAATACAAGTGATATGAAGATAATTTTTTGTTTGTTTATAGTGGATCAAGTATTAGGTAAATATCATGTAATTGAACAAAAAGAAGAGCAAGAACCGACTATAATACTGAGAGACCTATCATGAATTTAAAAAATGGGAATACATAAATACTGGAAACGCTATTTCCTCCCGCAGAAAGTAAAGATGTGCAAATAAAAAAAGATGACATAAAAAAGACAATGAATTTACATTTGGCAACAGATCATGAAGGACAAAGTTGATTAGAACAAGAAATCAAAATTCTGTTCAGTCGTTACATCTGTAAATAAAATTTATATATTTCATGAACTGGTCCTAAAAGAGTTTGATAGAATTAATAAATGCAGGAAACACAACAGGAAATGAAAACACAATCTGAAAAAAGAAGAAAAACTAGCATTAAGAATGAAACAAAAGGGTTTCGTGTCTACAGCAAGCAAGGATCCATGTAGACAGGTATTCTGAAAACTCCTGGCATCAGGCAGCTTTCTACAGTTTTAATTGGGAGAAATAAAGTTGAGCATACTTCAGAATGTTCCTCCCAGTAGATGAAACAGAGGAGAACCTCATGACTCAGTGTCTATCAGAAGTACAGGTGTAAACAGCCTTGACAAGAGAGCAAAGGACCCCCATACCCGATGCACAAACCATGAAGGCGCCTGTTGTGTACTAAGGCACAGAAGGGAACAAGTGACTGGAAAAGTAAGGTGGCGAGGGACCAATTTACGGCTACTCATCATGTAGGTGAACGCTAGAGGACCAATTACTCCAACGCGACTGCAGTGTTCTAGGTTAGGCCTGTATATAAAAGTGGTCTTCCAGCACGACAAACTTTGTTGTGGAAGAAAGCCCTTCTATGCCAACAGTGCCCCAGGGACCAAATATTGGCATAGCCTTTGAAATAGCTGCAAGGACGAACACTTAGTCCCCCGGGATATAAAAGGGCACTTTGGGTACTATAAAACTCACAAAAAAAGTGACGAAGTACGAGGAAGTCGGTTCTTCAACCGGCTGTGATGCTAGCCCACCCCTACCTTGAGGTCACATCTAATGGAGATCGCACTGGGCAAAGTATGTAGGAAGCATGGACACAGTGGCAAAACCCATATCACCTTAACCCACTTCAAGCAGCACATCCATTCAGTCACTGCTTGTTGCTGAACAGTTCAACAACAATCTGAAATCATTGACTGCTAGAATACCTTATCATTAAAAAGAGAATGGTCTGATGAATTGTTGCACAAGTCCCTTGATACAATCATTCCATTGCTGGTTATATGCACAGGCTCTGCATGGACTTAAAGCATGAGTTGAGATGAACAGAGCACATAGCAAGGGACTTCACTGGCACATTCAACAAACCACACACTCCAGTCTTAATGTCAAGAGCCCAGAAACCCCAGAGCAATAAGGAAATACTTTACACTCAGAGACACCAAATGAAGATGTTAATTGCCAAAGAAATGGCAACATCTAGAGATGAACCTGCATTAGATCAAGCGCCAGAATGGGACACAAAGCACCAGCCACCAAGAGGGATATCTGGTTGTTGATCTATGAGCTCAATAAGGGAATACACTCCTTAAGACATAACTTAACTTAAACATCTGGTATTAAGTGCCAAGATACCCTTCTGGGTGAACGTGCGCTTTACAAATATGTTATGCAAAGACATGATTTGACAAGGTTCTAACAGGTCATCACCAACCTCTTTAGAAAGTCAGAAACAGGGTGGAACAACTAGAGGTAGCCACTACTGAGGGTGCACATGAAAGATATGAACTCGCAATCAGAGTATAGAATACGAGAAACAGCATCAAATACTGGTGGACAAGATTGGCAGCAATGAAAATAGATCTTGCCAAAACAACTTGTGGATCTGAGGAATTCCAGAATCAGTAATGGACCCCAAACTAATAATTATGTACAAAATCAGTTCGGATAATTGGTATATAGTCTAGAAAAAACTTCCTTTAAATGAATTTAAACTGGACAGAACACACAGTGTTTCGCAATTACCAAATCAAAAACAAGATAGCAGCTGACGTGTGCAGACTCATGTACATTTCTTTACAACCAAGGAAGACATTTTGAAATTGGCTCACAAATACAACCTACATTCTCACTACATCAGGATGTGTAGGCTTAGATATAGAAACAAAGGGCCATAAAATAGTGAAAGACCACCTGAAAGCCAAATAAATACTATACAAATATGGTTGGCTCTTGGACTGCTTATTCAACTTTATGGTAAACCGATTTCGATCTCCACCACGGATGAACCAATTAAACTACTCAACCTAGAGCAGGCAAAGGATAAAAAGAGAGACACACACACTGAAAAAAAGACAAATCTGGCAGATTCATAAACCCAGAAAAGCAAAGAACAAATCAGAACACAAGAAGGCCTACTGGGAAGTCAAAAGGACTCAGTTGCCCCATAACTACTTTGTACATCCTAACATGGAACAATGGGGTTGACATTTGGAAAGCCGAAGTCTTCAGATATATATCTGACCCAGTGAAGCACATTGTACAGGGGAGCATGTGCTAGTGTTGAACCTATGTAGCTCCCTAATACAATATCTGCCTGGGGCATGTGATTACCAATGTGTAACATGCTTATGGTATTGAAGTGGCTGCGTGCTTTGACGTTTGCCGTGTTTAAGTCTGTAAGTGCATCTTCGTTCACTTCTGTTTATTACAGTTTCTGGGCATGCATTTGCATTCTCAGTCTTGTATTTGTTCAACCTTGTTGTTATTTGCGGGAGTTCCATGTTCGAGCCCACTGCTATAAGGAACGATCCTTGACCTATGTGGGAGCATTTTTGCCAGAATGCTGTCACGGATGTGGGCTCCTTTACATATGTATATAAACCTAAATTTTTACACACATTTCCTGAGTGCTTTGCATCATTACATTTCGCCACGAGGATGAGTGTGCCATGAATGGAAACAGGGGGAACACAAAAATCAGTACGCATCACCAAGCCATTGACAATGGACAACTCTTCACAAACTTTAGTGTAAGGTCTAATGTTCAAAGCAAAAATACTCTCCTCTGGCCATCCCTTACTGATATACTCAAGAATTTTCGGAAGCTCTAAATCATAAGCCAGAGCTTTCATCCAGTCTGTTTTAGAAACTGCTCCTTTGACACTCAACAGGTCATCCACCATGGCCACCACACATTCCACATCCCTTTCATCTTTCACAACAGATTCATTGGTTAATGTTGCCCTCGACAAGTAATCCGCTATTCCAATTTTCCCTCTAGGAATATATTTAACTGTGAAAGAATATTCCTGAAGATGTGCTAGAAGTTTCACTCGTGTAGATGAAGCCTTGCCAGTGCAACTGCCTTTCAGCATATAAATCAAAGGCTTGTGGTTCGTGAAAATGTAAAATTTGGCTCCCTATAAGAAAGTTTTGAATTTCTCCACTGCCCAACATCATGCAAGAGCTTCACGTTCAATAGTGAAGTAGTTAGCTTTAGGTTGGCGAAGACAACAAGAGGCAAATGCCACAGTATGCTCTCTACCACTGAACCATTGAAACATTACAGACCAAGTCCTACCTGGCTTGCGTCCACCGCCAAGAAACTCCCTCCCTCAGGATCAAATGGTACAAGAGAAGGTGCAGAAGTAATCATGCTTTTTATTCTGCTAAAATCTTCATTGGATACTTGATCATATATGAACGTTGTCCTTTTCTTGAGTAAGGCACACAGGGGTTGCACAAAAAACGCATACCCCTCAATGAACCTTGAATAATATTTGCTCAAGCCCAAGAATGAGGAAAGCAAATCCTTATCCTTAGGAAGAAGTGCTTCCTGAATTGCCTGAGCCAAAGAGATCTTAGGTTTAATACCCTCAGCTGAAATAAGATGCCCTAAGTAATCTAACTCTTGCACTAAGAATGTGCACTTATCAGCACTGATGGTACCCCTAACTTCTTTGAAAATGTTAAGTACCCGGTTCAAATTGAAATTATGTTATTTACCTAACTCGGCAAAGATCAATATGTAACACTGGAAAGCCTGAACCCCAGCCACCTCATCTAACACAACATCCATAAATCCTAGAAAAACGCTAGCGGCTGAGGCTAGGCCAAAAGGACGAAGCAAGAATGTAAATGCCCCAAAAGGTGTGACGAATGTGGTCAGCTCTTGAGACTGTTGTTTGGCTAGGGGAATATGATGGTAGGCAGAGCGTAAGTCGATCAAAGAGAAAATACTTTGCCTTACCAATATTAGCCAAAGAGTCCTAGATCTTGGGAAGGGATTGCAATCAATAATAATATTTTTGCTAAAGGTCCGCAAATAAACACACATTCTTATTTCTTTGGAGCTCTTCTGTACTGTAATAATGATACTTACCCACTCAGTAGACTCAGTGGGAGCAATAACCTTCTCTTAGGTCATTGTCTCCAACAGTTTCCTAAGGTCCCCCTTATGCTTAATGGAACAGGTATAACATTGTGTACGATGGGAACCACATCAGCCTTGAGCTTGAGTCTATGCACAAAGTTTCAAATAGAACCTATCTCATTGCTGAATACATTAGGACATTTCATGACAGAATTGGTGCTATCCAAGCTAACTTCTCTCACAGACTTAGCCTCATTAGTGACCAAAGGAACTCCTAAAAACTCAAAGGAGATTTGGGTAAAATTGGTATTGATCAGCGAATAAAAAGCAAAAGCCACACCAACACCCACAGTAGCCAACTTGGTTTGTAGGCTGGTGATGAAAGAATCAATTACAGCCGGGACCGGGCCCAGGGCCGTAACCCCTAGTCTTGACGGCGCACCCCGCACGATCTCCTATTCGATAACAATGTTGAACGACCTTCGCCCATCTCCAGTAAGTAATTTCATAAAGCATGTCCCTGAGCATGCCTTAGAACTAACAACACCTGCATGTCCCCATTGTAAGGCCATTATACCTTTGGTAAACAACACAACTAATTCCAGCAAAAAGAAAAATCCAAAAAAACACCACGATAGTGCTTACTAATGTTCGTTCATTAGGAAAGACAGACAGGACCTAGCGGATCTGGTTAGGGACAGGAATATAGATATACTGTTCATGACCGAGACCTGGATGGATAATACGTCCGATCCAGATCTAGTTATCGCGGTCCCTAGTGGATTCAAGGTCTACCGACAGGACAGACAGGGCAAAAGAGGGGGCGGGCTAGCTATAATCGCCTGCGACACCTTCAGAGTAAGGACTTTTCCGATCCCCTCACTCACCTGTGAAGCCATGCAATTTGCCATTAATCTGTCCCCATCCCATAATTTCAGAGGTATGCTCCTATATAGACCACCAGGAGCACGTTACGGATTCCTTTCCGACCTAGGCACCATCCTGGAATCCCTAGCAATTGAAGAGACACTAACGGTACTTGGTGATTTTAATTTTCATCTAGAGAAACCAGATGATAGGGATACGCTTTCTCTTTTATCAGACATGGAAACCCTGGGGCTCCCTCAATTGGTCAATTTTCCCACCCATGATGCCGGTCACATTCTGGACGGCATCTTTTCCATCCTAGAGGATATTCATATAACAGACATCCTCCCGCTCCCATGGTCAGACCACCATGTAATTCTTCGTACAATCACAACCAAGGAGGCCCCCCACTACTAGCGTATCAATTCCCAGTTGCGAACCTTTTAAGGCTTGGAAAGACATAAATAACACAAACGTAAAAGCCTTACTCGACAGTACCCAGCCTACTTTATCCACAGATCCCAACATAGCCACCAATCAATACCAGGATTGGTTAGGTCATGCTACGAATTATTTGGTTCCTCTTAAAACTGTCACTAGAAATAGGAAGGCCCCTTCGACACCATGGTTCACTGAAGAACTCAGGAATCAGAAATAACTCTGTAGAAATAGGGAGAGGCATTGGCGGAAACTCTACAATGAAGAAAGTAAATCTCGCAACAAGGAGATGCTCGCTAAATACAAATCTATGATCACAGATGCTAAGAGGAAGTATTTTAGTGAACAAATAGAGAAAGCTAAGAATTCCAACAAAGAACTCTACGATATTACTAAGCAGCTGGTTTTAAACCCTCCCCCCTCTCAATCCCTTTGTGATGCACTGGCAAATTTCTTTTTCACAAAAGTTAACGATATCTATTCAGCTTTCTCCTCCAACACCAATAATCCCACATATACCATAAATTCCACTCTTCCTGATTCCTTATACACCCAATTCAATGACATCATGGAGGCCCAAACAGCAGATATCATCACTTCCATTAAAACCGGTTCAGCCCTGGACCCTTGCCCTTTTAAAATTCTTCCCCCAGTCATGGACTCCTTGATTATGGTCATCACTCAAATCTGCAACTCTATGTTTAGATCACGGATCTATCCTAACATACTCAATAAAACTCTCCTAAAACCACTCTTAAAAAAAACGTATCTAGGTAAGGATGACTTGAAAAACTATCGACCATTGCCAGCCTCTAATTTTTGGCAAAAATTGCAGAGAAAGCGATGAATTTCCAGTTATCAGAATTCATTGACGAACATCACCAATTGGATAGCACCCAATTTGGGTTCCGTAAGTTCCATGGGACATAAACCGCCTTGATCAAAGCCGCTGATGACATCCGAGTCATTCGAGATCAAGGAGGAACAGCAGTACTAGTGCTACTGTATCTATCTGCAGCTTTTGACACGGTCGACCACTCGATCCTGGTCGATCGTGTCGAAAAAATGGGCATTCGACAGACAGCTAAGGACTTATTGGCCTCCTTTCTGTCCGAAAGAACACAGGCTGTCACCTTGGGAGCGTTCCAGTCGGCTAATTTGTCTCTGCCTTGTGGGGTACCTCAAGGCTTATCCCTGAGTCCGACACTCTTTAATATCTACGTGTCGGACCTAGCTAAAGTCATCAAAGCGCATGGGATGTGCCTTACCTCATATGCAGATGATACTCAGTTAGTCCTGGCCATAAAAAAAGATGGAGAAAGGGTGGCCGAGAGTTTTAAAGCAGGTATGCTGGCAATAGGAGACTGGATGTCCTCCAATTGTCTAAAGCTCAATTCCGAAAAGACGGAGGTTGTCATCTTTGGACAACGAGCCCCATGCTGGTCGCCCGCTAGTTGGCCCTCGTCTTTCAGAACCCTGCCTAAACCTGTTTCTAAAGTAAGGAACCTGGGAGATGTCTTCGACGAAAACCTTAACTTTGTCGCCCATGCCAATCAAATAGCGGCTACAGCTTTTCACAAGCTGCGACTAGTAAGGAAAATCAGCCCCTTCCTACCTGATAGTGCCGGCAAAACCCTGATAAGTTCCCTGGTGTTATCCTCTGTGGACTACTGCAACGGCTTATTTGCCAATGCTCAGATCCGTGTAATCAATAAATTGCAGACCATACAAAATGCGGCAGCAAGACTCCTTTCCAGAACGCCCAAACATAAGTCCATCGCTGACACAATCAGAAACTATCACTGGCTCCCGATCAGAAACCGGATCAAGTTTAAGACTCTATGCATCGTATACAAAGCATTGCATGGGCAAGGACCTCAGTTCCTCAAAGATAAGCTGACATCCTACTGCCCCCCCAGACTACTTCGATCCACTACCTTCAACAAACTAGCGGTGCCACGTACCTAGACCCTCTCCTGGGGAGATCGCCGTTCATGGTCACGGCACCAAGACTGTGGAACACCCTGCCTCAGTCGATCAGGTCCAGTCACTCCCTCTGGTCATTCCGCAAAAATCTAAAAACTTGGCTGTTTAATCAGTAACCCTCCAATGAACCAGCTGTGAAGAATTTTGCAGAAGTCGCAGCGCCGAGACGCTCAGGGCAATTGTTCGCGCGTAACCAAATGTCATTAATAAATAAATAATACATACAATAGGCATTGCTTCTACAGTTGGCAATATTTGCACTAACCTAGCTTTAATCTTCCAATCCCACCAACTTTCTGCCTTTAACCAACACATACAATTTGGTAGTGGTGGTTCTCCCCAAACAAGTCAAATAGTCCTTAAAGAAATGTACGAGATTTATATCCTGTTCACCAAAAGCCTTAGGAGAAATATCTCCTGGTCTAAAGTGAAACTCTCCCCCCAGTGATGGAAAAACACACACACACCAGATATGAAAGTGATAGGGGCACCTGAATCAGCCATCATCTTAATACTTATATTCCCAACAGATGCCTCACGCCAGCAATTTGTTTGAAGAGGTAAACATGGCAGATACATCCCTTTGAGATCATCTTGAATTTTGAGAACAACCTCTGAAAAATTTGCAGCACATTCATACACAGACAGATCAACATTAGTGATCTTGACATAGGGTTTCCCCCCTCTGCAAACACTCTGAAAATGACTCAGCCTTTTACACTTAATACATCAATTACCTAACGCTGGATAATTAGTATTATTGCCCAAATGCAGAGCCACACCTAAAAAAAACAAAAATCTTTGGCACTTTTTGTACATTTTTCTCAAACTTCTTAGTATACAAAGCATAAACAGCTGTATTTTCTGAACACAAATTCACAATAGTCTGCAAACCAGAAGGATGATCCACAGACATAAGATTGCTTGACACCATTGATCGTTTAATAACCTTAGATAAATCAATGACTTCAACTAAAGAAGGACCCCTGCAACTTAACAAACGCCTCTGTATTTTCTTAGCATAACAAGCAAAAACAAATTGATCCCTCTGATAAATGTCTAATGATGCACAAAAATTGCACGCAGAGGCTAGCAATCATAGGGCCAGATGTACGTGGCCATTTACCGACCGGTAGCGGCCCATTTCGGCCGTTACCGACCGGTAAATGGTCATTTGTGATGTAGGGGCTGCTTTTTACCGATTCGGTAAATTTACCGAATCGGTAGATTTACAGAATCAGTAAAATACCGAATCGGTATTTTTACCGATTCGGTAATTTTGCAATGTAGGTAGGACTCTTCTGAGTCCCACAGGCCTTACCGAATCGGTATTTTACCCCCCAATCCAATTGGGTGGTAAAATACAGATTCCAGGTGTGCATGCACATGTGTGCATTCACACCTATGGCATGTGACAGACGGACATGCCCTTAGGGCATGTCTGTGTGCCACATGTCACACATGCCTTAAATCGGGGTGCTAGAGGGTGTCAAAGTGACACCCCCTGCACCCTTGCAAAAATCGGTATTTACCGAATCGGTAAACACCGATTCGGTAATGCCCATTGATTTCTATGGGCTTCAATGCCCATAGGAATCAATGAGCATTACCGAATCGGTATTTACCGATTCGGTAAATACCGATTCCTACAGAATCGGATTCCTACAGAATCGGTAATTCAATTACCGATTTTTTCTACATCTCCCCCCTTGTATTTTACCGATTCATAAATACCGAATCGGTAAAATTCGGTATTTATGAATCGGTAACATTAACTTACCTACATCTGGCCCATAATGCAGAAATACATTCCTCCACAGATTCATCCATAAGTTGTTTTCTTTTATTAAACCTCACGTGGAGAAGTGTGGCTCACTGGTTAGAGCAGGCAGACCCTAAAGCAGAGGTTAGACCCGGGACCAGGGTTCAATTCCCAACGTGGCATGGTCTTGAGCTCAAATGTCCTCGGACTCGATAATTCTCGGTCGGTGCCTGACCTAATCATGGGTTCACACTCTGCAACTCTGGGCATTAAGCTTGCTTAATCTCCACAACGGCCCCCCGCGGCGGGATGCCTGGCTTTCACCTTGGGGATGCCCTGTAGGGGCTATCTCACAGGGAAAAGCCAGGACGGGTTCCCAAGGCAAGCGCTTAGAGACCCCTGGGTGATAAGCGCTATATAAATCCAATATACAATACAATACAATACAATGGAGCCCACTTGGTTGTTCTGCAAACTTGTTTTGTAATTGACTAATTGCTTCTAAATATTCATTGCAACCTTCACCCTCCTCACTGGGTGCTGAAACTGTAGGCAGCTTGTCAAAAATATGCTGCCCTTTCTGTCCAAGATGACTAAATAATAAGGCCACTTCTCTTTTGTAAAACTAGGAGGCATCAATTGCTATGATAACATTCTCAAAAATGCAAACCCATTCCTTCTATGGAACAGATGGCTTGCCTAGGTTTTGAAGGAGGCACAATGACTGGATATTGATTAAATGCCATGATGCCCAAAGAAACTAAAAAGTGAACAAGGATCTTGTTTGGGACTTGTTTTTGTTTTCCTTGTTAAGAAGAAGATGGTACAACATGTGCTTATGGTATTGAAGTGGCTGAGTGCTTTGCAGTGTGCTGTGTTTATGTTTGTAAGTGCATCTTCATGCATTTCTGTTCCTTACTGTTTCTGGGCATGCATTTGCGTGCTCAGCCTCGTATTTGTTCAAACTTGTTGGAGCTTTCTTGCCAATGTGCCTTCAAGGACGTAGGCACCTTCACACATGTAAATAAACCTACATTTTCATTCACATTTCCTGTGTGCTTTGCATCATTACACAATCCTTTATGGATACCATGCAAATAAACTGCCTCCTCTATGAAGAAGAACAAAGACACCGTTTGTTATAAAGTTAGTATAGAGAACACTTATTAAAAAGGATTCATGCTTGCACTCAACTTTTCACTGTTATGACACCTTTAATTTTTACATTTCCAAAATGTTTGAATAATTGTGATTCCAGAGAAGATCAGATTTTGTTTTTAACTAGCCTAACTGATAATGCTAAACAAGTTTCAGATTGTAGTGCTATGCAGAGTACGAACAGGGGGAGACGTAATGAATATGGTTAGTTTGGGGGGCGTGGCTAAGCACGCAATGGTGGAGGACGCGCCTGGGTAGAGCTCAGGGCTGAGCTCCTCTTTCACAGGCCAATTCTCTGGTAATTTTCTCCGTACCTGGCTCCAAATACCAGCGGAGCTGTGCGGGAACGATATCTGCTGCCCTGCACAACCTGGAGTCGTGGGACCGCTCCTGGCCACCTCGGCTGCAACGTTGGTTGGCTGCTCCCCTTGCTGGTTCCCCGGCCAGCGCTCCCATCTACGCGAGGCCGGGGACGGGTTGCTGCAGCTAGGCCCTGTTATGGAGGCCTACACCCGGGAGTCCCTGAGGCGGCCCTGAGATGCTCCGCACGGACCCGCTGAAACGACACCCTATGCCCTGCACTGAAGAGAGCTCGCCACTGGACATTTGCGGAGAACGCCCCCTGAGGAGGGGGGGCTGCAGTTCGTGCTCCGCACTCTTTGCCCTGCTGAGGTGAGAGCCCTCCTTTTGGCGCTTGCGACCGTTGGCCCCCCAGGAGCGGGATACTACACCCAGGGGCCTGCACCCTTTACCCTACTGTGGACAGTGCACACTTCCTGGTGCATACAGGGGGCACTTCCCGGCGGGGGTGCTACATTCCACGCTGCGTGGACAGGACACTACCATTGTTCACTGCTGCGGACTGGCCGTGGAGGTAGGCGGGGTCCCTGCTGCTGTCGAGGACGGAGGAGCTGGCGGTCATGACGAGAGTCACTCACCCGCCATTTCACGTTTCTGCCCCCGGGACTGACAGCGGGGGTCGCCTGCCTGGATCGGCAGGGGATACTAATCACGCTGGGAGCAGGGGGCACCGCCCTACCCCACACCTACCTAGCTCCTGTCCACTGGCCCGGCCCCAGGCAGGACCCACCTGCGCAGATAGGTGGTGGCGTTGCCCAGCGCCTCCTACATGCCCTGGTGCTTCTAACCCCGAGGCGGAGCGGCCCACCTAAGACCCGAAGACGACCTCTGCGCACGTTTTGCCATGGTACACGCCACATTGCCCATGTCTGGGGGAACCAGGACGAGGACCGGTGCTGGTGGTACGCAGGCTAAAGGAAATATGGAGAAAGTGGCAAAATCGACCGACCTGGATCAGACCGCCTCCAAACTGGATACGATGCTGGCGGCGATGGAGCGGCTAGAGGAGTCGATGCAGCTGACCCGCACCTCCCTGGAGACCAAGATCGACGGTGTCGCCATAGATCTTACGCACCTGCAAGCTGACCACAAAAAACTGTCAGACCGCACCACCACCCTGGAGGCCACCGTGAACGATCTTGCGCCCAAAGTCGCACAAACGGACAAGCACGTGCAGGACCTCCTCAACCGTATGGAATTCCTGGAAGATCGCACAGAGGATGCGGAAGGGAGGGCGAGGAGAAATAATGTTCGCATAGTGGGGCTGCTGGAAAGATGGGAAGGCAGAGACTCCGAGACGCGCGTGGAGGGGTGGCTTCGGAGCCTGTTACCGGATGGCGCACTCGCGCAGCATTTTGTGGTTGAACGGGTGCACCGAGTGCTGACCCGGCCGCTCCCGACAGGATCCAGCCCTAGGCCAATGCTCGTTCGCATACTGCACTATCGCGACCGTGAAGCCATATTCCGAGAATCCAGGAAGCTGCAGGAGAAACGGGTTGACAATACTAAGATCATGCTCTTCCCTGACTACACAATCCAAGTACAGTGCCAGAGACACTCCTTTTTAGCGGTGAAACAACGGCTCCGTCGACTGGCCCTGAAGTACTCCCTCCTCTTTCTGGCTCACTTACGGGTGGTGACACAGGACAAAACTCATTTCTTCAACACCCCCAAGGCAGTCGAGGCGTAGCTGGACTCTAGAACTGATGTTGATCCCCGCGCGGCTTCGCTGGCGCCGCCCTTGCTACGCTCCTGAGGAACCCGAAGCCGCCGAAGGCACAGGCCCTCGCCGACGCGACGGGTGCACATGGATACGAAGGGTGGCCCCCCGGCTGATCTCATTCACAGTGAGCAGCAGAAAGCCCTGCCTGATGGTAGCGGAGATCAGCGGCTCCCTGGACACAGACGCTGCCTTGGAGGCCAGCCCACGTGAGCTGCCCAGCGACGATAAGGGCATCTATGGGCTACCGGACTCACAAGTGTCGACAGAACTACCGGATGTCACCCCGTAGACTGCTGATTTAATCCACTGATGGTGAGACAGCCTGCATGGAGCGCTTCGCCTGTCTCTACGTGCCTCTCACACTATGCTGACCCCGATTTCCGCGGGGTGCTCGCCGGACGCGGACAGCTGGACCCTGGTCCCAGGCTGCCCCTTATCCTTTGCTCTGAACGACTCTGTGAGTACAGCTCTGGATGCTGAGACACCGGGGATGCTGTGGAACAGTTTGGTGGTCAGGGGCTTGGGTGTTGGTGATGACACTGACTTTGGGGTTTTGGGGGGTGAAGCGTGACCCACCCTTGGGCGATGTCTAGATGCGGAGCACTGCGCCCTGGGGGTCTCTAGCCCCCTGCCCGGAGGTGACCCTGTTTCAACTGAGCCGACTATCATGTGACACCTGTGTAGGGAGATGCATCCTCTATCTGCCTGCGGAACACTCCTGTAATGACCACGTCAAGTGCTCAGCGACCCCCCTGAACTTTATTTACTCACTAGAGAGTTTGGACGACCACATGCTTTGCTGTCGGCCTTTTGGCATTGCTCTTTTGTTTTCTTTGTTTCCAGTGTTGGTTGATTTGCTTTCCCCCTCTATTCCTTTCATGTAAATTCAGGCTATGCATGCTAATTATCTGATGGCACCTGTGGGTGTGTGGCTTGACGAAACATTGCCTGGGTTGTCGGTGGGGGGTGAGTGGAGGGGTGGAGGGATGGGGAATGTTTGGATGTCCTATGTCGGTGGTTAAGATGTGCACATGGAATGTGCGAGGCATGCACATGCCGTCACGCCGTTATCAAATCTATTCTTACCTGAAACGCCACCATGTCCACATAGCCCTCTTGCAGGAAACCCACTTAACAGGCCCGGAAACACAGACACTACACCGTAGATGGCGTGGGCAGTTGTACGCTACTGGGTATTCGGCCTATGCCCAAAGGGCGTTAATCTGGATACGGCCCGGGACTCCATTTGCACTCTCCCACTTCCGGATAGACGCGGAGGGTAGATATGTGGTGATGCATGGTAGACTAGATGGCCAATTGATTGTCCTTGCATCTCTTTACGCCCCTAACACCGAACAGGGAGACTGCTTTATACGGTTGTCAGCGGTGCTAGCCCCCTGGCACGGCGTTCCCTTGGTATTGGGAGGCGATTATAACTGTGTCTTAGATGTCGCCCTATATCGCTCCTTCCCGCCTCTGACCAGTGCGCCGGTGACTGGGGCCATGAGGGCACTCACCACTTGGGCATCACAGTGGGATTTGCATGATGCCTGGCAGTGCCGTAATCCGCGCACTAAGGTATATTCTTACTATTCAGGCGCGCACACTTTACATGTCAGGCTGGACAGATACATGCGGACGAGTGACCTGCTCCCCCATGTCACCTATTACATGGTCGTACACACTCCAACTACAACCCTCGCATTCTAGAACTGGCATGGGAGCACCCACACCCGTCAATACCCACCTGGAAGCTTCAGCCTGATCTATTACTGGATGCCCAATTCTGCGAAGCGCTCTCGGCGAGCCTTTTAACACATTTTGAGGAAAATAACCACACTGCCTCCACTCCGCAACTTGAATGGGACGCATTAAAAGTTTTTACGAGGAGCAACTGTCTGGGTACACAAGCAATTTACAAAAGGGGGTGGTGATGAACAGAGTGTCTGAATTGAGCAGACCACTCTTACCCAGTCCAAAGATCAGGGCTTGATCCATCACCGTTATTTATCTCACTGCCCCATCCCAGCTCAGAACCTGGCTATATGCAAATCAGTCTGTCCCTGGCCCAGTGCATCATGGGAACAGGGCAGACTAAACTACCAAGCCAATTCTTTACCAGAAAGGAGACAAGCTACCGGGGACCGGTTTCTGGCATTTCAGCCTCTTCGGCCCGGCTTGCTTGAATCCTGATGGAGCAGTGAGAAAGGGACTCATGTCTGAGTATACCCTGCCACACCTATAGTGGCCAAAATCGATTTACAAAAGGGGGTGGTGATGAACAGAGTGTCTGAATTGAGCAGACCACTCTTACCCAGTCCAAAGATCAGGGCTTGATCCATCACCGTTATTTATCTCACTGCCCCATCCCAGCTCAGAACCTGGCTATATGCAAATCAGTCTGTCCCTGGCCCAGTGCATCATGGGAACAGGGCAGACTAAACTACCAAGCCAATTCTTTACCAGAAAGGAGACAAGCTACCGGGGACCGGTTTCTGGCATTTCAGCCTCTTCGGCCCGGCTTGCTTGAATCCTGATGGAGCAGTGAGAAAGGGACTCATGTCTGAGTATACCCTGCCACACCTATAGTGGCCAAAATCGATTTACAAAAGGGGGTGGTGATGAACAGAGTGTCTGAATTGAGCAGACCACTCTTACCCAGTCCAAAGATCAGGGCTTGATCCATCACCGTTATTTATCTCACTGCCCCATCCCAGCTCAGAACCTGGCTATATGCAAATCAGTCTGTCCCTGGCCCAGTGCATCATGGGAACAGGGCAGACTAAACTACCAAGCCAATTCTTTACCAGAAAGGAGACAAGCTACGGGGGACCGGTTTCTGGCATTTCAGCCTCTTCGGCCCGGCTTGCTTGAATCCTGATGGAGCAGTGAGAAAGGGACTCATGTCTGAGTATACCCTGCCACACCTATAGTGGCCAAAATCGATTTACAAAAGGGGGTGGTGATGAACAGAGTGTCTGAATTGAGCAGACCACTCTTACCCAGTCCAAAGATCAGGGCTTGATCCATCACCGTTATTTATCTCACTGCCCCATCCCAGCTCAGAACCTGGCTATATGCAAATCAGTCTGTCCCTGGCCCAGTGCATCATGGGAACAGGGCAGACTAAACTACCAAGCCAATTCTTTACCAGAAAGGAGACAAGCTACCGGGGACCGGTTTCTGGCATTTCAGCCTCTTCGGCCCGGCTTGCTTGAATCCTGATGGAGCAGTGAGAAAGGGACTCATGTCTGAGTATACCCTGCCACACCTATAGTGGCCAAAATCGATTTACAAAAGGGGGTGGTGATGAACAGAGTGTCTGAATTGAGCAGACCACTCTTACCCAGTCCAAAGATCAGGGCTTGATCCATCACCGTTATTTATCTCACTGCCCCATCCCAGCTCAGAACCTGGCTATATGCAAATCAGTCTGTCCCTGGCCCAGTGCATCATGGGAACAGGGCAGACTAAACTACCAAGCCAATTCTTTACCAGAAAGGAGACAAGCTACCGGGGACCGGTTTCTGGCATTTCAGCCTCTTCGGCCCGGCTTGCTTGAATCCTGATGGAGCAGTGAGAAAGGGACTCATGTCTGAGTATACCCTGCCACACCTATAGTGGCCAAAATCGATTTACAAAAGGGGGTGGTGATGAACAGAGTGTCTGAATTGAGCAGACCACTCTTACCCAGTCCAAAGATCAGGGCTTGATCCATCACCGTTATTTATCTCACTGCCCCATCCCAGCTCAGAACCTGGCTATATGCAAATCAGTCTGTCCCTGGCCCAGTGCATCATGGGAACAGGGCAGACTAAACTACCAAGCCAATTCTTTACCATAAAGGAGACAAGCTACCGGGGACCGGTTTCTGGCATTTCAGCCTCTTCGGCCCGGCTTGCTTGAATCCTGATGGAGCAGTGAGAAAGGGACTCATGTCTGAGTATACCCTGCCACACCTATAGTGGCCAAAATCGATTTACAAAAGGGGGTGGTGATGAACAGAGTGTCTGAATTGAGCAGACCACTCTTACCCAGTCCAAAGATCAGGGCTTGATCCATCACCGTTATTTATCTCACTGCCCCATCCCAGCTCAGAACCTGGCTATATGCAAATCAGTCTGTCCCTGGCCCAGTGCATGATGGGAACAGGGCAGACTAAACTACCAAGCCAATTCTTTACCAGAAAGGAGACAAGCTACCGGGGACCGGTTTCTGGCATTTCAGCCTCTTCGGCCCGGCTTGCTTGAATCCTGATGGAGCAGTGAGAAAGGGACTCATGTCTGAGTATACCCTGCCACACCTATAGTGGCCAAAATCGATTTACAAAAGGGGGTGGTGATGAACAGAGTGTCTGAATTGAGCAGACCACTCTTACCCAGTCCAAAGATCAGGGCTTGATCCATCACCGTTATTTATCTCACTGCCCCATCCCAGCTCAGAACCTGGCTATATGCAAATCAGTCTGTCCCTGGCCCAGTGCATCATGGGAACAGGGCAGACTAAACTACCAAGCCAATTCTTTACCAGAAAGGAGACAAGCTACCGGGGACCGGTTTCTGGCATTTCAGCCTCTTCGGCCCGGCTTGCTTGAATCCTGATGGAGCAGTGAGAAAGGGACTCATGTCTGAGTATACCCTGCCACACCTATAGTGGCCAAAATCGATTTACAAAAGGGGGTGGTGATGAACAGAGTGTCTGAATTGAGCAGACCACTCTTACCCAGTCCAAAGATCAGGGCTTGATCCATCACCGTTATTTATCTCACTGCCCCATCCCAGCTCAGAACCTGGCTATATGCAAATCAGTCTGTCCCTGGCCCAGTGCATCATGGAAACAGGGCAGACTAAACTACCAAGCCAATTCTTTACCAGAAAGGAGACAAGCTACCGGGGACCGGTTTCTGGCATTTCAGCCTCTTCGGCCCGGCTTGCTTGAATCCTGATGGAGCAGTGAGAAAGGGACTCATGTCTGAGTACACCCTGCCACACCTATAGTGGCCAAAATCGATTTACAAAAGGGGGTGGTGATGAACAGAGTGTCTGAATTGAGCAGACCACTCTTACCCAGTCCAAAGATCAGGGCTTGATCCATCACCGTTATTTATCTCACTGCCCCATCCCAGCTCAGAACCTGGCTATATGCAAATCAGTCTGTCCCTGGCCCAGTGCATCATGGGAACAGGGCAGACTAAACTACCAAGCCAATTCTTTACCAGAAAGGAGACAAGCTACCGGGGACCGGTTTCTGGCATTTCAGCCTCTTCGGCCCGGCTTGCTTGAATCCTGATGGAGCAGTGAGAAAGGGACTCATGTCTGAGTATACCCTGCCACACCTATAGTGGCCAAAATCGATTTACAAAAGGGGGTGGTGATGAACAGAGTGTCTGAATTGAGCAGACCACTCTTACCCAGTCCAAAGATCAGGGCTTGATCCATCACCGTTATTTATCTCACTGCCCCATCCCAGCTCAGAACCTGGCTATATGCAAATCAGTCTGTCCCTGGCCCAGTGCATCATGGGAACAGGGCAGACTAAACTACCAAGCCAATTCTTTACCAGAAAGGAGACAAGCTACCGGGGACCGGTTTCTGGCATTTCAGCCTCTTCGGCCCGGCTTGCTTGAATCCTGATGGAGCAGTGAGAAAGGGACTCATGTCTGAGTATACCCTGCCACACCTATAGTGGCCAAAATCGATTTACAAAAGGGGGTGGTGATGAACAGAGTGTCTGAATTGAGCAGACCACTCTTACCCAGTCCAAAGATCAGGGCTTGATCCATCACCGTTATTTATCTCACTGCCCCATCCCAGCTCAGAACCTGGCTATATGCAAATCAGTCTGTCCCTGGCCCAGTGCATCATGGGAACAGGGCAGACTAAACTACCAAGCCAATTCTTTACCAGAAAGGAGACAAGCTACCGGGGACCGGTTTCTGGCATTTCAGCCTCTTCGGCCCGGCTTGCTTGAATCCTGATGGAGCAGTGAGAAAGGGACTCATGTCTGAGTATACCCTGCCACACCTATAGTGGCCAAAATCGATTTACAAAAGGGGGTGGTGATGAACAGAGTGTCTGAATTGAGCAGACCACTCTTACCCAGTCCAAAGATCAGGGCTTGATCCATCACCGTTATTTATCTCACTGCCCCATCCCAGCTCAGAACCTGGCTATATGCAAATCAGTCTGTCCCTGGCCCAGTGCATCATAGGAACAGGGCAGACTAAACTACCAAGCCAATTCTTTACCAGAAAGGAGACAAGCTACCGGGGACCGGTTTCTGGCATTTCAGCCTCTTCGGCCCGGCTTGCTTGAATCCTGATGGAGCAGTGAGAAAGGGACTCATGTCTGAGTATACCCTGCCACACCTATAGTGGCCAAAATCGATTTACAAAAGGCCAGAAACCGGTCCCCGGGAGCTTGTTTCCTTCCCAGTGTAAGAATTGGCTTCTGTAGTTTGGTTTGCCCTGTTCCCATCATGCACTGGGACAGGAACAGACTAATTTGCATACAGCCAGGTTCTGAAACTGGGATGGTGCAGTGAGCTAAAAAACGGTGTTGGAACTAGCCCTGATCTCTTGACTGGGTGAGAGCTTTCTGCTTAATTCAGAGACTCTGTCCCTCACCACCCCTTGTTGTAAATATTTTTGTCCACCCTAAGCGTGGAAGGGTATTCTCAGATGTGAGACCCTTGCTCATTGCACCATCAGGATTCAAGCAAACCGGGCCGAAGACGGCTGTAATGCCAGAAACCGGTCCCCGGGAGCTTGTTTCCTTCCCAGTGTAAGAATTGGCTTCTGTAGTTTGGTTTGCCCTGTTCCCATCATGCACTGGGACAGGAACAGACTAATTTGCATACAGCCAGGTTCTGAAACTGGGATGGTGCAGTGAGCTAAAAAACGGTGTTGGAACTAGCCCTGATCTCTTGACTGGGTGAGAGCTTTCTGCTTAATTCAGAGACTCTGTCCCTCACCACCCCTTGTTGTAAATATTTTTGTCCACCCTAAGCGTGGAAGGGTATTCTCAGATGTGAGACCCTTGCTCATTGCACCATCAGGATTCAAGCAAACCGGGCCGAAGACGGCTGTAATGCCAGAAACCGGTCCCCGGGAGCTTGTTTCCTTCCCAGTGTAAGAATTGGCTTCTGTAGTTTGGTTTGCCCTGTTCCCATCATGCACTGGGACAGGAACAGACTAATTTGCATACAGCCAGGTTCTGAAACTGGGATGGTGCAGTGAGCTAAAAAACGGTGTTGGAACTAGCCCTGATCTCTTGACTGGGTGAGAGCTTTCTGCTTAATTCAGAGACTCTGTCCCTCACCACCCCTTGTTGTAAATATTTTTGTCCACCCTAAGCGTGGAAGGGTATTCTCAGATGTGAGACCCTTGCTCATTGCACCATCAGGATTCAAGCAAACCGGGCCGAAGACGGCTGTAATGCCAGAAACCGGTCCCCGGGAGCTTGTTTCCTTCCCAGTGTAAGAATTGGCTTCTGTAGTTTGGTTTGCCCTGTTCCCATCATGCACTGGGACAGGAACAGACTAATTTGCATACAGCCAGGTTCTGAAACTGGGATGGTGCAGTGAGCTAAAAAACGGTGTTGGAACTAGCCCTGATCTCTTGACTGGGTGAGAGCTTTCTGCTTAATTCAGAGACTCTGTCCCTCACCACCCCTTGTTGTAAATATTTTTGTCCACCCTAAGCGTGGAAGGGTATTCTCAGATGTGAGACCCTTGCTCATTGCACCATCAGGATTCAAGCAAACCGGGCCGAAGACGGCTGTAATGCCAGAAACCGGTCCCCGGGAGCTTGTTTCCTTCCCAGTGTAAGAATTGGCTTCTGTAGTTTGGTTTGCCCTGTTCCCATCATGCACTGGGACAGGAACAGACTAATTTGCATACAGCCAGGTTCTGAAACTGGGATGGTGCAGTGAGCTAAAAAACGGTGTTGGAACTAGCCCTGATCTCTTGACTGGGTGAGAGCTTTCTGCTTAATTCAGAGACTCTGTCCCTCACCACCCCTTGTTGTAAATATTTTTGTCCACCCTAAGCGTGGAAGGGTATTCTCAGATGTGAGACCCTTGCTCATTGCACCATCAGGATTCAAGCAAACCGGGCCGAAGACGGCTGTAATGCCAGAAACCGGTCCCCGGGAGCTTGTTTCCTTCCCAGTGTAAGAATTGGCTTCTGTAGTTTGGTTTGCCCTGTTCCCATCATGCACTGGGACAGGAACAGACTAATTTGCATACAGCCAGGTTCTGAAACTGGGATGGTGCAGTGAGCTAAAAAACGGTGTTGGAACTAGCCCTGATCTCTTGACTGGGTGAGAGCTTTCTGCTTAATTCAGAGACTCTGTCCCTCACCACCCCTTGTTGTAAATATTTTTGTCCACCCTAAGCGTGGAAGGGTATTCTCAGATGTGAGACCCTTGCTCATTGCACCATCAGGATTCAAGCAAACCGGGCCGAAGACGGCTGTAATGCCAGAAACCGGTCCCCGGGAGCTTGTTTCCTTCCCAGTGTAAGAATTGGCTTCTGTAGTTTGGTTTGCCCTGTTCCCATCATGCACTGGGACAGGAACAGACTAATTTGCATACAGCCAGGTTCTGAAACTGGGATGGTGCAGTGAGCTAAAAAACGGTGTTGGAACTAGCCCTGATCTCTTGACTGGGTGAGAGCTTTCTGCTTAATTCAGAGACTCTGTCCCTCACCACCCCTTGTTGTAAATATTTTTGTCCACCCTAAGCGTGGAAGGGTATTCTCAGATGTGAGACCCTTGCTCATTGCACCATCAGGATTCAAGCAAACCGGGCCGAAGACGGCTGTAATGCCAGAAACCGGTCCCCGGGAGCTTGTTTCCTTCCCAGTGTAAGAATTGGCTTCTGTAGTTTGGTTTGCCCTGTTCCCATCATGCACTGGGACAGGAACAGACTAATTTGCATACAGCCAGGTTCTGAAACTGGGATGGTGCAGTGAGCTAAAAAACGGTGTTGGAACTAGCCCTGATCTCTTGACTGGGTGAGAGCTTTCTGCTTAATTCAGAGACTCTGTCCCTCACCACCCCTTGTTGTAAATATTTTTGTCCACCCTAAGCGTGGAAGGGTATTCTCAGATGTGAGACCCTTGCTCATTGCACCATCAGGATTCAAGCAAACCGGGCCGAAGACGGCTGTAATGCCAGAAACCGGTCCCCGGGAGCTTGTTTCCTTCCCAGTGTAAGAATTGGCTTCTGTAGTTTGGTTTGCCCTGTTCCCATCATGCACTGGGACAGGAACAGACTAATTTGCATACAGCCAGGTTCTGAAACTGGGATGGTGCAGTGAGCTAAAAAACGGTGTTGGAACTAGCCCTGATCTCTTGACTGGGTGAGAGCTTTCTGCTTAATTCAGAGACTCTGTCCCTCACCACCCCTTGTTGTAAATATTTTTGTCCACCCTAAGCGTGGAAGGGTATTCTCAGATGTGAGACCCTTGCTCATTGCACCATCAGGATTCAAGCAAACCGGGCCGAAGACGGCTGTAATGCCAGAAACCGGTCCCCGGGAGCTTGTTTCCTTCCCAGTGTAAGAATTGGCTTCTGTAGTTTGGTTTGCCCTGTTCCCATCATGCACTGGGACAGGAACAGACTAATTTGCATACAGCCAGGTTCTGAAACTGGGATGGTGCAGTGAGCTAAAAAACGGTGTTGGAACTAGCCCTGATCTCTTGACTGGGTGAGAGCTTTCTGCTTAATTCAGAGACTCTGTCCCTCACCACCCCTTGTTGTAAATATTTTTGTCCACCCTAAGCGTGGAAGGGTATTCTCAGATGTGAGACCCTTGCTCATTGCACCATCAGGATTCAAGCAAACCGGGCCGAAGACGGCTGTAATGCCAGAAACCGGTCCCCGGGAGCTTGTTTCCTTCCCAGTGTAAGAATTGGCTTCTGTAGTTTGGTTTGCCCTGTTCCCATCATGCACTGGGACAGGAACAGACTAATTTGCATACAGCCAGGTTCTGAAACTGGGATGGTGCAGTGAGCTAAAAAACGGTGTTGGAACTAGCCCTGATCTCTTGACTGGGTGAGAGCTTTCTGCTTAATTCAGAGACTCTGTCCCTCACCACCCCTTGTTGTAAATATTTTTGTCCACCCTAAGCGTGGAAGGGTATTCTCAGATGTGAGACCCTTGCTCATTGCACCATCAGGATTCAAGCAAACCGGGCCGAAGACGGCTGTAATGCCAGAAACCGGTCCCCGGGAGCTTGTTTCCTTCCCAGTGTAAGAATTGGCTTCTGTAGTTTGGTTTGCCCTGTTCCCATCATGCACTGGGACAGGAACAGACTAATTTGCATACAGCCAGGTTCTGAAACTGGGATGGTGCAGTGAGCTAAAAAACGGTGTTGGAACTAGCCCTGATCTCTTGACTGGGTGAGAGCTTTCTGCTTAATTCAGAGACTCTGTCCCTCACCACCCCTTGTTGTAAATATTTTTGTCCACCCTAAGCGTGGAAGGGTATTCTCAGATGTGAGACCCTTGCTCATTGCACCATCAGGATTCAAGCAAACCGGGCCGAAGACGGCTGTAATGCCAGAAACCGGTCCCCGGGAGCTTGTTTCCTTCCCAGTGTAAGAATTGGCTTCTGTAGTTTGGTTTGCCCTGTTCCCATCATGCACTGGGACAGGAACAGACTAATTTGCATACAGCCAGGTTCTGAAACTGGGATGGTGCAGTGAGCTAAAAAACGGTGTTGGAACTAGCCCTGATCTCTTGACTGGGTGAGAGCTTTCTGCTTAATTCAGAGACTCTGTCCCTCACCACCCCTTGTTGTAAATATTTTTGTCCACCCTAAGCGTGGAAGGGTATTCTCAGATGTGAGACCCTTGCTCATTGCACCATCAGGATTCAAGCAAACCGGGCCGAAGACGGCTGTAATGCCAGAAACCGGTCCCCGGAAGCTTGTTTCCTTCCCAGTGTAAGAATTGGCTTCTGTAGTTTGGTTTGCCCTGTTCCCATCATGCACTGGGACAGGAACAGACTAATTTGCATACAGCCAGGTTCTGAAACTGGGATGGTGCAGTGAGCTAAAAAACGGTGTTGGAACTAGCCCTGATCTCTTGACTGGGTGAGAGCTTTCTGCTTAATTCAGAGACTCTGTCCCTCACCACCCCTTGTTGTAAATATTTTTGTCCACCCTAAGCGTGGAAGGGTATTCTCAGATGTGAGACCCTTGCTCATTGCACCATCGGGATTCAAGCAAACCGGGCCGAAGACGGCTGTAATGCCAGAAACCGGTCCCCGGGAGCTTGTTTCCTTCCCAGTGTAAGAATTGGCTTCTGTAGTTTGGTTTGCCCTGTTCCCATCATGCACTGGGACAGGAACAGACTAATTTGCATACAGCCAGGTTCTGAAACTGGGATGGTGCAGTGAGCTAAAAAACGGTGTTGGAACTAGCCCTGATCTCTTGACTGGGTGAGAGCTTTCTGCTTAATTCAGAGACTCTGTCCCTCACCACCCCTTGTTGTAAATATTTTTGTCCACCCTAAGCGTGGAAGGGTATTCTCAGATGTGAGACCCTTGCTCATTGCACCATCGGGATTCAAGCAAACCGGGCCGAAGACGGCTGTAATGCCAGAAACCGGTCCCCGGGAGCTTGTTTCCTTCCCAGTGTAAGAATTGGCTTCTGTAGTTTGGTTTGCCCTGTTCCCATCATGCACTGGGACAGGAACAGACTAATTTGCATACAGCCAGGTTCTGAAACTGGGATGGTGCAGTGAGCTAAAAAACGGTGTTGGAACTAGCCCTGATCTCTTGACTGGGTGAGAGCTTTCTGCTTAATTCAGAGACTCTGTCCCTCACCACCCCTTGTTGTAAATATTTTTGTCCACCCTAAGCGTGGAAGGGTATTCTCAGATGTGAGACCCTTGCTCATTGCACCATCAGGATTCAAGCAAACCGGGCCGAAGACGGCTGTAATGCCAGAAACCGGTCCCCGGGAGCTTGTTTCCTTCCCAGTGTAAGAATTGGCTTCTGTAGTTTGGTTTGCCCTGTTCCCATCATGCACTGGGACAGGAACAGACTAATTTGCATACAGCCAGGTTCTGAAACTGGGATGGTGCAGTGAGCTAAAAAACGGTGTTGGAACTAGCCCTGATCTCTTGACTGGGTGAGAGCTTTCTGCTTAATTCAGAGACTCTGTCCCTCACCACCCCTTGTTGTAAATATTTTTGTCCACCCTAAGCGTGGAAGGGTATTCTCAGATGTGAGACCCTTGCTCATTGCACCATCAGGATTCAAGCAAACCGGGCCGAAGACGGCTGTAATGCCAGAAACCGGTCCCCGGGAGCTTGTTTCCTTCCCAGTGTAAGAATTGGCTTCTGTAGTTTGGTTTGCCCTGTTCCCATCATGCACTGGGACAGGAACAGACTAATTTGCATACAGCCAGGTTCTGAAACTGGGATGGTGCAGTGAGCTAAAAAACGGTGTTGGAACTAGCCCTGATCTCTTGACTGGGTGAGAGCTTTCTGCTTAATTCAGAGACTCTGTCCCTCACCACCCCTTGTTGTAAATATTTTTGTCCACCCTAAGCGTGGAAGGGTATTCTCAGATGTGAGACCCTTGCTCATTGCACCATCAGGATTCAAGCAAACCGGGCCGAAGACGGCTGTAATGCCAGAAACCGGTCCCCGGGAGCTTGTTTCCTTCCCAGTGTAAGAATTGGCTTCTGTAGTTTGGTTTGCCCTGTTCCCATCATGCACTGGGACAGGAACAGACTAATTTGCATACAGCCAGGTTCTGAAACTGGGATGGTGCAGTGAGCTAAAAAACGGTGTTGGAACTAGCCCTGATCTCTTGACTGGGTGAGAGCTTTCTGCTTAATTCAGAGACTCTGTCCCTCACCACCCCTTGTTGTAAATATTTTTGTCCACCCTAAGCGTGGAAGGGTATTCTCAGATGTGAGACCCTTGCTCATTGCACCATCAGGATTCAAGCAAACCGGGCCGAAGACGGCTGTAATGCCAGAAACCGGTCCCCGGGAGCTTGTTTCCTTCCCAGTGTAAGAATTGGCTTCTGTAGTTTGGTTTGCCCTGTTCCCATCATGCACTGGGACAGGAACAGACTAATTTGCATACAGCCAGGTTCTGAAACTGGGATGGTGCAGTGAGCTAAAAAACGGTGTTGGAACTAGCCCTGATCTCTTGACTGGGTGAGAGCTTTCTGCTTAATTCAGAGACTCTGTCCCTCACCACCCCTTGTTGTAAATATTTTTGTCCACCCTAAGCGTGGAAGGGTATTCTCAGATGTGAGACCCTTGCTCATTGCACCATCAGGATTCAAGCAAACCGGGCCGAAGACGGCTGTAATGCCAGAAACCGGTCCCCGGGAGCTTGTTTCCTTCCCAGTGTAAGAATTGGCTTCTGTAGTTTGGTTTGCCCTGTTCCCATCATGCACTGGGACAGGAACAGACTAATTTGCATACAGCCAGGTTCTGAAACTGGGATGGTGCAGTGAGCTAAAAAACGGTGTTGGAACTAGCCCTGATCTCTTGACTGGGTGAGAGCTTTCTGCTTAATTCAGAGACTCTGTCCCTCACCACCCCTTGTTGTAAATATTTTTGTCCACCCTAAGCGTGGAAGGGTATTCTCAGATGTGAGACCCTTGCTCATTGCACCATCAGGATTCAAGCAAACCGGGCCGAAGACGGCTGTAATGCCAGAAACCGGTCCCCGGGAGCTTGTTTCCTTCCCAGTGTAAGAATTGGCTTCTGTAGTTTGGTTTGCCCTGTTCCCATCATGCACTGGGACAGGAACAGACTAATTTGCATACAGCCAGGTTCTGAAACTGGGATGGTGCAGTGAGCTAAAAAACGGTGTTGGAACTAGCCCTGATCTCTTGACTGGGTGAGAGCTTTCTGCTTAATTCAGAGACTCTGTCCCTCACCACCCCTTGTTGTAAATATTTTTGTCCACCCTAAGCGTGGAAGGGTATTCTCAGATGTGAGACCCTTGCTCATTGCACCATCAGGATTCAAGCAAACCGGGCCGAAGACGGCTGTAATGCCAGAAACCGGTCCCCGGGAGCTTGTTTCCTTCCCAGTGTAAGAATTGGCTTCTGTAGTTTGGTTTGCCCTGTTCCCATCATGCACTGGGACAGGAACAGACTAATTTGCATACAGCCAGGTTCTGAAACTGGGATGGTGCAGTGAGCTAAAAAACGGTGTTGGAACTAGCCCTGATCTCTTGACTGGGTGAGAGCTTTCTGCTTAATTCAGAGACTCTGTCCCTCACCACCCCTTGTTGTAAATATTTTTGTCCACCCTAAGCGTGGAAGGGTATTCTCAGATGTGAGACCCTTGCTCATTGCACCATCAGGATTCAAGCAAACCGGGCCGAAGACGGCTGTAATGCCAGAAACCGGTCCCCGGGAGCTTGTTTCCTTCCCAGTGTAAGAATTGGCTTCTGTAGTTTGGTTTGCCCTGTTCCCATCATGCACTGGGACAGGAACAGACTAATTTGCATACAGCCAGGTTCTGAAACTGGGATGGTGCAGTGAGCTAAAAAACGGTGTTGGAACTAGCCCTGATCTCTTGACTGGGTGAGAGCTTTCTGCTTAATTCAGAGACTCTGTCCCTCACCACCCCTTGTTGTAAATATTTTTGTCCACCCTAAGCGTGGAAGGGTATTCTCAGATGTGAGACCCTTGCTCATTGCACCATCAGGATTCAAGCAAACCGGGCCGAAGACGGCTGTAATGCCAGAAACCGGTCCCCGGGAGCTTGTTTCCTTCCCAGTGTAAGAATTGGCTTCTGTAGTTTGGTTTGCCCTGTTCCCATCATGCACTGGGACAGGAACAGACTAATTTGCATACAGCCAGGTTCTGAAACTGGGATGGTGCAGTGAGCTAAAAAACGGTGTTGGAACTAGCCCTGATCTCTTGACTGGGTGAGAGCTTTCTGCTTAATTCAGAGACTCTGTCCCTCACCACCCCTTGTTGTAAATATTTTTGTCCACCCTAAGCGTGGAAGGGTATTCTCAGATGTGAGACCCTTGCTCATTGCACCATCAGGATTCAAGCAAACCGGGCCGAAGACGGCTGTAATGCCAGAAACCGGTCCCCGGGAGCTTGTTTCCTTCCCAGTGTAAGAATTGGCTTCTGTAGTTTGGTTTGCCCTGTTCCCATCATGCACTGGGACAGGAACAGACTAATTTGCATACAGCCAGGTTCTGAAACTGGGATGGTGCAGTGAGCTAAAAAACGGTGTTGGAACTAGCCCTGATCTCTTGACTGGGTGAGAGCTTTCTGCTTAATTCAGAGACTCTGTCCCTCACCACCCCTTGTTGTAAATATTTTTGTCCACCCTAAGCGTGGAAGGGTATTCTCAGATGTGAGACCCTTGCTCATTGCACCATCAGGATTCAAGCAAACCGGGCCGAAGACGGCTGTAATGCCAGAAACCGGTCCCCGGGAGCTTGTTTCCTTCCCAGTGTAAGAATTGGCTTCTGTAGTTTGGTTTGCCCTGTTCCCATCATGCACTGGGACAGGAACAGACTAATTTGCATACAGCCAGGTTCTGAAACTGGGATGGTGCAGTGAGCTAAAAAACGGTGTTGGAACTAGCCCTGATCTCTTGACTGGGTGAGAGCTTTCTGCTTAATTCAGAGACTCTGTCCCTCACCACCCCTTGTTGTAAATATTTTTGTCCACCCTAAGCGTGGAAGGGTATTCTCAGATGTGAGACCCTTGCTCATTGCACCATCAGGATTCAAGCAAACCGGGCCGAAGACGGCTGTAATGCCAGAAACCGGTCCCCGGGAGCTTGTTTCCTTCCCAGTGTAAGAATTGGCTTCTGTAGTTTGGTTTGCCCTGTTCCCATCATGCACTGGGACAGGAACAGACTAATTTGCATACAGCCAGGTTCTGAAACTGGGATGGTGCAGTGAGCTAAAAAACGGTGTTGGAACTAGCCCTGATCTCTTGACTGGGTGAGAGCTTTCTGCTTAATTCAGAGACTCTGTCCCTCACCACCCCTTGTTGTAAATATTTTTGTCCACCCTAAGCGTGGAAGGGTATTCTCAGATGTGAGACCCTTGCTCATTGCACCATCAGGATTCAAGCAAACCGGGCCGAAGACGGCTGTAATGCCAGAAACCGGTCCCCGGGAGCTTGTTTCCTTCCCAGTGTAAGAATTGGCTTCTGTAGTTTGGTTTGCCCTGTTCCCATCATGCACTGGGACAGGAACAGACTAATTTGCATACAGCCAGGTTCTGAAACTGGGATGGTGCAGTGAGCTAAAAAACGGTGTTGGAACTAGCCCTGATCTCTTGACTGGGTGAGAGCTTTCTGCTTAATTCAGAGACTCTGTCCCTCATCACCCCTTGTTGTAAATATTTTTGTCCACCCTAAGCGTGGAAGGGTATTCTCAGATGTGAGACCCTTGCTCATTGCACCATCAGGATTCAAGCAAACCGGGCCGAAGACGGCTGTAATGCCAGAAACCGGTCCCCGGGAGCTTGTTTCCTTCCCAGTGTAAGAATTGGCTTCTGTAGTTTGGTTTGCCCTGTTCCCATCATGCACTGGGACAGGAACAGACTAATTTGCATACAGCCAGGTTCTGAAACTGGGATGGTGCAGTGAGCTAAAAAACGGTGTTGGAACTAGCCCTGATCTCTTGACTGGGTGAGAGCTTTCTGCTTAATTCAGAGACTCTGTCCCTCACCACCCCTTGTTGTAAATATTTTTGTCCACCCTAAGCGTGGAAGGGTATTCTCAGATGTGAGACCCTTGCTCATTGCACCATCAGGATTCAAGCAAACCGGGCCGAAGACGGCTGTAATGCCAGAAACCGGTCCCCGGGAGCTTGTTTCCTTCCCAGTGTAAGAATTGGCTTCTGTAGTTTGGTTTGCCCTGTTCCCATCATGCACTGGGACAGGAACAGACTAATTTGCATACAGCCAGGTTCTGAAACTGGGATGGTGCAGTGAGCTAAAAAACGGTGTTGGAACTAGCCCTGATCTCTTGACTGGGTGAGAGCTTTCTGCTTAATTCAGAGACTCTGTCCCTCACCACCCCTTGTTGTAAATATTTTTGTCCACCCTAAGCGTGGAAGGGTATTCTCAGATGTGAGACCCTTGCTCATTGCACCATCAGGATTCAAGCAAACCGGGCCGAAGACGGCTGTAATGCCAGAAACCGGTCCCCGGGAGCTTGTTTCCTTCCCAGTGTAAGAATTGGCTTCTGTAGTTTGGTTTGCCCTGTTCCCATCATGCACTGGGACAGGAACAGACTAATTTGCATACAGCCAGGTTCTGAAACTGGGATGGTGCAGTGAGCTAAAAAACGGTGTTGGAACTAGCCCTGATCTCTTGACTGGGTGAGAGCTTTCTGCTTAATTCAGAGACTCTGTCCCTCACCACCCCTTGTTGTAAATATTTTTGTCCACCCTAAGCGTGGAAGGGTATTCTCAGATGTGAGACCCTTGCTCATTGCACCATCAGGATTCAAGCAAACCGGGCCGAAGACGGCTGTAATGCCAGAAACCGGTCCCCGGGAGCTTGTTTCCTTCCCAGTGTAAGAATTGGCTTCTGTAGTTTGGTTTGCCCTGTTCCCATCATGCACTGGGACAGGAACAGACTAATTTGCATACAGCCAGGTTCTGAAACTGGGATGGTGCAGTGAGCTAAAAAACGGTGTTGGAACTAGCCCTGATCTCTTGACTGGGTGAGAGCTTTCTGCTTAATTCAGAGACTCTGTCCCTCACCACCCCTTGTTGTAAATATGGGTACACAAGCAGGCATGCAGAAGCAAATAGACGGAGAACTGACGCGTATTGAGTCTGAACTGCTACGGGAGGAACGGGGGCGGCGGAAGGCGACGAAGGGCCGCTGTTGGAGACTAGGGAGGTTCATACGCGACTGCTGGACAGGCTAACAAATTTGAACTATGCAGCCCATTCAGCGCGCACCCATCATTTTGGGGACAAACCAGGCAAACTGCTGACGTGGCTGATTAGGCAGGATGCTTAGACCTCTCCAGTGACGTCAATTTGCACTTATCACAGCGCTACAGTGTATATGCAAAGGGCCATTCATGACGCCTTTGTAGATCATTACACAGACTTCTATCAGTCCGGGTTGCAGGCTTCTCTCGCTGACATAGCGGAATATCTGTCTACCTTGCCCATACCCGAGATTGATGATGTGCAGCAAGATGAGCTGGGCGCCCAGGAGCTACAAGTGGCCATTTTTCCCTCTCCAATGGCAAATCTCCAGGCCCGGAGGGGCTACCTGCTGAGTTTTATAAGGCCTACTCTATCATATTGATTCCGGAGTTATTGCGGATATATGAAGCAGCTATTGCCGACTCTGCTCTCCCGCCCACGCTGAATGAAGCAATCCTGATCTGTCTCCCAAAGCCTGGCAGAGATGGTGCCCAACTGGGAGCCAGGATGTTGAAATCTGTGTTGAGGAGGGCCAATGGGCGGTACGCCCATTGGCCCTCCTCAACACAGATTACAAGATCCTGGCTTCCACGCTGGCCAGACGCTTAGCTCCCCTGGTGCCTTACCTTGTCCACACCGACCAAAATGGTTTTGTGCTGGCACGTAGCACCTCGCACAATATCTGGCGGTTGTTTAGGGTGCAGAGTTATGCCACAAATCAATGGCCCATTCCGGATGTCTGGTGCTTGACCTTGAGAAGGAATTTGATTCTGTAGAATGGCCTTATCTGGTGTCGGTGGTGCAGAAGTTTGGCCTGGGCGATGACTATATCCAAATGGTGGAACTGCTGTACCAATGGTCCACTGTGCGAGTTCGCACGGGTAAGTTATTCTCAGACACCATCCGGGTACGCAGGGGAACCCGGCAGGGATGCCCCCTATCCCCTTTAATCTTCTCGATGAAGCCCCTGGTGGTGCGGTTGTGCGCCTCCGGCGCGGATTGGGGTATCCCTTTAGCAGATGGCGTGCATGCAGTGTCGCTGTACGCTGACGACCTGTTGCTCTATGTAAGGGACTTGACCCGCTTCCCACCAGTGCTTACAGATGTCTTCAGCGCCTTTGGGGCGCTGTCGGGACTCAGGGTTAACTGGGCTAAGTCTGGTGTGTATTCCTTCGATGCTGCCACACCGGAATGTGCAATTGTCATTCAAAACGAAAGGCTTAACTGGTACCCAATCACGTTCCGCTACCTCAGAATATACGTGTATAGAAGCCTCACAGATGTGCTGGAGGGTAATCTAGTATGGGCCATCTCCTCTCTGCAAGCGCAGATGTCCTTTTGGAAGACTCTTCCTCTGAATGTGCCCAGTTGAGTCACTTTGACGAAAATGATTGCACTGCCCAGATTACTGTATTTCTATGCCAATCTCCCGGTCTACGTCCCCAAGCGCATGTTTCATGAACTAGAGACCTCAGTCCGGAGCCTGATCTGGAACGCGGGAAGGCCCCGAGTGGCTTTGAAGACACTATATGCCTCTGTGGAAGCTGGAGGCTTGGCGATCCCCAACCAAGAGCTTTACTACCTAGCAGCGCAGCTACAGTGGGTAACCGGCTGGTTGAGCAGGAAAAACCTGGGAGATACGGCAACAGATACTACTACCATGACGCTCGCACAAGTGCATGCGCTATTTCACCCTTTGGCTAAAACCAGCTGCCCAACACAGCTGCACTTAGCAGTAGCGCACAAATGCTAAACGAGAAGCTTAAAGCTCACTGACTCCACCAGGCCGTACGCTCCAAACCTACCACTGTTGGGGATGCCTAGGGGTGCTCACAGAGGCAGCACTGAGTAGCTGGGTGCAGGCAAATGTGGACACCGTAGGAGATCTATATGTAGAGGGGGCACTGGTACCCTTTGGAACACTGGCAGTTGACGCAGGCCTCCCGGCGGGACAGTTTCTGCTACACTCAACACTCATACGTACACTAACGTGGGCCTGGGGTGACCTTCCGGTAGAACCACCAGCTCACTTGCTGATACAATACTTGCATGTTATGGGGAATTGGTCCTACGTGGTGCATTGGCTCCACAATCATACACAGTTTTCCTCACAGCGCTTGAGGGATAGGTGGGCGAGGGACAGAGAGCGGGAATGGACTGATAAGGAGTGGGCGGTGGTAATGGCTGACGCAAAAAAATATACCACGCAACTCCCGCTTTAAAATTATCCAATTATACATCATACACCGCGCATATTTGTCTCTGGACAAAGTCAATCGCTATTTTGGGCTCACCACGTCTGCATGTCCGAGATGCGGGCTACCCGATGCAGATTTTTTACACATTCTCTGGTCCTGCCCCTCACTGCGCAACTATTGGAGCGCGGTGTCTACCTCCTTGGCTGCGGGGGTAGGTAGGGAACTGCACCACAGGTGGGAGACATGCACACTAGGTCTCTACAAACGGACAAAACTGACTAAAGTTCCCCCCAGATTCTGGGATCTCGGTTTGATAACGGCGAGAAGGCTAATCACCAAACGTTGGAAAAACAGCGAGCCTCCACAAGTGGTACACTGGTGCAGCTCCTTTGACAACTGGGCGAGAGCAGGGAGCATAACCATGCATAGAGAAGAAACGGCGGGGCTTCGTGCGTACCCCATAGCTCAGGCCTGGGACGACACCTTTGCCGTCTTCCATCGGGCCTGCCTTCAGAGCGGAATCACTTAGGCGCGCCTCCCCCCTTTGACGTGCCCCCCTTATCGTGGAGCCGGTATAGGACGTGGTTTAACACTACTGTATGGTGTCTCAATCCTAACGAGGGGAAGGGCCCTGCCAGGGCACACTAGATACACACGCACATTGCAACCTGATGGCATGACTCCTGGAACACTAGGGCCCCGCTGCGGCAGTGGAAGCTGTTGTTTCCCCCCTTGTGCCTCCCCGCTGGTCCTCCCTCAGACCTTGTCACCTGCATAACACCCCCACTTCCCGGAAAAGCCACACAGCGCATCAGATATTCCACGTCAGCGATAGCACTGCATTAACACTCAGCCTCTCCTTTGTTTGCTCTTTTTTGATTTTCACGTATCTTTTTTTTAATGTTATCTTTGCTCGTGTTGTTGTTAAAGTTTCGAAGCATGATTATAATGTTTTGAATATTGCACACCACGAACATTCCTTTGGGTTCGCCCTGATGGCTACGTGAGTGGATTCAATTGTATTGTTGCCATAATTAGATGGAGACGCATATTCCTGGGAGCATAAGATTGTGATCATGCCTTTGTACCGAAATTGCCGGCTGCTAGCTCATATAGCTAGACTGTTGTTGTTAAAGCACACATTTGTATGATCGTGGCTTGTTCAACTGAATCTATTTTATAAATACTTTGCTATGTTATGCAACTTACATAAGAAAAATGCAATAAAAGATATTCAAACAAAAAAACTAATATGGTTAGTTGAATGGCCAAAAAGGAAATTCTTAAGCTCTGAAATATGAGTCAAGCCCTTAAACACACACTTACATTTCTAACCCTTACAATTCAAGGACACTGTTCCTTAAAAATTAGACAGAAATTTGCTAATGAATTCATTTGGTCCTAAAAGACACAATTCCACACTGGCCATAGTTATCTTTGGTGACAGGAGGGGTTTGGGAAAAGACAGGAGTGGAGAGCATGTTCTGAGGAGGATGGTTGCTTACTTGGAAATCCTATCATACAACTTGTATTGATGGCTGAACTGACCCATGCAGGGAAGAAGAAGCTGCTAGACCCTTCCTCATCAAGTATATGGTGGTCCAAGATTTGGAAAACCTAACCGCTATGATTAGACATAAAATTGCATGAGTTTAAAGGATATGCACACCATTCCAGCAATGCAACAGAAGGTAGTCTCCCCTAATGCAATAGCACTCGCCTCCATCATTGATCTTCACAGCTAGACTGGCCTCACCTACAAGCAACCCATCTTAACAGGATGCCCAAACTGAATCATGTGACCACTACTCTTCATTGATATAGGAGTGGGTGAGAGAACGTGTCAGTCGAGTCTCGATGAGCCATTCTGGTGAACCTTTGCATAACTGTTTCTATATCAACAACTATTGTGTATAAACATATAAATGTTACTGAGATGTACAAAATCCAAATGCAGCTTAGAGAAAAATTGCAAATAAAACATTATTTAAGTGCTTAACTGCGTGACCATGTCACCAATTTATAATCACTGCTATGTAAGTCTCTTGATTGTCTATAAAACTTTAACTAAAGTTGTTAAAAAACAATGATACAAGAGGATAAACAAATAGTAATCAAACCAGCAGACCCAGGAGAGGATATTGTGTTATGGAGGGGTGAAAAATATACTGCAGAAGCAGGGAGAAAATTAAATGATAAATCGAAAAATAGGAAAATGGACCATAGTCCTGTAGTAGAATTGAGGATTGAGGAATTGAGGAAAACACGCAATGATAAGCTATAGCAAAGATAGATAAAAGTTTAATTGATGAAGAACAAGCCTTCCTATTGACAGATCATGCTATTACTTCTATGTTGTGCTGATTGCAAGATTCATTAAAATATACACAACCCACCGGTAAGACATATCATTTTGTCGATTGCTCAGTATCAGAAAAAAAAACAGTAAAATACATAGATCATTTTTCAGTACTTCTGGGTAGCAACTTACCAACGTATATTCAGGATGCAATAGATTTCTGAAACATATTAAAATTATTCTATGGTGTTAGAAATGGTGTCTCACTATGACAGAGGTTTGCACCCTGTCGAAGTAGGGACCATCACTCCAGTCCTGGTAAGGGTGTCACACAGCTAAGATAACCCCTGCTCACCCCCTTGGTAGATTGGCACGAGCAGTCGGGCTTATCTCAGAAGCAATATGGAAAGCATTTGTACATACACACAGTAACATAGTGAAAACACTACAAAAGGACACCACACCAATTTAGGAAAATAACCAATAATTATCTGAATAAAACAAGACCAAAACAAAAAAACATCCTAACATAAACACATCAAGATATCACTGTTAAAAGGTTCAAAACAGCTCAATCCATAGGCTTATAGACTCATCACTTTTAGCACAAAGTACCTGGGATGCATCCTAGTACTTAAACATATAAATCGACCTGATTTTACTCAAAGCGACAAACTTACTGGGTAATGCATGCAATTCTCTGACAAGATGGGGGTTCATTTAGTGGCACACTCTGCATTTGGCTCTGGGTCTCGGGGTAGGGGGATAATGATCCGGAAAAAAATTCAGATGACGATTGATCGCACATGGTCAGATAACTTGGGTAGATTTGTCTCACAACGCTAGTGCATCCTGACCGGTCTGGACTTATGCCAGCCAGAAATACTTTTGCGGAGATTACAGGGTGTATTGGACCGGGTTAATACGATACAGGAGGACGACGCAGAGGTGGTTTCTCTCGATGCGGCCATGGCGTTCGATACGATCGAATGGTCCTATATGTTCTCAGTATTGAGGAAGCTGGGATTTGGACCGGGCTTTCTGAGCTGGGTGCATCTCCTATATGAGGAACCTTTGGCCCAAATAGTGGTCAATAACCCAAAATCCCCAATATTCACACTCGGAAGAGGTACCAGACAGAGCTGCCCCGTTTCCCCATTGCTCTTCGCCCTAGTGCTGGAGCTCTTGGTAATGTGGATACGGAAAGACCCTATTATTAGAGGACTCAGATGATCTGAAGACTGGGAAGACCGCATTTCATTGTATGTCGATTATATTTTACTATACACGGCGTCGCCGACATGCCTCCCTGAATAGAGTGTTACATATCTTTATAGTATTCGGAAGGTTCTCAGGATATACGATTAATTGGTCCAAGTCAGTCATCTATGTTCTCAGTGGTAAATCGCCTTCCATACCCAGGGGATTTACTATTACTGAAGCAGAAACGGAATTCAAATATCTGGGGATCCAGGTCTCTGAGGACCCGACTCACTTCTACGAAAGTAACCTCCTCCCCCCGTTGCAAATACATAGGAGTGATGTTTTGAATTGAAAATCACTTCCACTGTGTCTGCTGGGCATGCAGCCCTATTCAAAATGATGTCTCTTCCACGTTTTTTATATGTCTTGCAGAACACGTCGAATCCAGTGGGAGCAGAACACTTTAAATCTATATAAAGTGTTCTAAGAGAGCTTTTTTGGGATGGAATACCACCCACAATATCTATTCAAAAGCTGGTGTGAGGATGGTATAATGGGGGAATCAGCCTCCCAGATATCAAGAGATACTACTGGGCGGCACAACTCATTGCAATAAATAGATGTATGTATAGGCCGCCGGGAGATCCGGGATTTCACATGTATAGATAGCTGCTCCCAGCGGTTTGCTAACACCACTAAAATGAAACTGCCGGGAAACAATGGACATGCGGTCCAAGTGTGGTGGACCGCCATGAAGAACCTGGGCTGGGAGGGTAAGATCACACTGGCTACCAAACTCTGGGACGCTGAGGTACTTGGCAATTTAAGACACACCAAAAGTTTCAACCGGTGGTGTTTAATAGGCATCACCAAGGTTGGGAATCTATGGAAGATGGGAGGGGTAGTATCTTTTGCCCAACTGCAGGTGGAATACGACCTTATTGACACAGAAAACTTTAGGTACCTATAGATCAGACAAGCAATGCAAGCGGCGATAACAAAGGGATAGATGCCACCAGAATCCTCCCTGTTAGAGGACAGGTTCTTAGATGGAAACCTCCCTGAGAAATCTATTTCAATGATATACAAGAACTTTATCAACAGCATGTCTGAACTTCTCCTCCAACTCAGAGCTAAATGGGACTATGAACGTATAAGGCCTTGAAGATAAGTAATGGCTTGAGGCACTATCTTCTCCCAGAGAAACAGCCATCTCCTCTAGGCTTAGCCTTATACAACTGAAGAGACTGCATAGAATATATCATGCAGGACCGAAGTTGGCGAAGAAGGGCTATAGCAGTGATGCAGGATGTATGAGGAGATGTGGGCAGGAGGGCACTTTTGTACTTGTGCTCTGGGAATGTCTGGTTATCCAGGGGTAATGGTCTGACTTAATGAAATTAATGGAGAAAGTAATGGTCAACAAGGTTGATTATAATGTATAGCTGTGTCTCTTGAATACATGGGGCCCTACAGATTCAAACACTAAAGAGAGAACATGGGTGATACTGGGAATAATAATTGCTAAAAGGAATATTACGAGATTGTGGACGGCGCAGAAACCACCATCACTGATAGCATGGGAAAATGACATGGACCGGTGCATGTTAACGGAGAGGACATTGTATCAATCCAGAGGATGCCCCAACAATAGGACACAAATTTGGGACAAATGGAATCAGGATAGGGGGTGGATTTGTGATCCGCCGCAGCCCAGACGGATACATGATTCGGGGTAGAATAGTCTCACTTTGATTAAATGTAAACTGTCTGCAACAGGCTATGGGTCCAGGTCTGTGGTTGAAACTGTACCAGCAAACTACCCTCTGGCACCTATGTTTGTATCCTGTCTAACCTGTGCGACATTGTCTTTAATAAAAAGTTTTATTTGAAAAAAAAGCAATTATAAGTTATGCACAATACCACTTGAGGATGGCCATTCACTAATATATTTAATCTTATTTCTTCATTGCAGGCATGTACCCTCCAAGGTAAGCTGGTGGCATATTTTCTTTTTTCTATGTTTATTCCTTTACCTTTTATTCCATAAGCTTGTTGGAGTGTGTGTGTCTACATATTGTGGATGGGTAGGGAAGTGAATGTAAGAATGGATCAGTGGATGAATGAATAGTTACATGAGTGTTGAAATGAGTGACAGTTAAATTCATCAGAGACTGAAGAGGCACTTTCTGTTACCAACAAAGAAAACAAGCATTAGAAATGCAATAGGTCTCGGATTTATTTGAGTTAGAGGTAATGGCATTGTAAATAGCAATGTCATTTAGCCATGTGTTATGGAGTGTATGCATGTAGTAGAAATATATGGGTTGGATTGGAATTGTATCAATGGTGGCATGCTGCCCTTTAGATGAATATGTTTAAAAGTGAAGTACACCATACTGCGATTGCTACAATAGTTTATTGTGGATGCGTTAACAATTGATGTGTGCACTGATGGCTGTTGGTGTGTGTGCCTGTAGAAATTGTTCACTGATGGCTGGTGGTGTGTGTGCTTGGTGGAAGTGTGCACTGCTGGCTGGAGGTGTGTGTGCCTGGTGGAAGCGTGCACTGACGGCTGGTGGTGTGTGTGCCTGGTAAAAGCGTGCACTGACGCCTGGTGGTGAGTGCGCCTGGTAAAAGCGTGCACTGACAGCTGGTGGTGAGTGCGCCTGGTAAAAGCATGCACTGGCGGCTGGTGTTTGTGTGTCTGGTGAAAGTGTGCACTGATGGCTGGTGGTGTGTGTGTGATTGGTGAAAGTGTGCACTGGCGTTTGGTGTTGTGTGCCTGGTGGAAGCCTGCACTGACTCCTGGTGGTGTTTGTGCCCGGTGAAAGCAAGCACTGATGGCTGGTGGTGTGTGTGTGGCTGGTGAAAGAGTGTACTGATGGCTGGTGGTGTTTGTGTCTGGTGAAAGCGTGCACTGATGGCTGGTGGTGTGTGCTTGTGTGTGTGGTGGTGAGTGTGTTGTGGTAAATAAAATTACCTGGTCAGTTTTTCCGTATAATTATCATTACAAGACAGCTCATAAAAATGAGAGGCAGAGTCCGTGGTATCTGAGTCTTACGGGTTTTAATGGAAAACCTCGAGGTTGGAGATCATGTTCCGTCACCACTAGGGTTCGGGAAGGGACAGTCAACGTTTTATTAACATTACACATTATATAGTAAAGTAACATAATTGAATCCAATACAGTAGGCGTAACAGGTGAAAAAGAGCGAGATAAGAACACATGTGCGTAAGAAGAGGCGTGAAAATAGGCGTACACGAAGGCGTGCACTATACATGTCAGAGAAACGTCACAAGAATCGTCACATGTGGGTGGGTGCATAGAGGAAGTTGCAGAATCAGCAGAAAGTGCGGATGCGCGCGCAGCAAGTATGACGTGACATAGATGTGGTAACTGGGAAGAACTTTAACACTAGTAGAGGAGACAGAAGTCTGGGATGTCAGAACGACCTGGACCTATAACATATCTGGTATCTTATGTTTGGAGGATGTATTATCTGGAGTAAAAGGTCTCTCGGGCAGAGGCTATTCTATACTGAATGCTAGTGCGTGCATAAGTGTCTACGTGTCTACGTGCAGGGCCATGGGCCTACTATGGCAACGGGAACTGTAAATTACTTGCATGGAGACAGGAAGGCTTGCTCTTTGCTCTGCAGCCAGGGAGATGTTTACCTAAATCACTAGACAGGAATGTATTTTCGAGGAGGCTGAACAGATAACTTGAAGGCAAAATACTGTTGTGGCAGGCAGGCCAGGTTGAGCCAGGCACCGCTTCACTTGGCAGCAAGTAAGGCAGAGGTCAGGGATAAGTGTCCATGCTGCAGCTTTCAGAGGCAGGAGGCAGAAAGCAGAAAGGGCTCGGAGACAGAAATCAGGGCCTAGCTCGGCAGAGCCAGGAAAAACTTAAAAGTGTACCATGTAAAGACGTTGGCATGGTATGGTTAGGAACTGAATTATCGATCCATTCATGGTGGATCTGAAAGAGGACATGTTAACGTTGGACGCAAATGTATTTGCGTCTTCATATTCGGTCATGGAGGGAAATTACATGCACTTTAAGCACGTACATGGAGACGTTGGGGTACACGTTAGGGGACATACTTGACCATAAAAATTTCAATTACCTCATTCCCTCCTTGTCCCCTACGTACCCTTCAAGATATATCAATCTTCATGAGTCCATCTATCTGTTCATGTAACATCATTTGCTCATCTCTTTACATTCGGGCACGAGAACGTGGACTTGGACGGGGAATACATGATGTGGCGCACAAGCTGCAAATCGCTGGCCCACATTGTAGACATAGGCAACAACTGAATACTATGAGTAGGGCTATTCCAAGGAAGGATAGGACTTTCCATCCCCAGGCGGATAACACGGTCCAGAGCCAACCGGACCAGGTCCAGGTGCCTGTATTCTGATGTATCTGACTAGCAATCTTGTGGAGCCGAGTTATGGCTCTGTATACTGACGGTGCATTATTTGGAATGAAAACACAACAACTGGATCCGATGACTCTACAAGCCCCGCCCCTATCTGCCAGGATGACGTCAAGGACGAGACGATTTTGAAGAACGACAAGTCTCATTGCAGACTGCTCTTCTGTTAAGTTACCTAGGGCAAAAGTAGTTTCATTCACTACAGCTTCAAGGGTTCTGGTCAATTTACGTATCAGTTTACTGTTTGAGACAGTTCCTAAATAAGGAAAGAATCCTTTATTGAAATCTGTGTATTGTTCCCATGTTGTTTCAGTGTAATCGACAATTGGGAGTTCTCTCTTGGGTCTAACATGAATGAGATGAGAATTTCTATGGTAATCAGGTGGGGCTAGAAAAACAGGTGGCAATAGGAATGCAATATAACAAGTACCATCCCAGTCTGGAGGTAAACGTAAATAAGCTGTATGGCCACAAATGAAATAGGAATGTCGGGAAGCTTTGAATGTGGACTTGCCTTTATCACTGAATTCAATAACTGTATTACAATCGCTGTGTCCTAAATGTACTGAACCATTCTTTCTAACGCATAGGTCACCTTTCACTGGCAAAACTGTAATTGAAGGTGAGTTCGAACTAGTTTCTGACTGGACATTCAAAATCATGAGGTTAAGTGTAAAATTACCTAATCCATATACTTCGTTTTCTAGATCGGTACCTGTCATTTGGGGAAGACCCTCCTTGTCAGGGAAACATGCCTTATTCATAACTGTGTTCAGGTCTCCCCATATCCAATTACCTTGGGAAACTTTGGACTTACTGTCTAACGAGGACATTAATGTAAACCATGCACCACATGAACCATTATGTGTAAACGGATAAGGAAAAAGAGGCAAGGCTCCCGTCATTTTCTGGTAGGGAGGGAGTCGGCCACATACCCAGCAATTAGTAGCATTGCTGGTCTGGTGAGAATGATGTAACATACGGATGAAAGAATTGTTACGCAGTGCAAGTCGGTAAGAAAGTTCGTGCGGGGGCAGATCACTAAAGGTGTGGTCTGCAGTGTCATTGAAAGAAGAATGTGCTTGTATAGGAAAATATACATGTAACATATAGCTTAGGCATATAATCGTAAGACTCAGAAAGAACATGATAAGTAAAGTAACGATACATCTGCTTCGGAGATTCTTGCAATATTTCTGTTTCTTGATCTCCTGTCTATCTCTCTCACTATGTGGGTCTAGCTTGTACATGTCAGGAACCTGTCTAACCGCTTCACCCAGGGGGGACTTAAACAATTAAACTGTCTGACTTACTAGACCTCAACTTTAATTTGTACTCCTGGGACGGAGTTTTCTCTACCAGGGGGAGTTTAGTATCAGTCTCTGGAATGCGAAAGTCCTGGGAATCAGTTTTTGGCAGAAGTCCATAACACTTCTTGACGTGGCTCGAGTGGAGCCAGTTTTTTCTTCCTTCGAGTTTCACGGCAGTCCTCGTTGTCATTAAAACGATCTTGGGTTCCTTCCAACGGGGCTCCAGAGGGCTTGATCTTTCAAAATTCCGAACATATACATAATCACCAGGGACGATCTTGTGTGGCTTCACCTCGGTGTTGTCTGGAAAGGCTGCTGCGACCTGTGAACGACATGATTGTAGTGCAGACATCAAGGAAGCAAGGTAATCTGTCAGCATATTACTGTCAACATCGGTTAATTTACGAGGCAGAGGCGTCCCCCACATATTCGGTGGCCGGCCAAAAACCACCTCATACGGGGATAGCCCTGTCCTAGAATGGGCTACCATTCGCATATAGAAGAGGGCAACTGGAAGGGCTACTATCCAGTCTACTCCTTTTTCTGCACAGACCTTGGCAAGACGTGTTTTCAGAGTCTGATTGTGTCTCTCAACTAATCCAGCTGCTTCGGGATGCCGAACACAGTGGAACTTCCATTGGTATCCTAACAAAAGGGAAACCTGCTTCATGAGCTCGGACGAGAATGGCTGTCCGTTATCTGAATACACGACACGAGGCAAACCAAACCTCGGGAAAAATTTGCGAACCAACTGCTTGGCAGTGGTCACGGCAGTGTAATCTGGAACTGGATATGCTTCTGTCCATCGGGAAAGTGCACATACAACTACGAGGACATACTTGAATCCTCGACAACGGTCCATCTGGATATAATCCATCTGAAGGACTTCAAAAGGGTGATCAGGAGGATGAAATCCACCTTGCTCTACGGGAATGCCTTTACCTGGGTTGAACTGACAACAGATCATGCAAGTACGCACTTTCTGTTTTGCTGCTGCTCGTAAATGCTTGTTGAACCAAAGGTTTTGAATACTGTCTAACATAGCTTTTTCTCCTAAATGTGCAGGACTATGTGCTGTGTTAATGATAACTTGAACCATAGAGTCGGGGAGAAACCAAGTGGCTTTTCCCTTCGTCATCCATCCCTGTTCTGTCTGGATCCCTCCTAGTTCTGTCCATTTCTTGATTTCATCTGGGGTAGCATGTGTCTGTATGTCAATTACATCTAGTGCGGGATCCCTAACTGTCATGCAATGTGTTGGAACTACTGTCTTTGTCATATCAGTCGTATGAGTATGAGTCTGTGCTGTATGTTTGGCTGTTCGATCTGCCAGGTCGTTACCCTGGGAAATGGTATCTGTGACTTTCGTATGTGCCTTACACTTCATGATGGCTATGGCTGTAGGCAAATGTATTGCTTCTAACAGAGCTTGAATGAGGGGACCGTGCTGTATCTTGGCACCGTGGGAAGTTAAAAAACCTCTCTCTTGCCACAGGACTCTGAAGTCGTGTACAACTCCGAATGCATAACGGGAATCTGTGTATATGTTAACTTTCTTGTTCTTGGCTCGAATACAGGCTTGGGTCAGAGCGATGAGCTCTGCTGCTTGGGCAGACAGGGTGTCAATACGATGTGTTTCTATGACTTTGGTTTCAGTGGTCACTGCATATGCGGCCACCATCTCTCCTGTACTGGTTCTCATACATGAACCATCCACATAAAGTGTCAGGTCCGGATCTGGTAATGCGATATCTGTCAGATCTTTTCTGGGCTTCGTCATAGTGTTAATGACTTCCACACAGTCATGTGCCAAAGGGTCTATTGTACATAACGGTAAAAGTGTAGCAGGATTCAGTGTGTTGCAGCGTCTGATTTCTATGTGAGGCTGGAATAACGTCAATTCATAACCTGTCAGTCGTGCTATAGTCAAGTGCTGAGTCTGTGTTCGGTTTAAAAAAACTTCCACGGAATGTGGAACCTGTACTGTCAATTGGTGTCCTAATACTATGGAATCACTTTGTCTAATTGCTAGAGCTGTTGCTGCTACAGATTTCAAGCACGCAGGCAGAGCCTGGGCTACTGGGTCTAATGTACTAGAAAAATAAGCACATGGCTTGTGTGAACCTGCTTGATCTTGGGTGAGTACTGACAATGCAGTACCTTCGCGCTCTGTGACAAAAAGTGTAAAAGGCTTGCTGTAACATAGTGTCGCTAGAACAGGTGCTTGACATAGGGCTTTCTTCAAGTCATCAAAAGCTTGTGTATGTTCCTGAGTCCAAGGGAGGACAGTCGATGTCGCTGCCTCCTGAGTTGTCAACTGTATAAGGGGCTTGGCTAGATATGCGTACTGAGGGATCCATTGTCTACAGTAAGAGGTGGGGCCTATAAAGGCCCGTACTTCCTTTTGTGTCTTGGGTTGTGGCATATGTTCAATAATTGCAATTTCCTTTAACGCAATTTCCTTTAACGGGACCTGTAGGACGACTAGTCTGTGTGTTCTGCATGTTACCCCTCTTCTGGCCATCTGCTGGAACAGACTGGGCAACTAATACTTTCATTTTAGTGTCTTTCATGCGTCTCTGTTCATGATCGTGTTCCTCTCTGATTCTATTCTGGTGGTACTGTAACATTTGCAACATTTGGGAAGGCGTATTTGCTTGCCATGTACTTTTGACTTTCAATACTCTGTTCTTAACCTGGGGTAAGGAATTCTCAACTAATTTGGTTAGGCAGGCCCTCGGCAAGAACTGCATACATGCCTGTAATGAGTGTATTTCTTTTACGGTCTAATTGTTCTGATCTGACCTGTTCTCCTTCTTCTAGTAACTCTTTTTCTTTGGCTTTTTCGGATTCTTCTCTACTTCTCTCTGCTTTTCTGAATTCTTTTTCTGTTCTCCTATGCGATTCTTTACGCCACAATTCTATGGCATCTTTCTGAGACTGTCTGGCTTTCTTTTTCCATAATGCTTATTCTACTCTCATGATGCACTCGGCATCCCATGTCCCTGAGACAGGCCATCTAAACTTCTCTTCTAAATGCTTGGTATAGTCCACCAACAAATATAAATACAACACAGCGTCCAAGCCGTGCTTGTGGTACATAAAATATCCTGGAGTGTCCCTAGGCGGGACAGGCACTGCTTCTTCGAGTATCCCTTTCCTAGTTCCTATCTTACGTATCTTTGAAAATAACGGCATTTTTACTTTGACTCGAACACAATAAACACAGCAATGAAAAGCAAACAGTCATTCATACCACGACATGAAACACATTTAAAACATCTCGAATAGATACTGTCTAGTACATGAAACACAATACTTAGAATCACGTGAGAATAATGCTAGAAGGCTTGAATACTGAATCACTGAATCACTGAATTACTAGATGCACTGCTAAACAGTACAGACCGGTCCCATAAAGAGACACGTCATACCGCGCTCACCTAAGTGAACACGTGCGGACCAGGACTGTGTACCCAGACCTGTCTTGACCGGACACAAACTAATGTACCCGTCTAGATGCGTCCCTAGCAACGGTACTCACCGGGAGCAATACTTGAACTTGAACTTGAAGGCCTCGGACTGAACTGGACTTCTACCGGTACTGCTACTACGCATGCACCTCGTCACATCGGAACAGGTGGGCCTCTGGATACCTCAGACACTGCTACTCTCGGCTGGGCTCTGGTCGGGATCCTCCGCACTCCTCACCCCCTCGTCTGGATGTCAACCGCAGTCTCAGTCACCTCCGTAGGCCTGAGGGAGATACAGGAAAACCTGCAGATGCGCATAGGTGTCCGTCACGGCTGTGGCAGGTGGCAAGGCCTGCGGCGCATCGCCGGCGCGTGGGGTGGGGTGGGGGAGGGGTCCCTATTCGGGCGCCAAATTATGTGGTAAATAAAATTACCTGGTCAGTTTTTCCGTATAATTATCATTACAAGACAGCTCATAAAAATGAGAGGCAGAGTCCATGGTATCTGAGTCTTACGGGTTTTAATGGAAAACCTCGAGGTTGGAGATCATGTTCCGTCACCACTAGGGTTCGGGAAGGGACAGTCAACGTTTTATTAACATTACACATTATATATAGTAAAGTAACATAATTGAATCCAATACAGTAGGCGTAACAGGTGAAAAAGAGCGAGATAAGAACACATGTGCGTAAGAAGAGGCGTGAAAATAGGCGTACACGAAGGCGTGCACTATACATGTCAGAGAAACGTCACAAGAATCGTCACATGTGGGTGGGTGCATAGAGGAAGTTGCAGAATCAGCAGAAAGTGCGGATGCGCGCGCAGCTAGTATGACATGACATAGATGTGGTAACTGGGAAGAACTTTAACACTAGTAGAGGAGACAGAAGTCTGGGATGTCAGAACGACCTGGACCTATAACATATCTGGTATCTTATGTTTGGAGGATGTATTATCTGGAGTAAAAGGTCTCTCGGGCAGAGGCTATTCTATACTGAATGCTAGTGCGTGCATATGTGTCTACGTGTCTACGTGCAGGGCCATGGGCCTACTATGGCAACGGGAACTGTAAATTACTTGCATGGAGACAGGAAGGCTTGCTCTTTGCTCTGCAGCCGGGGAGATGTTTACCTAAATCACTAGACAGGAATGTATTTTCGAGGAGGCTGAACAGATAACTTGAAGGCAAAATACTGTTGTGGCAGGCAGGCCAGGTTGAGCCAGGCACCGCTTCGCTTGGCAGCAAGTAATGCAGAGGTCAGGGATACGTGTCCATGCTGCAGCTTTCAGAGGCAGGAGGCAGACAGCAGAAAGGGCTCGGAGACAGAAATCAGGGCCTAGCTCGGCAGAGCCAGGAAAAACGTAAAAGTGTGCCATGTAAAGACGTTGGCATGGTATGGTTAGGAACTGAATTATCGATCCATTCATGGTGGATCTGAAAGAGGACATGTTAACGTTGGACGCAAATGTATTTGCGTCTTCATATTCGGTCATGGAGGGAAATTACATGCACTTTAAGCACGTACATGGAGACGTTGGGGTACATGTTAGGGGACATACTTCACCATAAAAATTTCAATTACCTCAGTGTGGCGGTGAGTGTGTGGTGGTGAGTGGTGTAGAGTGTGTGGTGGGTGTGTGGTGTGTGTGTGTGGTGTGTGTGTGTGTCGTGTATGTGTGTGTGTGGTGTGTGTGTGTGGTGTGTGTGGTGTGTGTGTGTTCTTATGTGTGTGGTCTTATGTATGTGTGTGTGGTGGACTTAGTTCGAGTGCTCGTATCCTGCACACTCACACACTGCTCACCCTGCACACTCACACACTGTTCACCCTGAACACTCACACACTGTTCACCCTGCACACTCACACACTGTTCACCCTGCACACTCACACACTGTTCACCCTGCACACTCACAAATTTTTCACTCTGCAGTCACACTCACTCTGCAGTCACTCGGCAGTCACTGTCACTCTACACTCACTCTGCGGTCACTCTGCAGTCACACTCACTCTGCAGTCACTCTGCGCTCGCACTCACTCTGCAGTCACTCTGCACTCGCACTCACTCTGCAGTCACTCTGCACTCCCACTCACTCTGCAGTCACTCTGCACTCGCACTCACTCTGCACTCACTCTGCACCTGCACTCACTCTGCACTCACTCTGCACTTACACTCACTCTGCACTCACTCTGCACCTGCACTCACTCTCTCTGCACTCACTCTGCACTCACTCTGCACCTGCACTCACTCTGCACTCACTCTGTACTCTCCACTCACTCTCTCTGCACTCACTCTGCACTCACTCTGTAATCTCCACTCACTCACTCTGCACTCACTTTGCACTCACTCTGTACTCTCCACTCACTCACTCTGCACTCACTTTGCACTCACTCTGTACTCTGCACTCACTTTCCCTGCACTCACGCTGTACTCTGCACTCACTCTCTCTGCACTCACTCTGCACTCTGCACCTGCACTCACTCTGCACTCACTCACTGTGCACCTGCCCTCACTCTGCACTCACTCTGCACTCACTCAATGTGCACCTGCACTCAACAGCACTCTGCACTCTGCCCTCAACAGCACACAACACTCTGCCCTCAACAGCACACAGCACTCTGCCCTCAACAGCACACAGCACTCTGCCCTCAACAGCACACACCACTCTGCACTCAACAGCAAACAGCACTCTGCACTCAACAGCACTCTGCACTCAACAGCACTCTGCCCTCAACAGCACTCTGCACTCTGCCCTCAACAGCACTCGGCCCTCAACAGCACTCTGCACTCTGCCCTCAACCGCACACAGCACTCTGCACTCAACAGCACACAGCACACAGCAATCTGCACTCAACAGCACACAGCACTCTGCACTCAACAGCACACAGCACTCTGCACTCAACAGCACTCTGCACTCAACAGCATTCAACAGCACACAGCACTCAACAGCACACAGCCCTCTGCACTCAACATCACACAGCACTCTGCACTCAACAGCACACATCACTCTGCACTCAACAGCACACAGCACGCTGCACTCAACAGCACACATCACTCTGCACTCAACAGCACTCTGCACTCAACAGCACTCTGCACTCAACAGCACACAGCACTCAACAGCACACAGCCCTCTGCACTCAACATCACACAGCAGTCTGCACTCAACAGCACACATCACTCTGCACTCAACAGCACACAGCACTCTGCACTCAACAGCACTCTGCACTCAACAGCACTCTGCACTCAACAGCACACAGCACTCAACAGCACACAGCACTCTGCACTCAATATCACACAGCACTCTGCACTCAACATCACACAGCACTCTGCACTCAACATCACACAGCACTATGCACTCAACATCACACAGCACTATGCACTCAACAGCACACAGCACTCTGCACTCAAAAGCACACAGCATTCTGCACTCAACAGCACACAGCACTCTGAACTCAACAGCACACAGCACTCTGCACTCAACAGCACCGAGCACTCTGCACTCAACAGCACACAGCACTCTGCACTCAGCAGCACACAGCACTCTGCACACAGCACTCTGCACTCAACAGCACACAGCACTCTGCACTCAACAGCACACAGCACTCTGCACTCAACAGCACACAGCACTCTGCACACAGCACTCTGCACTCAACAGCACACATCACTCTGCTCTCAACAGCACTCTGCACTCTGCTCTCAACAGCACTCTGCACTCACTCTGCATGCACTCTGCACGCACTCTGCATGCACTCTGCACGCACTCACTCACACTCTGCAGTGTAAATCTTCCGGGCTTTTGAGGGTTGGCAAAGTGAGTGCCATAACACTGGATAATAAATACAATAACTGTGGTTAGAAGCAGCATGTGTGTGGAACGAGGCGCTACACCAAAATAAACTATTTATTGCAAGTATATAAACAATAACATTTTGACTGTCAGTGTAAGTCTCTTGCTGGAACTACAGTCCCAACAAAAAATAAACCTTTTGGCAGTTAAAAGTCTCATCTGCGTCTAGCTTGCTTTCTTTGACCAGACACACGTTTTTCAGATACACGTTTTTTGGATCTTATTGAGTTATCCCCTCTGCTCGTGAACATTGTATATTGTACCCTCTCTTCTCGCGGTGCTACTATGTCCTGTATTTTTCTTCTTCATAAATGTCTTTATTGTTATCACTGTGCTGCTCTCTGCAAATTTATAAAGCGCTCTGATACCCGTCAAGTTTGCGCTATAAAAAACGATCAAATAAATAAATACTTGCATGAAGCCGCGTTTTAAATCTAGTGTCCGAGATATATTTTGTTAAATTAATTTTGGAAAAAACATTACGAGTCATTGCCTGTGGGAGTTCTTTTAATCTTGCAGAAGCAAAGCTGCCCCACGCCACATCTTGAGAGACGGGAGTGACATTCAGCATACAAACGATGTCCTGTGGTTTAACTAAGCAAGGGACAGGTGCTGGGGGTGAAACGTGCTGAGAGATTTTTATTATGTCGAAAAGAAAGGACAAGACATTAGGAAACATCTGGACAATTTATCTTGCAAATCTAGGGCGATACACTAATGGTCTGTAACGTTACTCAAGGCTCCAGTACAAACAAGAATATTTCACTCATAAGCCAGCTCTTCAAAGTCCAACACTTACACATGAAAGGATGCAGAAGACTGGTGAACGCGCCCCGACCATCTGGATTCTATTACCGCAGCACCCTGACAGCTCGTAATTGAAAATGTATTACACTCCACTGCGCATAACCGCACAGAATATGCAGGAAGTGCTGAACCTGAAATCCATATGGCCTATTGCGTGAAGGCTACTACAAACACAGCACCGCGAGGACCAATTACCATGCAGATGGCAAAAAAAACTACCGAAAAATCTCGGGCACTGAGGAATTTTTACTACACTATTCTGAGCCCCATAACAAAACGGCTCAGAGCTCCGCCCCACTTCTGACGAAGTGGTGACGTAGGCCGAGCCCTAAAAAGGGGATGAAAAGGGAAACAGTTAAACATTTCTCCCTTTTATATTAGACACAACACACTGCTACAGCCGAAGAAATGGATCTCCAAAGATGTGTTTAACCATCTGCTTCTAAATTTATTACTCCTTTGGTTTTTTTTTAACTGGGATCCTCAAACTTGTGGCATGCTTCTTCAAAGGGTCCACTCCACATCTAGCATAGATTTATAAGTGGATTGGCTCACCACTTAGTGGGAGCTGTTATATGTATTTTGGACGGGAACATGTGACTGGGATAAAATGACCTAGTGGATCCTGAAAAAAACAAATTTAAGGAATTAACCCCTGATAAGATTAAAACCAATATCTGTATATGTAGAGTTAATCATACATCATACCTCATCTAAACGTAACATATTTCAGCCATTTTATAGTACGCCTATGGGTCAATGGTCTTTGTGAGGACTAGAAAGACTGTACAGTAAATATATCTCTATGTTAAAAGGTGTACCAAAAACATGCAACATATTATCTGGATGTATATCGACTGCTAAAAAGATTACATATTGTAATGATCTCAATGGAAAAATTGATTGAATACATTACAATTGAACATGAACATTTAATGAAACAAATTAAAAGATAGAAGATGGATTTAACCAAGGAGAATCATAAAGCAACGGTGACTGCCTGATGAAAGAAAAAGGGGAAAAAGTTGGAAGAAATAGAGATCAAACAGTAAACAAAGGACATTTCAGAAACTAAAGAGAATATTCAGAAGGTAAAGTGCATACCTTTGCAAAGAGATTTAACAATTAACATAGAAAGAACAAACGGATCAAGCATAGGAGGTTGTCAACATATAAATTAAGGGGAAGAAGAAGCTAATGAACTAATCATAAGCAGGTCAGAAATAGATTTGTTCATTTGAGAAAGACCTAGCAACCCTTCTATAATATTCATTTTTTTAGATGAAATGCTATTTATTCACTTGGCTCACTCAATGGACTGACCCAAGTGAATAAATAATACTCAATGGAGAAAAACAAACAAAAGTGGAAGTAAACAAGAAGGAAGAAACAAAGACCAACCAAGAACAGAGACAAGGTGAGGAGAGGGAAGAGGCAAGATGCAGAAGAAGACAAAATTAAAATAATCAATTTAGGAGACAAAGGGGTCAATAATAATGCAGTTTGGAAAGGCTCTGAATCCGATTTGGGTCTTCAGAATCCGATTCGGAAACTGTCTTTCCGACTGAAATGGAAATGTTTCCGAACGAACGATTATGATGTCCGTAAAGCTTTCTGACTTTCCGACTCAGTTCTGTATGACATTGGAGGAACCAAGTCATTTGGAGCCGACTCGTATAGGTCTACGGAATGCGTTTCCGCCCGAGCAATGACGATGCCAGATTTTGGAGAGCCTTTCCGAATCGGTTGTTCCGACTCAGATCAGCTGTCAGAATCTGACTTTGTGGGCTGGTAGCAGGCCTCTCTTCATCCTGGGTCTTCTGAATGGGTTCTTGGGGTACCCATGGGACCACACTTTCCAACCAGGCCCAGTGTGGCAGGCACCAAGGGGTCCCGCCACAGGGTGCACAATTCTCCACCCTTCTTTTCAATGGGAGCCTGTATATTCGGTTGGAACACAGGCTCCCATTGAAGTCAACAAGAGTCCGAACAAATCGTATCTGGAAGCATCGCAATTGTTCGGTCGAACTCCCTGGATCCGATTAGGCTGGAAACTATCCCGAGACCGATTTGGTCGGAATTCTTGCCGACCTGCATCGTAATCGACCCCAAAGTATTAACAAATGAGCAAACTTCAATGCCTAAATTTTGGCTTAATGCTTGCCCCAAACAGCACTGCAATACAAGTGATATGAAGATAATTTTTTGTTTGTTTATAGTGGATCAAGTATTAGGTAAGTATCATGTAATTGAACAAAAAGAAGAGCAAGAACCAACTATAATACTGAGAGACCTATCATGAATTTAAAAAATGGGAATACATAAATACTGGAAACGCTATTTCCTCCCGCAGAAAGTAAAGATGTGCAAATAAAAAAAAGATGACATAAAAAAGACAATGAATTTACATTTGGCTACAGATCATAGAGGACAAAGTTGATTAGAACAAGAAATCGAAATTCTGTTCAGTCGTTATATATCTGTAAATAAAATTTATATATTTCATGAACTGGTCCTAAAAGAGTTTGATAGAATTAATAAATGCAGGAAACACAACAGGAAATGAAAACACAATCTGAAAAAAGAAGAAAAACTATCATTAATAATTAAACAAAAGAGTTTCGTGTCTACAGCAAGCAAGGATCCTTGTAGACAGGTATTCTGAAAACTCCTGGCATCAGGCAGCTTTCTACAGTTTTAATTGAGAGAAATAAAGTTGAGCCTGCTTCAGAATTTTCCTCCCAGTAGATGAAACAGAGGAGAACCTCATGACTCAGTTTCTATCAGAAGTACAGGTGTAAACAGCCTTGACAAGAGAGCAAAGGATCCCCATACCCGATGCACAAACCAGGAAGGCGCCTGTTGTGTACTAAGGCAGAGAAGGGAACAAGGTGACTGGAAAAGTAAAGTGGCGATGGAGCAATTTATGGCTACTCATCATGTAGGTGTTCCCTAGAGGACCAACGCGACTGCAGAGTTCTGGGTAAGGCCTGTATAAAAGTTGTCTTCCAGTACGACAAATTTTGTAAGAGGGTTGTGGGAGGAAGCCCTTCTACACCAAAAGTGCCCCAGGGAGCAGATATTGGCATAGCCTTTGAAATAGCTGCAAGGACGAACACTTAATCCCCCGAGATATAAAAGGGCAGTTTGGGTACCATAAAACTCACCCAAAAAGTGACGAAGTAAGAGGAAGTCGGTTCTTCAACCAGCTGTGATGCTAGCCCACCCCTACCTTGAGGTCACATCTAATGCAAGATCGCACTGGGAAAAGTATGCAAGAAGCATGGACACAGTGGCAAATCCCATATCATCTTAACCCACTTCAAGCAACAAATCCATTCAGTCACTGCTTGTGGATGAACAGTTCAACAACAATCTAAAATCATTGACTGCTAGAATACCTGATCATTAAAAAGAGAATGGTCTGATGAATTGCTGCACACGTCCTTTGATACAATCATTCCAACACTGGTTAAATGTGCAGGCTCTGCATGGACTTACAGCATAAGTTGACATGAACAGAGCACATAGAAAGGTACTTCACTGGCACATTCAACAAACCACACACTTCAGTCTTTATGTCAAGAGCCCAGAAACCACAGAGCAATAAGGAAATGCTTTACACTCAGAGACACCAAATGAAGATGTTAATTGCCAAAGAAATGGCAACATCTAGAGATGAACCTGCATTAGATCAAGCACCAGAATGGGACACAAAGCCCCAGCCACCAAGAGGGATATCTGGTTGTTGATCAATGAGCTCAATAAGGAAATACACTCCTTAAGACATAACTTAACTTAAACATCTGGTATTAAGTGCCAAGATACCCTTCTGGGTGAATGTGCGCTTTACAAATATGTTATGTAAAGACATGATTTGACAAGGTTCTAACAGGTCATCACCACCCTCTTTAGAAAGTCAGAAACAGGGTGAAACAACTAGAAGTAGCCACTACTGGGGGTGCACATGAAAGATATGATCTCGCAATCAGAGTATAGAATACGAGAAACAGCATCAAATACTGGTGGACATGATTGGCAGCAATGAAAATAGATCTTGCCAAAACAACTTGTGGATCTGAGGAATTCCAGAATCAGTAATGGACCCCAAACTAATAATTATGTACAAAATCAGTTCTGATAATTGGTATATAGTCTAGAAAAAACTTCCTTTAAATGAATTCAAACTGGACAGAACACACAGTGTTTCGCAATTACCAAATCAAAAACAAGATAGCAGCTTATGTGTGCAGACTCATGTACATTTCTTTACAATCAAGGAAGACATTTTGAAATTTGCTCACAAATACAACCTAATAACCTACATTCTCACGTTGGCTTAGACATAGAAACAAAGGGCCATAAAATAGTGAAAGACCACCTGAAAGCCAAATAAATATTATACAAATATGGTTGGCTTTTGGACAGCTTATTCAACTTTATGGTAAACCAATTTCGATCTCCACCACGGATGAACCAATTAAACTACTCAACCTAGAGCCTGCAAAGGATAAAAAGAGAGACACACACACTGAAAAAAGACAAATCTGGCAGATTCATGAATCCAGAAAAGCAAAGAACAAATTAGAACGCAAGAAGGCCTACTGGGAAGTCAAAAGGACTCAGTTGCCCCATAACTACTTTGTACATCCTAACATGGAACAAAGGGGTTGACATTTGGAAAGTCGAAGTCTTCAGATATATATCTGAGCCAATGAAGCACATTGTACAGGGGAGCATGTGCTAGTGTTGAACCTATGTAGCTCCTTAATACAATATCTGCCTGGGGCATGTGATTAGCAATGTGTAACGTGCTTATGGTATTGAAGTGGCTGTGTGCTTTGACGTTTGCCGTGTTTAAGTCTGTAAGTGCATCTTCGTTCACTTCTGTTTATTACTGTTTCTCGGCATGCATTTGCATTCTCAGTCTTGTTTTTGTTCAACCTTGTTGTTATTTGCGGGAGTTCCATGTTCGAGCCCAGTGCTATAAGTAACGATCCTTGACCTATGTGGGAGCATTTTTGCCTGAATGCTGTCACCGATGTGGGCTCCTTTACATATGTAAATAAACCTAATTTTTTACACACATTTCCTGAGTGCTTTGCGTCATTACATTTCGCCACGAGGATGAGTGTGCCATGAATGGAAACAGGGGGAACACAAAAATCATTACGCATCACCAAGCCATTGACAATGGACAACTCTTCACAAACTTTAGTGTAAGGTCTAATGTCCAATTTCAGAAGCTCTAAATCATAAGCCAGAGCTTTCATCCAGTCTGTTTTAGAAACTGCTCCTTTGACACTCAACAGGTCATCCACCATGGCCACCACACATTCCACATCCCTTTCATCTTTCACCACAGATTCATTGGTTAATGGTGCCCTCGACAAGTAATCCGCTGTTCCAATTTTCCCTCTAGGAATATATTTAACTGTGAAAGAATATTCCTGAAGATGTGCTAGAAGTCTCACTCGTGTAGATGAAGCCTTGCCAGTGCAACTGCCTTTCAGCATATAAATCAAAGGCTTGTGGTCCGTGAAAATTTAAAATTTTCCTCCCCATAAGAAAGTTTTGAATTTCTCCACTGCCCAACATCATGCAAGAGCTTCACGTTCAATAGTGAAGTAGCTAGCTTCAGGTTGGCGAAGACAACAAGAGGCAAATGCCACAGTATGCTCTCTACCACTGAACCATTGAAACATTACAGACCAAGTCCCACCTGGCTTGTGTCCACCGCCAAGAAACTCGCTCCTTCAGGAACAAATGGTACAAGAGAAGGTGCAGAAGTAATCATGCTTTTTATTCTGCCAATATCTTCATTGGATACTTGATCACATATGAACGTTGTCCCTTTCTTGAGTAAGGCACACAGGGTTGTACAACAAACGCATACCCCTCAATAACCTTCTCTTAGGTCATTGTCTCCAACAGTTTCCTAAGGTCCCCCTTATGCTTAATGGAACAGGTTTAACATTGTGTACGATGGGAACCATATCAGCCTTGAGCTTGAGTCTATGCACAAAGTTTCAAATAGAACCTATCTCATTGCTGAATACATTAGGACATTTCATGACAAAATTGGTGCTATCCAAGCTAACTTCATTCACAGACTTAGCCTCATTAGTGACCAAAAGAACTCCTAAAAACTCAAAGGAGATTTGGGTAAAATTGGTATTGATCAGCGAATAAAAAGCAAAAGCCACACCAACACCCACAGTAGCCAACTTGGTTTGTAGGCTTGTGCTGAAAGAATCAATTACGTCCGGGACCGGGCCCAGGGCCGTAACCTCTAGTCTTGACTGCGCACCCCACACGATCTCCTATTCGATAACAATGTTGAACGACCTTCGCCCACCTCCAGTAAGTACTTGCATAAAGCATGACCCTGAGCATGCCTTAGAACAAACAACGCCTGCATGTCCCCATTGTAAGGCCATTATACCTTTGGTAAACAACACAACTAATTTCAGCAAAAAGAAAAATCCAAAAAGCACCACAATAGCACTTACTAATGTTCGTTCTTTAGGAACGCACAGACAGGACATAGCGGCTCTGGTTAGGGACAGGAATATAGATATACTGTTCATGACCGAGACCTGGATGGATAGTACGTCCGATCCAGATCTAGTTATCGCGGTCCCTAGTGGATTCAAGGTCTACCGACAGGACAGACAGGGCAAAAGAGGGGGCGGGCTAGCTATAATCGCCCGCGACACCTTCAGAGTAAGGACTTTTCTGATCCCCTCACTAACCTGTGAAGCCATGCAATTTGCCATTAATCTGTCCCCATCCCATAATTTCAGAGGTATGCTCCTATATAGACCACCAGGAGCACGTTCCGGATTCCTTTCCGACCTAGGCACCATCCTGGAATCCCTAGCAATTGAAGAGTCACTACTTGGTGATTTTAATTTTCCTCTAGAGAAACCAGATGATAGGGATTCGCTTTCTCTTTTATCAGACATGGAAACCCTGGGGCTCCCTCAATTGGTCAATTCTCCCACCCATGATACCGGTCACATTCTGGACGGCATCTTTTCCAATCTAGAGGAAATTCATATAACAGACATCCTCCCGCTCCCATGGTCAGACCACCATGTAATTCTTGGTACAATCACAACCAAGGAGGCCCCAACTACTAGCGTATCAATTCCCAGTTGTGAACCTTTTAAGGCTTGGAAAGACATACATCACACAAACCTAAAAGCCTTACTCGACAGTACCCAGCCTACTTTATCCACAGATCCCAACATAGCCACCAATCAATACCAGGATTGGTTAGGTCATGCAACAAATTCTTTGGTTCCTCTTAAAACTGTCACTAGAAATAGGATGGCCCCTTCGGCACCATGGTTCACTGAAGAACTCAGGAATCAGAAACAACTCTGTAGAAATAGGGAGAGGCATTGGCGGAAAAACTACAATGAAGAAAGTAAATCTCGCTACAAGGAGATGCTCGCTAAATATAAATCTATGATCACAGATGCTAAGAGGAAGTATTTTAGCGAACAAATAGAGAAAGCTAAGAATTCCAACAAACAACTCTACGATATTGGGCGACCTTAACCTGCACCTTGACCTTTCCAATGATCATACAATTGTGAATCTCCTCACAGACCTTTCGGCTTTACAGCTTAACTCCCTCGTCCATGGTCCCACCCACATAGCCGGCCATACCCTGGACCCGGTTTTCACCAATATCCAAGAGGCTGTCACTGAGACCCCCACCCCGATGGGATGGACGGACCACTACCTCATCAAACTAACGGTTCCTGCCCCTGGTCGACTGTACACTACTGAATCCAACCGCCGCTTAAAAAGACCGTGGCACAAACTCTCAATCCCCACTCTTCACGAAACATTAGGAGGATTCCACTGCGAAGCCAATCAGGACATAGACACGACCTACACCTCCTTCACCTCCTGGATCACAGATGGCCTTGACACTCTCATCCCAGCTAAACTAACTAAGGGGCGACTTACACCCTCTAATCCCTGGTATGATGAAACACTTAAAGCCATGCGTAAGGACTGTAAGAGAGCCGAGCGCCAATGGAGAAAAAACTTTGACAGTCAGGATAGGGCTAACTATCTCTCCAAACTTAAAGCCTATCACAAAGCCATCAACACTACCCGGGCAGCTTTCTACGCTGAGAAAATTAGTTCCAACCCGAATCCATCCAAAGTGATCTTTAAACTAGTTAAAGAACTACAAAACCCTAGGACACCTTCCCCTAAAATTTCATCCAACGAACAATGCGAGCAGCTGGCTACATACTTTGTGGAGAAAGTTAAAAAAATCTATGCAACCTTCTTGCAGAACTCTCCGCACGCTGAGGAATGCAAGAACCCAGCCTCCACCCACACCCTCCTTACCCAAATCCCCGCCATCACGGCGACTGAGCTGATTAAACTTTGTAAGAAAGTGAAATCCGGCTCCCCGGGGGACCCTATGAGCCCTTCTCACTTTCTGGACTCGATTGACTTCTTTCTGCCCCCCATGATGGACATTCTCAATCTTTCCTTTGCCTTTGCCTCTGTACCCATAGCCTGGAAACAAGTGTGGGTTTCTCCTATAATCAAAAAACCCTCTCTGGACCCATCAAAGCCAGAAAACTTCCGGCCAATATCCCTTCTCCCCTGGATATCTAAAATAGCAGAAGCCCATGTCAATGACACTCTCTCAAAACATGTGGATCTAAACGGAATCCTGGACCCATCCCAAAATGGCTTTAGAGCGGGCCACAGTACCGAATCCACCCTACTGGCCTCGACTGAACATCTCCGGACGATTTTAGACTCCGGCCAAAGTGCTGCGCTGGTCCTTTTAGATCTCAGCGCAGCCTTTGACACGGTATCTCATGACATCCTTCTGAAACGTCTGGAGATGGCCGGAGTGTCTGGTCTCGCGCTCGCCTGGTTCCACTCCTTTCTTAAAGACAGATCCTTTAAGGTATCTGCTCCCCCATTCCTTTCAAAGTCCCATCCTATAACACAAGGAGTCCCCCAGGGCTCAGCGTTGAGCCCCTCCCTCTTCAACCTGTATGTCGAGCCGCTTGCGGATGTGGCCAAAAATTGGGAGCTCACGCTGGTGTCGTACGCCGACGACACCCAGCTGGTCGTCACCCTCACGGAAAGCTCGTCCACCGCGGCATCCAAGTTCAGAGAGGGCATGGCAGCAGTGGCTCAATGGATGACGGATAACTTCCTCCAACTCAATGCCGGAAAAACCGAGGTGCTCCTGCTTGGCAGAAACACCAGCCTATGGAACGAGCACTGGTGGCCGTCATCCCTTGACACCACACCACTCCCCAAAAACTGTGTAAAAAACCTGGGAGTCTCTATGGATGCCAGCCTCAGCTTTCAATCACACACTAAAAAGGTGGCTGCCACCTGTATAGGTCTCCTAAGGAACCTTAGGCCTATACTCCTAAGGCGCGACAGATAATTGTCCAGGCAACCATCTTGTCACGCCTTGTCTATGCGAACGTCCTCCTCCTGGGAGCAAACAAGACAGAAACGGCTAGGTTCCAACGAATCCAGAATGCGGCAGCTAGAACACTAGTCGGTCTTCCACGCAGATGTTCAGCCAGAGCCACCATCCGCAAACTCCACTGGCTGCCTGTGGAACACCGAGTCAAATTTAAAGCTCTCATTATGATCTTTAAAATTGCCGAACAAGGAAACCCCCCTCTGCTACGAAATCTGGCCCGCCCCTATGTCCCTGGCCGTGAACTACGCTCCTCCAGCCAACTTCTCTTGAAAGTACCTAGAACAAAGCGTTGCCGTATTGGAGGCCGCTCCTTCGGCGTCCTCGGTTCCAAACTTTGGAACGATCTCCCCCTCAGCATACGCTCCATAGACTCTCTCTCTGTCTTTCGTAAGGCAATTAAGACCCTTCTCTTTCCCACCCCTTAGGCCATCCCCCAGCCTGTCCAATAAGGTGTGTGTTCTGTCTCTCAGCGCCGGGACGCCCCATTGCTGGGGTAGCTGTTGCGCTTCACCAAACTTAGAATAGAATAGAATAGAATATTACTAAGCTGCTAGTAGGGAATGCCCCTGATTTAAACCCTCCCCCCTCTCAATCCCTTTGTGATGCACTGGCAAATTTCTTTTTCACAAAAGTTAACGATATCTATTCAGCTTTCTCCTCCAACACCAATAATCCCACACATACCATAAATTCCACTCTTCCTGATTCTTTATTCACCCAATTCAATGACATCACGGAGGCCCAGACAACGGATATCATCACTTCCAATAAAACCGGTTCAGCCCTGGACCCTTGCCCTTTTAAAATTCTTCCCCCGGTCATGGACTCCTTGATTATGGTCATCACTCAAATCTGCAACTCTATGTTTAGATCAGGGATCTATCCTAACATACTAAAAAAACTCTCCTAAAACCACTCTTAAAAAAAATTGCATCTAGATAAGGACGACTTGAAAAACTATCGACCATTGCCAGTCTCCAATTATTGGCAGAAATTGCAGAGAAAGCGATGAATTTCCAGTTATCAGAATTCATCGAGGAACATCACCAATTGGATAGCACCCAATTTGGGTTTCGAAAGTTCCAGGGCACAGAAACCGCCTTGATCAAAGCCGCTGATGACATCAGAGTCATTCGAGATCAAGGAGGAACAGCAGTACTAGTGCTACTGGATCTATCTGCAGCTTTCGACACGGTCGACAACTCGATCCTGGTCGATCGTGTCGAAAAAAATGGGCATTCGACTGACAGCTAAGGACTTATTTGCCTCCTTGCTGTTCGAAAGAACACAGGCTGTCACCTTGGGAGCGTTCCAGTCGGCTAATTTGTCTCTGCCTTGTGGGGTCCCTCAAGGCTCATCCCTGAGTCCGACACTCTTTAATATCTACGTGTCGAACCTAGCTAAAGTCATCAAAGTGCATGGGATGAGCCTTACCTCATATGCAGATGATACTCAGTAAGTCCTGGCCATCAAAAAAGATGGAGCAAGGGTGGCCAAGAGTTAAGCAGGTATGCTGGCAATAGGAGACTGGATGTCCTCCAATTGTCTAAAGCTCAATTCCGAAAAGACGGAGGTTGTCATCTTTGGACAACTAGCCCCAAGCTGGTCGCCTGCTAGTTGGCCCTCGTCTTTCGGAACCCTGCCTAAACCTGTTCCTAAAGTAAGGAACCTGGGAGTTGTCTTCGACGAAAACCTTAACTTTCTCACCCATGCCAATCAAATAGCGGCTACAGCTTTTCATAAGCTGCGACTAGTAAGGAAAATCATCCCCTTTCTACCTGATAGTGCCGGCAAAACCCTGATAAGTTCCCTGGTGTTATCCTCACTGGACTACTGCAACAGCTTATTTGCCAATGCTCAGATCCGTGTAATCAATAAAATGCAGACCATACAAAATGCAGCAACAAGACTCCTTTCCAGAACCCCCAAACATAAGTGTATTGCTGACACAATCAGAAACTATCACTGGCTCCCGATCAGAAACCGGATCAAGTTTAAGACTCTATGCATCGTATACAAAGCATTGCATGGGCAAGGACCTCAGTTCCTCAAAGATAAGCTGACATCCTACTGCCCCCCAGACTACTTCGATCCACTACCTTTAACAAACTAGTGGTACCACATACCAAGACCGTCTCCTGGGGAGATCACCGTTTCATGGTCACGGCACCAAGACTGTGGAACACCCTGCCTCAGTCGATCAGGACCAGTCACTCCCTCTGGTCATTCCGCAAAAAGCTAAAGACTTGGCAGTTTAATCAGTAACCCTCCAATGAACCAGCTGTGGAGAATTTTGCAGAAGTCGCAGCGCCGAGACGCCCAAGGGCAATTGTTCGCGCTTAACCAAATGTCATTAATAAATAAATATTAAATACAATAGGCATTTCTTCTACAGTTGTCAATATTTGCACTAACCTAGCTTTAATCCACCAATCCCACCAACTTCCTGCCTTTAACCAACACATACATTTTGGTAGTGGTGGTTCTTCCCAAACATGTCAAATCGTCCTTAAAGAAATGTAAGAGATTTATATCCTGTTCACCAAAAGCTTTAGGAGAAATATCTCCTGGTCTAAAGTGAAACTCTCCCCCCAGTGATGGAAAAACACACACACCAGATATTACGGTGATAGGAGCACCTGAATCAGCCATCATCTTAATACTTATATTCCCAACAGATGCCTCACGCCAGCAATTTTGTTTGAAGAGGTAAACATGGCAGATACATCCCTTTGAGATCATCTTGAATTTTGAGAACAACCTCTAAAAAATTAGCAGCACATTCATACACAGACAGATCAACATTAGTGATCTTGACATAGGGTTTCCCCCCTCTGCAAACACTCTGAAAATGACTCAGCCTTTTACACTTAATACATCAATTACCTAACGCTGGATAATTAGTATTATTGCCCAAATGCAGAGCCACACCTAAAAAAAAAAAAATCTTTGGCACTTTTTGTACATTTCTCTCAAACTTCTTAGTATACAAAGCATAAACAGCTGTATTTTCTGAACACAATTTCACAATAGTCTGCAAACCAGAAGGATGATCCACAGACATAAGTTTGCTTGACACCATGGATCGTTCAATAACCTTAGATAAATCAATGACTTCAACTAAAGAAGGATCCCTGCATTTTACCAAACGCCTCTGTATTTTCTTAGCATAACAAGCAAAAACAAATTGATCCCTCTGATGTCTAATGATGCACAAAAATTGCACGCAGAGGCTAGCAATCATAATGCAGATATACATTCCTCCACAGATTCATCCATAAGTTGTTTTCTTTTATTAAACCTCACAAGGAGCCCAATTGGTTGTTCTGCAAACTTGTTTTGTAATTGACTAATTGCTTCTAAATATTCATTGTAACCTTCACCCTCCTCACTGGGTGCTGAAACTATAGGCAGCTTGTCAAAAATATGCTGCCCTTCCTGTCCAAGATGACTAAATATTAGGGCCACTTCTCTTTTGTCAAACTTGGAAGCATCAATTCCTATGATAACATTCTCAAAAATGCAAACCCATTCCTTCTAAGGAACAGATGGCTTGCCTAGGTTTTGAAGGAGGCACATGGACTGGACATTGATTAAATGCCATGATGCCCAAAGAAACTAAAACGTGAACAAGGATCTTGTTTGGGACTTGTTTTTGTTTTCATTGTTAAGAAGAAGATGGTGTAACATGTGCTTATGGTATTGAAGTGGCTGAGTGCTTTGCCGTGTGCTGTGTTTATGTTTGTAAGTGCATCTTCATGCATTTCTGTTCCTGGGCATGCATTTGCGTGCTCAGCCTTGTATTTGTTCAAACTTGTTGGAGCTTTCTTGCCAATGTGCATTCACGGATGGACGTGGGCACCTTCACACATGTAAATAAACCTACGTTTTCACTCACATTTCCTGTGTGCTTTGCATCATTACACATTCCTTTATGGATACCATGCAAATAAACTGCCTCCTCTATGAAGAAGAACAAAGACACCGTTTGTTATAAAGTTAGTATAGAGAACACTTATTAACGAGCATTTAGAATGCAATGGTCTCGGCATTATTAAAGGTAGAGCTATTGGCATTGCTCATGACATTCTTTTAAAAAAAAACATAAATAAATGGTATTGTCATTTACAATGGCAATAGGTGAGTATTAGAGAGTAGTAGAGAGTATTCGCAGACACAGAGCCACACACACACACACACACACACAGAGCCCAACACACACACCCACACAGAGCCCCACACACACACAGAGCCCCACCCACACACAGAGCCACCCACACAGAGCCCCACACACAGAGCCTCACGCACAGAGCCCCATACACACAGAGCTCCACACACACAGAGCCACACACACACAGAGCCACACACACACAGAGCCACACACACAGAGAACAGAGGCCAGAAAAAACGCTCACAACGAGGAAACAGGGGGCAGGAAAGCAAGCACAATGAGGGGGCAGGAGAGCAAGCACAACCACAGCCGGAGTCCGTGCATGGCAGGGATTGGTTGAACACATGGTATTTAAAAATGTTACTTTTTGTTGAAAAAACCTAGAAATTCACTGAAAAAAGGTTACATTCAAGTTATAGTTAGCTGAAATGTTCAGTAGAAATGTAACATTTCAAACTTTAAAAACCACTGAAATTCACCAGTTATAGTTACAGTCATCTCGAGTAACTATAACATGTGCCATAAGGTGACTTTAACTCACGCCCTCGCCATGCACTGCTAATTACCATACATATTACATCACTCATGACATCTTCGATAACACAGTGTGCATGGTGAGGGCGTGAGTTATAGTTACCTAAGAGCACGAGTTATAGTTACTTGCGAACTATAAGTGGTGAATTTCCATGTTTTTTAGAGTTTAAAACATTGCGTTGTTACTGAACATTTCACCTAGCTATATCATTACTTTAACCATTGTTTTTTTGCCAGTGAATATATGTGTGTCTAGCTATATATATATATGTGTGTGTGTATGTGTATATATATATATATATATATATATATATATATATATATATATATATATATACATACACACATGCACACAGATACACACCTCGTGTTATTATAGCCCCCTTCACAAACGTTTGTAAACACCAGGTTTGCATCTGTATCCTGCCCACGGTGGCAAGTTCTCCTCCTTTTATCTGAAGTGCCTCAGGTCTAGGACTGAGCCATGCTCTCTCCCCTCATGAAACACAAAGGCCATCTTGCCTCAGTACCATTACTACAGCCTCAGCTCCTCCGTGAAGCGGTGGCTCTCTCAGTCTCCATCAGAGGCATGGCCTGCCCATTAAAAGTTCAACACACTCTCTGAGATGTGCAGTTCGTGCCACGTGAACCGTACATGACGCTGACTGAACAGTGCAGTTAGAGTCCCACCAAAGACTAGTGCCTGGTGGCAGCTGTGCCAGGAGCCGGTGCAGAACTACATCCTGAGGCAGATCACCCCGAATGCGTCTGGTGTTGGCTCATACTCTGCCAGGGCCCTCCCTTTATTCATTGGCTGCCATCACACTCTGCAATTACACGCTGCCAGGAGCAGCTCTGCTGGTAAACAGAGGCCTGATCTCCATTACAGGCAATGAGGCTACGAAGGGGGCAATTATGGGAGGGAGCTGGGGGGCTTGCCAGAAAAGGGGGCTGGGGGGCATGCCAGAAACGCACACTGCTGTTTCTAGTATCAGGCAGGCTAGGGGTTGCTATTGCCCCATAAAATATGAGACGAGAACGGGAGATGACGTTTCTCGTACAAAACGTAAGGCCGCACAAGTCCTCTAGCCTTAAGGGCTGTCTAGTGTCTCTGATTGGCCACTTACAGTCTAAAAAGTTTACAAACAATGAAAATACTATATGCATTCTGGGATGAATATATTAAGAACTTTTGACATGTGTGTGCCATAACACACAGCCAGTGCTTAATATGTAAAAAATAAAGTGCCAGGGCCCGCGTTAGGAGGCCACTGAGGCTTGCCCACCCATTGCCCCTGCCAATGACAGTGCGGTGGTTAATGCTAGTAGCTGTGCTGGTACTCGTACAGGTGTGACAGATCAGACTATCCCAAGCCCTCAAAGCCATATGAATGGCTTGGGTGACAGGCATTGTTCGTTTTTAATGTATATGGTATTAATAAACAACGGTTGTAGTGCACATCTGTAAATTAGACGAACAGCGCCGTCATGTAGCAGACTGTCATAAGTTCAGATGCCACCGGACAAGGAGATTCGTCATCTCCCCAGGGATTCTCAACATATTTCCAAGATGTCAGTGCGCCCCACAGCGAGAGGACAGCAAAAGACACAAGATAGTGACATAATCCGTTTGTTCATACACACTTGGTATTCCCATCGGCCACACTATCATTTTTGTAACGTGCTTCAGACCACAAGTTCTTGTTACTGAGTGCTTGGGGAATGTCTTGATGCCCACAACCCCCTTCTATGAGAAGTTGTAACTATCCCGGCACAACCCTGATATGTAAATATTGCCTCATTTATGCTGTGACACTCCAGTACCTTCCACTTTTACGATAAGTCCCAATGGGCGGGGGAGAGCCTAGTTAGCTCAAAGCATTTACCATCTATGATGTTATAGCTGACATCATGGGGCGAGGTTGACTCCATGTGACGAATGATAGCGTGTCCCCAGTCCTGGGTCTCCCTTTCATTGGTGTGTAAAGACGTGAGCTCTATGCAGATATACCGCGCATGCTTCTTGAAAGCCAATTCGATCTAGGGCCTGGCTCCAGCCTCCCGCAGAATGTGTCAGTCTGTTCAAGTATTTAAATTAAAGCACGGGGCTGGTGCCAAACCATCTCCCGTAGTCCGACTTGGCTGCAGATGGCAGGAGGCTCTATTTAGCGCCTAATATCTGGCATATCACAGAGAAACTCACAGATTGACACGGTATTTGCCCAATATCCTGACTCTTAAATGACAGATGCATGTTATTCTTGCTTAAAACAATAAATTAAAGACATCCGAGACGAGAGGACACCTCGCCTGTTCGTGGTAGGGCAGCCCACGCCCACTTCAGCGGCTACCAGTCTCAATTAACAACATATGATGGCTTCTTGGCAGGTTCTGGTGCATTTCTTCACAGACAGCGAGCGGGTAGCTGTGAAAAGCTGCATCGTCGCTGCAGGCGGAGAGGGAGCAGGCCAGAAGTGTTCGGACGTGTCATGCAGTACCAGCTGCTCTTGCTTAAATCAATCAGTGCAAACCATGTCAGGGGTACAAAGCCCCCCCCGCCCCTTTCGGGGATCGCTGTCTCCCCGATGATGCTGGTGCAGATCCCCCTATCGATCACGCCATGAACACAACCACGTTTCTCCGAGGCGAGGCAGAAATGCTTCGGAGAATCACATGGCCATTTTGGATTCGGGGGCGTGTGCTTAGGTTTGAGTGACGGATGACGTCACAGATAGCAAGAACCTAAAAAACACGTCCCCGAATCCGAAAAAAATGGGGCCCCTCTCCTCCAATGGCTGGCCAGCATTTACAAGGCCAGCCAATGGAGAAGAGGGGCGGGTTCCAAGCCCCCTCTAAGAAACATTAAATCTCGGGCTCCTGCCACTGCTACGCAGTGTGATGGTCCTCGACCTAAAAAGGATTCATGCTTGCACTCTCCTTTTCACTGTTATGACACCTTTAATTTTTACATTTCTAAAATGTTTGAAGAATTGTGATTTCAAAGAAGATCAGATTTTGTATTTAACTGGCCTAACTGATAATGCTAAATAAGTTTCAGATTGTAGTGCTATACAGAGTACGAACAGGGGGAGAAGTAATGAATATTGTTAGTTGGATGGCAAAAAGGAAATTCTTAACTATGAAATGTGAGTCAGGCCATTAAACACACACATTTCTAACCCTTAAAATTCAAGGTCTCAGTTCCTTAACAATTAGACATCAATTAGCTAGTGAATTAATTTGGTCCTAAAAGATGCAATTCTACACTAGTCATAGATATCTTTGTTGACAGGAGGGGTTTGGGAAAAGACAGGAGTGGAAGGAGTGTTCTGAGGAGGACGGTTGCTTACTGGAAAATCCTATCATACAACTTGTATTGATGGCTGAACTGACTCATGCGGTTAAGAAGAAGCTGCTAGACCCTTCCTCATTAAGTATATGGTGTTCCAAGATTTGGAAAAACTAACCGCTATGATTAGAGATAAAATTGCATGAGTTGAAAGGATATGCACACTATTCCAAGCATGCAACAGAAGGCAGTCTCCCCTAATGCAATAGCACTCGCCTCCATCATTGATCTTCACAGCTAGACTGGCCTCACCTACAAGCAAACAATCTTATCAGGATGCCCAAACTGAATCATGTGACCACTAAACTTCATTGATATAGGAGTGGGTGAGAGAACGTGTCAGTCGAGTCTCGATGATCCATGCCTGGTGAACCTTTGCATAACTGTTTCTATATCGACAACTACTGTGTATAAACATATAAATGTTACTGAGATGTACAAAATCCAAATGCAGCTTAGAGAACAATTGAATATAAAACCTTTTTAAGTGCTGTACTGCGTGACCATGTCACCAATGTATATTCACTGCTATGTAATTCTCTTGATTGTCTATAAAACTTTAACTAAAGTTGTTAAAAAACAATGATACAAGACGATAAACAAATAGTAATCAAACCAGCAGATCCAGGAGGAAATATTGTGTTATGGATGGTTGAAAAATATACTGCAGAAGCAGGGAGAAAATTAAATGATAAATCGAAAAATAGGAAAATGGGCCATAGTCCTATAGTAGAATTGATGATTGGGGAATTGAGGAAAACACGCAATGATATGCTCTACCAAAGATAGATAAAAGTTTAATTGATGAAGACAAGCCTTCCTATTGACAGGGGTATGTAACTGTTACCACGGATTTTTTACAACGCATACCATTACAACGGATACTATTACAACGCAGGTCATTTTACAGCGCATACCATTACATCGCATTACACTACAATGCACATACTATTACAACGCATACCATTACATCGTAAGTATAATTATAGGTAAGTTTATCTTTTTTTATAAACATTGGGTTTTGGGGTACAGGGGTATTTTTAGGTTTTAGGGCTGGGTTTGGGTTTTGGGGTACAGGGGTATTTTTAGGTTTTAGGGTTGGGTTTGGGTTTTGGGGTACAGGGGTATTTTTAGGTTTTAGGGCTGGGTTTGGGTTTTGGGGTACAGAGGTATTTTTAGGTTTTAGGGTTGGGTTTGGGTTTTGGGGTACAGGGGTATTTTTAGGTTTTAGGGCTGGGTTTGGGTTTTGGGGTACAGGGGTATTTTTAGGTTTTAGGGCTGGGTTTGGGTTTTGGGGTACAGGGGTATTTTTAGGTTTTAGGGCTGGGTTTGGGTTTTGGGGTACAGGGGTATTTTTAGGTTTTAGGGCTGGGTTTGGGTTTTGGGGTACAGGGGCATTTTTAGGTTTTAGGGCTGGGTTTGGGTTTTGGGATACTGGGGTATTTTTAGGTTTTAGGGTTGGGTTTGGGTTTTGGGGTACAGGGTATTTTTAGGTTTTAGGGCTGGGTTTGGGTTTTGGGGTACTTAGGTATTTTTAACCTATTTTTACAAAAAAATAAAATTAAAATTAATTTAATTAATAACTTAAATTATTAAATATATAACAAATAATTAAATTAAATAATATATTAATAAATATTTACATTATATTTTAAAATTATTTATTATTATTAAATACTTACATATACTTACGTTGTAATGGTATGCGTTGTAATAGTACCTGCGTTGTAGTGTTTTGCGTTGTAAAGGTATCCGTTGTAAAATGACTTGCGTTGTAAAAAATCCGTTGTAATGGTATGCGTTCTAAAAGTACGCGTTGTAACATCATATATCCAGACAGGTCATGCTATCACTCCCACGTTGTGCTGATTGCAAGATTCATTAAAATATACACAACCCACCGGGAAGACATATCATTTTCTCGATTGGTCACTATCAGAAAAAAACAGTACAATACATAGATCATTTTTCAGTACTTCTGGGTAGCAAATTACAAACATATATTCAAGATGCAACAGATTTCTGAAACATATTAAAGTTATTCTATGGTGTTAGAAATGGGGTCTCTCTATGACAGAGGTTTGCACCCTTTCGAAGTAGGGACCATCACTCTAGTCAGGGTAAGGGAGTCACACAGCTAAGATAACCCCTGCTCACCCCCTTGGTAGATTGGCACGAGCAGTCGGGCTTATCTCAGAAGCAATATGGAAAGCATTTGTACATAAACACAGTAACGCAGTGAAAACACTACAAAAGGACACCACACCAAGGGGGTCATTACGATTGCGGTTTTTCCGCATCCTCGGGGCCGGCGGTAGGAGGATGTGGAAAAACCGCAGCGGACTGACCAAAGACCCACCGCCAAATTAGGATGGCTGGTGGGTCCTGGTTTCCGTCCGCAGCTTTTCCGCCGCGGTCGGATTACAACCGCGGCGGAAAAGCTCTAATATGGTGACGGTGTCTTACAGACACCGTCCACCATATTAGGATGGCCAGTGAGTTATGCTTTTCCGCGGCGGGTTTTCCGCCGTGGAAAAGCATACGGAACTTCACTGCGGGGGCCCGTTGCGGGCCCCCTAGGTGAAGGGGGGGTGGGGAATGCACATGGGGGTACCTATGGTACCCCCCTGCATTTGCATGCAGAAAGCGGCAGGCACCGCGCGGTGCCTGCCTCTTTCTGCATGCAAATGCAATGCGTGCATTTTTAACATTGCCGCGGGTGCAGCTTGAAGCTGCACCCGCGGCAATGTTAAAAATAGACGATGTGACCGCCAGGGTGGCGGTCACATCCTAATTGCACAGGAGGGAACTCCGCATGCCATGCGGAGGTTCCCTCCTGCTCTGGGGTCGCGGACGGACGCAAGTCCGTCCGCGATCCTAATCGGCCCCCAATTTAGGAAAATAACCAATATTTATCTGAAAAAAACAAGACCAAAAATAAAAAAATCCTAACATAAACAAATCAAGATATCACTGTTAAAAGGTTCAAAACAGCTCAGTCCATAGGAACTTATAGACTCATCACTTTTAGCACAAAGTACCTGGGATGCATCGAAATCTAGGGGAAAACAAGCGCATAGGAGGTGAGGTACCAGAAAAAAAACAAAGGGTTGCATCAGTTCCTTACTCCAAGGGGAGGTGATGTGTGGGTTCATTACTGCCAAAGGAGGTGATGCGTCGGTTTCTTACTCTGATGGGTGGTGATGCGTTGAGCTCCAGACGAGTGGCCTCAGTTCCTTACTGCTGGGAAATGCGGATGATGAATTTGGCGCACAGGGACAATGGGTGCTGCATTGATTCTTCAGCAGCACAGTTGCAATGCATTGGTTTACAACCGCTCAGCGGTTCTGCTTCGGAAAAATGGGCGCTGAGAGTTGATGCATGGATTTTCTTCACAGATTTACCAGATTCTACTTTCAAGGTCTCAGAAACTAGATTTGGTACCACTTTCCACGTCAGGACTTTCAGCAGAAGAGCTGAGCCACTGGTAGGTGAATCATTGGTGGCCCTGAGACTTCTTAATAGGAGGCAAGCCCACACAAAACTTTGGAGAACCTTGGAAAGCAGGATGTAGAAACCAAAGTCCAGTCCTTTCACTCCCAGGACAGAAGCTGCAAGCAGTAGGACAGGGCAACAAAGCAACCCACAGAGTGTCAGTTCCTCCTCCAGCATGCAGCTCTTCTTCCTGGCAGAATGTCACCCTAGTTCAGAAGTGTTTTGAAGTCATAGTGTCACCTCTCTAATACATATACCTCTTCATGCCTTTGAGGTAGGCAAACTTCAAAGGGAAGTCTTTGTAGTGCACAAGACCCTGCCTTTCCCTGACCTGGCTCCAGACACACTACAGGGGGGTGGAGACAGTTTGTGCGAGGACAGGCACAGCCATATTTAGGTGTCAGTGACAACTCCTCCCACCACTCTAGCTCAGGAAGATCCATCAGCCTGGTGATGAACCATCAGGATATGCAGGGCACACCTTAGCTTTCTTTGTGTAACTGTCTGAAGTGAATGCACAAACAGCCCAACTGTCACCCTTCCCAAGACGTGGATTAAACAGGCAGGCAGAGGCACAGAATGGCAAAGCAAGAAAAGGCACACTTTCTAAAAGTGGCATTTTCAAACACAGAATTAAACAACAACTGTACTAAACAATGTGTTTTTAAATTGTGAGTGCAGGGACTTCAAACTCCAAATCTCCATATCTTCCCAATAGAACATTACACTTGTAAGAAGATACAAGGCAGCTCCATTGATGACCTATGGGAGAGATATTCTTTGCACCAGTGAACAATTTAATTGGCAGTAGTTCACTATCAGGACATGTAAAACACACTGGCACATGTCCCACGTGTTAAATGCACTGCACACTGACCATGTGGCTGCCTTGGGCCTACCTTAGGATTGCCTTATGTGTAGTAAAAGGGAAGCTCTGGGCCTGGCAAGTGGGTGCACTTGCCAGGTGGACATGGCAGTTTAAAACGTCCAATACAGACACAGCAGTGGCAGGTTTGAGACATGTTTGCAGGGCTATTCCTGGTGGGTGGCAACATCAATGCTGGAGGCCCACTAGTACCATTTGATTTAAGGCCCTGGGCACACACAGTGCACTTTACTAGAGGCTTGCCAGTAAATCAAATATGCCAATCATGGAAAACCAATTTCAGATACAATTTACATATGAAGCATATTTAGCACTGGGCAGCACTTGTAATGTGCCCAGAATCCTGAAACCAACAAAAATGAAGTGCACCACACAGTCAAAAAACAGGAGGTCAGAAGCAAAAAAGACAGAGGAAAAACACATCAAAGATGCCACGTCTAACATATGGTTTCCTGAGTATAAAATTATAACAATGGATGTGACTAGTTTATGTATAATGATCTCACATGAGTAGGGATTGAAGGGATGTAACTTTTTTCTGATGTTCTTTAGTTGCAACATACAAGAATGTTTTCCTACCCTTTTGAATACCAATTATTTCATATTTAATCTTCCTGTATATCAGCAAATCTATGGGATCTTATAGGCTGTTCATTCACACCAAATAATGTGAACCTTGCCATGGGTTACTGGAAAAAAAAGTATGAGAAGGTAATCAGAGAGTCAACACCTTCACATCGCACAAACTCAACATCATCTGCTATTCCGATGACACCTAGCTCATCCTCTCGTGAGTCAGAAGACCCCTCCCCTACTAGAGACAATTTCCACAGATGTATGAGGATAGTCACCAACTGGATGAAAGACAACTGTCTGAAGCTCAACACGGACAAGACTGAAGTCCTCATCTTTGGGAACAGCACCTCGCCATGGAGCAGCACATAGTGGCCTTCTGAACTCGGAGCGTCCACTGCCCCGACAGACCACGCTCGCAGCATCAGTATCATATTCGACAGCAAGCTATCTATAAAGAAACAGGCTCATCCACCTGCTTCCACCCCCTGTGCATGCTCCGCAAGATCTTCAGGTTGCTCCCAGTTAACACCAGACCCGCCATGAAGCCCTCGTCACCATCAGGCTGGACTATGGGAACACACTCTATGTAGGAATCACAACACACCTCCTAAAAAGACTACAGACAATACAAAACTCAGTGACAAGACTTATCCTCAACCTCCCCATATGGACCCACATCACACCCCACCTCAAGAAGCTACACTGGCTCCTGATCCAGAAGAGATGCCAGGTCATGATGTTGACCCACGCAAACAAAACCCTGCACAACAAAGGTCAAGCACACATCAACAAACGCATGAACTTCTGCTAACCGACCAGATACGGACTATCCACCTCCCTCTCCATTGCAGACACCTGTTCGATCCACCGGAAAAACAGCATAGGCCGCTCCTTCTCACTCCTGGCAGCTAAAGCTCCAGCAATTCGCAAAAGGACTCAAGACCTGGCTATTCGATAGAACAGATCACCACAAAGCAGTTCACAACTCCAGAGCCTTGAAACCCTCACAGGTGATTTGACACTCTATAAATCCTTGATTAATTGATTGGGAGTTGTTGAGAAAACTATTTTAAGGCTGAGGTATATTAAGGACCGCTTCATCACCTGGGAAGCTGGTGAAGAAGAAATTATGGAGTACAATTTGAAACTGAAGGAAAATCATCAGAATCTAGGATTCACATAGGAAACACAAGGACCGAAAGTGACTTTCCTTGATATGTAGATGTATGTAGAAGGAAAATCACAGACTGTACTCCATATAAAGAAGACAACAACCAATACATATCCACATGCAAATAGTTACCCCAACCATCAATTAAGTGGAATATACCATCTGGAGAAGTTTTGATAATCATGGTACTACGAAATAGTGCCTGGAAATGTTTTTCAAAAACTATCCAAGCAAGGTATTGGAACAGGCAAGTAAAAAACCAGATAAGGAAAACATAATAATTGAAACAAAGGAAAAATAACAAGTGTTATCATGAAATGTTACCTAGAAGTGGACAAAATGGCCAGAATTTGACACAAATATTGGTAATTCAGACAATTAGATGAAGATATAAAGGAATGTGTTGATGCTAGACCTGAATTCACTTGCAGGAGAGCAAAGTCACTTAAAAACAGGATTGTGAACAGACATTTTAAATCACCACAAGTGAATAACAGTTGTTTCTGTCAAACATGCAAAAGCACATAAAATTTGCCTGAATAATACAATATAATGAAACTTTCCTTTTGTGCCCACTTTCCTTTTGTGCCCCTTACTGTTTTACTTTTACCTGTATTGTGCTGACCCCCAAACTTGTATTGTGCTGACCCCTTTTGCCTTCTGTATCCCGCTGCTTCTCCGCGGCTCCGCCCCCTCACTCGCCCCCGCCTCCCAGCTGCTCCTCCCTCCGAACCTCCCATTATATGGAGACCGTTGCGGAGCCGCGCCGCTGGTGCGCCGAAGGCGTGCCTAAGGGAAGCCCGTCTGCGCCTGTCCGTGCCTGAACCGCGCCCAGCACCAGAACCCCTGCTCCCTGCCAATGCCACAACATCCACCTTGGCTACGATCCAGCGCCCTCCACGCACTCAACGCCGGACGATTATGCACCTGCTGCCTGGTCGCCCCGAAGCTCACGCAAGGACCCTTCTCCTGCCGGAACTGCAGCTTCACCAGCATCTGGCCCACCAACCCACCCACAAAAGAACCCAACTTCTTCAGATGCATCCTGCTCAACATCCAATCCGCCCGCAAACACGCCGTCGAACTCTGGGACCTACTCAACACCTACGCCGCAGACGTCGCCTTCTTGACGGAGACCTGGCCGAACCCCTCCTCGGCACTGACATCCCGGAAGGCTACAAGATCACCCGCAAGGACCGCACCAATGGAGTAGGAGGAGGTATTGCCATCGTCCACAGAAACACCCTCAAAATCTCGACAGACACCGAAGACACCCTCACCACCGCCGAACACCTACACTTCCAGATCCACACCGACCCCAACACCACCCTCAGAGGTACCCTCATCTACACACACCCCGGACCCTGACTGCAGTTCAGCGACTCCATCGCCGACTTCATCAGCACACACGCCCTCGCCTCCATGGACTACATCCCCTTCGGGGACCTGTACTTCCACCTTGAGAACAACAACGACTCCAACTCTTCCACCCTGACCGACAACCTCGCCAACCTCGCCAACCTCGGACTCGTCACAACACCCACCCACTCCACAGGACACAGGCTTGACCCCATCTTCTCAGCAAGTTCCGCGTTTTCTTCAACCGCACCACCGAACTCCACTGGACCGACCATCGCTGAGTCCACTTCACCTTCCGGAAACCCACAACACACCACCACACCCAGCAGCTGCCTCACCGCTGCTGGAGCAAAGTCATCGAGGACCAGCTAACCACCGGCTTTTGCCCAGAGCCCACCGGCAGACCCGACCGACCCCGATGCCGCAGCCCACAGCCTCAGACAGTGGATCGACGAATGCGCCAACACCCTCACCCCGCTCAAGAAGCCCTCCAACACCCACACCAGCAAGAGTGGAGAGAGAGTTTGTAAAGTGTGTGGAAAACTGTTAGAGTGCACCCAAGGATACGAGGGAGATTGGAATAATGTTTTCATCCCCTTGTATTAAGCACTTGTTTCCTTACCTTTACAGAGTGGGGCCTCATTATTCCTGAGCATGGTCCAGGTGAGGTGAGGTCTAGCCCCCGGTCAAGCTGGGTAAATGATACAATCTTTTATTTATTTACTCTACTATGATGAGAGAGGTGGTAGGACGCAACTCTAACACTATGGCCATGCTTGTGGTGTTTAAGTTTTTCAGATGTACAGATGCATCACCTGACACGGAGGATTTGTAATAGATTTACTGTATCCTTTTGTATACTTCCGTTGCAGAAATATAAGTTATTCACTATATATATTTTGTCACTACATTTATTGGTTTGATCACTTTGCAGTAGCAATGTTTTAGAACAGAGGCCCTGAAGAAAGCCTTGGGTCTTTTTCCCTTATTGGCTGAAACATGTTGGCCCCCAGGCAGTTATTTGCTTAATGCTGCTTCTTTGCACTGTTCTTGTTTTTAACTAGGAAGAGGTCAAGTCTTTAATAAAATGTATCCTTTTTGCCCTCTATCCCTTTTTAACCCACCACTATTATAATTTTTGCACTGCACATGATTCCATCAGATCAATCCCATATGGTAAGAGTGTTATTGTGGGTAAATACCCAGCTCCGGTTTGGGGTAAGAATGTGGTCTCAATGATCAAGAGACATATTGCCCCTTTTGGATGACCAAATGATAAAATTGATCATCACAAGATTTTGATGAGAATCCTAGGAACACTTTGTGGGTTTCAAACAATCACCTGTGGCTGTGTGTATTGAATTGATCTCCTACTTTGGAAATTGGATTAATGTTTGATCATCAATGTATCTTGGTAGACACCATTGATCACTGATGGAGGCTCTCTGATACCCTCATTACTAGACCCCTAGGTTTCTTGGTTGCAGGTTGTTCCTGAACACCCTGTCCGATCACAAAGCTGGCTATGGTAGTGTGTGGTGGAGATTTGACCAAGAGGCTTCTCTCAGAATTGAGCTGTCACATATTGTCACAGGTTGAATGGTGCCAAAACAGTTTTTGGATGGCCCACAATTAAGTTGTTATTGTTATTGTTATTCGGTATTTATAAAGCGCAAACTGTCGCTCCGAAAGGAGCATCCTGGTGCTAAATACTAGTCTAGAAATGGAAAGGTATGAACCATTGAGCACCAGCCTCAGTTTGAGATTAGATGCCTCAGTTTGAGATTAGATGGTCTATGTACCTCAGTGAGTGGAAATGCAGTTGTACATCTGTTACCATGTTTTGTTGTAGAGTGTGAGCTGCGACTAGCTATCCGGAACAAGACCTTGTGATTTTGCACTATTGGCTATGATTATCCAGATTCTAATGAGTATTTCTACATGGGGAGGTGCAATATAGGGAAGAGTATGACATCAACCCAGGATTTTACCTTCCCAGTTAGCAAGATGAAAAAAGCTGGTTTCCCTAGTAAAGTGTTAGGTGCCCCCCTTGAGGCTACAGGCACATATTAAACAGAGGTAATAAAAGTACAGCTCCCCGAGGGACTCCATGGCTGTGGGACCCTGGGGGAATTAAGAGTCTTTTATCTTCATCCTCTGCACACAATTATTGAGGAAAAAGGAGATTAATTTGAAAATGTCAGTACCAATGTATGACATCCTGATATATAGAAGTCTGGTGACCCACTGTATCAAAGGCTGCAGAGAGATCCATGAGAATAAGAGATGCTTCTCCTTCGGCCAGGATTTGGAAGGCATCATCAGCTACAGGAAAGGCAGTGGTGTCTGCTTCTGTAGCCTGAGTGATAGTCTCCGAGCAAGCTGTTTCCAGTGACAAATGCTTTCAGTTTGGGGGAAACACAGCTTTTTAGGATCTTCTGTATTGAATAACACTCAAGTGCATAGCCAGTAGAAAGTCCGTGGGGACATTTATTGGTAGATTTAGCTGACGAGTTCTCGGTCCAAACTTCACAATATGGGAATTCTCCATGAAGTAATAAAGATTTTGGAGCCAAAACAGGACAGAGCTTCAGGTGTTCTTCTTAGGAACCCTTGTTTGGAATCAGGTTCTGTTTTCTCAAAGGTGTCTAGTGTCTCAGGAGAATTTGTGCCAACATATTGGAGGCTTACGATTGTGTGCCTAAACCAACTCAGGAGAGTAGAAGGCAGAAATGTCTATTCCGATTTTATGGATATTCTTAGACAAGAATTTAGTGGTTTACAACATTTCTTTGTAGAGTAAAGTTTTACTTTCAGGAGAAGGAGTTCAGAAGTATATCTTACTAATCAGAAGAGCTTCATTGCTGTGTGGTGGCTGGGACAATTAGACTTTTGAGATAAGCACTTTAGGGTGAAAGACGTTCGAGTGAAAACAGCTGTTTATAGCCTTATGAAATTGCCTTGACTTGAGGGTTTTGGCAGGGCTGGTTCCTCAGTTAAGGCGGAGAAGCATCGCCCCACTGCTCTGTAAGCACTTGAAAAAGGGAAAATAAAATAATAATAATGAACCTTATTCTCATTTTATTTTTTCATGGTTCTGCGGGTTAGGAGCGAGGCGGCCCTGGCTTTAACAGGAACAGGGGAGGAGTGGTATGCAATCACTTAAGTCAGCAGGAGTGTTTGGCTGACCCGCTCGGGTCAGCTAAACAGCCCTGCGTACTTTGCATGTTCTTCACCTGGGCTGTTCTTCAGCCTGGTTGAAGAACATGCCCTTGTACCAAGTCCCTCCCTGAGCAACGAACCACGGTGCTGAGACCCATCATGACTCTGCTATCAGCAGCTTCATGATTGGCTAGGGGAAATTGGAAACCAGGCTGCTTCATGGTCCTGGTTCCTGCCCCTAGAAGCAGGCGAAGAGGATTGAGAGGCAGCAGCCAGCCTGTTGGTAAGTGCTTTTTCAAAATGTATTTTTCTTTTGTTTACCGATCCCCAATATCACCCCGCCCGCCCCGCCACCCACTTTTAGTTGCAGCCGCCGCTGGGTTTACAGGATTTTTTTTCATCACCTAGTAGTTCTTTTATCTCATTGTTTAATGTCATTGCCTTTGATGATCATACATTAAATCAATTTTTGATACATACAAGGCAATTTTAATTCACCACTTCACTCTGTTCACTTAATTCACCACATAGCCCTCACATCTTCACATTACCAGCTCCGCAGCAAATCTGGCGTTGCAGCACACTGGGGTGACATTCGGTCACACCCAGTGGGGCCCGATGATGAAGCAAATCACCGACCAGGTCGGTGAGTGAGGGCTTTCATAACAAACCTAATGGGCTTTGTTGGTTTCTTGTGCTCCCTTACTTGTGTATATAAAAAATAAAGGAACACTCTTTTGTTGTTTTTTCCAGTTACAATGGGGACTAAGAGTGTTTACTACTCTCCCTACCTCTCTTTTTGTTGACTTGTAATGTCACAGAGAACCCAGCGTAGATTGCTTCGACATTTTTCTTTCAATAATTAATAGCATTTATTGAAATGTGGTGTTAGTAAATTTATGCATTAATACCTTCTTTTTCATCAACAGGCGCACGTTAGGATGATACGAAGTGGTCACATTTTGCTGTGTCTGTGAAACTTAGGACTCTGACCTTAATTTTCTTGTTTTTCCGTTGCCAAGAGTGCTTCCATTTCTAAATCTGGATTCTGAAAGGGATGAAGAGGTTGCCTTTAATAAGGTATTTGCTTTGAAGAGAGCCAAGCCTGGAGATGATAGGGTCTGAAGTACAGCCCATAACTTGCATTAGCTTCTTACAATATTGTCCAATGTCATTTTCATTCAAAAAGGATGTGAAGTGCCCTACACATCAGAGCTATCAGCCCAATGTAGGATGAAGGTACCAGAAAAACCTTTCTATAGATCCAATATGCTGAGTGGTCATGTGGTAAACACATTTTTCTAAGAAAGCCTAATTTCTACCTAACTGACCACATGACGGTGTGCTACCACAAGTGGCAAATGGCCTCCTTGTGCATGTCCCTCATAGCTATTTGAGGAAAATGAGTTTGTGAGCAGTGTTGTACGATAATTTTAGGAGGGAGGGGGGAGGATTCACACATGCATTCACACAACACTCATTACAACATATTCAAACATGCACGCACCAAACATTAATTTAAAAAAGAATCACACTTATCTTCAGCTCTCCCTTGGAGGTCCCAGATAGATTCTGCTGTCTTCCCTCATTATTTGACCTTAGTTAGCCACTGAGAGAGGGCATCTGTCCTATGTTCAAAGGCCCCAGGAGGGTTGGGACTGCTGCCTTCCCTCATTGGCTGACCTTAGGTAAGGCAGCAGTCACAACTCTCTTGGGAAGTAAGGTCAGCCAATGAGTGAAGGCAGCAGTCTCAACATTGACACAGAGTGGGATGGGGGCAGCAAGAATGCTGACCCCACGACACTCTGTGACAAAGTGTCACTGATTGACCCTCAACCCTGGGTCCTTAAATGGTTTAAAACTGAAGCACCCAGGTCTGAGGCAATGAGTGATGCTACAGCTTGTAACTGAGGGGAGGGCCTCAAGGACCTTTGCTGAGCTGCGGAGGTCACGCCCTCAGGAGCTGTGACATCTTCTGCCTAGCAAAGTTCAGCTCAGGCAGCCAGGGGCCTGCACATTTAGCACATGTCTAGCTCCTGGCTGCCTGACCTGAACTTGAAGAGTGCCTGTCAGGCTGATCTGTACTCAGCCTGAGAAACACTGTTCTTGAGGGGCATATGGTGAGGGGTTGAGGCCCCTCAGCTTCAATGGACAGCAATTTTAAGGTTTCTCTTCATACCTTTTCACCTCAAGCCACCCATGGAATCTCTTCTTTCTTTCGTGTAACAGCTGGTACTGGTACCAACACAACAGACGAGCAGTCACCTTTGGGCTACGTTCGATCATATATCCAGTAAATTGGGGAGTGGCCTGCCACAGGGAACAATGGCGCTTTCCCCTTGGTGCCACCTTATGTTCTGAGACTAACCTTCTATCTCCTTCTATTCCCTTGTATTACTGGCATACTCAGTTGACTGTAGGAGAAAAGCCGGCTACTCGTATGACCCATCTACAATGACAAACTGTCTCACTGCTCAAACCTGAGCCCAGGAATGAACCAGTTTAGCTCAGCATTAAAGTCTGAGGGAGATGACACTGCCAGGTAGATTCTGATGGAGGGGGGGGGGGTACAGGGAAAGAACCTCAGCTTTGCTTCAGTACCCTCATTCAACCTATGTCTAATTGTAGAGGATGAGTCTGTTGTAAATCCAACCGCTTTATGTAGAAATGCACATATTGTACAAGGTGTAACCAAATTCTCGAACTCCCTATGGTCTGTCTATTTTATGACTGTGCCTCACTACAAACCTTTCAAGGCATACTTCATGGCATGAAACTGAAAAGTATTGGAAAACTCAATAAACGGTTTGACATTCTAATGAGATTCTGCAGTGATACTTAGAAGTTAATGCATATGCTGTAGCATCACCTGTCAGAGAGTTATTAAACATCTCTTCTGTTTATTTTGTGCATTAACTATAATTAAAAATGTAATTTCAGCATTGCAATTACATTTCAAAATGACACAGCCAAGCTTAGTGAATAGCACTAAAAATACCTGTGTTCATTTTGTAGAAAGAAGCCACAAGCACAGCCAATAATACTTGCGGCTGATGCTGGTGGGAGCTGACACTTTGAATTAGGGTGTGTTTTGTATTTATTGATTTTAATTAGGATCTGTTTTTACCTTAATTGCTTGGGAAAAAGACATCTGGTAGGACATGAAGCAATGGTTAAGTTTGGGTGGGAACAGGGGAGTCCTGGGGATTAGAAAACGGGAATAGCTCGAGTTGTGAATGAAATCCAAGGACAGAAAAGTTAGCTTGGGAGGGATCTTGCATATGTATAGGTACACAGTATAAACTCTATTGGATAAATGTAGCTGAGCTATGGAACTGGTTCTGCAAAACCCAATGGGATGGGACCAGACATGTTACAGCTGTAAGGGGGCCAGAGCAACACAGTAACACAGTGGTCAGCAGGCACAATGTATACTTCTGTTGTTCCTCCTGGGCGCAAACTGCCAGCAGCTGACAGATTACCTTTAACCGTGGTGCTGTACTATACTGTCTCCCTCCATGGGTAAGAATGGCCATATTAGGTGGTAGAGGATCTAAGCCCTTTTTAGGTTGCACTGTGCTTGAGAAATCTATTGTTATTTATATAAACTTAAAAGGGACTTAAATCCCGCCTCCTCTCTTTCCTGGCTTCTCATTGGTTTCTGTGCGTGACACATACCTATCCTCCATTTCTTTTGGCTGTAGCATATTTTCCTACATGTACCAAGGCTTGTTTGTCGTCTGCTTCTCTTATTAGTTTCCTACCGCCGAAATGCTGTTAACATCCGCGTTGGAGGAATATTTTCATAAAATGTTGCCTTTTACTATTGCAGCATATTTATAAACAATTTATCACCCGGGGAGATTAGGTTACTTACATAACATGACAGGATGTTGCACGGTGCTGCCGAGACTCGAACCGGGATCCCCAGCTCTCGAGTCAGCAGCTCTGGCCACTGTGCCACACCCTCTCCACTCCTGTGTTATCTGTGAGAGCCCTTTCCGTCTCCAGGACGATGACTGATGAAAACAGCTCTTTATTCATTACATAGGCAAAACTGATGCATTAACAATGCTTGTTTTCCTTTTTTTGATTGAGGGTAAGGCAGGTTCTGCCAAAGGGAACTCCAGCTCACTAAATCTATGCAGAGTGCATGGGTTTGTATTTAAAGAACTGGGATAACTGCCCTGAGGAAACAAAAAAGGAACAGGGGAGGAGTGGTGTGCAATCACTTAAGTCAGCAGGACTGTTTGGCTGATCCTCTCGGGTCAGCTAAACAGTCCTGCGTACTTTGCATGTTCTTCACCCGGGCTGTGCTTCAGCCTGGTTGAAGAACATGCCCTGGCCCCAAGTCCCTCCCTGAGCACCGAACTATGGTGCTGAGACCCATCATGACTCTGCTTTCAGCAGCTTTATGATTGGCTAGGGGAGTTTGGAAACCTGGATGCTTCATGGTCCTGGTTCCTGCCCCTAGAAGCAGGCGAAGAGAACTGAGAGGCAGCAGCCAGCCTGTTGGTGAGTGATTTTTCAAAATGTATATTCTTTTGTTTACCGATCCCCAACATCACCCCACCCGCCCCGCCACCCACTTTTAGTTGCAGCCGCCGCTGTGTTTACTGGATTTTTTTCATCACCTAGTAGTTCTTTTATCTCATTGTCTAATGTCACAGAGAACCCTGTGTAGATTGCTTCAACATTTTTCTTTTAATAATTAATAGCATTCATTGAAATGTGATGTTAATAAATGTATGCATTAATATCTTCTTTTTCCTCAACAGGCGCACATTAGGATGATACGAAGTGGTCACATTTTGCTGTGTCTGTGAAACTTAGGACTCTGACCTTAGTTTTCTTGTTTTTCCGTTGCCAAGAGTGCTTCCATTTCTAAATCTGGATTCTGAAAGGGATGAAGAGGTTGCTTTTAATAAGGTATTTGCTTTGAAGAGAGCCAAGCCTGGAGATGATAGGGTCTAAAGTACAGCCCATAACTTGCATTAGCTTCTTACAATATTGTGCAATGTCATTTTCATTCAAAAAGGATGTGAAGTGTCCTACACATCAGAGCTATCAGCCCAATGTAGGCTGAAGGCACCAGAAAAACCTTTCTATAGATCCAATATGCTGAGTGGTCATGTGGTAAACACATTTTTCTAAGAAAGCCTAATTTCTACCTAACTGACCACATGACAGTGTGCTACCACAAGTGGCAAATGGCCTCCTTGTGCATGTTCCTCATAGCTATTTGAGGAAAATTAGTTTGTGAGCAGTGGTGTACGATAATTTTAGGAGGGAGGGGGGAGGATTCACACATGCATTCACAACACTCATTACCAAATATTCAAACATGCACGCACCAAACATTAATTTAAAAAAGAATCACACTTATCTTCAGCTCTGCCTTGGAGATCCCAGATAGGTTCTGCTGTCTTCCCTCATTATTTGAGCTTAGTTAGCCACTGAGAGAGGGCATCTGTCCTATGTTCGAAGCCCCAGGAGGGTTGGGACTGCTGCCTTCCCTCATTGGCTGACCTTAGGTGAGGCAGCAGTCACAACTCTCTTGGGACCTAAGGTCAGCCAATGAGTGAAGGCAGCAGTCTATGACTGATGAAAACAGCTCTTTATTCATTACATAGGCAAACCTGATGCATTAGAACAGGCTTGGGCGTCCCCTCAACAAAGAAACCACACAGGTTGAGTATTTTACCCAAGAACTAGCATGCCGTTATTTCGGCGGGAAAGGTAAAGTTACAAGATTCAGGGTATTAATCTCTGAAAGCAAACTACAACTGGGGAGGCAAAGACTATGGATCAGCAATGTTATATTTCGGCAGTGACCAAGTTCTCAGTGAATTGCGTATATAGGAGAGTACTTCTTAAGAGCATTTTTCAACTTACATATTTTAAATTCAAACATAAGCATTAGTTTTTAAGAGAATAACACAAACAGAACAATATGTAGTGATTTAAAAAGATATTTAAAAAGATATTTTCCACACCAAGAATTTCGTTAACCTCTGTTATACATTTATTACATATTCAAAATCAATCTTCATACAATATACAAATTTTAAAAACACCATTATACATTTCATAAAAAGATTTTTAAAAAAAACAAGAATCACTAGTCGACGCGGCGTTTCGGTATTCTGTATTTGAACCTTCTTCAGGACTGATTCTAGACAGATTTAAAAAGATTTAAAAAACAGGGTTACATTTTTTGCATAGGTGTGCATATTTACTCAATCAATTCCCTATCTGGTCACAATTCATGGTCACTGTCGTATGCTCTTTTCTCATACATACTTTTATCTTTTACATCTATTCAAGTCGTTTTCCCTTTTGGCTACAACTCTTGCCCTCACCCAAAAATACAATTCTCTCTATTGATATATATTCCTATACTGTGACAAAACTAATGGTGTTTACCTTTCCCTTGGACTCAACGGTCCAATGCTTACGAGGCCAATTTTAGGACCTTAGTATCACAATAAACAATTTATATCGGTTTATTATTCTTACGCATACCTTTAAATTAGATAGGGCAAGTCGCCCATTGGACACAGTTTAATTGAATTCTGTACCATGTAGTCTTCGGATTATTTTTATCTCCGGAATAATGATTCTCAGTTATTGATGTCACTGGTTGAAATAAATAGATAATGGATAATGAAGATGCTTTCAATTTAGACACCCCACTTTTATTATGACCTTGTTTTAACTAAAAGATCAGCAAAAAGAGTGTTTGTGCAGTACCTGGTATTTGGGGTAAATTGGCTTTGTCTTAGACTGCCAGGGGGAGCCACCGTCTTCCTAATTATGGGTTTCATCAATGACCCTGGGGGATTTTTTAAAAAAACACGCATTACTCTCATTCTATTTTGATATCACTGGCTCCTAATTTTTCTTAAAAGATTTACCGGATCACTCACCATTCAACATTGGGTGACTGGCGCAAAGTTCAGGATGAGATGCTACCAAGTTCCTTCTTTTTCGATTCCAAGTTCTTTCTAATATTAAACAAAAGGGATCCAAAATGTAGCGTCATGTGTGCTCTCCGCTTGGTTTAATTTTATAATCTTTTTGTTCTATTTGCCCATAGATCATGTTTATATATCCTCTGTTCCCGAGGGAAAGGAGTGCTTCTATAGTCTCTTTATATTATGTTTAGATTATAAGCACTTATTTTAAAAATAATGGGAAATTAAATGGATATTTCCAGTTAATTTATTTGAGGGCTGTTTAAATTTACCCCTGTGCTTCCTAATATCATAGTTATCATTTTCCATTACCTCAGTTAACAAATTCGGCCTCCCTGCTCCTGGTCTCTGGCAGTCAGTCCACACGTCCTTCCACCGGTCTGGTATGGGCCGTCACGAACGCTGAGAGTTTCCTCATTCCTCGGCGCTTTTATGTGCAAGCCTAGTAATTGGCTACCGTTCTCTGTTTCCTAATAGGTTCACTGTCGGCAAATCGCCGTGTAGTTACCATAGGAACCGAGCGCTTTTTTAACTACCGCTCCGCTTGCTGTTTCATTGGCGAGTGTCTTCCGTTTTCTAACTCTTTGATTTGTTTATATCCGGACAAACAACGAGCGGTTGTCGTGGCAACCGAACGCGTATATGTTTGTATTTTCCTCACGTTACTGTCGGCTTGATTAGAGCCCAATTTTTATAAGAATTAACGTTTTTTTAAAATGCACCTTCCTTCAAGTGCACATTTAAACTCAGTAAAACTGGCTCTGTTTTTAGCAACTCGTGTGTGTTGCTGGCACGTTATGTATTTTTCTCTTCCCCAGCTGATTGGTCTATATTTAACCAATCAATGCGCGGTTCCCTTGACAACCACAAAGCTTCTTGCCCCGTCATTGAGCCATCTGTGCCTCTGGCGCATTAAAGTTCATAGTTTACACGGTGAGGCCCTCAGCTTTCTATTATATATGGTAAGCTTTTGGCTTTGCATAATACTACACGTGCGTTTATACTCTCTGCGTATGTTTTATGAGTCTTTTAGCAAACGCGATTATTAGCGCGTCTAGAATATTTCTCTCTCTTCTGATTGGTCTGTAATATACCAATCAGTGCGCAGCTCCCTTAGTGACCGAAAGACTTATTCCCACGTCACTGAGCTGAGTATGCTGTATAGCACATTCCTGCTCGTGTTTTGCTCTTGATTTTTTTATATGTCGCTATTTAGTATAATACATATACCTGTATCTGGGGACTGTTCCTTACTTCCCTATTCTATTGCAGGCACTTATATATGAAAGGAAGGCGCCTCAAGTTAGTATTTAATGGACTGGGTTAGTCTTTAATGGACTGGGTTTACTGGGTTTACTGTAATGTGCCTAATGTCTACTCTTGTGCATGGTTCAATATTTTATCGATGTTATTCATACTTATTATTAAGATATTTATTAGGGTTTTATTTAAGTCTTACCGGGCCATATACCAATATCCCTTGGTTTAAGTATATGGATAGTATGACGTCTAAAGCGCTTTCAATGTCAGAAATTAGATTTATTATTTGTTACCTTTCTGGTGAGAAATCCGATTTATTATTCATTATTCATTGGCTCTCTGGTCAGGGGTGAAATACACCAGGAACCCAAGTTTTGCTCGGATCTTGGGTATGCTTATTAAACAATGGTTTTATGGTTGAACTGTCATCTACTAAAGGGCAGTCTTTACTGGATTATTTTCTCCCAATCTTCTCTTGAATTAAGGCCGCACCTCACACTGTTGAGGGTTGACATGTAAAATTGCTCCCTCCTTTTCCTTTTATTGTCTAGGTTCCCACCTCTAATGTTGTCAGATATTTTCTCTATGCCGCACCATTTAAGATCTTCTATTTTGTGGTTGGCTTCCCTCCAATGTTCAGTCAGGGGCGCTCCTGTCTTATTCGTTCTAAGTGCTGAACGATGCTCATTCAGTCGCAGCCTAAGTTCTCTAGAAGTTTCACCTATGTATGGCTTGTTACAAGGGCATAAGATTAAATAGACAGCGTTCTTAGATCTACAATTAATAAAGTTCTTTATGTATATTGTTTTACCATTTGCAGTGATCTGGCTGCCTTTGAGGATACTGGTACAGTTTGTGCAACCCATACATGGATGGGTTCCCGTGGGTAAGGGATTATTATCAATGGTGGTTTGTTGGATTCTCAGGTTCTCTTTATAAGTATGTACCAAGGAGTTCCTGATCGTTCTGTTTCTCCGGTACGAGAACATGGGCTTAGGGATAGGGTCCTGAGCTTTATCTGCAATAAGATGCCAGTTTCTATTTATTATGTTTTTAACTTTGAAACTAACTTGCGAGAAGTTGGTCACAAATATGATTGGCTGTACTCTATCCTGGCTCTGTGTTTTTGGGCTAAACAGGGTTTCTCTGTTAAAATATTTAGCTCGTTTGTAAGCATGTCTAATCATTCTTCTAGGATATCCTCTTTCGAGGAATTTTTCTTTTAGATTTACGGCATGGATCTCATAGTCTGCCATGTTGGTACAGTTGCGTCTAAGGCGAAGAAACTGCCCGAAGGGGATATTATTTTTTTGTGATCCTGGGTGGTTACTTCCGTAATGTAGCATGCTGTTTCTGTCAGTTTGTTTGGTATATAATTCTACTGCTAGCTGGCCTTCTTTATGTTTAATAATTATATCTAAGAATTCTACCTGGTTTCTGCTCATATGAGATGTGAATCTCAGATTCACATCTCCCAGGTTCAACCATGCTAAGAACTCATTGAGGTCTTCCATTCCGCCTGTCCATATAAAGAAAATGTCATCAATATATCGCCCCCATTCTGAGACGTTTTCATAAAAAGGGGCGGCTACATTGTAGACATGTTTGTCCTCGAACTTTGACACATATAAACATGCCAGACTGGGGGCACATGTAGCCCCCATGCTGGTCCCCTTGATCTGTCTAAAAAGGTTGTCTTTGTATAGGAAAATGTTGTTTTTGAGGATTAGGGTTATGCAGTCAATAATGAAAGTCTGATGATTCGTTAAGTCCTGTTGGTTATCACTCAGGATCTCCTCCATAATTTCAATAGTATCGTTCTGGGGGATGTTTGTGTATAACGCTTCAATATCCAGAGTCACCAATACCTGTGACTCTGGATCAAAGCTTCAAAGATCATATGTAAAGGACACCACTTCTATGATCAAAAAAGTTGAGAACCTAAGCTTTGATCCAGAGTCACAGGTATTGGTGACTCTGGATATTGAAGCGTTATACACAAACATCCCCCAGAACGATACTATTGAAATTATGGAGGAGATCCTGAGTGATAACCAACAGGACTTAACGAATCATCAGACTTTCATTATTGACTGCATAACCCTAATCCTCAAAAACAACATTTTCCTATACAAAGACAACCTTTTTAGACAGATCAAGGGGACCAGCATGGGGGCTACATGTGCCCCCAGTCTGGCATGTTTATATGTGTCAAAGTTCGAGGACAAACATGTCTACAATATAGCCGCCCCTTTTTATGAAAACGTCTCAGAATGGGGGCGATATATTGATGACATTTTCTTTATATGGACAGGCGGAATGGAAGACCTCAATGAGTTCTTAGCATGGTTGAACCTGGGAGATGTGAATCTGAGATTCACATCTCATATGAGCAGAAACCAGGTAGAATTCTTAGATATAATTATTAAACATAAAGAAGGCCAGCTAGCAGTAGAATTATATACCAAACAAACTGACAGAAACAGCATGCTACATTACGGAAGTAACCACCCAGGATCACAAAAAAATAATATCCCCTTCGGGCAGTTTCTTCGCCTTAGACGCAACTGTACCAACATGGCAGACTATGAGATCCATGCCGTAAATCTAAAAGAAAAATTCCTCGAAAGAGGATATCCTAGAAGAATGATTAGACATGCTTACAAACTAGCTAAATATTTTAACAGAGAAACCCTGTTTATCCCAAAAACACAGAGCCAGGATAGAGTACAGCCAATCATATTTGTGACCAACTTCTCGCAAGTTAGTTTCAAAGTTAAAAACATAATAAATAGAAACTGGCATCTTATTGCAGATAAAGCTCAGGACCCTATCCCTAAGCCCATGTTCTCGTACCGGAGAAACAGAACGATCAGGAACTCCTTGGTACATACTTATAAAGAGAACCTGAGAATCCAACAAACCACCATTGATAATAATCCCTTACCCACGGGAACCCATCCATGTATGGGTTGCACAAACTGTACCAGTATCCTCAAAGGCAGCCAGATCACTGCAAATGGTAAAACAATATACATAAAGAACTTTATTAATTGTAGATCTAAGAACGCTGTCTATTTAATCTTATGCCCTTGTAACAAGCCATACATAGGTGAAACTTCTAGAGAACTTAGGCTGCGACTGAATGAGCATCGTTCAGCACTTAGAACGAATAAGACAGGAGCGCCCCTGACTGAACATTGGAGGGAAGCCAACCACAAAATAGAAGATCTTAAATGGTGCGGCATAGAGAAAATATCTGACAACATTAGAGGTGGGAACCTAGACAATAAAAGGAAAAGGAGGGAGCAATTTTACATGTCAACCCTCAACAGTGTGAGGTGCGGCCTTAATTCAAGAGAAGATTGGGAGAAAATAATCCAGTAAAGACTGCCCTTTAGTAGATGACAGTTCAACCATAAAACCATTGTTTAATAAGCATACCCAAGATATGAGCAAAACTTGGGTTCCTGGTGTATTTCACCCCTGACCAGAGAGCCAATGAATAATGAATAATAAATCGGATTTCTCACCAGAAAGGTAACAAATAATAAATCTAATTTCTGACATTGAAAGCGCTTTAGACGTCATACTATCCATATACTTAAACCAAGGGATATTGGTATATGGCCCGGTAAGACTTAAATAAAACCCTAATAAATATCTTAATAATAAGTATGAATAACATCGATAAAATATTGAACCATGCACAAGAGTAGACATTAGGCACATTACAGTAAACCCAGTAAACCCAGTCCATTAAAGACTAACCCAGTCCATTAAATACTAACTTGAGGCGCCTTCCTTTCATATATAAGTGCCTGCAATAGAATAGGGAAGTAAGGAACAGTCCCCAGATACAGGTATATGTATTATACTAAATAGCGACATATAAAAAAATCAGGAGCAAAACACGAGCAGGAATGTGCTATACAGCATACTCAGCTCAGTGACGTGGGAATAAGTCTTTCGGTCACTAAGGGAGCTGCGCACTGATTGGTATATTACAGACCAATCAGAAGAGAGAGAAATATTCTAGACGCGCTAATAATCGCGTTTGCTAAAAGACTCCTAAAACATACGCAGAGAGTATAAACACACGTGTAGTATTATGCAAAGCCAAAAGCTTACCATATATAATAGAAAGCTGCGGGCCTCACCGTGTAAACTATGAACTTTAATGCGCCAGAGGCACAGATGGCTCAATGACGGGGCAAGAAGCTTTGTGGTTGTCAAGGGAACCGCGCATTGATTGGTTAAATATAGACCAATCAGCTGGGGAAGAGAAAAATACATAACGTGCCAGCAACACACACGAGTTGCTAAAAACAGAGCCAGTTTTACTGAGTTTAAATGTGCACTTGAAGGAAGGTGCATTTTAAAAAAACGCTAATTCTTATAAAAATTGGGCTCTAATCAAGCCGACAGTAACGTGAGGAAAATACAAACATATACGCGTTTGGTTGCCACGACAACCGCTCGTTGTTTGTCCGGATATAAACAAATCAAAGAGTTAGAAAACGGAAGACACTCGCCAATGAAACAGCAAGCGGAGCGGTAGTTAAAAAAGCGCTCGGTTCCTATGGTAACTGCACGGCGATTTGCCGACAGTGAACCTATTAGGAAACAGAGAACGGTAGCCAATTACTAGGCTTGCACATAAAAGCGCCGAGGAATGAGGAAACTCTCAGCGTTCGTGACGGCCCATACCAGACCGGTGGAAGGACGTGTGGACTGACTGCCAGAGACCAGGAGCAGGGAGGCCGAATTTGTTAACTGAGGTAATGGAAAATGATAACTATGATATTAGGAAGCACAGGGGTAAATTTAAACAGCCCTCAAATAAATTAACGGGAAATATCCATTTAATTTCCCATTATTTTTAAAATAAGTGCTTATAATCTAAACATAATATAAAGAGACTATAGAAGCACTCCTTTCCCTCGGGAACAGAGGATATATAAACATGATCTATGGGCAAATAGAACAAAAAGATTATAAAATTAAACCAAGCGGAGAGCACACATGACGCTACATTTTGGATCCCTTTTGTTTAATATTAGAAAGAACTTGGAATCGAAAAAGAAGGAACTTGGTAGCATCTCATCCTGAACTTTGCGCCAGTCACCCAATGTTGAATGGTGAGTGATCCGGTAAATCTTTTAAGAAAAATTAGGAGCCAGTGATATCAAAATAGAATGAGAGTAATGCGTGTTTTTTTAAAAAATCCCCCAGGGTCATTGATGAAACCCATAATTAGGAAGACGGTGGCTCCCCCTGGCAGTCTAAGACAAAGCCAATTTACCCCAAATACCAGGTACTGCACAAACACTCTTTTTGCTGATCTTTTAGTTAAAACAAGGTCATAATAAAAGTGGGGTGTCTAAATTGAAAGCATCTTCATTATCCATTATCTATTTATTTCAACCAGTGACATCAATAACTGAGAATCATTATTCCGGAGATAAAAATAATCCGAAGACTACATGGTACAGAATTCAATTAAACTGTGTCCAGTGGGCGACTTGCCCTATCTAATTTAAAGGTATGCGTAAGAATAATAAACCGATATAAATTGTTTATTGTGATACTAAGGTCCTAAAATTGGCCTCGTAAGCATTGGACCGTTGAGTCCAAGGGAAAGGTAAACACCATTAGTTTTGTCACAGTATAGGAATATATATCAATAGAGAGAATTGTATTTTTGGGTGAGGGCAAGAGTTGTAGCCAAAAGGGAAAACGACTTGAATAGATGTAAAAGATAAAAATATGTATGAGAAAAGAGCATACGACAGTGACCATGAATTGTGACCAGATAGGGAATTGATTGAGTAAATATGCACACCTATGCAAAAAATGTAACCCTGTTTTTTAAATCTTTTTAAATCTGTCTAGAATCAGTCCTGAAGAAGGTTCAAATACAGAATACCGAAACGCCGCGTCGACTAGTGATTCTTGTTTTTAAAAAAAATCTTTTTATGAAATGTATAATGGTGTTCTTAAAATTTGTATATTGTATGAAGATTGATTTTGAATATGTAATAAATGTATAACAGAGGTTAACGAAATTCTTGGTGTGGAAAATATCTTTTTAAATATCTTTTTAAATCACTACATATTGTTCTGTTTGTGTTATTCTCTTAAAAACTAATGCTTATGTTTGAATTTAAAATATGTAAGTTGAAAAATGCTCTTAAGAAGTACTCTCCTATATACGCAATTCACTGAGAACTTGGTCACTGCCGAAATATAACATTGCTGATCCATAGTCTTTGCCTCCCCAGTTGTAGTTTGCTTTCAGAGATTAATACCCTGAATCTTGTAACTTTACCTTTCCCGCCGAAATAACGGCATGCTAGTTCTTGGGTAAAATACTCAACCTGTGTGGTTTCTTTGTTGAGGGGACGCCCAAGCCTGTTCTAGAGTTACTATCCCCCCAGTCCCCAATTAACCTGTGTGGAGTCCTCCTTTTATTTCTCAAACCTGATGCATTAACAATGCTTGTTTTCCTTTTTGTGATTGAGGGTAAGGCAGGTTCCGCCAAAGGGAACTCAAGCTCAATAAATCTATGCAGAGTGCATGGGTAGTTATTTAAAGAACTGGGATAAGTGCATTGAGGAAACAAAGAAGAATCCCTTTCAGTAAGAAGGTACCTTGGCCATAGAGTAAATAATGATTCTTAAATGCCCAAGTAAATTCTCATACGTGGAAAAAAATCCCTGGTTAGGAACAACAAATGAGTAATAAAAGGCACAGTTGCTTTTCTATAAAAGCTAAGGACAATATAATTGGAATTATAACCTTTGTTGAGAAAATAAAACAGATTTGTTCATGTTAGAAATCACTATCATATTACAGAGGAAGGGTGCGGCATGATTCACAAATAAACCCTCCCAAACATTTGCATGCAACATCCCACAAATCACTAGTTTTCCTGCTAAATATATTTTCTGTTCCATTTTTCTGCTCCAGTCCTTGAATTGAATAGGACAAGCAATCTCAATACAGTCTCCAGCTGACTCCAGAAAGGCCTGATGTAGAATGCAGGAGAGCGAGCTTGAGCTCTGTCTCCTCACTCAGAAGGACCTGAACCTCAAACACCAGCACCACCTTAAGCCACATAAGTTTCAGCAGGTGGTGGAACAGGCGGCTCAGGAGCATACCTTGGCCAACCAATGTAGACTATATGACGTGGGTAACAAGGTGGGTTAATTGCTAGTGTGGTTGGGAAAAAGAGCCCCGGGCAGGAACTGGAGATACACAGTCACTCACGTGGAGCTAGAAGAAGAGGCACAGGATTTGCTGATGCATTTGCGAACTACTATGAGGGGATATACACCTCAACCTTTATTATGACACACAGGGACTGCATGATATTCCTCAAAGACATTCGCCTCCGGACCCTGTCTGAGAAAGACAAGAGACACCCTGACAGTGATCTCAAGGCGGATGATAAAGCTAAGGCATTGTGAAGCTTACAGTTATGAAAGGCAGTGGGCCCAATGGGCTCCCTGATGAACTTTATAACTGTATGGCCAGTAAGATAGTCAAACACCTTCCAAGGATGTTCCAGGAGATGCTGGAAAAATTAATGATAGATCAATGCATGGCAACCATAGTGGTGATCCCCAAAAAGACTGAAACACTGGCTGTGCGTCCTACAGGCCCATCTCCTTGCTCAACCTCATGAAAAAAATCTTGACCAAAGTCTTAGCAGCTAGGCTCCATAGAGTGATCACCACAGTGATTCACCCGAATCAATCAAGATTCATGCAGCATAAAGAGACTACACTCAATTTGAGACACCCGTACAGTGTGCTTCATATGAGAAAAGATGCGGACATTGACCCAGCTGTGGTAATGTCATTGGATGCGAGAATGGCATTTGTTAGTATAGAGTAGAACTACCTATTTGCTTCAGCCCAAAATACTGTGGCTGTGTCAGGTTTGTAAACACCAGGCCCATGGCGAGACTGAGGGTCAACAATACATTGCAGCAGTCCTTCAAACTTCAGAAGGGGACACGTCAAGATTGTGTGCTTTCACCAACGATTTTTTCACTGGCCCTCGAACCCTTGGCCACCTGGTTGCACCAAGACTCATTAATACAAGGTGCCAATAGCCGGGGGCTGAGAGGAACGCATATCATGATATACGGATGACTTGCTGCTATATCTTTCGTAGCCCACTTTGTTAATTGACAGAGTGCTACATGTATTCCATATTTTTGGGGACCATTCTGGTTGCCACATCAACTGAGATAAAGCCGGCATCTTCCCACTGGGGGAGAGGAGTGCCAGTCTTATCCCCGAGGAATAGCATTCCCTTAGCATTGGAGGGCTTCACCTATTTAGACATATTTGTTACTCGGAAGGTAGCAGATTTTTTTAAAAGGAATCTGTATGACCTCTTTGCCTGGTTCCATTGTGATGTCAGCCATTGGAGGTCTCTGCTACTGTCTTTGATAGGTAAATATATAAGATGATGGTACTGCCTCGATTCCTATTTGTCCTTGAAAACATAACATTCCCCATATCTCAAGCCTTTTTCCACAACATAGACCATGAGTCTGCCTTGACCTCTTGCCTCATGCACCATTTCCCCTGCTGCCGCTGCCTAGCTCCACCATACTCTGCTGTGTTCTTGGCCCTAGAGGCCTCTGGTTCAGTCCTGCTGTCGGGTGACTGCTGCCTGACCACCAGGTAATCTAAATTGCTGGCAACATCTCTAAAGTAGTCCTTTCTGTGTTTGCCCCTTCTTTTGTTTAGTTGGCTTTTGTTGTCAGATAATTGATTTGATTTGGGACTGGTTTCTGCCCCTCGCCTGCTGTTTTCGTGCTGCTGTTTCCTGCTCCCTGCCCTTCCACCTCCCTGCCAACCCCTCCCACTTCCCAGGGCTACTTATGGAGGCAGCTATGAGGCTGTGCCACTGGCACACAAAAGGTGTGCTCTAGACAAGCCCGCCTGCATCTGCACGCGTGTGGACCACATCCAGAGTCAGGACCCCTGGCTCTTCCACCCCCTGGAGCTACACCACGGCAGAACTCAGAGCCCTGGATGCAGTGGCGTAACAAAACCTGAGGGGCCCCTCTGCAAAGTACATGGATGGGGCCCCCGACTCACCACCTACCACTTTGCCACACCGCCAAAAAATCTGGTATATTTTTTATTGAAACCTCCAACATTTAATGAAATGCCTCTATATCCGCGTCCTCAAGGTTCTAATAAGAAAGTGAGAAACACTCTTAACATATAAGCTACGCCATTTGTTATTGTCAAGAGCAGATTATTAAACTAAGACAGAAATCAATAGCAAGGAGTGGTTCTATTGTCTCAGGAATTGCCTATCGTTGAAGAACAACAAAGAACAACTACATAGCGTCTGAATTAGAATTAGCATTGATGGAAAATAACTTTAAACTTCGGAAGACAACCCCAAACCTGCAATTTTACAGACTCGACTGACAATATAGACTAGTAGTACACAATATTTAACTCTGTATCCTGCCAGCTCCAAGAGAAATAAACTGGTGTGAATTATGCGCATGTCACACACTTGCGTCTGTCAGGGGTTGTACATGAAAATACCCACTCTATAGTATATTAAATATCTACCATCATGGCTTTATTCGTAAGCAGGACAAAAATAGGCAGGCAAACAAGGCTGAGGATGAAAACTGCTTGGATGCTTCAGAAAACTGATGCAGATGTTTTACTGTATTTATCATTTCTGCATTGTAAACAATCAAATGATTTAAGTTGCACATGTTATAGACAAGTGCAAACAACACAATAAATAACACATTATGAAGGATAAAACAAACCATTTCAGCAAATACCTAATGACTGAGTCTATACTAACTGTAGCTGATGAAGCAAAGAAAAAAACGCAAATACTTCCAAAGTGCATAATAAAATAATCATCAATCCAGTAATATATAAAACTCAAGCGTGTTTTGTAAAGCAATCCCCCTTTCTTCTTGCATGAAGGTGAAAACACTTTCAAAGGGCTTGATAAAAACGAGTCCAGCAGTATGCAGAAATGAAGCCAGGTCGGTCAAACAATTCCCCCTTTGGTTTGTGCATGAAGGTGTAAATGTTTCAGAGTGACTGGGCAAACAATAACAAGCACAGCAGCATACAAATATCAAATCAGTTTATTCAACCAATGCCCCTTTGGTTTGTGCATGAAGGTGCAAATATTTCAAAGTGACTGGTTACACAATAAAGAGCACAGCAGCATACAAAAATCAAACCAGTTAAGTCAAGCAATGCCGCTTTGGTTTGTGCATGAAGGTGCAAATATTTCAAAGTGACTGGTTATACAATAACAAGCAAAGCAGCCTACAAAAATCAAACCAGTTAAGCCAACCAATAGCCCTTTGGTTTGTGCATGAAGGTGCAAATATTTCAAAGTGACTTGTAAAACAATACCAGGTACAACAGGCAGCAGCATACACAAATCCTGTACTGTACTCTTCCCAGAAACACACACATCTAGAGCAGAGTCACGACTCCTGCGCAACACTACCCATCTACCTATAGTAGGTCAAGGGTGAGTCAAGCACACTGAACTTTAAAAAAACAGTTAGTGAGCCTGTAGGCCTCACTCCAATGACACAGTGTTCAAAGGACCTGTTCACTATTACTGATCACTACACAAAATGCTGTCGCCACCGCCCTTGTGCTGCTTAACTCCTGGTGAAGGAGGTAGCCTTCCACCACTACGAAGATAGTACGTTGGGTGCTCCTCCTGGTCCAACAAGACCACATTCCGAGAGACAGGCCTGAGTCATGACACACCTGCATGATCTGTGCTCACCTATGACAAAACAATCAAGCAATAGGTATCTAGACAACTAGGATAGATAGATAGATGATAGATAGATAGATAGATAGATAGATAGATAGATAGATAGAGATAGATAGATAGATAGATAGATAGATAGATAGATAGATAGATAGATAGATAGATAGATAGATAGATAGATAGATAGATAGATAGATAGATAGATAGATAGATAGATACCATATTCTTCAGGGGTAAACAGTCATTTGTATGCAATTATTAAGGCATTTCATGCCAGGATCAAGATGTTGATTGTTGGTTTCGAAAACCTCTCTCTGAAGCCATATAGCTTGTTACTCTTCTCCTTGAGCCGGAAGGTGGGCATGGCACCATAAATTGAGGTAACACTTAGGTTTTCTATATCATCTCATCTTACTTTATTGTCTATTTTGAGTTTCTTCCTGCTAAAAAAGATCCATTAATATTTCTCTTCAAGATTAAAATATTTTGCAATGTCTTTTGAATGCTAAAGTTGTATTTCTCACTATGGTTTTAAAAGCAGCACATGCAGCAGTTAAGGGTCATTGGGTAGGCACTCAGGGGAAGCCAATTCAATATTTCACCAGAAAATCTTGCAGAGAAAATGAAGGTTTAAATCAAAGGAAACATTGGGAATACAAGTGGTTTGGAGTAAGATGCCAGGATACCATCTAGCCAGAAAGAGTGATTCCAGACGGTATATGCAAATTTAAATCCTGCTGTTCTGGGTACTGGTCCCTAGAATGTGAATTAACTCATGAACTGGGAATTACCTGGTCCAAAACAGCATATGGAGCCTTCCTGCTGCGGATAAATCTGCTTTGATTCACCACCAGCTATTAGGAGGTGATAAATGGATGCAGGTCCAGGTCAGCCTTTGTTGGGTGGGTAGGGCTTCAGTGGGTATTAGAGGCAATGGGTTCTGATGTCGCAGGAGGAGACCAGTGAATGATGTGTATTCTTGGGGCTGAATGACAAGAGTAAGCCAGGAGTTTTCCTGGTTTATTAATGAAATTAGGAAGTAAACCAGGAGTATTGCAAGAATATGTCATACCTACTCATGACAAATCTTTTGTGAATCAAGCCGTGTGTGAATTGAGCTTCATGAGCCAATTCACAAAATATTTGCAGGACATGGGTGAGACTTACACATATATGAGATATGGGACACGATCTCCTTCCTACACCGGACGTCATCTTCCTCAAAGAAACCTGGCTTCACCCCACTTTCACACCAGACATCACACCCACAATCCCCGAAGATTACAAGATAACGCACTTGGGCCAAAACACCAAGCACGGCGGCGGAATCACCATCATTCACAGGGATACCATCTGCTGCACAACTTCCCCCGACGACTAAATACTGGTAATAGAACACCTCAACTTCCAACTCCAAACAGACATAAAAAGTGCCATCAGAGGTGCCCTCACCTACAGACCACCAGGACCACGCCACAGCTTCTGCAACACAATCCTGAAAACCATTGTACTGCTCGCTATCGACTCCAAGCACTACCTCTTCCTAAGGGACCTCAACTTGCACTTCAACAAGCCTGGTGATGCCAACGCCACCAACCTCTTGAAAAGCATGGGCAATATCAGACCCAAGCAACTTGTCACCTCCCCCACCAACATTGTAGGACACTCGCTCGACCCTATGTTCATCTCCAGCAACAGAGTCAGGTACATCCACACCACACCACTCACCTGGTCCGACCACCAGAGCGCACACTTTACCATCACAGGACCCAACTACCCCTACGCAAGACCCCTCAGATCCATGCAAACAGACTGGAAAATGGTAGCAGAAGCCCAGTCGAATGATATGATTCACTCCCACCTCCCAGGCTCTACAAATGACCCTGAACAAACAGCAAAGTACTTCGCCTAGTGGATCACAAAATAAGCAATCGCCCGCCCAGACAGCAAGGTCAAAGAACAAAGCAAAACAGCAAGCTGGTTCACCAAGGAACTCCACTCCACCAAAAGCAACTGGCAACAACTTAAAAGGCAGTGCAGCACCAGCAGAAAAACAGAAGACCGCACCACCTTCAGGACATCTCTCAACCAGTACCACCTCCTCCTGAAAGAAATGAAGAATGCCATAGCAGATCGCATTGAAGTCAGAGCAAACCACAGCAGAGATCTCTACACCATGATGAAGGAGTTCACTGATCCTGCAGCCATTGAGAACGACATCACTCCATCCCCGGAACTGTGTGACAACCTCACAGACATCTTCCAGGACAAGATATCGGCATTCTACAAAACGTCTAACACCAACCCTCTGCCAGAGACAGCATCAACCAGCTCACGCCAATGAATACGAACCCTGAACACTTTCTCACCCGTTGTGAACTCCTCACCACACAAGACGCCATCTCTATCATGAATCTGTGCACTCTGGAGCACCAAAGGACCCTTGCAATCGGTGATGAGCTCAGGAAGGTCCTGAACAACTCCATTAATGTGGCTGCAGTCCCTGAGGACTGTAAGCTTGCTAAAGTGAGGCCCCTCCTGAAAAAAAACATCTTATGATCCAGCCAATTTGAAGAAATACGGGCCCATCTCACTGCTCCCCTGCCCACCATAGGTCCTTGAGACAAGCAACTCACCCAACACCTAGAAGAACTCAACATCCTGGACCCCTCCCAATACAGATTTCAGCTAACCACAGCATGAGACAGCCCTGATCACAGCCACCGACGACATCAGACCCTCCTGGACTTCGGGAAAAGAGCAGCCCTCATCCTCCTGTCAGCCGTGTTTAACACCATCTCCCACCACATCCTGATCATCAGACACCACCACATCAGGATTCAAAGAAACGCCCTTAAATGGATCGCCTCACTTTCAGAAGCCAAAGGATCCCTTCCCATCGTTCACCTCACAGTCCAAGAAGATCATCTGCGGTGACCCTTTGCCCCCCTGGCCAACACGGTCAGATCACATGGACTCAACATTATATCTTACGTTGATGACACACAGCTCATCCTCTCACCGTCCAAAAATCCCTCCAACACAAAAGTTAACTTCCACAGATGCATGATGAACATTGCGGACTGTATGAAGGGCAATAGTCTAAAACTCAACTTGGATAAACCAGATGTCCTCATCTTTGGGAACAACACATGGCCATGGAATGACTCCTGGTGGCCAGCGGAGCATGGTACATCCCCAGACCCAAAAGGCCACGCCAGCAGCCTTGGCACCATCCTGGATTGCAAGCTATCAATGAAGAAACACGCCAACTTAGTCTCTTAAGGCTACTACCGCAGACTTCACATGATCCACAAGATATTCCGGTGGCTCCCGGTAAACACCAGAAGAACCATTATACATGCCCTAATCACCAGTAGACTTGACTACAGAAACACGCTCTATGTGGGAATCACTGCACACCTCCTGAAGAGACCCCAGACTATACAGAACTCTAGGATAAGACTCCTAATTGAGCTCCACAGAAAGACCCATCTCAAGAAAGTACACAGGCTCGCGATTCAGAAGAGATGTCAGTTCAATATGCTTTCCCACGCCATCAAGGCCCTGCACAACAAAGAACCAGCATACATCGTCCAATGCTTGACCTTCCACCAACCGACAAGACAAATTCAATCAGCCTCCCTCTCCCTCGCAGACGCCCCACAGATTCTTTGAACCAACGGCAGAGGACGCTCCTTCTCGCATCTGGCAGTCAAGGCTTGCAACAACCTTCCCCTGCACCTCAGGATCGCACCGTCCAGACATACTGGGAAGAGGAAATGCAGGCGATCTCTAAGGTCCTAAACATGAGGGTGCAGACAGATGCCTAATGGCTCCTCCTTCACCTATACGGGAAACTTACCTGGCCCAAATACCTGAGTCTGTGCTTGGCAATGGGAACTGGCATGGAAAAGCTGAATGTGGCAAGAACATGGGACTCCCCTGAGCCTCCAGTAATTGCCTACTTGGGAGAAGGACATGGACTGTTGTCAGTGGATGGAGAAAGTTGTCTACCAGAGTAGGGAGTGCTCCAAAAAATGGTGAAAGTTGTGGGGGAGCTGGAATGAGTATCACAGACACTGGAGTCTCTGGACAGATGATTTGTGGTGGACACACTGACTTCCCTGGGTAGATGGGTGGGGCTTTATATATGTGTCGGTCTTTATGGATCCAGTTTTCCAATGGCAGACAAACTAAACAACAGTGGGGGTATATGTTTAAGGAATGGCAGCAGATTTTGCAGTGCCAAGCTGTTGTGTTTATATCTAGGACCCTAATTCGATATTCCCGATCCTTGCCCTTTTGAGGTTATAATCAATAATGTCCTGGTAAAGGCATAAGAATCATATCCATATTCAGTTATAGCCCATGCAGTCCAAAGCATCATTTCCAAAACACAGGGATGCACGGTATTTACAAGAATACCACCCAACCCTGTGTTTTACCTAGTGCTGGCGCTAAAAATAGCTGCCTAGTACCAACACAGACACCCTTGCAGCATAGTGCAAGGGTGGCTGAGTTTGAGGGATAATTGTTTATGTGCAGTAAGGCCCTTCCTGCACATAAACAATCAATAATGGTGTTTTCGCTTTCTATGTATACTGCAGAATGCAGCACACATAGCAAAAAGCAAAAACAAGCAGAAATAAAAATGCTGTTGCATGCAGTTAGATTTTGATGCTGCCTCAGATTTACACATCACAGGAAGAATGACACTCAGTCAGCACCCCTTGCGGTGCAACCCTGATAACTTGCAATCTCCCAAGCTACCACTGCACGACTGTCTCTCTCCACAATTCCAAATGACTTGTTCATCCTTCCTGGATTACGACATTCTTTCGCATAGCTGTTGATACGGGGACAGCATAGGAAATTCTGAGCTCTGAGTTTTGGGAGGTTCCACAAGGACGGTCCCACATGGGCGTTATAGCATTGGGCTAGTTGGAGATTCGGTGGTTATTTGTGAAGGGTCTTTAGACATACAGAAGAGACCCATTAACCGAGTATATTGGCTGAAGCATTGCCCTGTATAAAGCTTTGAAATACGGCGGAATTTCCGAATACAGTGTGGGATTCCAGGACTTCTCGTAAAGTGACAACTTTGTAAAGCGGAGCTATTCACTGGATATCCTGACTATTTTTCTTGTATATATACTTGAGCACAAGAACGGGCGGTGACTTCCAATCCTGTTTTTTTGCGAATTCTACATTTATGCCTTGAAAAAGTGTTGAAAAATATCCAGTTATTCAAATGAAATTTAGTGGAAGTTTATTCCCAGCACAGCATTATAGGTCTCTCACTTGGTAGTCCAGATGCAACTGGCTCCATTTCCCTAGCTTCACTCCAGAACATAGAATCCAATTGGAATTAAAACAATGTGCATGCTCAAGCTGACAGGGAACAATATGATGCAATACAGGGAAAGGGTGATGGACATAAAAGAAATCTGTAGTAGGAGATGTAACATATCCCTCCTATCAATGACAATTGAGAAATAACAATAATAATACTCTAATAAAATCATTGAACTTATATGGTTTATTTCTTATGCGAACAGAACGTTTGACCCTTGAAGCAACAGACTCATCACAATTCTCTTCTGGTACTCTGGTGTCAAATTGATTACTAATTCTGGAACTATAGTTAATGTTATTGCACTTGGCAATTCTTCTCACATTCCACAATATTCCATCTTTGGTAATTATAGAATTACTAAACACTTTTTTGATTTGAATAGGTTTTCCAAATTTTCATACACCTTTATTCATCAGTCTGGGTCTTAGAATCCTAACCCAGTCTCCCACAACAAAATCATGAACTTTAACTTTCCATTTCTCATTATACCATCTCACAGTTTTCTTTTGTTTGGCTTCAACTCTTTTAGCAGTATCATGCACACATTCTTTGAGATCTAGTTTACCCTGGCATATATTTTTAAACCACCATGGACAGACCTTTGATGCCGGATCTCTTCCCTTGAGTAACTTAAATGGACTAGGTTCTTTTGTGGTGTGAGGCGTAATACGATAAACCCATAATTTTTCCCTTAAAGAGTTCATCCAGTCTCCACCTGTTTTTATCACATCAGCCACAAAAGATTTCAATACTCTATTAAACCGTTCCACCTGACCATTTTCATGTGGCTCATTTAACGATGTACATTTGTGTGTAATACCACATTCTTTAAGAAAATTCTCCATTTCTCTTGAGATCATTTGCATCTCATTGTCTGTGACATGAATGGAGGGACATCCTTCCCGTGGAAAAATGTCCTCGAAAAATAAAATAACTGCACTTGTGGTAGCTTTAGGTGCAAATTTGATCTCTGGCCACTTTGAGTGGTAGTCAATCATGACTAATGCATATCGTAAATTATCCGGCAAATTCTTGAATGGGCCTGATATATCAAAAACCAACTTTTACCATGGCATTTCTGTCCACTTCACTACCTTTAAAGGTGGAACATTTGTTTTAAGGATTTTTTCACTTGACACACAGTCTTGACATTCTCTTACCATTCTATCCATAAACGTGTCCATACCTGGCCAGCAAAAAAAACTTCCTGTTAACCGTTTCATAGATGATATTCCAGGATGTGTTTTGTGAGCTAATTTGAGGATAATATCTTGCATTCCCTGTGGTGGAACACACTTCCCTGATTTAAATAAAAAAGTCACCTTCAAATTCCAATTCTTCTGCTACCCTTGCAAAGGGTAACAACTTTTCCTTAATTAAAATCTTTTTTGGCCATCCATCCATCACATTTGTTTTTAAATCATTCCATCTGTCATCTAAATGTACACAACTGTTCCACTTTTCTTCCGTAGTTTCTTGGAATTGCTCACCAACAACATCAGCAATGGTGACAACAAACTCAGATTCTTTGACCAAATCAACCTTGTCTTGTTTACACGGTAATCGAGATAGAAAATCAGCGGTAACGTTTTTCTTACCTGGCACTGAAGTTGTACTCTTGTAATCTAGATGCTAATCTCGCAATCCTAGCTGTGGAGTGCCAACCACCACCTATATTGACTAACGGTTTGTGGTCAGTTCTGAGAGTAAATCTACTCCCCCAGACATATAATCTAAAATGTTCAACTGCCCAAACACACGCAAGGAGTTCTCTTTCTATTGCTGCATATTTCCGCTCACATTCATTTAACGTGCGTGAAGCAAAAGTCACGCTCAATTCATCTCTCCCTTCCTTTAGTGAAAGAATCCCTCCTCAGCCATACAGACTGGCATCAACCGTAATTATACACTCTTTCCTCGTCTAAAAAGGCTTCAGTGTGGGTGCATTAATGATGCATTTTTTTTATACAATCAAAAGCCTCCTGTTGTTTATCTGACCACTCATATTTCACATTTTGTCTTAACAAAGCCCTCAACGGTTCCATTTTAGTTGCAAACCCTTCCAAAAATGTACTGTTGTACTCACACATCTCCGTGAAAGATAACAGCTGATCATTGTTCGCTGGTGATGGAGATTTAACAATGGCATCCACATTGGTTTTCTTTGGAACTATCCCGTTACCAGATAGTGTATGACCTAGGTATTCGACTGTTCGTTTAAACAACTTACATTTGTGTGCTTTCAGTGTAAGACCATGGTTCTCCAATCTCTTGCAAACTTCATTCAAATGGTTTAAAGGCTCAGATTCATTTCTTGAAAAGATCAAAATATCGTCCTGGAAACACATGACATATTCATCAACATCTCTAAACATATCTCTCTGAAATACTGACGCTGCTGACGCCAGGCCAAAAGGCATTCTTGTATATTGATATAAACCAAAACACGTAATGAAAGCTGTGAGTTTTTTTTATTCTTCCATTAGTTCTATCTGTTGGTATGCTGAACGTAGGTCTAATGTAGAAAATATTTGAGCCCCTTCAAACATACATACTACTTCATTGATATTTGGTAATGGATGGCAATCAAAGATAATATTAGCATTAAGAGCTCTCAAATCCACACATAGCCTCAAGTTTTTGGTCAGGCTAGCAGACAAGGACAATGGGGGAAACCCACTCTGAAGACTCAATGGTTTCAATAATACCCTCATCAGACAATTCCTTTAGCATATCTTTAAGTTCTTGTCTTATACTAATTGGTACACCTCTGATTTTTTGTTTGATTGGTATCACATTTTCTTTTAACACAATTTTGTGAGAGAAGTTCTTTAGTTTTCCCAACTTATCACAAAAAACATTACCAAAGCTGTTCAGTAAATTCTTTTCCCTTTCATCAACCTTGTTATCAGAATTAATCACTGCAATTTTGTTAAATAGTGAGTCATCACACAATGAGATTGGTTCAATTGCCCTTGGATTTAGAGTTATGCCAAGTTTATAATAGTCACACCATCCTAAGACATTGACCCCTTTTTTAGCGATGTACAGTTTAATAGATGCACATCTACGTTTGAAATTTTAATTTACGTGAAAAAAACCTTCCACCTCAATCTTAGTACCATCGAAACTTTCTGCAACAATGTCAGATGGTTGTAAATTCTCTAGATGCAGTTGTTGGTTCAATTTTTCAAGAAAGTATTGGTGTGTAATTATTGTCCATGGGGAACCTGAGTCTACCATTAAGAATATTTCCACATTACAAATTTGAAATACACTATTGGGTGATTTCATAATGTGACCCGGAACACCATCAATAATTGAAACTACAAAACCCTTGACCTCATTGTCTACTTGCTCTACCATATTTGATATGGTTCCCTCATTGCTTGTAATGTAGGACACCACTCCACGTGCATGTGTGGTATTGCGTCTAATATCTCTACACACACTGGTAAAATGTCCAATTCTGCCACTGTTTTTACATTCTTTGTTAACTGCAGGGCAACCTGGAAATGAGGCTAAATGGGACCTATTGCCACACCTATAACAAGCACCAATATTGCGAGATTGATTGTGAATGTTTCGATTGGTGTTAACTTTATAATTGTGTGGTGCTATCAGTGCACAGAAGAGAGTAAAACAGCCGCTGGTGTTGTACAAACACAAAATATTAATATGAAATACATGAAAGTTTAAAATGTCCAATATCCGTGGGTTTAAGAAACACTCTGCACCTGTGCTGTTAAATGACTGGATTGGTTCTAATCCCTCATCGCCAAAATGTTGAAATAAATCCAGTATTCAAATGAAATTTAGTGGAAGTTTACCCCCAGCACAGCATTATAGGTCTCTCACTTGGTAGTCCAGATGCAACTGGCTCCAGTTCCCTAGCTACACTCCAGAACACAGAATCCAATTGGAATGAAAACAATGTGCATGCTCAAGCTGGCAGGGAACAATATGATGCAATACAGAGAAAGGGTGATGGACATATAGGAAATCTGTAGTAGGAGATGCAACAAAAAGCCTAAGCAAAGACGAAACACATGTCGGCTAATATTGTGCTGGGAATTTTTAAAATTTGACACAACATGAATAAAGAATACCAATCAGCATGAATAATGCCCCTTCTGGATCTCTGTTTTTTAATAATACTGTTTTTTTGCTGAATATTGTGGTAATTTTCGTGCTCAATGGAGTGGTTATTATCGAAGGGTCTAACAGAGTACACCGGTACCGCATTTGACCAATACTTCTGATTGTGTGCTGAAAGAGCCTCAGTTTTTTTGTTTAGTTGGTTGCACATGTGTTTGTGCTGATAACACCTTTAGGTAGAAGGTGTTTGGGGCTCATCTAGCACCCGTTTGTTATAGCAGAACTCATTAATTCAACTTTTCACGCTTAATATATATAGATTATATGGTGCTCAGTGAGTGTGCGGATATTTCCCTGTGAGGGAACACTACTACCTGTGTGTGTTTTTCAGATTTACACATCCTTGTAAATCTGGGGCTGCGTCAAAAAGCAATGGGTGTTGTGGTGGAATGCCCATAGCAACACCCATTGCACGCCCCTTTCACGCAGATACCTACTCGAAAGGGTTCCATATTTCCAAAGAGGCGTTAAGTCATGCCAAGTGGCTTAATGCTGCTTTGTAAATATGGTACAGGGCATTCTGGTGGCACAATCCATCTGTATATATGCCCCAGTATGTGTTAAGTACTATGTCTCTCTTGTGTAATGGACAACTGGACTGTGATTTGATGACTTGTTCTGAAAAGTAAATATAAAGTAAAAAAAAATAACGTTCAAACCAAGAGAGAACTTGGTGTGAACGAGGCATGGATAATTCTAGGGAGTAGCTGCACCTGTGGTTAGCCTAAAGAATGTTTTTTTCCGTGAACTTCTTTTCGCTGCTGCTCATTTGAGCGCACACTGCACTTTAGATCATTAAATGAGTAGGTGACTCATTGTCACACAAATCTGTAATAGTTTAGCTTTGATTTAGTTTGAGGGATATGTAGTACACATGCATGCTGTGAAAATGTCCAGAGGGTGCTGACAATGAATCAAACCTGAAACGGAAACAGTAGGGACTGCGATCATTGATGACCTTTCATTTTCGAGCTTGTTTCAAATGGTATGCCTCATCAAAACATAAAACATTCATGGACTTTCACTCACCTAAATGTTTACTTTATTTCGTCCATTTGGTACATGCTGAAAGGCCCAAGGGGGAATCGGAGCGCTTAACATGAGAACCAGACTTTATTAATTGTTTTAGGTTTTGGCTAGACGAAGCATGCAATGTCTCAAAGAGAATGTCGTATTGGATATGTGGGCTTCGTCCCACCTACAGGCTTCCCATTTGCAGGCTCCATTCTCACTCTCAAATTCTTTCTCCCGATTTGTCCATGGCATGCATGCATCATGTCTTTTCCTTTGTGTAGCCCTCACCAAGAACATGGACCAATTATTGCTACTATCCATCCACTGCTCCCATTGTAGGAACTGTTGTAGGAATTACTTTTTTCTTTGTTTGAGAGCACTTCACACAAGTGCTCATGTTTTCACTCGCTGTGAGCTCCATTTCTGTAAATAGGCCTGTAAATCTATTTCTAACCTTGTCACATTTGCTGTGTATTCAAAGACTGAGGTCAAACGTCAGATGCTGTTTTCAGAGGACGCCTGCTTAATTTTCTTTCTCTGACTTCAAAAGTGAGAGGATTTTTTTTCAATAACTTCCCGGTGTTGCAGGTTTTAATGCACTTCGACTGTTGAGCTGGTGTAATTTTGGTGCCCTTTCTTATATGCAACTGTAACTGTGAGCTTCATATGGCAAGCTTCTTCCACTTATGTAGTTGTAAATAGTCGCCACAGTCCCTAGTGTTCAGGTTTAAAACTTGCCCAGCCCCCAGAGTGCAGCTATTAGTGGTGGCACTCTGTGCACCCGTTATAAGTGAATCCCCCTGATGTGCATGAGATAAAGTGGCTTGTCTCATGTGTGTAGCTGCTCTCCTTTCACCCATCCCTCTCTTTCCCATGTTGGATGTGTCCAAGCCCCCAGATGCAGCAACGCCTCGTCGTCCCTGAGGCCAATGAGCATGAGGGACTACTATGACCCGGAGCACCCTATTGAGTAAGTATTTGCAGTGACTGGCTGTTGTTGTCCCTACCCCTGCTTGCTTTCCTAACCCTCCACAGGTTAAAAAAAATAATACGCTGTGTTCCCGGCACTTCTCCCTCTCAATTTAACATACATGTGTGGGTTTTTGGGGTGTGGGGCCATCATGTAGATAGTGCACCCGCCTTGTGTAAAACCTGTCCCCATTTTAACAACATTACAGTGTTGTTAGCAAGGCTTGTTGTTATGCTTATATCTCACAAAACAAATGTTTTTAAAGATCTTTTTAAATTGACATATTATGCTTTGGTGTCAGTAGCTATTTTCGTGGTGCTAACCACCCCAGTGCCACACATACACCCATATAAAGAAAACCCACAATGGTGACACTTTATTTTGTGGTGTTTTACACCGTCATACATTGGGTTACATTTTCTTCTGCTTTTAACACCCCCTGTCCATTTTTACCCCCACCCCGCCTGTTTTGTTCCCCCTCAACCCTCTTCCCCCACACATAATTTTACAAACAATGCGCAGCAGCATGAACTGCTATGTAACATGTTTTAAAAAACAAATCACTTTTGCGTGGTCAACACTGGCTGTGTCAACACGCTTTTTAGGTCGAGCCTATACCATTCAGCAAGGAATGGATAGGGTCGAATTTTAGTGTGCAAAATAATTGTCAAACCAACGGTGGATTTTCAACAGTTCACGTGAACAAGCACACGCTTTTCCCCCACAGGCACCATCTGTGCGTCCACATCAAAGCAATCAGCCTCCCTCCCAGCCTCCCTCCCACTGGCATCTGAAGCTTCCCCCAGCGTGCGCTCGGCCTCAGGCAGGCATTTCTCCTCCCCTAAATATTCACTTCACTTTCACGGCCGTGCATTTCTCTTCCCCCCCTCCCCACAGCAATGCCAAGAGCTTGTTTGTGATTCGTGACACTTGTGCACAATGTTTTGTAAGGCTTTGTTTTAATACATTTTGGGAAGCTTGCCTCGGTTTTTGTGAAGCTTATGCACATTGGAGGGCTTTGTTTCTATATGTTTTCTGAAGGTGGCCACTATTTTTGTGAAGAGCTCGGTGCAGTCACAGAGCTCTCTGCCTGTAGCTTTCAGACAGACTGCCTGTTGCGTCCTTCCTGGCCGTCCTCCTCCCATTCCCATTCCCTCTCCCAGCAGCTTGGTATTTGATCCTGTTATCCATGACCCCCACTGCTACGGGTCTCTGGATGTCCGTGTTCGGGGAGTATGATCTGTGCCCACAGCCCCCACAGACACCACTGCAAACAGGAGCTTTTGTACGCCATTGGACAGCGTGGAGCAGTGTGCTGTAATTTGGCTAATGGTGTCTCTCCTCAGCAGAACAACACAACATCGCAACTCTGAATTAAATTAAATGTTTTTATCAAACAATTTTCAGAGGAAAAAAGTAAGAGACATTTAGTTTACTGGAACGAGTGGGTTGTTGCATTTTGTGGAATATAGTCTTTTAAACTGCAAGCTGTTACCAGGTACACTTATATTCTCCTTTAAAACGTGTTTACTTGCCCAGCTTAATTGACCATTTTGTCAGGGATGTTCGGTGAGGTTTTGTGCAGCCACATACATGACTTTCATCTGGTCCCCCAATTACTCGTTTTCTAACTGAATAAAGTGATGACTTCAAATGCTTTTAGAAAAGTGTTGCAAACTGATGCTGCTTTAATCACAATTGACGAATGTTTCACAAACTGTAGACACCGCTTAGTCTACATCAGACCCCTGTGCTGTGACCCAGCGACTGCAGTGTAGAAGTGCACGGTGTAGCCCCTTCCCTCTCTTCATAATGTAAACAATGGAAGCCCAGCCCTTAACATAAACATTCCTGTTTAAAGTGCTAGCAGCTGCTGCAAATTCCCACAAGCAGCGCTTTCAACTAATCCACTTATTTAAATACATAACACACTATCTCATTCTATATAATTCCGCTACAGTTCATACGATTTAATTTCTAACCACATCATGCCACATCACACCAGGCAACATATTTTGACTACACAACTCCACAACAAAAAATTTACAACCCATCTCTGCATTGAACTTCAAAAAATCCTTATCATCTTTTACACACAAGCACACTGCCCCTCTCATTCCCTCACACTACCACCAACACCTCTCACCTCACAATTCCACTGCTCCTTTACATCCCTCCCTCAAGCTAAATATGTCCTCTCTAAACTGCCTGCTCACACATGCTCCCTTCATATACATCATCATACTGAGTACAGGTCCACTTCTTACACCGCCTTAGTGCCCCTCCCCATACTCCCTTTCTCTCTCTCACTCCTCTCTCACTCTCTCACGCACTAATCCAGCATTTCTCATATTTGTTCACTTCAAGTCTTTCAGCACAGTTTCTTTACCATAACTTTTTGTTAAATCCAAACCACAAACACACACTCTCCTCCTCTTCTTTGTGCATCTATAACCTTCTCTCCCCTTCATTCTTTCTTTCTCACACACTCTTTCTACTACTCTATCTAGTTTATTACGCTGTGTGCTTTTAATATTGGCTACGCACGGGGAAGGGTGGGGGCACTGGGTCACGTCGGTGGTGGAAAAATAACAGTAAAAAAACAAGCATTTTTGTTCCTTTCTGCCCCTATTAGACTCGTTTTTTCCAGTTTTTCTGCCCTTCTGCCCTCTGTTAGACTCGCTTTTTTGTGCCCTTCTGCCCCCTGTTAGATTTGTTTTTCCCTTGTTTTTCTGCATCACTCAGCGCAACCCCAGCATAACTCAGCGCAACCCCAGCATCACTCAGCGCAACCCCAGCATCACTCAGCGCAACCCCTGCATCACTCAGCGCAACCCCTGCATCACTCAGCGCAACCCCTGCATCACTCAGCGCAAACCCAGCATCACTCAGCCCAACCCCAGCATCACTCGGCGCAACCCCAGCATCAATCAGCACCACCACAGTATGAATCAGCACCACCACATTATCACTCAGCACCACCACAGCACCACTCAGCACCACCACAGCACCACTCAGCATCACCACATCATCACTCAGCGCTACCCAAGCATCACTCAGCACCACCACATTATCAATCAGCACCACCGCATTATCAATCATCACCACCACAGCACCACTCAGCACCACCACAGCACCACTCTGTACAATCACAGCATCACTCCACACCACCACAGCATCTCTCATCACCACCACAGCACCACCATATTATCACTCCGTAACACCACAGCACCACTCAGCACAAGCCCAGCACCACTCAACACCACCCAGAACCACCACAACACCACCACTGCATAACTCATAACCACCACAGCTTCACTCTAAACCACCACAGCACCACCACAGCATCACTCAGGCCCACCACAGCACCACTCAAAATCACCACAGCTTCACTCAAAACTACCACAGCACCACTCAGGACCACCACAGCACCACGCACAACCACCACAAACTCAATCAACACCACCCAACACCACCACAGCACCACTCACCACCACCACATTATCTCTCAGAACCACCACAGTATCACTCACCACCACTTTACCCTCCAACTCCACCCTCAAAATCCACCATCCAAATCCACCATCCACGCACTACTACACACTCCAAATACACCCTCCGACTACAATCTCCAACTCCACCATCCAACTACACCCTCCAACTCAACACTCCAAATCCACACTCCAACACCTTCCTCCAACTACAAATCCACCCTCCAAAAACACCATCCAACTCCACCCTCTAACTCCAACATCCAAATCCACCCTCCAAATCCACCCAGAAACTACAACTACGGACTCCAACTCCACCCTCAAAATCCAACTCCACCCTCAAAATTCAACTCCACCCTCAAAATCCAACTCCACCCACAAAATCCAACTCCACCCTCCAACTCCACCCTCCAACTCCACCCTCAAAATCCAACTCCACCCTCCAACTCCACCCTCCAACTCCACCACTCAATGCCACAGCACCACTCAATGCCACAGCATTACTCAATGCCACAGCATTACTCAATGCCACAGCATCACTCAACGCCACAGCATCACTCAACGCCACAGCATAACTCAATGCCACATCATCACTCAATGCCACTGATTCACTCAATGCCTCAGCATCACTCAACACCACAGCATCACTCAACGCCACTGAAGGCCACAGCATCACTCAGCACCACTGAACGCCACAGCATCACTCTGTGCAACCATTCAACAACAACTGGTTCTAATATGTTCTCTCAATGTTTCACGATTTATTACAAATGTCACAAAAAGATGTTAATATTTCACCTCTGTTCTTGGATTTTCATCACAATAAAATACACTTAACATAATCTTCCCAAAAGTTATTTACAAAAGTTTAAGCTATTGCCATTATAAATTACAATAACTTTTATTTAAGTATTAATTATTTAAAAAAAATAAAATCCATTGTTATTTGTAATATTAATACATCTAAGTCATGTAAATACAACACATATTGCATTAGAACTGCTATAGGTGTCACGTTTGTGAAAGTTAAAACTATAGGTATTGTAAATAACAAAGATATTAATTTAGCTATTTTCAAAACCAACACATAAATAAAATATTTGTCATTTACAATACCAATACCAATCTAATGCGAGACCTATTGCATTGCAAATGTTTGTTTAGAATTGTTTTCTCTTTACCTTAAGCGAAGTTGCACGAATCTTAAAAAAAATACAAAACCAATAGTTTTCACTACGTCGAAACCTATTGGTTTATTGATGTTTCTTTTAACATTCCCCCCAACTGCCCCATCCTGTTTATTTCTCCCACCTCCTCCCGTCGCTGTTTCTTCTCACCCTACCACTGACATAAGTTGACAAAATGATATGAAGTGAGCAGGGCTGTTTACTTTATAACGCTTTTAAGCGTAAGCAACAAACAGCGAAGCAGGGCATCGACTTTCCCCTTCATATCAGTACACATAAAAGAAACACTATGAACTTATTCCTGAAATTGACCAAAAGTGGTTGCTATCTAAGTAACTCTTTCTACTGCTGGTTTAATCACAAAGCACAGAGGAATGCAATATATTTTTTACATTCAGTCGCTAAAAACTGTGATTATTTGTACCTAAATCATCAGTTTTGTCATATTTCTTAGAATGCATAGACTAGGGAATGTGTAATATTGCTTCTTTGCAATGGATCTAAGATATCTATTGTAAACACAACTGAGCATACGCTTCATCGGAAATGCTAGGCTACAGTATCAAAATCTGGGAAATATTAATAACCGCCTTTTGAAATGAGGGCTGTTTCATTTCCATCCTGTTTTCAGTTGCAGAAACCATGATATTTGCTTCAATGTAAACGTTTTACGGACAGCTGCTGCAGAAATTAACCCCTTCGATGCTGATGACGAGCTCAGCTCGTCATCAGCCAGGGGGGGCGTGTGCGGATGACGAGCTGAGCTCGTCATCTTACGCGACTTTTAGGAAAAAGCCGCGTAGGGGAAAAATAACCGCCGCAGCGATGCGGTTAAACAAAAGCACTGGTCTAATGTGTCCTGCCAAACAAAAAGTGCTATGACACCGCCAGCGCAGGCTATATCATAACACTTATTTTCGTAACTTTTAACTATAATGAACAGCAGCCACGTCTAAAATGTCTAAAACATATTGACCAAGGCAATAACCCTCGCATAGGCGAGGCCTATTGGCTTTACCAATGCTTGTTTAGGTACTAGCAGAATGAGGGATTTGCCCAGAATCGCTGTTTACTGAGCCAAGACTGGAACTGGAACCTGGTTCTGCAGTTATAAAGTCTGATGCTAGCCTATATCTCCTCCCCATCAGAATAACGCCTCTCTGGTGATGTAGTCCCCCAAATCTAATCTTCCAAGGTCCTGTCCGGTGGTACCCATCCATATACAGAGTGGGCCTTTGCTATGAGAGCACCTTGGCCGGAAAGAAATTTGTCGCCCTCCCTTCTGCCAGTGAATAAAATGAGGCAGCAGGGAGCACCTTTTGTGTTCAGTGGTCAGTCCCTGTCTGATTACATCATAGTTATGGCCATCTGAACATATACATCTCTGCACTTCCCCCAATGCATCAAAATCACTCACAGATTAGCTCTTCACGCTGGTACCAAGTTGTTTGTTGGAAACGGGAGGGTTAATGTGTGGCAGCAGAGGGTGAAATGAGGTTAAGAGGGCAACAAAGCAGGCTGATGGGATGGTAAATACAGAATGACCATAGTGCAGACAGCTCTGTTGAAGCAAAGTTTTCATTTTATAAACAAAAACACATCTCATTGGAAAATGGAAAAGTCTAAGCAAAAATATTTAAGGTATAAAAATAGCAACTTTTTAGAAGTAGATAACCATCCTTAGGGTATTGCAAGGATGTAACAGAAATATTAATGAACTGACTTAAGTTTGCCTAAACACTGATGTCATGATAATACTGATTTATACATTAGCATTGTGAGGCCTGTTTTTCACGTTGATTGAATATTGGTTTGGTACCTGGCGGACAACCTGTTGGGAGCTAGCATGCAGTGTAGATGGGTAAAGAATGAGCAGTTATCTTGCATCAATTTCTTGGTCAGTTAAGCCAGATCACAGTGTTTACCAGAAAGCCATGTATTTTAAACTTTGACATGTCCTGGTCACAAACATGTTTTGAATTTGTTTTTTACTACTGCAAGGCCTACTTCACCCATAGGATAACATTGGGTTACCTTATTACATTTAATAAGTGATAACTGTCAACTACGAGCAGATAGCGAAGGTTCATTTGTTCTCTAAAGAACTGTGATTTAAAACCCTCTTTAATGATTAAGTTGGATTTTAAGTCACAATTCTGAAAATGCCACTTTTAAAAAGTTAACACACGGAGATGATGGATAGAGTGTTGAAATGTTTCAGACACTCACCCACAGTCACAGATCGGGGTTGAATCCATCATCATTCTTTAGCTCAATTCGCCAATCCAGTTCAGAACCAGCCATATGCAAATCAGTCCTGACCCTGTGCCTCAGGGGAACAGTCCAGACACAACTGCCAAGCCAGGTCTTCCTGGACTGGAAACAAGCATCCTAGGACCAGTTTCAGGGTAAAACCCCTCATCAGCCAGGCTAGCTTGAATCCAGTGGTAAAGCGAGCAAGGGACCAACGCCGGCCATACCCTCCCAACTTAGGGCAAACAAAGCAAACACAGGGAGATGATGAACAGAGTGCTGAAACATTTTGGACACTCAACCCCAGTCACAGATCTTGGTTGAATCGATCATCATTCTTTAGTTCACTTCGCCACTCCAGTTCAGACCCAGCCATATGCAAATCAGTCTTGACCCTGTACCTCAGGGGAACAGTTCAGACCAAACTGCCAAGCCAGGTCTTCACTACACCGGAAACACGGATTATGAGATTGGTTTCAGGGTAATACCCCTCATCACCCAGGTTAGCTTGAATCCCGTTGCAAAGTGAGCAAGGGACCCATGCCTGGGCATATACTGCCAACTTAGGGCTAGCAAAGCAAACACAAGGAGATGATGGACGGAGTGCTAAAACTTTTCAGACACTCACCCCCAGTCACAGATCTGGGTAAAATTCATCATCATTCTTTCGCTCACTTTGCCACTCCAGTTCAGACCCAGCCATATGCAAATCAGTCTTGACCCTGTACCTCAGGGCAACAGTCCAGACTGAAATGCCAAGCCAGGTTTTCCCTGGACCGGAAACAAACATCCTGGTGCCGGTTTCAGGGTAACACCCCTCATCAGCCAGGCTAGCTTGAATCCAGTGACAAAGTGAGCAAGGGACCAACATCAGGCATACCCTGCTAAATTAGGGCGAACAAAGCAAACACAAGGAGATGATGGACAAAGGTCTGAAACATTTTGGACACTCACCCCTAGTAACAGGTCTGGGTTGAATCCATCATCATTCTTTAGCTCACTTCGCCACTCCAGTTCAGACCCAGCCATATGTAAATCAGTCTTGACCCTGTGCCTCAGGGGAACAGTCCAGACCGAACTGCCAAGCCAGGTCTTCCCTGCACCGGAAACAAGCATCCTGGGATTGGTTTCAGGGTAATACCCCTCATCAGCCAGGCTAGCTTGAATACAGTGGCAAAGTGAGCAAGGGAACAACATTGGGCATACCCTGTCAATTTAGGGCGAACAAAGCAAACACAAAGGCGATGATGGACGAAGTGCTGAAACTTTTCGCACACTGACCCCCAGTCACAGATCTGGGTTGAATCCATCACCATGCTTTAGCTCACTTCGCCACTGCAGTTCAGACCCAGCCTTATGCAAATCAGTCTTGACCCAGTGCCTCAGGGAAATAGCCCAGACCGAACTGCCAAGCCAGGTCTCCGCTGGACCAGAAATAAGCATCCTGGGACCGGTTTCAGTATAACCCTCATCAGCCAGACAAGCTTGAATTCATTGGTAAAGTGAACAAGGGACCCACGTCTGCGCATACTCTGCCAGCTTAGGGCGAACAAAGCAAACACAAGGAGAAGATGGACGGAGAGCTGAAACTTTTCAGACACTCACCCGAAGTCACAGATTTGGGTTAAATCCATCATGATTCTTTATCTCACTTCGCCACTCCAGTTCAGACCTAGCCATATGCAAATCAGTCTTGAACCTGTGCCTCAGGGAAACAGTCCAGACCAAACTGCCAAGCCAGGACCTTACTGGACGGAAACAAGCATCCTGGGACTAGTTTCAGGGTTACACCCCTCATCAACCAAGCTAGCTTGAATCCAGTGGCAAAGTGAGCAAGGAACCCACGTCTGGGCATAGCCTGCCAACTTAAGGCAAACAAAGCAAACACAAGGAGATGATGGACAGAGGGCTGAAACTTTTCAGACCCTCACCCCTGAGCCACAGATCTGGGTTGAATCCATCATCATTCTTTAGCTCACTTCACCTCTTCAGTTCAGACCCAGCCTTATGCAAATCAGTCTTGACCCTGTGCCTCAGGGGAACAGTCCAGACGGAACTGCCAAGACAGGTTTTCCCTGGACCATAACGAGGATTTGCACTGATGGTGGAAGTAAGAGGCCGGGAAAGATCACAGGTGTTTAAGTAGCAACGTGAAAACGGAGTTAACCATTACGGAGGCAGTGAAAATGTCGCAAAGGGGATGACCAGGATTGATGTTGAAGGTATGATTCAGTGTACATTATCACTTGTTTTAGGAAGGCGGTTCGTTTTTTGACAAATTAATAGATCGGAGAGTGTAGGTTCAAGAGGTTAAAGTAAAAAATGAATGCAGTTGAGCAAGTGGGGGAAAGGGAGAGGCTGACCTGGGTATCTACTTAGTAATAGTGTTTGGCTATGATTTTTGCAGGAAGATGTCGATTATGGGGAGAAGTGTATAAACTTTTGAATATCGAGAGCTGCATTGCACATGTTTTAGAGGTTTCGTACAGACAGTCTAACATAATGCATGTTTGCAGCATTAAAGTTACAATGAAAATGTAAGCATCTTTCATGTGGCAAAAGGATAAGAATAATGAAAAGCCAAGGATGAAATGAAAAATGAGAATAAAAACAATTTGTGAAATCGAATAATTTTGCGGCATTTTGAATATGCAACAAGGGAGCTGTGCGTCCATCACTGGGGCCTACCAGGCTCCTGTTTGAAAAGTACTATCCCCTAAAATACATGGCTTTGGGCAGACCACGTGCACGGGCTTGCACGTAAATCAATGGGGAAAAAGGAGAATAAACAGAACAACAAATGAAAAAAACAGTGTGCACTCTGTCGCGCCCCTTGACTTGAAATATTTCAAAGGCACAGATAGCCATCTCTGCATCTGACAGCAGCAGGCAATCGAAGTCTGTGCCCAGAAGTGGGCCGAGCCCTCTATGAAAGGGCAAGTCATGGCCAGGCATCGGCCTCTGCTAAAACCTGGATTTTCTCAACATTCAGGCAGGCAAAAAGGGTCGCTCAACCGCACAGCAGGGAGCATGAGCAGCAGAGTCTCAAATGGTGGCTCTACCAATGCCAAAGGCAAATGTCTTTCCTCAGTTTAACAAGTGCATCATGTGCTATGCTTTCTTGAAACTAGACTACATGCTTTCATCACATAATATTGAACAATTTGCCCAGCCTGCTTCCAGTCTATACATCAACCACTGAAAAACAGATAAAGATGATATTCAAGCATTTACCTATTGCATGTTGTGACCTGTGTATAATATATATAAGGGGAGTTTTGGTAACTACGAGAGCTCTCTTGCCTCTGCCATTACACAGTATTCTGGATGGGAGAACACCAGAGGCACTCTTCCCTAGTTGTGCACTGGAACATACATGCCTATCAAGGGGTGGGGAGTGAGAGAGAGTGTGTGTGTGTGCACATGTACACACCTATCATCTTCATGTCCATTGGTTATTTATTTATTTATTTATGTTTTGTCCTCATCTCACCTATAAGCATATAGCAGAGTGTCACAGGCGTTTTCTCTGGGCTCCCTCCGGCCAACTGCAATTGCTTAGGTCTCCCGACCAACTCCTTTCACTGGAGCTAAGGTGTCATCATAGGACCGGGTGCCTGCGTTGTTAATTACCTAAGTAGCCTTAGCTCTTGGCCCATGTTAATGAGGGGTTGTCAAAGATTAGCCCGAGTGCTGCTGGGACCGGCAAGGTCGAGTCGGGCCATGGCCAGTGCTGATTTGAGCCATTCTTCCGTTATTGGGGGGCTTGGGGCTTTCCACTTTGAGAAAGGTAAGGAGGGGCACAGCAGTTTTGGAATCATAAACTTGAAGAAAGGTTGAAGGAAGGTATTGCAGGTTCGTGTGCACTCGAGGGTCGTGGTTCCGTCAAACCACGATTGTTACATGAAGAATGGTGTATGCATCGTAATGCAAGTACATCCCCAGTGGAGGCACAACGATAAAGTTCCAAACAATGATTCAAAAAAGGTTTGTATCCAATTGAAGGTATTTAATCACATTTCGTAAAGCTTAATCCATTGATATTTTTGTCATATCAATAATCTTGACATTGAAAAGATCAAATGACGGTAATGCGAGGGGAACGCCTCCGATGCATTTCGGGCGGGTGGCCCTTTGTCAAGGAGCGCTGAAAAGGAGACAAGCTACCGTAAGAATGAGGGATGTGAGGAAGGTGCGGACAGTAAATGTTAAAGTGCCGATCAATGGTGGGGGCTGAATGATGCCGGAGGTAGTGAGGAAAGTGAATGGGGCGGGGTAGCGTCAGCGCGTGACGAGGGTGGGAGAGAGTGAAGGAATCGGGTCAGGGTGCCGCCTGCACGAGCGGTGCCGGCGGAGACTTACTTCGTTACGCATGTAGTGAGGCTCACTACTTTGGGTTGGAAAAAGCTGGACGCCTAAACTGTGCGTGGACACGGGACCGTTAAGAGTGAATGGGTGGGCATAGAAGTCGATGACGGACTAAGGAAGGAAAGAAGGAAAGATGAGAGGAACTGCGGGGGCCATCTTGGAAAGGTGTACAGGGATGGGTGAGCAAATAAGAACAGTACATTTCAGGAAAAAATCATAATGCAATACATGGTATGACGTAAAAAGAAATGCTTTAAAGATAACAACTGAACTCAATACGATCATTAAGACCGTGAGGTTTAAAAGTTTGAAGACGATAAATCCATTCCAGTTCTCTTTGGAGAAGGAATTTACTCATATTGATGCCTTCTTTCTTGGAAACTGTCTCTAGGACGATGTATTGGAGTTGAGCAATGGTATGTCTGGCTTCAGCAAAGTGCATGGCAACGTTGGACTTGTCGTATTTCAAGCGTATGTTCGACTTATGCTCGTTCAACCGCGTTTTGATTTTACGCTCGGTCTTGCCGACGTATAGCTTGCCGCAAGGACATTTTAATGCATAGATCAGATTTGAGGTGTCACATGAGGCGTTGACTTGGAGCTTGATGGGATTGCCTTTCATTGGGTGTCTGATGATATTTCCTTTGATGATGCTATTGCAGTGGCTGCAGTTTAGACATGGTTGGGTGCCTTTATATTGAGTAGGTTGAATGGTGGGTTTCGAAAGAATTTCCTGGATGTTCTTACTCCTAGAATAGGCAAATAAAGGCGGTTGTTGAAAAATGTCCTGAAAGTCTGGGTCCATTTGGAGGATCGGCCAATGTTTAAGGATGATTTTCTTATACATTGTGCTGGATGTGGAAAATTTAGAAACGAGGACCATGCGTTGATCCTCTTTTTTGGACTTCTTAGTTAGGCTTTCGTGTCTGGAAATTTTAGCCACTCGGGTTTGTGCCTCAGTGAGAGTGGTTTCTGGATATCCTCGTTTTAGGAAGCGTGTATGCATTTCTTTAATGCAAATGTCAGCGGTATCCTCATCGGAAACAATGCGTTTAACGCGTAGCATTTGTGAAAACGGCATGTGTTTTTTAAGGGATCCCTGGTGGAAGCTGGAAAAGTGGAGGGTGTTGTTGCGATCGGTAGGTTTTCTGTAGAGATCAGTGCTGAAGCCTTTGGAGGTGATTGTCACATTCACATCGAGGAATGAAATTTGTGTATCGCTGATTTGCCAAGATAATTGGATACGTTCATCCTTCGTGTTAAGTTCCAACAAAGCGTCATTCAGTGATTGTTTGGTGTTGGTCCATACGAAAAAGAGGTCGTCAATGTATCGAACATACATTCTGATGTTATCTTGAAAGGTCCGGTTAGCATAAATGTATGATTGTTCGAAATTGTCCATGTAAATATTAGCATATGTGGGAGCAGCGCAGTTTCCCATTGCCATCCCGGATAACTGTAAGTACCATTTGTGGTGATTCTGAAAGTAGCTATGGTATAGGGTGTATGCCATGAGTTCCATAATGAATGATTGCATTTGTGGATCGATGTTGCTGTTCAGAAGGGCTGCTTCAATGGCCTCGATACCCCCCTGGTGGGGTATTGATGTGTACAGAGAGTTGACATCTGCAGTGCATAGGATGCATGACGCGTGGTCTTGAATTTGGATAGTTGAAAGTTTGAGTAAAAAATCTGTGGTGTCTTTGATATGGCTGTTGGATTTGGTGACGAGCGGCTGAAGGTACTTATCAATGAATTTGCCGGTGGGCTCGTGAATTGATCCTCTAGTCGATACGATCGGTCTAAAGGGTGGGTTGTGGAGGTCTTTATGTATTTTGGGACTCATGTGAATTGTCGGACTCCTGGGAAACTCGAGTAAGAGAAAGTTCTTGGTGCGGTCTTCAATGATTCCGTTACGATGTGCTCTGACAACTATTTCTTGCAGAATGTTGAAAAATTCCCGTGTAGGGCTATTGTCAAGTTGCATATAGATGGAGCCATCTTGTATGTGTTCTTGGAGTCGTTGTGTGTACATAGAAGTGTCAAGGATGACTAGGGCGCCGCCCTTGTCGGCTTTGATCTTTGGTGGTGAGATTCTGGTGTTTGACTTTTTTTGTGAAGTTCAGTTTAGATAGAGGTTAGCACGTTTAAGTTTACCAGGAAACTCAAACTCTGCCACTTCTTTGATAATGTCATGCCACCGGTTACTACATCTAAAATAGATGAATCACATGGTCTACGGCCAACTAGTACTTTTCAAGCACCCTGCCGCCACAAAAGCATTGATCTATTTGAGAACCTCGTTCGCAACGATCTATCTAAACTGAACTTCACAAAAAAAGTCAAACACCAGAATCTCACCACCAAAGATCGGGATACCCTTAAATCCCTTGCAAACAACACACAAATCAAATGTATCAAAGCCGACAAGGGCGGCGCCCTAGTCATCCTTGACACTTCTATGTACACACAACGACTCCAAGAACACATACAAGATGGCTCCATCTATATGCAACTTGACAATAACCCTACACAGGAATTTTTCAACATTCTGCAAGAAATAGTTGTCAGAGCACACCGTAACGGAATCATTGAAGACCGCACCAAGAACTTTCTCTTACTCGAGTTTCCCAGGAGTCCGACCATTCACATGAGTCCCAAAATACATAAAGACCTCCACAACCCACCCTTTAGACCGATCGTATCGACTAGAGGATCAATTCACGAGCCCACCGGCAAATTCATTGATAAGTATCTTCAGCCGCTCGTCACCAAATCCAACAGCCATATCAAAGACACCACAGATTTTTTACTCAAACTTTCAACTATCCAAATTCAAGACCACGAGTCATGCATCCTATGCACTGCAGATGTCAACTCACTGTACACATCAATACCCCACCAGGGGGGTATCGAGGCCATTGAAGCAGCCCTTCTGAACAGCAACATCGATCCACAAATGCAATCATTCATTATGGAACTCATGGCATACACCCTATACCATAGCTACTTTCAGAATGACCACAAATGGCACTTACAGTTATCCGGGATGGCAATGGGAAACTGCGCTGCTCCCACATATGCTAATATTTACATGGACAATTTCGAACAATCATACATTTATGCTAACCGGACCTTTCAAGATAACATCAGAATGTATGTTCGATACATTGACAACCTCTTTTTCGTATGGACCAACACCAAACAATCACTGAATGACGCTTTGTTGGAACTTAACACGAAGGATGAACGTATCCAATTATCTTGGCAAATCAGCGATACACAAATTTCATTCCTCGATGTGAATGTGACAATCACCTCCAAAGGCTTCAGCACTGATCTCTACAGAAAACCTACCGATCGCAACAACACCCTCCACTTTTCCAGCTTCCACCAGGGATCCCTTAAAAAACACATGCCGTTTTCACAAATGCTACGCGTTAAACGCATTGTTTCCGATGAGGATACCGCTGACATTCGCATTAAAGAAATGCATACACGCTTCCTAAAACGAGGATATCCAGAAACCACTCTCACTGAGGCACAAACCCGAGTGGCTAAAATTTCCAGACATGAAAGCCTAACTAAGAAGTCCAAAAAAGAGGATCAACGCATGGTCCTCGTTTCTAAATTTTCCACATCCAGCACAATGTATAAGAAAATCATCCTTAAACATTGGCCGATCCTCCAAATGGACCCAGACTTTCGGGACATTTTTCAACAACCGCCTTTATTTGCCTATTCTAGGAGTAAGAACATCCAGGAAATTCTTTCGAAACCCACCATTCAACCTACTCAATATAAAGGCACCCAACCATGTCTAAACTGCAGCCACTGCAATAGCATCATCAAAGGAAATATCATCAGACACCCAATGAAAGGCAATCCCATCAAGCTTCAAGTCAACGCCTCATGTGACACCTCAAATCTGATCTATGCATTAAAATGTCCTTGCGGCAAGCTATACGTCGGCAAGACCGAGCGTAAAATCAAAACACGTTTGAACGAGCATAAGTCGAACATACGCTTGAAATACGACAAGTCCAACGTTGCCATGCACTTTGCTGAAGCCAGACATACCATTGCTCAACTCCAATACATCGTCCTAGAGACAGTTTCCAAGAAAGAAGGCATCAATATGAGTAAATTCCTTCTCCAAAGAGAACTGGACTGGATTTATCGTCTTCAAACTCTTAAACCTCACGGTCTTAATGATCGTATTGAGTTCAGTTGTTATCTTTAAAGCATTTCTTTTTACGTCATACCATGTATTGCATTATGATTTTTTCCTGAAATGCACTGTTCTTATTTGCTCACCCATCCCTGTACACCTTTCCAAGATGGCCCCCACAGTTCCTCTCATCTTTCCTTCTTTCCTTCCTTAGTCCGTCATCGACTTCTATGCCCACCCATTCACACTTAACGGTCCCGTGTCCACGCACAGTTTAGGCGTCCAGCTTTTTCCAACCCGAAGTAGTGAGCCTCACTACATGCGTAACGAAGTAAGTCTCCGCCGGCACCGCTCGTGCAGGCGGTACCCTGACCCGATTCCTTCACTCTCTCCCACCCTCGTCACGCGCTGACGCTACCCCGCCCCATTCACTTTCCTCACTACCTCCGGCATCATTCAGCGTCCACCATTGATCGGCACTTTAACATTTACTGTCCGCACCTTCCTCACATCCCTCATTCTTACGGTAGCTTGTCTCCTTTTCAGCGCTCCTTGACAAAGGGCCACCCGCCCGAAATGCATCGGAGGCGTTCCCCTCGCATTACCGTCATTTGATCTTTTCAATGTCAAGATTATTGATATGACAAGAATATCAATGGATTAAGCTTTACGAAATGTGATTAAATACCTTCAATTGGATACAAACCTTTTTTGAATCATTGTTTTGAACTTTATCGTTGTGCCTCCACTGGGGATGTACTTGCATTACGATGCATACACCGGCTTTCCACTTTGCACAGATTTCTCTACGTGCCAACAAAATAAGACATAGTAATAGTCCTTTCTCCCCCGCTACCAGGTCCTTTGTTGAAATGCCATCATCGGCAAAAAAGACCAAAGATCCATTTACCACTATATTCAAATCAAGAATCCGGCAAAGAAAATTCCCAATCCCTTTCCAAAACAGGTCCAGTGCGGGACACTCAAATAAAACATGGATGTCGTCTGCCTTAGGAGCCATACATCTATAGCACTTCAGCTCGGGGGCTGGGGCAAATTTCACGATTTTTGCTGGGGTATAATATATTCTATTGGTGACAAAGAAGTGATTCTTCTTTAAACTGGCTGATTTTGTGAATTTATACAGAAGTTATAAAGAAGGTTCCAAGAGATCCCCTATTGTGGACTCAAATGGAGATTGATTCCATGCAGAGGCCTGTGTCGGAATATTCAGGTCATCTGCCTCTACCAGTTTTCTATACCAAATTGAAACTTCTTTCTTCAATGGTTATAGTGATAAAAAGAGAAGCTCTGTGTCCCAGTCACCCCTTATCCCCCCACTCTCTGCCTCAATCCAAGATTTTAATTGCAAAAACTTAAATTTGGATATACCGGGGCCTATCCTAGCTCTTAATGCCTCCCATAGATGTATACCATTCGTATCTTCCAGATCTGACCAAGTAGAGACTCCAGCTCTCCTAATAGGTACAGCCAACCCATCTTTAAGACAGAGAGGGGTCCCCGGGGAGTCCCAGACAGGGGCATGATCTGAATAGTAACTTATCCCACACCTGTTTCTTACTTTAAGCCAGATTTCAAGTGCATTTTTTAGGACCTTCAAGCGTACTTTTTTGAAAGATTTTAATGACCCAAATTTATAGAGACACCCTTCTGTACAATTGCCCGTCTCATTCTTAACCAGCTCTCCAAGCAGTGCTCCCCACGCTGAGCCTGCCGTATTTGCCAAAAGCATCCAAATAGATTTAAATTGGAATGCTACCAAATACCAGCTGATGTCAGGAAGAGCTAGCCCGCCCTTGACCAGCCGCCGCCTTAGTTTCTTCCATGACAGTCTCACTCCTTTGTCTCCCCATACACAACTCCCGATCTGACTCTGTATTTTCTTAATACCTTGCTGGGGAATGCCAGAGGGACAGCATTAATAATATAAGTTAGTTTGGGCAAAATAGTCATCTTGACCAAGTTTACCTTGCTTTGGTTATTTTGTCCTGGATGGCATTTGGTTTGAAAACAGTGGACCAGTGTGCACTACAAGTCATAACCTAACATTTGGCAGATGACAGATCCTGCACATTGAATGATTATACTCCCTTCTCCTACGTATTGATAGACTTCAAATTAGTCAATACTTCAGCCAGGATGCTACTTAACATTCCTAGGCACTGTTCAATTGTTTTAAAACTCAATGACCTTCACTGGTTAGTAATCTTCAAGAGCATTAATAATATTCATAATAATAATAATAATAATAATAATAATAATAATAATAATAATAATAACTGAACTTGCTATAGTACAGCGACTCACACCCAAAGGTGTATCTCTGCACTTATCTGAGACAGGACAAATAGACTAGTTAGAACAGCCAAGTCTTCAGAAGTGTTTTAAATTTTACAAAATCTGTTCAGTTAAAAAGCTATTACATATTCACAGAGTGGTGAACACAGTTGGCCCAGTCGGATTACAGAACATTTTCACCTTTTATACTTCATCTAGACATTTTAATTCATATATGTTCTGCAACCACCTAGATTCCGTCCTGTTAGACGAGCTGGCAGTTCTGCTGCCTTTCTGGGAGCTAGATTATGGAATCGCCTGCCGTTGGCCCTTCATTCGATTACAGCTTGGTCTTTCTTCCATAAAGGACCTAAAACCTTGCTTTTCAAGGTTTTTAAATAATGTGTTCTCCTTCCTTTTATACCCTCCCCCCTCATGTTCGTCGTCTTCTGATATTTGACTGGATTTTTAGGTCTCGTATAATTTTCGCTACAGCCCACCCATAGCTTACCATTTGTTCGCTTCCATGTCGCTCTCATAGCCTTCATGGCGGTTTGCCATGGCAGCCAGGTGTCATGCCTCTTCTTTTGTTAGGCTCTCCTCTAGAGCTTGGACCAAGTACTTGTGACCATCAACTTCTCCCATTTTTTGGTGCTAGTTTTTAAATTGAGTTTACGCACTCCATATGAGCGCTTGTGTTTTTATTTGCTACTTTCTCCATTTGTTTTGTTTCTTTTCTGTCTCACCGACTGCCATGTTTTTTTTTACATCCCTGCCACCCTTTAATTGTGTTTTACTACTCCATACAGGTGCTTGCTACTTCCGTTCCTATTTCTTTACGATAACAAGCAAGCAAATACCCTGACTCAGTATTCCAAGTTGCTCACTCCAACACCCAGCCCCCTCCTTCTTAGTCGCTTTTGTTTCCCCCTTCATACTTGGGAAATGAGCAAGTGGAAGAAGCTGCAATGTATTGCATGAAAAATATGAGCTATAGCAAAATCGTACAGACCAGTATATAAAGTCCTAATCTGAAAATAATTTAAAGTGAGAGTGATTTAAACAAGCATTTGCAATGCAATAGGACTCGCATTTACACACGACCTATTGCATTGGAAACAGGAGTGCAGGCGTGCGAGAAGGTACGAACAGGAAAGCGGTGGTGGGGCGGGCAAAAGTCACGGACTGTGGGAGGGAGGGAGGGGGCCACGAGAAGAAAATAGTTTTTGAAGTTAAGGGGTCAGTAGCCATGGAAGGATACTAATGACGACATGGCCGTCATGAAGAGGGACTAACACGCCTAAAACCAACAGGAAGGCAGCATTTAGGACCTAAACCAAGGAAAAAGATGGGCGGAGGCTGGGCTGAGATTCTACGAAGCTATCATGCCATACTGAATACTGCATGCCTCGCAAAGCAAGCAGCACATGCGCGCTGTCGCTAAAGGCTCGACCTGAAAACGAGGGCCCAGTGCCCTGCACTCTGCGCTGACTACTGGCAACTTTCAAACATATTGCTGGTGTGGCTAAAAGACAATTAAAAAGGGGGAGCAGCTTAAATCGGCAATTAAGAGCTCTTGCATTATGGGCTGCAAATGAACCCTGGAATGACTTTATCAACATTGCAGATACGGACCAGTAAGAAATGAAGCTGATTTGCAATAAAAAATAATTTGTCAATATTGCATTTGTTCACCTGGAGTAACACAAATGTTATACAGATAAAAAATTGCACACAATAAATAGGTTTCATTGACAAAACACCTACATTTAAAAGAGCTCCCAAGCATTTGAAAGTGGATAGCTGTTTTTTAACTTTTCAAAAGAAATTGGCAACAAAGATAATAATATTAGAGAGGAACGTGCACTTTATCGTACTAATGCTCTAACTTCCTCATGGCACCTCTGCCCCTCCCTCTTCTTCGTATTACTGCTCCTCCAACTTCATGGTACTGCTTCTTTAATCCCCTCCATGTACTACTGCTCCCCTTCTTCATCTCATCTCATTGCAATTCACCCCAATCCAATTTACCCTACTCCACCCCACTTCAATCTGCCCAAATCTACCCCACGCCAATCTCCCACACCCAACCTACCCCAATCTACCCCACTCAAATCTACCACACTCCAGTTTACCCCAATCTACCCCACTACACTCCTATCCCAACTTACTCCAATTTACCCAATCTACCCCACTTCATTCTACCTCAACCTACCCCACTCCAATCTACCCCAAAATCCCCCACTTGAATGTACCCCACTGCAATCAATCTCAATCCATTGTACTACACCCCAACCTACCCCCACTCTATCCCACTCTAATCTACCCTACTTCAATCTACCCAATTCTAATGTAACCGCTCCATTCTACTCCAATATATATGACCTACCCCACTACAATTTACCCCACCCATCTGCCCCACTCCAATCCACCACAATATACCCTTCTACAATCTACCCCTTTCTACCTAACTCAATTCTACCCCACTACAATCTACGGCACTCCAATCTACCCCTTTTAAATGTATGCCAATCTACCTCACTCAAATCTACCTCAAACTACCCCACTCCAATCTACCCCAATCTATGCCACTCAAATCTACCACAATCTACCCCATTCCAATGTATCCCACTCCAACTTACTCCACCCATCCTATCCCACCCCAATCGACCCCAATCTGCCTCAATTTGCCCCAATCTACCCCATCCCAATCTACCCCACCTTCATATACCCAAATCTACCACACCCCAATCTATCACACCTCAATCTACCCCACCCATTCTACCCCACCCCAATCTATCCCAACCTACCCCACCCAAATCTACCTCACTTCAATCTACCAATCAACCCCACCCTACTCTACCTTGCCCCAAACTACTCAAATCTACTTAATGTGCCCCAATCTACCACTACCAATTTACCTCAACCGACTACACCTACTCAATTCCAATCTACCCCACTCCAATCTACCCCAATCTACCCACTTTAATCTACCCCAACCCCTTCCAATCTACCCCAATTTAATATTCCACAAATTATACAACACCAATCCACCCTAATCTACCACACTCTACCCCAACCTACCCCACCCCAATCCACCACACTCCAATCAACCCCAATCTATCAGACTCTACCCCACTTCAATCCACTTCACAACAATCTACCCCACGCTAATCTACCCCACTACAATCTATCTCAACCTACCCTACTCTAATCTACCCCACTACCATCTACCCTACTCAATCTACCCCACTTCAAACTACCCCACTATCTACCCAACACTAAGCTAACCCACTCAACCTACCCCAATCTACCCCACTACAATCTATCCACCCCGATCTAGCCTGCCCCAATGTACTCCACACTAATTTATCCCAATCTACCCAACCCCAATCTGCCCACCTTAATCTACCCGAATCTACCCCACCCAAATCTACCTTGATCTACCCCACCCAAATCTCCCCATCCCAATCTACCGCACCCCAATCTCTCCCAACCTATGCCACCCCAACCTACCCCACCACAATCTGCACCAATCTACCACACTCCACTCACTTTTAGCCATGCAGCTACAGCATGAACACAGGTGTACAACGTAGCTAAAAAATATTGCCTAAGCCAATAGCTCTCGCATAGTCATGACCAACTGGCTTTGCCAATGGTTGTTTATCAAGTAATCAGCACCTAGAAGCTCTCTTGAGAGCATTGTGGCGCTCTATTCATTTTATTTTCATTTAATTTTTCATTACTAGACAAATGCCAACGGGCAGTGCATAACACTAGTGAAATGGATGTTCTATACAAGTATGTTATATGCACCACTCCTAAAGTTATTGTGAGTCAAGAATTAACACTTTATAAAATATCTAACTAAAATAAAATACCTAACTAAATGAATACTAAATTGAAGAACGTGGCATTGGCGTAGAAATGTGTGCCACACAGTAGGTCAGCTTGTGTGGCGTTTTAGTTTGAATGCCATGCCTATAATGAGCATAGCTGTCAGTAGTCCCTTCAATTAGGGAGACATTATCATTGGTGTTGCCCACACAGTTATTCCTGGGGTGCACTGGTAGCCCCACTGACAACAGCAAGTGGAGCAAAAACAATAACAGGATGTGCGCAGCAGTGAGAGGACACCAGTCTGGGTATTGGATTGAAGTCCTTGATTCAGTGGTGTTGTTATCCTTCCACATCAAACAGTGTGATCTGCTGCAGTATAGATATCATTCTACTTTCTCTGCTCGTTGATGCGTTTTGTGGATGGTCTGTACCACGATCACCACACAGCAAATTGTTGCTGTCGTTCAAAGATACATATCAAGTTGGGATGCTTTTTATGCTTTGCATATTGGGGATTTCCACAGTATCAGATGTGAATCCCTTGCTTTGGGACTGGTTTGCATCGACTGTAAGCAGGGGCAAAGTTCCAGGAATCCACAATTATTCAATCAATTTGCAGTGGTCTGTTTTGTATAAAGGTATTTATTTCTTTGCCCTTTTTGCACTAACTTCATGTCATGTCAAAAGAACACGCGCCTGGAGAGGAGCTGCGCGTTTCTGCAGCTATCGAAGTCTCCCTTCTGAAGGTGGTTTACTCTTTGTACTTAGCTCACTCTGGAATGTCCAGTTCTCTCCCTTGGTATGTGTGGAATGTTGAAACGGTTGGGAAAGATGCCTGGATTCCTGGGAGTTTGCACAAAGCTAAGCTCTGGCTGTAAATTAGTTTTAGAATAAAGATGGCCTCGCAGTAAAATGTGTGTGTATTTTATATATGTTTCAAAGACTGTCTGGGAGTAGCTGAGGCTGGTCTGGTTTTTGGACCAGACCTCCATTTTGGGTCTGCACACAAATCCAAAATAGAGGCCAGGCAGAAGACTTTCCTATCAAACTCAGTTGTGAGGAGGTGCCCTCTATCCATCAGTCTGCTCTGTGGTCACTATGCTCAGTGGTATATGGCAGAACGGGCTGTCACCCTTCCTTGAGCCAGTCACACCTCTTTCTACGCGTACAACGTGTTGCTGTGGTGTGGGAACTCCCTCAGGGAGAGAGAGCTGAGTGGACGGGTGGGCTTTCTATGGGGTATAATGTAGTGTGTAACAGAAGGAAGTCTCTTTTGGTTTCGGTTTCTTAACTGGAGACAGAATGATATGGTCTGCGCTCTCTTACAGTACAAGGCCCTGGCTGTCTTGGATCACCCGTGTGGACAGGCTGCCTGTGTTGGGGCTATAAATCCTACTTGGCATTGTACACCTATGCATGCTGACTGGTGTTGTATTACTGTTGTGCGTCTTGGACTATTGTGGGGTTTGGAAATATACAATATATTCTCTCAGAGATGCTTTCTGACCGAGTGCAGTGGCACTGAGGTAGGGAGACTTGATGGCCCATTGACCCCTGATAATTGCTGTAGTTTACTACCCAAACAGCAGTCAAAGGGGGCATTTTCCTGCTTGCACCTGGGCCCATGGCATCCTTGCTATGTAGCTGTTCTTGACCCAGTTCAGAGGAAGCTTTCATGCAGGTCAGGTGACCTCAAGGAAGGATGGTGCAGGTCAGACATTCATTGCTCGTGCGTCTGCATGACACTTTACATCGGGCAGCACTTTGCACCAACTAACCCATTCAATAAGAGGTTCACTGCTAAGGTTGGCTTGTTTGAGTGCAAGACGTCCTGCATCAATTTACATCCCATGCTACTTTATGAATTTATTAAGTATTCATTTGAAAATTCACAGTCCCTACAGTTACATGGTCCTGAGAAATATTTTGAGAGGAAATATGTGAAGTTGATGTTTCCCAGGAATGACCAGCTGAATTTAACTTGATTTGAGTTTCATATATGTGTAATGAAGAAATCCATGTGCTACATAGTACCATGCATATTATAAATGCCAATATATTCCTAATGCTATACAGGAGCTTCCCCATTTGTGGATTTGTGCATTTGTTTTAGATGTAATCAGTAGTAGTTCAAGTTCAAGTTCAATATTGCTTTATTCGATTTTAGTTGTAAAAGCAAACATTACAAACATACATGTTTCATAAATACAAATTATCAATTAAACATTTTTTTATACATTTAAAATACATTATTTACAAGCTAAAAAATATAATTTGATTGGCAACCTGCAAATTGAACTTAGATATCTAAGCATTATTTGTTAAGTCTATAAGATTAGGGTTTCAGTTTGTTCTAGTGATTGCTCAAGAGTTAACAGATTTGACAACAGATTTAAGAAAGTTTGCCACTAGGAAAACCAAACGTTCACCTTGTAGCAATTGTAAAAACAACAATGCTGGACGATATTGTTTAAAACCAGTAGTCCTTAGAAAAGGTACAAGCCATTTTTTTCTAAGGTTATAGTAAAATGTACAAAAAAATAAAATATGGGAAGTAGTTTACAGCGAGTGACAATCACATGGACAGGGGGGAAGTGCTTTTGCCCAATTGTTTCTTGTAGGGTGTGTAACCAATCTATGGAATGAATTCATCCTAAACCTTACGAGGAGATGTCGTTCGTAACTCGTGGTATTGTAGGTGAGGTATGGTTGTATTGAAGGTTCTGTTTGTATAATTAGGGCATGAGTAACAGAAGGTTTCATATTTTCATTAGTTAGCCTCAGAGCCTCTAGGTGAGCCAAACATTTCTTTTTTAGAACCTTTCTCGATACCTCACTAATTAGAGAAGGATTAGAATAGTACTGGGACCAGCCCAAATCTCGAAAAAATCTCGCTACATATCGTAGCCACCTTGATTTAGTAGCGTCATCCATTTTTATACAATCGGAAAGGATTTGTTGGGTGAAAATTGTTTTTTCTGAGGTCCATATCCTGTGCCACAATAACAATGGTTCAATTCTTGCTAGGTCCGTGATGTATGAGAGGCCTAGCTCAATGTGGCAGGCAAGAGTGCCCGTACTACCAGGTACACTAAGTAAATATCTGAGAAACGTGTTTTCCACCCGTTGAATACTGTCGAGTGCAACAAACCCCCAAAGGCCCGCTCCAAACAGAGCCACAGAAAGGCATTTGGCTCTGTAAATCTTTAACATTTCCAATGGTGCTCTCTTCCCCAGCCAATATATTCCTACTGCTATACAGGAGCTTCCCCGTTTGTGGATTTGTGCATTTGTTTTAGATGTAATCAGTAGTAGTCCATGGACGCATTAGCTCTCTAGTGTCCACTGGCCAAATAGTAATAAAAGAAAGCTTGAACAAGTAATGATGAATCCATTGTGTTTTGAGCTTGGATCTAGATTTTATGTCTGAATCAGTGTCTAACAAGTCTGCGCCTCCAATTGTAGGAAAGACACCTTAAGGGTGTTGTGGTGGATGTTTAGTGCACGAGTGTGAATGTCAGTCTTTGCATCGCTAGATTTTACATCAGGAGTGTTAGACCTGGCATCCTCATGGTGGACTTCACCTAGACATTTTGCCTTTTGCCTCCTGTTTTTGCTGATTGTCTTTGTTTGACTTAGGGCTTTGAGCCCTTTACCACTGCTAACCAGTCTAAAGTGCATGCGCTTCTACCCTAATTATGATGACATTGGTGTATACCTGATTGGCATATTTGTTGTACTGGTAAGTCCCCTGTAATTGTGCCGCCCACAGAATCAGCCTTTCAAGCCTTTCTCAGGCCTGTAACTGTAGTGCCTGTATGTGCAGTTTACTGCCACTTCAACTTGGCATTTACAACTACTTGCCAACCCTTAAACTCCCCTTTTATTGCATATAGGTTACCCCTAAGGTAGGCCTTAAGTAACCCTAAGGGCAGGGTGCCATGTAGGTAAAAGGTAGGACATGTGTGGTTATGTTTTACATGTCCAAGTAGTGACAAACTGTTTATTTAGTTTTTCACTACTGTGAGGCCTACTCCTCTTGTTGACTTTGATATTACCGTTTTAGCACTTCCACTTTTAGAGAGAGGAAATGTCTCTGCACATACTGCTATGTGTGTCTGACAGCCTCTCTCCAATACACGTCTGGGGTGTGTGACAGCTACATTTGGTGCATTCCCTCCAGACAGCCACAACACAGGAATGATAGGTGTGTCTGAGTACCCATCTACATACATCTGCATTTTGATGGCCTTGCCTAGGGAGGATAGAAGGGAGGGGCTAACACTTCACTGGAATAGGAAGTGTCCTGCCCCACACAAAGGAGTGATTATCCCCCCCAGACAGCCTGGCAGACAGGATTGGTTCAAAGGGATAGTTGTGCACTTCGGAGAGCTGTTTTGAAGTCAACCACCCCCCCATAAAAGGCACTTTTGGATTTAGGTACTGGGTCTCTGACCCCCTGAAACCAGACACTATTGGACTTGTAACTGAGGTCTGCCAGAAGTACTGCTGTGCTGCTTAAAGGACTCATCTTTTCACTGCAGCCTTTCAAGGCCTGCTTTTATCTTGTGTTGCCCTGCTGCTCTCTGAGTCTACTGAAGGAGAGTAGGACTCTGCCTTCCCTCCAAGTGATTTCCAAGGGCTTGTTGGCTTGCCTCCTATTGCTTGAGACTTAGGGAAATCAGAGTCTCTACCCCTGCTCCTGTGCTTGTCTCACTGGAAATGGCACTGATGCTTGCAATATGGATTTCGAGGCATCTCCTGTCTGAGTGTAGCAGAACCGGTGCATCGACCCGCTTGGAGGAGTAAAATCGGCGTAACTCATCAGAACCATCTCTTTGCATCCAGCGACTGATGCATTGGACAGTTTATCACTGCAGCTTGGTGAGATCGACGCAGCCCCTCAACTGCATGGCAGAATCTGGCACATCACTCAATGCCTCTTGACTTCAGCACCAGTTTTCAGAACTGACGCATAGCCTTCACTGCGGGAGTAAAGTCGGCGTATTGCATCAGAACCTGCGCTTGACCTGCAGAGATTGACGCATCGGGCAGCTTATCGCTACCGCAGTAGCTTGGTAAGATCGATGCATCCCCTCGACTGCGTGGCAGAATCCGGCACATCACTCGACGCCTCTCGACTCCGGCACCCGAAAATTGGAGTTGATGCATCTCCTTCACTGCGTGGAAAAGATTGACGCATCTCTTTGCTTGTGACCAGGAAAGGTACTTTGTTCACCGAGGCCTGCCTGGACCATGTAGCTGGCCTGTGCTTCCACAAGGTCAGCCCAAACTTTGACTTTTCCCCAGACCAGCATGACCTAAAGTAACCCTTTTAGCACTACTTGTTTCTAAGTGCTTTATTGCATTTATTCTTTAAGAATTCAATATCTCAAATTCTATACACTGGATTTTTGTCATTTTTGTCTTGTTTTGTTTATAATATAGTAATCTATTTTCTATAATCATGTGTGGAGTCTTTTTGTGGTGTATTCATTGTGCTACTGTATGTGTTGCACAAATACTTTACACATTGCCTTGTTAGATAAGCCTGACTGCTCTGTGCCAAGCTACCAGAGGGTGAGCGCAGGTTATCTTTTAGTGTGTATTATTTAGCCTACCCTGACTAGAGTGGGTCCCTTTCTGGCCTGGGTGCATATCTCAGCCAACCAGGAATTCCTTTTCTAGCAAGGAATCATTACATTGTGGGCATTGAATCAGGAACACTTTTACATCACAATACTTTACATTAAGAGTAATTTACCTCGCAGACAAGTACATTTTTTAAATGTATAAATGTGTATATATATATATTTATATTTTTTCCAATGTTAAGTATGCTCTCGAAATAGTGAGACAGCTTGTAAGACGGAGAATATTATGTATTGGGATGTGTAAATGTGAATAATTTCATTATCCTTTTACAATGTCTTACCTGTATTTAAACAGTAATTTACAATGAATTTTAAAATATTTAAATACTTATTTATGTATTTTATAAATCGTTCGTTTGTGTAAATAACATTGTTTCACAAATGCCTGAATGCACAACATGTGGTTAAAGTATTTCTTCTATGTTGTTTGCAGTAATTTGGGAATTGCCCGCGCACTAGCACTTTAAATACCGCCATTAGCTCTTAGCAACTTGCCATGTGATCAAGCTTTGTGGAAAGCGAAACGCGTAATGGCGGCTGGCTTGCTGGAAGAAATAAAGCACTTTGATTGAGCACTTAAAAACGGGTCTGTTCCTTCGTCATTGGAGATTGGGCTGGGGCTGTTGCCTCAGATCGTGTGGCGAATTTACGTGCATTTGTTGTACTGGAAAGCTTCCAAGGTACGAGCAGAACCCCTTCTTGACCTTTGGGCTACGCTGCAATTGCCCTCGAACACCGTCGAAAGTTAGTCTGCTGTTGTGCCGACACCTGTAAAAAGCGGCGCCGGCTGGCGCGGAGAAACTGTGACCGAGCGAAGGCAGACGAACAACGGAGTGTCCGGTAAGAAGTGTGCAAGTGTTTCTGGACGGGAAAGATTTTTCTACCGACCGAACGCTATATCAAGGTCGAGCAATTTGTGCTCCCAGCCAAAAGTGCCATAATGTCCGCAAACAAGTTGTGCAAACGTGAGGAGGCGGCGGAAACAATGTTTCTAGATTCCCCGGCTGGGGGTCTGGTCTTATCTCACAGACTGTACAAACTACAACTGGGAGCCCCACCACTCGAGATTTGTTTAAGAAGCTGGAGAAGCTCATGCGCTCTGAACAATCGAAGTGGTGGGAGCAGCGGTCCCTCACGCAGTACCTACAGGTCAACAGGGTACCAAGAGGGCTCAGAATAACATTGGCTCCCAGTTACGAAAATCCTGACCCCGCAATGCTCAACGAGTGGGCCGAATCCAACTTGGAATCATCAGCAAATCTCATGAAAATCCTAGTTAAATATGCATCTAGTGATCGCATCAAATTGCAGGGGGAAATAGATAAACTGGAGGAAGAAATTACTGCGTTGGGCATGAACGAACAAATTAAAAAGTTGCGTGAAGACATGTTGGTTCGTTTGAATAAGGAAGAGGAGGTAATCAAAAAAAGAAAGACATTCAAATTTGAGAGAGATCGTCTTGATTACCTGAACGGCCAAATTTTCACCTTTGCTCGGCGTTACGACGGTGTTAAAGCAAGAGTTAAGAACTCACAAAATAAAAATGTCGGGGTACGAGAAATTTTAATTTCGGGATCCGACCTCAGTTCCAACGCCGAGAGTGAAGTGGAAGGTGAAAGAATAACTGATCCAACTTTGGGGTTTACCAAACTTTCCATGGCAGAGGAGGTAGATTGCCTCTGCTTAGATCGGAGGGATACGTTGCGCTCACGAACATTGCCAGCCAAGCAAACACCAGGCGAAACTACAAGCGGAGTCAACGCCGCAAAAAGTGCCGGAGCCGCCAGAGGCAAAGCCAAGGGACCCCCAAGAGGAAGATGGAACCGTTACCAAAAGCGCAACACGATGCAAACAACAACCCCAACTCAGTAATTAACTTGACAAAAATAGCATTATCCCGAAGGGGGCGTGGCTTGGCGGGCGAAGATGGCGGTCGCAGCTTAGTAGAGCTCCCGCCGGGCCGAACTTACTTTCATCATTTATCCTGGCCCCCAAGCCTGCAGGAGATACCTGGCTAGCGACACCGATCCAGGAGTGTGTCCTGCTCTCTCCGGTATCGTGATCCCGCAACTTCGTCTCCACCGGGACCCTGAGGCGCCGATAGCGGTGTGCGGCCTGGCGACTGGCCGTGAGCCGCGGACCTCGATTTCGGAGACGCCGAGTGGCAACTGCCGGAGCGCTGCCGAGGGTGACATCTGCGGTGCGGACCCCGGACGGCCCTGCAGCGCTCGGACCCCGAGCCCGCGGGTGGTGCCTGGCGAGCGCCGTCGGTCCAGGAGTGGGCCCTGTCTTCTCCGGTGCCTGGATCTGGCGGCTCCATCCCCTCTAAGACCCTGAGGCGCCGACGGCGGTCTGCGGCCTAGCAGCTGGCTGGAAGCCGGGGACCTCGATTTTCGGACCGCCGAGGGGCGGCTGTAGGGGCGCTGCTGTGTGTGGCATCAGCGGCGCAGACCTCGGCCGTGCCTTGCAGCATTGGTTGCCTGAGGATTGCGGAGGTGCCCTGCCTCCTCTGGTTCCTGAGAACACTTGTGGGTGACACGGCGTAGTGGGGGCCTGTCCGGTCCTGTGAAGCCGGGGCCTCGAGTTTCGTGACGCCGGGGTCACATTGGCCTGCCACGATTTCCTACACGGACACCAGAGCCGACGTCCTGACGCGGGGCCGGGGGCCTCCTGTGCACATAGTAGTGGACTTGCTGCCCAAGGCCTGCTGAACCTGCCGCGGGCGGCGCCCGCCCCGTCCAGTGTGAAGATCCGCTGTGTCCGTGAGCGGCCATGACCAGGGGTGGTGGAGGGGGCCCGCCTAAGCAGGGCCCCATGGACAAGTTTGCCGGGCCCAGTGGCGGCGCCGGGGCATCTGGCGGCGGTGGCGGATCAGGGCCGGACAACGCTGCAATCCTGGCGGCCATTACCCAATCCCGGGACATGCTAGATGCCAAAATTGGGGCAGTGGGAGCGGACGTTACACTGCTTCGCCAGGACCTCCGGAACGCGGTGGTGCGGATCACTGAGACTGAATCTCGCATCTCGGTGACCGAAACGGACATCGGCGCCCTAAAGAAAAGAATGGCAGAGGTGGAATGTGTCCAGAAGACTCTTGCGGCCCGTGTGGAAGATGCCGAAGGGCGCGCACGGAGAAATAACCTCCGATTTATCGGCTTTCCGGAGCGGTGTGAGAAAGATGGCATGGAGCGGTTCCTGACCCACTGGCTGGAGAGCTGGGTCCCTGAGGGGACACTGTCGGCGTGCTTTGTGATTGAACGGGCGCACAGGGCCTTGACTCAACGGCCGCCTGAGGAGTCGCGTCCTCGGCCGGTCATTGCCCGGATGCTGAACTATCATGACCGTGATGCCATACTGCGGGAGGCGAGGAACAAGGGTTCGCTTACATATGAGAATCACACTATAATGATCTTCCCAGACTACACGAAAATGGTTCAGCAGCAGCGACAATCCTTTGTGGCCGCCAAGGCTAAGTTGCGAGGCCTGAAGCTCCGATACTCTCTCCTGTACCCGGCCCGCTTGCGGGTGGTACACCAGTCCCGGACGCACTTCTTCGATACACCCGAGGAGGTATTCCGTTGGACCGACGAGACGGTGCGACTTCGGCCACATGCCCAGCCGGGGCTGGACCCTGGCGGGTCCCAAAGGTCATCACCGGAGCGGACGGACCGTACTAACCGGAAGGGACGACATCGAAGGTCCAGATCTAAGAAACGGTCAGCCTCCGCTAGTGCGAAGCAGACGAACGGCGCACTTGACTCTGAACACTCTGATGCTGGCAGTTGAACCCTGGTGGAGCCTGGACATTGGTGTTGCCCTATACTGGAATGGATCGGCTGGTGAGACTGTTCCATATGACTCTATTCGTGCTTATCTCTATGCTCCTGAGACACTCTGAGGCTCTGGGTTGAGCCACTGCGGGGCTCGGGTGGCGGTTTCTATGGGCCTTAGACCCACACGAGTAGTGGGTGTTGTTGGGGGGGTGGTGAGTGTGTGCTGATGGGGGTGTTGGGATCCATTAGTATGGCGGGCCCTGGGTTCTCTGTTCTGGACCCGGGTCTCTCCATGCCGCGACAGATACTTCACTGTTTTCTGAGGTATTGGGGTTGGGGGTGTGGGGCGCAGGGGGGGGTTGCCTTGTTGTTGGCGTTTGGGGAAGTTCGGGCTTGGGGTGGCCTGGTGGGTGTTGGGGTGCTGAGTGTTCGGGTTGGGAGGGTGGGACCACACGTGTATATGGCGCTTGATTTTGTTGCTTTGTGGGGTGCGCCAGGGTGGGGCGGAGGGCTGGATACTAGACACTGTGTTGATAATGGCTGATAATACGACTATGTCGCCTCAAAAGACCCTGCGTGTTGTGACGTGGAATGTGAGGGGTATTCTGGATAAAATCAAGCGTGGGGCTGTGCTGCGTTGGGGGAAAAGAGAGATGGTGGATGTGCTGCTGCTTCAAGAGACCCACATGCTGGGCTCCAAGGCCCTTAGCCTCCAGAGGTTCGGATTTCAGCAAGTGTACCATGCGGGCTTCACGAGGGGCTCGCGGGGGGTGGCTATCTTGGTGCACCGCAGGGTGGCTTATGTGCATGAAAAGCAGTGGATTGATCCTCAGGGCCGGTATATTTTCATCAAAGGCCTGTTGGGTACCAAACAAGTGGTTTTTGGTAGCGTATACGCCCCCCCCCCCCTCTGCAGTGGGCCTTGTCTGAGCGGCTGTTCGCGCTGTGGGATGAGATTCCGGAGGTACTGACCATGGTGGGAGGCGATTGGAACGAGGTTATGGATGTGGGCCTGGATCGCCTGAGGCGGGTGCCTGCTGTATCGGATCCCCCCCCTGCTGCTGCTCCCACCAAATTGTGTGCGACTGTGAGTGGCCTGGGCTGGGTTGATGTGTGGCGACACTTTCATCCTGCTGCACGTGAATTCACATATGTGTCGGCGGTGCATGGGTCCTTTTCGAGACTAGATTATCTGTTTGTGCCGGATGCCTGTCTGAGTCGAGTCAGAGATGCTGTGATACTCCCCAGAGGCCTGTCGGACCATTCCCCTGTCCTAGCTACTATGACCCTCCCCTCCACAAAACAGCCGTTTCGATGGCAGATGTCATCTTGGCAGCTGCAGCGGCCTGAGTATGTGCATCACCTGCGTGAGGTGATTGATCACTTCTGGCGCGAGAATCTGGTGGGGGATGTGGACGTAATGGTGGTGTGGGAGGCGCTGAAACCTACGCTTCGGGGCATCGATATAGCTTGGTGCGTGGCTGCTCGGCGAAAACATCGGGAGGCCATTGTGACCGCCGCGGCCCGCGTTGAGGAGCTGGAGCAGCGTGGTCGGCTCGGGGGCGACGAAGGTATTGTGAGGCAGCTCCTGCAGGCCCAACAGTCGTACGCCTCCGTCCTTTACGAGGAAGCCCGGCAGGCGTGGCTCGCCACGCGCAGCAGGGTGTATCAGTGGGGCGACAAGTCCTGTTCTATGCTGCATAGGTTATGCCAGGCGACCTTCCAGCCCCTGGTGTTGCCGGGCCTTACGGCGGATGACGGCTCGGTCATGACCGACCCGGATTTGCTGGCGGCTAGTTTTGCCCGTTATTACGAGGCGCAATACGCTCCTCGTGATCACTTGGAGACGGGCGAGATATCCACGTATCTTGATGACCTGCTACCGCAGGCCATCCCTGATGAGACCAGGACCGCCCTAGATGCCCCGCTTACGGCTGAGGAACTCGGGGAAGCCCTTGGTCAACTAAATACTGGTAAGGCGCCCGGCCCGAGTGGCTACCCAAGCGAATTCTATAAAAAGTTTCACGTCCAGCTGGGGCCCCACTATCGCTGCGCCCTGGAGGCGGCACGGGCTCAGGGAGAGCTGCCACCAGATTGGCGTCATGCTGAAATCGTGGTCTTTTTGAAGCCGGGCAGGGCACCGGACAGGCACGACTCTTACAGGCCGATTTCCCTTCTTAACATCGAGGCCAAGATTCTGGCTAAGGCCTTGGCGAACCGCCTCTTGCCCCACATTGCTGACCTAGTCCACCCCGACCAGGCTGGATTTATGCCTCGCAGGGCCACCCGGCATAATATTCGGCGGGCGCAGGCAGCGGTGGATGCCATGGGTGCTAGAGATGAACAGGCGGCACTCCTCCTGGCGGACATGGACCGAGCCTTTGATTCGGTGAGTTGGGCATATCTGTTCACACTGTTGGCCCGCCTCAACCTGGGGCCTGTTTTCTTGTCGTACGTTCGTCTCCTCTACACTAACGTAACGGCCTCGGTCCGTGTGGCCGGTGCTACCTCTGGGCGCTTCCATATAGGTCGCGGTACTCGGCAGGGTTGCCCGCTGTCCCCATACCTGTTTGCCCTCGCCATGGAACCCCTGGCGTCGCGGATACGAGCAGATGCCCAGTTGCGTGGTTTCGTCTGGAATGAGGACCTGGTGGATAGGATTGCACTGTATGCGGATGACGTCCTCCTCTTCCTTACTGATCTACGGCGATCGGGTCCCCGGGTTCTGGAGATCATGCGGGCGTTTGGCGAGGTCTCGGGTCTTCATCTTAACCTGAATAAATCGACCCTGTGGGTGCTGGGTGGCGGAGTGGTTGCCGGCCCCTGGGCTGCTGAGTTGCGAGTGGCGTCGGATGGCTTAAAATACCTGGGCGTTTTCCTCTCAGAGTCGCGGGCGGTGGCCTGGGCGCGTGGAGTCTTGCCGGTGTGGGAACGGGTCCAGGCTGATGTCAAGACTTGGTCCAGAATGCTGCTCACTATCTTTGGGAGATCGGCCATCTTCAAGATGGTGGCGCTTCCGCGGCTCTTATACCAAATCCAGAATTTCCCACACCCCATTGGCCTGGAGTGGTTCCGTCAGGTTAATTCAGTGTTGGGCCGCTTCCTGTGGGGTGGCGGTGCGGCCAGAGTGGCCTTGAAGACGTGCTTTCTGTCCACATATTGTGGTGGCCTGGCCACCTCGGACCTCCTCTCCTACTACCAAGCTTCCCAACTACTTGTCCTTAATGAATGGTGGTATGGTGATAGGGGCGATCCGGCCTATGCTCTGGAACGATTGCTCATGGGTGATCGCACGCTCCACACCATTCTTTGTTCAGCTCGCCTGCGCCGTGGGTTGCCATCGGTCACCGGTGTGGTCTTTGCGGTGTGGCGACAGTCACTACGCCGCATGGGATGGTGGGGCAGATTGACGGCTGAGACGCCACTTTGGCATAACGGCCTGCTCCCGGAGCTGGCGGCCCTGACCGGGTTTGAGGGTTGGGAAGCCATTGGGATTACACAACTGGGCCAGGTCATGTCCGGCACCACCCTCAAATCCTTCGAGGAGCTCCGCACAGAGTTCCAAATGCCTCAGTCCCAGTTCTTCCGCTACCTCCAGCTGCGGCATGCCCTCACCCCGAGCATCACCGGTCTCGACTCCTTGCCGGAGTTTAGCCCAGTCGAGGCTAAAGTGTTTATGGAGGACCTGGGGGACAGGAAGGTCTCTAGGATTTACCAGACACTTGTTATTCATTGCTCCTCCACCCTACACTCCCTTCGGGAGGCGTGGGAAGTGGATGTGGGCCCCCTGGATGAGGACGATTGGAGGGAGGCGCTGGAATCCCCACGTGGAACCGCCATTGCGGTCCGGCTCCGGCTAATCCAATTCAAATACTTGCATCGCGCTTATTATACGCGTGAACGGTTGTGGAAGGCTGGTTTGATTGCATCCCCGGAATGCCTGCGCTGTGGGGCGGTGCCTGGCTCCTTGATGCACACGGTGTGGTCGTGTGGCCGGCTGACTGGGTTCTGGAGGGGTGTGTGGAGTTGCCTGGCTGAGGTCCTGGGCTGGGACCTTCCTCATACCCACCGGCTGGGCCTACTGCATATTATGGAAGGGATTGGTGGCAATGTATATAAGCGCCACTTGTTGCTCCTGGGGCTGGTCGTGGCTAAGCGGGACCTGGCCCGGGCGTGGAAGTCAGTGAGGGCTCCCCCCCTGTCTGCATGGAAGGCTGGGCTGGATTATTTTATGGGTCTGGAGAGGCCGATCTTTGAAGCGAGGGGTTGCCCGCGCAAACACTACAAAATCTGGAAGCGATGGGCCGACTATCGTGGTCTGTCCTTGGACCCCCCGGCGGAGCAGGAGGAGGACATTTGATTACAGTGACAATTTTGGCCTGATGCAGCAACGCCCCGGTGGCATTACACCTGCCTATATATTTTTTCTCTATTGCTTTCTATACACGTGTGGTAGGAGGGGTTGGGGGGGGTATTCAGAGCGGGGGGGTAGCGTTGTGGGTTAGGGTAGGTTGCTGGGGAGTTTTTATACTGAGCCTATTCTGAGTCTGCTCTATCATTTGCTGCCTATGTAATTGCTGTATTGATATTGTTGTGGTGTTCTTGGTGTGTGGAGATGCCACATTCTTGATGCTCATTTGCTCAATAAAATTGGTTGTGAAAAAAAAAATAGCATTATCTCAACAGGAAGAAGCTGTGCTGTCATTGGGTTTGTCTTTTGTAATGTAATGTAATGTAATGGTGTCTTGTAAAGCGCATGTATCACCCCGCCATGGGGTATCTCAGCGCTGTAGACCGCTGGGGAACCCGTCCTGGCTTTCCCTGTGAGATTGTCCCTGCTGGGTATCTCCAAGGTGAAACCGGGCATCCCCAGCGTATGTGGGAGGCCGTTGTGGAGATAAGGCAAGCTAATGCCCAGAGTTGCCGAGTGTGATCCCTGGTTAGAGTCGGGAATTGAACCCTGGTCCCGGGCCGTCCTCTGCTTCCAGGTCTGCCTCCTCTAACCAGTGAGCCACACCACTCCACTTTTTGCCCACCATGCGATTTTAATTATGCAGATGCACGTATGGACACTTACAGGTTTGTCCGTAAATTGAAACTCAACAAATTCCACAGTCAGCAGTCTAAAAGAAAACGAACTGTTGAGGTCAGAAGTCCTACTTTACTGACAGTGGGGGACCAGGAGGCAATGGATGAAATCTGGTCCCTTCAAAAAAAAAACTGATGGCAGTCAAGTATCTGAATCCAATGTGGAGATGGGAAGTACCTTTGCTGGTCTAACGCCTTTTAAACCGAAGTCCGCGTTCCAACCTATCATGCTTCATGATACTATAGACGTTTATCATGATTTGGTGGTCAAAGAGTTGAAGAAACTATATGTAGCCACCAATAGCAAGCGCCCAAAAATTACCAAGCAAAATTGGAGCTATGCACATTTGATTACGAAATTGGACTCGGACAATAGCATTTTGGTGCGTCAGGCGGACAAGGGTGGAAATGTTGTGCTCTGGCCCTGTGACTTATATCTGGAGGAGGCAGAAGCACAACTGAATGACACTTTATGTTACAGGGGAAGTAATTGGCCCACCTTGAAATCAGCATGGGGGGATCAAAATGCCAAACTCCAGGTTTGGAGAAGTGGGGGGGGTTATCACCGAGGATGAATTTCGGTTCTTGAAAAAAGAGAACCCGGTGGTACCTTCTTTTTATTTGATCCCGAAAATTCACAAGAACTGTAACAAACCACCGGGTCGACCTATAATGATGTATCTTTTTTGTACACCTCAATCGGGCATCGAGATGGTCTCAACGCAATTGAACATTTCCTGAACAAACGTCCCATATATTATGGGGTGCAGAACAAGATGCTATTATCCATGACCCAAATGTGTTTGGAGCAGAATTTCTTCTTGTTTAATAATCAAATTTATCAACAAGTGAGAGGAGTCGCCATGGGGGCCTGTTTCTCCCCCAGTTACGCATGTTTGCACATGGGGCTGTGGGAGGAACAGGTCCTGGCGGGGGACGGAGGAGGCAGCTATACAGTTTGTCAACAGGTTAAATAGTAACAACTTGAATCTACGATTTACTTCAAATATTCATGCAGTTTCTGTCAGTTTTCTGGACATGGAAATTTACATCAAAGATAACTGTATTCAAACTAAGTTGTTCAGAAAGCCCACAGCGGGCAACACCATCCTGCATGCAGCAAGTCATTATCCACGCCACCTGATTCGCAGCATCCCCTATGGGGAGATGCTGCGTATCAGGCGGATCTGCAGCAGTGATGAGGAATGTGGGATTGCTCAGGAAGCTAGCAGGTGCAGATTCCTTGCACGGGGATATTCCAATACTATTATTTAGGCTGCCCAGAAAAGAACGCAGCTCATGTCCGAGAAACTGCTTTAATCCCTAAGAGTAAGGATGCCCGCACAACCCCGGCTGGGGATGTAATTAAACCATGCATGATTTTGGCTTACAGTAGACAACACCCAGCCATTAGAAAAATATTCTACCGCAATTGGATCTCATAGTGGGAGATCCTATTATTGGCAATAGGGTGTTAGACAAACCCCTCCTCACTTTCAGGAAATCTATTTCAATGGCCAAATCCTTGGTCAAGAATACCTTGGAACCCCAGATTTCGAATACATGGAAGGCTTTGGGCAGAGGTTTCAAAAAATGTATACAATGTAAGGCGTGCAAACACGGAGTCAACAAGACTAAATATGTTGTCCCATTTTCACAAATACCGCGTGAAATTACCAAACGCCTCAATTGTAAAACGGACTATGCGGTCTATGTGCTGGAGTGCACGTGTGAGCTCAGGTACGTGGGTAGTACCCGCCTGCCGGTCCACAAACGTGTACTCCAGCACATTAGAGCCATCAATAATAAAGATCAAGCCTACCCGGTGGCAAGGCATTTTGAAACTGAGCATAGTTCCAATCCGGTGCATCTGTCATACTTTGTCATCGATTCGATTTGGCCCAGGAAGAGAGGCGGGGATCGAGATGCGAGGCTTCGCCTTCTCGAAACCAGGTACATCTTAGAACTAGACAGTAAACAACCACATGGGTTGAACGCAACGGAGGACCACTACACATGTTTGTGATTTGTCCTTCCGTGTTTTTCATTTCAGGGCCCATCCACATATAAAATAAGTAGGAGATTTCTTTGGGTTATAATGTGAGTTGATACCCTTGGGGAGTCAGTATATACAATCAGGAATAATATTGAACAACCCTCTTTTTTAAGGTATTCATTAATATAAGTAACACAAATTTTGCAATACAGTTATGTACAGTTTGTTTTAACAAGGCAGAACAGTGTAATTAATTCTCCTAACATCTGGGAGTCCGCACTTCCTCACTTATTGATTAACTGAGCTATTTTAAGAGGGCTACCCCAGGGGTGATCCTGGGGGTACTATCATCAGCTCGATATTTTGAATATTAATTCTTCTTATTTTTTTTGCACTAGCACTAGCACTTTTTTATAGACATATTTTTCACCTCTTTTAATGCCGGTAACAACAAGAGAAAATTCCTAAGAGTTTGATACCAGGTTTCAGCCCACTTGGGCTTTATTTTTTCCAATGTTAAGTATGCACTCGAAATAGTGAGGCAGCTTGTAAGACGGAGAATATTATGTATTGGGATGTGTAAATGTGAATAATTTAATTATCCTTTTACAATGTCTTAACTGTATTTAAACAGTAATTTATAATGAATTTTAAAATATTTAAATACTTATTTATGTATTTTATAAATCGTTCGTTTGTGTAAATAACATTGTTTCACAAATGCCTGAATTCACAACATGTGGTTAAAGTATTTCTTCTATGTTGTTTTCAGTAATTTGGGAATTGCCCGCGCACTAGCACTTTAAATACCGGCATTAGCTCTTAGCAACTTGCCATGTGATCAAGCTTTGTGGAAAGCGAAACGCGTAATGGCGGCTGGCTTGCTGGAAGAAATAAAGCACCTTGATTGAGCACTTAAAAACGGGTCTGTTCCTTCGTCATTGGAGATTGGGCTAGGGCTGTTGCCTCAGATCGTGTGGCGAATTTACGTGCATATATATACATTTCTCATAGCAGCCTAGGTTCACACCAGAACCTGGGCTTCTATGGGAATTCACAAGGGCATATTATCAAGCCCCTTATGGCTGCTTTAGCTGCAGTTTCCTGCCGCTAAGGCGGCAATAATGTTTGCGCCGTTCTTGATAATATGGCCCCTAGTTCCCACAGCTTGATCTGTAGCTTGTGCCGGGGCATAGCCATGCATTGTTTACTCAGCTGTGCTTTGCGACCAGCAAGCATCAACCTCTAAGCTTTTTCAGGAGAAAAAGGCCTTGCTGTATTGTAATGTCCGCACAGAAACCCAAAAAAGATGATAAACCATTCATTACCTCTGTTTGTTCTGACAGACAGCTTCCTTTGGACAGACAGCTTTCAACAGCTGTTTAAAAGCTCTTTTTGCTTGTGCCGGGAATGAGCACAGTAAGGTCTATTTAAAACCCAGGCATTCCAAGCCAGTACAAATCGCGCGGCGTTTATCATCGTTTGCCGGGTTGTTTTTCTCGATAGTTTGCGAGTGCTGCGCCATTTTGGATCTTGCTGTGTGATCCCGCGGGAATTGGCGAGCGCGATTACGTCATCGCGGCTTGCCAGCGATAGTTTGTCAACGCGAGTACGGCGAGATCACGTCTCGCGGTACTTCGCAATTGCGAGATTTGAGATGCGGCGAGCAGCAAGAATCTCGCACAAGCGAAAATATAAAATTTGCAATTCTGCACAAGAAATCCACCAGCAAGCAGCATAAACCTTCTTGAAATGATGATTTTTATCTGAATAACTCCTTAGGTTGACATTTGCCTGCACTTTTTTAGCGAGGAGTCCATTTTGGGGAGGGGGGTGGGAGGAAGGAAGTGCCCCACAGTCTTCAACTTCCTGTTCCTGTTCAGCAGGCTCCTCCCAGTGCTTTGTCCATCTCCTGGTCACTTTTCATTTGGATCTGGAGCTGGAAGGATTACTTTTTGTGGATGCTGCTGGATATTTGGATTTGAGGCCTTTTTGAATTTCTTTGGATCACTGTTGGATTAGAAATTTTACAAGTAAGTTTGATTGGGGCATTACAGTTGCTGCAACAAAAATTTTGGAATTTTCGATTTTTGGGCTGTTTTGGGGCCTTTTGCCCAGGGGTACTCAGTGGTGGGTGGACTGAGTCTTTCTGTGGGTTGTCTTGAACTTAAACATCCTGGAGGCCATGGATGGATTGGGATTGTGCTGATTTTTCAGTGATTTTCGTTTTTTGGGGCTGTACTTGTGGCCTTTTCACCAGGGGTATTTGAGTCTAGCATGGGCCTAGTCTTTCTGTAGGTTGTCTTGAATTTAAACATCATGGAGGGCATGGATGGATTGGGATTGTGCTGATTTTTCAGTCATTTTTGTTTTTTGGGCCTGTACTTGTGGCCTTTTCACCAGGGGTATTTGAGTCTAGCATGGGCCTAGTCTTTCTGTGGGCTGTCTTGAACTTAAACATCTAGGAGGGCATGGATGGAATGGGATTGTGCTGATTTTGCAGTGTTTTTCGATTTTTGGGGGTGTTCATGGGGAGGGACAGGCCATGTGGCTGGTGGCCATTTTGAGTGCAGCTACAGGCACTGGCCATGTGCTGGCAGGCAAGTGGCCATTTTGAATGCAGGCTTTGTTGTTAGGCCTGCAACCATTTTGCCTACTTTTCAACCTTTATTTATGCCCAGGGGTAGTGAGTCTTGCATGGGCCTAGTCTTTCTGTGGGTTGTCTTGAATTTAAACATCATGGAGGGCATGGTTGGATTGGGATTGTGCTGATTTTTCAGTCATTTTCGTTTTTTGGGCCTGTACTTGTGGCCTTTTCACCAGGGGTATTTGAGTCTAGCATGGGACTAGTCTTTCTGTGGGCTGTCTTGAACTTAAACATCATGGAGGGCATGGATGGAATGGGATTGTGCTGATTTTGCAGTGTTTTTCGATTTTTGGGGGTGTTCATGGGGAGGGACAGGCCATGTGGCTGGTGGCCATTTTGAGTGCAGCTACAGGCACTGGCCATGTGCTGGCAGGCAAGTGGCCATTTTGAATGCAGGCTTTGTTGTTAGGCCTGCAACCATTTTGCCTACTTTTCAACCTTTATTTATGCCCAGGGGTAGTGAGTCTTGCATGGGCCTAGTCATTCTGTGGGTTGTCTTGAATTTAAACATCATGGAGGGCATGGATGGATTGGGATTGTGCTGATTTTTCAGTCATTTTCGTTTTTTGGGCCTGTACTTGTGGCCTTTTCACCAGGGGTATTTGAGTCTAGCATGGGCCTAGTCTTTCTGTGGGCTGTCTTGAACTTAAACATCATGGAGGGCATGGATGGAATGGGATTGTGCTGATTTTGCAGTGTTTTTCGATTTTTGGGGGTGTTCATGGGGAGGGACAGGCCATGTGGCTGGTGGCCATTTTGAGTGCAGCTACAGGCACTGGCCATGTGCTGGCAGGCAAGTGGCCATTTTGAATGCAGGCTTTGTTGTTAGGCCTGCAACCATTTTGCCTACTTTTCAACCTTTATTTATGCCCAGGGGTAGTGAGTCTTGCATGGGCCTAGTCTTTCTGTGGGTTGTCTTGCATTTAAACATCATGGAGGGCATGGATGGATTGGGATTGTGCAGATTTTTCAGTCATTTTCGTTTTTTGGGCCTGTACTTGTGGCCTTTTCACCAGGGGTATTTGAGTCTAGCATGGGCCTAGTCTTTCTGTAGGTTGTCTTGAATTTAAACATCATGGAGGGCATGGATGGATTGGGATTGTGCTGATTTTTCAGTCATTTTCGTTTTTTGGGCCTGTACTTGTGGCCTTTTCACCAGGGGTATTTGAGTCTAGCATGGGCCTAGTCTTTCTGTGGGCTGTCTTGAACTTAAACATCATGGAGGGCATGGATGGAATGGGATTGTGCTGATTTTGCAGTGTTTTTCGATTTTTGGGGGTGTTCATGGGGAGGGACAGGCCATGTGGCTGGTGGCCATTTTGAGTGCAGCTACAGGCACTGGCCATGTGCTGGCTGGCAAGTGGCCATTTTGAATGCAGGCTTTGTTGTTAGGCCTGCAACCATTTTGCCTACTTTTCAACCTTTATTTATGCCCAGGGGTAGTGAGTCTTGCATGGGCCTAGTCTTTCTGTGGGTTGTCTTGAATTTAAACATCATGGAGGGCATGGATGGATTGGGATTGTGCAGATTTCTCAGTGATTTTCGTTTTTTGGGCCTGTACTTGTGGCCTTTTCACCAGGGGTATTTGAGTCTAGCATGGGCCTAGTCTTTCTGTGGGCTGTCTTGAACTTAAACATCATGGAGGGCATGGATGGAATGGGATTGTGCAGATTTCTCAGTGATTTTCGTTTTTTGGGCCTGTACTTGTGGCCTTTTCACCAGGGGTATTTGAGTCTAGCATGGGCCTAGTCTTTCTGTGGGCTGTCTTGAACTTAAACATCATGGAGGGCATGGATGGAATGGGATTGTGCTGATTTTGCAGTGTTTTTCGATTTTTGGGGGTGTTCATGGGGAGGGACAGGCCATGTGGCTGGTGGCCATTTTGAGTGCAGCTACAGGCACTGGCCATGTGCTGGCAGGCAAGTGGCCATTTTGAATGCATGCTTTGTTGTTAGGCCTGCAACCATTTTGCCTACTTTTCAACCTTTATTTATGCCCAGGGGTAGTGAGTCTTGCATGGGCCTAGTCTTTCTGTGGGTTGTCTTGAATTTAAACATCATGGAGGGCATGGATGGATTGGGATTGTGCAGATTTTTCAGTGATTTTCGTTTTTTGGGCCTGTACTTGTGGCCTTTTCACCAGGGGTATTTGAGTCTAGCATGGGCCTAGTCTTTCTGTAGGTTGTCTTGAATTTAAACATCATGGAGGGCATGGATGGATTGGGATTGTGCTGATTTTTCAGTGATTTTCGTTTTTTGGGGCTGTACTTGTGGCCTTTTCACCAGGGGTATTTGAGTCTAGCATGGGCCTAGTCTTTCTGTGGGCTGTCTTGAACTTAAACATCATGGAGGGCATGGATGGAATGGGATTGTGCTGATTTTGCAGTGTTTTTCGATTTTTGGGGGTGTTCATGGGGAGGGACAGGCCATGTGGCTGGTGGCCATTTTGAGTGCAGCTACAGGCACTGGCCATGTGCTGGCAGGCAAGTGGCCATTTAGAATGCAGGCTTTGTTGTTAGGCCTGCAACCATTTTGCCTACTTTTCAACCTTTATTTATGCCCAGGGGTAGTGAGTCTTGCATGGGCCTAGTCTTTCTGTGGGTTGTCTTGAACTTAAACATCATGGAGGGCATGGATGGAATGGGATTGTGCTGATTTTGCAGTGTTTTTCATTTTTTTTTGTGCTGTATAACTGAACTGATGTTCCTCTGTCTTCCATTGTTTTTAGGTGCACAAGACTCAAGAGAACCACCAGTGCCAGGAAGAAGTCCTGCAGCGGTGTGTGTGTGCAGCATAACGTCACGCGACGTCACGTCTGGCCTCAGACAACTCTACAATTCGTGCAACTGCGGCCTGCTGTCTGACCTGCTCTGAAGAAGATGGCCCCAAAAAAAGGTCTCCGTAGCTCCTCTAGCAAGAAAGTTGCTAGTAAGGAGCAGAAGAAGCAAGTTACCAAGGAGGCTGGTGTGCCACCCGCCACGTTTTTTGGGAGCAAAAAAAAAAGTACGCCTGCAGCAGCAGGATCTGCTGGGGACCAAGCTGGGAGCAGCACCCCTGCTCCATTGGGTTCAGTGCCTCCACCACCACGCCAACTTAAGTCAAAGCCCTTGAGTGCTTCAGAGGCAGTCAGTGTACTTCTCCAATCACCATCGACCAGTGATGTTGGCTCATCGCAAGAAAGTAGCAGCAATGTCCCTGAATCAACACAGGTTGTTGTAACTCATCTGACAAGAGTTGAACAACCACAGCCGCAACAACAACACCATGTGCAAGTACACGCCCAAGTACATGTGGAAGGAGAGGCAGCAAAAGGAGATGCGCAAGCAAAGGTGCATGGAGGTTCACAAGTGCCCACAATAGTTGTTCCTCCCGAAGTAGGGGCACATCAGGAAATCGACAATGAAGCCGAGGTATCATTGGAAGCCACTCCTCCTGATGATCATTCACTGTCTTCCATATCCCCAGCAAGGAATAGATCAAGGGGGGTGTCTACATCTTCTTCAAGCCCACCTCCTACTGATGATCTGGATGACGATTGGGTACCATCACCGCAGCCTGAGAGTGAGGCACACCATGATCTGACAAAGGAACCTAAGCGTAAAAGGAAGGTCGTCGAAAAACTCATAGCTATGGAGTGTGATGAGGCTCAACAAGAAGTGACAGATACTGCTGGTGATGAAGCCTCTCACGATGACGACGAGCCAGTCATCACAAAGGTCACTGCAGCCCTACCGGGCATGCAGCAAAGAGACATTTTGACCCTATCCAGAGAAGCTGCTGAGCGTGATGATGATGTCGACGAGGAGGCAATGGAAATGGAATCATTAGATTTGGAGTTAAGTAGTACACCAAAACCTACCGCTTCCAAATTTCTTCCTCGCAAGAAGGTACCCACCTCGACCTCAATTCGTGGTGGTGAAAGTGCAAAACGTACTGAAGTTCGGCAATCCACATCCTCCACTTCATCTGGCATTAGCAGCAGGACCACCACCACCAGTATCGCCGCCTCCTCCGGCCCCCAAAGACATTTCAAGTCTCCAGTTTGGGACTTCTTTAGTGTTTGCCCAAAAATGGAAAACGTAGCCATTTGTAGCATTTGTAAGGTTCGAGTTGGTCGTGGTAAGCTTGGTTCTAACTATGGTACCGGAGGCCAGAGAGGTCATCTTAAGAGAGCGCACCCTGTCCAATGGTTTCCGCACCTAGAGGCGTTTAAGCAAGCCGGAATAGCACGTAATGAAAACGTTGATTTTTCTTCTGATGATGACGAGGAGGAAGAAGACGATTCAAACACTTCACTTACACCCAGTACCCCTGTCAGCAGCACACCCCATGTGAGGCACACTAAGAGTGTGGGAGAGAGTGAGACATCAATGCGGAAAAGTTCATCAGCGAGCGTAACTGGGTCGAAGATATCATCATCATCCCGTAAATCCTTGGTCCAGGGCAACATTAAAAAGATGTTGTTTACAGAAGCGCAATATGAACGCAACCACCCACTGACGCGTCTGTATAACACTAAGCTGGCTAAAATGCTAGCTCTGGACCTTCTCCCTTTTTCTTTTGATGAAAGGGGTTGGTTTTCTAGAATTAGTGGCAGCGCTCTGCCCTAAATGGAAGGTTCCTAGCCGGTTCTATTTTGCCCGAGTTGCGGTTCCAGCACTACATGAAGATGTTCTGAAGGTGATTGGGGCAGCTTTGCAGAAGAGTGCTGTTCACACTATACATCTGACAACAGACATGTGGACCAGTGGCGCAGGCGCTGATTACATGTGCATCACTGCACACTGGGTCTCTTTTTCAGGGGCTAAAGCAAAGCTAAACGCAGGTGTTGACGCGGACATTGTTTTTAAAGCTGCTCGGAAACATGCAACACTAGCCATGTTTGGTTTGGAGAAACGTCACACAGCAGAAAACATTTTGGATGTCTTTAACACAAAGGTCCTTAACTGGCTGTCCCCACTAAAACGCCAGGTTGGTTATGTTTCCACGGACAATGGCGCCAATATAGTTAAGGCCATGAGGGACGGTTACTATTTCAGAGTGCCGTGTTTGGCGCACTGTATAAACCTGGTTGTCCAAAAATTCTTGGGTAATAAAGGCAGTGCAGCGTACAGTGTATTGGACACCTGCCGAAAAATGTGCAACCATTTCAGCCATTCTTTTAAGGCCCGGAAGCAGCTGAGGAGCCTGCTATATCAACGTAAAATGCCAGTGAAAGCACTCATCCAGGAGGTGGTAACACGTTGGAACTCAACCTTCTACATGCTTGAGCGTCTGTATGAGCAGTATATGGAACTCGATCAATATTTCCTTACAGATGGTACAGAGGAGCTGAGGATGGGTGCGGCGCAATGGAACATAGTTCAAAGCCTGACACGCATGCTTCGTCCTTTTGAGTTCTTCACGCGTGCAGTCAGCAAGGAGGACTCTAATTTGGGAAAAGCTATCCCATTGTTGTACATGCTGGAGGACCAACTGAAGGAGGTGTGTTCTGTGTTTGAAAAAGATGACAAAAACCAAGACTCTTTGCTTCTGGCTGAGAAATTATTAGAGCTCCTACAAGGTGATGAACGTCTTAAAAAGATCCACTCAGAACAGCATTACATTTGTGCTACTATTCTGGATCCACGCTACAAAAAGGCGCTGGCAGGCCAAGCATTCTTTCCTTTTGATGATGAACATGTTCCAAAGTACAAACGTTGGCTAGCCTTGTCAGTCAAGAGGTTTGAAACAGAACGGCTGAAAATTGAAGGAAATGGCAGTACATCAGCAGGCCATCCCCAGTCAAAACAATCCACTTCTGCACCTGTGGCTGTGGCACAAGTGACCTCTCAGCCGTTAAAGACACCGGCAACCGGATCATCTGCACGAGACACAACAGAAACATTGGAGGCTGAAGAGGATTGGCTAGCTCTGCGTGGGTTTGGTTCTCAAAAGGTCAGAGGCACAGCAGGAGCTAAGCAAAGTGGAGGAACCTTTGATGAGGACCTTGAGTCGATGGTGAAGGACTATCTGAATGACTCAACAGAGGTCTATGTTAATTCTGACCCATTGGCGTATTGGCATGGGAAAAAAGAATTGTGGCCACAGCTCACCAACCTGGCTTTAAACTACTTGTCTTGCCCACTCGCAAGTGTGTCTTCTGAACGGGTTTTTAGTGCTGCTGGTGGCATTGTAACTCCCAAACGGAGCCGCCTCTCGCCCAAAAATGTGGAGAGGTTAACAATGATCAAGATGAATCAGCACCTCATACCACCAGATTTCAGAGTACGAGAAAGCGTGCCGGATGAAGAGGAGGTGGCCAGCAACATAGATGAGGGAATTTCTACTCTGTCAGGTGACACTGAGCTCACCCTGCCTGAATTCGCAGAGTATGATGACGAAGCCTTATTCTTATTCCTGGACCGTGATACCGAGCCCTGAAAATGAGACAACGAATCAATAACTTTCTTTTTCATCCTTATTCACTTTTATTCCTGTGTGTCTGTCTTTCTTTGTTGTGCACAGTTAATATATTTCAAACTTTAATCAGATAATCACAAAATCAAGCCCATCAGCAGAACTGTCTTCACTGGTTTGCTAATTGATTTGAAGGTGACGCAGTCTGCATTCCTCAGGTACACAAGTTCAGAAGAACATGCTCCTCTATCCTCCTCCTCCAGACTCCTATTTCCATCAAACCAGAGGGCTGGTTTACGCCCAATGAAGAAAGACTCAGCACTTGTGGGGGTGTTGTTGTACCTCTTTGCAGGTGAGTTGACGGCTCTGGGGCCATTGCTGGGAAGCTCTAATACCGGATAAAAGTGTTTTGGACCAAATCCCAGGCGGAATTTTTTTTGTGTTTTTGATGACTTGCTTGCCTTTGAGGTGCTCTTAGGGGGGGTTCCGTCTGTTTGTGGGTGAGTTTCGTGGTCTGGGAGCACTGCTGGGACACTCTAATCTTGATTGCATTTGCTTTTCAGGAAATCCGTCGTGGCAACCCCGACTTATGGCCTAGCTACGCAGCGCGTTTGGACCGAAGGCCGAGAAATATTGCAAGTATGAGATTTTGCTTTTGGCCTGTTTGGGGGTGTTATGCTTCTTGGCGGGTGGGTTGGCGGGTCTTGGGGCATTCCTGGGAAGGTCTAATACCGGGTAGAAGTGGTTGGGACAAAATCCAGGCCGATTTTTTTTTTGGCTATTTCTGACATTTTGCTCAATGTAGCCTTTTCGGGGGCCTGTTTTGGGGGGCTTCCTGGTGTTTGTGGGTGAGTTTCGGGGTCTGGGAGCACTGCTGGGACACTCTAATCTTGAGTGCATTTGCTTTTCAGGAAATCCGTCGTGGCAACACCGACTTATGGCCTAGCTACGCAGCGCGTTTGGACCGAAGGCCGAGAAATATTGCAAGTATGAGATTTTGCTTTTGGCCTGTTTGGGGGTGTTATGCTTCTTGGCGGGTGGGTTGGCGTGTCTTGGGGCATTCCTGAGAAGGTCTAATACCGGGTAGAAGTGGTTGGGACAAAATCCAGGCCGATTTATTTTTGGCTATTTCTGACATTTTGCTCAATGTAGCGTTTTCGGGGGCCTGTTTGGGGGGCTTCCTGGTGTTTGTGGGTGGGTTTCGGGGTCTGGGCGCACTGCTGGCTATATATACTTTACTTTGCAAGAGGTTTGAAGCAAATCCATGGTGGCAGAGGGGAGTTAGGGCCTAGCTGCAGAGCGCGCGCGGAGTGATTTGGGAAATTTGTGAAAAATTGACTAAGTCCCCATTTTTGTACTTTTGCTCTTTGGCTGTTTGGGGGTCTTCTACTCGTTTTCTCCTGGGTTGACGGCTCTGGGGCCATTGCTGGGGATCTCTAATACCGGATAAAAGTGTTTTGGACCAAATCCCAGGCGGAAAATTCTTTGTGTTTTTGATGACTTGCTTGCCTTTGAGGTGCTCTTAGGGGGGGTTCCGTCTGTTTGTGGGTGAGTTTCGGGGTCTGGGAGCACTGCTGGGACACTCTAATCTTGATTGCATTTGCTTTTCAGGAAATCCGTGGTGGCAACCCCGACTTATGGCCTAGCTACGCAGCGCGTTTGGACCGAAGGCCGAGAAATTTTGCAAGTATGAGATTTTGCTTTTGGCCTGTTTGGGGGTGTTATGCTTCTTGGCGGGTGGGTTGGGTTGGCGGGTCTTGGGGCATTCCTGGGAAGGTCTAATACCGGGTAGAAGTGGTTGGGACGAAATCCTCACGGAAAAGCCTTTTGGCACTTTTTGGTAACTTAGGGTTCGTTAGGGTTAGCCCTAGCAGCAGGATTGCATGTGTTTCGGGGTGTTCTAGATTTTTGCAACTGAATTCTGGGGTCTTAGAGCACTCGTGAGAATGTGTAATTTTGGTTGCAAGTCATTTGAAGAAAATCCATGGTGGGAAAGGGGGGATTTGGCATAGTTAAAGAAAGCCTTTGCCACTATTCTTAACTTAGGGTTCGTTAGGGTTAGCAGTATTTCTATTGCATGTGTTTGAGTGGGGGGGATTTCGAGTCTTGGAGCGATGCTGGCTATGGCTACTTTTGCTTGGTTGCTTGCAAGTGGTTTGAATGCAATCCACGGTGGGTAAGGGGTAATTAGGAAGGGGGTACTTCGGCCTACTTTTACTTTCAAAGTAAGTTTTGTCACCAGTTTTCTGCTAGGCCTCGTTTTTTGAGATTTGATTGGGGGTCTTCTACATTTTTGCGACTGGCTTTAGTAAGGGTCTGGGTGGGAGCACTGCTAGGAAGATCTAATTTTGTTCTAAAACACAGTTTACAGTACACCTAGCTTGAGGGGAAAGATCCGCTACATTAATTTGCCCATACTTATTTATCCTTCAAAAGGTGACTCAGACAGAGTACGCACTTTCAAAAATATTGTACTGTCTACTAGGAAAATCAAATTGTGACTTTTTGCACTCCACAGCCTACATACCTTATATTTATTTATCAGTGGTGTTGTAATATTATATCACTTCCTGTTTTTCGTTGAATAATTACAGGCCGGGTTTCAGTCTCTGCAATGGGGAAAAAAGGATGGAGTCAGGCTTCACAGTAGCGAGCCACAATTCAGCATCAGGCAGGCAGTGGACAGGGTGTCTTCTGGTGACCAACATCGATGGACGAAGCGTCGGCTGCAATGGAGGAGTGCCGCTAATAAGAGGATTTTTTTTCTGCAGGCAATTTACTTACCACTTCCAACAGGACAACTACAACCACATAGATACAGTATCCCTTGCCTTTTTCTCTGACTGTGACTGCATTTCTTGGATCTCTCTCTGCTTCTAAATTGATCCCTTAACACATCACTTAGTCGACTCCACTATCACATCTGCACCACACATAGTCATTTGTAAGTGCTCCTACGTAATTCGCAAGTCGCAGCACGCCCCAGCCCGTAGAGGACTGGGATGGCCCCTATGATGAAGCATGTCACCAAGGGGCAGCCCTGGTGAGTGAGGGGACACCTAGAAAAAAAGCAATTTCTCCTTTTCTATCTACTATACCTTCCAGACCAACCCCATTGAGTGTTGTTGTGAATGGATTTATAGTGACCAGCAAGGCTCTCGGGTATCTGGCTACAGAGACCTTATGTTGAATATCGTTATCAATAATTCCACACAGGCCCTGTACTGTCGCATTCTTTCTTCCACAGTTGTCGAAAGTACTACTAACTTTTCACTGACATGCATGCAGTAGTGCATGCACTTTCAAAGATTGATGGATAGGTTTGTACCCAAAGAATTGTTTATGTTCAATTGTTTGTCTATGCTGTGCTTTTTTTTACAGGGTGTCTTCTGGTGACCAACATCGATGGACGAAGCGTCGGCTGCAATGGAGGAGTGCCGCTAATAAGAGGATTTTTTTTCTGCAGGAAACTTACTTACCACTTCCAACAGGACAACTACAACCACATAGATACAGTATCCCTTGCCTTTTTCTCTGACTGTGACTGCATTTCTTGGATCTCTCTCTGCTTCTAAATTGATCCCTTAACACATCACTTAGTCTACTCCACTATCACATCTGCACCACACATAGTCATTTGTAAGTGCTCCTACGTAATTCGCAAGTCGCAGCACGCCCCAGCCCGTAGAGGACTGGGATGGCCCCAATGATGAAGCATGTCACCAAGGGGCAACCCTGGTGAGTGAGGGGACACCTAGAAAAAAAGCAATTTCTCCTTTTCTATCTACTATACCTTCCAGACCAACCCCATTGAGTGTTGTTGTGAATGGATTTATAGTGACCAGCAAGGCTCTCGGGTATCTGGCTACAGAGACCTTATGTTGAATATCGTTATCAATAATTCCACACAGGCCCTGTACTGTCGCATTCTTTCTTCCACAGTTGTCGAAAGTACTACTTACTTTTCACTGACATGCATGCAGTAGTGCATGCACTTTCAAAGATTGATGGATAGGTTTGTACCCAAAGAATTGTTTATGTTCAATTGTTTGTCTATGCTGTGCTTTTTTTTACAGGGTGTCTTCTGGTGACCAACATCGATGGACGAAGCGTCGGCTGCAATGGAGGAGTGCCGCTAATAAGAGGATTTTTTTTCTGCAGGAAACTTACTTACCACTTCCAACAGGACAACTACAACCACATAGATACAGTATCCCTTGCCTTTTTCTCTGACTGTGACTGCATTTCTTGGATCTCTCTCTGCTTCTAAATTGACCCCTTAACACATCACTTAGTCCACTCCACTATCACATCTGCACCACACATAGTCATTTGTAAGTGCTCCTACGTAATTCGCAAGTCGCAGCACGCCCCAGCCCGTAGAGGACTGGGATGGCCCCAATGATGAAGCATGTCACCAAGGGGCAACCCTGGTGAGTGAGGGGACACCTAGAAAAAAAGCAATTTCTCCTTTTCTATCTACTATACCTTCCAGACCAACCCCATTGAGTGTTGTTGTGAATGGATTTATAGTGACCAGCAAGGCTCTCGGGTATCTGGCTAGTACAGAGACCTTATGTTGAATATCGTTATCAATAATTCCACACAGGCCCTGTACTGTCGCATTCTTTCTTCCACAGTTGTCGAAAGTACTACTTACTTTTCACTGACATGCATGCAGTAGTGCATGCACTTTCAAAGATTGATGGATAGGTTTGTACCCAAAGAATTGTTTATGTTCAATTGTTTGTCTATGCTGTGCTTTTTTTCTTGTCTCCCAAAACCTTTCCCAAAAACCCCCGTACCCATCCATTTTTCAAAGCCTAACCCTCTTCCCCCGGGCTGTGTGGTTTTGATTGATGTGTGACTAAATTACATCAATAAATCCACACACTTGCTGGGGAGGATAAGGTGATAGCAACAAGCTGGTGAAGAAATCCGAGGATATATTCTTAATCTGCTTGACAAAGACCCATGGCTAATGTCAAAGAACTGCAACCGAATTAGTAGTTATACTTTACCATTTGTTAGGCTACAATGTGGCACTGTTCTAGTGTACTTCTGTCACCTGCTATATTCTCAGTTGTACCGTTGAATTGCTCAGGAGGACAAACCAGATTTAATTTTCTTTTTTTTCATAGGCATGCAACTGCCACTGTGTCACACCACTAGTACCACCGCTATGAGGAAATTTTATCCGACCAAGATTGCCAACCTTATTCGCTGGTTATCGTGGAGCCAGCCCTGGGTCTAGCCCTACTTTCAAACACAAATTACAGGTAAGATAAGCGTTTGGTGGTTTGGGGGTATAATGGAGTATTAGTAGGAGAGACGAGAGACTGACGGTAGTACTACTAAAGTCCTAGGACTCTTGGATTCACTTCACTTACTCTGTGAGAGGCACTTAGTGTTGAAAACATTTGGGCATTTACACTTAAAGGAAGAAAATGGAACTAAACTTTCAGGAAAACAAAGTCACTGTTAAACCCCCACCCACCAGGCAAGCAGTGAGAAACGGGTATGCTCAGATAAAGTTTGAAAAAGTATATTTATATCCCTAACAAAATAATCTCCCGCAAGACCCTCCCTAACCCCAACGATTGTCCTTCAAAAGTCCCCAAAAACCCAACTCCCAATTCCCACACCCCAAAAGTCTCTAAAAAAGGGGCAAGGGACACTATGGGTGGATGCTGTCTACTTTTTGGGCCAGGGCATCATGCTCCTGGCGGAGCAAGGCGTGCTCTACGCGGAGCCCCTCCAACTGGTTGGAAAAGTGGTGGAGCTCCTGCTGGAGGCGGGACACCATCAGGGTACTGCGGCGCAGGCGTGCCTTCAATGCCTTGCAGGTGCAACGGCTGTGAGAGGAAGCTGTTGTCCTTGCTACTCGGCGGTGGCGTTTGGCTTTGGCAGCCCGGCTCAGTCTGGGTGGACCACTGTGCTGGGTGGCACTGGCAGCCCGTGGGGGCACGGAGGCCGATGCAGACGACGTAGTTGTTGTGGTCGACTGCACACTTTCTTCGTCCTCCAGGGCCACCAGCCGCCGATATTCGGCCACAGTGGCATCGATCCTCCGTTGCCGGGCCGCTCTAGCCAGCTCCTTCCTCCTTGTTCGTTTGGAAGGAGAACCTATATGAAGAAAGAAAGACATAGTCTGTAACCAATGCTCTTTAAGATTAACTCAATCATTCAGCAGAAATTTGTGTTGCACTACAACTAGCTAATTGCAAGCGCATTACATAACTATTGAGGCCAGTATCTATCTAACCTCACACTTCTTCATCCTTGCTCTAACATTAGTGGGAGTTTAAGGAACAAATTCTACGAGCACTATGGACTTCCATTGGAGTCGACTATGAAAGTACACCAGTCTTATTCTTCTTCTTGTCTCTTGTTTAGGAAAATTGGTACGTTATCTTCTGCAAGCCGGCATAATGCCAGCGCAGTAAACTTGCACCCGAGAAAAAGAGACGCACGCCATGAGGAGTGACCTAGACTTGCGTTGCGTTACTGTACCCGTCCAGTACATGCAGGTGGTGAAGCTCTTACTTTTCTATTACGGGTGGCACTGAGAATACTCTGTTACAACTCAAGGGCTACTGCTTAATTAATTTAACTTTCACCCTACAGTGGAAATGAGTACTAGAAATGGAAAATTGAAGAAGATAAATAATCTGATTATCTATCACTTCACATGGGATGTTTTTGCTTATATATGGGATGACTTTAAGTGCTTTGCTTTTTATTGAGTGGAATGGGGTTATGAACTGTGCACTGCTGGTTCTAATCCACACTTATTTTGTATACCGTGCTCCTGGGTTACTCCCCACTCAGGAGTAAAACAAAACACAAATGGATAGCACTGGCGCAAGCATGCGTGAGTGACTCCCAGGTCACTGGTGATTGGCTGAAATATTCAGCAAAGTTTATCAATAAAGTTTTGTGCCATCACAATTTCAACAATGATGATAACGTATTCTCTTGTTTTTCTTTCGAAAATCATTTATTCATACTTTGAATTTTTTTCATATCTCTGTGATATATTTCCTTCATTATTCAATCATGAAGTGAAGTTTTAACAATCCATATCATTTCCAAACATCCAATTGGTTTCCAATGCATTTCGCCCCTTGGGCTTCATCAGGGAAATCTATAACACGAAAAATACATCTCCCATTATTCCAATAGCAATAATGTGTATAATGGCATTTCTTTATGCTAATCACAAATAAATATCCTGCTAAACAATGACCTGAATAAACTGAAATAATAATCATATTAAGCATAGTGGTTACACTGTTATCACGATACATTTCACAAATCAACCCGTTACAAATCTACATGAATGACCGTTCTCTCATGCTGTCACCTCTCAGTATAAACGAAAACTAGCTAGCGAGGGTTCACAAACTTCTATCCGATTACGCGCTGGAGTTCACAACTAGGGAATTATTAAACCACCAGCCGGTGGGAAATACTTTCAAGCAGTCGAAAGACTTTTAGCGCATTATGCCCCTGACTTTACGTGTAACCGGCAAACACTCTTCATTCTTACCCGGGAAATGATTAAAGTGCACGCGTATCTCCTCTGCGGCTCGAGTTTCTGAAACACTCGGCCGACGGCGTGTGACGTATAAGCCGGAAATGGGTTGGTTTTCATATATTTAAAGGGGCGACTACGTTCATGTGATATCCCAACAGGATTCATGAGTGAACTTATTTACAAAAAATAATAAGGTGTCAACCTGTATGGTTCCTGTCCTCTAAGGAAACGAAAACATAAACACAAATATGAAATAGCAATAAACAACGACACTTATAATGGTGAGATATATGGATGCATACAACAGCACAAGTCTTTCTTCTATTGAGCATTATACTACAGATAACAGCTGTATTCAACCCTCTCATTGATTCCATGTGGGGTCAAACTTTGTAGGAAAAAAATCCAGTGATTTTCTCGCATAAGCAGAGTCTTTTTATTGTCTTTGTCTTCCTTTCTATCAACAATTTCTAGAATGCAGGCTTTTATTTGATTCACTTGGTGCCTTTGTTCCAGAAAGTGGGTGGCTACTGCTGATTTCATAACTTTAGTGCGAATGTTACTCTTATGTTCTGTGAGTCTTGTTTTAAGTTTACGCTCTGTTTGGCCAACATATACTTTCCCGCAAGGGCATTTGATGAGATAAATAATGTTTTTAGTATCACAAGTGCCTGTAACATTCAATTTGATTTTATTGCCTTTCATGGGATGCGTGATGGTATTGCCCTCCATAATATTGTGGCAGTTGCTGCAATTTTTACAAGGGATTGTTCCTTTGTGATTTTTTCTGGCCTCAGTGATATTCGGACATTTAATAAGTTCTCCCAAGTTCTTGGCTCGCGTGTATGCAAAAATAGGTTCCTCCTTGAAGATGTTTTGGAAATCTGGTTCAGTTTGCAACATAGGCCAATGTTTTTAATAGCTTTTTTCACCAGGTGACTCACTGTGGAGAATTTGCTGACACAAGTTATTTTAGCCTTTTTTTTGTTGGATTTTGATTTTAACAACATTTCTCTGGTTTTGGCTTGGGTCCTTTCCATGGAAGCTTTCAGTATGCTTTCAGGGTATCCTCGCTTTTTGAAGCGTTGGAGCATATTTTGGGTTTGCGTCAGTGACTCCTGCGGGTTAGAGACGATTCTTTTAACTCTCAATAACTGGGAATAGGGTAGGTGTTGTTTCAGGGGACTGGGGTGGAAACTCTGATATATCAAGAGATTATTCCTGTCTGTTTTTTTAGTGTGCAACGTGGTCTCTAGATGATGATTCCTTTTGATGATAGTCACATCTAGGTAGTTGATTTGGCTCTGATGGATTTCTGATGTGAATTGGATGCGAGGATCTATGGTATTTAATTTGCTGATGTTTTCAATTAAATTTTCTTATTCTCCTTGCCATAGTATGAATATGTCATCAATATATCTGACGTACATCCGTAATCCCTGTTTCCATTGGTCTTTTTGTAAAATGTGTCTTTGCTCGTATTGGTGCATAAAGATATTCGCGTAGGCTGGAGCAGCCGGATTGCCCATGGATGTTCCCGACTTTTGTAGGTACCATCGCTTGTCACATTCAAAATAACTATGCATCAGAATGAAATTCAACATTTCTATTAGAAAAATTTTTGTGGAATCATCATACTCCATGGTTAATAATGCTTCTTCTACTGCTTCCATACCCAAGAGGTGTGGGATGGAAGTGTACAATGCTTGTACATCGATCGTGCATAGAGTGATTTCTTCTTCTGGTGTCAAATTAATAGATTCCAATTTCAACAAAAAGTCAGTTGTGTCTTTCACAAACGAATCCATTGTGATTACGAATGGCTGCAAGTATTTATCAATCCATTTACCTACTGGTTCGTGCACACTACCACATGTAGATACAATGGGTCGGCAAGGAGGTCTAATCGGATCTTTGTGGATCTTAGGCGTGAGGTATAGCCTAGGTGTTTTCGGGTACTCTGTAGTTAGATATTTTTTAACTTTTTCATCAATGCATCCTCTTAACACCCCTTCACGGATGATGTTTTCTAGGACCATTTGTATCTCTTTCGTAGGGTTGGTATTGAGTTCCATATACGTGTTGGTGTCTTGGAGATGTACTGCAATTTGGGAATCATAATAGTCTTTATCCATGATTACCAGGGCGCCTCCCTTATCTGCCTTTTGACATACAATATTGGAGTTGTTTGCTATAGTTCTTAAGGTAGCATATTCTTTTTGTGTAAGGTTCCGATGTCTAGTCTGTTTACGGCAATTGATTTTGTTCAAATCCTGTTTCACCATTTGTTCATATAAGTCCAACGTCTTGTGACTGATTGGAGGGATATACGTACTGCTTTTGTACAGACCCTTGAGAGGATCGTCACTTAGTTCTTGTGTTTCCGTAACAATGTTCGAGAAGAAGTGTCGGAGTCTTAATTTTCTCATGAGTTTATAGAAACTGACGTTTATTTCCAATTGGTTGGTGCGTGCAGAAGAAGAAATCACTCTATGCACGATCGATGTACAAGCATTGTACACTTCCATCCCACACCTCTTGGGTATGGAAGCAGTAGAAGAAGCATTATTAACCATGGAGTATGATGATTCCACAAAAAATTTTCTAATGGAAATGTTGAATTTCATTCTGATGCATAGTTATTTTGAATGTGACAAGCGATGGTACCTACAAAATTCGGGAACATCCATGGGCAATCCGGCTGCTCCAGCCTACGCGAATATCTTTATGCACCAATACGAGCAAAGACACATTTTACAAAAAGACCAATGGAAACAGGGATTACGGATGTACGTCAGATATATTGATGACATATTCATACTATGGAAAGGAGAAAAAGAAAATTTAATTGAAAACATCAGCAAATTAAATACCATAGATCCTCGCATCCAATTCACGTCAGAAATCCATCAGAGCCAAATCAACTACCTAGATGTGACTATCATCAAAAGGAATCATCATATAGAGACCACGTTGCACACTAAAAAAACAGACAGGAATAATCGCTTGATATATCAGAGTTTCCACCCCAGTCCCCTGAAACAACACCTACCCTATTCCCAGTTATTGAGAGTTAAAAGAATCGTCTCTAACCCGCAGGAGTCACTGACGCAAACCCAAAATATGCTCCAACGCTTCAAAAAGCGAGGATACCCTGAAAGCATACTGAAAGCTTCCATGGAAAGGACCCAAACCAAAACCAGAGAAATGTTGTTAAAATCAAAATCCAACAAAAAAGAGGCTAAAATAACTTGTGTCAGCAAATTCTCCACAGTGAGTCACCTGGTGAAAAAAGCTATTAAAAAACATTGGCCAATGTTGCAAACTGAACCAGATTTCCAAAACATCTTCAAGGAGGAACCTATTTTTGCATACACGCGAGCCAAGAACTTGGGAGAACTTATTAAATGTCCGAATATCACTGAGGCCAGAAAAAATCACAAAGGAACAATCCCTTGTAAAAATTGCAGCAACTGCCACAATATTATGGAAGGCAATACCATCATGCATCCCATGAAAGGCAATAAAATCAAATTGAATGTTACAGGCACTTGTGATACTAAAAACATTATTTATCTCATCAAATGCCCTTGCGGGAAAGTATATGTTGGCCAAACAGAGCGTAAACTTAAAACAAGACTCACAGAACATAAGAGTAACATTCGCACTAAAGTTATGAAATCAGCAGTAGCCACCCACTTTCTGGAACAAAGGCACCAAGTGAATCAAATAAAAGCCTGCATTCTAGAAATTGTTGATAGAAAGGAAGACAAAGACAATAAAAAGACTCTGCTTATGCGAGAAAATCACTGGATTTTTTTCCTACAAAGTTTGACCCCACATGGAATCAATGAGAGGGTTGAATACAGCTGTTATCTGTAGTATAATGCTCAATAGAAGAAAGACTTGTGCTGTTGTATGCATCCATATATCTCACCATTATAAGTGTCGTTTTTTATTGCTATTTCATATTTGTGTTTATGTTTTCGTTTCCTTAGAGGACAGGAACCATACAGGTTGACACCTTATTATTTTTTGTAAATAAGTTCACTCATGAATCCTGTTGGGATATCACATGAACGTAGTCGCCCCTTTAAATATATGAAAACCAACCCATTTCCGGCTTATATGTCACACGCCGTCGGCCGAGTGTTTCAGAAACTCGAGCCGCAGAGGAGATACGCGTGCACTTTAATCATTTCCCGGGTAAGAATGAAGAGTGTTTGCCGGTTACACGTAAAGTCAGGGGCATAATGCGCTAAAAGTCTTTCGACTGCTTGAAAGTATTTCCCACCGGCTGGTGGTTTAATAATTCCCTAGTTTTGAACTCCAGCGCGTAATCGGATAGAAGTTTGTGAACCCTCGCTAGCTAGTTTTCGTTTATACTGAGAGGTGACAGCATGAGAGAACGGTCATTCATGTAGATTTGTAACGGGTTGATTTGTGAAATGTATTGTGATAACAGTGTAACCACTATGCTTAAGATGATTATTATTTCAGTTTATTCAGGTCATTGTTTAGCAGGATATTTATTTGTGATTAGCATAAAGAAATGCCATTATACACATTATTGCTATTGGAATAATGGGAGATGTATTTTTCGTGTTATAGATTTCCCTGATGAAGCCCAAGGGGCGAAATGCATTGGAAACCAATTGGATGTTTGGAAATGATATGGATTGTTAAAACTTCACTTCATGATTGAATAATGAAGGAAATATATCACAGAGATATGAAAAAAATTCAAAGTATGAATAAATGATTTTCGAAAGAAAAACAAGAGAATACGTTATCATCATTGTTGAAATTGTGATGGCACAAAACTTTATTGATAAACTTTGCTGAATATTTCAGCCAATCACCAGTGACCTGGGAGTCACTCACGCATGCTTGCGCCAGTGCTATCCATTTGCTTTTTATTGAGTGACCAGTGATACATCCACACATGAATGACTGAGTACTACTAAACTTATTAAGAGAGGTAGGGAGTGGCCACAGTAATAACCGGATCTATGCTGTGCTTGCAATACAAACTACTGCTACTATTGATGGTAGTATTTGGACAAAATTAAAACTTCTTTTCCTTGCCTTTCCTACACTGGAACGGACGTGCGGGTGCAGTGTTACATGCTCTTCAAAGTTACACTTAGTTCATCCACTGACCGTCTACTCTCTCTAGATCATGGGTACTCACAAACTTTCTCTCAGGGGCTAAATTTACAGTGTAGTTTGTGGCCGAGGGCCGCACTGGTGGGGGCGGAGTCAGAGGGGGCGGGGCTAAAGCAAAACGAAAACTTGTGACCATGAGGTTGCACACAGGTCCCTGCAGCAGATGCCTTCATCCACTGAGCCACCAGACCCAGCATTTACATACATCTCTCTCCCTCCTGCTCTCCCTCCTGCCCTCCCTCTCCATCTCTCTCTCCCTCCTGCCCTCCCTCTCCCTCCCCCTCTGTCATCTCACTGTGTGTGTGTCTATCTGTGTCAGCCTTCAGCCCGGGTTGAGACCGCTTCCTCAACGCGCACACACAGACAACAACACCAAAGTACTTAACAGGTCTTTAAAAGACCATTAACATATTATTGAGGCTTTGTTTGTTGTAGCGCCCCTGCATCTCCACCCTGACAATCACTGCTTGCCTGGCCCCACAGAGCAGAGGCTTTGTTCTATTTCACCTCTTTGTGGCCTTGCATCTCCACTCTGCTCTGTGGGGGCCGGGGGAGCAGTGATTGTCAGAGTGGAGATGCAGGGGCGCTAACAGGTGAAATACAAAAAAGCCTCTGCTCTGTGGGGGCCGGGGGAGCAGTGATTGTCTGCAAGGTTTGCGCACCGCCAAGGAAGGCTTGCCGGGCCACCACCGGCCCGCGGGCTGTACTATGAGTACCCCTGCTCTAGATACACATATGCTATCTAAGAGTCAGATAGTAGCATGATCCAGGTATATGGACACATACAGTTTCTGTGTCACCCACCCAGGCTGTTGTCCTTCCACCCATCATTGCTTCATCATTCACCCAGCCATGCATCTCATATTCTTGCCTTCCCAGCTAGTCTTCAATCTCAATAAGTAAGGAATATATAAGAGCTTACCTCTGGCCGCCACCACCACCGTCTCAACTCTCACAGCCGCCGCCTCCTCCCCTGAAGAATTGCCCTCCGCCTCAGTGTCGAGCACCACCACCTCCACGCTGGCCCCGCCACCAGATGTTCCACCTACAAAGTACATTGAAGAATGTTAGAATAAAGCACTCACTAGTCTTTGGTCTAGGAATGAAGACATGTGAAAACAATGTAATTTGTGACTGTCTACTTTAAAGTTTAAAAAAAAGTCCCTTTTTCCAGGGAAGGTTGTCTTGCTGCACTTTTTGGCACAACTGATGAAGGCTGGTTTTTTAACACGCACCATTTTTCTCCACACAGACAGAAGTTGGACTTCTAACAACAAGATCAAGTTGAAACCAGGTGAGAGCTCGGCTCGACCACAAGAAATGTCTTCAATTAATCGTCAGCACTAACCACTTTTCCATTATCAGTTAAACGTTTAGTTTTATTATGACTTCATTTTAATAAATGTGTTTACTTTTAATAAAGCTTTTAAACTTAAATACAATCTTTGTTTTTTGGTCCAGACTAGAGTGACTGAGCGAAAGGTTTTGCAATTTTTGCAAGCATGAGTCCAGATAGAACACTTCAAAAGACATTATGGACAATCCCAGAGGACTGCACTAAGTTGATAGAGCTATTGCTGACTAGAATCATGGAAGTTTCGCCAACCGTGCAATCTTAGTTAGCTACACAGACAGACTAATAAGAATAATCTAGTAATACCACAGGGAGTCATAGTAGAGGCAGGATAAGAATTTAGATACAGTCTACAAGAAGAAGATCAAAGACAATTTTGAAAAAAGTCAAATGAGGAACGCTAGGAAAAATAGGTACTAGTCTAAAATGAAAACTTACTGGGGCCAGCAAAGGAGCCCTCGCCTGCCCGATCCTGGCCCTGTTGAACAGCATCCGCCGCCTGCTGCTCCTGTGTCCTCCTCTCGCCCCTGGGGTGAGCTGACGTACAACATGAAAGAAAGAACAGAAAACATGGATGATTGTTGCTTGTCAATGTCAACTAAATCAAACATTTCAAAAGAACAATAACAAAATATTTCCGCGAAATTATATTGATTAGGGTTAGTTTTCATTTATTTGCGGACCTGTGACTTCGAAAGTCACGTAACTCACTAAACAAAGTACTGAAAGGTTCACCTAGGACTGGCAGGCAGCAGTCCGCAGGCAAGACGCAAAGTGACAGACAAACTCCATTGTGATTTCAGTCAGATCAGTGACAACACTAACAGTTGCCTGCTACATTACCAGTCATTTAAATAGTCAAACTATCAATCCACCGCCACTATTTTTCTTATTGTCAGGGGTACAAAGGAAGGGGCAGATTTAAGCCCCTTGAGGCTCTTTTGCTCCGTTCTTGCGTGACTTTTGTGACGCAGCAGCTAAACAAAAAAGGGCGCCATGGTGCGGCGTATAATATTATAACAACGTGACGCATTTGAGAGATGCATCCCGTTATAAAGCCCTGCGCCATCAGGGGGCGTTCCGGCGCAAGGGAGGGCATTCCTGCGCTGGAACACATCCTAAAAGTGGCTGAGGGAAATCTACAAAATTTCAATCAGTCACCTTTAGGACAATGATGCGTCACACAAACCCTGCACCTGCTTGAAGCAGACGTACGGCTTGACCCAGCATTGGGGAGATAGGGTACCCCAGAGCATTGCTGGAGCTGCGCCATCGTTGCGACGCAACTCCAGCAGTAAAGCTTCGGTGACGTTTTGGGCCCATGGTGCGCCGCATTGCAAATACGGCGCACCATGTTTGGTGGTGGTAGCGGGCCGCACAATTAATGGCACATCCCTGCTACTTTGCAGGGATGCGACGGTAATTGCAATTCTGCCCCTTAGGGGCATACTTACTTACGCGTTCTGGCGCATCTCCAGAGATGCGCCAGATCAAATGCGTCACGCAAAACTACCCTTGCGACACGGCAGATGCGCCTCATTTACAATGCGGCGCGCCCTGGCGCAAGGGTAGGCACTTGCGTGACGCATCTCGTCACGTAAGAGCGGCGCATCGCTGAAGTCACGTCGCCAACGCAATGCAACTCCAGTAATGCTCAGGGCCACCCAATACTTAACATGCTGTGTCAGTCCTTTCGCCTGCTTCAAGCAGGCATAAGGAATTGAATTGACGTAGCAGCGTCGCAGAAGTGCCTGCGTTAAATCTTGTAGATTTCACGCAGGCAATTTTGCGAGGCGCACAGCCGCCGGACCGCCCACCCTGCGTACTAGGAACGCACCCATTGTGGTGCAGGCCCATGGCTTTATAACGTGACGCATCTCCCTAGATGCGTCATGCTGTAAATGACTCGCAGGGATGCGGCACGTTTACGCCGCTGTTGCGTCACGCAAGGCAACGTAAACGTGGCGCAAGGGGCTTGTAAATGTAATCTGCCCCCTAGTGTCTAGCATTACGCAGTTCTGTAAAGTACACTCATACATAATAGTTACTCAGGCCAATGAGACCACGAAATAGAAAACAAATAAGCATAGTAGCAACGCCACTGAGAAGGAGAGCAGTGCACCTGAAATGCATAGAAGATTTTGAAATATAATTTAACTACAATGTAATCGTCATCAGCGGCATTATTGGCTTGCTCCATGTAAAAAACAAATATTTGCAATACAACAACACAGAGCAGGAGAAAACATCATAGTAGTGAGTGATGAAATGGCTACTACTACTCACCAAGCCCGGGGATCTCCAAGCCGAGCTGGTCCAGCAGGTCGCGCTCCCGGTCCAGGAGGTCCGTCCAGCGATGGGTGACCTGGCTGTAGGTGCGCTGGACCCCGTAGAGGTGGGATATGGCCCAGCACACCTTCTCCCACCGCTTCCGGCGCTCCCGCATGTTGTAGCCGCCGGCCGCGATCCTGCCGCCTCCCGCGATGGTCCTGGGCAGGCGGCGCTGGACGAAGTAGACCAGCGCGCCCACTTCCTCCGGGCTGAATATCTCCCGTCGCGTCACCTGCTCCCCCCTCAATCTCCCGCATGCTGTCCTGGCACTGGGTCCAGTACTACTCCCCGCCGCCGCTGCGGCCCTCAAGTGCCTGGGCAGCTTCACGGCGCCTGGCTTGACCATGGTCTGGGCAGGTAAGGTAGGAAGAAGTAGAAAATTAAGAAAGAATAGGATAGGGAAGAAGAAAAGAAAAGAGTTTAAAAAAGTAGTTTAAAAGTAAAGAAAATTAGCAGAAAAGACAAAAATATACAGCTAGGAAAAGAGAGGGATAGATAAGAAGCAAAATCGTAAAAAAAAAAACTGAAAACAAGCAAAGGATGGCAAAGATACCAAGAGGATTAAACACCATGCCCAGACACAGGAAATGAATGAAAAACAAGATGGCCGGCGCCCATTCACGAGCGCGAAAGTAAGTTCACGCGAGATTTCCCTCGCGATCTCCTGCGAACCTCTAGATTTCCCTCGCGATCTCGTGCGAAACTCTACTCGCAATGCGCTTACTGCGCGAGATTATACATAGCGGGCGGAAACGGAAATACGTCACGCAAACAAAATGGCCGCGCCCGTACTCGACCTTGGGGTAAATTCGCGTGTTGCGCGGCAAGCGGCTCGCGAATACTGCAAAAAAACTTGCGAAACAACAAGCCGCAAAAAAATAAAAAGCTCATTCGCACGAATTGGCGGCTTCCGCGGTCGGTTTCGCACGACGCCGCGCCCCGCGAATAGCACGAAAAAACCGAAAAACGATTTTAGCAAAAGCAATGAGCAGGTGCAAAAGGTCAACCTCATGATTTGTAACGATTCCCTGTAGTGCTTCCTGAGGGGGCCCTCCAGAATTCGGTTGCCTGCTTGCAACTATTGTGTGACCCTGCTCTGACCTTAACTGTATGCCACAAAGGTCCTGATTCACAGCTAAAGGAGCAGACAAGCAGGTGCCAGGCTGGAACTTCAAATTCTTTCAGTGACACATTAATTAGCCCCTAATTCATTATTGTCAGTTGGGGCAGGGCAGGTGTTGTTAATAAACTAACCCCAAATTAATTCATGTCAGTTCAAGCAGGGCAGGTGGGCTTGCTTTTCCCCCCCATCTTCTACAGTGATGATGAACCAGAGGGTGGCATTGATGTAACAGAGGGTGGCATGGGTCAAAGAGAGGGTGCCAGTGGTGAAACTGAGGGTGCTGGGAGGCTGTGATGATGAACCAGACGTAGAAACAACATAGTCGCGACCGTTGCGAGCCGACAAGTAAGTTCGCAATTGCGAACTAGTACCAAATCCTCGCGAACTGGCAGAAACACTTGCGAACACAAAAAAAAAAATCCGCAAATTCGCGAGAATTCGCGGATTTTGCGGATTGCGAATTCGCAAATCCGCAAAATTCGCGAACGCGAGATTCGCAAAATTCGCCCATGCTTACCCTGCAGTGAAGTTCCACATCCTTTTCCACGGCAGAAAACCCGCCGCGGAAAAGCATGTTTTGAACCCCATCCTAATATGGCTGGCGGTGTCTCAGAGACACCGCCACCATATTAGAGCTTTTCCGCCGCGGTTTTAAGCCAACCGCCGCGGAAAAGCCGCGGACTGAAACCAGGACCCACCAGCCATCCTAATGTGGCGGTGGGTCTTTGGTGGGTCCGCAGCGGATTTTCCGCATCCTCCGGGCCGGCGGTGGCTTCCGCCGGCCCAGAGGATGCGGAAAATCCGCTATCCTAATGAGCCCCTAAATGTGCATAAACCTATTTAGGTATCCCCTCTCGGGGAGTCAGCTGAGTACTGTCTAAATCCATATTGGTACCATCAAATTGCAACACATTCTATGAAGTGTGCTAGGAGCAGGCATGACAAAAATATTACAATGCAATATAATATTGTAATCAAAACGTATTTATCCTAAAAATTATCCAAAAGTAAAGAAAAATCTCGTCATTACCTTCTTTTATTTTCTGCAGCAAACAAACAAACCAAAATCTTGGCCAAGTCATTCTAAAACAGTGACCTTACCAAACAAAAGTCTCCAGCATCCAACTGCCAAGTTCTGAGTGACCTAACGGTCGTTTTGAAATACTCACGCCAAAGAAGATCTCAGTCGGGACCGGCCATCATAGAGGGTCAGATCAGGAAAACCGGAGAACACATCGGTCTGCAAAGACAAAGGGTCTCCTCATGCAGGGTACCTTCCTCGATGGATTCCTGCCTCCTGTCACAACTGCACTCTCGGATGGCCGCGTCTCCGATGAGTTACACGTTCGGGCGCCAATTTGTGGAATAAAAGCCTTTTTAGGGGCTCATTGATGCACTGGTCCTTAAACCAACAAAAGAAATTGGCATGGAAGCTGTAATATAAAAGAGAATAAATGTATTAACCTCACACGAGGGAGACTACGTCAATACAGAACCCTCAGGCCACTCTATGAGGTAGTCCAAGGAGTACAGAAACCATGGGCCTTTTATACTGTGATAATTGCAGTGTAAGCATGGAGGTTCAAAAAGAGGCGGTACAGGTATACACATGAATAGCTATTTCTCATATATGGACAATGGAAACTACTTAGTCAACAGAGTGGAAGTAGTAACAAAAACCCTTACATCAGTTGGAATAGCCTGACAGTTAAGTCTGTAACAGGTGCATTCTAGCAGCTATAGGCCTGACTGATCATACATTGCTCTGGCTCAGTGCTGAAGGAGTTAACTTAGCTGATGACTCAAGCAGAATACAAGGGCAGACGACAGTGAAGAGGGGAGAAGCACATGGCGCGCACATGGCTGCCACAAACAAAATGGCTTCAGAGTATGATAACAGCAATTTCTGCTAGTTTCCACACATGCAGGACTGTTTTTGTGCAGGAAGAGACTCCTCCTGCACACAAACAATTCTTAGAGGCATGTTCCTCTATCTATGTATACCGCAGAATGCAGCACACATAGAAAGAGGAAGTAACAGGGAGAAAGAAAGATATTTCTCCTTGTTAAGTCTCTACTGGGGAGGCGTATCTTTTTGGCGCATTCCCAGGTTTTCTAGTTTTGGTAAATCTGGAAATCCATCAAAAACATGGGAGTTGTGTGGGAAAACCCATGCAACACTCATGGAATGCCTCACTTGTGCAGAGTAATGCAATCCAGTGATTTGTGCTGCTTGCATTACTCCAGATTCATGAAACAATTTAAAGTCATGCAAAGTGGATTTGTGTGGTTTTATATATCTGACATTGAGGTTTGTTTCAGGCATGTACCCTGTTGCGTGATGCAAGCATCAAGCAAACCTCTCATAAATATGCCCTTAAATGTCGCTGGCTCATGCCCAAATTGTACACACACCCTGGCATTTTGTAACAATAGATTTTAGCATAAGGAGAGTAAAAAGCTATTTGAAATGTGCAAAAGCCCGTAAAGTTGCAATTTTGCACATTTTCACAACATTCCCGAAATGCACCCTTCTCTTCCATGGGAATACTTATCTTCCATCTGTTTATGCTATTTGTATCACAGTGGAAACTTCACCATATACGCACTTGGTCTGCAGTTATAAGTGGGATTTAAGGTAGCAGGTCCAACAAAAAATAATTTTAGCTATTTACTAACTCACGCAAAGACACTTTGCATGGCTCTGAGAGGTTTAGTGAATGTAAAGTAATGTGCGCTGCCTCACCTTACATTGGGAAGGAATTCCATGGGTGGGACATGGGCATGGGCATGACTTCACCCATGGATTTTGGCACATTCCCAGATTTGCTAAAGCTTGTAAACCTGAAAATGCGCCAAAATGCTATACCTTCCCCAGTGAGGAAATGCCTTTGTTTCTCCTTGTTACTTCCTCTTTCTATGTGTGTTGCATTCTCCAGCACACATAGAAAGAGGAAAATGCCTCCAAGGATTATTTTTATGCTGGAAGGTATGCCCGGAATGCAGGCACCCTTGCAGTGTGTCAATACTAGATGACAGCAGAAATGGCATATTTTTGTAACTATGGTGCATTTCTGCGGTGTCCCTTTCAGGCAGCACAGTGCAGTAAGCTGCCTTGCTGTGTTGTGTTAAAAATGACTAAATAGCCCTTTTGAGGATAGACCCTATGGCACAGATTTACTAAGCATTTCCACATATACCTACTATATATTTCCACACACACACTCACACGCACGCATACATGCGCACGCACACAATATACACGCACACACATACATATATATATCTTCAAGGTGCACAGATGTTGAAATAGGAATAGTAATTCTATACCTCCCTCTGTACACTAACTTCTTCAATATTTTGGCCCTTGATATTCTGGTCATGACATTGTAACCTGTTGATATTCGAGCATTGATATTTCCTGTCATGACCCATTACATGCACATTTTAATATTGCAGACTTTGTGCTGATGGCTGCCAGTGATGCCTGGGTTGGAATGGGTGACAACTGGACTGGGTGGTACATGACCAGAGCCAGCTACAGCGCAAAGATGCAGTCAATGCTGTTATGTAGGATAGGCAGTCCCTGGTACCTTTCGTGGAAGCTATATGGCACTTGTGTTGAAAGTGAACAAAGATAGACTCAACAATGCAAATTGGGAATAAGATTAGACCTGAACCACCCTAAACAAGTGCTATGTATTGAACAATCGAGATCACATATTAAATATGACAAATAGAAAATAAAAATCATATTGCTTAAATGGTAAGGTAAGGGTAAGGTAAGGAATGCACCATGGCATTATGGATTGAGCTGAAGAAATACCTGGATAGTGGGTGCAGGAAGGGGCAATTCAAGCAAATGAGTCTTCAGAGTGGCTGCCTCCAATTGTTTTGTCCCAGATTGCAGGGGGAAATATCAGAATGTGTGTAGATTAAAGACCCTCGATTGTTGCATTTGGGCAGATTAGAAGCTCTTACCTAACATTAAAAAGATGGAGGGTAATTTGAAGGGAGCCACTGCGTTTTCATTGTTGGACCCTCTTCAACATATCACCAGGGTGCGCCAGGGGAGAACTCTATCCGGAGTGATAGGTTATCTCAATTGAGATAACCTGTCACGCCTGATAGATAAATGATACACATATGTTGACCTAAACCGGAGGAATTACTGTCACACAGGTATGTATACCTTCAACACAAATCACATATGTTCATAGCTAAACAGCATTAAGTTAAAAAGCACATTCTCAGTGCACAGTCTATTCCATATGTAGGGTCTTATTATGAGTTAGGTGGTCCACAGACCACCTTACCCACTGTCCGACTGCTAGCGTTGGAACGTGGACCACTGAGCATGAGAGAAAGTGAGAATAGAATGTTAAAGGAGGCGGATGAGGAGCTGCTCATGGAACAGACGCCTAATAAACTTCTTCTTCTACTATATGTGCTTATGAGATATAATTACTCACCACACAATCGGCGATGGGTCGAAGTCGACTTTCCGGCAAGGGAAGTCTGCCTGGCGGGAGAGGCTTGCACAGGAGGTGGTTGAAGAGGCCGTGTCTGAAAGGGCATCCGCCCTAAGTTGATTGGGAGGCAATACTGTGCAGAATTGTCCAATTTTGTTTGAGGTGGCGCATGGTAACGTCAGTGTCTTGTTGCGTGTTGCGATGCAAACAACTTGACGTTCGCATTCAATGCTGCGTGCCCTGCCTTGTCAGCACAAAGTCGGCATCTTGTGCATGGCAACTAGGTAGATGCAAAAAACTTTAACACACGCATTCAACGCTGTGTGTCCTGCCTTGTCAGCGTGTTTTGATTTCCTGGCAATGGGGTAGCGCAGTCATGACGCAAGTAGTTCCTGAAACACAGCATGTCCTGTTTCTTCAGTGCATTTTGGTTACCTGGCAATGGGGGAACAGCCAGGAAGACTTGAGCTCTTCCTGCAATGCAGCGTGTCTTGTTTTCCAACGTGTCTTGGTTAACTGGCTTTAGAGGGCAACGGAAACGGATGTACAGTAACAGAGCAGCTGGTGCATTTATTCATTGTGTTCCACAGAGATACGCACACCTGATGAAGTGCATATATTTGTTTTTTGTGTATTGGTGATATGCACACCACTTACAAATAAGGAGATTTGAAGTTTTTTTTTTACATTTTCTGTGCGTCACGGTGATATGTAAATGTAAATGTAAATGTATTGGCATTTATATAGCGCACTACTTACCCGTAGGGTCCCAAGGCGCTTCGACCGCTGCGAAACCCTTCCTGGCTTCCCTGAGAGATGGTCCCTTAATGGGTATCCCCAGGGTGAGACCAGGCATCCCCGGCGGTCTGGTGGGGCCGTTAGTGAAGATGAGGCAAGCTAATGCCCAGAGTTGCCGAGTGTGATCGCTGATCAGAGTGGGCACCAAGGCGAGAGAATTATCGAGTCCGCTGACCCTGGTCCAGAAACCTGCCGCGCCGGGAATCGAACCCTGGTCCCGGGCCGTCCTCTGCTCTCGGGTCTGCCGCCTCTAACCAGTGAGCACACAAACCTGGGTTAATTCATTTTTTTTCTCTGGTACACATTCAAGTATCAACATATTTTTTGCTCTGTACTCACTGCTTATTTCAACTTTTAATAGTTTTAAGTTTTTAGTCACAGCACTATAGGTCAGTAAACAATTTTGGTTGTTAAATAAAATGTTATTCAACTTAATTGCTCCGCCTGCGTTTTTGCCCAGTCCATGGGAAGACCGGATAGATGGCTTCAAAATATATATTTTGGCTGTAGGTAATGAAAGGATGGCGGATAAAAGAAAACAAGCAGTATTTTTGCATTCGTTAGGGAAGGAAGGTTTGAGAATATTTTGCACGCTGCCAGACATTCCTGCTTTGGAAGAAGGTGATAGTGTATCTTTGTATGCAAAGGTCATGAAACAACTAGACTTTGAACAGAACTAATATCATCCTTGAGAGTTACAACATTATTTTCTCGAGTACAGGCAGCTGAATCCATTGAAACATCTGTGACTAGTTTGAGACCTTTATTGGTAAATTTTGCATTTACTGGAAACCAAGATGAATATATTTGTGATCAGTTAATGATGCATACATCAAATATTAGCATTCAAAAGAAGTTATGAAGTGCTCAAAATTCTATTTTGTTAGACGTGTTGGATATTGCTTGTGGTGAGGAATTAACCAATATGTGTGTAAAAGCGATGAATGAAGATAAGCAGAAGGATGGCAATAATCATAGTAAAGCAAAGGTCGGTGTGGTAAAGAGCAAGCCTTAGAATGATAAACAAGAGAAATTCAGTTATGAAACACCAGCTGGCGGTGAGAAAAGTGTAGGAAGTGATAACAACAAAGGAAAGCGCATAGCTGCACAAAGGAATGCACGCATAAGGTGTGGTAGTTGGAGTCATTGGGCTAATGACAAATCGTGTCTTGCGAGGAATGTGACCTGTTTCTAGTGTAAAAATTAGGTCACTATGCCTGTGTATATAAAGGCTCAATTTCAAAGTATGTGGGTGGAGTTTATGACAATAGTGATGACATGAGGGGCGATGAAGTGCACACAGATCAAATTTTGTATATAACTGACGAGGATATCGAAGTGAAAATTGATTGATGTGATGAATACGTAATGTCTACCAGTGTGGTGGATTCAGACTAAGAACAACGTTTGAATGTAAGAGACCCTAAGTATGTGATTGAGATTGATGGTAATCCCTTCTCAATGTTGGTTGATTCAGGTGGCATTATTTCCGAGAATGATTTTCCCAAATATAGTAATCTTGCAAATAAACAGTTGCTTAAACCAGATGTCAAATTGAAATCATATAGTGGGAAATGTGGGAAATGTGTGGATTGTATTGGGTTTTTTATTGCATCAATTGCGCATAAGAACAAGAAGATTTCGGAGAGGGTTTATGTAGCTAAGAAAAGAGTAACTTTAGTTAGTCTTATTCATCAATCGGCCATAGGTATACTGTTACATCCTGGTGCCCATGAGCAGGTGGTTATAGTTGGTGCCATTACACAGGAAAAGGAAATTGTATGAGCATTTCCTGGGATATTCACAGAGAAACTGGGCAAAATGAAAGGCTTCAAGCATCAGATTGCTGTGCGTACAGGATGACAACTCAAAGTGCACAAAGTCCGGAGTTTAGCTTTGGCTATAAAAGACGATGCTAAAGCTGAAATTGATAAGTTGTTGGGTGCTGATATCATTCAGGGTACTAAAACATCATAATGTTTGGCATCCATTGTAATTGTACGCAAGCCAGACAAATCTGTTAGGATATGCATGGATCTGCGTGATATTAATAATGCCATCTGGGTAGATAGGCATCCATTGCCCAATATTAATGAAATAATTGCCTTGGTAGGAAAAAATAAGCAGTTTTCTATGATAGATCTTTCATCTGCCTATCATCAGATGGAGTTGCATGAGGCGTCTATGCATTTAACATCGTTTATCACCCCATTTGGTGCTTATCATTTTAAAAGGATGCCTTTCAGCCTCGCATCTTCAGTTTTTCAAAGCCGTATGCAAAAAAAGTTTGGAGACATGTCAAGTGTGAGTTATTTTCAAGATGATGTGGTGAAAATTAAGAATATGGTGAAATTGAAGGATGTATTGAAAAGATTACAGGACAGTGGTTTAACTGTTAAACTAGAAAAATGCAATTTGAAGGTTAGCAATGTGACATTTCTGTGCCAATGGGTAGGTGGTATTTTTCCACATGTAGCATGCACATGAGTGCATTTGACACATATGCTGTTGAAATGTACACACCAGCATCGATACATATGGAAAAGTAGTGACCACGACCGCATGGCCTCCGCAGCCACATCGTGGACACCGTGGTCAACTCGTAATAATACAGTGGTCGGAAGACCGCCAGCACTGCAGTCTTCTAGAGGATGCGGCCGCAGTCTTCAGACAGTCGGACCGCGAAACTCCCAATCAGGCCCATAGTTATTAATCCTGAAAAAGCAGTTAATCAAGTACATGGTAGAACACCTCCCCTCACTCCTGCGAGTTCAATGTGCCCAGGGCAGAGGAAAGAAGGCGGTCATTGGCAGTCATCAGTTGCAACGTGTATTCTCGAAATGAACCCTAGATTTTTCTTGGTCTAACATTTGGGGCTTGCAAGGAGGTGTACGTCTCAGCATGGTTATTACAAAATATGATGTCTCCATGATGCATGTGATCTATGATTATTTCTGTCTGTATTTAAGATGAATAATATTATCAGCACCACAGCTGTAAATACATAATTTCCTATCAAACATAGGTTTGAATATGTACTTGTACCTTACTTCAGATAATGAGGGTATTGTTAATAATCTTATGCTATTAGTGATTATGATTTTATATATTTATGTATGATACTGTGACAATAGGATCAACAGTACTAATATTGATTATTAGATATAACAGCTAATCACTGTTGACAAGAACAGGAGGGTGAGCTGAGTCACAACATTGTAATATAGTACAGAATAGGAGTGGTGCGTATCATCTAAGATATTGCTGAATCATACTCATATTAAGTTACTTGGAACTCCCTAAAGATGGCAGCATTTTAGATACCTCAGCGATGTGACATCCTTGCACAACAAGTTCACCTAAATAGCCTTACTAAGTTGGAAGTTAAATTATATTTCCAGCCATTTTGTGAGGTGACCGACATGTGTGACAAATTTAATGTGGCATTCGGACAAAATATGAAGAAAAATATAGAGATGCAAAAATGTTTAACACCTTGGCTGCGCAGGATATTCCTCTGCTGTGCTGGGCCATAATGATGATGGGTGTGGTCATGACGAGCTCAGCTCGTCATGAGCACACGAGCACCGTACTAGTCACAAATCACTACTAGTATGTCACATTATTCACATTAGCACTGTGTGCTCACGGTCACGAGAGGGTCACTTGTTGTCACTATTTTTTGGTAACAATTCCTTTTGTCTTCCCCTAGGCAAGAGCAGTGCCATACAGGTAGTACAACTGATAACTTAAACTGATACTTTGTTAGGTCATGTTTATTTGTGATAGTAGTTACTGAATAGGTCCTGAAGAATCGCAGCCATTGTGCTTAGGCGAGAAACATGTTGACCACACGAAATGCACTTTAGTCCTGTGTCGTGATGTGGAATCCTAAATTTCCAGCGATCACAGGCTACGTCCTGATTTTATTTGTGGCAGGGGACCACCAGAATAAATTGATCTCCGGTACCTTATGCCATATTTTAACCTCACTCACACTATCCTCTCTCTTCTGGCCCCTCACCCACACTTCACCCATAGGCAGTTGGATAAAAGATCTCTGCCAAAGAGCCCCTCTTTGAGGTGAGCCCGTTGGACATTGCACCGCCTGTCCGACGAGGAGCATTGCCGATGATGAAGCATGACACTCGCAAGGGTGTGTGAGGCCATTATATCCAACAAATTGGATACTCAGGGTAGTCCTCCACTGAGCACTATCCCTGCCATTCCCGTGACCCCTCTCTTCCCTTTCTTTCCTCTTTAGGAACGGCCTAGTCGCTCTTGTCAATTGCTGTCTTTGGGGCTTTGACTAGGGCTGGACCTCCCATTCTCATGTTTCCGTGAATGGTAATTTGAGCCCTCCCCTTCGTTTGGACATACACACGAGCACCGTGCCTCATGACGAGCTGAGCTCGTCATGAGCACCGAAGGGCTTAATATAGTGATCCACAAATATCATAATGCAGGACTTTCGTTGACAAGAATATCGATTTTCTAATGTAAGTAATATCGATTTCAAAAACACCTATACTGTTAATATGATTTACAAAAATATCTGTTGTTAATATCAATATTAAAAATATCTATGCTGTTAATATCATTTACAAAAATATTGTTTTTAATAATATCCCTTTTTAATTATCTTTATGTATTTTAGTATAAGTTTTAATTGTACATATTATAAATTGTTTGTACAATTATTGTTAATGTTTTTTAATGTAGTTTGTAAATTTGTATTTGGATTTAAGTTCAATTTAACTGTACAGGGTGGGAGGTAAATTAATGATAATTAATTAATAATTAATGTTTAATTATTATTACTTATTTAATTGATAATTATGTACATTGTGTAATTAATGTATCTTTTAAGTGATGTATTAGATGTGGGTTGTGAGGTTTGTAGGGGTACAGGGTGGGAAGTATATTAATTATTAGTTTTTAATTAATTATTTTATTGATCATTAATTACATACATTGTGTAATTAATTTATTTTTTAAGCAATGTTTCTGGTGCAGGTAGTGTGATTTGTAGGACTACAGAGTGCAAAGTAAATTAAGTATAACTAATTTGTAATTATAACTAATTATTTAATTGATAATTATGTAAATGTTGTAATTAACTTATTTTTTGGGTTGTATGGTTTGTAGTGGTACAGGGTGGGAAGAAAATTATTCGAATTAATTAATATTTAATTTCAATTATTATTAAATAGTGATAACTATGTACATTGTGTAGTTAAGATTTTTTTAATTATAATTCAGGTGGTGTGTATTTGGGTTTCTAGGGGTAAAGGGTGGGAAGATAAATAATTATAATTAATTATTAGTTATTTATTAATTGTTTAATTAGTAATTAATTAAGTAAAGTGTATAATTATAATACTTTTTTACATATAATATAGTTTTAGGTTGTTGTATTTTTAGGGTAAAAGGGAGGGAAGTTAATAATTAATTAATGTATTGATAATTAATTACTACTTAATTATTAATTATTTCATTGATAATTATGTTCATTGTAAGAGTATCATATTTGTTTAGTTGTATTTTAGGTGTGTGTTGTTTACTTTGCAGAGGAATAGGGTGGGAAGGTGTTTAACCCCTCCCCTGCTGATGACGGAACCGCTCCGTCATCAGCTGCGGTGGCGCTGTGCTGATGATGGAGCGGTTCCGTCATGGCCCGCCCAACGCTCCTGCACTGCGCGAATTCCGCACCTGCGCTGAGCGTTCTATTGAGCGGGCGGGGCCATGACAGAACCGCTCCGTCATAAGCACAGTGCAACTGACGCTGGTTTCAGAGCGGTTCCGTCACCAGCATGCGCCCGCCGCATTTCCGCCCTGCCCCCTTAGCACTGCGGTGGAATAGCCGCCGCAGTGAAGGGGTTAAGTAATCATAAATTAAAAAATATTCATTCATTTCGAAAAAAGAGTTTTTTATTATTTAGTATGTTGTGTTAGCTTTTGTTTATCTCTATTACATTTTAATTGTTGACTGTTATGTTTATGAGAATACAGTGTGATATGTTAATGATATTAATAAGATTTGTTTTAATTGATAATAATTATTAATTGTTTTAATATGTATATATTTTTTTATTTTATGAGAACAATTTGACATTTTATTTTTATAGTTAGAATTTTATATTTTTGGGTATTTAATAGAGTTATTAAAATATGTTATTTGTTTGAAGTAAAGCACTCTCTCTGTACTGTAGCAGTGAATGGAGTGGGAATAGTAATGTTTACCCCTCCTGACTCTAACGCTTTCCATGCTGTTGCACAGACTGGAGTGGGAATGGTACATTTAACTCCTCCTGAGTCCAATGCATTCCTTACTGTTGCACAGACTGGAGTGGGAATTGTAAATCTAACCCCTTCTGAGTCCAACGCCTTCCCTACTGTTGCACCGACTGGTGTGGGAATGATAAGTTTTACCTCTCCTTAGTTCAACACTTTCCCTACTGTTGCACCTACTGGAGTGAGAATAGTAAATGTAACCCCTCCTAACAATTCACCTACTGTTGCACACACTGGATTATTTGAATTTAATTAAAAAAATTATAATTTAAATGTTTATTATTATTATTATTATGGGCATCATTATGGGCCTTATTATAATACCGGTGGTACTGCCTCATTTTTAAGCATGCAGTTGGACCGTCAGCTGTCAAGGCAAAGACTACTGCCTCCAACAAGATCTAGTCAGAGTGGTGTTTGGAATCGTATCCCTTGCATGGAGGTGGTGCAGTAGGGTTACGATGTGCCTTTCGACAGACTTTTCACGGCGGTGTGACTTTTCAAGGCTGTCGGAAATAGACTTTGGGGACCCCAAGCAGGGCCCTGTCCTCCGAGGGCCACTGTAAAGTGGCCTTGGGGGCACATTTAGTGCTCCCATGCAGATTCACTGCTACAACAACAAATGATGGATGGAATGCTAAAGTAAATCATACATGGTGCCTGGCACATGGTGCATGGATGTGCTCAAAGTACTGTTTTACACTGCGGCATTGCAACCCTTTTCCTAGACCACAGCACAAGCTGCAATGCAAAAGAGCAGTTTTCTAACCACCAGCAGGGTGGCCTCACCCTAATTCAGTGGTCAGACCTCTGACTGCTTGTTGGTCGGGCTCCTGACTGCTGCAATAGGGGTTGGTGGTCCGACTGCCCGGCATCATAGCGACAGGTCCCCCTATTGCCTCTGCGCGCGGGGGGCATGAAGGGGGCACCCATTGTGCCCCCATACATTTGTGCACCTCTGGTTCCTGCACAGACACAAATGCACAACATTGGGTATTTCTGTCCATGATGGAACAGGCTGTGGCGCTCCAATTGTGGTGCCTTTCTAAGGCTCTATTAAAAAGCAGGAAACTGGATATAATTGAACTTCTTTATTTGTTGAAGAACCCCTGACAGGTCAGCTAGCCAGCTCGTCCACGGAATGAATGACTCATGACAATCCCATGAGGTCACTCCATTCCACGACTCGAGCTAGACGCTCTAAAGATAATTACAACACATTCTCCTTAATCATAATCACTGAACTTCGCAGGTAACTTCCTGCACCTGTTAGAATTACTTATGTCACCTTCCAGAGGAACACTGTTATGGGGAGAATCAGTAACGGCTGCACCGTGAGATTTTCCAGTGAACTTTACAAGTCTGGACATGCTCATGGTACAACCAGTTGCAACAGTCACAACATTCTTCCTGATAGCAGTAATGATGTAAGGGCCCATGAAACAAGTAGAACCTTTGAATCCCATGAGGTCACTCCATTGCACGACTTAAGCTAGACGCTCTAAAGATAATTACAACACACTCCCTATGAGCCTTAGAAAGGCACTGCTATGGATCAGCCGTCGCAGGATCGCCCACCAGGATTACAACACGTAATCCAGTGGGCAGCCTGTCTACAGGTTTAGTGGTCTTGGAGCAGAGCGCTGGTGTGGCGGCCTTTTCCAGACCCCCCAAACATGTAATCAGGCCCTAAATGTGCACATAGCCTCTCTATTGTTCAGTTTCATACAAAGGCTGTAAGAGCTGTGGTGTTGGCACCTAGCCAGGCTTTAAAATTACAAGATGCTATGTATTCTTGATATCAGCGGCAGAGTTGGCCCCCAGTCAGGTTTAAAAAAGATTCAAGATGCTATAAATTCTTAATAACTGTGGCAGAGTATCAATAATATTTAATATTGAAGCCATAACATAGTAGATTACATAATACTGAAGTTTTGAAATTCAATGGTAAGTACATCGCTTTTCTTTTTTAACAATAATATCAAAGATTTAAATATATAGTACTTTAATATTGTGAATATTGTGATTTTTAATATAATTGTTAGCTTTTTTAGTGTTGTGTTTAATTTTGTTATATTCTGTATTTTTTTAATGTCATTTATTAGAGTGTTTTCAAAACAATGTGGTTATTTATTTATTTTTTTACTTCAATGAAATTTGTGATTGCAATGTTTTTAGGTTTTTGGGGTTTTATAGGGGTTTTGGGTTGGTAGTGTTTGGAATTAATGTTTGTATTGTAATTATATGTATTAAGAATATAATATTATTGTTTACACAAGTACACAAGGTTTAATGTTATTTATTTTTCAGGATAATGGGTTTTATATTGGTTTTGAGTAGGGAGTGTTTTAGAACAATGGTGTAGGGTTCTATGTGGGTTTTAGGTGGGTAGCATTGTAATATATATTATTCATATAATATATATATATATTGATATAAATAGATACATCACCACTGCCCGTAACCTCAAAATATCCAAATATCCGAAAGGACCAGGTGTAGACATCAGTTCTCTCCTGCAAGTTGATTTTAATCGCAGATAACAGCCATAACGCATTTCGGTCACACAGTGACCTTGTTCACATCCGCGCGGGATATACTGATTGCATCATCTAAAGTGCCAACGCGCTGACAGAATGAAACAAAAGACTACAGATACAAGCCGTTCTTCAAAAAATTGAAGCCGCATACAATTCCACACTAGGAATAAACACAGTTTGAACATCTATCTGCATAATAATGCCTTTTGACAGCAATTGCGAAAAAGTGTAAAAGAAAATGAAAAACAGAGACCAAAGTACATTAAACCTATATATATGATAGTGTTTTTCGATATGTGCATACCAAGTGCGGTTGATCCTATTTGTATTGTGGGTGCCACAGTAATTGCATGATTAATATCCAATATTGTCAAATACTTTCTTGCGCATTGAGAACATAATTTGTTTATATCTAAACTTTCAAGCATACATAGCCACAATTGAGCTCTCAGTGGGCAACAATAATTGTTTGTCACTGACTTTCAAACAATAATTGTTGAAAGAAACTGAATGAAATTAATTTCCCATATCTAAACCAATTATGAAATCCCAATTAAGCTCAAAGTGAGCAATAGTAATTCATTGCACTATTCAACATTGATTAAATTAATGAGTCAAAAAAGCCTCTAGATATATCTGGGGATACTGTACAATCAGCATGTGCTGCTCACTAGAAACAATCAAATTCATAAAAATTATATATTTATAAAATATGTTTAACATATGTATATCTATGTATATTAAAATGTCTAATTTCTTTTCAGATAAAGGAATTTTTTTGTTTAAGAAATTGTTTCTGATTTTGTTTAAAATATTTTTATTAAAGAACAGATAGCTTAAATTATTTGATGCAAATTTTAAATTAATTATTTTGCGAGTGTAAATGTATGCAAGATATTACATTAAAAAAATTATGTATATTTACATTCATAGTACAAATTAATGTTAAAAATATTTACTGTTTTTAGACTTTAATAAGCAGCACAGTTATGATTTAGGGCCAGATTGTGAGGTTGGTGGTCTGACCACTGGAACGTTGTTGCGGCAGTCGAGAGAAAGCCCTCAAGCCGGCAGCATCCCGACCGCCATATTACGATGACACTGCTGGGCTAGTGTTGTTGTGTCGGCAGTGCCATGGCAGTGGCATGGTTTGGCTCATGGAGATCCTGAAACATATGCCGCCACTGTGGCAGCACCACTTGCACATTGGGTGCACTCTGTACCATGCACCATGTTGTGCTTGCCACACAGTGCATGAATGACAGTGCAATAAAAGGGGGGCACAAAATGTGCCCCCATGCACTTTGCCAAATGGTCAAAATTGCCCTGGGGCCCTGTTTGGGGCCCCTTTCCTGCCTTTCTGCCAACCTTTTTATTGTGATGTCCCCGCCATGAAAAGGTTGGCAGAAAGGCAAGTCATGATTGGGATAACATCCTCCTCCCATTCCTGCCGCTTTCCCCACCACTGCCGCTCCGCGATCCAGGATCCTGGTGGTGGCAGCGCTCTTGTGGTGGTATGACCGCCATGGTCATACCCTGGCGGTCGGACCACCTAAGAGGCAGTGATCAAACCGCAAAAGCGAGTACGGCGGTCTGTTGACTGCCGTACTCATTATCAGGCCCTGAGTTTTTTTAATTTATATTTATTTAAATCTTTTTTCAGTCGTTTTCATTTAATGTTGATTAGTTTAGAGTTTGAATGGAAACTTTTATCCTTCCAAGATTAATATCTTCTACAGTGTTACTTCCTTTCCCCTCACTCAAGAATCCAATATGCCTCCCAATGTTGCTTAGTTTGGATTGAGAATAGTACATCTGACCCTGCAGAATTCAACAGTTTCCCCAATGTCGCTTTTTTTTGGAGTGGGCATAGTAAATGAAGACATCTCTCCTCAGAGTCCAACATTTTTACCAATGTTGTTCAGTTTGAATAGGGATAGTAAATCTGAACCCCAGAAACCAACACATTCCCCAATGTCATATAGATTTGAGTGAGAACCGAAAATCAGACCCCTTCAGAGTTCAACTCTTCCTTAATATTAGGTGGAGTATTAATTTTTTTTGCTTAGAGTGAGAATACTAAATCTGATCCCCCCCAAAGACCTACACTTTCCCAATGTTGTTTAGTTTGGAATGGGAATAATGTAGCAGACCATCCCCAGAGTACAACGATTTACTTAATGTTGTAAACTTTGATATGTGAAAAGAAAATCTACTCCTCTACTCCTCCTCCCTTTCCCCATTTTGTTTTGTTGGAGTAGAAATAGTAAATCCCCATCTCCAATTCCAATCAACGACTCGGGGACCCCATCTGACCTTTGCCCCACCATGCCTTCACCAAAGGACTCCTACCCATCAACAAAGCACTAACATCCATCCTAAATGACGCCATCGACCCAGCCTCATTCCTGGACACCAGGAAACATACCACCTTCATGACCCTGCTCAAGAAACCATTCACTGACCCAGCCAAGCTTTCCAACTACAGACCCATCTTCTCCCTACCATACCTGGCAAAGTTCTTACAGAAACTAATCAATTGATGCCTCATTGACCACTTAAACCATGACCAGCTCCTTGATGCCATGCAGTCCTTTTTCAGGCTTAACCGCAGTACAGAAACAGCACTCATCGCCACTGCAAACATTTGCATGATACTTGACAGAGGAGACACAGCATCCCTCATTCTCTTGGGCCTCTCTGCAGCATTTGGCATGGTATCCCATCCTATACTCATCAGGTGCCCTCACAAGAACATTCTCCAAGGACCCGCTCTTCACTGCATCTTATCCTTCTTAATACACAGAACACAAGTTGTCATTCTGGCAACTTACTCCTCAGAAACCTGCAAACTCATCTGCAGAGGGCATCAAGGTTCATAGCTCAGCCCCACCTTCTTTAAAACATACATGATCCCTCTGGCCTTTGTCATCCACACACAGGACATCAGCATTCATTTCTACAATTACGCAATGCAACTCATACTCTCTCTCTAGGACAAGACCTCCAACGTAAGAAAAAAGTTCACCGTCTGTATGGCCAAAGTCACTAACTAGATGAAAGCCAACTGTCTCAAGTTCTACTTTGGCAAGACAGAAGTAGTGATCGTTGGCAAGAACACCACTCCATTGGTCTCCAATTGCACCCACTTGCCAAGCCCTAACCTTCCCTTTTTCTACATGTACGGCACCCCTAAGGTAGGCCCAAGTTACTCCCATGGGCAGGGTGCAGTGTATGTGAAAGGTAGGGCATGTACTGATAGAGAAATACTGCCAATTTAGTTTTTTCGCTATTACACAGACTATCTCTCCCATAGGTTTTCATTAGAGGTCCTTGTAACATCTTACAAGTGTAACTTTCAGTTGAGAATGGATAGATATTTAGAGTTTGGGTGCCCTGAGCTCAGGAGTGAAGTTGGTTTTTAAATTGTGTGTTTGAAAATGCCACTTTTAGAAAGTGTTTACAAAAAGGGGTGGTGAGGGACAGAGTCTCTGAATTAAGCAGAAAGCTCTCACCCAGTCAAAAGATCAGGGCTAGATCCAACACCGTTTTTTAGTTCACTGCACCATCCCAGTTTCAGAACCTGGCTGTATGCAAATTAGTCTGTTCCTGTCCCAGTGCATGATGGGAACAGGACAAACCAAACTACAGAAGCCAATTCTTACACTGGGAAGGAAACAAGCTCCCGGGGACCGGTTTCTGGCATTACAGCCGTCTTCGGCCCGGTTTGCTTGAATCCTGATGGTGCAATGAGCAAGGGTCTCACATCTGAGAATACCCTTCCACACTTAGGGTGGACAAAAATATTTACAAAAAGGGGTGGTGAGGGACAGAGTCTCTGAATTAAGCAGAAAGCTCTCACCCAGTCAAAAGATCAGGGCTAGATCCAACACCGTTTTTTAGCTCACTGCACCATCCCAGTTTCAGAACCTGGCTGTATGCAAATTAGTCTGTTCCTGTCCCAGTGCATGATGGGAACAGGACAAACCAAACTACAGAAGCCAATTCTTACACTGGGAAGGAAACAAGCTCCCGGGGACCGGTTTCTGGCATTACAGCCGTCTTCGGCCCGGTTTGCTTGAATCCTGATGGTGCAATGAGCAAGGGTCTCACATCTGAGAATACCCTTCCACACTTAGGGTGGACAAAAATATTTACAAAAAGGGGTGGTGAGGGACAGAGTCTCTGAATTAAGCAGAAAGCTCTCACCCAGTCAAAAGATCAGGGCTAGATCCAACACCGTTTTTTAGCTCACTGCACCATCCCAGTTTCAGAACCTGGCTGTATGCAAATTAGTCTGTTCCTGTCCCAGTGCATGATGGGAACAGGACAAACCAAACTACAGAAGCCAATTCTTACACTGGGAAGGAAACAAGCTCCCGGGGACCGGTTTCTGGCATTACAGCCGTCTTCGGCCCGGTTTGCTTGAATCCTGATGGTGCAATGAGCTTGTCTCCTTTCTGGTGAAGAATTGGCTTGGTAGTTTAGTCTGCCCTGTTCCCATGATGCACTGGGCCAGGGACAGACTGATTTGCATATAGCCAGGTTCTGAGCTGGGATGGGGCAGTGAGATAAATAACGGTGATGGATCAAGCCCTGATCTTTGGACTGGGTAAGAGTGGTCTGTTTAACTCAGACACTCTGTTCATCACCACCCCCTTTTTGTAAATCGTTTTTGGCCACTATAGGTGTGGCAGGGTATACTCAGACATGAGTCCCTTTCTCACTGCTCCATCAGGATTCAAGCAAGCCGGGCCGAAGAAGGCTGAAATGCCAGAAACCGGTCCCCGGTAGCTTGTCTCCTTTCTGGTGAAGAATTGGCTTGGTAGTTTAGTCTGCCCTGTTCCCATGATGCACTGGGCCAGGGACAGACTGATTTGCATATAGCCAGGTTCTGAGCTGGGATGGGGCAGTGAGATAAATAACGGTGATGGATCAAGCCCTGATCTTTGGACTGGGTAAGAGTGGTCTGTTTAACTCAGACACTCTGTTCATCACCACCCCCTTTTTGTAAATCACTTTTAGAAAGTGGGCATGTTCTTGATTTAACATTCTGGGTCTCTGCCTGCCTGTGGAATCAACGTCTGGTTTAGACGGACAGGGGCTGTTTGTGCATTCACTCTAGACAGTCACACAAAGGGAGCTGAGGTGTGCCCTGCATATCCTGATGGCCCATCACCAGGCTCATGGGTCTTCCTGAGCTAGAGTGGTGGGAGGTGTTGTCACTAACACCTGTGCCTGCCCTCTCACAATGCTGTCTCTGCCCCCCTGTAGTCTGTCTGTAGTCAAGGCTGAGCAAGGCGGGACTTTGAGAACAACAAAGATTTCTCTTTGAAGTATACCTACTTCAAAGACCAAAAGGGGCATTAGTATTGGACTTGTAACCCTATGTTTTGAGGATCACTTCGGGACTGACAACCTCTGCCAAGAAGAAGAGCTGAAGAGCTGAAGAGCTGTCAGGATGAGTACTGCCCCATTGCTGTGTGTTGCTTTGCTGGGTTGACCTACAGTTGCTGCTTCTGTCTGTGAGCAGTGACAGAACTGGACTTGAGCCTTCTGAATCTTGCTGATCCAGGTTTCTCCAAGGGCTTGTGTGTGCTTGCCTCCTGCTGGAAATCTCAGGACCATCAAATACTTCATCTGCAGCATTCCTGAACTCCACTGTTGGGAGTTCTGCCTGCCTTGTAGAGCCAATTACAGTTCTGGCCCCTTGGAGTTTGTTCTGCATTTGAAACCATCAAAATCAACGCATTAACCTTCCAGCACCTGTTTTTCCGCCGCACGACTACCATGCTGGAGAAGTTTCCATGCACCGCAGCCACGCGGCGTAAGAAATCAACCCAGTGCCTGCCCGCGGCCAAAGAAACCACCGCAGACCAAGTTCAGTGCACCGTGTCTCTGAAGTCCAAGACCACCACACTGAGCGGCGTATCGTTAGACCTTGGCTAAAGAAATTTCCCTTCGCCGCAAAGAGAGCTAAACATACAAAGGAGGGACTCTTACAGAAATGCATCAATAAGAAGTCAGCATTTCTGAATGCCACAAATTGTAACCAGTGGCAATGGGTGGGTGTGCAAAACCCCACAGAACAGATATAACAGGTCAATCGGAGCTCAACCTAAAAAGGGGACTGGAAGTGGTAGAGAAGATTGGAGGAGCTTGTTAGAGCAAATCCACACGGCCAGGCTCTGGTGAGCAACGAGGGATATGGGAAGGAAATGGGAGAAATGAAGGAAATTGGGAGCCTGGCTTGAGGAGAAAAAAAAAAGTTAAGCATGACCAGGGAAGCAATGGAGAAGCTAGGCGGATGGGGCAGGAACATGGAGAAAGCAGAAGTAGTAAACTGAGGAGGACAGAGCAAAATACAGGTACACTCCCATGGAGTGCGTAAAGAAAAAGAAAAACACACTTTAAATTTAAGCAGTGGAAGGATAAAGGTCATCAAATCTGAGAGATGGTAAATGAATATGCTTCAGGGGAGGGACAAACAAAAGAAGGGAAGTCATTACATAAGACGAAAGCAAATGAGAACGTCAACAATAGAAGCAAGAACATCACCCGATGTGCTGACCCAAAAGCCTCTGTAAGTGGTGGCATTGGTCACACTAGGTCTTCAACAAAAGACTGCTAATATCTCTCAGTAGGCGAGGTCTAAACAATCAGGTCTAGCAGCTATTGTACACACTGAGGCACTCTTAAGCAGGTGTTCTCAGAATACAAGCGATGTGATAAAAAGTGATTGTGATGACAAGAAACAAATTATGAAGACAACCACACCTTGCCCCATCTAATCACAACATGCCCAAGGGAGACAGTTTGCGGAATTCAAGAGTAGCATTCATTGAGTGAGGCAAGAAGACGTGCATCTGACACACCTTCAAACATGGGATAATCTCTTTATATTTGCTGGGAATTCTTATTTTACAAGGAAATAAGGGTGGTACATAATTTGTAAGTGCCAAGAAAACAATGCATATTTATAACTTTAGGAGAACATTGATAGTAACAGATATTCACTGCTGTATCTAAAATGTCATGTTAGTGGCTCTACTTTCACATGCATTACAGGGTGTTAAATATTTGCGCTTCATACAATCTTCACTCAATGTCGGGTCACAAATGTTCTACTGTTCCAATCACCACACAAAACCAAATGCCAGCAAGAGGCGCTGGACTGAAGGTGATGGGAAGGGACAACAGCTCAATAAAATGCAGGGATTCTAAATAACCTCCTGGTGCTACAGTAGCATAACGAACGTTGGGGGGGGGGCAAAGTACATGGAGAAGGTCCCCCAAGCTCTGGACCCAGTCAGGAACTATCAGGCCAGGTGCCCGCCGTCTGTGCACATTGCCAGTGGTGACCCCCTCCCCTCCCCCCCAGGCGCTCATCCCCCGCATCACTGTGGTGCTACTGACTAGCACACTCAGAAAATCAGCAAATGACTTGAAATGGGGATCGTGAGTTTGCGACAGGGTAGGATGTGGTGGTAGTTAGAGGCCTTTTTTGGAAAATGTGGTTCAATGGTGTATTACGATGCAAAATTGTTAAATATATGAATGCATCTGAATTTGTTTTCACATTGGTGCCTTTTATTCGGATCATTCTTTCCTTCTTGATAGGACCCATCACAGGACTGACAAAAGGTTGCTAGTAAATGCCAACTCTTTGAAGCATCATAGTGTAAACTTAAATGTACATGACAAGCAATTTTGTAATAGTTTGTAGAACGTTTCTCTGTGTGCTCTCCATTGTCACCAGTGACCTTTAAATGCATTGAAATAAACAGCTAATGCTGAATGAAATAAAAATGAACTGAAAGCCCTCATTGTTTTCCATTATCTTTCTGATCAGACTCCATGTCTCTGGGTGGTGCAGCACCTACTACACCCCTGGTTCCAGTCCCCTTGCTCTACATGGGGGCCAATGATTGGGTTTGTTTCACCAAGGGGTTCTGAGAGAAATGTAGACAATTTATAAGAGACATATAGACGGTATGAGTGAAGCTTCAATTGTCTTACGTTACTAGGAATCTCCAAAGATGAGAAGCATCTCTTATTTGATACTTACCCATTTACAATCTGATGCTGCATTTGGAGATTCTTGCATCTCCACCACTCCACTTGAACAGTCATCACAGACAAGAAAAACATGGGGTGAGGTGAGATGCCTTATGGCTTCCATGCAAACCTCGCACCATGTACAGATGCCCCCTAAACACAATATATATGGCCACAAGCCCCTCTTCCCACTTCCCTCTTTGTAATCCCTTGGAAATATTTATAGATTAATGATACTTAGAGTGATGCTAAATGTGTGCAGGTAATTGCCGTAATGGGCGTTAGCACTCAATTTGGGGAATAAGACACATTTTCCATCATCAGACTTTGAGCCAGATCAAGAGAGAGGAAGGCAGTAAAGGGATAAAGAAGGGGAAATAGAAAGATAAGACAATAGTGCCCAAGATGGGAAGCACTGATGAAAAGGTACCTGCAACAGTAAGATAAACAGACAGGAAATGCAAGGTGGTCGAAGAAAGAAGCAGAGGTGGAATCAAGACTACATAGCTTTCACCTTCACCACCCTGGCATTCAGCAGCAGCAGGTTCCTAAGAAAAACTTTGGGCCCATAAGCTTATTTATATTTTTAACCAATCAAGATCAATATCATGGCAAATGATCAGGATGATCATTATGGGGACTCGTAGAATTCTTGCAAAAGATACAAAAGTGGATGAAAATTAAAGTTACCTGGCTTTAGTTAAATGTCTCTAAAACTGAAGTCATGTTCCTCTCTTCAAAAAGGATTTCAAATGCTCAGGATAAGTATGCCAACATCCTGCTTTTATTTTGAAATTTCATTTTGTCTAAGGATAAGATTAGAAGTCACAGGTGGTGGTATCTGGCAAAATATTTTCTCAAACGTGCTTGAAGTTAGGCATCCACTTTAATATTCTACAAATAGATCATGCAATGTATGTCATGCCTTTTACCAAAAATTGTCTGAATAATTCAATTGTTTGTAGGCAGGGATCCTAGACTTTTTGCTCATGACGATACAAAGAGCCCAGGATGAGGTTTAGTAAGTGGCCTGTGAATGATGTAAAAGTGACCTTGTCACCCGCTACAGGAGATCCATGCATTGTCACAATGGAGGACTGAGGTCTAGTCTCTCCTCCATTAATAAAAGTGGAGGATCAGCGCTGCTTCTGCAGCGCTAGAAAAATCCGCTTTTTTAATGACTCCCATTTTAGATTTCGTCACCAATCCTTCAATAGATGGACTGAACATTAAGAGAGTTCTGCGGGGTTATGCTATATAGTTGCACTCACTCACTCATTCACTGCTTCCAGACATCTTGAACCTCTGCCCACTTCCCTACTTTTTACCTTACCCTTCTTCCCTCACACCTAAACGGATCATGTTGCTCTCCTGTCCCTCTCACTAGCTTTCATGTCTGCTCTTCTTCTCATCCTTGAGCATTGACTGATGCCACTCTGTCCGAGAGCAGAGGTTCCAGTAACAACCATCAGCACCTCTGAAACATTGGCAGAGAGGTTGCTAGGCAGACTCTTTTCCTCTACTTCCCTTAAATTTCTAATTTCAAGGAAGGGACAGGAAGGCAGTAGCAGTATCTGCCTTTTTATCCTGAGGGAGGCATGAATGGAATCAGGAGGTAGTGTTTTTGAACCGGCCCATCCTCAAATTCACTTGAATACTATTGTAGCATTTATATAGCATGTCATACTCCCTGCACATGGTGCCAAAGCACATTTTGGATGGGTAGCACACTACACAGTCAGGCACAAAAAGTATAATTATAGTTAGGACTTAAATACATAGGCAGCTACATAGCACCAGTCTGCCAAAGGGGTAAGGGGTGCTGTGTAAGCACACCAAAATTAAATAATCGACAGAGCAACAAGAGCAAGGCCAAGATGCTGCCAAACAAGTATAATGATGACAAGCGGGCAAACATCTGTTGATGACATAAGCAGTAGCCATGACTCTTTTTTAAAGCCAGAGATACTGCCTAATGCTGTACAAACATACCTCAAGAACGAAGAAAGAAATAGAAGAGGAATCAAGCTTGGCAACCTGAGCAGAAGCTACATTATCTTCAAATGGTCCATGTTTGACCTGCTTCTCCTAGTCAGAAAGATGACAACATTTTGTGCAGGGGTTTTCACCTCTAGCCCCTCTCTTATTCCCAAAGGTTTCCTAAGGTGGGCAGGCATCAGTCGGATGTGCTATCGTCTGGTCGTGGCTCACCACCAAGCAGACAGGCAACCTGCACATGCAAGGGTGAAAGATGGAGCACTTGGTAGTTTTCTGTCCTGAGAGAAAAAGAAAGAATCAGCATGAAGTGTTACCCACCTGTCGTCACCCCTCCAGGAGGCCAATCCTTTTTCTTAAATCCCAAGAGGCATAGTTCTGCCTTAGAATTTCCTCCTAGACAACCACTGCTTTTGTTATTAGCAGGGAGATGCACTTTAGGCAAACACAGGAACAATGTGATGTAAGGGGACTTACCCTGCTTCTATTTATTCGGCTACTACAGCAGCACGAGGCACAGTCTAATCCCACTTTTCACAAATGTCCCAGAGATCAGCAGAGGAACAAAAATTCTCTCACTGAGTCTCCAAGAGCTCAGGAAGGTCTGCACTGCAGTTGACAAGAGGTGACAAGCGCATAGAGGAACAGCAGGAATAAGGATGCAGTGGAGAAGGTGAGGAAAAGATGGGAAGGAACCAGCAGTGGAGAAGGGGAAAGGGTCCACCAGAGGGAAAAAAAGCCATCCACACAAGGGAAGAAAAAGACAGCTCTTGCTGCAGCCTCTAAAACAGGTGTCTAGCAGCTTTACCAATGGAGCACAGTTAATGTAACCTGCGTAGCAATCCACTTCTGTCTTACCAAATCGCCTCAAGGTTAGCAGATCAAAAAACAAGGTGATGGATAGAATACTTGGATTAATCTCAGCTAAAGGCAATCGCTTGTGGCCGCATCAAAATTCATCGTTGTTCGCCCACTGTGTGACCTCAGTTTGCACCTAGCCATATGCAAATCAGTCTTGAACCTGCTCCAGTGGGACAGTTCAGCCCAAACTGCCAGGCTGAGTCATCCCTGAAATGGAAAACAGGCAACCCTAGACCATTTTGCCCTTATTCAGGCTCATCAGCCAGATATAGTTTGGTTGCAAGGGCACAGCAAGCACGGGTCTCACGTCTAGGCATACCTGTCACACTTAGGGCATGTAAAAAAAACAAGGTGATACATGGACTAATTGAATTAATCTCAGCCACTGGCAATTGCTCTGGCCGCATCCTAGTCCCATGCTCACTGTGCCACTGGAACTGTAGGCCAAGACCTGTATTGAGCTTAGGGAGACACACAAAGTAAGAAGGTGCTCCTACCTATGTTTGTCAGTTTCCACGATTATGGACATGCCCATTCCGCCCGAGTCTCCACACTAACAGCAAAACAGAACTTGCTGTCTGCAATAGGAATGCAGAAAAACAGGGAAGGAGGAAGAGAGAGATATATAAATAGCAGACTGGACTCTCTTTCTCAACCTCATCGATTCTCTCCAGGGAGGTCCCTCACAGACGATTGTTGATGGGGTTTGGGGAGTTGACATAGCTGTACAACAGGAAGGGATTGGTAGCTGTAATTCAATGGATACAAACACCACATAAAACAGATTACACAGGGTACGATTAACGGTCTAACTAGCATGAGCCAACCTAGAAACCAGATGACTGCCCCAGGATAATGCTGACAATGCAACAGTTCAACTGTGAGGAGTAAATTAGGAAACAAGGCACAACACAACAGAACAATGGACTAACAAGAGGTAAGGGACTGGGTTCACCAAAAGACCTGAATAGGAAGAAAACAACAAAAAGGGAAGGTAACAAAGCATGGGTGTTAACTAAGGGTAGGCGAAGAGCCAATGCAGCTAACGATTTGTTGCCCGACAATGCACATAAGTCCGTATAGATCTTAAATCTGGAATAAACCTCAGATGCAAGAAGTGAGTAGTGTGAGGATGTGCTGGCAACGGTCTAGTGTTCCAAATCTTCTACGCTTCCACTGACCCGTCTTCTATCTCCCCCAGACCCGCAGAAAAGGTTGAGTGGTATTTCTGCCCCACACTTTTTGCAGTGGGATTGTTGAGAGCAGTTGAAAGAGGGTCATATGCATCTTCTCCTCTTCATCAAATTGGCAGAGGTGATGGGAGTGGTGATGGCCGTGTTTGGGACTTGCAGTCAGCAACAGTTGCCTTTACGCATTATTTTTATATCTGTGAAGCCCATGAGACCGCAAAATATAGCAGCTGCTTTTCCTGTGAGGTCACAGTAAATCAACTGTCTAGCTTGGATCACCAGCTCATTAGACATGACAATAATGTGCATGTGTATTCTGACACCTTGATCCCTCTCCTATTGTTACCTGTAGTCCACCCTTAAGACTGGCCATCGCATGGGTCAGGATATTTTCATTCTACTCTACCAATACATTTCTTTCCATATTTATTATTGAGTGTGCTTCTTTACTTTGCTGGATAAACCAAATGCTTAAATTAATTTCAGTCATTGCTAATTACCATGAACTGTATTCCAACATGTATTTGCTTCTTTTTTTCACTACAGGCCAGGATTAACCACATGCAAATTAGGCCCTGTCCCAAAAGGGGTAGGTACGCCATGTAACTCCTGTATGCAAACCTCAGACATGCCTTCTTGAGCCTTATAAGTGAAGCAGTGGCGTAGCAAGGGGAGGGCGGTTCACCCCGGGTGGCACGAGTTTTGGGGGTGCCCTCGGCAACGCAGAAGCCGCCAGCACGCAGAAGCCGCCAGCACGCCTCCCCCCAACACTGTTTCACGCAGCCTCTGTGAGCAGCAAAAGCAGTGGGCTAACTATGCAACTGCAGTGAGGTGCTTCTTGGGTCTAATTGGTACAGCAAGCTTTGTGACCCATATATTTCTGTGCTTGCTTAACTTGCTGCAGCTGCTTTATAACATTCATCATGTGTTCATGAATCAAAGATCTTTATTTCGGCACAGTGGACATAAAAGCATATAACATTTTTTACATAAAATCATATAAAAGAGCAATCTGTCAAGGCATTATAATTCCCCTGAAAATCTATGGGCACAACCTTTCAAGACATAAAATTTCTACAGAAAATCTGTGAGCAATTGACATAACTAAAACCAGTATACAATTATGTAAAAATTAATGTGAACATTCAGGTTTGTATCTCTCAATTTTCAGATTATAAATTTTAAAACAAAGGATGAACATATTGCACATTGGGTAAATCACCACAGGCCTATTTCCCTAGGGAAACACCAATTGTTTTGCCTAATTCTCAACATTGCCAACAAGTATCGAGTAAGTGCAAAAATAATCGGTTTACTAGTATAGGATTCCATAATCCTTAGGGCCTCCTTGTGCTCCCTGACACCCAAGTTCCGGCACAGCAGGATTATTCAGCATCTCCTGCAGCTTGTGTAGACCGGGCAGAAGAACATGACATGCTAGAAGTTTTCTTTGGGGTTGCCACAAGACAAGCAAAACCAATCCTAAACCCTGGATGCCCACGAATGAAGGGGCAATGTCCCATACAGAAACTGCAGATAAATATTCATGGCTAATGGTGACTCTATCTCATCCAGAAAGTCCTCCTTTGAGAAGGATCCTTTACTGTGATGAATGCACCAGTTAGTGGGCTGAATTTCATCTGAGTATGTAAAAGTCACTCTTTATGTTGCCAATAGCCGGATTTGATTTGTGTCTTGGGGGTATCCACAGCCTCACCAGGGACGTTCCATCAGCTTTCCTTCCCAATGGCTATCAGTGTAGCTTTTACATATTTTAGCCAGGATATATTTCAAGAAACAGAGAGGCATAATATTTCCTCTAAGTCCTATTGATAGGAACGCAGCTCTGGGGTAGCCCAAATTCTGCTCCAGTATAGTATGGGGCTCAGTCCTATCCTGTCATAAAGTGTTCTAAGCCCAAGGTCCTGCCTGAGAGGGAGCAGGGGGTACTTCTAGGTACACCTATCAACTGGTGCATAGATCGATTTTCTACTGTGACTAGAGGAATCACATCCATGTGCCCCCACAGTTCTGCACCATAAGAGGCTGTACTAAGGGCTTGGTGGTTGTAGATCTGTATTGCCGGCAGAATGAGTCGGAACTGCGAGCTTAGTGACATTTTAGTTATTTCTCCAACTAGTTGTTCCATTTTTAATATACGCTGGGTAATGCCTACTGTGGAAAAATAACGAAATTGATGTACATAAGCAGCGTTCATTTGCCCTTTCCCATTCCCTTCCCTGTACGTTAACCACACCACTCCACCAGTAAAAGCCCGTGCCCACATGTACCTGATAGCCATTTTTAGGCACCATGGCCTTTTGCCCACTCATCGGAATCCCCGGCTTCCCTCCTGCGCGTATTTGAACCCCCCCCCCTCACATACATAGACCATGCAACCCTCTCCCTCTGCGCGACCCTGCTATGAAAAGCAATCCTCTTGCTTGACCCACGCAAAGTCCCCCATTTCCTCTTGAAAAAGCATCCCTCGCCTCAGCTGACATAACCCCCCCCAGCTGTATCTGACTGCCCCCGTTCTCTCATGTACAGGTCACAAGACCTCTCTCTCTGTGCGACTCTGTCCCTGTGCGCACCCTGGCTCTCCCCTCCTCCCTCACATGGGCAAGTCATAAACCTCCTTCTTCTGCAAGACCCCGTCCTTGGGAGTCACAGCCGCACCTGACCAGCACCTCCTTTCCTTTCATGAATAACCCCTCTGTTAGTGAACCCTCCCTCCGCGATGGACTGTCCACATGTCCGAGGCCATCGCCTAAGCCGGAAGATACTGTTTATTGCCCCTTATTGTATGGAGTCACTCCTCTTCAAAGAACCCACTATTGATCCTGGGCTCACCACCCCTTGGGATACGATCAGGCGCACACATCCTAATAATCAGCAGAACACTCAGCTGTGTGATTGCCCCTTCTCTTATCGACTGTTCAAGGGTCTCTATTGTGGATTCATATGGGGTGGGATTGACACGAGGATAACGGGAATGTCTTTTCTTTGTTTCACAATGTCATGATTGTAATGCCAAGTGTTTTGTAAGGTATAAAAGACGATGTCTCAGCTCACTTGTTAGAGCACCTCCCGAAAGACACTGTGTTTCGTGTCCGAAATGACAGGCTCTCCTCATGAGTAATAAATCCGGTTCTTGTGATTCCTGCTCCCAGCGCCCGTCTCTTTATTTGGTAACTACTTAGAATGGGAACTAAGAGGCGACTTGCGCCAGCAGCCCGGGCATCGATAGTAATATGGGCTCACTTTCAACAATTGGCGTCCCAAAGCGGGGCCCATCAGTGACATAGGGTCCAGTAAGAGAGATCCAGACGAAGAGGTGAACATCTAAATAATCGGAGTATACCTGCCTTGAGAGGGCCCTCGTCCGGCTGCCGATCGAATGAACTTCACCGATTCTGAACGGACCTCTCTCGAGTGACCTATTGTCCTGACTGGGATCCCACAGGAATGCTGCATGGAGTAAGAGAACGATCGGGCGCTGGAGGAGGAAGACGAAGAACTGTCCGTATGGTCCGGTCCGGGTAAGATTAAGTAAGGCGTTTTACGCCTGATTGGTAGGATGGTTTTATCCATCTGATTGTTTGATTTATTGTATTGGAATCGGTATTTGGATACTGATATTGTTTGGTTATTGGTTCATTTAGCTTTGGATGCTACTTGAAATATTGGTTCTCTTCTTGAGAACGAGACATTCTCTGTTTACAAACAGCGGCGAATAGGAACGTTCGTCTCTCTTTGCAGATAGAGAAGGGTAGGTAATGCAGACTTTTGTCCCCGTTGTAATCCGTCATGCCTACCTTTCTCCCCACTGATTGTTTGAAATCGATTAAATAATCGATTGTTGCTCTTTGAGATCTTCCCTGTCCACAAACAGAGACGAATAGAACAATTCTGTCTCCCTTTGCAGATAGCGAAGGGCAGGTAATGCAGACGTTTGTCCCCGTTGTAATCCGTCATGCCTGTTTTTCTCCCCACTGATTGATTGATTGACTGGACATTGTTGTCCAAGGAATTATTTGTTTGAGGTATTTTCTGTTTGCAAACAACGTGGAATAGAAATATTCTGTCTAGTCTTTGCAAGTAGTAAAGGGTAGGTTATGCCCCTTTATGATTCGTCAGTCCTACCCACTCCCCACTGATTGACTATTATTTGGGGGGTAGCTCACCTGGTCCGTCCAGGAGGCTACCCTAATGGAGGACACATGCCCCCACTTGTTGGCCATTTATTGGAAGTAACCCATCTGGTCCGTTCAGGAGGCTACCCTAGTAAGTGGAGGTACATCATTTTGGTCCGTCCAGGATGATACCCTAACGAAGGGATATGTGTTCCCCTCTGATTGATAATCTAGTTCCAACCCGGACCATTTATTGGAGGTAACTCACCTGGTCCGTCCAGGAGTACCCCTAATGAAAAGGACATATAAAATACGAAGTGATCACCGTCCCCTATTAACAGAAACTTTAGCTCGCAACACGCTAAGGAAAGGAAGGAAAAATAAAAGAAATCGGGCTAAGTCAGTAACCCCCTGATGAGCTTTCGACTTCACTAAAAATAAGAAACATTAGAAACAGTTCGTAATAAGAAATATAAAATGGCGAAAAGTTTGGCAGCAAAAATAGCCACGAGGTAGCTAGGCTCCGCTGCCTATTCCTGCTCCCAACATGTCTGCCTCATTGTCTGCCACACCCAAATAACGGTAACATGAAATAGATACAAATCAATAAGACACCTACCCCCATTCCGGAAAACTCCCGAAGTGCAACAGGTCCGCGGTTACGCCCATCCGAAAGGCGAGGCCTCAGCGTGTGCAGAGCAGGGCCTGGCTGGCCGCCATCGGAGGGGGAGGCTGTAGGGCGGACGGCCCGAGGAATCATGGAGGTCTCTCCTTTTCCCCTCTTCTGCTGCCCTGCAGGCCACGGGGGGGGGGCTGTCTTGCCTCAGCCACCGACCACCCCCCCCCTCTCTTGCCTGATCCGGCCATCATCGAAGACCGGAGCCAAGGCGAGGTCGTCAGCGTTTTTTCAATTATGTCTTGGACAACCCTTGAGAGTTTCAGGTAGTCCCGCCACAAGCGGCAACCCCTGACAGTTGCAGATAGTCCCGCCACATGAAGGGGGGGGATGTCTTGCCTCAGCCACCGACCCCCCCCCCATCTTCATCCGCTGACACGGCCAATACCGAAGTGCTGGAGCCGAGGAACGGCGCAGGGTCGCTGGAAGGGGGAGGCGGCGCGAACGAGCCTCCCCCACCTCCCTCCAGGTGGAGGCTTCCAGCGACACCCCAACGCTCCTGCTTAAAGAGGGTCCACATCGAAAAGCGGTTTTTTGCCCGGGACGGGCGCACGCCCCGTGCCTTCTCTCCTCAACTTTGAAGATTCTATGAGAGCCGGGGGGGGGCCCCCCCGACCCCTCCGCATGGGCGCCCCCGTCCCCCTCACTGGGAACCGCGACACCGGCGCACTCCTGTCGGCATCAGCCTCAGTTTGGAAATGGCTAAAATACAGCAAAGGTACAGACTTGTTCAGTTCCGGTAGAACACCAGAATGACCCGGTAGGAAAATTGTTACCGCCCTCCCCACTCTTTGACGGATGGTCCATATTGCTAAACTGTTAACCCATTGCGAAAAACTTTTGAAACCACCAACGGAAGGTTCTGGTCCTACTACGAGTCAGTGGAGGCAATCTGACTATACTGGGACTTGCCTGACCTCGCCCAAAATGGCGCCGATACGAAAATGAGACTTTAAAAATACTTGTTGCACCCTGGTTGCTCAGCTTTTGATGCCCCAAGATATGTATGCAGTTTTTGGACAATGAAAGTAGATAAGAAGGATATTGAGTATGTGCTTGGAACAGAAAGCGATATAAGATGGATATGGATTATGTGCTGGGACGATGAACTGATTTAGAGTGGGTACTAATTATGTGTTGGAAGAAATGAATTTGTATGAAATAGGCACTGATTGGGCATTTGAACAATGAATTGATATCCGTTAAGTCTTGAGTGAATAGTAGGATAATGAGATGATGTTATTGAAAGCTTGACACGCATTATACTTGCCGCTTAAGAAAGTTCGATATGATTTTCATTGCACTGCTGCATTTTATGAAATAAATGGCCACCGATTTCGTTCCTCTTATGCCCAGTTCCAGTCTGCTCCATAGCCGGCCCACTGGGTTGTAGGCCCGTATTTGTGCGCCAACCTTTTCATTAAAGTTTTTGAACACGCAAATATTATCGTAGCGTTTTGTATTTATGTATGTTATTGAAATGTATGGCTACTGTCACCGACATAAAATACGTGCAGTATGGCTAAGGTTGAAGGTTAAAGGGGCCCGGTGCTTAGCAACTACATTCTGTGTCATAGACAGCCGGAAAAGTGTTTCAGACGCCCTTAGAACGCTACCGAAGAAATGCCACTTGACCACCACCCTTGCACATGACCTAAAAAGCCACGATCGTGTGATCCATGTAGATACACAGACCATAGATGATTATCTATCTGATACTACTGATCCCTCTGGGCTTAAATGCCGAGATGGTAGAGAATGCGGCCCGTGGAGATAGGTCGAGTATGTGGTAGGTAAAAACATTCTCGGATTTATGCAAGTTGATGTATTTTGGATGTTGCCCCCACCCCCTTCCTTCTCCTCCCTTCTGCAGGTCGCGTTGGAACGTCGGCTGAAGTATGGAAGAGCGATGATCGAACGACCGACGATACGGGAAGGAGGAGATTTGAGCATAGTACTTATGCTAGACTTAGATATGACTGTTCCTCCTTAGAACATAGCGACTGGGAGGATGGACTGACATAGAATCTCGACGGGTACTGTATGACGGAAATTGACTCGAAATTAGCACGTTAGATCGACTGGGAGGATGGACTGACATAGAAACTTGACGGGTACTGTATGACGAAAATTGACTCGAAATTAGCACGTTAAATAGTGCAACCATGACGTTTAACTAGGTAGGGAAAGGACAAGGAAAAGTCCTGAGGTAAGGGTTACCCAGGCACCACCCGTCTGGGAAAGTAGAAATGTTGTTGATGTTCGAAATGTACCACCTCCTTCTCACCCTCTTATAGATATAAACAAGCGGTCCGGCTATTCTCCTGAACAATACCCTCTGTTGCCTCAGCCTGGAGAACTTCCCACCAAAAGAAGAAACTCAAAAGTGTTTTAAGATCCAACTGTGGGCAATAGCTTGACCAGGTTAATTTCTGACCGGCTGACCGAGGTGTAAGTATCAGTAATTGAGAACGCTCGCAAAAATAGCAAGCGAGAGGAAAAAGGAGGAATAGGTAAAAAGAACTCAACCCGTAGATAAATAGGATATTAAAGATGAAAAGAGATCTTTTTGGCCAATAACTGTTCTATGTCTTGTCATGAATTTCTTTGTATGTAATATATGTACTGTCTTCCTTCGTCTGAAGTTTTGTGTGTATGTATTGTATGAGTTTATGTCTTCCCTCTGTTTTGTGTTTTCGTGTTACCTGACCCTGCTGTTCTGTGTTGTGAGCGCACTAAAAGACCTATTTTCGTACACGTCTCTCTCTCTCTCTCTCTCTCTCTCTCCCCCTCTATCTATCTCTCTCTCTCTCTCTGCATGTCCTACGTGTACTGAATAGCTCGTTTAGGTTGCGGATGACTCTCACTATCTACAAGAGTCCCCCTGTTCCATCTTCCTTTTTGTATATAAAATTGTGCCCCGCTGGCACCAGTCTGATTGGATACTTATCGAACACGAAGGTGTTCAGCGAAATTGACAGAAAATAAAATGATTGTAATTTGCCATATTACTACCTCTCCTTTCTGCAAAATGAATGAACTTGAATTGGCTAAGAAAGAAAGGACAGGTGAGACGACAAAGGTCCCCTAATCTGGCCTCCTTAAAAGGGGAACTATATGTCAATGGCACCCTATTTCAGCTCGTTAGAGACAAGCGCCAACGCCTAGATTGACCCCCAACACCCAGATTGCCCCACCCTCTTTTCGCCCAAGCGCGAATGTCCGTAGCATCCCACTTCTGACACCATCTGATTGACCCCAGCTGCTGTCCCCGATACTTAACTAATGACCATGACCAACTGTCGCCCCTCGAGAAAAAAAAATGTGTTAACACTGCCCTTCGATTACTTGCACCCCCCCCCCCCTCTGCTTAAAGGGTTAGCCGGCTCTAGAAAAGGGAAATGTAAGACTGCCAAGGCTCGGGTTGGAAGGACGAGTCTCCCCTGAATGTTTATTTTTTGATGAAATGCACAAGTGATAGGAATCTGACCTCTGTCTATATGTATCATGAATGAACGCCAATTAGACTTGGTACAAACACAGTAGGAATACCCACATACTTACTTCAAGGTAATAGACTTCTGACCATGACCAATGAGCATGACCCCCAGGTGCTAGGATTGCGGGTGGAATTCAAATGTTAAAAATCTCTTCTCCTGCCAGTTCTCTAAAACTTGTTTTTACCCCTTCAAGGATATACGACCATCGGAGGAGAAGGGTCGGACGTGGCACACAGCCTGGCTGCAGATCCTGGGACGCATGCGACCTCGGCCAAAGGTGGAGCCGCAGCACAGCAGGAATACGGGACGAGGCAGCACTCTCCAATGTGGTAAACGAAAGGATGAATGGCTGTCCTGAAGCCATCTGTCTGCCTACCCACGCGTGCCTGAAGCCTCCGTCCCCCTTTTCAAGCCCGGTTGATGGGCTTGCCCGCTTGTTATCCATTGCTCCCTTGGTCCCTTTGGTGTGTCCCAGGAAATCCGACCCCACTCCGCTCTCTCTCTCTCCCATCGACTACTGAACCGTACCCCCTTTTCCACGTAACTTTTTGCCGAAAGGAAGAACAGCATTTAGGTGGAAATGGGGTTACGCCACAGGAATATAGGTGCCGAGCATAGGGCGCCACTAAAGGATTGGTTAGGGAACAGGACTGTGGTCTAACAGCAGAGGACTGACCGCACCCTGCAACGCGTAAGGATGGATCCGAGCTGGACCTATAGCTCCACCGCCGGTGCTCAACAGCGCCAACAAAAGGACACGGACTAGAGCCTACCAGTGATGGCTCACTGCTAAAAAGACACTGTGACGAAGAGATCTTATTTGGACTGAATTCCTCCCTCAATTGCTTGGTCAAAATGTTCATTGGTCACCTTTTTGAGAAAGTCGGAAGCATTTATGCTATGAAGTTCGTTTGCAAATGCAATTTTCTATGTGCTGCATTCTGCCAATCACACCAACTGTTCATGATTATATGCAATATGTTAGTATTGACAAATGCCGTTTCGTCAACCACACATGTTTATATGTACACCCATTTACTAGGAAGAATAGGGAAAATTTACTTTGTTATGTAAAAAGCGGCGACTGTGGAAAAATAACGAAATTGATGTACATAAGCAGCGTTCATTTGCCCTTTCCCATTCCCTTCCCTGTACGTTAACCACACCACTCCACCAGTAAAAGCCCGTGCCCACATGTACCTGATAGCCATTTTTAGGCACCATGGCCTTTTGCCCACTCATCGGAATCCCCGGCTTCCCTCCTGCGCGTATTTGAACCCCCCCCTCACATACATAGACCATGCAACCCTCTCCCTCTGCGCGACCCTGCTATGAAAAGCAATCCTCTTGCTTGACCCACGCAAAGTCCCCCATTTCCTCTTGAAAAAGCATCCCTCGCCTCAGCTGACATAACCCCCCCCAGCTGTATCTGACTGCCCCCGTTCTCTCATGTACAGGTCACAAGACCTCTCTCTCTGTGCGACTCTGTCCCTGTGCGCACCCTGGCTCTCCCCTCCTCCCTCACATGGGCAAGTCATAAACCTCCTTCTTCTGCAAGACCCCGTCCTTGGGAGTCACAGCCGCACCTGACCAGCACCTCCTTTCCTTTCATGAATAACCCCTCTGTTAGTGAACCCTCCCTCCGCGATGGACTGTCCACATGTCCGAGGCCATCGCCTAAGCCGGAAGATACTGTTTATTGCCCCTTATTGTATGGAGTCACTCCTCTTCAAAGAACCCACTATTGATCCTGGGCTCACCACCCCTTGGGATACGATCAGGCGCACACATCCTAATAATCAGCAGAACACTCAGCTGTGTGATTGCCCCTTCTCTTATCGACTGTTCAAGGGTCTCTATTGTGGATTCATATGGGGTGGGATTGACACGAGGATAACGGGAATGTCTTTTCTTTGTTTCACAATGTCATGATTGTAATGCCAAGTGTTTTGTAAGGTATAAAAGACGATGTCTCAGCTCACTTGTTAGAGCACCTCCCGAAAGACACTGTGTTTCGTGTCCGAAATGACAGGCTCTCCTCATGAGTAATAAATCCGGTTCTTGTGATTCCTGCTCCCAGCGCCCGTCTCTTTATTTGGTAACTACTTAGAATGGGAACTAAGAGGCGACTTGCGCCAGCAGCCCGGGCATCGATAGTAATATGGGCTCACTTTCAACACCTACAATAGACCGAGGAAATATTGGCTAGCGCCACTGTGCAGGAACTTGGGCATCAGAAACTACCTACAATCTTATAGAATCTTGAAAACAAGTACCATGCACCACATAGTTTTTGCAGTTGCCAAGTATTTAATGGCTATGTGGCAGATAAGGGGAAAAATACTGAAAGTCTAATTACCTACTAATTATGTACTGGACTGTAACGAAATGTAGCTAACTGTGTCCATAGCTCCCCTGACTTTCTTGTAACCGAACTGATTTGTATGTTGCTCCTTGCCCTGATTTTACTGTATGTTTTATATGTTTTAAATGTTTTAATGAATCTTTTATGGTCTCTAATGGCCGAAATAAAGAATTTTTGGATTGGATTGGTAATGCGAATATGCCACCCAAGATGTTCCAGTTGCATAATACCCAAATACGCAAAAGTGCGCACGTTCTCGAGTGACATCCCTGCTAAAGTTGGATTTGCCCTAGTCGAGTGTCCCGGGTTCAGGACCATGTACTTGGTTTTACCCACGTTGATCTCTAATCCCGCTGCTTACAAAAACCCTCAAAACAATCCAGAATTTTAGGAGACCCATTGGTGATTTAGAGAGGAGTAAAGTATTGTCGACAAACATGAGGGCGGTAACCCTCATGTTTGCCAGCTTGGGTGCATCATTTTCACACTGGTCCAGAAAAGTTGTTAGGCCGTTAATATATAGTGTGAATAAGGTGGGGGTGAGTACACATCACTTACAAACTCCTTTATTTACAGGAAATGGATCAGTCAGCTTGCTTGCTAGACCACATCTAAGCTGCATGTAATTTTAATCATGCAGTCCTACCATAATATCTAACAGATAGCTTGGTACACCCCTCTCTGAAAGTAGTGGTCGAATGGTTTCGCTAATTTCTGGCTGAGCGTACTTTCAAGGTTTCTACTCCTCCATTCAAATCTGTTTCTCGCCACATCCCTCAAGGGGTCCCGCAGGATTCGGCACTTAGTCCGACCCTGTTTAATTTATATGCGCAGCCGCTAGCTGCTGTTGCTAAAAAATGGGGTTTAACCATGGTGTCATACGCTGATGACACTCAGCTAGCGGTGGCACTAAATGGGGACTCGATGATTGAAGCCTCTAAGTTCCAGGCAGCCCTTAAGGACATGGCTAGTTGGATGACAGATAACTGTCTCCAACTTAATGCTTCTAAAACCGAAGTCCTAGTCCTGGGCAAACAGGCTCATTTATGGGGAGACTGCTGGTGGCCAGTGGAATTGGGCCAAGCACCTACTCCGGTGACAGAGGTAAAGAATCTGGGCATTTGGCTGGACTCAAACCTATCATTTACCTCCCATACGAAAAGAGTTGCGGGGACCTGTTTTGGGGCTCTTCAGAGCCTTAGACCTATTTTTAAGTTTTTCGATGCCTCTACTAGGCAACTCATTGTCCAAGCTGTGATTTTGTCCAGATTGGACTATACCAGCTCCCTTCTTCTAGGTGTCAACCAAGCTGAACTGACTCGGCTTCAACGCGTGCAGAACGCGGCAGCCAGAATGTTGGTCGGCTTGCCTAAATTTTGCTCTGCTAGGCGTACCATCTCCGATCTACATTGGCTACCCGTTGGGCAGAGGATTAAGTTCAAAGCCTTGTGCTTGGTGTTCAAGATCCTAAAGGCTGCCTCGCCCCCCATTCTTGCTCAAGCTATCTCCTATTACACCCCGGCCAGAGCATTACGCTCTACTGGACAATTCCTGGCTAAGATTCCTCGCTTTAAAAAAGCCAGAATTGGCGGCCGTTCTTTTGGTGTTCTGGCAGCAGAACTTTGGAACTCACTCCCTGTTAACATTCGTTCCATTCCCGACCTGCTGCCTTTCAGGAAAGCCGTGAAGACATTTCTCTTCACCTTGGTTTAATAGTATTCTGTTTCTGGTATGGTCCTCCACTGTGTTGTGTTGTTCTGTCCACCATAGCGCTGGGACGCCACTTGGCTGTGGCAGCTACGCGCTTTACAAATAAAATAACATAACATAACATAACTCAAAACCAGATCACAGATCCACAAAAACAACATAAAGTCGAGCGCCACCCAAAGTGACTACTTTCCAATACAACAACTGCGGCCACTTGGTAAATTGTGCTTGTGCACTCTTGAAAGCCCGCCTGGAGGGGTGTCAAGATTTCATTTGGTATTAGCCATTCCTTTGATCTATCTAAAAAAACACTGCTAAATAGTTTTTGAGAGCTATCAATAAGACTTATGGGGCTATAATTAGTTGGCAAGTCTCTGGAGCACTTTTTAACTTTGGGGATAATTTCTGGCTCTGCCCACATTGGTGGGATGGTTGCCCCTTTCATGACAGCAGTAAATATCACTGAGAAATAGGTACTCCAGATACCTATCTTGCTTGTACACAAATCTCTGGGGATCTTATCCAACCCTGGGCTTTATTAGGGACAATCCTTTAATACCCAGGCTTATTTCATGGGGTGATATCTCCAGGGCATTGGGCTCATTGGTTCATTCTATAGACCCTTGTGGAGCCGTCTCAGGGCTTGCAACCTTCTCCACTCTACCTATGCAAAGCTTTCATATATTGCACCGGGCCCATTAGTTCACATTTAGGGTCTGTGAGATCTATGTATAGACTAGAGAAATGGGTAACCCAATTGCTGGTTGAAATGTTAGTTTCAATAAATCAAAACCCATCACTGCTACCAGAGGACACCAAAATGCAGAATGTCCCATTATTTCTGTTCCCAATCTTTTTTTGCATTCATTAGTACTTTTTTTATAGGTCCTCTTAGTAATCTGAATCTGGGGTCTATCTTGCTTTTTTATCGCATCAACCAACCCTACATTGCTAACTGAACCAAAGTGGAGGACACTACATCTCCTAATCTCAATGAAGAAAAGATTCCTTAGGTTGTGGAACATCCAGTTGTGCACATTGGAAACTGTCCCCAAAGACACACAGGAGCCCCCTACCAAGTTTAGCGATAGAAGGCCCTCCATGTCATCAGCGATTAGTCTATAAATCTCATCAGTGGACTCTTTTGAATATTTTATACTGCTCCATTTGACCCTACGTCTATTGCGGGTGATTCTTAGTATTCTATCAAATGGCTCAACTCAGTTGCTTGTTTGGGAGTTGGAAGCTGTGACTAAAGTAAGAACAGGGCATTATGGCCACGGTCTTGACAAGATATTATTACTATGCCAATCAGAAATGCCCATAACTTTATATCCAACATTTTATAATCAATTAGACTGGTATCGTTTATGCAACTGAATGTGTGATTACCAAATTTGTCGGAGCTTGATCTTCCATTGCAGATACGTAGCCCCTGGTGCACTAATGTGAACTGCCATGAATGACTATTTCTTAATGGGAGGGATTTCTAGCTCTGGGATTGACCAAACATCTGCAGTATGGGTCTGGCTATCGACACCCAAGGGTTTAAATTGGCAGTTGAAGTAACCCCCCACGATTTTCCTTGCTTTAGCAGGTAATACAGCTAAGTGTGCGTTTAGGGGCCAGATGTACAACACATTGTACGGCCCGCAAACCCATTAAAATGATTTTTGGCATGTACCAACCCTATTTTGTGAGTCAGTAACCTATTACTTAATCGCAAAATAGGGTTTGAGAGTCGCTATAGGAAGGGGCGTGCCAAGGGCGTCCCTTCCTCATAGAGAGTCGCACTGGCATGTAGGAATGTTTTGCGACCGGGAATGTGGTCACAAAACATTCACAGTTATCACCAACTTCAAGTTGGTGGTAACACATTCACAAAAGGGAAGAGGTCTCCAGGGGACCCCTTTACTTTTGTGAATGTGGGCACCAGCATTTTTTTCGAGCAGGCAGTGGTCCCATGGATCAGTGCCTACTCTTAAAAAATGAAAAGGTCGCTTTTCATTGTTCTTTTCTAAACACATCCCATTTCCTTTTAAGCAAAACGGGCTGCATTACAAATACAAATTGCTTTATTTAGAAAGCAATCACAGACATGGTTGTCTGCTGACCCCAGAAGGCCACCATCCCTGTGAGTGCAGGCCATTCCCAATGGGTCGCAAAGCAAGACCTACAGCTTGAATATTAATGAGGTAGGTTATATGAGACCCACGGGGAATTGCAAAATGCATCTAAGACACATTTGTACATGGGTGTTTGCAATTTCCTAATTGTAAATTGCAAAATTTCGCAATTAGGAAATAGCAAATTGACTTTTCTGTACATCTGGCCCCTAAAGCTAAGGATTCCATTTTGTTCCCAATGGATCTACCATACCCATTACATATAATAATAAATTGCATCCGGGGACACAGCCCAGCTAATGCACAGAATGTCGGGGGAGTTAACCTTAATCTCCCTAGCATGCCTGTTAAAGTCGTTCTGTTCAAGATTGCAAGTTCCCCTGATGGCATGCCCTTCCCTGTAGTTACAGCTTCCTTACAGAAGATTAGATGACCTTCACAATGGCGGGACTTCAAAGACCAGGTCTCATGAAAAAGGCAAAAGTCATGTTGCTCTATAAAACACATCACTCTGGACAGTTTTGTTTTGAAGCCAGACACGCTACATGCCACAAGTTGAGTTTAGTTAGTGGACCCAACAGAGAGGGGGCAACCATTCCCTCATCAGTGATCATTGTGGTCTTTGGGGCTTGACAAGTTGTCACTCCTACTTCGGGTTTTTTTGGTGAAGTTAGAATGCTCCTACTAGCCCCCGGCAATGTTATACTTCCATGGCTAAAGCTAGAGTCTGCTGAAGTAGATTGAATGCTCCCAACACTATCTGGCTGTTGGCCGCTGCTGTTGGATAAAACCAGAGCTGTTTGCTCCATTATTATGCAGCAGATCTATACTGGGGGCCCAGTCTTAGACAACCCCTGTCTAGCTGAAACCCCACAACAGGCCTTGGGGCAGTCACAAGAATCCCACCATGGCTGTTTGAGTTAACAACCGGGGGACCGACCCCCAATATATGAGCTGTCAATAAAATCCACTGTTTGCCTTTGATAAGTCAATCTACACCTGCTAAAGAATCATATCGATTTGAGATTGATACTGTGTAGATATCACCATTGCACATAAGGTCAATGCAGGCAGAGACTGGTGGGTTGCATGATCGCAATGGTAGCCAGTTTATGGGGGTATGTTGTTGGCATGTGGCCCATAGAATTATCCTAGGAGCAATGGCTCAATATTACTCCTCATTTAAGAATTGCATGTGTGTCCAAATAGCACACTCTGAGCCAATGATCAAAATCTATAATTGACAATGACACAGTCTCTAACTCGATCCATCCAGCCTGTCCCAATCTAGGCAACCCTTCAGGTGAATAATATTTGTTTGCCTATGATAGGGGGAAGTCTCTATGAAGTACGAGCCAGCCTAAGGTTTGGTTATAGATCTCTTTGTACAACTCCCTCTGTCCTGTGCGCAACAGAGGAACTCTATTTAGAATTACTGAATATGGACAGGATACCAGTGGAAGATTCACCGCTGATTGTTTATGGCTTCCTGGGGTCCCGCTATGTCCAGAATTATCAATAGTGTGCAATCCAACAGGTGTAGTCCCCTTATCTCTTCGCAAAGACTTCCCTAGTTTTAGGGTGGGGGCAATGGTGAATGGTCCAAGCAAGACCACCCTTGGTTCTGTAAAATTACATCTTCTCCCTCAATTCCCACCTACCCACCACCACCGAGGATACAGAACAAGCAGTGGACAATTTCACAAACTGGATCACAGCAAGCTATGACGAAGCCACCCCGGGGAAACCCACCAATCCCAAGAAGCAAACACGACACCCTAACTGGTTCACGTAAGAACTAAAAACCCAAAAAAGCAACTGCAGGCAGACAGAAAGAAGTTGGCGTGCCAGTAAGACTCTCGAGGACCGAATGATCTTCAAAGATGCCCTCAACCACTACCACCACCTCCTGAAAAACACCATGAAGACCACCATAGCCACCTGCATCAATGACACATCCAACAAAGGCAAAGAACTTTTCAACATAGTCAAGTAATTCACCACCCCTTCAGCAACAGAAAACAATATCACACCCTAGCAGGATCACTACGACCCCCTTGCAAACATTTTTCAGAGCAAAATTAACAACATCTACCAAGACTTCGCACCCCAGTGCTCAGCTGCAGACAGCATCAACTTCCTCATGATGACTGATGCCCACCCATACCAGCTCACCTTCTGGAACCACCTCACTGAGAAGAAAACGGTGACCAGCTGAGATCCATCCACTTTGGGGCCCCTGAGCACACCTGCCCCACCACGCTTTCAACCTCTGCAATCAACAACAAACTCCCAATGATCCTCAACTCCTCGATCACTACATCCCACTTCTTCCAGTATTGGAAACAGGCCGATGTTAAGCCTCTGTTGAAGAAGCCATCCGTGGACCTAGGAGAACTAAAGAACTACCGTCCCATCTCTTTCCTCCACTTCCCAGGCAAGATCATTGAGAAGGCAATCAATATCCAGTTCACCAGATATCTTGAGAACCATGACGTCCTGGACCCATCCTAATCTGGCTTCAGGAACAATCACAACACCGAAACAGCTCTAGTCGCCGCCACAGAAGACCTCCAGATGCTGCGAGAACAGGGAGAAAAAGTGGCCCTCATCCTCCTCAACGTCTCAGCAGGTTTCAACACTGTATCCCACCACACACTGATCAACAGGCTCTACCAGATCAGAATCCAAGGAGCAGCCCTGAAGTGGATCGCATCATACCGCACAGGAAAAACACAGAAAATAATCCTCCCTCCCTATTCCTCATGCCATAAGAGGCTCAAGGCTTATCCCTCAGCCCAACCCTATTCAACGCATACATGACCCCCCTGGCCAACATTGTCAAAAGCCACAGACTTAACATCATCTCCTATGCCGACGACACCTAACTCATGCTCTCTCTGACTAACAATCCCAGAACCATCAAAGAAAAGTTCCAAAGATGCATGAAAGATGTTGCCGACTAGATGAACAACCACTGTGTCAAGCTCACACCGACAAGACAGAAGTACTTATCTTCAGGAAAGGTAAGGTTACACATTGGAACAAAGAATGGTGGTCTACGTAGCTGGCCCTACCCCGGTAACCACGAACACGCCTGCAACCTCTGATTCATCCATGACAACCAGCCATCCACAAAGAAGCAAGTCGGTGCTGTCTACACCGCCTGCTTCCTCACGCTCCTCATGCTCAGGAAGGTTTTCAGATGTGGTGAACTGTCATGCAGGCCCTCGTCATCAGCAGACTCAACTATAGCAACTCCTTCTATGTAGGAATAACTGCCCAACTCATAAGGAAACTCCAGAAGATCCAGAATGCAGAGACCAGGCTTATGCTCAACCTCCCCATGCATATGCACATAACTCCTTGCCTCAGGAAACTCCACTGGCTACCAGTCATGAAGAGATGCCAGTACAAGCTACTCACCCACGCATACAAGGCATTACACAATGAAGGACCTGCTAACCTCAACCAGCGTGTGACCTTTCACCAGCCCATCGGAAACTCAGATCTGGTGCGCTCGCCATGGCTACCACCCGTCGCATCCGCCAAAACAACAGCGGCAGCCGCTCATTCTCCCAATGGATGGCCAAGACCTGTAACGACCTCCCCTTGCATCTCAGACCCTCTTCACTGCTCCAGCAGTTCAGGAAGACCTCAAAATGTGGATATTCAACCAATAGGAGAACTAGCATCATCATCCAATAGCGCCTCAAGACCCTCACAGGTGAAGCAGCCGAGCTCCTCAAATCCTGATTGATTTGATCTTGGGTCGGTCAGGTCTCTAAGAAGAATGTTCGAAGCAGAGGCCCTGGTCTATGTATAGTGGAACATTCTGCGGTCAATGAACACCGAGCGGCCCTAGAATCCCTAGACTCCAGGGAGTTTTCTGTCCCTGTTGGTACATGGGCCCGTCTGATTGCAATCAGCTCCTTTTCAATTGCTTTCAGATGAACACTAGGTAGGGACAGTTCTTTCAGGAGGACCTCTCTAACCTTATACAAGCTTTTTTCCATTATTTTCCCTCTCCAAGCGGGTTTGGGCAAGGGGACTCTACCAGCAGACTACTTAGGGGTTGCACTAGGATGGTCCCTGTAGAGACACATGGGACTGGGGCAGGTTTGACTTGCTGCCTCCTGATTTTTGTTAACTGATAGCTGTGTGGCTCTCTTGACCCTCCCAGAAGGTTTAGCAGTTTCAGTGGTAATGAATCAACCATTAACCCAGTTCGGTCACAGGTTCGCTCATTACAGGGCGAGGTGTGATGGGCATAAGCCTCGACATATAAGAGGGTGACGTAACTAGGCCTGGGTCCATACCTGGGCGTGCCCCTGATTGTAGGGAAAATCACCCCAAAGCCCTCTGGACCATTCTGCCAATAGAGAAGCAGCAGCCCATGCAGGTAAGCGTGGTAGTGTGGGGCGGGGAGGAGGGGGATGTCGACAGGGATCACAGATGAAATATCATCTACAGAAACACAGAACTACAAAAATATTGTGAAAAATATATTGTACACAGAAATATCGACACCCTATACTTAAACAAGAAATTACACAAATATCGATAAAAAAATATCGCCTAAATAAATATCGAATACAAAAATTTCGCAAAGAAAAATATAGATAACAAAAATATCAATAAAATGAAATTATATAATGAAACACAACAAAAATATCGAGAACACTAATATAGACGACACAAATATTGCTAAAATATATGTAAATAATATTGATACTACCACTAAGCATTGAATAACGACTGTATAAAACTAATTAATTATTTAACATAAACCAAATAATTTTAATAAATTATAACAACAAATATAACATTTAATACATGATTTTTAAAGTTATAATATAATTACATTAACTCAAATTAACAAATACATTAAAAATGTAACATTAAATTACTTTCCAATAATAATAAAACTAGATATATAAAATATATAACAACACATTTTTTAATTACACTTATTAACAAATATATTTAAACAACAACAAATAACATAAATATAAACATTAAATAAACATTACAAATACTTACCTAGTTAAAAAGTACCTGCTAAAAGTTTCAAATAACGTATCTCAACCAATCAATTTCAACAAAAAGACACAAACCAGTAAAAAAGTTAACTAATTAGCTGAACACTATAAAAACAAACAATTATTTAACACATTTTTACCAAATTATACTACAACACAGGTAAGAACAAAACATTTTTTCTAAATATAAATGCTTCGACATCCTTACCTTAAATAACTAAACTATTTAAATGTTCCCCTTTTTCAAAATACAAACTAACATGCAATACAACCAAATCTATAGAAAAGAACACAAATATATTATTAGTTACCTTATTCAACTCAACATAATAAATAGTATAAATAATAAATGTAAAACAACCTATAAAGAAAGTAAATAACTCCGATTTTTTACACATATTGAAAGTACAAAACAAATGTAATACATGCATTTTTCTTTACAGCATTTACAAACTGCACCAAGAAAAAACATCCAGGGATTCAAACTCATCAAATACAAGAAGTATTATTTGAATCAGTGCTAAATGAAAAATACAAATAAATTAAAAACATATCTCACATGTAATTAACATAAACATTTTTCTTTCACACCAACAGAAAATAAAACAGTGAAAATACAACATGCAGCAAACAATCCCATCAACAAAAGTCAAAGAACACTAATATAAGTATATTTTCTATATGTTTAATACTAGCACTAATATGATTAACAAAATAATATTAATTAAACACATATGTATATATTTTCACAGATATACCCCAAAAATGGCAGAAGGTTTGAGGTTTATCACATCTCAAAAGGGGAAACTAATGCTTTGCTACATGGGTTACACTTACACCCAAGAGAAAGTTATAGAAAATAAAACTCATTGGAAATGTAACAAATATTATACCAATGCCTCTTATGGAAAAGCTACTACAATAGATTTAAATATTGTGAATGTTAGAGAGCACAACCATCCCCCCAATGTGACTGAAGTGGAAGTAAGAGATGCCCTAGAGACAATGAGTGAAGTAAGCAAATGTTCCAGCTGACAAGTACTCAAATTATAAAAAAATGTTTAAACCACAGTACCAGAACATGTCACAGGACAACTTCCTTCCATACAGTAAATGGTATGGTAAATGGTATTTATTTAGCACAGGTTCACCTACGGTATCTTGGCGCTAGGATGGAAGAGCTGTCTAAACCTGGTCTGAGGAACTCAGTTGAATGCAGACGAAAAGAGCCAAGTTTTCAAGGATTTTCTAAAATGAGCGTGGGAGGGAAGAAGACGCAGTGCAAGTGGAAGGGAGTTCCAAAAGAGAGGGGCCTGTGAGGAAAACCGCAATCCTCCATGTTTTTTCCGCCTAAAGGAGCAGGGGGTGAGGAGATTATGAGTGGATGAACGGAGGTCGCGCTGAGGAACATGTCGATGTAAGAGGGAAGAGATGAATGCGGGTCCCTGAGAGGAAAGAGCTTTGTGAATCAAGCAGCCAAGTTTGAAAAGGCTGCGCTGGGCCACTGGGAGCCAATGAAGGCTCTTTAACAGGGGCTTCGTGTGAGTGGATTTGGGCAGTCCATAGACCAACCTGGCTGCCTGGTTCTGAATAAGTTGGAGACTTTTTACTTGATATGCTGGGATACCCACGAATAGTGAATTCGCATAGTCAATTCGTGAGATAACCAATCCCAAGTTGACCTGAACAAGAGCTTCGTGGGAAAGGAATCTGCTGATTTTCCGTATGCGACGCAGATGATAAAAGCAAGTGGAAACCACAGTCTTAATTTGTGCCCTCATTGAAAGATCTTTGGAAATGGTGACCCCTAAGCTCCTAACAGTGTCAACCGGGGAAGGAGAGGAACCAAGTGAGCGAGGCCTGAAGAGCGAACTCCAGGGATTGTCGTGGGGACCAGTGAGAACTAACTCCGTTTTGACAGGTTTAAGTTTGAGTTGATTATGATTCATCCAGGAGCTTATGAAGTTCATTACTGAGTGGACATGCTGTATAGAGGACGGAGAGGAATCAATACTGAAGATGATCTGAAGGTCATCAGCGTAATTGAAAATGGTGACCGATTTTTGTTGAAGCTCCGAGATGAGGGGTCGGATATAAAGATTAAAAAGAAGTGGTGACAGCGAGGAGCCATGCGGGACTCCACAGGTAAGATGTTTTTCCACTGAGGAGAAAGGTGGAAGGGACACAGCTTGAGTGCGATCCTGAAGAAAGGAGGCGATCCACTTCAGTGGTAGCCCCTGGATGCCGGCGTGCTCGACACGTTCAAGTAAGGTGGAGTGATCAACCGTCTCGAACACCACCGACAAATCCAGGAGCACCAGAGCCTGAGAGATGTTCTGATCCGCCCCCCTTCTTAACTCCTCGTGAACGGCCAAGGCGATAGACTCGGTGGAATGCTGGGGTCTAAAGCCGGCCTGATGGGGGTCAAGAAAGTGAGAGATTCAATAAAGTTGCTCAAGAAGCTACCCTCATAGGCTTCCATGACTTTACCCAGGTAGGGAAGGAGGGAAATTGGACGAAAGTTGGAGGGAATGTCGGGATCTGATCCAGGTTTTTTCAAGATTGGAGAGACCACCGCCGTTTTAAAGGAAAGGGGGACCACTCCGGAGGAGAGGGAATTGTTCAGGAGGGCTAAGGGGGTGTAGGGATGTTGTAATAGATCTCACGACTGATATCAGGAGGGCAACAATCCTGGGGCGAACCCGACTTCACCTTCCCTAAAAAAGAGAAGAAGATGTCCTCGGTAAGAGTGGGGAATGCCAAATAAAGCGAGTGATTAGGGGCGGCTGTGGGAGGGTGTGGTGTAGTGATAGCAGCCGGAATGCTATATTTTATTGTTGTAATTTTATCGATAAAATAACTGTTGAGAGAGTCACAGAGAAGTTGCGATGGGGGAGATTTAATGATGATGCGGTCAGGTTTGACCAGCTCATCCACAATGGAAAAAATGGTTTTGGATTTGCAGCTGGCCCCAAGTATTTTCGCCGAGAAATGTGCTGATTTAGCCGACACGATAGCCAACTTATAGTCCTGTAGGGCCTTCAGGAACAGGGTTTTCTTAAGGGGGCAATAGTGGAGTCTCCACTTGCGCTCCAATTGGCGCAGAGCGAGCTTCCTGTCCCTGAGGTCTTTGGTGAACCAAAGTTGGGGGTCGCTTGTTTTTTAGGATCTTAAGGGGGGCAAAAGTGTCTCTCGCCTGGGTCAGCCAGGAAGAGAGAGCGTCAGCTTGAGCATGTGGCGAACATTGGGTGTCCAAAAGATCCGGAAAAACTGAGAGGGTGGAACTGAGAGGGTGGAAGTGAGATTGGAAAAAATGGAAGGAATATCTACATGCTTCCATACCCAACTTAAAATGATTAATAGCAAAAACTAAAAGAACTTCAGAGATCCAGCTCCACCCACCCCCCAAACATTTGAAAAAATCCAAATACTTCCAGAATACACCATCACCCACAAAGAACAATTCTTACTCTATGACAGTAAAGGTCAAGAGAAAAGAATTATTATCTTTGCAACTAACTCTAATTTGCAAAAACTTGAAAACTTTGAAACATGGATGCTGGACGGAACCTTTAAAGTTTGTCCCAAACCATTTTATCAACTGTATATCCCATTCATTTACTCATTGCTCCCTAATAAAAATAATACCACCTACATAAAAGTACTAACTACAATAAAACAATTCACAGACAATTACTATCCCCAAAGAATAATAATAGATTTTGAACAGGCAATGATTCAGGCAATACTTAAACTTTACCCACACACTGCAATACAAGGGTGTTACTACCATTTTAACCAAAGCATATTGAGGCACCTACAAAAATCTACTTCAAGCATAGAATATTCAACTTAGAGCAATTTTGCCTACGAAATAAAAAAAATAATCGCCCTGGCAAACATACCTACTACTGAAGTAGCCAATCACTACAACTTAATATTAGAAAGTCCTTTCTATCAAATCAATGAAACAAAATTAAATCCCCTGCTCGACTACTGTGAAGACACCTGGGTGGGAGGGTTACATAGATCAGGACACCGTAGACAACGTAAATTTAAAATACCCTGGTGGAATGTATAAGCCAGTACTTTGGCTCAAAAATCCAAAATAAACAACGCAGTGGAAGAATGGCATAATGCCTTCCAAGCCAAAATTTGAAGAGGACAGCCAACATTACATAAACTTTTTGCAGCTATTAAAAAGGAACAAAGCTACCAAGAGCTCAGACTAGAGCAATCTCTAAGCAAAATAGGAACTAAACTAAGCAAACAAACCAAAAACAAGTATGAATACCTCCAACATAAAACTAGGATGAATCCAAAAACCCACGGTCTAGAATATCTAGTTATAATTGCAAAATCAATTCTTTAAATTAAATCAAAAAGCAAACTTTTGAAACATAGAAAACATAAAAACAAAGATATTCTCTTTTTTTAAATAATAAATATACCTATGTCATAAAATGTAAACTATAACACAAAATGATATGACATAATATAAATATTAAAAAAGAAGAGAAAGAAAACATAAACATTTCCCACCCACAACAATTTTTTTTTAAAAATACTTAAAGTTATGTAGCTGTAGAATGTCCTCAAAAACAATAAAATCCACACCAATCCAAGGAAAAAGTAATTAATTGAATAAGGAAAACCCCCCAAAACTATAAAAATACAACTGCAGAATAGGGAAATCCACCGCCGCAATCCTCTGAATAACGAAACCCTTAAAAACCCGAAAATAGTTTGTGAAAAAATGCTCCAACAACCTGAAAAAAAGGAAATGTAAAGTAACTTGTAATAAAACAAGAAACAACATTGTCCTTTATTTAAAAAAAGAAAGCGTGAACAAATCAATCCGTGCACCAAACTGAGGACCTGTAAATAAAAATTAAACAATACCCAACCACAACAAAAATACAAACCCACAACAAGAAATATCAACAGAAAATACACAAAAACACATATAATAAACATATAACTAAAACTACATAACATTCTAATTATATCGGACACTAAGTCAAACACATAAAACACTACACTACCAAAACAACAACTAACTCTCCCGAAAACGATCGAATAACGCCCTAACAAATACATTTACACTACTACTAACTTACCCCTTCCTTAAAACGAATTTAAAAATATATAAAACTAAACTTCCCACACGGACGAAAAGCAGCTACCAACCACGAGGTTCCGTCATCCAAAATGCCCTAAAAACGAAACAGATTGATACAGATGTTAGAAAAATAAAACAAAATGGCTGCATAATTACATTGAAAATAGGACTAACTCCCCATAGTAAACAACGGAAAATATTGAAAAAAAGTTAAAAAATATATGCATAATTTTACATATAACAATATTTTTTCCCAATGTTTAAAATGAACATAGAACATTGTAAAATATACATTAATTATATTATTCAAAAACAATTAAAAAAATTAATTGTATATTAAAATATATGTTTATTCCATACACTTATAACCTAAAAATATTGTCCAAAATGTAATAAAAATCTATGTATTACTCATAAAAATGATGTGAAAATATTGTAAATTATTTAACATATTAAATATTATTTTATAAAAAATAATTTTCGGGGGAAAATATGCCGCCCGCGTGCTAAGCGGTAGCGCGCGTCCTCGCAGAAACCTCTTCTCTCCCACCCAACGATGAAGTTTGTAGCACGCTAGTCCTAGGAAGCAGCAGAGCAGCAGAGCAAGTACACATCGGGAAAAACTTTTTCAATTTCACCGGCTATTTGGAGTTTGGCGTTTGCTTGTGGATGTGCCACAGGGACGCGGTGCGGTCCCCACACCCCTCCTTCCTGCCGTGCTGGGAGCGAGCAGCCGTGGAGCTGAGGCGTGGCCGCAGAGCGGCGGCTCACGGTCTCCTCCAGGGGAATGCTGGCGGAGGCAGAACAAGCGGCTGCCCAGTAATCAACGCTTTCTTTCCAGTGGTTATTTCTGCAGTAGAGGGGAGGCTCGAGGTTCAGTCAGCTTCAACACTGATACAGAACGACCTTGGCCCAGGCGGAGTAGACGGTGAGAGTGGGGTTGCGGTCCGGTCGGTGGGAGATGTGAGTGCCCCACCAATGCTAAGAAGCGAATGGGCAGGAAGCAGACTGCCAAAGGCAAAAGTAAACGAGGTAAGGGCACTCAACACCCACAGGTTTTGGAGGCTCTACCAGGTGCGGTCGTGAGGGTCGATACCTGCTCAGAAGGGGCTGAAGGGGCTAAAGGTGTTGATGGGGACAGTTTGAGTCAGGCGTCCCAGAGTAAAGAGGGGGGTAAAGAGGGTGGTGTCCGAGCCAAAGTCCGTAGTAACTCTCTGAGAGGGGTGAAAAAGAACCGCGCAATAAACAACACAGTTCGTATTACTCCCTCCCTGCGTTCTTTTTTTAGGGTACTGCCCCAGGTCCTGAATATCCACCCCACAAATTCCATTGACCATACTATGTCCTCTCATAAAAATCTTTCGATGTCTGAGGCTCCCCCTGCCCCCCTGGACTCCCCTATAATTGTGACTGAGCTCTCAGTACAGATCGATGGTTCGGCTAGTTTCCATACTAAAGCAGTTGATCCTGGTAGCTCTGAGGATGTCACCTCTCGAATTGGGGGGCCTTCTGTTCCAACTTTTGGCTCCCCTACACTGCCTGGGTCAGAGGTTGGCGGTTCTGGTGGGGCAGAGAAGTCAGAGAAGTCAGTCAGAGGTTCGATTGAGGACCTTCTCACATCTATGAAGGAGGACATAAGAAATGGTCTCTGCAGAGATTCAAACTAAGATCAGGGCTGCCTGTGAAGTACTTGAGAAGAAAGTGGATGGTCTTTATGAAAGAACAGAATCCCTGGAGGGCTCTGTGGGGACACTTAAAGCTAACCTGGAGTCAGCTGAAGTAAAAATTCAAAATCTGCGAAGAGAGGGTGATGCTATGCGGGAGAGAGTGGAATCCTTGGAAAACTACTCACGGAGGAACAATCTCCGGCTCCGAAAGGTCCTGGAGGGGAAAGAAGGGAGCGATATAAAGTCCTTTGTGGTTGCCCTACTAAAAGAATCACTAAATTTTAAGGTGCCGACCGATATTTTGGAGAAAGACATCCAAAGGGTGCATAGAGACCCCTTTCGATTAAACCCTGGTAGGGTTAAACCCAGGAAGATATTGGTCAATTTCCTCACATACACGCTAAAAGAAAAAAATTTAAACCTGCCACTGAAATCCAAATCATTGAAGGGTCCAGAATGTCCTTTTGAAGTCCGCTCGGATCTTGCTAAGACCACCTTGGATCCGCAATAGGGAACTTGGTCAAATGATGGACAAATTCAGATCCTTGGGCGCAATGGTACAAATGAGGTTTCCCGCGTATTTGCGGATTATGTTCAACAACAAAATGCACAATATCAGATCCCCCCTCGAGGCTGATGAGTTGCTGGAATCCTTAAGGGATTTTTCACGGGGGGAAGTTCGATGGGAGTATAAGCCGGAATATTGAGTACATTTCATCATCAATGTAAATATAAGCCCTGGTACTAATTAACGAGGTATTAATTCCCAATAGTGTTCTGACGTAGGATTCTATACAGCAATGATGTCTGTATATTGGGGAAATAGATTGTGTTAGCACAACGTAAAACTTTGTTAAATAGGGAAATATACAAAAAAAAAGGAAAAAAGGGGGTCCACACGAAATGGCTACCATAATGGTGCTGATAAAACTATTAAAAAAAAGAGACATAAATAAGGACCTGCTCTACTTCCTAGCATGGATTTCTAGCAGCACGGGTGGGGTTAGTAGTGGCTGCCAGAGGGCGCAAAAATCTGGCAATACATCAGGCCAGTGTAAGCAGGGATGGGTTTTCCAGGGGGTGGGAGGAGGGTAGGGACACTGGGGGTGGTGGGGGTGAAAGGTTAAAAAGTCCTCATAGGTCAGCTCTCTTACAGGTTCTTTTAAGGTTTAGTATTGGTTATCACCAGGGTTCGTGTTATCAAGTTCAGAAGTCGTTTTCAACAGGGTTTGGGATGGAGCTAGGAATGTCTGATAAGGGGTGGGAGGGGATGGAGGAGTGGGGTGAGTTGCTATGACCTCGCTTCAGTATCTATCCTGGAATGTCAATAGCCTGCGCATGAGGGGTAGAAGAGATCGAATCCTTCAATATCTGAGAGATTCCTCAGCGCAGGTCATTGTCATACAGGAAACTCATCTCCTCAAATCAGAGACTACCAATCTTTTAAAAAACAGAAATGGATTGATACAGTTGTCTGTACAGATCAAACCGCAAATATAAGAGGGATCTTCTTTATTTTCAAAAAACAAGCAAAGGCCCAAATAGTGGAGTACAAGGAGGATTACAGTGGGAGATGGCTCCTACTTAGAGTATCGCTAGGCGGTCTGATGTGTTCTCTGGTGGGCTACTATGGGCCAAATCAGGATGACCCTTCCTACTTAGACATTATTCAAAGCCACCTGGTAGCCTTCCAGGACCCTGTAATATGTGTTGGGGACTTTAATATTGTGCTAAATCCTAACCTTGATAAGTCGCCCAACTCTAGAGCTCGTGTATTCTCTAAATCTAGACAATTTCTTGTGTCAATAATGGCACAGTTAGGGCTGGCAGATATATGGAGGGAAATGGCAGGGGATAAACTGGGGGTATCATTCCGGAATCTAAAATACAAGCACAAGTCAAGAATAGACTATGCATTGTTTAGTTATTGCCTTAAAGATTCGTTGGAGGATATAGCATATATATCCCATCTCTCCAACCACTCGGCTATCCTTTTCAGCCTTAAATCTGGCCAGCAGTCTAGACATGCCTCATGGTCTTTTGACCGTACTATCTTATTAGAGGAGGCCGAAACTATTTTCCTTCTATCTGAGACTAAATTTTTTCTCATGGCCAATCTTGACTCTGCAAATATTTATATCGTTTGGGATGCTTTGAAAGCCTTCTGGAGAGGCTGTATTACTAATAGAGCCTCTCATAGACGGAGGCTGTATAGGGAGAAGATTAACAGTCTTGAGGTGGAAATGAATCTTATTGAACAAAAGCTCGGCACCCATATAGGCTCAAAGGAAGATCAAGAGAAGTTAGCTTTGTTAAAAAGTACACTTGAAAGCATTCTACAAGAAACAGTCGCCAGGAGATGGGAGGCAAGTAAAATCTCTCATTTTGAATTTGGAGAGGCAGCATGCAAGATCCTTGCTTGGAAAATAAAATCAGATGAAGCGCAAAACTATATCAGAGAGATAAGGGTGGAGGGTGAATCATCTCCCGGATTTCAAATTCTGATATTGGGAGCGCATTCCAGGATTTTTTCCAGGCTATTTATAAGGAAGATATCCATGATGATTATATTGCAAGGAACTCTTGGCTTGAAAAAATTTCCTTGCCCAGTCTTTCATATGAACAAAGAAGGCGTTTGGAGGTAGAGATTTCGGAAGAAGAAGTGAGTAAGGCCATCGGACAAGTTAAGCGAGGGAAGGCGGCTGGCCCTGATGGTCTACCGGGTGAACTTTATTGTGTTCTTAGTGAAGCTGTTATTCCAAATCTGGCGACTCTCTTTAATAGTATCCTCTTGAAGGGGGAGGATCCTCCAAATTCATGGACGATGCGACGATAGTCTTGATCCCTAATCCAGGGAAAGATCCGACTGAGTTGCAGCCATTATGTCTAACAGGTTGGGGGGTGTAATAGATTCAATTATACATCAAGACCAAAAAGGCTTTATAAAAGGGCGTCAATTAGCTGACATTACGCATGATTTAGTTGGGGCCATAGACATCGCCTCTACCTTCTCTCCTTTTGGCCACACTCACTTTAGACGCAACCAAGTCCTTTGATAGGGTGAACTAGCCCTATCTGGCTGCGGTTATGAAAAAATTCAATCTAGTAGACAGTTTTTGCCGAGTTATAGCACTCATGTATTAGGCCCCAGCAGCTAGACTGCTTGTTAATAATGTTCTGACGGAGGCCTTTAAAATTACAAGGGGCACAAGGCAGGGCTGCCCGCTTTCCCCCCTCCTCTTCAACCTTTACATGGAGCCCTTTGCTCAGGTTCTTTGAGAGGAGTCTAATATTCCTTCTTTCAAATTTGGAGGGTGGGAAAGGCGGGTAGCCCTCTACTCAGACGACATTCTTATTTTTACGTCTGACCCGGATCTAGCGTTTCCTACAGTTAATAAGAGGGCGGAGGAGTTCGGTAGGGTTTCAGGGTATGAGGTAAACGCAAATAAAACTGAAATAATGGCCTGAAACATCAATAATACACAACTTGAAGTGGCCTCCTCCATGCGATATCTCGGAATTAGAATCATTCAAGAGGTTAGCAAAATCGCACAAAACGTCTTGGGCCTACCTCCCATTATCCATCTTTGGGAGGATAAACTTAGTGAAGATGTCTATTCTCCCTAAATTTACATTCCTTTTTAATACCATCCCCATGGCCTTTGATACTAAACAACTAGATAAATGTCAACGGGAGATCAATTCTTTCATTTGGAAATATAGAGCCACTAGATTGGTGTGGAAGAAGTTAAGGTAGAGGAGTTAAAAGGGAGGGCTGGCATTACCTGACTTGCAATATTATGCATGGGCCTTTCAGCTCTCGCACTCTAGAATGCTTTTGAAAACACCCTCTAGTACATCAAGAGGAAGAATGTTTCAGGCCATGCTAGAAGGTGCCGATCTACAAACTGATGGTTTCCTGTTTAAGTTCGGGGACCAAATGTTTTAAAAAAAAGTAAAACTAAAAATTCTTCAATCCTTGGCTAGAGCCTGGTCATCAATCAGAAAGAAAATAGGGCTTTGCTATTTTTCAAATCTTGCACCTTTGTGGGACTCTCCAGGTATACCGTCTTGTCTTCAGGACAGTCTGGCGATTCCAGTGAAGGACGCCGGGATTTTGAGGTGGGGGGCTTGCTGGCAGGGGGTTCAATATTGTTTTGGGAAGAGTTAAGGGATAGGGTAGGTCCCGGCCTATGTAGGTTCAAACATATGCAGCTTGATAGTTGGGCCCGGGCTTTGTGTAGAAAAGGTGTCCCCCTGGGGAAAGTCAGTAACTTGGAAAACCAGCTGGTGGTAAGACCAGGGGGCGGTAAAGATTTTGCATTTAGGTATTGGAATATTTTGGAGGAGATAGATGGGGATTTCAATCTCCCCGATGAGTTGTGGGGTGGCGAGTTGGGCTTTCAATGCGAGCAGTTGTGGATGGATTCATTCTCCCTTCTGCATGAAATAGTTAACCCAGCATGGCTGAGGCACAATCACCTCTTCATGGCACACCACGCTTATCTCTCTCCCTTAAAACTATCAAAATTCCAGCCAGGGAAAACATGTAACAAATGCAATCTGCCAGAAGCATCTGACGTGCATATGTTTAAAGACTGTCCTCCCATTTGTCTATTTTGGGAGGAAGTGAAGGCGTCGCTGGACTCTATTCTTTACACCTCACTGAATATTAACCTCCCATTAATCATTTTCGGCATCGATGAAAACATTTTCGGCCATGCAATATTCTTTCTTTTTTACACAATCCTTTTGGCAAGTAGACAAATTTGCACATTTTGGGCAAACGCTGCCGCACCAACACACTCAGGCTGGCTCATGTCCCTATATGAACTATCTATGGTGGACTTGGCCAGATCTTGCAGCAAAAAAAAACTAGCATTTTGGGACTTATTGGTACGGTGGAGATAGGATTCCCGGGGTTTTTTTTTTTTCCCTGGGTCCTATGATTATGCCTTCTACACTCCATGGACCTTTGTAATGGGTCCCCAGGTCATTGTCATGGTCCAACAGGTTGAAAGATACCTTGATGGAGTAATCTTGCTAGCCCTCCAACTTCCTTTCTTTTTAGATGCTTCCTCCGCCAATCTGTCACTCGTGTCCTAGCATGAGGAACAACTTATATTCCTGGGTTTCTCTATGGAAGACATGTAAGGTGGTCGGTGCTACCTTAAAGAGGGTAAAGGCAAATGAGGACAAAAAAAAAAAAAAAATATATATATATATATATATATGTTTTAAAACAAATTAAATTGATATAAAGAATATTGTTAAAATGTAAACAAAAGTGTTTACAATTTTTTTTCTTTGTCAACAAAATAAATGAACAATACAAATTAAAATGGTTATTAATAAAATAATGGAAATGTTTTCATTTACCATTACATGACTATGCTACAAAAAATGTACAATTGTTTAACAATGTAGCCAACAAAATATATATGTAATAATATTTGATTTGTTTCACATTTTTCAACTATGTTAAATATTTTAATACATTTGTGAATAACATGAATGTGTCTGGTTTATATTTTTAAATGTAAAAACACATTTCCTAATCCTAATATTAATAATTATGACTAAAAATAAAAATATAATTACATAAAAAAATTATTAAAAATAAAACTAATATACATCTATTAAATTGTTACAGTTTACAAACAAACTTACAAAATACTAAATACTAAACAACAATAATTTACAAATACAGACCCAAATCCATGTAAAATTAGTGAAAGCGCTGGATAGTAAGCCATATTAATTTACTATTTTAACTCCAAATCCAACTAAATAAATTCAAGGAAAGTGCTGGATAGTAAACCATAATAATTTACTATTCTAACTCCAAATCCATTTAAACTCAGGGAAAGCGCAGGATAGTAAACCATAATAATTTACTATTCTAACTCCAAACCCAACCAAACTCAGGGAAAGCGCTAGATAGTAAACCATAATAATTTACTATTCTAACTCCAAACCCAACTAAACTCAGGGAAAGCGCTGGATAGTAAACCATAATAATTTGCTATTCTAACTCCAACCCCAAATAAACTCAGGGAAAGCACTGGATAGTAAACCATAATAATTTACTATTCTAACTCTGAACCCAAATAAACTCAGGGAAAGCACTGGATAGTAAACCATAATAATGTACTATTCTAACTCCAAACCCAAATAAACTCAAGGAAAGCACTGGATGGTAAACCATAATTTACTATTCTAACTCCAAACCCAACTAAACTCAGAGAAAGCGCTGTATAGTAAACCATAATAATTTACTGTTCTAACTCCAAACCCTACTAAACTCAGGGAAAACTTTGGATAGTAAACCATAATAATCTACTATTCTAACTCCTACCCTAAATAAACTCAGGGAAAGCACTGGATAGTAAACCATAATAATGACCTATTCTAACTCCAAACCCAAATATACTCAAGGAAAGCATTGGATAGTAAAACATAATAATTTACTATTCTAACTCCAAAACTACTAAACTCAAAGAAAGCACTGGATATTAAACCATAATAATTTACTAATCTAACTCCGAACCCAAATAAACTCAGGGAAAGCGCTGGATTGTAAACCATAATAATTTACGATTCTAACTCCAAATCCAACTAAACTCAAGGAAAGCGCTGGATTGAAAACCATAATAACTTACTATTCTAACTCCAAATCCAATTAAACTCAGAGAAAGCGCTGGATACGAAACCATAATTATTTAGTATTCCAACTCAAAATTAAAATAAACTTTAAATAAAAAATAAAGATTACCCCCCATTTTTTATTGAAAAATTAATGAATAAAAATAAATAAATAAAATATACATTATTACATTTAATATTTATTTCCAAAATTCTATTAAATGTTATAAATGTTTCACAAATAATATTACATTATAATTAATAAGCATTCATACAATTTTTCAAAAATATTAATAAATTATTATACGATTTAATATTTTAATCAAATTCATTATTACATTTTAAAAATATATGTAAAATTTTTTATAATATTAATAATCCTTTTCAATTAACAAAATTTACAACTATAATTTCGTAGAAATTGTTATTTCAAATGTTTTAATTTTTAAGCTTTTCTAAAATATTTAAATATTAAGGGGCCGATTCCGATCTGGGTCAGAAAGCACTCCGACCGAGCCAGATCCGGGGCGTTTACCGACCGATCCGGACTCCTGCAGTCCGACCAAGCACGTAGGATGCGGCCGTATACTGTTGAACTCGGTTCGGTCGGACACTCATAGAAGTCAATGGGAGCTGGTTATACGACGCGTATATGGGCTCCCATTGACTGAATGGGTACATCGCGGACAAGTGCGCCCCCTACAGTGGGTACGCGTCAATGCCATCCACACCGTACATGCCTGTGTTGGGGAGACAAATGGGTCTCCCCCTGTGTCCGAGTCATAAGGCTGCGGGTAGCAGGGGTCCGACGAGGATCTCTGAAGTCCAACTCCGGTAGCTAGTGCGAGCCGGGCGCTCCGACTCGATCCTGATGTCTGAATCGAGCATCGTACTAGTTCGGTCGTGAAACGTCTCTATTGGGCGGCACGGTTTGCTTGTGACTGAGTCGTACGGAGCGGTTCAGACACGGAAACGATTCGGACAGAGATTTCGCGCTTGTTCGCATTGTACTTCGACGTCCGGACCCGTGTATGACTTGGACGGAAATTCAGCCTCCGAATCGGATCTGCTAATGCCGAACCCGATTCGGTGCCCTTCCGACCGAGATCGGAATCGGCACCATAAAATTTAATTATACATTTTAATTTTAAACAAACATTCTCCAATTAAAAAATGACTAAATACCATAAAATCTCTATCAAAAATGTATTTTGTGGCGACAAGACATAATATTAGGCGCGCGCAGGTGGCGGCGGCCCGTGCAGCGGGGATTCCTGCGGCTCTTCTACTGGCCGACATAGATAGGGCCTTTGACTCGGTGAGTTGGGTCTATCTCCGTGCGCTCCTGCCCCGTCTGAATCTGGGACCTCACTTTTTGTCGTACCTACAGTTACTTTACACAGATCTAACGGCGTCGGTGAGGGTGGCTGGGGCAGTGTCCGATTCCTTCTCTATTGGGCGGGGCACCAGGCAAGGATGCCCCCTCTCGCCGTATCTGTTTGTCTTAGCTATGGAACCATTGGCGGCATGGGTCCGAATCGACGCACAGATGCGGGGCATTGAGTGGAGGGCGGGACCCTCTGATAGAATTACACTCTATGCTGACGACGTCCTATTTTTCCTCACCGACCTGAACAGATCTGGACCACGGGTCCTTGATATCATGCGAATTTTTGGGGAGGTGTCGGGCCTCCACTTAAACCAGCGTAAGTCAGTGCTGTGGGTCCTGGGGGAGCGTCGTGGTCTGGGATCCTGGGCGGCGGCAGTGCAAAAAGTGACAGGAGGCTTTAAATATTTGGGAGTGTTCCTAACAGATTTGCGTGGGGTCTCCTGGACGCGCAATGTTGTACCCGTATGGGAGTGTGTCCGCTCGGACATGACTACGTGGTCCCGCATGCCCTTAAATGTTTACGGTCGGTTGGCCATATTTAAAATGGTAGCCCTCCCACGCCTTTTATATCAACTGCAAAACCATCCATACCCGATCCCACGGCAATGGTTCAAGCAAGTAAATTCGGCACTCAGTCACTTTCTCTGGGCTGGGCGAGGGTGGCGCTTCGCACATGTTTCCTTTCTACGTACTGTGGCGGTCTAGCAACATCAGACATCCAATCCTATTATCAAGCTTCCCACCTGTTGATATTAAATGAGTGGTGGTATGGGGATCGAAATGATCCGGCCTATGCCCTAGAAAGGTACCTGATGGACCCCGAAACACTACATGTCATACTTTATTCGGCTGCTAGGAGGAAGAGGCTTCCAGTAGTCACTCAAATAGTGTTTCTTATATGGGCGGAGCACTCCGCCGCATGGGATGGTGGAACAAGCTAACGAGGGAAACCCCATTGTGGCAGAATGGGCAACTACCGGCGTTGATGTCCCTACAGGGATTCCGCGGCTGGGACGCGATTGGTATCTCGGCCATAGGCCATGTTGTTAGGGGCACGACCCTTAAGTCGTTCCAGGAGATACGAGACGAGTATGATATGCCCCGGACTCAGTTCTTCAGATATCTACAGTTCCGACACGCTATCGCGCCCACCTTAAAAGGCCTGGACTCCTTGCCTGAGTTTAGCCCTCTGGAGGCCAAGGTATTTATGGGAGAACTAGAAAGTAAAAAGATATCATCTATTTACCAAACACTAGTTACACACTGTTCGACTTCCCTGGATGCACTGTGGGCCAAGTGGAAGAATGATCTGAGTGCATTTGAGGAGGAAGACTGGAGACAGGCGCTTGAGGCCCCAAGAGGAGCGGCCATTGCAGTACGCCTGCGCTTCATTCAGTTCAAATATTTACATAGGGCCTACTATACTAGGGAACGACTGTGGAGGGCGAGCATGATAGCGTCCCCAGATTGTTTGAGATGTGGCAGGGAGAGGGGCACATTTCTGCATACAGTATGGTTGTGTGGTGGCCTCCAGAGGTTTTGGTCGGGAGTGTGGGACTGCCTGGATGAGGTGTTAGGTTGGGGGCTCCCCCGCACGCCACAGCTGGGACTTCTTCATGTATTGGAGCAAGTAGGGGGCAATATCTACAAATGACACTTGCTGTTGTTGGGCCTCGTTGTGGCCAAGAGAGATGTGGCCCGAGCCTGGAAAGACCCCAGGGCCCCCCTGTTGGGAGTGTGGAAAAGGGGACTAGACTTTTACATGGGGCTGGAGCGCCCGATCTTCGAGGCCAGGGGCTGCCCCCGGAAACATTATAAGATTGGATAAGAGGTGGGCAGATTACAGAGGACTGTGGCTGGAACCACCACCACGAGATGACACTGAAGAACAAACTCTAGACATTGAACCCGTGTGATGGGGTGTACACACTACATGTTATTTGACATGCCTTTTATTTACGGACTACTTAGTCGCTGTGCAGGGGGGGGAGGGGGGCTGCGGGAGGGTGGAGAGGGGAGAGGGGGGGTTAAGGGGGGCTATTTTTCACATAAATAGTTGTTTGAATTGCCTGCATTGTATGTATCAACTTAATGCTCACAGCTTCTCCGGTTCTTGGGGCGCTGTGCTTGTCATGCAACCCTTCAACAACTCAATAAAATTTTGTTCTGAAAAAAATGTATTTCGTATTACTAAATATAAATCATGCCCACAAAATTTTTAAATTACTACCCACCCTTATCCCCTATAAACCCAACATCCCGCTCCTAAAAACTATACAAATTACTAAAATATTTTACAATTTAAACAACATTTTTAAATTACTACCCACCCTTATATCCTATAAACTGAACATCCTGCTCCTAAAATATATACAATTTATTAAATATTGTATTTGAAAACAACATTTTTAAATTACTACCCACCCATATCCCCTATAAACCCAACATCCCGCTTCTAATAAAAATGTGAAAATCAATCAAAACAAATTGCACAGTACAAAAATAACATAATACCATTGATATTATTAACTTTAATATTTTTTACTTCAATAGTTTCTACATCGATATTTTAAAAATCAATATAAATACAAAATAAATCGATATTTTGAACATCGATATTACTTACCTCGATATTTCACACCAACGATATTCTTATGTCTTATGTCGATATTCAGTCTCCTCGATATTTGCACATCAATATTCTGTCTCTGCACCGTCGACAGGCAACTGAATAGGGAAAATTAAATGAATAAATCCTATTCTGTCGTCTGTCGAAATAGCCCGGCCCTGCCCCACCATGATTACCTGCAGCAGCCTCTGCAGCATAGATGTACTTTTAGTGGGGGTAGAGACAGAATGACTTCTTTAAAAAAACAGTATGCTAATGAGCAATATAATTGAGCAATGGTAACCCTCCTCTGTAGGTTAATCCTTTAGGCCCACCTAAAAACTATGTTATGCAATGGGAGGACAGTAAACATGAAAGTATCAAACGCAAGATAGAACTCCAAGGCCCACACGGCTGATAGTCCTGCTGTAAGGGCTGAAAGAGAACCCAGCAGTCCTTCCCAGGAACACCCCGTCCAACACCCAATATAACCAAGAATGTCCTCGTCCCTCTGTCAGCACTGATGAAGCTGTGGAAACTCCTCTGTTGGGTAATTGCCCAATTGCAGCTAATTTTGGCCCTCTCACAGAGCCTCTGGCTGGGAAGTGGATGCTTATATTGTATGCCCTTCCTTCCTCTGCAGTAATTGTTACAATTAAATATGTTCCTATCTTGTGCAGAGATAAGAACTCAGTCAGATAGGCAAAGAAAATAGATAAATTAAATGATCCCTCACTTGCACTTGTGTGAGAGGGAGTGGAAGATTTATGTTGTATACTTATCTTTCCTCTGTTTCCATGCTGTACCATGATTCTTACCTGTGTCCTGCATTCCAGAATGTAGATGGCTCTGCCTCCTCCTAGTGTTCTAGGTGGTGACAGTTTGTGCCTGGCCAGCTACTACAATTTACAAATAAATAAAGAAATTTATGAAGTACCACCATCTTGGCCAAAGCTATCCTCCCGGCCAGTGAGAGCGGTAGCCCAGCCCAAGCAGCGACCTTCTCTTCCAACCAATGTACAGCGCGTCCATAGTTCATGTTCCACAAGACCTGGGTATCCCTGCTCACCCATATGCCTAAATATTTCACAGGTTCCTTTGTCCATGTAAGGGGAACTCAGATTGAGATTGGACAGTTGTGTCAGTCAGGGGGAAAATAACAGATTTAGCCCAATTAGTCGATATTTCGAGAGGCCACTAAATTTGATGAATTCTCTCAATAACGGATCTAAATTTGCTTCTGGATCAAATACATATAAGGTGACATTGTCAGCATAGAGGGAAATTAGAAGACTATGGGCAATAAATCCAATCCCCTTGGCAGTATGATGTTGCCTGATGCACGCCACGAGTGGTTCCATCGCGATCGCGAATAGCAGGGGAGATAGTGGGCAGCCCTGCCTCGTTGCACGTGAAATGTTAAATGGTGCGGAGATGAGACCATTCACTCTCACAATTGTCTGTGGCTGCGTGTAAAGAAGACGTATTAAGTTTATAAACAATGGACTGAAACCCATACGCCTAAAGGATCACAAATAAGTATTGCCATTCTAAAGTATTGAATGCCTTTGTGGCATCTAAAAAAACAGCATCTGCCTGTAATTCTGGGTGTAAATAATGCAATACCGAGAATAAAGTCCTAAGATTGTGGAAAGTGGACCTCCCTAGGATAAACCCCGACTGGTCCGGACGGGCCACCAATGGGAGCAAGGGATGCAACTGGTTAGCAATGAGTTTTGCCAATATTTTAACATCCACATTAATCAGTGAGAGTGGCCTATATGAATCTAGTTCATCCTCGGGCTTCCCAGGTTTTAAAAGAGTAATAATAATGGCCTCCCGCATCGATGGCGGCAGGACACCTATTTTACGGGCTTCCTCAAAAAGTTCTAATAGTCGGGGCGCTAATTCCTCAACATAGGATTTATAAAAGGCTGTGGTTTAAACCATCTGAACCGGGGGCTTTATTTAAAGGTAGGCTTTTTATGACTTGCGCTACATCGTCCACTGTAAATGAGAAATCCGGATATTCCCTGTAGCCATTACTCAGCCATACCAACTCGAGAGAGTCTAGAAAAGACATTAGGCCCTCTGGGCTGGAGTTCTGTGTAGTAGTGTAGAGCTGGGAATAAAATCTGGAAAATGAATCAAGTATAGCTTTCTGTCCCCTGATCATAGAGTGATCCGTCACCTTCAATTCAGTGACAAATGTAGAGGACCTGGGGGGCTCGGAGCATTTCCGTCAGCGTCCTCCCAGTCCTATCGCCCTCTCCATATCTCCTAGCCTGAACATGTTTACCTAGGAATTTTAGTTCTCTGGTCGCTTCTTCCTCAAATTCCAGTATTTTTTCTTTCAGTAAGGCCATAGTGGTGTGCTCGCCGATAGTATAGAATTTTTGTTCTAAGTCCCTAATCTGTTTCTCAAGTGAGTTCAGTGTCCCCCGAATGGCCATCAACACTCTGGCCTGCCTTGCTATACAGTTGCCTCTTATCACAGTTTTGAAGGCTTCCCATAACGTAGCCACCGTGTCCACAGAGCCTGTGTTTAAGGAAAAATAGTTGTTAATGTCACCTCTAATTTTTTCTTTAAAGGCGTCATCTAAAAGGGCGTTGTTGTAATCCGAAGGACCACTTATAAAAGTCCAGATAGAAAGTACTTAAGTATTTAATATAAGAGCACAGAGGTAACAGTGGCAATCCCCCTGCGGTCAGCCTACATCTGGTTTGATGAATACAGCTATGTCATAGAACATAGCAACAATGGAACATTACAAAGAATCTGACATTTAAAGTAGCAGGACAAATTTTATGTAAATTTACATTTAAGAATACAACAGGCGTCTTGGGGCAATCTCCAGGTATGCATCCTAGGCATGGAGTGTGATAATTCCAAGCGCAATAGACAGGGTGCATGATCCGAAAGGGATTGGGGAAGATGCAGGACTCCTCTCGTCCATGCAGTTACATCTCGAGATACCAACCAATAATCCAGTCTTGACCATGCCTTATGGTATTCTGAGATGCAGCTGCCCTCCCTAATAAAACGGATGTTCCCTCCTCCAGATGTCAACCAAGGCACCATCAGATAAAATGGCTTGCAATGTAGCACTAGCTAGAGTGTGCAGTGCTCGAGATATCCCTTTCCTATCTAGTTCGTTATCAAGAATGGCATTAAAGTCCCCTCCCCAGATTATAGTATCACAATTTGTCACTTTCACTTTAGCCCATACATTTTGAAAAAATTCAGGTCTGTCAGTATTGGGGCCATATATCGCAACTATCACCATTGGACTGCCAGCTAGGGTACCTTGTATAATTACATATCTACTTTCAGGGTCTGGTCGGATGCAGTTTGTTTCTGTTCTCTCCCCATTTGTCTTCTGCGCCTTTCAGGATTCTCCAGACATCCTACCTGTAGTTGTCGCCATCCATCCAACCACTCCCATGCCGCCTCCGGCTCTGTGAAGAACCACGTTTTACCCTCGGTCTTCACCCTGAGTTTTGCAAGAAACAGCATTGCATTAGTCAGCACTTTGTCTCTATGGGCTTTTTTGACCTCGAGAAAACTTCTTAGCTCTCTCTGCACTTTCATAATAGAATCTAGGAAAAATGTGACTATATTATTTTCAATTTTGAGAGGAGTGGGCACACCATGTGGTTCGTAAGATCACATCCCTGTCTCTAAAATTAAAGACACGTGCTAGTAGTGGCCTGGGTGATTGTCCAGGTTTAGGTTTTCCACCCGGTACTCAGTTTGTTCTTTCAATGGAGTAGTTGGAGAGGTTTTTAGGCTGCAAATGCTGAGTAATTAAGTCCGCCACAAATAAATCAGTGGGGTAGTCCTCCGTTTTCTCTGGAACCCCAAGAATTCTAACATTGTTCCTTCTGGCCCTACCTTGGTAGTCATCCAGTTGGTCCACTAGGGCCTTGCTGGTGGTTTGCAGTTCACAAATTTGTTTCTCCAGGACCTTAGTGTTGGTGGCGAGGCCTTGGGTTACATCCTCTGCCTCTTTCACTCAATCATCCATTTTCCTAAAGTCAGCACGGATAGGGGAGATTTCTATGAATCCCGTGTCAATGCGGGATTCAAGTGACGTACGCAAATCGGTGACCGCTTCTAGTATGTCTTGTAAGGTGGGGGTGCTCTGCTCCACTGGCTCACGCTGTGGTTCCTGCACTGTGTCAGGCAGAGCACATGCACCCTCCTGGGTCTTGAGCCAGGTGAACTTGTCCAAATTCGGTTGGTGCGAGCCGTGTCACCCTTTGCTCCCTGACATGGCACAGATTATAGGGATGGTGCCGGGCCGTGTTACTTTCTCAGGGCAGGGGCCCAAGGGTATCACCGCTGCATGCCCAGTAAAGCGGTCCCACCTGCCTGTCGGCTTACCCCCTCTTGGCGCACCTCCACTCCCGTGCTGCCAATGGTATTTTGGCCCTTTATGCAGCAACGATCTCTACCGGGTTCGGCACAAGGTCGCTGCATGCTGTGGGCGGTGAAATGTCCTTATGGCTAGCAACAGTGCACGATGACCGCCACTCACCGCCGGTGTAGGGAGCTCTCCGCCGGCACCCCTTGTCAAAACATAGTGTAGGCGTATGCGCTTCTATCACAACACGGTCAGTGCGGTCAGGGTAATCACCCTTAGGTCCCTGCTGTCGTCTCTATGCGGCCGCCAATGGTCTCCCTAGCCCACCTTTGCGTGCTTCATCTTCAGCCGAGGCAGGCGTCTCAGCAGGTTGCAGTCAGACAGTGGCCGCTCTCCACCCCGGTTCAGGTCCCGACCGCAAGATCACAGCAGCGGCCGCAGGCCCGCAGCGAAAAGCAGGCGTGCCCCGGCAGCTGCCAGACAAATCTCCACAGGTTTCTGCTCCTGCACTAGGCTGCTCCCTTTGGCCGCGTGATTAAACAAAGTCCGCTGCCCAACGCCTTGTCAAGGTAGATATCTGTCCCGTTCTTTCTGGGTGATCCCGGCTGGTGATGTTTACTGCTCTGGCTAGGGCAGATGGTGTTGCAGAGGCACATCACAGCAGATTGGGAGGGAGGGATGGGGGGGAAACAGACCACGGACCAAGAAATATGTGGAAAAGGCCGCTTTTATTGGAACAGGTGCACATCACATATTAATAAACCTCAGCAAAAGCCTTCCAAAACTAAGCCTCACTAAATAAATCACATACCTAACCCCGCACCCCGCCCTCTCCCCTAAAATTCCTTGACCCCACCCCCACCCGTACAATACAACATTTTTTTATTTTTTTTTGAAAACTTTTATTTACCAAATGCACAATACACAGCGTCTGCCTACAACCCATTCGGGCCGGCCACTATGACAATAAAGCGAAGTATCAACCACATTACACTGCGTAAAGGCCATATATCGCTTCATTACGGTGTAGTGGCATAAAACAGCATATAAAGGATCCTGAAGGTTCAATTTTTGTAATTTTGACGAAGTCAAACAAACAACAGAAAGAAATACATGGTAAAAGCAATGGCAAGTTCATGGGAGGGGAGGAAAGACGGGAAATCAATATATAAGAATGGAAGCAGTTCCACTAGGGGAGGGAGACAATGAAAGGAGTGTTAAGAATGGACGCTGATTAAGGGAACGTCAATTATGGGGATGAGGGAATGGTGTCAGTGTAATCAAGTGGCGGGGTACAAATGTCACCACGGTATTTGTTCCATTGCGCCCAGATTCTACCCCATTTCCTAGGACGACCCCGAGCCTCATAAACCGTCTTCTCCCGAAACATGCACCAATCCATGTTATCTTTCCAGGCACTGAGCCCAGGTGGTCTATGGGAGCCCCAGAGCTGCGCTATGTCCCTCTTGGCAACCATGTTGCCCAGGGTGATCCAAAAGGTCTGAGCGGCCGTACAATCCGTAGGCTCCCATACATTAAGCAGGCAGCGCCTTGCCTCAGGAAGGAGGGGGACCCCAGTGACACGCCCCATCACATCATGCACCCTAGACCAGAAAGCAGAAATAACCGGACATTACCACAGAATATGAAGAAAAGTGCCATCCATACCACAGCCACGCCTACACAATCCATCAGTTGCGAGCCCCATTCGCACCAGACGCATGCCAGTCACATAGACTCGATGGAGGATCTTCAGTTGCACAAAACGGAGCCAAGCCGGAATAGCCACCTCCTTAGGGGAGGAAATCGCCATTTGCCAGTCTTCGTCATCCAATTCGAGACCATCTGCTACCCAGGAGGCCCGAAGCTTCACCAGAAGGTCAGCCCTAGTGTTAATGAGTTTTTTGTAAATTAAGGAAATCGTACTATCCGGGACATGGCCGTCAAGAATACGATCTTCCAGCGGGGACGACTTGGGGATTTCCGTCCCGGGGGGAAAGGCAGAGAGCAGGGTGTGCCGCACCTGAAGGTAACGAAAATACTCCTTGTCATCAAGTTGATACTCTACCTTAAGGGCCTCAAAGGATTTTACTGTGCCTCTGACCCAAAGATCCTCCACCTTGCTAATACCAATCATATCCCATCTGTCAAACCCTTTCGTCCGCCACAGGTTACCCAGCCGTTCAGAATCATACAGCGGGGTCATGCGCATCAATCTATCGCCCCAACCTGTAGCCACAGTCGCATCCTTCCAGGCACGCACGGCACACTTCGTAGGTCCAGTCAGGAGCCGGAGTGGTGACTTCGAATATAAGGCTCTATTGAAGTTGCCGCCCGGCTACAGGAGTTTATCCATAGCGAAAGCGGGAGTGGGTCCTGGAGAATACGTCACATGGTTAATCGCACTTAGTTGCGAGGCCCAATATTAACGTCTGATGTCAGGCAGAGCAATACCGCCATCGTACCAGGGGAGCATGAGTTTTGATAGGGAGATACGGGCTCGTCCGTCCCAAATCAACTGCCTCTGAAGACCTTCAACCTCACGGAAATAGCGGGAGGGAACAGGATCGAAAAAGTTCTGTAAGGCATATAAAAACCTGGGGAGGGGCATCATTTTAAAAAGTGCCGCTCGTCCCAATGGAGACAAGGGCAAATCACGCCACCTTCGTACATCCTGCTTGAGGCGACGAAGAGGAGCGTAAAGATTACGATCATAGCGCACTGTGGAGTCCATAGAAATGAAAATTCCCAAATATTTAAAGCCATCCTCCGCCACCTGGATCGGGAACCTACGAGGCCGCGGAGGCAACACCCCCGCTATAACATAGACACACGATTTGGTCCAGTTAATAACAAGCCCGGAGTTCTTACCAAAGGAGGTGAGAACATCGAAGAGCACGTTTAGAGACTTCTGAGGTGAGGTAAAGTAAAGAAGGATATCGTCAGCGTAAAGTGAGACGCGATCCTCCAGATCCGGTGTCCACCGGATCCCTTTAATCGAAGGCTCCCAGTGAAGCCACGCTGCAAGGGGTTCTAATGCCAATGCGAAGAGAAGTGGAGAGAGCGGGCACCCCTGACGGGTGCCACGTCCCAATGGAAATGAATCAGAACCCCTGCCGTTCACCACGACTTGGGCTAACGGTTGTTCATATAGGAGCCGCACCCATGCAATGAAACTAGGACCGAAACCAAACTTGGAAAGGGCCGCCCAAAAATATGGCCACTCGATGGTGTCGAAGGCCATTGTAGCATCCAGGGAGGCCACTACTGCAGGCTCAGTAAGAGCCTCAGCTCTCGCGAGAACGCTGTGGAGTCTACGGAGATTAAGAGCTGTGTTTCGATGGGGAATAAAACCGGACTGATCCGGATGGATCAAGTCGCAGATTACAGACAATAGACGATTAGCCAGGACCTTGGCCAGAATTTTAGGCTCAGCGTTGAGCAACGAGATGGGGCTATAAGAGGTGCATCGGTCACGAGGCTTGCCATCCTTGTAGATGACCACTATGGTAGCCAAGCGCTGTTCGGAAGGAAGGACGCTCGCCTCGAATGCATCAAGAAACATAGTGCGCAAATGGGCAGCCATTTTGTCCGGTCGCAGTTTATAAAGCTCGATAGGCAAACCATTGGGCCCCATCGCTTTGCCCGATCGCAAGGACCTAATGGCAATAGCGATCTCGTCCACCGTAATAGGAGCCTCCAGAGCTAATCTATCCTCCTCCGAGACGCAAGGTAGTGCAATGTCGCGTAAAAGTAAACAGGAGTCAGCCTCATCACGATCACTCACTGATCTGTACACCGTTCGGAAATGATCCGCAAAACAGTCAACGATCTCCCCCGGATCAGTCACACATTCACCATTCTCACGGGTGATAACGGGCACCACACGGTTCAGCCTCTCAGCCTTGTCCAACCACGCCAGGAGCTTACTAGCCTTGTCACCCACATCGTAAAGACGGCCTAGCTGATTTATACGCATCACCTTAGCAGCATCAGTCACCAAGGCTCTGTAATCTGCCTGCTTCAGTTCTAAGGAGTGTAAAAGTGCAGGTGTATCATCTCCACCCAACCCACTTTCGAGCGTAGTTATTTCGGCCTCAAGAGTCGACACAGCCTCCCTCCTAGTCTTCCTATCCGCTGCAATAAGGGACAACGCAGAACCCCGTATAACGGTATTAAAAGCCTCCCACAAAGTCGTAGGGGAAGCGACCAAACCCACATTCTCATCAAAATAACAATCGATCGCCTTAACCAAATTCGAGCGAAGCTGAGGGTTCCTAAAGTGCCAGGGGGGAACAGGAGGGACTCCACTTCCAGAAAAGCCTCCCACCGAGACCTCGAGTAACAAGGGGGAATGGTCAGAGATACCCCTAGGGAGATGCCGGATCTCACGCACCATGGAGGAGGTAGCAGTTAGCATCATAAAATAATCAATCCTTGAGAGGCTGCCATGAGCACCAGAGTGAAAGGTATACTGAGTTTGTGTGGGGTGCAACATCCGCCAGACATCCACCAACCCGAAGGTCTCAGTCAAGTCAGTTAGCCACATCTGGGACAATGGCAGAACCCTAGGGGGCAGCCGGTCACACTCGCCCGACATTACTGAATTGAAATCCCCACCTATGAACAGGAGACCATCCGGAAGCCCTAGAAGAGTCCTACCAAGGTCAGCATAAGTGGTAGCCTGCAGTCCCGGGGGAACATAAACAGCAACAATTACAATCAGCCTCCCCTCCCATCTCCCCGAGACAGCAGCATAGCGACCCCGATCGTCGAGGGTGACATCATCTATTTCAAGGGCCAAGGAGGATTTCACCATTATACCAACCCCTCCGGAACCGGATGTAAAGCCAGCGTGAGCCACAAGTCGATAACCTCGGCGGTCAAGAGCTTTACAGGCATTGCCTATCAAGTGGGTTTCCTGGAGTAAAACAACATCAGGGGAATGACGTCTGATAAATTGTAGCACAATACCACGTTTGATCCTATCTCCCAGACCATTAACGTTCCAAGATAGCACTTTCAAGTCACCCCCCCATTCCAGTAGGACTCCCAAACCACCCCCTCCCAGAACCTCAAAGCAAGGATACATGCAAGCGATACAGTACCATGTGAAAAAGAAAACATAGAACACAAAACACAACCAAGACCCCACCCCCCACTCCCCAACCAAGAACCCGTTACAACACCCCCCACCCTGCACCTCTGCTGACTCATGAGCCACCCCAAACTGCAGTGTGCCTGTCGCCCCTTCCAAAATCTACACAAAGAACTCCTGAGGAGGAAGGGAGAGACTACCCCAACCCGCCCCGCCGCTGGGCCTAAAGGTGAAAGCATATAAAAATACTCCGCAAAAAGTTACGACCCATATTCGGACCTCAGGACCCAAAGTCATTCCTGCGCCGTCGCGCCTCCGTCCGCGCCTCCGGGGCCTCCGCTCTCGGCGTCATCCTTTGGCAATGAGTCCAGCCAGTCACTGACACTGTCCGGTTGATCGAAGAAGAAAGCACGTTCCCTGTACTCGATACGTAGACGCGCGGGGAACAGCATCGCATATTTAAGTCCCAAGTCTCTCAGGCGACGTTTCACTCCCAGGAATCCGGATTGTTGCCGCTGCACTTGAGGAGTAAAGTCAGGGTAGATAGAAATGGAGCTGTTCTCAAACTTCAGCGGGCCGTGCTTGCGAGAGGCCTGAAGAATGGCGTCCCTGTCCCGAAAGTGAAATAGCCTCGCAATAATAGGCCTCGGGGGAGCCCCCGGCTTGACCAGTCCACCCGGGAAGCGGTACGCACGCTCCACCGCAAAGAACTTACTTAGGCCTGCGGGAGCAAGTTTGGCAACAATTAATTCCTCGACCAGTAAATCGATTGAAGCAGCACCACTGTCCTCCGGTACCCCGACCAGGCGGATGTTGTTCCGTCGGGCCCTGTTATCGTACTCCTCCATACGCCTGGCCAGCAGATCATGCGACGACCGTAGATTCCCGATCTCCGATTGGGCTTCCGCCATGTCTGTCACCAGACTGGTAGCTTTAAGGTCCAATGCTTTGACCCTCTCATTAGTTTTAGCCAAGTCGGCCCGAATAAGGGTAACATCAACCGCCACCGTGTCTATCTTGGACACGATGGCCTCGTATTGTTGACCCATATCTGCCTTGAGTCCTGTAATGGCGGCCATTAGGTCTTGAAGGGACACCTCCGATGTGGCCATCATGTCCATCCTCGGGTCCTCAATACTGCGGCTGGCAGCGCTGGGGGATCCTCTTGGCTGAGTATAACGATCTATCACGTTAGACTGGACTGATCCCCCACGATTGGTGACTTTCCTGCTCTTCTCCAGCTCAGGTTTCATCGCCATGTTGGAATCAGCACCCCGTTAGGTCTTCCCGGGCGCGATAAATGGCAGCGACCCTCCGGATTTCAAAAATTGCAATATCACTAAAAATCACAGACCGCTGGTACGGGGCTGTAATGAGGACGTACAGCTGGGTAGAACACCAAAGCCAGGAGTGCAGATCAGGTCCTAGGCAGTCAGTTCAAGGATGAAATAGAAACCGAAAGTGAAAGTGACACCACCACCGGTTGAGCAGATGCCAGGCGACCGTTGTTGTTGAATTACCACTCGGCCATCCAAAGCAGCAGAGTCCCCGGTCCCGTCCGGAGCTAGGCCAGAAAACTTAGGACGACGTAGAGATGGTTCCCGAAGTCCGATCTCGGCCCCCAAAAGGGCAGCAGCATCAGCAAGAGTAGCACTTCTAAAGCCCATCAAAGTAACCAGGATTTCGCAAGGATAGATCAAGAAGGGCGGCGCGGGTCTCGGGAGCTCTCTGCTCATGCGACCATCTTGGATGCCCACGTAGCTCCTCCTCAATACAACATTTCAAACAATATAAAACATCACATCACCGTATCCCCCACAATAAACCTATAAATACAACCCCTCCATTAACAAACTCCCCTGCCTGCCCCTTCACAGCTGTCAATCTCCCAAACCATGTAACCGAACTAAAAACAACCAACCTATCCTTTCCCTGTCGATAACCCAACTTCACAAATAATTAACAAACCTCTGACAAACCTGTCCAAAAAAAATAGTCCCCGCCACCCAGAAAGACGGGGGGGAAGGAAACTACCCCCTTTCTGCCCCCCAACCTAGGAAAAAAACCTTCAGACTTCCAACCTCTGAACGTTCAAGCATCTGGACAACACTTCTATGATCTCCAGCAAATATAGGTCCATACCAAGCCTGGATAAATGCACTCCATCATCCCTAAAATACTCCACTGCCTCAAAACGTATTTCCCTGTGCGACACTCTCCCGAACCCCAGACTAAGGCAAAAGCTTGAAATTTCGAAGTTGACTTTCCTCCTTGCCCTGTCGATAGCTCTGGGATTGACTGCCCCTCTCCAAATCCTCAGCTGAACCAACTCAGTCCACAACACATGGCAACCCGACCAGCGCTCCTTTATAAGGGACAAGTCCCTCTTCATTGTCCTCATCAGCATCACACCCTTTACCCCACAAAGACCGTTCTCCCCAAGGTGTACCAACAAAATATTCGGGCATTGGCCCCTCACCATCGCTTCATTCAAACATGGTATAAGTTCCCTCCAAAGCATACCTCCCTTGCCCTTCCACACAATCCTAAACAGTTGATCATTGAAACCCAACATTTTCCCAAAATAACTTTGGCACGCCTGAACCTGTGCCCATTTGATGAATGAATGCCCCACTATCCAAACAGTCAACTCCTTTGAGTGGGGCCCAGCCACAGAACATATAAAGAGAAAAAAGAATGAGTCTCACGGCAAAAAGGATGACGCATGCGCCTCCCCCGCGTTCCTTCTCACATAGCGCTGAAAACAGTTTGACGACCAGCGCCTTAACCGCATAATTTCCCCTTGAGATCAGCCCCTGTTATGTGCTCCGGTCGCTGCACCAATCCTAAAAGAGTGAATTCCATATTGCGCCCTATCCATCCCAATCCTCTGCAAAGCTTTACGCAGAACCATGCGCAGTTGGTAATCAGTTACTCGGGCTCCGTTTATATGCTAAAAAACTAAATCGCACTCCGCCCCCCCCCCCCCTGACAAAGTCTTCCAGCGGCGGGCCAGATGCAGGAGACAAGTAGACATAGGAGCCTCAGCTTCTAACTAAACCCCCTTTCCAGTTTTCCTCTGATCAGTTTTTGAACTAGCCAACCAAATATGCACACCTTTTTCTGAGAAAAATACTTCTTGCCACTTAATGCCCCTCTTTAATTTGGTACCCAAGAGCTCTGATACTCGAAATGCCCCAAAAAACATGAAAGCCATCAGAGTGGCAAACAAACATGCCTCAAAATCATCCTTGCAAACCAAAGGTAAAATCACCAACAAACGTGCCAAAGTCTGCCACGAGAGGGTGCTGGACGGCTGAACCCCTCCCCGCTCCCTAGCTCAACCGTCAAGCATTCTCCTCCCCACTTCACCAGCAGAAGGGGAATAACCCCAAAAGAGTTTCCCCATAAAAGAAATTACTTCTAATTTCCCGGTGATGGTAACCCTAGAAAGGCCTCTCTCAATGAGGTCTAAGATAAACAGGTACCACATCCTCCGAATGACACCATGCCTTCTCCCGCCTACAGTCCCCAGCCGCCAAAAATTCCTTCCATGCAAGTGAATATGCTGCTCGAGTGGAGGCTGACTGAGAACCTACCACCAGTTGTAATACCTTACGTTGCCTACATACCAAAGATGCTCCAGCATTGGGGTCGGTGTCCTGTCCATCTCCTTGGCCAGCCCATGGAATCTCCCCCACTGTGAATGAGACAAAGCATCGGCTATGTCATTGTCCACACCAGGGATGTGTAAAGCTTGAAATGAAACATCATGTCTAAGGCAGCCCAGCACAAACACTCTCAAAAACTTCAAAATCTGTTCATTTCTTGCTTACTGCCTATTGACGATCTCGACTAATGCCACGTTGTCTACACGAAAAAGAACCTTCTTGTGTGCCAACTCCTCACCCCAAAGGGTCAATGCCACCAGTAACGGGAAGAGCTCCAGAAATGTTATGCTCCTCCCCCCATCCTTCCAATCTTGTGGCCACTTCTCCGCACACCACCTGCCCTGCCACTATAAGCCAAATCCGTCACTACCTGCTGTATCCGAAAACATTTGAACATCCCACTATACATCCTTTTACCTGACCAATAGCACACCATTAAATGAGGTAAGAAAAACGGACCACATAGGCAGATCCTCCTTCACTCCTGCTGACAAGCAGACATGGTGGTGAGGCAAATGCTGTCCTTCTAATGCTCGGCCCAGCCGCCTACAGTAAGTCCTCCCCGTCCTGACTACCCTCCAAGCAAAATTAAGATGACCCGTAAACACCTGAATGTCCTTCACCTTCACCTTCTGTCTTGACAGCATTCTGTCCAACAATTCCAGCATTTTCAACTATTTGTCATCTGGCAGGCGAGCCCGCATTGCCACTGAATCAATTTCAATTCACAAAAAGGCTAAAGCTGTAGCAGGTCCCATTGTCTTTTCAGGAGCCAAAGGCGCCCTTAGTTCCTCCATGAGCTCATGGAAAGTGTCCAGAGCTATCTGGTACTCCGTGGAGCCCGGGGAACCGACAAAGAAAAAGTCATCCAAATAGAGTGTTACCAACGTATGACCAATGTGGTGCGTGAAATGCCACTGCAAGAAGGTGCTGACACATTCTAATAAAGTACATGACATGGAGCAACCCATCGGTAATGCTTTGTCCAAGTACCATTTACCCTCAAAATGGATACCCAGAAGATCCCAATCATCTGGATGGACTGGAAGCAACCCAAACGCCGACCTAATGTCACATTTTGCCATCTCTGCAGTTGCGCCGCGGTCACTACTAGTGACATGACCACGTCAACTGAGGAATATAAAACAGAGGCAGCCTCCACATCAATGAAATCGTTCAGGGAAGACCCCTCTGGTCATGACAAATGCTGAATTAGCCTTTACTGCCCTTCCTATTTTTTGGGAACCATTCCAATGGGTGATATTATCAAGTTCTCAATTGCCCAATCATCAAAAGAGCCCTCTTTGGACCTCACCTTCCTATGAAGAAGCTTCAGTATCTCAACGTATTCCCCCTTCCATATGCGCTACTTAGTTGCCAACATTAAATGAGCACCCAAAGGCTTAGTCACTCCCATGTAAGGCAGCTTTTTAATTTTCAGTTCCTTACTTTCCAGAGGCTCCTTACGTCCCCCGGCTGCATCTGTGCTAGTCCCGCTCTCAACCTTAGTACCCAACGCTATACCCCCATCGCCAGTGCCTACTCCTGTATCCTTAACATATGTACCCTTGTGCAATCTCACTTCCGTCACCTGCCCACACCCTCCCCCCCGTCCCCACAGACACCATTTTTGGTTTGGCCTGCGTTCTAGCAGTCTTACCCAGATCTAAAGAGGATGCCCGGGTGGACTCCGACCGCCGTGTCAACAATTCAGATTGATCCCTTGTTTGAGGAGCCCCCACCGAGGGGCTACGCTCTCTTTTGTATCCTGCCGACACGTCCTGGTTCTGCTGTACCACTCCTGAAACCTGTAAAAGACTATGCGTTGACTCTGAAAATCCATAGCCGCCAGTAAGGTAGACCATCTAGACCTGCTTTTCGTTGGGGCCAGCGAGGTCGCGCTGGACCTTCGTGCGCTGACCACAACGGGATCCCTCGCCGGTACGGAATGTCCCGTGCAAGGCTCCACTCTCCACTCACCTTGGCGCAAGTGGGCCGCTCCTTGTCCTATCGAGTTTGCTGCGCTGCGACGATCTGTACCCTAAAAAGAAAATGTTTGGACTGATGTGCTGGCTCCCTTGCTACTAAGCGCCGCTCCTGACCCCCACCAACCCAAGGTTGCTGGCCCCGCCGACCGCCTCCCCATCTGACCTGACTGCTCTGTCCTGCTGGTACTTACCACCGGGGGGTACTCCCCCTTTTCCTCATTGTCGCTCCACTACAACATAGCCTCCACCACTGCTGAAGTGGGGCCCCAATTCCTACCCCTCCTACACGCATCACCCTCCCCCTTCTGCCGCCTCACAGTCCCAGCTACCTCTGCTAAACCCCCCAAAGGCGCCTGCCAATCCAACTGCTCACCCATATCGGACCCCGCACTCCCATCTACCAGGAGGGGAAAATGTCTAAACCCTCCCAAGCCTGGCCTCCCCCAGCTGACTCCAACCCCTTGCACCTCCGAGAATGAGCCCAAAAAGACACCCCACGCCCCTGCATTATGAGCTCCAGACGCACCCCCGCCATAGGGAAGGTTCCCCCCGACTTCCCCCGCTCCAAAACCATAAAATTCCCTTGTGAAAACTCACCCCCATCCCACTTGCGCCCATTCACCATCCACCCTAGAACTCCCACCTACTGAAAAAGCCCCCACCCCAAGTGATGTGTGGGCGAAAATAGTAGAGGGCTGCCAAAATTGCCTTGAGCGCCTAATTCCCCATCGTCATCTGGTGTATTTTCTCCTTCATAGCCCATGTCATTTGAAAGGGGGGCCGGACCCATATCAACAACGCTTCCTTGCATGATCAAATGTATGCTCTCTGAGCCCTTTGACCAGCCGCCTTGCTCTTTCTCACTCCGTATAACTAGGGAAGCCTCCCTCAGCTCCGCACCTCCTCCCAACCGCTCCGCCCCTCTCCCAGCGCTATAAACCCTTCGCACATGCACCTCTGTGCAATGCCGTCTTCCGTCTACGCCACAGGCCTCACAGAAGACAGGGATGAGGAGCGCTCCCGGCCCCGGCCTTCCCCCATGCTTCCTGGTCACCACGGGTGATGCGCCCGCCCCCTCACCTTGTTCCCGGTGCAATCCACATCCATGGGATTCCCCGCCTTGGCTGGGCGCCTCGCCATGCCCTCAGCGTCACCCTGCACCGCCCCGCCCGCCACACCAGAGCCCTCCCCGCACCCTACCCGACCTGCTCCAGTTGGGGCCGTCTTCCTAGTACGAGACCGGCCCCGCTCACTCACCGGAGAAGAATGCCGCCGCTCCGGGGAGGTACACGCAGCCACTGCAGCTGCGACACCAGCAGAGGCCTGCCGCGCTGGGTGCGCTGACCCCACGCCGATCACTAAATCCATCCTGCCGGCTTCGCTCAACAGGTGAAGCGCTTCCAGCACCCTGTAATCTTCCATGCCACAAGGTAAACAATTAAGAAATGAATCGCCTAAATTAACGCCTACCTAACGCTATATAAACAATTACTAAAAAAAAACCTGACACTAAGCTCCCAGCCACCTGGTCACCAAACCTAAAGTGGTGGCTGGAAGCAGGAGCCCAAAGCATTTATGGTTGGGCTCCTTTTGGGCTACAAAATGACAAGCCCAAAACTTAAAATGTCCATAGCTCTAAGCTCCTACCGTCCCGCCCCTCCCAAACTGCCCAGGGGGGGACCTCCATGAGGTCAGCTGCCCCCCCCCAAGCACCCCTTGCAGGAGTGCAGGGGCCGCTCTCCCCCACAGGTTGGGTCCCAGTCGCGAGATCTCATCAGCGGCCACGGCTCGCGATGATCCACAGGCGCGCCACGATAGCCATCAGCCAGACTTCCGCTACCATCGCGCACGCACTAGACCACTGCCTTTGGCCGCATGAGTAAGCAAGACAGTGGCTCACCTCTGCGCCCAGGCGATGAGCCGCAGCAGATTCCGGGCAGGTATTTTGGCCCAATTCTTCTGGTCAATTGCGGCTGGCCCTGTCCACGCCACCGGTTCGGGTCAGATGGTGACTCACTGGCATGGATTTATTTAAGTATTTTTAGGGTTTAGGAATTCAGAGCCGAAGCCGCGTTAGTGTTGGGCCCTCTTCTCCGGCAGTTGGCCATGCGCCCTATTTTCTGCTTTTAAGCCTCTAAAGTTTTCAATTGTCTGCTTATTCTCAATTCAATGCTATTCATCCATATTTCTCCCTATGTGACTTTTCTACAAGCGCTAATTGTATGTAATGTTCTCCGTTAGATGTAAAGCACCTAAATGTCCATGGGTACTAGTGCGCTCTATAACAATGTTGGTAAAAAAAGAAAAAATACACTATCCACCTCCCCTTTACTTATCTTAAACCTCCTCCTCCTACTGTTATGAGATCCACAATATATATATTTTTTATAAGACCACTTTCTAGACCTTTCCCTCTTCTATCACTATACTAGCCTTTTCAATTCATCTAACAGACTAACATGTGCATCGCTCAAATGAATTTCATATTTACCTGTACTAATTCCCAACTAATCCTGTTTTGGTTCCGGAGCAGCGTGCTACCAGCCGAAAAGCCCTTTGACATCTCATCAGGGGTAGAAAGTGCTACATAAATGTAAACCCTTCCCTCTTCTATCCTTCCACTATCCTTTTTCAATCTAAATAACAAACTCACATGTCCACTGTCCATATTAATTTAATACCTCTCTAAATTATTTCAACACTATTGTATAATACATTTTGGGTTCTGGAGAAGTGTGCTACTTGCCGAAAGAATGTTTTGACGCCTCGTCAGGGGAAGTAAGCACAATACAAATGGAATAATAATTACAATTAGTACCATGCTACAGCTGAACGGTTCACAACATTGCTAATGCAGGAGCATTTCACTTACTGCAGTAAGAGTATTGTTCATGGTTTCTGTCAGCGCTACCTGAAACTATGCTAGAGTTCCTCTATTGGTATTAAACAGCCCTTATTTTCACAATATTCATAGGTTAAAATTATGCAGAAAAAGACTTGCTCTTATCAAGCTTATTGCTGAACATGGCAACGCAGGTCTACTTCACCTATATGTGATACGTAATGGCAGGAATAACAAGCATTTACAATGCAATGGTTTCGCCTTTGGAAAAGTTAGAGCTATTGGCATTGTAAATGACAAAATTTGTATTTATGTGTTGGTTTTGAAAACAGATAAATAAATGGCATTGTCATTTACATTGCCATTAGCTAAATCTCTTGCAAATGTGAGACCTATTGCTTTGCACCCACACATACACACAGAGCCACACACACACACACACACAGGCACACACACAGAGCCAGCCGCGCACACAGAGCCAGCCACACACACAGAGCCAGTGACACATACACAGAGCCAGCCACACACACACACACACAGCCAGCCGCACACACACACACAGAGCCAGCCGCACACACACACGCACACACAGAGCCAGACTGTTTTGAAAAATTTGAGGAGCACTGGGGAATTCCGCAACATTTTGAGTTGAAGTCACTTATCATGGCATGTTTTCATGTTATTTTGCTCCTTGCTGGTGCCAGCGAAAGAGACTCAACCTGATTTAGAGTTGGGCAGTCACTGAAAATCCCTCGATTAAGCACCAAACTGGTCCGGGGTTTTGATGGAAGGTTCACAGACATTAAAATAGACCCTTACCGTGCCTCTTATCTTGTGTGCTTAGAAATACACATACACGCACAAAGACGGATGCGCATGTAAACACAAACGCACACATAAACAAGCATTTACGATGCATTTACACACGGGCTCACGGACAGCGGGAGGGGGGACGGGCACACAGATGGCGGGAGGGGGGACGGGCTCACGGACAGCGGGAGAGGGGGACGGGCACACAGACAGCCAGGAGGGGGGGTGGGCTCACGGACAGCGGGAGGGGGGCGGGAACGGGAGTAAAATATGCGGCTGCAAAAAAAAAAAAAAAAGTTAACACCCACCGAATTTACCGAATCGCCGAGGTTTTTGACCAGTAAATGTATACGTACAGCTGGCCCATAGTGAATGGAAGACACTAGTAAACGTTTTCCTTTTTTCTGTTTAAATGTGTAGCATGGACTTCTGAAAAAGCAAATCATGCATGCTCATGGTGTACTTTTACCACATATTTAAGCACAAAAATATTTAACCATAGGATAAAATCCCAAAACATGGCCATATAAGGTTGAGAAGAAGCATACGTAATTATTACCTATAAATTCAGATTCTCGGGTGAGGCTCCAGAGTTATGAATATCCCTAACCTTCGCTTTAAGACTAGACCACTCGTTCAACCACCATAAGGTGACTGAAGAATCACCTTCTACAGAAATGCCTTTGCTTCTCTCCTCTAGTCTCATGTGACACTAACAGGACTTGAAACTGAAATAGGTAATTTGATTACTGATCCCAAATGATGCTTTAAAATTCTTTGATCCATGACAATCTAAGCTCCGGAAATGCTGAATAATTAAAAACGTAAGTCCAAATCTATGCGAATGTAAGCTCATGAAATGTTGCAAAAATCATGATGTCAGCCAACAAAATCCCTACTGAGTTCTTTTGTCTGAACACTAATTGTCAGCAAGGATGGCTTCTATTATTGCCAGTTCCATGCATTAAGTAGGCTCTCAGATGATTGTTATAGATGTGAATATTAGCTCCTGAAAGGCTACGTAGACGATTATGTAAACTCATAAACCATTAAATGAAAATGCTGTCAGGCTCTCTAACCCCTCCTTCTTCATGCTGATATGAGATATTAACAGAATATACACATTTAGTTCAGTAATATTTCTCTATTGCAAGTAAAAGTGAGCAGTAGAAATAGAAAGCTTGTGGAAAGGTTAATATAATAAAAAGGGATATGGGGATATGAAAAACAGTAAATAGGGCAAAGTGATATAAATGTGACTTTAGAAATAGATGTAAGAGAGAGAGGGCGAAAGAACGGGGTAGTGTGCTGGGGAGCATACATTTAGGAGTAGCAAAAGATAATGAGTTTGAGGAAATTAGAGACAAGAAATAGATGTAATAGTGATATAAAGAACAGAGGGAGTGTCGCAAAGGATTAATAGGAAAAGTGATGGAAGATAAACAGACGAGAGGGTGCAGGGAAAAGTGCAAAGGAGTGAGTGGCAGAAAGAGGGATCTAACAAGAAAGACAGGAAGAGGATTTTTGAAGAGGCTGATAGCCGGAGTGGGATGTCAGGAGGACTGCGGTACGCCTTTGCCCTTGATGAATGAAGCTTACTTACTTGAGTTTTACATTTAAAATATACATTTATTTTCCCTTATTGATTTTGAATAAATTCTCCTGACGGAGACAAGGAAGTGGATCTATTATTCTGCAAGTAGATGGTATAAATAAGACATAGATCAAGGGCAAGTTCTAATCTCCAAGCGCCTCTCAAGTCCACCAACAGCAGGCAACAGAAACTGCAAATGTTACACAATTAACATCATGTTGACTCGTGGCAACACTGTCAAACACACACATGAAGCTACACACCCACTCGTCGCACATGCAACCATACACACACATTGCTGCATGTTAACTCTCACACATACACATACAGCAAACACCAGCAGTCTCATGCCCACCTGTCATTAAACTATCAATCACGCACACATGGTCACACGTCCATTCATTAGACAACTGTCCCTCACACACAGTCACATATTCACTCTCAGAAATACTTTTAGAAACACAAACGCACACAATCACACATAAAAGCAACCACAAATCCACTTGTCATAAAAAACTTCCCATACACATACACAGCCATTCGTCCACACATACATGCTGACACAGACACCACACACCCACACACACACTGCTCCCAGCTGTGTTGGGTATGAAAGTGCCTGCTCTCCGTTATGGCCCAGGAGTCTGTAAGCTCTGACCGCAGTGGGCGGTGCAGATGTCTTGTGTTCCATGCCTTCCACATGACCTGAGGCTTTACTCAACGGTGGTGGTCTGAAGGTTTGCCCTAAGCACAACCTAACAACGGTCACCACAATTAATAAAAGTTAACGCTGGTGCAAGATGAGGGGGGTCTGTTTTGTAGATGGATAGTTCAAGTACTTCTACAAGTGGGGCGACTAAACTCAGTCAAAGGCAGAAACGCCAAGGACCTGGGTGACGGGGGGGATCCCTTGTGTGTCTCTCAAGCTTGAAGAAGGGCAGTACAGGTTTTCCCCAATGCCGGGTGGTAATGGTCAGGTCTGACCCAGGCGGGAAGACTTTTATCAGGCCCGAAAAATATCTGCCCAAACACCAAGCCACTCATGGGGAGCTAAGTGTGGAGGGGGGTCTGAAATGAGTGCTGCGGGGGGAGGGAGAGGAGGGTGCGGGGGGGCAGCCACATCTTTTGAGGCATTGACTGTCCTGTTCTTCAGCAGGGCTCCGGCCTAGTGAGTTCAAGAGCACTCCCCACAGGTTTTAGGATCTGGAGGGGGAAGCTGCAGGCAGTTGGATGGACACACACACACACACATGGGCTCACGGACAGCGGGAGGGGGGACAGGCACATGGACAGCGGGAGGGGGGACGGGCTCATGGACAGCGGGAGGGGGGACGGGTTCACGGACAGCGGGAGGGGAGGACGGGCACACAGACAGCCGGGAGGTGGGGTGGGCTCACGGACAGCGGGAGGGGGGACGGGCTCACAGACAGGAGGAGGGGGGACGGGTTCACGGACAGCGGGAGGGGGGGGACGGGCACACAGACAGCCGGGAGGGGGGGCAGCCTTCACGGACAGCGGGAGAGGGTGCGGGAACGGGAGTAAAATATGACTCGTGGCAACACTGTCAAACACACACATGAAGCTACACACCCACTCGTCGCACATGCAACCATACACACACATTGCTGCATGTTAACTCTCACACATACACATACAGCAAACACCAGCAGTCTCATGCCCACCTGTCATTAAACTATCAATGTAATGTAATGTAATGGGCATTTCTACCGCGCTACTTCCACTCCAAGGAGTATCTTGGCGCTTGCACAACTCAGATGGGGGAGTTGGAAAGGGAAAAGGATGTCCTGATTTCTGCACACACATTACACTAGGGTCCTGCACAAGGCGTCAGGCAGAGAGAAGATCCAAGTTTTCAGTGCCTTCCTGAAGGGAGCGTCTTGGGAAAAAGACCGCAAGGAGAGGGGAAGTTTGTTCCAGGCCTTAGTTCCCAGTACAAAGATGGATTTGCCACCCTTTGTGGCCAGTTTGAAGTGAGGTGGAGTAAGTAAATTCTGGCTTGCGGATCTCAGACAACGCGCTGGATAGTATCTTTTAAACCCCTTTCATAGGTAGGTTGGGCCACGTTGGTGGAATGCCCTAAAAGTGATTAAGAGAAGTTTGAATAGAATTCTCTTCCCTATTGGCAGCCAATGTAGAGTGTTTAAGGCTGCTGAGGCTGACGATCTACGGGGCAGACGCAGTACGAGGCGGGCTGCCGCATTTTGGACCATCTGCAATTTGTGGAGAACGATTTTGTTTGCTCCAACATAGAGTCCATTGCAATAGTCCAGCCTAGAATGTATTAAGGCTACTGCAACTGTTTTCCTCGCCGATAGAGGGAGAAGATCAAAGAACTTCCTAAGTGCTTTAATGATTTGGAAGCACATGCCTGCTACTGCTACAGCCTGGGGGTTGAAGGATAAGTGGTTGTCAAATTTTATGCCCAGATTGCGGGCGGATGCAATTGTGTTGGGTGGCACTTCAGCATCTAATGGCCAGCATGCTGTGGGTGAGAAAGGATTGTGGTTCCCTATAGGTAAAATTTCCGTTTTTCCGGCATTGCACTTTAAATGGTTGTTGTTCATCCATTTAAATGTTGCTGCAAGACAGTCCCTAAGATCTTCCTCGGCACCTGGCCGTTCCCTGTCCAACACCAAAATCAGTTGGGTGTCGTCAGTGTATGAAATAGAACTGATCCTGAATGACGCGATCAGATTCATCAGAGGTGCCATATATAGATTGAAAAGAACAGGGCTCAAACTAGAGCCCTGTGGCACACCTGAGCTGACGTTTTTAGCCTCAGATTGATATGGGCCTAGCACTGTTATTTGGCGTCTGTCGGTGAGGAAGTTCCTACACCAGGCCAACACCTGTCCTCCTACCACTGCGGCAGCCAACCGGTCTAATAAGATGTTGTGGGACACGGTATCAAAGGCTGCCGACAGGTCAAGTAGGATAAGGACGGCCTGTTTTCCTTGATCCATTGCTGCTCTTAAAGTTTCAGCGGTGTATAATAGGACTGATTCGGTAGAATGTTCTGACCGAAATCCTGACTGATTGGGGTGGAGAACGTTATTCTTCTCCAAAAAGTCAGTCAGTTGACTATTGACAAACTTTTCAGTCAGCTTGAATAGAATGGGTAACAAGGAAATCGGGCGTAGGTTGGAAAGGGTAGTAGGATCGGCAAGGGCCTTTTTTTGGAGTGGCTTAACAGCTGCCAATTTCCAGTCGTTAGGGATACTTGCTGTTGCCAGAGAGGAGTTGATGATATTGTTAATCATAGGATTAACCATCTCTATTAAATGATGCAACACCGGAGGGGGACAAGGATCAAAAGGGGAACCCGATTTGCTGGCTAAAATAGCTTTAGCAGTTTCCTCCAAGGGTACTGGGGCGAACTCATCAAGACGGAGGGAGGAAGTCGTCTTCACTATCTCTTCATCATCCATTGTTACAGTAGTTCCCGATGGAAAGGTCTTAGTAATGGTCAGGATTTTGTTATCAAAATAGTCAGATATCGCATTACAGAGATCTTGCGATGGAGGAATCTCTTGCGATAGAGCTGAAGGATTCATGAAATCTTTAACAATCTTGAAGATTGCTTTTTGTGTTTGGCCTGCTAAAGAAATGGCCTGTAGATAGTGCGATTTTTTTGCTGATTTTATTCCTGCGTGATACTTCCGTCTCGCTGCTATATAGATGTTACGTGCAGCGGTGTCGTAATTACGACGCCACCTCCGTTCTAATGTTTTCACTTCGCCTAATTCAAACTTAAGAGCTGGTGAAAACCAAGGGGCATTTTTTTTCTTGTTCCTAGGTTTAGAGTTCTCATTACTAGATGGTTTGAGCAGCGTGCCCGCTCCAGCAATCCAATCACAAAAGATCTGATAGTCTGAAGAGGTGCAGTCAGCAAGGGCTGGTAACCTATCTTTAAGTTTTTCAACAATGTCAGGTCTCCTGGCTAGTGACTTCCAGTCCGGAATGGATTTCGTGTGAGGATTATCATTACATTTTGAGGAGTTTATTGTGGGTTTCCAGGTCCCAGCTATATGAAAAGGAATTAAAAAATGGTCTGTCCATACCTGAGGACAGGGGGATTTGGCTGTCAAACTGGGAAAATTGGAACAGATACAATCTAGTAGATGTCCTGCCTGGTGGGTGGGTTCCCGATTCACAAGAGTAAGGCCCAACACTTCAATTGTGTCCAGGAAACAGCTAACTCCAGGATCATTTGGGGCCTCGAGATGCAGGTTGAGATCACCTAACACCGTGAAATTAGAGAACCTGAGAGTTAGATCACTCAGCACGTCACCTACAGAGTCCAAAAATGTAGAGGAAGGGCCTGGGGGCGATAGATGAGGGCTCCAGTAAAAGCAAGGGAGTCATGGATTGCTAGGGAGAATGCCAGTGCTTCTGACTCTTTTATTTCCGTCAGTTCTTCTATGGAGCATTTAAAGGTGTTTCGATAAATGATTGCAAGACCCCCTCCCCGTTGTTCATGTCTATCCAAACGTTGGATGAGGAAGTCATGTGGTAGGGCTATAGCTAAGGCAGGATTACACCACAGCTTCAGCCACGTTTCTGTGATAAAAAGACAGTCCAGCTGAGATTCAGTGATAAGATCATAAACATTCTGAGCATTTTTCGCTAAGGAGCGTGCATTAATTAGCCCGCCCCGAAGTAGAATAGCATTAGTGGGTGTCTCGATTGGCAGTTCAGGGCTTAGAGTCTGATGACATTGGGCACAGCTGAACGGCCCATACCAGTTTTGCGGGACTAAGGAGCAATGACAAGGAGCTTGAGGTCCTCGAAAAGATAATAGAAAATCACGTGACATACCTGAGTCAGAAGGTTACGTGAAACAGCCAAGGAAAAGATCAGAGTCTCCCGCCTCTCACGCCTCCTTAGCGCTGACGGGCGCAGTCGGGCAGACTCTGGCTTGACTCAGGCGAGAGTCAGGCGCTTCCGCTGCGCGTCACCGCTGCGCGGGGGGGTGTGAGCTTTCAATACAGGCTCACCTGGTGTCCAAGCTGAGCACTAGAGGGCTCAGACAAGTGGCACGATCGAATTCCAAAACAGCCCCAAGATGGCGGCAAGGCGCCTCGAGTGACACTGAAGTACACAGAGTAATCCGCTCTACAAGCGGTGGGGGCACAATTTAACGTGCAGGTATGTGGGCGCGATGATGATTTATAAAACCAGGGGTTAAGAAATAAAGAAATACGAAAATAGCAAAATGCGGTAAATTTTAAAATAGTAATAGCGCTGCGCGCCTAAACACATGCTTGCACTAACGCGCGTACAAAATAAGGCACAGCTTTCCCTAAGGTCGAGCAACTCTAAGTGCTCGCCTTAAATACAGGCTCACCTGGTGTCCAAGCTGAGCACTAGAGCGCTCAGACAAGTGGCACGATCGAATTCCAAAACAGCCCCAAGATGGCGGCAAGGCGCCTCGAGTGACACTGAAGTACACAGAGTAATCCGCTCTACAAGCGGTGGGGGCACAATTTAACGTGCAGGTATGTGGGCGCGATGATGATTTATAAAACCAGGGGTTAAGAAATAAAGAAATACGAAAATAGCAAAATGCGGTAAATTTTAAAATAGTAATAGCGCTGCGCGCCTAAACACACGCTTGCACTAACGCGCATACAAAATAAGGCACAGCTTTCCCTAAGGTCGAGCAACTCTAAGTGCTCGCCTTAAATACAGGCTCACCTGGTGTCCAAGCTGAGCACTAGAGCGCTCAGACAAGTGACACGATCGAATTCCAAAACAGCCCCAAGATGGCGGCAAGGCGCCTCGAGTGACACTGAAGTACACAGAGTAATCCGCTCTACAAGCGGTGGGGGCACAATTTAACGTGCAGGTATGTGGGCGCGATGATGATTTATAAAACCAGGGGTTAAGAAATAAAGAAATACGAAAACAGCAAAATGCGGTAAATTTTAAAATAGTAATGGCGCTGCGCGCCTAAACACACGCTTACACTAACGCGCGTACAAAATAAGGCACAGCTTTCCCACACATGGTCACACGTCCATTCATTAGACAACTGTCCCTCACACACAGTCACATATTCACTCTCAGACAGACTGTTAGAAACACAAACGCACACAATCACACATAGAAGCAACCACAAATCCACTTGTCATAAAAAACTTCCCATACACATACACAGCCATTCGTCCACACATACATGCTGACACAGACACCACACACCCACACACACACTGCTACCAGCTGTGTTGGGTATGAAAGTGCCTGCTCTCCTTTATGGCCCAGGAGTCTGGAAGCTTTGACTGCAGTGGGCGGTGCAGATGTCTTGTGTTCCATGCCTTCCACATGACCTGAGGCTTTACTCAACGGTGGTGGTCTGAAGGTTTGCCCTAAGCACAACCTAACAACGGTCACCACAATTAATAAAAGTTAATGCTGGCGCAAGATGAGGGGGATCTGTTTTGTAGATGGATAGTTCAAGTACTTCTACAAGTGGGGCGACTAAACTCAGTCAAAGGCAGAAACGCCAAGGACCTGGGTGACGGGGGGATCCCTTGTGTGTCTCTCAAGCTTGAAGAAGGGCAGTACAGGTTTTCCCCAATGCCGGGTGGTAATGGTCAGGTCTGACCCAGGCGGGAAGACTTTTATCAGGCCCGAAAAATATCTGCCCAAACACCAAGCCACTCATGGGGAGCTAAGTGTGGAGGGGGGTCTGAAATGAGTGCTGCGGGGGGAGGGAGGGGAGGGTGCGGGGGGGGCAGCCACATCTTTTGAGGCATTTACTGTCCTGTTCTTCAGCAGGGCTCCGGCCTAGTGAGTTCAAGAGCACTCCCCACAGGTTTTAGGATCTGGAGGGGGAAGCTGCAGGCAGTTGGATGGACACACACACACACACATGGGCTCACGGACAGCGGGAGGGGGGACAGGCACATGGACAGCGGGAGGGGGGACGGGCTCATGGACAGCGGGAGGGGGGACGGGTTCACGGACAGCGGGAGGGGGGGGACGGGCACACAGACAGCCGGAGGGGGGGTGGGCTCACGGACAGCGGGAGGGGGGACGGGCTCACGGACAGCGGGAGGGGGGATGGGCACACGGACAGCGGGAGGGGGGACGGGCTCACAGACAGGAGGAGGGGGGACGGGTTCACGGACAGCGGGAGGGGGGGGCGGGCACACAGACAGCCGGGAGGGGGGGCGGGCTCACGGACAGCGGGAGTGGGGCGGGAACGGGAGTAAAATATGACTCGTGGCAACACTGTCAAACACACACATGAAGCTAAACAACCACTCGTCGCACATGCAACCATACACACACATTGTTGCATGTTAACTCTCACACATTCACATACAGCAAACACCAGCAGTCTCATGCCCACCTGTCAATAAACTTTCAATCACACACACATGGTCACACGTCCATTCATTAGACAACTGTTCCTCACACACAGTCACATATTCACTCTCAGACATACTGTTAGAAACACAAACGCACACAATCGGCACCCCGGAGGCAGCGACCTCGCTGCTACCCACCTCCAGCACCCAGACTCCTCACCGGGAGGTAGGGGGAGGGGCCAGGGGGGTCTACAAGTCAGTACGCATATGGGAGGTCAGTCCACACTCCCATCCGCCCTGGTTAACAACAAGCCAACAAGAAATTCGGGCCAATCTGCAGTCGCCAGAGCCGGGTGTGTGCCAGTGCCAGGGCACAGCAGATGCCAAGCCCGCCGAGGAGGACGTGCTGGGAGAGACTGAAGGGGGAGGGAGAGCGGCTGATCCAGACTGGGGGAGGAGAGCCCCCGACCCCGGGACAGGGAGGGGAGGAGGGCTGCCGATCTCGGGATACAGAGCGAGACTGGGGAGGACGAGTTGCTGCCGATAGGGGGGGCGGCGACTCTTCAGAGAGGGCACAAATGTTGGCTAGTCCCTATTTAAACAAGCACCTACGGGCACATGGACAGTGGTAGGGGGGGCGGGAACGGACAGCGGGAGGGGGAGCGGGAACGGACAGCGGGATAAAAAGCGTGACGAAGTCCTAAATAAACACACAAGCAGCAGTGACGCTAGGCTGCAGACAGATGACCAGGTTGCTAGCCTATGATAACAAGGAAAGGCACGGACAGCGGGAGGGAGGGCAGGAAAGGCACGGACAGCAGGAGGGGGCGGGAATGGCACGGACAGCGGGGGGGGGGCGGGAAAGGCATGGACAGCGGGAGGGGGGGCGGGAACGATCAAAGCACTCACCTGGACCTGGACTTCCTCCGGCGGCGGTCGGCCGCGGAATGACCAAAATAAACATGGACAAACAAAAAAATAAACCCCGCCCACCGCCGCACTGACGTCCTAAAAGGGGCAGGATGAGAAAAAATCTCAGGAACGCCCACGAGTCGCCTCGCAGAATGACGGACGCCTCTGTTTTCCAATGGCTAGCCTCCATTTATGGAGCTAGCCAATGGGAAACAGAGGCGGGACAAACATCCATACTGCAAAACAAAAGATTTCGCCTGGGCGAAACGCTGCTTGCGCAGCTTTCGACAGGCGAAACCTAAAAAGAATTGGCAAAGCCAAGAGGTCAGACCTTGGGAACTGTACCATATTTTTTTAATTTATTTCTGCTGCATACATACGTGTCGGACATTGCTATAAAGCATAGTTTTTGTGGTGAAAGGGACCCCTTCCTTCACCAAAACTAGGCTGAGGATAATGCAGACACCCTTGCACTGCGATACAAGAGTGTCTATGTTGGTGCATAGCAGCATAAAGTGCGCCGGTGCTGGGAGAGGACAGAACAACTCCACAGCTTTCAAGATAGGGCTCTGTTCTTCACTTTCCAATCCACGCAACACAACAGGCAACGTCTTCACTTGCAGCACTGCATTGCATTATTTATTTGTAAATCCTGGAGAGGATGTGGCTTAACGGCTAGAGCTGCTGACTTTAAAGCTGGGGAACCAGGTTTGACCCTTGTCGTCGGCTCAAGACCCTGTTATGTTGGGCAAATCACTGAGGGGCATATTATGAAGAACGGCGATAAAATTATCGCCGCTTTAGTGTCAGGAAATTGCCACTAAAGCGGCGATAATGGGCTTGATAATATGTCCTTGTGAATTTCCATAGCAGCCCAGCTTCTTGTGTTAACCTGGGCTTCTATGGGAATTCACAAGGGTATATTATCAAGCCCATTATCGCCGCTTTAGCGGCAGTTTCCTGCCGCTAAGCGGCGATAATTTTATCACCGTTCTTGATAATATGCCCCCAAATCCTCCCGTGCCTGCCAAAAAATGAATGTGTCCTTGCGTAAGGTAACTGGTGCTCATGTAAAGCGCTCCAATAACTTCGGCTCGAATTTGCGCTATATAAATCTGCAACAAAAAAACGTGGTGGGGGATAAAGTCATCTAACAGCACTGCAGCCTTTCTATCTGTGGCTACAACAGTTGTTATAGGCAGTGCTTTAAATGGGCCGGTACTCACCGGTACTGAGTACCAACACTTTTTATTTTTAACCTCCCGAGTACTGGCACTTTTTCATCGCCACGGAGTGTACCGGTACTCATGACAGGTAGGCTCAGTGGTACTTGTGCTGCTGAGGATGAGGCTGTCTGAAAGCCACTCTTAGCCAAAGCGCCTCCGTAGCCCTGTGCTGAGCCGCTGCTGAATCATTCAGCGTGGCTCATTACATTTTGTTAGTGTGGCAAGCTCGGTATCATACTGTGAGTGACAGGGTCCGATCAAACCCTGCACTTTAGATCACAGGTGTGAAATTTTGCAGCCACTCATTGTCCAGCCAACTGGCTGAGAGTGTGCAAGAAGAAAGCCGTGGGAGGTAGGAATTGCCAACAACGTTTTTACTTCTGTTTAATTCTGTGGTGAGCCATTTGTGTCAGTGAATGTCTGCTTTTATGTGAGAGAGCGTAAGCAACAGAGAGAGCATTGGGACGTTATGTGGAGGTAGTTTAACCGAAAATGAGAGGAATGTTTTGTGTGTGAGTGTCTGCTTGTTCTTAGGCCTGTGTGTGAGTGCGTACTCATGGGCAAGAGAATGTATGAATGCTGTATGTAATACAACAAATAAGAACTGAACCTGCAAATATAAAAAAAAAAACGCAGAAACTAAAGCATAACACATTGTTTGGCCTTGATGGAATTTTTTGTGAGGAAATACCCACTTTCTGTTCATACACTTATCATGTTTTGGGTGTGTGCTGAAACTGCTGTAACTAACATGTTCCTTTAAATGCAATGAGCAGCTTACACCGTTGAAAGGTGCATATAAGGAGACAGGTTATCAATTGTCTACATATGCCATGCCCCCATGTGCAGAGGTAATTTGCACATGCAGGCAATTTGAGACTGTTGATAAGCGTAATTTAAGGGCAAAATGATAACTTGACAGATGGCAGTAGTGTCTTTATATAATTATGCCCCACCCTCAGCTCCGCCCCTTGCCCCGCCCCCTAGCTCAATTTGATGAGTACCTGCACTTATTTTTCCCCATTTAAAGCACTGGTTATAGGGTCATCTCTCGTTACAAGCCCTCACCTGCCCTCAAGGGCCTTTAAATTGGATAGAGCGCCGTAAAGCACTGGACATCGAGCTATAAAGCTAATTACGGAACTTAAGTCATTAAAATGTTTTTTTTAAACCCGAAATACAAATATAAAGCGCGCGCTCGGCTGCCCTGGCCCTCCCAGTGCTCTGTTTACCCTGCCAGGCATTATCAGCAGCGTCATGGAGTGGTTGGCAGACAGCACGTAACCGAGGCTGTGTTCTCAAACCTCTTTCAGCACTGAAAAAATAAATATTAAACCTGCTAATGGGATTGGTGCGATGAAATGGAAAGAACCGTCTGTGGTATTGCCAGTGTGATTGAGAAATGTGTCAGCCTGTCCCGGGCACTTACTGCAGTGTAAACAAGACGAGCTCGGATGTGGGCTGACACTGGCTGTAAGCGGTCGCTGGCCACTTCCTCCTGCGAGTGGAGAGTCATGTGGGAGATGTTTGTAGACAGTCTCCTCTGAAACCACTACAATGATCGTTACGAAATTGTGCAAGCTTCCATCTCTTGAGTCACTGGTTTCCCTAGAAAGAATAAAGAAATATCTGTCTCTTATCAACAGAGAAAACACTCCTCACTTCAGCTGCTGTTCCATCACTGCAGATTACTTTAGTTGTTTTCTTTCGTCTGCCTAAAAGGTATCAACAGTAGCCAGTCTGGATGAGGTGATTCTGTGTCACCAGGGACATCACAGGGCATATTTACAACTAAATGGCGCAGCGCGGAGCTACAAGCAATTTAGCAGCGCCGCGCTGTACCATTTAAAAAACGCAGGGATACGCAGTATTGACAAGAATATGGCGCACCCCTATGTTTTCCCTTGCGCCAGCACTAAAAAATCTGCCTAGTGCCAGCGCAGACACCGTTGTACCATGGCGCAAGGGTGTCTGTGTTGCAGGGATGATTGTGTTTGTGCAGGAAGGGACACCTTCTTGCACACAAACAATCATTAATGGCATTTTGCATGGAGAGAGCAAAAAACTAGGAGTAATAAAAGTATTTCTCCTCATTGCGCTACTCTAACGCCTCCTTTATAAAGGTGTTCGTTTTTTACACTGCCTCAGATGTACAGATCCTTGTAAATCTTGGGCACTGTCAAAAAGCAATGGGTTTTGCGTGGGTACACCCACAGCAACACCCATTTTATGCCACTTTGCCACAGAAAACTGCAGTGAGGAGGCCCATATTTACAAGTCACTCAAAGTAGCTTAGCACCGTCTTGTAAATAGGGAGCATGGCATTGCGCCACCGGAGCGTCAGAAAAAGTGACGGTCCTGTGGTGCAATGCCCTTGTAAATATGCCCCCACATTCCAGTACTAATTCTTCCTTTCACAAATCATGATCTTCAGGCGTCTTTGTCCAGTTGGCTCAGCTCAAATGAGCCAAGAATACAACTCCTGCAATGCCTTACATCAACTGTTCTTAGGCTTTTGACTTCTGTGGAACCCCGCTCACAGGGTTCCTACCTTCACCAGAGAAAATACCAGGCTTTTGATAATGTTTTAAGATTCTGCTATTATACTTAAATAAGACTCTAACTAAAATCGGCAGTATTCTTTTTTAATATGGCTTTGCTGTCTTTGTTTACTATTACCGGTCATGGATCATTAAGGCGGCTTCAGAACACATTTTAAAGTGCCTTCTGCTTATATTTTAAATGGGTACTGATAAGAGGGGAAAACACCAGCGTAGGGCGAGCTTCCTAATTTTTGTATCAGCTGTGAGATTAAATTACTGGCCATGCTGGTAAAAAAACAGCCAAGTGGTAACCCTACAACTGAACCACTAGCAGAAGCCAGGGACACCAGCTCATCGAATTTCTATAAATTGAACCTCTAATCAGCACGCAAAGACACAAAAACAAGGCTACATCAAAGATATGCACAAATTATGAAATATGTATTTAATTCACAAACAAAATATGATGCAAAATCAAACTGTTAATTTTCTTCAAATGGTTGAATCTTTTCAGAATGTGGTTTTATCAGTAAAAGAGGAAGAGATATGAGACATTCTGGCATACAGCTTTGATTTTTTGCTCCTAGTGCATTCTTTCTTTTTGTAGGCTCATACCAGTGTTTCAACTGAGGCCACCAGTCGGCCCTAGTTGATCTGCAGGACTTGCACAGGCACTGCATCAACACTTCAAGTTAATGATGCCAGCTGAATTCTTAGCCTCCAATTTCAAATTTCTTTACATTTACAGAATATTAAAAATGTGAATATTGAAATTTGCATTTTGATGTAAACAATTTATGCATAAGTAATGCATTAGTATAGTAACATTCTTTTATTTTCTACACAGTCGTGGGCATCCTGAGTAGACATTGTGGACCCCTTGTTAAAAACTGCTGAATTAAGTTGTTAATGAAAAGCCTACACTAGCAAAATGTTGCCCGTGGAGGCATGGAGTTAACCAGTACATTTTCCAAGCACTTTGGCATCCATATTGAGCACTAGCTAGTGGTATACATTATGGCCACCACATTGTTCTTGCAGCTCCTGACTGCTTTGCAACCACTTTAAACATTGCATATGCCTATTTCCGATCAGTGGAGGGCGGTAGCATAGAAAGGATGCCAAGGGTCCGGGTTCAAGCAAGGAAAATGAGATATTTCACTGCTGTTAAGGTAGTAAACTGTAGCAATTGTCAGGTGTAAATGGCCCATATGGGCTTTGGGCCCTGGTGCACTGTACCTGCTGCGCCCCTGGTGTAGTGATGAAAAATGATAGGTTCTCCATGCAGACCAACCATGCTTAAAGGTCCCTTAAATTCATAATTGATCAACTGCAAGCATGCTGCAGCCTTGAATTTTCAAAACAATTTATTTTTAAAAAGCGCCAGATTTACTGGTGTCCTCCACTTCATGTTGCGGCTACAGCAGTTTTATTTCAGTCGCATCTAAGGTTGTACAGGCTGGCCTTTGGTGATGAAAGCAGAGAGATCTATTGTGCAAGGGTGAAATACCACATCACGCAAGGTTGTCTAATAATTAAAGGAAACGGATATACCTGCTGGAAACTCCGTTGCAATTGGTTCCTGGTGGACTCAGGCTTGGAGTACGGATTTGGATCATTGAAATATTCGTGTCCACCATAAAACAGAGCACTTCTACTGTTGCCAAAACACATAGTGTACCTCTGACACCGATAATCCGGTTCCAAGATGCAACTAGAACCAACTGAAGTCTCTCTACGAGCAAAATAAACTCGTCAGAACCTGTATGCTACCACTTCGAGCCAGCAGAAACGATTTGGAAGTGGTCAACTATGATTTTTACCAAGGTTAATTCCAAGCAAGGAAGATTTAAAAAGGTGATGTTGTTCGTATTTCATAAATTCAGCTTGCAAGTTGTACTCAAAAGTGCAAATAGGTGCCCAAGTTAGCTTGGAAATGTGATATACAGATTGAGCAAGCAGCCAAGTCACTACAGGAAGAGATTTACTCAATTGCAAGTAGGCAGTATACCCGTAGGGTTACAGTGCGCTTTATAAATGCTGATACAATACAATACAATACAACACATCCCAGGCCTGGATGTATTATATATTTATCTTTCACGCAACGGAGCACTGAATGAAAAAGAGTTGTAAGTGCAGTTCCACCCATTCGTGCTCACTTTCAATGAATTAACAAGGGGTTGGTCCTAAAATGCGCAAAGAAATGTTGTTGCTGCAGGAGCGTCACATTTTTGGTGCTAAAAATCTTTCACAGCGAAAAGTTGATTGACGCTGCTGTTTGGTCCACTCTGTGCAATTTTACTTCACATGAGCTCAGGCACAAACCTTTTGTTCACCTAGGACCACTTCTGCCACAACCATCCACCTTTAAATTCCAAACGCTCAAAAAACAGGGCATGGCCTACAAATTGATTTTCTGTATTGTCCTCAAGCAAGCCAAATACATGCAAGTCGTTTGTAGATAATTAGCCAATTGGATGTCCTTGATTCAAGAAATAATAATAATGATAATTTTAATAATAATAATACTAATGATAAGAAGAATTTGTTTTTATTTATGGCTTAATATACAGTGACTATCCGGAGCCACTATCATCCAATGCACTCCATTTAGCGCCCCCAGAATGCGGGAATGCCGAATTTACAAGGCTTGGATTTAAACTTATTTTGAGACCAGAAATTAAGAAAACATTCGTGTTTCTTAAAAGCACATGACCAACATGGTGGAAATCTTGCACAGTGATGAATAAGTGATCTGGGTGGCTGTTTCACAAAGGATATGGTGACAAAATTGTACATTTACTTCAGTAGGATTACTATCACTTTTGGAATTAATGTCCACCTTTTGTTAGATTTTCATTAAAGTGTTACTGTTCACCAGGAAAACTCACATGGGTAACATTTGGGCACATAGAATTTTCACCAATCGCTCCTTTCCTCATAAGGTAAACTTATTATTTACTGGACGAAACACCTGCCACTTCACCATAGTTTGTACTGAAGTTCATCTGCTTCCAAGCACTGTAAATAACATGTCACTAATTCACAAGTGTAATTGTACTCAGTTTTTCGACCCCAGAAGAATGGACGGCTGAGTCCTCCTTTCCGGTATTCCAACTCATGACCATCAGATAACTGCAGATGTTTGTGACAATCTTTAACTCACTGAGCCATCTTGTGGGATTAAATATTTTGGATCTTGCCAGATTCAATATATTGGAACGTTCACTTTCAATGCCAATTTCGAAACACACTTACTCCTGCCTTTGACAAGATTGCTTTTATAAGGTGGGAAACCGCCTGTAAATTGTAGAGGCATACCCAGAAACGTCAGAGTTTGTGGTGTTTACCAACTTTCACACGCAAACCCACTCGAGAAGTTACCCCCAATCTTTCCCAAAAACTACATTTGACAATGCACTACTTCTACCAGGGTAAGGAATTTTCTGACTTGCAAATGCATTTCCTGCACAGAAAATGACCACTCAGAGTTGGGAACTTTCCTGAAGAAGGGGACGTTTTTTACTAGGTTACGTGCAATTACCACTGAATTGGGCTCCAATGGTTGGGGATTACTCCAAAAAGCAGTAAAGCCTAAATAAATTAAATTAGTAGACAGACCCAATAAGGTACCAGTTTTAGAAATGTACATGGTAGTGTGCCACAAGAATCTCAGGACCACCGAGTAGGCTTTAAACACAGTATAACACATAACTTCTAGAACGCCTCTCTTTCATTATGAAGCTTTCTTCTCAAACAAAGTTAATGACCTAAACATTTACTAAATGTGCTTTAATACATATTTTCAATTTGTTGACGATGTATATGCGTTTGATTCAAAATCTTAAAACATATCGTCAGATTGAATACATTCACACACAAGGACTCCTGGTGGAAATGTAATTAATGCTATGTTATTGGCATTTACATTATGCCCAATTTCTTGTTTGTCTAGCCCAGCGCTTTGGGTAGGCCGGAGTGACTTGCCGAATCCATCCTGGGTTCCTTGAAGATCTGAGACTAGTTTGACTTGGGAACATGTGTGCTCAGTATAAATGTCCATTTTTTTATGTAAGGTGAATGTGTCAACTTCAAAAGACTGTGTGAATGGGCTTAAGGTTTTAAAAGAAGATCTGCAGCGCTTTACTGAATTGTTTACAGATCTTTCAGGATAGTAGGTGTCAGTGCTTCGTTGATAAAAATGTAATAAATAAAAATTGCTGGTGCAGATAATTTTTCCAAGGAGCCACTTCCCACTTGCATTACTATATAACTACAATGCACTGCAATACTGCATTATCACATTGCTGGAAAGGACACTGGGGGAATCTGAGGAGCAGAGGGCGGGGAGCACTTCACATACAGGGCTGTGCTTCTGGGAGAAGGGGCAATAGCCGGACAAGGGGCAACTCTATTTGGAGCTAGCTTCAAAATAATCTACAGGAGGAGTCTTCCTTCCCATATATTAATTGCTGCTGCGTAGACATGCAGTGGACGCACCACTGGTGCACCAACTGCTACCAGCGTCAGCCACCATGCCGCAATAGCAGCAGGGGGCCTGCTAAGAAAGACTTATACTGCATCTGAACTAAAAGCAATGGGGGGACCACATTTGTGTAGTCCTTTTCTGCTAGACTGTCTTGTCCCTTTTTCTTGTGTCAAATGTAAACACAGTCTACATCCCCTGAACCAGTAGCCCAATAGTATGTTAGGCCCAAGTAAAAATCTGAAGGAATTCAAGGCTACCCTGATTAACATCCTTTTCCTGCACAAACATGCTTTTGACATGTTTAACTTGTTATAGGAGGAGAGTTTGGGTGCAATTTTTGTGACGTAAACCTAGAACTCATGTCCAGATTTGCAGTTTGCCACCCCTGAAAACCATGGGCCTTATTGCAATGCCGTCCGTCCGACATCGCTCTGGAAATGGAACCGAACGACCTCCTGTCGTCGGTCTACTGCAGACCTTAGGAGGAGCCCGATGGAATCTAAACCAGACATCCCAAATTCAGTAATTGAGATTGTGACATAGTTATCAGGTCCAGGCTCATGAAGGCTGCTGATTCTGTGGCCCTTACTACAGATGTTAGGAAATTAACTACAGGCTGCTCAGCACAACTGATCTCTCAGGAATTATCCCAGGAAAGAGCTGCGTGCAGAACATTCGAAAGAGCTTGGTGTCGTCACTATCTGGGAAAAGATAAAGTGCGCTACAGATTGCCCCTTAACGTTTATCACCAAAACCTTAAGGGGGCTAAAACTGCCTTTTACTCTCAATGTATTAAGGAAGCTGACAATGATGGGAAAGACATTTTTAAAACTGTCACCAGCTTCACAGACCCTAAAATATTTCCCCTCTCCCCACACTAGAGTCGAGCTAGACACTATAAACACAACTCAGTGATTTCAGGATAAAATCCTCAAATTCAGTCCATCTTAGTAGGGGTGAATCATTTGGCTCTTGGATCAGGGATTGGACACTTAGCAGGTACAACAGCAGAGTCCAAACTGTTGTCTTTTTATGCTCCGTCTTCAGAGGAAGTAATGGCTCAATTTGTGAACTGTAGGTGACCGTATGCCACCTCATATCCTGAAGACCATTTCAGATATTATTGCACCTACCTATCAGGAGCTATTTGCCATCTCCCTCCACTCATGTGTCATACAAGATGATTGGAAGAGAGCAGACGTCATTCCTTTGCTCAAAAAAGCTAATGCTGACCCTGAAACATTGGCAAACTTTTAAGATATTCTCTCTGATCCTAGCAGCCTTGAATATCTTGGAAAAAGGGGTGAACCAACAGCTTACCACCTTTCTGGCAGAGAACGATTTGTTACACTCGCCCTAATCAGGTTTTAGAGCCCCCCCCATAGCAATGAGACAATGTTATTGGAGGTTTCAGAATCTATAAAGAGCAGTTTGGATTCTGGACTTAATTTTGCTCTGGTGCTGTTGGACCTGTCAGCTGCATTTGATACGCTGGGCCACAAATTCTTGCTGCACAGGTTGGAACATCTGGGGCTGACGGGCTCAGCCTTAGGCTGGCTGGATTCTTTTCTTGAGGGACAAGAGCAGGTAGTTTGGGCGAAACCTTATTCTACTGGAGGTTGAAGTGGGGGGAGGTGGGGTGCCGCAGGGCTCCTCCCTGAGTCCTACACTCATCAACATTTATACTACCTCCTTGGCATATTTAGTTGAATTCTTTGACATCAATGTCATATCATATGCGAATGATACGCAGCACCTTCTCATGTTAGAGGGGCGATTCTGCTAGTGCAAAAGATGTAATTGCACGTTGCATGAATGCGCTGCTTAAATGGCTGAGAGATAATACATTGCAGTGCAACCCAGAAAAAAACGGAGATCTTATTGTTCGGGTGGATTACCCTTCCAAGATGGGCTGGAGTACGACCTAACAGCGTCCGCCCTCATGCACACTGCAACTGTGGTGTCCAGAAATCTGGGCACTATGTTTAACTCTAAACTATCTTTCAGTGCGCATGTGTCAGCAGTTGTGAAATCATGCTTTTGGATTTGTCTCATGCTGAGGAAGTTTCCTAACTTCCTTCCGCATGATACAGAGGTCACTGTGGTCAGGGCATTGATTCTCTCTAGGCTAGACTATGCCAATGTTCTGTACTTGTGTCTTCCTTAATGTCTGGTCCAGCACCTACAAGTAATTCAGAACTGGTGATCCTCCTACTCTATAAAATTGCGAAGTACACATCGTTATCTCCACTATGATTGAGTCTGCACTGGCTGCCACTCCAGCAAAGCATAATGTACAAGGCTCTGACATTGACACATCAAGCTCTTCACAACAAAGGCCATGTACCTATATGAGAGGATCAATGAATAAAGACCAGGGAGGTCTGTGTGTTCCAGTAGTGCCATTTAATCTTAGTTCCTCTGATTTAAAAAACAATGCAGAGGAGGCTTCTCTTTTACAGTTAAAGCAGCCAGTATGTGGAATCAGATGCCTCAGCATCTGAGATCGATTACGGAGGAAACAAAATTTAAGAAAGAACTGAAAACATTTTTGATCAACCTTTCGGCATTGAGGTTCCGTGATAATTATGAGTGATGTTTTCGACTCGTTCGAATATGGACGAGTTTGGTATCTATGAACCGCAAATGACGAGTTTAGTGGGTGTACGCGTTTTCGCTATGCTGACCTAAACCGTTCGTCTTATTCGTGGGTTTCTTCATCTGAACCCACGGGTTCCATTTTAGATACCGCATCCATTTTGTCTCTTGCCCTCAAGAAGCCAGCGAACGGACACTGTCCGCTTCATGACCCTGGGATTCCCAAACTCTTGCGGAAGACACGTGTTCCTTTGAGGGTGTCTTTATGACGAGGGGGATGACACTGCAAAGGCAGATGGCCTCGCTCGAGGCTCATCTTGCCGTGCCGGTCTATTGTTTCAGCCGTGCATTTCATTAGGCATGTCTCCTTTGATCCTGCAATCGTGTTTCCGATATACCCCCCCTACACTCTTTTCAATCTGTTGTCTATCTTTGTCTTCCCTTGCACCTGTTTCTGACTCTTCCTTAATTCGTTTACAGCCAGAATGGAATGTACTAATGGTGGGATCATGTACTTTTACAATTGGGAACCGGCGATGTTACTGTAATTATGTTCCGGGACCCTGAATACATGAAAGCGACCCTTTTGAAATTTACTGTGGGAACTAAGTTGTAACCTTTTGTTCACCATGTTGTGCAATGACTAAAAACTGTATAAAAGGAGCGATCCACTTTAGCAATTTGAAGCAGTCTCCTAGAACCTACACGTGTTGTACTTCTTGTGACTTCTGTGCTCCCTGCAGTAAATAAACCTCGATCTTTGACGCCGAAGGAAGTGTCCCGTGTCTCTGTCATTTGTACGCCGGAACAGGTAACCCACGAAGGTTTCAGGTGTTGTCCCCTGGCACCGCTGGGCCTTAGAATAGCCCAGTCCTTCAGTTGGCGCCCAACGTGGGGCGGCATCAGCAGTACCGGTCCAAAGCCCGACGATCGTGAGGAACTTCGTGTGAAATCTCCGAGGGAAGGTGCACCCCGCTTCATCGATCCTGTTGTCGAAACGAGTGGCCCGACGACTTTTCCCGCGAAGATCCCCGCCTCCTGACGGCTGCGACGGACTGATGCCCTGACTGTTGACCTGTTTTGGCACCTGGCGTAGTCCTTGGTACAGCGAGACGATTGACGGGCCTTCCTGGTGACGCCATTGATCTTTCAGTTAAGTATTTGGTGGGTCGCTCCCAGAGTTCTTGGTTGTTGTTGGTGCTTGGTTGTTTGCATGGTTCCATTGCATTTGTGGTTCTTAGTACTTGGTTCTTAGTTGTTTTATTTGACGATTGCAATCGTCAAAACCGAGGGTTTTGCATTTTTGCGAGGACATCGTAATCGATAACCCTTGACGTTTGTGAAACTCGGTTAGTGTGCACGATGCCTGGCCGTAGTACTTTGTTTAGCTGCTTTAAAGGTTGTGGTGCGGATTCCCGATTGGAGGACTCATGTCCGATACTTCCAGTTGGAACTCCGGTCTATGAGTTATATAGTCGACATGGAGTGGGTCCTATTGCATATATTGATTGCTGGGTCCGTTATACAAAAGATGACGGTGTCCTTAGTTGGCCACCACATGGTAGTTTTGAAACAGCAATTTTGGATAATCTAGAAGCAAAATTGTTTAAAAAGAAAGCAAGGCTGGCCATGTTTGATTCCTTTCGGTTATGGCGCAGAGTCCAAGCTGAAAGAAATTAAACAGCTTAAGAAAAATAAGAGAGAAGGTATCGTTACGACGATGAGAAATGCAGAGCAGTTTCAGCGAGACAAAGAAGAGAAGGAAAAGGAAGTTTTTGATAGACTACAACGTATGGTGGTGGATAAGTGTTATCCCGTTCTACCATCGAGTACTGATAAGAAGGGAGAGGAAGCAGTAGAGGACCCTTTGTTGTCCTACCTACTGAAGTCACCACCTCCATATGCACAGGATACTACAGCTCCTGTGGTTCCTCCTGTTCCTCAACCTGTCGTTCCGGCAGCTGCTCCTCAGCCTGTCGCTGGTCCTGTTCTTGCGAATCCTCTTGTCCCTATTCCTCTACCTGCTCCTGTTCCTACTGCTCCACTGCCTATACCTTCTCAACCTGCTGTTCCCGCTACTTCTGCCCTCGTGGCTACTCCTACTGCTCCTGCTGCTCCTGTGTTTAGTCCTCATGTCGTTGCCCCTGTACTTTTCTCCTCTTCTCCGTCTGTTTAAAGACGCATTCCTAATACTGTTGCTAATCTTTACTCTCCTTTTGGACCGATTCTTGGGTCCGATGTTTCTGATGTTCCCCAACGACGAAGTCATCTTCCTGGTGGTAGGGAACGTGACACGTTAATTAGGATGGCGCGTAATTGGATTAGGTATCCCCTTAAAAATACTCCGCGCATAATTTTTGAGACCTTCTCTCAATTCAATGAGCCCACACAGAGATTTGTGTTTGAGGAAATGTGCAAATGTTTACGTGAAGCGATAGCAAATGATGAGGTAAACGATGTACCGCTCGACGTAACTGAACTTCAGCTTCAGTTTTTGAGTGGTATGATTGTGGGTAGTAATGTTCGACGTGCTGTAGAACATCTTCAATCCTTTCGTCCCACTGTAATACCTTGAGCATTTTTTAAAGATGATACTGAGGAATGGATGGCAACGCCTGGTCAGTATCCCATGCGAGAAGTTCCCCCAGTATGGATGCCAGGTGATGCGAATGCTAATCCTATTATTCCGCCGCACTTCCAGAGAGTTTGGATACACCTTCCATGGAAGCAATCGGAAGTTTTGCAGGTGAAACAATCTTTGCCTGACCCCCGCAAAAATCCTGCAGGATACTATAAAGAGTTGTCCCAATTAGTAGATGCTACTATCATGAATCTTGCCGACATCGACATGTTGTTCGGCAACGTAGTACCTCAACCGGTTTGGGCGAAAATTCGTCAAGAAGATCACGCAGCTGAGTTAGGTGGTGATTGGGCTGCGCTTACAGCGGCTGATGCATTGCAAGTTGGTGGGGCTAAGCCTGAGCAGTTAATTACGGCTCTGCCTCAAAGAATTATTACACTAATGAAGACACTTATGCCAGCTATGAAAGTCAATTGAGATAAACTGTCTGCGTGTAAGCAAGAGAAGGACGAGAGTGTCTCCGATTTCTTTACGAGATTTGAGGAGGCATTCATCGATCACAGTGGTCAGGATATGAGCACCGAGGGAGGTCAGAGGTTGTTCGTAGATAAATTTGTATCAAATTTGTTGCCTGACCTCAGCAACAAATTGAAAAATTCAGAGAGTTCGTGGGCTGTTTCTACCTCTGCCCAGATATTGGCCACGGCTCAATATTATGAAAATAGGGAGAAGGAGGAAAATGATCGTGCGGATAAGAAAACAAAGGATCTCAAAACGAAAGTTCTGTTACAGCAAGCGTATCCTCCGCGCTCAAATCAAAATGATTCTCAGCAGCGGAATAGATCGCAGTCACAATCTGCTAGGTCACAGTTGCGAAATGACTCTTCCACGCAGAGACCTATGCTCGGGTATAATCAATGTGCGTACTGTAGAGGTGAGGGTCATTTGAAGTTTGATTGTCCGGTTTTGCGCGACCGAAATAGTGGTGGTTCAGCTAGAGGAGGTCGTAGTGGTCCTCAGCAGGCTTCGCGAGGTAGAGGTCGTGGTGTTACTCAAAACAGAATGAGCGTTCTAATAATTCGTCTGATTCCAATAATTGCTTCGATCAGCGTGGTTTTTCGTCAGGTAGATCTGCACAGTATCATGTGGATGATTATTACATCGAGCATGATATTGATGACGGTAATTACTAGGACAGACAGAGAGAGGGAGTAGTATCAGTTCCGGTTGATCAGAGAGGGCCTTACGTCGCAGTTGCCACATCGGGCGTAGTTGAGCCTTTTCTGTTGGACACTGGTGCAGCGAAAAGTTCCATCATGCATTCGAAACTCCCTGGCGCACCTTTGTCTGGCTTAACGAATGTTTCCGTTGGATTCTCTGGCGCCCCCGTTAGCTATCCGGTCTCTAGCCCTTTGCCCATTACAATTGGGCCTCGTGAGCTGAAAGCTCCCTTGATTTTGACTACTGGTTGTGGTGAAAATCTTTTGGGCCTGGATTTGCTGAAACGGTTATATGCGACTTTGTACTGTTCTCCTGCAGGAGTGGAGCTTACTTTGGGTCAGAGGGTGATCTCTCCTATGTATTTGTCATCTGATAAGCTCCCACCGGAATTGAGTTCTCTTCCTGCATCTTTGTGGGCAACGGGTCCCAATGACGTGGGCCTGCTTGACATCTCTCCTTATGTTGTTCAGCTGAAATCGAATGTGCGATTGCCACGTATTCCCCAATATCGTATCTCCCTTGATGGAGAACGAGCGCTGTTAGCGATCATCTATGATTTGATCGAGAAAGATGTTATCGAGGAAACTCGGGGAAACGTGTGTAATAGTCCTGTGTTACCTATCTTGAAACGCACTGATCCATCTAAGCCTCCTGTTTACCGTTTCGTTATTGATTTACGGGAGGTGAACAAAATTGCGATTCCTCAATTTCCTGTGGTGCCTGACATTACGGCTTTACTGACTCTGATTCCAGCCTCCGCTTCTTGGTTCTCAGTGATCGATCTGAAGAATGCTTTCTTTAGCATTCCGATTGCTGAGGAAAGCAGAGATCTATTCGGCTTCTCATTAGGAGGTCGCAGCTTTAGGTTCAAACGCGCTCCTCAGGGCTACTGTGAGAGTCCATCGATATACAGTCAAGCCCTGAAGAGTCAACTTGATGCGTTTGTGTTACCGGCTGGTCCGGCTTTGATCCAGTATGTTGATGACTTGCTGGTGGCTGCTGACACAAAAGAGATCTGCAAAACTGCTACGGTGTCGCTGTTACAGCATCTCTGCGACTTACACCATAAGGTGTCACCTTCTAAACTGCAATATTGTTGTCAAGAAGTAACCTATCTAGGTCACTTATTGTCAAAGGAGGGAAGAAGGTTGACCCCAGAGAGAATTGCGGCGATCGCTCGAATGACTGTGCCAACAACTCAGAGAGATGTGCGTGCCTTTCTAGGTATCACGTCATACTGCAGGCAATGGATTCCAAATTTTTCATTGCTAGCGAAACCATTGGTAGCCCTCACGTGTAAAGATGTTCCAACTCCTTTGCCATGGACCGAAGAGTGTCAGAAAAGTTTTTCTGAATTGCGTGATGCGTTGTGTTCGGCTCCTGTGTTAGGTACTCCTGACTACAGCAAGCCGTTTACACTATACGTTCACAAGAGAGAGGGTTGTGCGTTGAGTGTTTTGACGCAGCAATTTGGCGGTAAGCAGCGTCCATGTGCATATTTTTCCTCAACCTTGGACCCAGTAGCTAGAGCTTTGCCGAGTTGCCTAAGAGCGACAGCGGCGGCTGCGGTGTCCATTCGGCAATCTGCAGGATTGGTCATGGATAATGTGCTTACGGTGATGGTTCCACATGCAGTTGACACTCTCTTGAATCGTACAAAAACTCAACACTTGACAAGCGCAAGGTTGTCCGGTTACGAGTTGACACTTTTGGCAAGTCGTATTCAAATAAAGCGCTGTAATGTCCTAAACCCGGCAACGTTGTTGCCGACTAATATGGAGTCAGATGATGTACCACCACATGATTGTTATTTGCGAACTGAGGAAGAAACGAAGGGTCGTGTTGACCTAAAAAACACTCCATTGGCAGATCCCGATGGTACCTTGTATGTTGATGGTTCGTGTTTTAAGTTGCCGAATGGTGATGTGACGACTGCGTATGCTGTGGTAACGTTGAGTACGGTTGTGGAAACTGCAAGATTGAATCAGAATTCCGCGCAGGCGGCAGAGTTGATTGCGTTGACGAGAGCGTGTGTTTTGTCCAAGGGAAAACGAGTGAATGTGTTTACCGATAGCCAATATGCTTTTGGCGTTGCACATAGCTTTGGTCGACTGTGGCGAGAGAGAGGCTTTATGACATCGCATGGCACAAAGATCCAACACGGACAGCTCGTGAATGATCTTTTAGACGCACTTACATTGCCTAAGCAGGTGGCAATTATTAAATGCAGCGCGCACCGAAAAGTGACGGATGATGTTGGTCGTGGTAACGCGTTTGCGGATGAGATTGCTAAAGAGACAGCTAGAAATCTTGCAACCCGAATGTATGTTACGAGTTCAGTGAGGTGGCCTGTAGAAACTGGTTTGTGTGAGGACACTGTTGAGAGCGTGAAAGCGATTCAGAATGAGGCCACCGAAACTGAAAAGACTAAGTGGAAAGAAAGCACAGGAAAGTTAGATGCGCATGGATGTTGGATTGATTTGTCGGAAAATCAGAGATGGATGTTGCCGGATGCATATGTGCTAGCCGTTGTGACTATGGCTCACGGCTTGTCACATATTAGTGCGAAAGGTATATGTAAGTTGCTGTCCCCTGTATGGGAGAATGATGGTATCGCTAAGTGTGCTGAGAGAGTGGTTAAGAATTGTATGGTATGTATGATGTACAATCCTGGCAAGGGCACTCCTACCCCACCTGACCATTTTGCTCCTCCTACATGTCCCTTTGAGGTTATCCAACTGGACTTCATCCAGATGGAGAGATGTAATAATCTGAAGTACGTTTTAGTTGTGGTTTGCGCGTTCTCCAGATGGATCGAAGCCTATCCTCTTAAAGATAATACTGCCCTGTCCACAGCGAAAGTCCTACTGAAGGAATACTTTCCTCGGTATGGAATGCCACGGATTGTATGGTCAGATAACGGAAGTGAGTTTGTGGGGAGTGTGATGCAGAGTGTGTGTAAGGGCCTTGGAATTAGACAAAAATTCCACAGCGCCAACCATCCCCAGTCAGCAGGTTTAGTTGAAGGGTACAATGGCACTCTGAAACTGAAACTTGCTAAGATTCAAGCTACGACTGGTTTATCATGGCCTGATGCTTTGCCTCTGGCTCTCTTGTCGACCAGGGCGACTGTACACTCTCGAGTAGGGCTTAGCCCATATGAGATTGTGTTCGGCCGTCCTGCGAATGTTTGGGGGGTCCCTAGGCCTAAGTCCTTCGATAGTCTTGAGTACCCAATGCTAATTGATTATCTTCATGATCTGACTGCTAAACTGAGGTTAATTCATCAACAGGTCTCTGAAGCACTGCCGGCACAGACAGAGGGTCCTGGACATCGGCTTCAACCGGGTGACTGGGTTGTCACCCGTAATTTTGGACGGAAGCGCAACTTGGAGCCGAGATTTGTGGGCCCCTACCAGGTCCTTCACGCCACGAGAACTGCAGTTCGTTTGGAGGGTCGCAAGAACTGGGTGCATGCCACCCATACAAAGAAGGTGCCTATACCTTTACCAGCAGATTCGTGGGTGAGGACTGGATTTGTAGCAACGGAAACTGAGACCCCAACTAAATTTGTGTCGTTCAGTGACGCTCGACTTGTAGGAGATACTTCATTGCAGTCAGACACATCTGTTGATTCTGTGCCTTTGGGAAACTCAAGACTTGAACTATCATCTGCTCAACAGGACTCTGTTCCGCAATCTGAACAATTATTCGAAGATCAGACTCGTCCTGGAAGAAGCAGATATTTCCTTCGTTCTCATAACAAAGACTAATAAAATATCTTTTGTTTTTTTTCCCCTTTTTGAAATTCACGTTACCCCTTATTGCCATTTTTGAACATTATGAACACTTGTGGCATCTATTCATTTTTGAGTTCTTTTCCACGTGTGTTTTTCCACAGCTAGGAGATTTTGTATTATACTTGAATTGTTTGATTTAAGAAAACCTTTCATCCGGGTTGACCGTAGGGCTGTGCGGGTACTTCCTTCTGTTTAGCAGGTTCCTGACACTAGGTCGGTACTTTTGTCGATTCCTAGGAACTCCTGGGAATTGATAATCGCTACTCAGAACGAAGTGCGTCAAGAACGTTGCGGACGTTTTTTAGAGGATGGAATTCTCAAAGTTGTTGGAAGTGGAGAAGACTCTAGCGCAAAGATCATTACTACACAGGGTTGTACGAACTAAATGCTTTCTGTTTCAGGTGTTCCTGCTGTTTTTGACTGTTTCCATGCTATTGGTGGGTGGAGTATATTATGGAATACAATCGTTATTGCCTTCTGTTTTACCTACTTCTTCTTCTATACCAAAATCTGTTCCCACTGTTTCTCCACATTCCTTTCACCCTCTACCTCAACATGAACAGGTTAGACGTGCGGAATTCATGAATAACTCCTTTGTTCAGCTTCTTCATCAACATCAGTTGGTGATGAATACTACCAACTGCTGGGTGTGTGGTTTAATGCCACATACCATGGATAAGGGAATTCCGTATTTGGTCCTTCCGTATAGTTCCCAGGGGTCAGCTCGAGTATTCCAAACTATGTTTCGTAGCGCACTAGATTCCTACCCCCATCGAGAGCCACGCACTGCAGATCATGGTCCTGGCCCGTACCATAAGCCTTTGGCAAGAGCGATTGCCGATTTAGATAGAGATATTTTTGACGCATCACTTATTCCAGAGGAAGAGGTGCGAGCATACAGAGATCTGAGTGAGGCTGAGTATAGCATGTCAGTGGGTGATCGGCAGCTTAAAAGCTCGTCTCCGATCTGGATCGTACCCCATCTTGGTAATTTCTGTTTGAAAGGACTTGGCCGAAGTCCGCAAGCTCAACTTGGGAGGAGTGCTTGTACTGAAACGTATGTTTTACCGACGGCCTCTTCCCCTGTTCTTTTGTCTGCCAAGGGTACGTACTTTGTATGTTACGACCGCGCATATACATGGTTGCCTCGTGACTTCTCGGGCACCTGTTATATTGCGAATCTGTTGCCGCCGACCTTTACAGTTGGGTCGGATTATCACAAGACCAGAGTTGTGAGAGGCGTGATTAGCGAAGAAGACACTGCCGGTCAAGAAGCAGGAGACTTCTTTAAGGGTTTCTTGCCGTTTTGGGGACCTATGATCAATAGTAGGAACCTGAGACAGTTGACTCGAGTGGTGGAATCGACTGCTAATATCACTGCAAGTGCCCTTGGTAATCTGACAGCAGAGCTTCAGGCGGACAGGCTTATGACGTTACAAAATCGTATGGTTTTAGACGTCGTCCTTGCAGATAGAGGTGGTGTATGTAGGGTGATCCATTCGAGTTGCTGCATTTTCATCCCTGATAACGCTCCAACTGTCTATCAAGCCATCTCGAAGTTGCATAAGATCTCCGAGTCCATACACATGGACGTAGGTGATTGGACGCTACTAGGATGGTTTTGGGGCCTGATGTCGACGTGGGGTTGGAAGATTCTGATGATTATTGGGGTTGTTGTAGCATTTCTGTTCACGTGTTGTCTTTGTGTACAGTGTGGTCCTGCCTTATGTGGCCTCTGTGCTACGACGTGTATAAGACGGCCATCTGTTACCAAGGAAGCATTGATGGATAGAATAATGTTGCAGCAGCATCTGAATGATCTGATGAATATCGAGATCGATTCTGATATCGACTAGTGCTTGCCTACATGAGGGCAAAAGGAGCGTCTGAGGTTCCGTGATAATTATGAGTGATGTTTTCGACTCGTTCGAATATGGACGAGTTTGGTATCTATGAACCGCAAATGACGAGTTTAGTGGGTGTACGCGTTTTCGCTATGCTGACCTAAACCATTCGTTTTATTCGTGGGTTTCTTCATCTGAACCCACGGGTTCCATTTTAGATACCGCATCCATTTTGTCTCTTGCCCTCAAGTAGCCAGCGAACGGACACTGTCCGCTTCATGACCCTGGGATTCCCAAACTCTTGCGGAAGACACGTGTTCCTTTGAGGGTGTCTTTATGACGAGGGGGATTACACTGCAAAGGCAGATGGCCTCGCTCGAGGCTCATCTTGCCGTGCCGGTCTATTGTTTCAGCCGTGCATTTCATTAGGCATGTCTCCTTTGATCCTGCAATCGTGTTTCCGATATCACCCCCCCTACACTCTTTTCAATCTGTTGTCTATCTTTGTCTTCCCTTGCACCTGTTTCTGACTCTTCCTTAATTCGTTTACAGCCGGAATGGAATGTACTAATGGTGGGATGATGTACTTTTACAGTTGGGAACCGGCGATGTTACTGTAATTATGTTCCGGGACCCTGAATACATGAAAGCGACCCTTTTGAAATTTACTGTGGGAACCACGTTGTAACCTTTTGTTCACCATGTTGTGCAATGACTAAAAACTGTATAAAAGGAGCAATCCACTTTAGCAATTTGAAGCAGTCTCCTAGAACCTACACGTGTTGTACTTCTTGTGACTTCTGTGCTCCCTGCAGTAAATAAACCTCGATCTTTGACGCCGAAGGAAGTGTCCCGTGTCTCTGTCATTTGTACGCCGGAACAGGTAACCCACGAAGGTTTCAGGTGTTGTCCCCTGGCACCGCTGGGCCTTAGAATAGCCCAGTCCTTCAGTATTGTAAAACTCCTGATGTTCCTTGTTTCTTTTCCGTCTCTTGTTGCCTAAAGCGCCAGGACACTCTTTTGAGTAGCTGTGCAGTATAGAAGAACCTCTCATTCAGTCAGTCATTCATTTAAAACACCACAGGAACAACCTAAGTAGGATAGGGTAATAATGTAGAAAAGGAACAATGTCCAATCAGGTATCAATAATAAGAAAAATATGTTTGGAGACAACTGGAAGTAGTGCTTACTCCTACATATTAGAAAACATATTCTTATATTACACAAATCATCAAACATCTGTATCTTTATAGAACTTTTTTATAAGCATATATGCCAAAGAGACATTAAGAACCATTAAATGTTGTAACAATTTATATGAAAGGTCTATAAGAGAGATAGTGCTCTGTGAAGTAAGTGGGCACATGGTGCAGGTAAGACAAACAACAACCAAACAATGTCCAATAAAGTGTGATCAATTAAAAATGCTAAAAGGCTAGAAGGCCATAAAGAGTCCAATTATAAAGTTAATCCAGATGAGCATGTATGAAATAAATGAAGTTCAAATAGTTCATTGATACTTGTATAGCCAATATGATTCAAAAAAGTGTTTTTGCCATGGGCTCTCAACAGCGTTTCAACCCTATTGGTGTTCCAGGGTCATCATCAGGACATTGGAATTTACAAGCACATTGTAGGTCTTAAGGCAGATATGCTGCAGCAAGAGTGAAAGACAATGAGGCTTCATTCCAAATGTATGAAAAAAATTGGGAGTAACAAGGAAGAGGATGAAGCCTGAGGAGAAAAAGGTCACAATTGGTGATTTTAACTTTGGGAAAACGTAGGTACTATTTGAGCCACTAACTGGAACAATATGATATGGGTCCCATGTCTCGGGCAGGCAGGTGGTGAGTACTAGGGCGTACAAAACCTGAATGCATCCTGTCAAATAAATCTAGTTGGAGGGGTTCACAGAGGGGAGTGAATTCACCATCAGGCATGGGCACGTCTACCTAATAGAGTACCAGCCCATTATTTCTCCTGTTGACCACTCATATAAATTGTTACGATATTTAATGGTACTTAACGCCTCCTCTGCATATATTTCTATAAAAAAGGTTTGATACAGATACATTTGTTTGAAATTTTGTGTGTAATATGAATACTCTCTCTAATCGATAAGAGTAATCACTGTCTCTAATTTTATCCAAACACATTTTTGCTATTATTAATACCTGGTTGTACATTATTTCTTTTTTTAAACATCCATTACTGGCAGGGCCCACTTCTCCCAAAGGTGCCATACTTCAACACCTGGCACTGTGGCAGGTGAGAATTAGTATAGTAACAGCAGCCTCGGTTTCTGTTCCTTTTCGCTACACACTCTATACTCACCCTCTTTGCCTCCTCCTTTTCTTTGCTTCACATTTCACCTGTCTTACCCTTCCTCGGTTTTTAATGAGCGTTTCTTGGTGAAGACGAGTTCTTCCAATGCAGCCTGCAAGACTCAAGACAACCGGGACATATAGGACATCTGACGGGTGCATCACAAATGTCCATCTTTTCAGAGTACATAATCATATACCTACATGCACACAGATATAATCTTATTGACAGTGTTTTTTTAATACTACTTCACAGGTGCATAGCTTCAGTGGGGTATTACACCACACTAATAAATGTTTTTTTCTGAAAAATAGTTGGGTACAGTTGCTTTCAGTTGGGTATGATGCGGTGTCTGTTGGATTTCACAAGGAATTTTTACATAAACACAGTCAAAAACATACACACACACTGTTTCCCTGTTCTTTGAAAGTCTTAAAATTTTTAGATATTTTACAAGATTAGGGGCCAGATGTAGGAGACCAAATACTGGTCGGTAACGCCGATTTCGGCCGTTACCGACCAGTATTTGGTGGTTGACATGTAGGGGGCTTGAGATTTACAGAATCGGTAAATTTACCGATTCGGTAAATTTACCGTTTCTGTAAAATACAGAATCGGTAACTTTACCGATTCTGTAAATCCAGATGTAGGTGGCACAGTAAACAGTGCCACAGGCCCCTAAGAATTCGTTATTTACCATGTAATACTATTGCATGGTAAATAACGAATTCCTGTGTACATGCACATCTGTGCATGTACGCCATGTGGCACAGTGTGTCACATGGCACACAGGCCAGAAACAGGGGTGCTACAGGGTGTCAAAGTGACACCCTGTCTCCCTTGGCAATTCAGTATTTTTACTGATTCGGTAATTACCGAATCGGTATTTGCCATTGATTCCTATGGGCGTTAAGGCCCATAGGAATCAATGGCAAATACTGATTCGGTACTTACTGAATCGGTAAATACTGATTCCTACCAATTCGGTATTTGATACAGAATGATTACCTACATTAGATTTACCGATTCATGAATTCCGAATCGGTAAAATTCGGTATTTATGAATCAGTAAATCTAATTTACCTACATCTAGCCCATTGTGTTTTCTTTCAGTTATAACCCCTACCAATTTGCATTTGTCTCCCCTTCCACTGCCCCTTTTATACCCTCTCATGTGCCCTGCTTGTCGTATTATGCATTTTGACATTATATGACCCCGCAAGTGTTGAAAAATCTGAAACTCACATCCCCCTTTCCCAGACTTGCTGACCAAGCTACACTGCTGCTACTTCATTCCACAGTATTGCCCTTCTGAAGCACTGAAACAAACAAGTTACTGAAGCACTGCCAGAGTGAGCGTGGTATTAGATTATTGGATGTCTGATGGGAGTATCACGTCCTCCCTGATTCTGAATCATACACAAACTCAAGTGAACTTACCCAGACAGTCATAACAAAGTGTGCTTTACACAGTGCCTCATTCACACCAGTGCTGGACTTCTGAAAGCTATCAGCAGCAATATGTTCGGCAGGCTGCAGCAGACTGGGGTTATACTGGCTGTCTCCGTCTTTCTCACTGTATGGCATATTTACAAGCCCTCACCGCCACCGGAGCGTCACTTTTTTTACGCTACGGAGGCGCAGTGCCATTTTCCATATTTTCAAGGTGGCTCTAAGCCACTTTGTGTGGCTTGTCACTGTGTTACTATGCCCCTTTCTGTTGCAGTCCTGTGAGGCAAAGGGGCGTGCAATGGGTGTTGCTGTAGGCGTTGCACCATCCAACCCAATGCTTTTTGACGCTGCCCCAGATTTGCAGGTCTGAGGCAGCGCCAAAATCGAATGCCTTGGAATACCAGGTGATGGCGCAACGAGGAGAAACTATTAATTTCTCCTTGTTGTTTGCTCTTTGTATGTGCGCTGCAGAATCTGCAAGTCACCATTATTAATTATGTGCAGGAAGGTGTTCCATCCTGCATATAAACAATCGTCCCTGCAGTGCAGGCACCGTTGTAACATGGCGGCAGGGTGCCTGCGCTAGCGCTAGGCAGCTTTTTTTGTGCCAGCATTAGGGGAAAGACAGGGGTGTACAGTATTCTTGTGAATATAGCTCTAGTAAAAGAGAGAGGGACCCCACAACCAAAGGGATAGAGTACCACAATAGAATTTCATCAAACAAATATTCCCTTTGGGACACCTTACTGTTGGAACATAGGTTCTCAAGACACATGAACAAGAACAACAATACTAACGTGATACAGTACTAGCGAAGCAGAATGTAAAAACAGACAAAGTTATGAGAATATACTGAACAGTTCATTCATATTACAATATATTACAAAATAATTTAAAAGGGGGGACAGACAATTAAAATAAGGAAACACTCAAATTCCTATTGGTAACAAGCATTGGAAATGCAATAGGTCTCGCATTAGAAAAGTTGGAGCTATTGGTCTTGTAAATGACAAATATTTTATTTATTTGTTGGTTTTTAAAATAGCTAAATTGATAGCTTTGTCATTTACAACGCCAATAGTTATAACTTTCGCGAATGTGACACCTATAGCATTTGGAATGCAACATGTTTTGTATTTACGTGACATAGATGGCAGCTCTGGTCGTTAGGCCACATCTCTAGAGAGCAGGAGAGTGCAGCAGGTGTGAGAGGGTGAGTGGGTGTGTGAGGGTGTGAGGGTGAGGGTGTGGGTGTGTGAGGGTGAGTGAGGGTGTTTGAGGGTGTGTGAGGGTGAGTGAGGGTGTGTGAGGTGGTGAGGGTGAGGGTTAGGGGGTGTGAGGGTGAGGGTGAGAGGGTGACAGAGTGTGTGTGAGGGTGAGGGGATGAGGGTAAGGGTGTGTGAGGGAGAGGGGGTGATGGTGAGAGGGTGCGAGGGTGCGAGGGTGAGGGTGGGTGAGGGTGGGTGAGGGTGTGTGAGGGTGAGGGGGTGTGAGGCTGAGTGAGGGTGAGAGGGTTGTGAGGGGTGTGAGGGTGAGTGAGGGTATGTGAGGATGAGGGGGTGAGGATGTGAAGGCGCGTTTGGCAGTGTATGTTTTAACGCTAATCATTTAATCTCCCCCTACCAAAAAATGTATGTACCCTTGTAACATGATGCTCATGTAAAGCGCTCCCATACCTTTGGGGCAAATTGCTTTAATAACTGCAATAACAAAAAAAATATACGCCACCTTCCTGCACCTTAAAAGATGTGTTAGTCTGAATGGTTTTGTTGTAAATTGGTACATGTCCAGGTTCGCGCTATACAAAAAACTTTAGAGACTTTGTGTGCATACGCACCCTTGATTGTTTTTATATCAGTTTGCCAGAGGTCCACATTGGAAGTGCCTAGTGAATCAGAGCCAGTCAGCCATGCCGGCCAAGACAGTCCCGTCCCCCTGTCTGCCCGAGGACGTCCGGAAGCGGTAAGGGCGCCTCCCGCGAGCATCTTGTCTGTTGGCAGTCCGCGCGCTGGTGTTGGGGCAGGAGGTGTAGGAGCTGCCGCTTGTTGCCTGTCCTCGCGCATCTCTACTGCAGTGCCATGGAGCGGCGCTTGCCACCCACCTGTTTGCTGTATCGCTCGCCTCTCCTGAGACACAAAACCAATTGTTTGGTGGGTCCAAAAGTGGAGACCAGGGATCTAGACACGATGCTGCCTCTTAAACGTGTGAGCTGTCACACAGGTCAGACGCTGCGCTAGAAGCGAACAGCTCAAAACTTTACACTTGCATAAAGAAATACGTTTCTTGAGACCGCCCCTGGCGTCGTTGAGGCTGTAAGGGCACAGTGGTTGTTGGCACTGTACTTTAAGATGTAAGATTTGTTCCCATTGAAAATGACTTGGTATGTGGGTGGTGACATGTCTTGACAGCCCCTCTAGTTTAACAAACCCCATCTCTTAAATGGCCACGCTGGGTCTACAAGTTTATCCCCTAACGGTCAACTTTAGGGAGCCGTGGGGGGCGACGGGGTTTAGAGAAACAGAACTACATTTTCCTATTTAACTTGTTTTGCAGGCAAGCTCTCTTTAAGTACAATGGTAACGTTGCATTTTATGTTAACTATCAGTACTGTTGGTATATACGTTGCAATGAGCTGCATGCTATTAAGGTAACGTGTTTTCTTTCTCGAATAGTAGCGGATTGTCAGTTGTCTCTGTTGAAGGACTTAATGAAGTAAACCCAAATGAGGTACTAGCAGTGGTTTCCGCATCTTGGAGCCCTGTCAAGTTGGCGTCGCTCGTGGCGTGTTGTGGGTTAAGTTAATGTCATTCTTCATAGAGGCGGATCTTCGGGTTGTTATGCATTGTGGACAGGTGCGTGGTCTGGACAGTTGGATCATTGGAAATTTAGTTTTGGCCTAGACATGTTAACGTTCTGGGGCGATAGACTTGCTCGATGGGAAGAGGATCAGTTTGGCCACTGTATACGTACTTCTGGGACAGCTGACTCGTGCTACCCCAATAGTTAATGAGTGGGCACTATGTATCAGAAGGTTACTCTCGTTAACAAGAGAAACACCGAGCACGGCGTCAGTGTTTGAATTGCTGGGGGGTAGGGGGTAAGTGGTGATTTTAAAAAAAATGCGACACGGCGGGCAGGGGAGGGGGCGGAGCGGGGAGAGGGAACAGACGGAGGGAAGGCCAGATAAGGGGAGGGGGGAGGAGAAATGCGACACGGCGGGCAGGGGAGGGGGCGGAGCGGGGAGAGGGAACAGACGAAGGGAAGACAGATAAGGGGAGGGGGGAGGAGAAATGCGACACGGCGGGCAGGGGAGGGGGCGAGGGGGGAGGAGAAATGCGACGTGCGGATGAGGGAACTGATGTGCACGCGCTTTTAAGCTCAATGCGCATGCGCATTGAGCTTAAAAGTCACGGGCACTGCAAGGAATCGCCACGATTCCTTGCAAGTTGGACAAAGAGTGGATAAGCCCCCATAGTCTCGCTTGCTCGATGCGCATGCGCATCGACAGGCGAGACCTAAAAAGGAGGTACCAAACAGAAAATCAATTCAGCAAAGCGTCAGAATTGTCTTCAATTACTATAGAACACAATCCTCGTTTCTCTTTTGCATCGACGCATTTCGGCAGACCTTCTAATAAAGCCACCTTCATCAGGCATACATATAACATCTTCCCAGTTAATTCTCACGTACTAGTTCTCAAAATTGATACTTCGGGGTAGATACCTCCTATGTCCTTCAAGTGCCTCTCGTCCTGCGAGAGGGAACGCCTCAAAACCGGCAATCTTGCACGGTGCTTATTTTTGCAATATGATTAAGATCCAGGATCGATATCTCTGGTCATACAGCACTGAGCTAATGACGATTCCAGTATATAATCTTTAAAATATACTATCTCCTAGACACACGGTAAACATAATAGACCTCCGCTAGGTTTCCCTTTTAAATTATTTTGTAATATATTGTAATATGAATAAACTGTTCAGTATATTCTCATAATTTTGTCTGTTTTTACATTCTGCTTCGCTAGTACAGTATCACGTTGGTATTGTTGTTCTTGTTCTTGTGAATATAGCGCAGCCCTGCATTTTGAAAATTTCAGATTGGCGGGCTCCGCGTTATGACATTTTCTTGTGAATATGCCCCTATGTGTGCTCAAATGCACTCACACACACACACACATGAACACTTACCTATTTAACCATGAACGTCAAGTCACTGAAATGCCAGGGGTAGCGGAAGTGACATCACACGCCCTTTGACCTCCACTTTAACTCACACACATACTTACACATACACACAAATTCACATATATACATTCTCTCACACATAAACACGCTCTCACCCGCAAGCATGCACACAACATCCATTTCAAAGCAATTTTTACTTACCTCAGCTGCTATGGAAAGGCATATTCCAGCTTATTGTATTCGATTTTTAATACACTATTAGTCAATAATATAATGTATTCATTCACTATTAGCGAAATAAAAAATTGCCAGAAAAAAAGAGAGTGGAGCCCCAGCTGTCCCTGGGTTCCCGGCACTGAATTTGCCACCTCTGAGGCCAGGGGTTGCAAAGGCAGTGCTAGGGGTAGCAATGGGCAAGACAAGAGTCGTAGCTGCGACCCCTAAATGATGTCCATCTCTTTAACTATTTCCACCAGCCCTACTTTCCCTAGGCCTGTACCACCTCAACCTCACAATGGATTGAGTGGGAAAGGGCAGAATGCTTGTGGGGCAGTCTTTGTGTACAAGCTCCTGATCATGAGGGCGGCTGTCCGCTGTCTCTCCCACTCAGTGTACCCTTGCCCTGACATCTCAGAGCAGCTCCCTAAAGACCAAAACTCCCCCACAGAGACCCCACAGATGCTCAATTCACATACCTCTTAATTAGCATTTCTAAAGGTAGAGTGCTTTGCCCAAGTTGCATTTAGTGGGGCACATTTTCTCTATCAGCGTCTCTCTGCCTTGCACCTTTAATCAAACACTGGCCCCTAACAGGTACTTCATTGATGCTCGGGTTCACAGCAAGCAGGGCTGCTAAAGGAATGTCCTGCCTAGGCCACATGAAGCGCATTCACTCCTCGCAGTTCAAAGATACCCAGTTCACCCCCTGGTGGAACGCTTTGCAACTAACATGGTGGGGGAGGTGGACCGCTATGAAATTGATTGTCACCCCATCATTCTATTCTGACTTCTTCTAAATTCTATAAGGTCTTGAATATATCCCTCACACAATTTTTATGGCCAGACATAAGGCCACACATTTCCTTAATGAAACTGCAATTTGTTAAAGAGAATGGGAGGGGTGGTTATGTCCCAAATTATAATTAATACTATTAAGCGTAGAGACTTCAACAAACATACATGTGGTTCCAAGCAGAAAACCAGTCTAAGTTACCAACCTGGGTGAGCCTATAGGCTGTACTTGCAGATCTGTTTCCTCTTATGGCACTTGCTCACATGAAACCTAACCCTGCACTGAAAAAAGTCTTAGAAAAATATCAAAGTTCTGTCAGCAGAATGGCTGGGACACCCCACCCGATCAATGACAAAAACGAATATAAAGCGGCTAATACAAATTGGAAAGGTTGGCTAATTATATTCCAAAAATCCACACATATTCTAGACTACCACCAAATGGCCTTGAATGCTCTTCTACTCTAGAAATGGTAATCTCAGAACGGCTTTGCAGAAATGCTCAAGAGATACAAACAAAAGAAAAACAAACCCGAATATAAACATACAGTCGAAAAAACACTGCACTAGTCTCCAGCTTTGATTCAAGTTTGAGAGGGGGTTAGGGGGTACATCCATCCACACTGCCACAACACACTTTTGGTCGTACCCTAAACAATTTTTGCTCTAAAAATTGGTGACCCATTCATTCTGCAGTTATTCAGACTACTGCAACTATGTATGCACCATAGGCATAATTTACTGTTGGCTAATACTGTGCCACCTCTGGCGGCACTATACACCAATTTGTTTAGATAATGATGTTGTACTAGATAGTACGGTTTGAAATTTAAAGTGCCTCTAGTATTTATGGAAAAGAGTTAGGAAGACTATTATTTTAATTTCTATGATTAAATTAAGGTAAACTATGTGATTTGTTGTCAAAATGTTATATTCATTTAGCCAACTTGTAAAATTTGACTATGCTTTGAATGGTTTTAACCTAAATAAAAGCTGTTGATGGCCGCAGTTTGTTTGATTTGCCATGAGTAGTACTTTAGTAGTGTTTATGGGTTCATTGTATTGGCAACTCTTGTCAAAGTGTGCAGTGTGTGCTGTGTTTAGGAATATTGGGCCATATTATCAAGAAAGGGCGATACATTATTGCCGGTTTTATCGGCAGACAACTTCCGCTAAAGCAGCGATAATGGGCTTGATGATATGCCCTTGTGAATTCCCATAGAAGCCCAGGTTATGGGAATTCACAAGGGCATATTATCAAGCCCATTATCGCTGCTTTAGCGGCAGTTTCCTGCCGATAAAAGCGGCGATAATGTATCATCCTTTCTTGATAATATGGCCCATTGTGTTCTCGCTCCTGGTGTAAATTTTTGTAAAATTGACCTGCATAATCATGATTTCAACTCTAAATTGAAAAGTAATACAGGAGATCCTTATCGAGGAGTATGATTTCCGAGGTGTTTATACCCAGTAACAACAGGAACACAAAAGGGAAGACCGAACATAGTAGAAAGGTTGTGTAGTTTGCAGGCAAGCAATTTGAAAAAAGAAAACGATAATCGACAAGGCCATCTTTACTATGTTTACTCATGTAAATAGCATTTATGAATGCTTGCGTTTGCACAGGGCTCGACTACCTTTTCTGTAATAAGAGCTATTAATGTACAATGAAAATCATCCTAAGCTAAAACCATCATTTAGGGTTATAATCATACATGCCAAGATTTTAAAAGAGTAAAGAGGGAGATTTAACAATAATAATCAGGAGAATGTATTTCTCCTATTGACTTCTATTGAGACCTGAATCGGGTCTATTATGGGGCTTGCTAGTGTGCTGCTGCAAGACCGCATATGAGAAATGCAAATATACGTTTTTCCTCACCTGTAAGGAAGGAGCACTGAGAAAGTACTATGGCAGGCAGAGACAGCATGACAAAAGATGTGCATTTGTTTACAGGAGCAGGTTATTGGCAGTGCATACTCCAAGTCGCACAAACCCAGTACCTGTCAGCCATAGCATCCTCAAGCAATCGGGTTCTTCTATGAAGGAATTGGGAGGCGGGAGACTAACCTTGACATTTTTAGGGCCTCATTTATGAGGCCGTGCGTCACTTTTACGCCGCCAGTGCGTCACTTTTTGTGACGCATCGCCGGCGTAAAACATGCTTCCTGTTGCGCACTATTTACAAAGTACCGCATCTAAGCAGATGCGGCACTTTGTAAACCCCTGCGCTACATTATACCTGCGTCAGGTATAATGTATGCAGAGGGGGCGTTCCCCCGCAAAAAGCCTCGTAATAGTGACGCAGTGAAATCTATGAGATTTCACTGCGTCACTTTGAGGACGCTGTTGCGTCAAAATCTTGCGCCTGCCTCACAGCAGACTGACACAAGCCCTTTCACATGGGGCTTTCCCCATTTGAAAGAACGCATTGCTGGAGTTGCGTCATTTTTGTGACACACTCCAGCAATGCGTCACTTTTGCGCTTACAGATACATCGGAAATATTGACGTATCTGTAATTCCTTGTGTAATGATGCGTCATACAGTAAATATGACGCATCATTGGGGTCGCAAGAAGGTCGCAATGAAAAGTGACGCATCGCTGTTTTCTCGCAGCGATGCATCACTTTTCATAAATGAGGCCCACCGTCTCCCGCCTGAATCGGAAGAGTTGACACGTATGGCTGTAATAGTGACTACATCAACCAAGATTACATAAGTGGACACCTTATGCAAGTTTACCAGCAGTGAAGAGGTCAGTGCATCAGGCACGGTTGCCAGCAGTGATGTAATAAAGGCTTTGCCAATTTAGAATGCATTTCTATGGGTAATACATAACAACCATATCTGCAATGTCCCCAGAACCAAGATAATAATAGTAAAAAGACTTTCTAGCGCCACATGTTTTATCACTCAACATCAGACTTACTTTTGGGATTTCAACAATTTTTCCATCTCGAATACACTCTTCTCAATTTTGGTATACATTTCTTTACACAGCCCAGCAGAACCTTCTAGTTTATGAGGCTGGACAGCCCACAACCGAGCTACTTAGAGGAAGCTGGAGAGCTCTTTGTCAGGGAAGCCTACATTAGTGCATTAAACCCAGGCCTATTGGCTTTGCCAATGCTTCTTCACCCCACTTATTGTTTCATTATTTTCTGACTCCCTCATCTGACAGCCCTGCAGCTAGGCCTTCAGCTCTATCACAGTATGTATTAATTGAAGTTTGTATTATTTTGTCTGCAGAAAGATGAGTGTCGGTAATACAGTATTTGTTGTCTTAGTGGGCCATGGCATGCAAGGCCCCCTCAGAAGGAATGGACTGCGCCACCCCTTAGCCGCGTAAAGTTAAGTTGCTACTAGAATGGGGTCAAGAAGATTGAGGTCACCTTCGCGCTCGGGAGCAGGCCCAGAAACCCAGGCTCGTGTAGTCGTAGCCACGGCGCTTACATAAATATTTGAGCAACACGTTTAATATGAGTCATTGTTTTTATAGATATCGTAGAAGCGGTTCCCACGCACCTGTTCTGATAGTCTATTCCCACAGGAGTCGGATGCAAACACTCTCTTCCGTGACTTTTTTTTTTTATCAATGGGAACATCTGTGTCATGGGCGCAGCGTCTCGCGCACCGGACGCTGTACGGGTAAACTGTAAGGGTTTCCATAGGAACTTATTTTATTATCCCTTCTTGTCAATATCACCTCTAGAGAATGTTACCAAACACGGACGTGATTGCAGCAGTTTGGGGATTTTTTTCTTGCTCCACAAAAACCGTGCAATGTCGTCATTTTTTTTGCTTTGGGAAATGGCGACCCCCATGTTACGGAAAGCTTCTACTTCAGCCGTGACGGCCTCACAGGTTTGAACTAGATCTTGGAGATGAGCTCCTGTCCGAGTGGAATATTTTTAAGACTAGAGGCAAACCAGTAGAATTTCAGACCTTCACGCTACGCCTTACACGTGTCTTTGCTGCCTCAGGGTTATTCTTCCACGGGGAGCCATTAATGTCCTTAATTTACTGCGGATGAATAATCAGCTATGACGTAACTGTGTGGAAAGAATGAGTTCCAACAAAGCAAAACATACGTGTAAATGTGACTGCAGTGTCTCCTCGGAGCACAGTTTTTGGTTATAAAAAATTCTTATAATCATATTACTGATGTAGCGCCTTTTCACAGTCCAATCTAAAGTGCTACTGTTCAACCCGGGCGTTGTTAATCCCTTTAGGATTTTGGTGCCCCTCACTGCATCTGGCCATTCAAAGCAGTTCAACATCAAAAAAACATTTCATAATTTAATATAAAGCCCATTAAACTTCACAATAAAAAGGACAAATATTAAGGTCAAAATCATGAAGGTTCATTAAATATTAAAATCATTACAGAAGGCAAAAGCAACAGTTACTATCTATCATCAGTTATTCATGTAATTCAATGACATGGCGTGTAGCTCAGAATAAATGCAGAAAATGAGTAAACAGAGCCCAGTAATTCAGTACTAAGGAAATGAATCAGAGTTGTAAATCAGAGGTCAGACCAGCAGTGTCACCTTCTAAATATCATTTTAGAGTGAACCCAAAACCCTCTGTGTAAGGCCGATTTTACAGGATGAAATACAATAAGATTCATACATTTTGTGTGAATGTGAAAAAGTCTGGAAATCTCATTAAGTCATGTTACAGAAAGAACGATAACGTTTAAAATCACATTTGTATGCACTATCCCACAAATACATTCAATGCAGTTTTCATCTCAGTGCTCCCAAAACACTTTAATAATTAGTACACATATTGTTACAAATCAAAGTTAAGTTCTCATGAGATTATACTCTGATTTCAGGATAGACAAAGGACAGAAGGATAACTGTGTGCAATGGACAGATGGCGAAAGACAGCAACAGCCATTTTGAAATTGAGGCCTAGATTATCCAATGTAAAAATATTTACAGCTTCTCAGTAGAACATCTCAGACTCATTACATGTTAATCATACTGTGATAATATAACCATGCTTTACATGTGTTCTAAAATAAACATGTTTTTTAAAACATTTTTTTAAGTTGGCCTTAATTCATTTATCTGCGTACCGTTACAGAGCATAATAGGAACACTTGTTATGTTATGTCCAGCTCTTCCAGATGCAACACTCTAGTATGAAGCTCTACAAAAAAATATGTAACTATCATTACACTACCATCATCATGATCTTTAGAAATAAGTAATAATTAGCAGTGAGACTACAGTGTGATTGCCTGAGCATTAGACTCGTCAGTATTATATGTATCTCATGATTTCTAATTGAGCCAGCAATGTTTACAATTTAGCCTGTTAAAATGTTACAAAAAAGGCTCTGATTCCTTAAGATTTTACAGATGTACATTTGGCTCATGGTTGGCAAATGTCACATTGTAGGCATGTGTGCCGTTCACAAAAGACAAATGTACACTATCCACGTGCATATATGTGCTGTATATATATTTTATCAAAAATTAAGTGGAGTTAGGCCCACCGGATAAGGGATAGGCAGGGCCTTTAAATTCTGAAGCAACCAGGGGTAAGCCTATACATCGACTTTTTCAAGCATAAACAATTTTTAGCTTAAAGGATAAACACTTATTCTTTATATTTATCCTGGTATCTTTATTTATACCTATTACTTTATATTTAAAATTTTCATTTTCAAACATTTATCACATGGAAAATGAAGACATTGTCACTTCATAGTCACATAGAAAAAATACTTCATAAAAACATTTTACATATCTATTGACTAAATTGTGCTTTACAAAACAGTGTCCCAAAAACGGTGAACTCAAAATTGTGAATAAACAATATTCTAATTGAACCATATAAACAACAACAACTAATAACGCGTTGCCCTTATTCTTCTGATATCTACGTATTGGTATCCTGTTTATTATTTTTGTGTTTTATAGAGCGCGAACTTGACCCGTGAGGGTATCAGAGCACTTTACACGGTATGCAGTGGTGAACAAACAACACGTTTAAAGTGCAGAAATATACAGAGTCAAAGAAGGAAGGCAAGGGCCGGGGTGCTGAGAACCTGGGGAAAGAGGGGGATACTGGTGTATGTTTACAATCATAGTTAGAGTCAGTGAAAACAAAGGTCCCGCATATTTTCGTGGGGGAGAATTAGTAGTCTGCGGAAGATGCAATAGTTTTAGATTCAGCTGGCAACATGTGGTGGTTGAGAGCAGGCCTTAGACGAGGAATTTACCCATGAGGAAGGATTTTGCTTCCTTTTTGAAACGTACTAGAGAAGGGAGTCTTCTGATGGCTGGTGGGAAGGAGTTCCAAATTCTTGGAGCTGCTCCTGTGAACGCCCTATTGTAGTTTTTTTTTTTTAAGGAAGGCAGGTTGGAGTAAGAGGTTTCCAGCGGAATGGGAGTTCCTGCTTCCTCCTGATACCACAAGTTTCTGTGCCAGATAAGCGGGCGTTTCTGTATAGAGCCTTGTGAGTAATGCAGGCCAGTTTCAACTGGATTCTGGCCTCAAGAGGGAGCCAGTTCCGCGCTTTCATGTGTGGGGAGATGTGGTCGAATTTCCTGGTGCCTGTGAGTAGTCTGGTGGCGCATTGAGGCAGGCTTTTAGAGGTGCTAAGGAGATCGTTGGTAATCCTGTGAGGGTGGAACAGCCATATTCCAGTCTAGAGATGACTAGTGCTTGAACTTTCATTTTTTAGTCAGGAGCATCTATGAAAGGTTTCAGCTCAGGTGGAATCTGGCTGCTTTAGCCATCGAGTTAATGTGGTCTCGCATGTTCAGGTTACAGTAGAGGATTATGCCCAGGGATTTGGCAGAGTCCACGATGGTTGGGGGGCAGTTCAGGGCTGTGATGGCCTTGATCCACATCTGAATCCCCAGATTGGCTTTTGAAGGGGAGATTAGGAGAAATTCAGCTTTCTTAGCATTAAGTTTGAGTTGGTTATTGGCTAGCCATTGGACAATCAGTTTTAGGGTCTCATTCAGTGAGAGGATCTCCTCGAGCGATGAGATATTGATGTATATTTGGGTATCGTTCGCATACATATGGTAGGAGATGTTGGGCGGTACAAAGAACTTCAGTGAGTGGTTCTAAGTAAAGATTAAAGAGGGTGGGGGACAGGGTTGAGCCTTGGGGGACTCCAACCGTGACCGGGGTGGGAGCTGATAGATTGCCGTTGATGAGGAATCTCTGGGAGCGGTTGTGGAGGAAGGACTTGAACCATTCTAGGACCACGCCATCCTGACCCATCCTGACTCTGAAGCATTCAAGTAGTTTTTCATGGTTGACCGTATCGAAGGCAGAAGATAGGTCTAGGAGGATTAACAGGCAGGTTCTGCCTTGGTCTAGGGCTTGGAGGGCATCATCCACGATGTGGAGCATAGTGGTTTCAGTGATGTTCCCTGGTCTGAATCCAGATTGGAAGTTATCCAGTAGGTGAAAGTTGTTGATGTGCTGACTTAATTGCTGTTGTACACACTTCTCCAATACTTTGGCTAATAGCGGGATATTGGAGATAGGTCTGAAATTGTCAGGGGAGGCTGCATCCAGTGATTTAAAAAAAAAAAGGGAGGATTTGACCAGCTTTCAAAGGGTCCAGAATCGAACCCTGCTGGAGAGAGGCGTTGATTATTGTAGTCCTGCAAGGTACGATAGATTGGGAGGCGGCAAAGAGGCAGTTGGAAGGTAGTGGGTCAGTAAAGTGGTTATTAGGGTTTCAGGTAGATAGGATTTTAGAGATGGAGTCTTCGTTATAGTATTCAAAGTCAGTCCAGCGGGCTTGGTTTTTAGGTGAGGCCGGAGGGGTGGTGCAGAAAAAGGGGGCAGGACAGGAAGGGGTTGAGAGTAGATGGCAGTACTGAGTTCAATTCCTTATGCTTTGATTTTGTCAGCAAAGAAGGTGGAGAATTCCTCTGACAATATTAGAGATTTAGGGGATTCTTTCAGTGTTTTAACCAGTGTATTAGATTGGTGTTTTACCAGTTCTAAGAGCTTGCGGGGTCTATTCTTGGCGTTCCCCAATTCCGATCTGAAATAGTCTTTTTTGGAATTGAGGATGTGTTTGTTGTAGGTGTTTCTCACCTGGCGGAGAAGTTTTAGATGCGTAGCAGAGGGATGTTTTCTCCATATTCTTTCCGATTGACATAGGGATCTCCTCTCCATGTTGAGGGAACCAGTGAACCAAGGGTTTCTGTCCTTGATTTGTGTTCTTTTTAGTTTTAGAGGGGCAAGGTCATCCAGAATGTTTGAAATGGACGAAGAGTAATGATCATTGAGGTCGCTTACCGTGGTTATGTGCGAAGGAGGGGTGAGGTCAGATTTGCAGCAAGCCTCTAATTTCATAAGGTCGAGGTTCTTAGTGTCTCTGGTCCACCGGTTGCGGCGACTTTGTCTTGTGGGTCCCGGGTAGAATGAAGGAGATAGAGTGGTGGTCAGACCAGTCACATGGAACTATGGAGATAAGCTTGACTGAGGATTCCTTAGAACTGTTAGTTTTTAAACCAAAGTAAACATCACTATTTTCAATTTAAGCTGCAAAGGCATTCAATCCTTATTTACGAAGTGGAAATAAACCACCATTCCTCGACGTTTTAGGAGATATGCTGATGCATTTCAAGTCCTGGTATTTCTTTACAGGGCTCTCATCAGGGCTTTTATTCTTTTTTTCTGTAAAGAAGTTGTGACATAAAAACACTTTTAGAGTCTCCCTATATATTTGTTTCTCTACTATATACTCTTAACTATGTATTTTTGTACCTGATTCTCAAGGATTCCGATTCATAAAGTTTCGCCATTTCACACTTCTGTGGGCCATACGATAAAGCGGTTCTTTCTTACAATTTCTCGATTTCATAAGCCTCATAGCCCTCCGAAGCTGGTCTATACAGACATTAAAGTCCTGCATTGTTGTGTAAAGGCCCATTCCTATAGCTCAGGCTTTTAATGCTGGAACTGGCCTTTAATGGCTGGTATAGCCTGCTACGGCGGGCTATAGGGCTAAAATAGCTGGCACACTGTAAACGCAATGTGGACGCAAAGGCTGTCCGATTCACTCTAATCATGCAACTGCTCAGTAGGGCTTTTAACCCCAAGTGCAGAAGTGTGTTCTCACAGTTCACTCATTTTAGGCTTTACAAAAGCAATCTGGAGCTCCCATGCCCCTGCAGAACTCCAGTCAGTCAAAGATAATTAATTATCTGCTCTGACTCAACCACAAAAGAGAAAGGGAAAGAGGGTGTCTTTAGCACACGACTTTGGAACTCCACCGGGTGTATCAATGGACGTTCTCTCAAGCCTTCCTGATAAGTCACCCTTTCTTCCCGTATGGCTGCCTGCAGGATCACAAGGGTATCTCATAGATACAGTGGACACCCATTACACACCGCTTTCAAATACCAAATCAGTGTCAAACCATAATGCTATTTTCAGAGTTGGTAAAACTTTACAGACTCCTAAAATGAGTTTCATACACAGAAAAAGACTTTCCTGTGGTCGCAAACTCTGATTTGCAGTATGTGTGATCATAAACAATGATTGTGCATCTGTCCTAATGTGTCTATTACATGTCACTCTTGCTGCCAATTTGCTTTGAAGCAGAATGACTTCACCGAAGAAGGAGCATCCTAATGAAGATCTGACCAAAAAGCAGAATACTTAACCGCATTCTGTCCTATAAAAGATGTTTGCAGCATCCAATGATGGGACACATTTTGAATCCAAATCACCTTTTTCCTGTCACAGACTGTGCAGTGATTTCCTCAGTTACTGCAGTGCGCTTCTGTCCTGGTAAAAACGGATCATGAAGCCCTCATCCTCGGCTTCACCCCTGCCACGTGGGACGACCCTGGTGGCCTCCCACCCACAGAAACACTCCCACCCCCACGGACCACTCACACAACCTCAACTTCAGCATTATACTCGACTCCTCACGCACCATGAACCGACAGATCAACGCTGTGTCCCCCACATGCTTCAACACCCTCCGCATACTCCTCAAAACCTTCAAATGGATCCCCCAGCTCCAGGAAGACTGTCATCCACACACCATCACCAGCAGGCTGGACTACGGAAACGCTCGTTACGCTGGAATCAACAAATCACTCCTTCTCAAACTCCAAACCATCCAGGACGCCGCAGCCAGACTCGTCCTCAGCATCCCATGACAAGACCACATCAACCAGCACCTCCACAACCTCCAGTGGCTCCCTGTCGAAAGGAGAGTTACCTTCAAGCTGCTCACACCTTCAAAGCCCCCCACAACACCGGATCCCAATACCTCGACAAAATAATCTCCTTTCACGCCCCCAAGAGAAACCTCTGCTCTGCCGACCTAGCCCTCACCGAAATCCCCCGCATTCACACAGTCAAAACGGGAGGCATATCCTGCTCCTACATCACAGCCAATACCTGAAACAACACCCCCCATCAGCATCAGACGAAGACCTACACTGCAAGCCTTCAGAAAAGGCCTCAAGACCTGGCTCTTCGGATTACCTCAAAGCTGCCCAAACCCCCATCCCCCAAGTGACTTGAGACCCTTATGGGTGAGTAGTGCACTCTATAAATCCCTGATTGATTGATTAATTGATTTATTGATGAATCAATGCATGAATATATTAATAACAATATTATTATACCTTGAACATAGGACAGATTGTGATTTAGAACTGGGGCCCCTTGCACTTTACAGCAAAGCTCAGCCCTAGTAAAATGAAATATGTTGATTTGTTATCTGTGCCACCTCCCCAGGTTGGCCTGAGTAGAAATAGATTCATTATAATAAATCCATGATCCGGGCATGCTAACACAGAGAAAAACACAATAGAGAAGAATGAGAAGCAAGGCAATAATGAAGAAAAGGAATAAAGAAATCTGAGATCCCAGTGGGGGAAACATGGTTCAGTTCCTTAAAATCACAAAATGTGCAGTTCTCTAGTTGTGGCTCTGACACATAACCAGAATACCCAGGTGAGAGTTTACCTTACATCTGGGGCCAAGCATCTGAAAAATCCCCTTCTAAAGAGAATAGGTTATGTTTCCTGCATTGGCATCTTGGGCAGTGTACTTCCTATCCAGTTATCCCTACATATGTTCGGGTTGGAAGTAGATACTGTATAAAACCAAACAGTGGTATTTGAAGTCAGCAGGTATCAAGTACAGTGCAGTAGGTTATGAGACATTTTCCAAATCTCACCACTAATTTGTGCTCTCATAGCATTAGACCATCTTTCTCTAGACAACTCCATGGCCTAAAAGACCTAAATGCCCTCAGAGGCAACTATGTCCTGTGTCTTACATTTCTCACAGTCAGCTGCTGCAAATGTACAAAGATGAGGGTGGTCCAGTCGTTTTCTAATAGAACATCACCCGTTATTTCCACATGCCTATGTAGCTGACATCGAATTACTGCTTCCTCCAGTGGTTACTTGAGCCTACTGCTTCCCTCAATGGAAAGGCAGAACTCCATAGTAGGAAATTATCAGCAAGGAAATGATGATGGATTCTGTTTCCTATGTGTATCCATAGTCTACAACACGACTTCAAATTAGGGGTTTGAATTAATTTCAGCAGGGAATTCTTGAAAGTGTAAGGATTTACGTTCTGAGGTTCACACTAACCCAAATCTATGCAGAACAAGCCCAAAACAAAACAGTATTTCATAACTTGGCAGATTTAGATGTAAACCTGAAATAGAGAGACTTCATTTGGGCATACATCATGTTGATCACGTTGAATAATTGTGGGCAACACTGTGTTTAACATATTTGCTTGAATCCTAGTGAGAAATTGAATGCAGAACTAATTCAGGAAATTTGCTGATATGATTGGCATCTGGTGGGATACTTTAAAATAACAGGCTTCATTGTTCTGGTCCAAGAAGATGGATCTTTGGATTCCCATCAATAAATGTCTAGTACAGTGTGACGTTCTTTGCATGCCTGTGAAGGCATCCCACCCAAGCCTGGCGCCTTGCCCCTGATAGTCTCCTTAATTACCAGGTCCAACTCCTGAATGTGACTGACTGCCAGTTGTTTTGTGTCACAATATAAAAAGAGAGGGGCTAAACAATGTATGTATCTCATTATTACATGCCGAAGAGTCCTCTATGCATTATCTTTTGTAAGTTGAAGATGCTTGTAAAATCTTGATCTTCAACCAAGGACCATACTTTGTCACAAGGTTGAGAAATCTTATTCCTGGTCACTATTATTTAAACTAAACTGTTGACGCAGATCTTCCCTTTCCTCTGCATTGCAGAACCTGGCCCTACCTGAGTTCTGAAAGATTTTGCTTTCTAACAAAATCCATGATTTACTGTCTATATCAATTAATTTCTCAAAAACTACATAAATGATCATAAGAACCACTCACGCAGGTGATTTTTAAGTCAGAATTCTAAAGTTCATTTATTCTTTAAAGGAGATGCTGGAGTAGTGGCAATAAAAGATATTAGAACATTGATATGTGGAGCACTCCATTGAATACAATGGAGTGCTCCGAGCTTCTACGGGCCGATAAAAACCAGCAAAGCAATATTCCAATGTTGTTTTACAAAGGCCTCTTGGAGCCCGGTGGGATTTAAACCCCTTTGGGCTCAGAGAGGCCTTTGTTATATTTGTTAGAACATTCTGCCCTCTAGTGGCAGAAGGTTCTAATAGCGTTATAGCCCTTTGTTGCTGGGCTATACCGGCTATTAAAGTCCTGCTCCCTTGTTAAAGGCCCGAGCCGTTTAACGCTGGAGCAGGCCTTTAATAGCCAGTATAGTCCACTACAGTGGGCTACAAGGCTATAGTGCATAATGTTAGCTTCCGGGTCTTGCCATAAAATCAGGGATTTTACACTTAGAAGCCTAGACTCTTGTTTCGTCTTCCCGGGACATGTATATTCCATAGTGCCCAACTCAGGACTGTCTTAAAAATACACAAACATTTAAATATATCAATGGTGTCATCATTCAGATAGAAGAATTCCACAATCCTCTGAATTCCATGACTGATCGGCCAGCAGAGATCTATCAAAGATCCACCATAGGTGATGTTGTGCCTAATGTTTCTGATTCCTCCCAAAAAGGATTGTGGTGTGGTCCTAAATAATCCAGTTTCCATGCCCGTGAATCAGTGGCATGAACATTTAGAATAGTAGGTACAATAATAGCCCGGTGAGAAGCACAGCCCAAGACTAGAATATAAATGTCCTCCTGTATGGATGTTTGGTCAGTCAAACCTAAATCTATCATCATCTGCTGAAGTACACACCTCACCCTTCGCATTATAGCTGGGTTAAGTGTTAAAGATTTGTCAATAGATGTGTTTAATACTAAGAGCCCGGCTAATACATTCAAACCATGACATTGTGGCAGTTGCTAAAAAGGCTCAAAGTAGCAATGAGGCTCATCTGATTATGGTCCCTAAACCGAGCCAATTGTAAAACAGGGAAAGCCACACCTAGGTCCCCATTAGGATGCCTGTCATCCTACCGGTGAAAGGGACCGCCCGCCATAATGGCGAGGGTCCCGTGGTTGATATTAGGATGTGCCCGCCACAGTGGCGGGCGCATCCCGTATTTCTAGCATTGAGGCGGGGGTGCTGAAAGCACCGTCCACCGCAATGCTAAAAAACATGTAGTGCATTTCAATGCACAACGTGACAGGCACCGCGTGGTGCCTGCCATGTTGTACCTTGAAATGCAGGGGGGTACCATAGGTACCCCCCACCCACCCGGAGTCCATGGGGGCCCGCAACGGGCCCCCAAAGCAGACTACGAATGCCTTTCCGTGGCGGCATTGCCGCCACAGAAAGGCATTTGTAAATGCCCATTGTAATATGGCTGGCGGTGTCTGATAGACACCGCCACCATATAAACCCTTTTCCGCCCCGGTCGCAAGGCGACCTGGGTGGAAAAGCGGCGGACGGTCTTTCCGTCCGCCGCGGAACACTCAGCCATGTTAATATGGTGGGCAGCCATTTTAATATGGCGGGGGGTCTTTGCAGCAAGGATGGCGTGTGGATCGTTCCCACCAGGCCGGCGGGGGCGATCCGCCCGCCATCCTAATGGGGCCCTAGTCTCCACCACCAACCACTAAACTTTATTATACAAAAAGGAACACATTACCATAGGCTCAGTACTCTGATTGATCAGTGTAACCACACCGGAGACGGACTATTCTGTATACAACAATAGCAATCCCACAGACGCAGAGGCCTGGAGGGGTGCACCAAGTGTTGGAAACACAGAAGCACTTCTTGACGAAGAATTCGATTTCTACAATGCATGAAACTAATGTATTAATGGTTCTCTCTTTTTCATAGTGCAGTGTCCATTTATATTCCAACTAACTACATCCATTCCACCATAGTGCTAACCAATCTTCATTCTATGCACCTCTGACCAGATACTGCCCACTAACTTTCCTTTTATCTCTTTTACTTTCTTCTTTATATTTCTAATGTCTTCTTTTTTTATATGTTAATCTATTATCGGAAATAATGTTTATCGAAATCCAGCAGCCCATCACTAAACTGTCTACTTGCCAACATCATCCCTTGTACTAAAAGCATTTCTAGGGATATGTTCCTGTTGACCCTCCTTCGCCAACAACTACTGTCTCACCTCCCTCACTCGCCCTTCAAAGCATACCTGTTGTCCACTTGAAGGCATCATATATTGGCAGGCGCGCAGTGCCCATTGGGCTACAAGGGCTTCAGAGCGCCCCACCAGACCTGTTGTGTGACATAGCACAGGCTGTGGGTGCTTGTCTCAGAGGAAGCATGGCCAGAGCACTGCTCAGGATGCGGGCTTTTTGTAGCTAACATTTCATTTTCTGAATATAGACAAATTCAGGGGCATATTTACAAGGTGCCACAATGTCCTTCTCCATATTTATAAGGTGGCACTAAGCCGCTTTGCATGGCTTAACACCACCCGCTGCTGAGCCGCCCCCTGCCCTCCTTTCCCGCCGCTGCCTCCATGCGGCCCCCCCCCTCCTGCCCATTTGCCGCCCCGTTCCCGCCACCCAGCTGCTCCTCCCTCCCGGCTTCTTCTTAAGGGGACAGCACAGAGGTGCAGGGAGCAACCGCTGAGCCTGTAACCAGGCGAGGTCGCCCCCACACACCCCTGCTACTGCCTCACTTGCCTTTGTTTTCCTCAGCTGTGCCCTCGTTTTCCCTTCTTTTGCTGCCTTCGTTTTTATTTCGTTTTCCAGAGGGCGAACCAGCCGCCTCTGAGCCGCCCCCTGCCCTCCTTTCCCGCCGCTGCCTCCCTGCGGCCCCGCCCCCCTCCTGCCCATTCGCCGCTCCGCTCCCACCACCCAGCTGCTCCTCCCTCCGGGCTCCTTCTTATGACGCCCATGCATACGCGCAGCGGTCACGCGCAGCGGGTGCGCCGATTGTGCGCCACGCCTGGATCGCGCCCAGCGCCAGGACCCCTGGCCCCCGCCGATGCAAGATAACCCGACTGACCTACAACGCCGCCGCCCTCAACGCACTCTATGCCGGCCGGAACCCCGCCTGCTGCCGGGCCACCCCGATACGCATGCACGGACCCTTCACCTGCAAAACCTGCAAGTTCACCTGCCTCCGAACCTGCACCGCACCCGCCAAGCCAAGCACCAGCAGCAACCACCTCAAGTGCATCCTGCTCAACACCCGCTCCGTCCACAGACACGCCGTGGAACTCTGGAACCTCCTCGACACAACATCACCAGACATCGCCTTCCTCACGGAAACCTGGATGAGCGCATCCTCAGCCCCCGACATCGCCATCGTCATCCCAGACGGGTACAAGATCATCAGGAGGGACCGCGTCAACTAGACCGGTGGAGGCATCGCCATCGTCCACAAGAACACCATCCGCATCACGACCGACTCCGACGACACCTTCGCCGCCGCGGAGCACCTCCACTTCCAGATACACACCGACCCAAAGACAACCCTCAGAGGCACCCTCGTCTACGGACCCCCGGGACCACGCACACAATTCAGCGAGGACATCACGGACTTCATCAGCCCGCACGTCCTCCTAGGGGACCTCAACTTCCACCTGGAGAACAACAAGGTCAGCAACACCGCCGCCCTGCTGGACAACCTCGCCAACCTCGGATTCAAGCAACTGGTCAACACCCCCACCCACTACGCCGGCCACACACTTGATCCCGTCTTCTCATCCAGCAAGCACATCACCTTCAGCCACTCTACCGGACTCCACTGGACCGACCACAGCTGCGTCCACTTCAGCTTCAGAAGAACGACGAGCCACCACCACCCGCAACAGGTTCCTCACAGGAGCTGGAGCAACATCACCGCCAACCAGCTCACCACCTCCCTCAGCCAGAACCCTCCCGCCAGCACAACAGACCCCAACGAAGCTGCCCGCAACTTCACGCAGTGGCTGACCGCCTGCACCAATGACCTCGCACCACTGAAGAACCCTCCCAGCAGACCCAGAAGCAAGAAGGCCTCCTGGTTCACCGATGAACTCAAGGACTCCAAGAAGACCTGCCACACCCTCGAGAAAGCCTGGCTCCTCGACCAGACCAGTGACAACATGACCGCCCTCAAACACGCCACCCGCAAGCATCACCAGCTTATCCGCACCACCAAGAAGAAATCCCTGAAGGAACGACTGGACAACAACGCCCACGACAGCAAGGAACTCTTCAACATCGTCAAGGAGTTCTCCAACCCCAGCACCGGCAACAACGACATCACTCCTTCGCAAGATCTCTGTGACTCTCTCGCCTCGTTCTTCCACCGCAAGATCGCCGACATCCACAACAGCTTTGGCGCACCTCCCACGCACCCTACCGTCGAACCAACGCCCCCCACCGCCACCCTCCGCACCTGGACCGCGGTAACCACCGAAGACACAGCCCGCACGATGAACACCATCCACTCCGCATCTCCAACCGACCCCTGCCCCCACCACGTCTTCAACAAGGCCGACTCCACCATCGCACCCCAACTCCGGAACATCATCAACACCTCCTTCAACACCGCCACCTTCCCGGAGAGCTGGAAGCATGCCGAGCTCAGCGCCCTACTGAAGAAACCAACAGTGGACCCCACCGACCTCAAGAACTTCCGCCCCATCTTGCTCCTCCCTTTTCCTGCCAAAGTCATTGAGAAGACCGTCAACAGTCAGCTTGCCGCCTTCCTCGAGACGAACGGATCCTCCGACCCCTCACAGTCCGGTTTCAGAGCCAACCACAGCACCGAGCCCTCCCTCATCGCAGCCACCGACGACATTCGAGCCCTGCTCGACAACGGGGAAACAACGGCACTCATCCTCCTAGACCTCTCTGCAGCATTCAACACTGTCTGCCACCACACCCTAGTTCAACGCCTCAGCAACATCGGCATCCAAGAGAAGGCACTGGAGTGGATCATCTCATTCCTCGCCGGAAGAACCCAGAGAGTCCGCCTCCCCCCATTTCGATCCGAGGCCACCGAAGTCATCTGCGGCGTACTGCAAGGATCATCACTCAGCCCCACCCTCTTCAACGTCTACATGAGACCTCTTGCAGCCATCGCACGCCAACACAACCTCAACATCATCACCTACGCCGACGACACCCAGCTGATCCTCTCCCTCACCAGAGACCCCGACACCGCCAGAACCAGCCTACACGAAGGGATGAAAGACGTCGCCGAGTGGATGAAGAGCAGCCACCTGAAACTGAACTCATACAAGATGGAAGTCCTCATCCTGGGACCATCGCCCTCCGCCTGGGACGACTCCTGGTGGTCCCCAGCCCTGGGCACCACTCCCAAGCCAACAGACCACGCACGCAACCTGGGCTTCATCCTGGACTCCTCCCTCTCGATGACCAGACAAGTCAACGCCGTCTCCTCATCATACTTTCACACCCTTCGCATGCTCCGCAAGATCTTCCGATGGATCCCGACCGAAACCAGGAAGACGGTCACCCAGGCACTCGTCACCAGCAGACTGGACTACGGAAACACCCTCTACGCCGGAACCACAGCCAAGCTACAAAAAAGACTCCAACGCATCCAGAACGCCTCCGCCCGACTCATCCTGGACATCCTCCGACGCAACCACAACTCCGGCCACCTGAGGGACCTACACTGGCTCCCTGTCAACAAGAGGATCACGTTCAGGCTCCTCACCCACGCACACAAGTCTCTCCACGACCTGGGCCCCAAGTACCTCAACGACCGCCTGACCTTCTACACGCCCACCCGCCAGCTGCGATCCACTAGCCTCACATTGTATAATTTCTTTGTAAATATGTCCCTCAGTATTTCCTGCACCTTTAAAATATTTTCATAGGAGGGGTGTAGGTGACCTGTGATTAACACTATCCAATGGCACAAACCCCATGGTGAGGGCTCTCGCTGTGTTTTGAATATCAATGTTGTTTTACATGAGAGATGACGATTGCCTATCAGCACTGGGATGAGAACGAGCTTCTGCACTTGAAAGGCGATCTCTGCCCTCTCCCCAACTTGACTGGCTCCCTTTGAGTGCTTCCAAAAAAACCAAGCAGAAAATGACAAATTGTATTGCATGCAACTGCATTTATATGTAGCGCTTCTTACTCATGGCGAGGGATAGCAAACACTATATAAATGCAAAAAAGGGGAGAAATCTTTTTTCTATTTTAAATGTCTTTTCAGTGATTTGGAGCCAGATGTACTAACCTTTCACACAACGTTATGCAGAATGCAGCATACATAGAAAGAGGAAATAACGAGGAGAAAAAAAAATTTTCTCCTCGTTACACCATCCTCTGGGAGGTGTAGTGATTTCACCCAATTCCAGGCTTACAACCTTTGTAAATCTGGGATTGCATGAAATGTATGGGTGAATACATGAGAAGGCCCATGCTTCACCCATGGAATACCTCCCAGAAGGAAATGCAACACAATGCAGTGCAAGCCGCTGCATTGCCTTATATCTCTGTACAATGCCATGCACGGCCGCCCAAACAGTCCCTTGATGGCTTTGTAAATATCTACTGCTATTTTGTGTCGTGCCTGGGTCACAAAAGTGGGGCAACCACAACACAAAATGTTAGTGAATCTGGCCCTCAGTGTCCAACAGCCTTTTCTGTCAAGAGCATCCTGCATTCTGGTTTGTGCGAATGGGGGTGGTGGATTTACTTCTAAAAAAATCATAGTGGCTAAAAAATAAGAAAAAACAAAGGAATATTGGCAGATAAGGGCAGGGGCACTATTTAGTTTCTTTTGGTGGTTGCTGGTATTAACAGGGCCACTGGAATTATGCAACAGGGTATGACCAAATTATATGGCAGGGATGACTAAATTATGAGTCAGGATTGTCTAAATCATGTGGCCAGAATAGGTAAATTATTGTGAAGCAGGGTGATGCAGAGTGCAGTGCCCACAGGTCGTGTTGCGAGCACCGGCTCGGTGGCTGCATCAGCAGGCGTTGTGAGTGAGACCAGAGTCGCTGTGCAGCGTTGCAGTGGTGCCCTCTGTGGTGCCCAGGCATTGTCGTGAAGCAAAGAGGTGCGGGGTGCGGTGCCCACAGGTCGCGGTGCCCACAGGTCGCGGTGCGAGCAGCGGCTCAGTGGCGGCGTCAGCAGGCGGCGTCGGTGAGACCTGGGTCGCAGTGCGGCATTGTTTCCTCTGCAGTGCTATTCAGGACACGGAGTCGGCAGCGGCTTCGTAGACGTCGTCGGGTTGCTTTTCTTCTGTTGCAGCACAAAACACACAGTCCCCAGAGCTGAGGGCAGAAGAGCTTGAAGTCTTTGCTGAGACTTCTTGAAAAGGGGGCAAGCTCTACCTCAAGCCCTTGGAGAAACTCACAAAAGTAGATTGCAGAAAGTTCAGTCCAGTCCTTTAACTGCCCAAGACAGAAGCAGCCACTGCAGGCCAACATAGCAAAGCACACAGCAAAGTGGTAGTTCCTCCTCACAGCTTCTCCAGCTCTTCTTCTTGGCAGTCTTGTTGATCTAAAAGAGTTCTAAAGTTCAGGGGTCTGGGCCCCAGTATTTGTATCCAAAAATCCTTTGATCCTCTAGGCAGAGGGTGTCTGTGTCCAGACCGAACCAGTACTGCCTTCTCTGGTGTGATTTCCCGGCAGAGGGTGGAGATGGCATTGTCAGAGGCAGACCAGGCCCTTTGAGGTGCAAGGAAATCTCCTCCCTCTTCCCCCATCACAGCTCAGGTTTATTCAGCCCTTTCCTGACCTAACTAGACTATCAGGAGCCACCCTTGCTTCCTAGCCATCTGTCGTCCAAAACACAGACAGGCAATCCACATTCCAGCAGAAGCACACGGGATGACTGAGCAAGAAAATACCTACTTCCTAAAAGTGGTATTTTCAAACACAGAATGTAAAAATTACCTTTACTAAAAGATGCATCGTTAGATTCTGAGTTCAGGCATACAACATTTTATTTTCCCACCTAGTTCCCAGGGCCAGTTATGTTTATAAGATGTTATAAACAAACTTCCCATTCTGTACTATAGGGAACAGGTAGCCTTGCAAATAATGAAAAACGAAGTGGGCTGTAATTAATTATCAGGACATGCCACACACACCAGGGCGTGTCCTACCTTTCATATACACTGCACCTTGCCCACAGGGGTACTTTGGGCATACCTTAGGGGTGCCTGACATGTAAGAAAAGGGAAGGTTAGGGACTGGCCAGTGTGTGCACTGGCCAAGTCGACATGACAGTTACAAACTGCGTGCAGACTCTGCACTGACAGGACTGAGGTCCCTTTTCCGGGCTACTCACATGGGTGGCACACTCCGTGCTGCAGGCCCACGCGTAGCATTTGATTCCCAGGCCTGGCACACTCAGTGCACTTTACTAGGGGCTGACAAGAAAACCAAACAGCCTATCAGGGAAACACCAATCCATAACATACTTTACCACAGGAGCACTTGCACTTTACCACTGATCAGCAGTGAGAAAAGTGCAGAAACACTATGCCAGTCAAAACCAGGAGGGCAGAAGGCAAAAACTCAGGGGCAACACGCCAAAAGATGCCAAGTCTAACATCCGGGTTGACTGAGTCTCTCTACATCATGCCCTGATAACATTAGCCAAACTGTGGGGAAAATTTACAAGCCCAGTGCGCCACTGGAACCTCACATTTTTACCGTTCCAGCGGTGCACAGTGCAGACCTATATATACGAGGCGATGGAAAGCCAACCTACGTGACTTTCCATGGCTTCATAGATATGGTGTGAGGCAACACAGCTCAAGTTGCAGCGTTGCCTCACAGGGCCTCGGGGAGGCATGCCATGGGCGTAGCAGTGAGTGTTCCCACTCAACGCCGCTGGCTTTTGACACATTCCCAGATTTACATCATAGAGTAAATCTGGGAATGTGTCTACACCCTGTGCCTCCCTAGGGGTAGTGTAACAGTTTTTGTGAAGGAAGGTGTCCCTTCCTGCACAAAAAAACCTGATTTCAATGCAGGCACCCTTGCGCCGTGGTGCAAGGGTGCCTGTGTGATCGCTAAGCAGTTATTGGTGCACCAGCGCAGTGTAAGAGGACAGAAATGCCATATGATAGATACTGAGCATTCCTGTCCTTTTCTTTTGACGCAGGGCATCGCAGGAAAGTGGTGTGCAGCGCTGCCCTACGTCAAATTGTTGTAAATGAGGCCCCCAGTGCACTGCTGGAACGTCATTTTCCTTGACATTCCGTAAGTGCACAATGGAGACCCATAATTATGAGGAAACGGAAAGCCACCCTTTGTGGCTTTTCATGGCTTGGTAGGCATGGTGTAAGGCAACACAGTGCAAGTCTCTGCGTTGCCTCACACTGCATCGCGAGGCACACCATGGGCGTTGTGGTGGGTGTTCCCACTCAATGCCCATGGCTTTTGACACATTCCCAGATTTACAACATCTTTAATTAAATCTAGAAATGTGTCAAATCTTGCTACTCTTCAGGGGTGGTGTAAGAACAACCTGATTTCAATGCCGGCATTCTTGTATCATTGTGCATTTTGTCTGTGATGGCACTAGGCAGACATAGGTGCGCCAGTGCAGGGTATGAGGGCAAGAATGCGCTGCATCTGATAGATACAGAGCATTCCTGCTCTTTTCTTTTTACGCAGGGCAGCGCAGCGCAGAAAAGTGACTTGCAGCACTGCCCTGTGTCAAATTGTTGTAAATGAGGCCCCCACTGCGCTGCTGGAATGTAATTTTTCTTGACATTCTGGCGGCTCACAGTGCAGACCCATATCTATAAGGCCAGGGAAAGCCATCCTGCGTGGCTTTTCACGGCCTTGTAGATATGATGTAGGACAACCCAACACAATTCAATGTAGGCACCCTTGCGCCATGGTGCATGGGTGCCTGCATTGGCGCTAGGCAGCCATTTGTGCACCAGCAGCACAGTGAAAGAGGACAGGAATGTGCCGTATCTCATAGATCCAGCTCATTCCTGCACATTTCTTTTACCGCAGGGCAGCACTGCAGTGATGTGCAGTGCTGCTCTGCATCAAATTGATGTAAATATGGTCCTACGTGTCTGAGAACTCTGCCTTTTCAGCTTGCGCCCCACTGTGCTGAACAACTAGAAAGGATATGTTAGGGAGTCTGTTTGCTGCTCTCTGTTCTGCTGCTCACTTTTTAATGTTGAGTCTTCTTTTGCTCATCGTTTGGCATAGTCCCCTTCTCTGCTATTATTGTGCTTGATCTAGTGTTGTGCAGTTTGAGGCCTTTGGTGCCCACCAGCCCTCTGCAACCACTGCGCACGTCATCTGAGCTATCCTTTCTCAGTATCCACAGTATCTACTTTCATATGATCCAATACATTCCTCCACCATAGCTAACTTGCAACAAATTGAATCCATGCCCACTGATCCGTTCAGGGAAACTAGGCTAAACACTATAGCATTAAATGAGAACAACCTCACGAAAGTCACCACCACACAATCTGCACCAACTGACACCAACACAAAGCTCAAATGTGTGCTCCTAAAGTGTAGATCCACAGTTAAACATGCTGCAGACATTGCCGACCTCATCCTTGGACAGGACTTGGACCTTGTAATGCTGATTGAAACCTTGCTAAATGACTCAGCCTCTCCCATCCTGGACATTTTAGTGCCTCCCAACTATGATATTATTCGGTTAGACAGAGCAAGCGGACAGGGTGGAGGCATCGTTTGTTTACATCATAGCAATCTAACAATTCGAGCACTGCAATCTGACCTTCTGCCGTATTGTGAATACCTATGCATTGAAGTGGCTGGTAGCACCAATCACCCATGTAAACTGCACACGTTCTACCACCCGCCTCACGACAACCTTCCCTTCACAGAACAGATCATGGACATTATCTTGGCTAACGCAGATTTCCATGGCACTCAGATCTTCCTCGGAGATTTCAACCTTCATTGGAATTATGTGAATGATGTGGTGGTCAGTAGCCTTAAATCCTTCCTACTGGACTTCAACCTAATCCAAATCTGTGACAGCCCTAAAGGACCTATCTTAGATCTTGTCATTGGTAAGCCCAATTCTATCCTTCTGGATTCGATCCTCCTATGTGATTGGACAGACCCCTACTGCAGCACCATCTTCATTCGGGAGTCGGTAAGAGCTATTAGAGCCCAGCCAAAGAACTCTAAACAACTAAAAAGATGTCTACAGAACATCAACTCGCATGATCTCAATACGCTCTGCGACAGCATCCTGCCCCTTCTTATGAACATGTTGGATGTCCATGACCTTACGGCCCATTATAACCACTCAATGGCCAATGTTTTAGACTTTCTTGCGCCACTACAGCTTAAAATACTGTCCTACAAACTCACCAAACCTTGGTTCAATGATAGTCTTAATTCCAAAAGAAGGAATTTAAGACTTGCAGAAAGATTGTGGCGATCCTATCCCTCCCTTGAACATCTCTACCATCTGAGATCCCTAAGAAGTATCTATAACAAACGCAGCAAATGCTCAAAGACCATCTTCTGCTGAAATCAACTAGCGCAAGCAAAAAAAGTGCCAAAAACTGTTTTAACTCATCAAGTCCAAAGCGAACAGTCATCCTAATCTATCGCCACTGGGTCGAGGGTCACTGCTGAACTATGATGAATTAGCTGACTTCTTCACAGATAATACCACTGAGATCGAAGCTGAACAATGCTCTGCCGTTGAACAACTGTCGATCAGTCCGCTAAATGCCCTCCAGCCCACAGGGTTGGATGTCACTGTCCCTGCGCAGCCTTACCTCCTCAAAAACAGCACATCCTGGAGCCTTTTGCAAACCTTGGATGAAAACACTATATGCAAAACGCTGGCTACTCTGAAACCTTCTAATCACTACAACGACCCCCTACCATCGAACCTCTTTTCCAAAGTTAGAACCTCCTTACTCCCACTTTGGACTAAGATCGTCAATGCATCACTTCGGCAAGGTGCTATTCTGGATTGCCTAACATTGGGTCAAGTTATCCCAATTCTAAAGAAACCATCTGCAGATCCCACAGACTATTCGCCCAATCTCTAATATCCCGACATTGGCAAAGCTCTTGGAGAAATGTGTGCTCGCCCAACTCTGTAACCACATCGATCACTTCCAACTCCTGGACAATGCCAAACTGGTTTCCACCCGAGCCATAGTACAGAATCCTAGTTAACTCACATTGTCGATGATGTGCTAAGAATGTTGGATCAAAATGAATTTTGCCTACTGATCCTTCTCCATCTTTGGTCAGCATTTGATACTGTCAAACGTGATAACCTAATTGACCTCCTGGAGCACAGGATGGGGTTGTCTGGGCCTGTATTAAACAGGTTCTCCTCATTCCTTCAATACAAATCCCAAAGCTTCAAGGTGAACCAGTCCCTGTCTCGTCCCTCGGCGGTCAAGCTAGGGGTCCCACAGGGTTCAGTGCTCTCACCCACGCTTTTCAACCTGTTCATGGAGCCTTTGACAGAAATTCTGAACTCATCCAGCATTCACTATCACATGTATGCGGATGATACCCAAATATACCTGAAGATCGCCTCCCTTGAGTACATCTGGTCCCTCAACTCAGTCCTATTGAAAACTCAAAGCTGGCTGACATGCAACCACCTGAAGTTAAATTCTCTCAAAACGGAATTCGTCCTAATTGCACCACACAAGCAAACTCTGGTCATCGAACAATGGTTGATTCATCTCACTGTTCATAACTGTAAGCCCACCTTGTTGATTCTGCAACCTCTCTGGGAATTATGCTAGACAAAAGTCTGAACATGCAGAAGCACATCAGCTCCCTCACCAAAGGAGCGAACTTCTAACTCAGCATTCTAAGGAAAGTCAAACCTTATCTCCCTGCTCATGACCTAAAGGTGGCAGTGCAAGCCTTAGTGATCTCATAGCCTTTGCAGCCTACCTAGAGTGAAGAGTGCTCCTCTTAGAGCTGCCCTCAACTCTGCTGCCAGGCTCGTAACATATGCCAAAAAATACAATCATATCACTCCGGATCAGTTGTCCCAGAACTGGCTTCCATATGAAGCTCAGATACAGTTAATAATTGCATTCATGGCACACAAAGCTATTCACTTCAATACCCCACTGTACCTCGCTCAGAAACTGGAGCTGTCATGTGGTAGGAGAGTCTTCAGAAGCGCCAGCATCTTATTGCTCAAACCACAAAAACTTCAGAAAAAAAAACCCTGCAATCGAGCCTTCTCATGTATGGCATCGAGGATTTGGAACTCCATCCCCCCTGAAGTCAGGGTGAATCCTTCCATTGTCCTCTTCAAAAAGGAAGTCAAAGTGCTCTTGATGAAGAAATGTTGGCCTGTGACTGGTTATTACATTAGATATTGAGGTCACAGTTGCAGATTTGTGGCCCAGCTGCCATGGTCGCAAGAATGCCTTGGCTTTACATGATTGTGTATTTTTCGCTTTGTTGGTTCTGTTTTTGATTGTTTGTATCCCTCTTGATGCATAAACTGTAAAGCGCTCTGATACCCTCAGTGGTCATGTTCGCGCTAAAGAAAACTTTCAAAACAAATAAAATAAATAAATAAATCCATCAGGTTGGAGAGCAGCGCGAGGACAATGGGGGGGGGGGGGGCTTTTTATAGCACATCCAAAATCTAAATCTCTTTCTGCGAAGCCACGGTTCATTTTCACAGGACCCTCAATGAAAGCAGCAGATGTCAGATGATCCCAGTGAAACTGCTAAACTTCATTTGTGATCTACGATGTATTGATAAGACACTGGCAAAGTCAGAAATGAAACACAGCAGACTCGTGTTACTTTTTCCTGCATGTTCAAAAGATACAGTTGGAATGAATGCTTTGAGCAATATTAAGTCAAACATGAAGACTCCTAAGTACAGAACTATTTTTTTTTAAAACAGAGATGTTTTTTGGGCCAAAACTTACAATGGGTGAATCCTCCGAAAATTGCAACCACCTGTTTGGTTCCTTATAGCCAATCCTGGGGCTTTTCTACAGCATTTGCTTCTTACAAGCAATGACCGAGGTCACCCACATATGGCTTCAGTATGTCTGTACCAGAACAAATTGTGTCCTGTAAATAACCGCCCATCGTTATCAATGTTCCGTTTAATTATAGCATTCATTATTTATTCAGCCGATGACACACCCACTAACATGAAACATTCCCTGCAAAATAAACTAAAACCAGAGCCCAACACACAGATTCTCTTTACCTTATTCAAGTAAGGAACCGGCCCACCTCCAGAGAAAACAGACACATTTTCTCCTGAATACCACTGTCTTTGTCTTGGGTATCTACACTCAACCTTTCCAGCCTCTATTGTTCTAATTTTGTACAAGTATCCAGAGTCTGTATGAGGTAAATTATTGTAGAAGCACAACTGACATCAGCAGCCTTTCCTTCTTATATGTTCTACAGCAATTAAGAATTTAATGAAAAAATAGCAACAACTGAACGGGTACAAAGTTAGCATCCGTGCATGATAAGTGAGGTTTTCTTATTTACACGGCTTGTGGTTCAATGGAACCAGGGCCCTGTGTTACGCCCCAGACACAGTGCTTAATTTGAGTTGGTGGTTTCAGTGGTCAGCACAGGAATTTAATTGTCACCACCAGCACTTATGAAAGTTCCCACATGGCGGTGCTGTATGTGCAATTTAGAGTTGAGCAGAACAACATTTGTTTATTAATGCTACTGCATTAATTCAGCTAACCCCTCCTGCCCAAGTCATTCTTACAGCGTTCAGGGCCTCAAACAGTCTGAATAGTCACACTTGTAGCAGTGTGATGCTTAGATGTTTTGTAAGTGCTGTTGTTGGCAACACCGGTAAAGGCAATGGGCGATGCAAACTGCAGTGGCTTCCTGGCGAGGGTCCTGGCACTTATTACTTTACAAATTAAGCACTTCCCAGATTGAATTCATGGCTTATGTGATGCAGAAAACTGAGCACTTGTTGAGCTTCTATTTTTTTTGCTCAAATGATTGCATAGTAGAAAACTTCCGTCATCGCTCTGCCACTGCGTAGATTGCTAGTTGTAGATATTAACCTTCTGAGAATGCATCAAAAATTTATTTTAGGAATGCTGGGAGAGTTTGGGAAAATTCCTCGGCCAACTGCTCATAATTTTCGGTCTCAATCACCGACTGAACCTCTTCGGGTGTAGCAGGTCAGGAGTGCTGGGACAGATAGTCAGTGATGCCGGGAAAGTGTACCTTGTAGCTGGAGGTTGCTCTTTTCAATCCTGGGGGGCAGCTTGGATGATAGTCCTTGTAAGAGGGGTAAATGAGGGAGACCTGAAATAAATGCCATACAAATACAAATGAAAATGGTGACTCCCATGGTCTTTCACTTGGCCTCCTTCTCAACCTGTGAGTGGTGCTTCACCATAGAGTAAGGGCTTGGCTTGCACGGATGACAAGTTCCCACTAACCACACTCCTTTCTCTGCAAGACTACATCACTGAGGCATCAACTAACATCTCAGAGCCCTTCAAAGAATCACAACACTTCAAGGTAGTGTCTGCAAAGAGAGCCTCCTGTATGGTTTGTAAGGGTTACTGGGGTTCTATGGACCCCCACCAGGTTGAGTTGGACCTCATACATTTTCTTAAAGGACCAGTGTGGTATGTGAGTTTTCTGATAATACATCCACAATAAGTCACCATCCCCAGGAAGTGGTGGGCCTCTGGGACCACGGTTGGCAGAGAGGTAGACCTCACATCAGCGGCTTTGAAAGGATCAGGGCTACCCACTCCAGGGAGTAGTGGTATCTGAAGAAGTTTATACTGAACTTGAGGAACTAACACTTTCTTTTTTTCAGGGTTGAATTGCTGTTTTTGAGCCGTTTGAGGGTGGCTCGAAGTTTCCTGTTGTGTTCATTGTTATCTTTGCATGCACAAGGATCAAATCAATGACATTTATCATCCTATGAGTCCAAGCAGAACTTTATGATGCAGTCTTCAAATATCTTTGCTATTGGTTTGCATGCCACCATGATGGGCAAAACCCAAGATGTTGGCCTGTCCATTTTCTCAATCATGTCAGTCGCTACTAGCCTTTTCAGTACAGCAATAAAGGTACTCGCCAGTGGTGTTGCACTTTGAGGTGGATGGTACAGTCAGCAGTGGTCCGTGCAGGTAACAGCGGTGGGGCCACGTGGGGGGGATTTCGAAGGACGATGCAGAGTGAAAATTAAATAAATAGTTAATTTTCCCTCTGATTCGTCCCTCAAATCCCCCCCACAAGGCCTTACCGCCCCACTGTTGTTACCTTCACGGACAGCGGCTGGGTGCAGTCATCAGAAAGTCAATGTGTCACATTGTTTAAGTAACCAGCCCGTGGAAAAGGGAGTTAGAGCCACTCAGCAGAGTGACTAGCTTACAAACATAGACACTGTAAGCAAACTGGATTAGGACATAGTAGTTTGGCAGGACTTAGTAGGGTCCCAGAGCCTGCCTGCATAGCATAGAACTTTGTGAAGATGTGCTAGTCCTCGTGCATTACACTTGACTGGACCACTTCATGTATTGGGAGTGGTGTGTTGCAATGAACTATGATTGAAACATTTGTGTATTTCAGCAGTGGTGGAGGTGCAAAGTTATAAAACTGTGGGGCATATTACCAAGCAATAGCGATAATTATCGCTATTGCTTGGTTAGCGAGAAAAAATTATTGCCGAGCTGCGGCGATTTTTATCGCAGATAAACCCTGGTATTACCAAGGTTTATCGCAAATGCGATAAAAATCGGCAATAATGCATGAATATCGCTGAAAAATTAGCGCGAATATCTCCAAAAGTTGGTAATATGAGATAGCGATGTTAGCGACTGTTTCCAGTCACTGACATCTTGGCACGCCCACTTTGCATGTCATTAGTGATACATTTTTCTGACATGCAAAGCGGGGCCCAAGATGGTCGCTATCTCCTACTAGCTGTCGCTAACTGGTGTTAGCGACAGCTAGGTAATAGGGAGATCATTTTATCTCCGCTTTCTTGGCTTTTAAAGCCAAAAAAGATGAGATAAATCCCTTGATAATATGCCCCTGTATTTTAGACGTAACATTAATTGAACCATCTGCTTAAGTAGCCCTCCAAAACACGTTTCAGACCTGCCATTGCAGCCTGTTGTGCAGTTTTAAACTGCCAAGTTGACCTAGCTAAATAAGCCTTTTTGCCAGGCTTAAGTCTTCCTTTTTAATTCAAATATGACAATTCTAAAGTAGGCCCTAAAAAGCTCATAGGGCAGGGTGCATTGTATTTAAAAAGTAGGATATATGTTTTCAATTTTACATGTCCTGGTAGTGAAAAACTCCTACATTTGTTTTTCACTACTGTAAGGCCTACCTCGCCCAGAGGATATCTCTGGATTACCTTATTATGTTTTTTAAGTGTTAACATTTGATTGGAACAAGTAAAAATATAATGTTTGGATTCAAATAAATTGCACTTTAGAATCCTCTTTAATGGTAAAGTCAGATTTTATATTTTACATCTTTGAAAAAGCCACTTTTAGAAAGTTTACCTCAGGACACACGTCTCATGTCCCATCTGTCACACAGCATTGTGGGTAGGAATCCTCCTTTCATTAAACCCTTTAAACATCCTTTTTGCATTTTCATCATTAGAAACCAATAGTTATACAGTTTCTTTTTCTTCATTCATCCAAGCTTATTAAATCACTGTGGAGACAGCGACATTCCACCTTCTGTCTTTATTTGCTTCAAATGACTGCTGCGTGCCAATCAGGCTTTTCACATCAACCTGTACAATCAAAAAGTAGAACATACCACAGAGTTGACTTGCCTTTTCATACCCAATGCAATAAATAAAAAACACTCAGCAAACTTCTTACTGTTGACCTTCACTAATACCAAATATTATAAACACCCACGCTGTCTCACTCATGCCCCTGCTACACCCAAACCCACCTAACTAGGACCCCATTCATTTAAACATCAAGAAAATGTCAAAATCCCATTCCCATCACTCAAACCCCTTTCACCCATCCACTTAACCATAACTAAACACGCAATCAAAAAGCAACTGAAGACTTGTGTAACATCACCAAAATGCTAAATTCTATCCCGTCTATTTCAATTACCAATACTCCCCATATGCCTCTAACCCGTTTTCAAATCCAAGCCCGTCTCCCCCTTTCCTGTACTTTCAAGATCAGACAACATTACCTTCCTCAAGCTGCAACCGGCAGCCTAACCTCCTCCTCCAACTCTCCCCATATATATTTGAAAGTCATCCATTCTCGCTACCATGTAATCCTACGTATACCCAATCAAAATCAGTGCTTCTGACCCTGTGACCATTTGCACCACATTCTTCTGAAGTGCCACAATAACTTCAACTCCCACAATGCACTCCACATTTTTAGAAAATTGGCATTTTCATGCCCTAAACATTCTCAGGCTTTTTAGGAGTTTTCAGTTGCCTGGGCCTGTATATTGTTCTCCCATCAGGAATGCATATTGTGCCCATACAGTGAACAATAGGACCTAGGTGTAGCTGAAGAGGGCCAGCCTACCAGAATAATGGGAGGTGTGGAGCTGTGCCGTCCCCCATTTACATTTCAAAGGGCTTGCCTCCAGTATAGACAAAGAAATCTAACCTTACACCTCTTGGAGCCTGGGCAGGGGAAGGAAGGGAAAAGAGCAAACTTCTCAGAACCACATGTGGGGGGTGTGAGGTTAGCCTGGCATATGATGTCCACTAGTTCTAGAGGGCACCTTGCACCAGTCTAATCGAATCTTATTGATGGTAGTTGTAAAGTCAACCTTATAGAAAGCTATCCTAACGGTAGCAATGGCGAGCAGTCTTCAGGCTAAGACTTCAGAGAGCGAATTAAGCTAGTTGTTTTACCAATTATAATCCCTTGAGTACCAAATGAAAGCACACCACACAAGGTATATATCAAGTATATATGTATTTATTCTAAACACAACCCCTCTGCACTCTTTATGAGTTCAGAGGTAGAAGTACAATACAAGTTACTTAAATAGCATACGATAAGTTACACAGTATACGTTTTGCCCTAGGGGCCTCACAAACCATATACTAAAATAGTGGTATAAGAACCACGTGAGAATTAGAAAGCAGGCCTGAGGCCTGTGTAAACGCTGGGGCTACTCTAAACAACCAAAGGTTAGGATGTAGGAGGCCCACGGGAGGCGAGTGCAGTGTCTAAACAAAGCCGCGGATTACCATTGACTTTCTATGGGAAACGAACAAGTTACAATTTTACAATTTAAGGACACTTCTAAATGAATTGCAATGGAACCCTTTTAGACTTAGACACTAGAAGGGCCAATACCCTTGAGACTACCAGATTACTCGTGTTACCTCACTCACGGAAGCCGGGTGCATAGGTCTCTTTGGTGTTGGGTTTCGTTGTCGATTTCAATTGAGATCTGCAAAGAAGTGCTGCAGGCGGCCAGAGGAAAAGTGTCCGGGTGGATCCAAGGTTGGATCAAAGATCTGAAGAACCTGAAAGCAGAGGGGACAGAGTCTGGGTCAATTGCCAGTGACCAAGAAGGCGATAGAAAGATGCCACTCGATGTTGGCTGATTTCAGGTGAAAAGGTGAAGTTTATCTCTCCAGCCACGAGGACCAGGAGGTGTCGACGACAACCAGGAGTTGGATTCAAGCTTTGCCATGAAGGATCTAGTTGGCTGCAGTGTTGGCATCCATTTTGGACCCAATAATCCTTGGCAAATGCAACCCATGCAGGATGTCAAGATGGGCTTCGGTGCAGACCAGCAATGTCTGTGGAACTTCTCCTATGTAGGGAAGTTGGAACAAGCCTGGAGTAATCAGGAAAGCAAGTTGAAATAAAGTATTTTTTTCTTGGGGCTCACTAGCCAACAAACTAGGAACTACAAAGATGCGTTGAGCAGAAATGCACAAAGCAAGCCCATGGGCCACTCGTGGAGTGTGGAGCTCTGAGCTTCGGTGCAAAACGTGCTATGTTCTAGGGCTTCAAGCACCCCAATACCCAACTTCAGTATACTTCGGGAAGTTGATGCAGGTAGCAAAATGGAGGATGTCCAGGAGTTCTGCTCCCACGTCTCTCGTGTCTGCCACGGATCTCAGCTTTGCTGTGAGACGAAGGTCAGGGATGTCTGGAAGTCTGTGTCTTGGGTTGCAGATTGTTCGGGATCCGGTGGGAGCCTCAAAAATGCAGACTGGCAAAGATGCTTTTGGTGCCTGTTTGAGCAGGGTGGTCACTCCTTGACCACAAGAGAGATGTCGTCCATCTAATAGTCGAAATGGAATGTCGAAGGTCCAGGATATATGTTTCAGCATTTCGTCCAAGGTAATCTAAAGTCCTAGGGACTGGGATCCTATACTTATGCTAAGTTTAGGGGTTGGACTAACTTTAAGGTCTCTCCTATGGGTGGACCTGGCGTGGGGGTGGTTACACCCATTCCCCTTTGTCCAGTTTAGCGCCAGAGCTGGGGCTGAGTGCCCCAGCAACCGGTTTGGACTGGGAAATGCATGGAGCACCTAGTGTGCCCTAGGCAGTGTCTGAAAAGCATTTACTGAATGCAACCCTCCCTGCCCCAATACACTAAAGCCTGTCTGGGGATGTGCCAGCACCTCCCTGGACAGGAAACCTAGTGTCCAAGCCTCCCCTGCTGGAGTTTCGTCCAGCAGCAGGAGGGCAGACTTGTGTCTGTGGCAGCAGCATCCATTTTGTGATTCTGGGGCTCTGTTTAACTTTAACCGGGTAAACCAATAACTACATGTCTTCTGCCTCTAGAAGGGTGGAATGCTACCCCCACCGCCAGGACTGGCGGGGGTAGTATTTCAAAGTGTTAGACACCTTACACGACATGTTTTGATAAAGCCAAACCATAGTTAACATTAACCGCGAGGATTATAATGCACTTAAGAGTATATGGTATGGCTATATCATAGAACAGCTATAAGGAGATGGTTCCGAAAGCTGCAGAGGGGCTCAGCTCATGCTAGGGCATCCTCTCACATAAAACCAAGCACTCTGCCTCCAGGATTGTCAAGGCCTGCCATAGGAGTGACTTATAGGTGTATATGTGTCTATATTTATATATAGATATAGATATACTATATCTAAGTAAGGGGTGATTACACCACCTTACCCAGGCTGTGTGAACAGACCTGTGGTGTCAGTTTGGAAGGCAAACCAGGGGTGGCACAATACATACTGCAGCCCCTGGTAGGCCTGGGGTGCACCTATGCCCTGGGTACCTATGGTACACTATACAGGGGCTCACAAGGGTGACCCAGTAACCAATCTGTTCTGTACCTAAAGTACATGGTATCAATTTAGAGAGAGAACAGCTGGGCTGTGTTCTTGATTAGCAGGTCCACAGCCACATTAAAGTCGAAAAACCAGAGAATGACAGCAAAAAGTGGGGGTAACCATAGGAAGCAGACCCTACTCTCCTACAGGGGGGTGGACTAGACGTTTTCCCCTCTTCAAAGGGTGACAGCAGGCATAAATATTGGACCTCCTGAGCCACTCGTCACTACACACTTAACCCTGTGAACACTACAGAAGAAGGACTTCCTTATTCCCCAGAGGACTGCCCTGCTGCGTGAGGCCTGTCTTGTTCTTCAGAGGCCTGCTCTTCTGCTTAAGGGCTGCCTTGTTCTTCAGAGAACTGCCCTTCTGCTTGAGTGCTGCCTTGTTCATCAGAGGACAGCCCTGCTGCTTCCAGAGGACTGCCCTGCTGCTTGAGGCCTGAATTGTTCTCAGGTGACAACCTTGCTGCTTGAGGCCTGTCCTGCTCTCTGAGAATGAAGACTGGACCTGTTCCCTTCATCCCAGACTTTCCTGAGTGACTCCAAGGGTCATTTGGTTTGACTCCAATTATGAGCTTGAGGGACGCAACAAGGTCCAGGGGTCTCCCTGCAACTACCCAGCTGACCTGCTGAAAGTGGCTCTGCAGCTGGACCTGCCTAGACCTACAATTGGACCTGGCTGAGCCCTGCAACCTCTACTGGAGTGTGTTCCTGATCCAAAGGAGGTTCCTCCCAGGTCCTGGACCGTTAGCTGGCATCAGTTGAGCTCCTCCTATTACTTTTTTATTGGGAGCTAATCTGGTCTCTGTCTCCAGCCCTATTGTTTTCTAAATTGGTGTGGTATCAGTTATTCTATGTTGTGGTGCATCAATAATGAACACAGTGCCTATAAATTAAGCCTGACTAATTTAGTGTCAAGCCACCAGAGGGTTAAACACTGGTTAATTTAATTACTTTTTCGGTTCACTCTGACAAGGATTATAGTTGTCTCTTGAGAAGAGTTTTCACCCCCTCAATGAAAAACCCAATGTCTTACATAATTTTTCAGTGGTAGGATCCAGTACTTGTATTTCTTTAGCATAACACAAAAATTCCATATAAATAATTTGATGCCAGATTCTACTTTTTTTCAATAGTCTTTGATTGGCTTTTTTTGTGCTTTCTCCAAATTCACTTCCATTCTACCTGACTTTGTGCATCTGTGACTCTGCCTGATGTAAGCATGGAGTTTGAGCTCCATGTCAATGAAAAACCCAATTTCCTACAGTTCCAATGACCGCCCAAATGTTAAGAGGTCTGAAAGAGATTTCCTGGGCTCACATAGGCTTGTATTTGTGAGTCTCATCTTGCAGTGTGCCGTACAGGCGACCTTTGTTTCTGCTGGGTATAAAAGTTGTCTATAGACTTTTCTGACCCTTGTTTTGCCTGATGCAGAAGGAAATGTTCATAATCTGGGTTCTCTAGTGGGCAAAGTAAATGTTGAATGCTTTATTGGTAGTGGTGTGAATGTGTAGAGTGCCCACTTCAGTGAACGTTCAGGATCATTTGAAAATCAACTGTTGCCGCACAATATGTCTCTAAATGCTTAACCTATAGCTTTCACCTAAGGGTTGCGATGAAGGTAAACCTACCACCAGCTCAAAAACATCCATGGAGACAATTGAGGACAAATTGGCACACAAGGAAGGCCACCGACCGACCAATGGCACAGACAAAAAGAAAGCGTTCTCAGCCATGTAAGTCTGGCAGTTGCAAATGTATTCCTTACAGAGGCAGGAATTTTGGAACAGGTTCATAAGAGTGTATTTGGTGCCAACAAGAGGTGATGCACAGCACATCAATAGGCGTCAGAGCCAGGTACTGTAGTAGAATAAATAATAAGCTGGTCCAGAGTAACAGCACATGATGAGAGCTTTCATTGTCAGGTAGGCAGGGCACAACAGCCTGAGGGAAAGGCCAGGCAGTGATGAGCACGAAGGCACGCTGGAAACACTCCATGCTATGAAGAAGGGCAGTGAGGGAGGTTCATTTATGACCTATCCATGCCTGCAGCAGTTCATAGACAAAGTTAGGTGGAGCTGTAGGCATGAGTACTGTAGTACCTGGCATGGTGTTTGCTGCAGACGGAACGGAGCCAGAGGGCGGTGGCAAACAGAAACAGAAGGTGGCGGCCTGCAGAACAGGAGTTGTGTGGGAAAGCCAGCTCCATCAGTTAAGGATAAACAATGCAGTGAGTGTCGGGCAGCAGGCTCGAGAGCTGCGGGTGCTCTGCACTTATTGTTGCCAGTAAGGAGTCCTTGCGAGTAGTGCAATAAATCAGGACGTTGGAACAACAGTGCAGCATCTGAAATGTCACCTCAATGGGCATGTTGTTATTTGTTGTATCCTGACTCTAATGTTATTCTTGCCCTGCCAATGGAATCTTGCTGTAATGACATAACATGGAATGTTGGGGGTCAAATAGTCACAGTTGGCTGGACTGAGCTGCTCCTGGTGGGGTCTCAGTGTGATCTTGTAACTATCTTGAATAAACCTCTCTGAACCACCTCTACCTGCGTGGACCTCATCACTACATTATTGTATGATTGTAATTGCATTTATATAAGGCTTACTACCCCTGGCGAGACGTTGAAGCACTTTTGGGAGAGTAGCGCGCTGCTCTGGAATCCCCAAAAAATTAGTGGGGAATTAGTATAAGGAAATATGAAATTAATTGGAGCTGTGGACATGTGAGTCTGTTATTTGGGTTGAAAAGGATAGTGGAGGGATAGAAGAGGGGGGGTTCGCATTTATTTAGTGCTTGATGCCCCTATTGACGCATCAAAAGCTCTCTTTGAGGAGTAGAACACTACTTCTGGGGTTTTTGTTTTTCTTGTTATGTTGTTATACACTGTAGCTGTATGTGGAAAGCGCCGGGACACTCTTTTAGAGTAGCCGAGCGCTATATAAACACATTTTAACATAACATAACATAACTCCAGAACCCAAATAGAATTATTGGTGCATCATGTGTGACTCGTTTATTTGTAATAACTGTAGAAAGAAGGTTCATGAAATTGTAATGTAATCTCAGTGACCAAAGTGCATTAAAAAGCATGGGAACTGTAATCCTGAATGCAATGGGGACGGGGTCAGTGAGTGTGGGTAGGGTCAGAGACATGGCTAACAAGTATCGCAAACCCAATACGTCTCACGTTGGCGGCCTGCCTTTGGTCAATTCTTGTTTTGTCATGTCATTTGCAAAACTTTTTTTTTCAGGAAGCAGCTCGGCCCTCATCAATCCAAACAAATGCATTGGCTACAGGCAAACATTTTGTTTTGGTCTTATAAAGCACATATTTCTATAGTACTCCCAGGTACTGACGGGAACTACTTTGTGTGGTGATGGGGTCCTTGTGAAAGACCAGCAAGCCGTAACCCATAGTGAAGTCAGGCAATGGCTGAAGTGGGCTGAATGCAGGATGGAGAGGTAGGAGGAACAATGTGGATGGTAGAACCACAGACCAATGTGCGAAGTCTCGCTGAAAACCCCTAGTGTTATGTTATAAACGTAAATTTAGTAACATTTTAGTAAAATCTAACGGGAAGAATGAAGGAAGGAAAGGAAAGAAAGGAAAGAAAGAAGGAAAAAAGAAAAGAAAGAACAACGGAAAGATCAAAAGTGGAAAGAAAAAAAAAGAAAGAAAGAAAGAAAGAAAAAAAGAAAGAAAGAAAGAAAGAAAGAAAGAAAGAAAAGAAAAGAAGAATGACAGAAAGAAAGAAGAAAAAGAAAATGAAGAAGAAAAGGGAAAAGGAAGGAATGAAAAAAAAACAAAAAAGCAGGAAATAAAGAGTAGAGAATGAAAGAAATAAGGAAAGAAGAAAAGAACAACGAAAAGTAGGAAGCAAAGAAGGGAATATAGAGAAGGGAAGGACAGACAGTAGGAATGACAGACAGACAGAAATGTTAATATTATATTGCACCCTACTTTTTTTAGGAAATTGTCTCTTGGTCTACTGATATTTGTATTTTTACAAGGTCTAGTATAGTCCGCTTTCTATGCCCATGCTGTTGTGTTGGGGACGGGGTCGGGGACGGAGACCGACGGGTTTGCTGCTTTCATGTTGTTTGTCCCGTGGACTCTGCTACTCAGAATTTTGCACACAAGCTGCCGTGTGACTTCACTACCGTTTTTCCTCCACGGGAGGCTCTTGAATTCTCCACTGGATTCACACTGCAGGAGTCCCGGCTAAAGCCACGGCTACCGCTCTGGTCTGCCACGCTGGAGCTGAGGAGCGGAAGAAAGCTGCGAAGTCTGGGGCAGCCTTTCCGTGGTTCATCATGTGCAGAAAAATTCACGTTGCGCCCCGGGCAAAACGATTCCCAAAGAAGGTCAGAAACAACCTCAGTCACTAACGTCTACAGCTGCAACGGTGGAGGGGCTAGAGGTTTTGGAAGGCGGTAACGATATCGTTTGTGTTGACAATTCTCCCACTGTCTTATCAGCAGGGCTACTAAAATCATCAGGGACGACAGCTGACCACACTACATCTGAGCCTTTGTTACATACTCCCAACAAGGAGTATGGTAGGCGGGGGCGTAAAAAGAAAGTTGACTCATTTGGGGGTAAGTCTGTTGAGTCTGCCGAGTCTGTTGACCCTAGCTCCGAGGTGCCAGCTAGGAAGAAAACCTCATCTTATTTAAACACAGAATTAAAGTCCAGAGGTGCTAAATATAAGGCGAAGTTCAAGGCTAAGATCAAAGGCCCTAAAGTGGTATTATCTACAGGGTCAAAAATTACCCCATCGCTTCGCTCCTACTTTAAAGTAGTCCCGCAAATACTGCACCTATCGGAAGACCGTACTATGGCATCTGTCTCAGATTCTCCCTCCACCACCCTTGAGATATCATCTCCCCTACCAGTGGTAGCTACTGAGGCTGAGTCGGGGCAATGATGTCTGTCGCCCCTACTTTTGCTCCTAGAGGAGAGGAGGATGTACAACTTCCTCTGGGAATTGGAGTAGTTCAGGAGGAGGGATTGCGGCTACAGTCCCCTCCGAGTACAGGAGGTCAATGTTCTCTGGAGCCGGGCCTCTTACAGAGTCAGACTCTGGCTGTAGGGCCGGCCTCTGGAACCCCCTTAGCAGTCCTACCAGGGATGGAAGTTGGTGCCACAAGATATTGCCAGTGAGCAGCAAGAGGACTGTTTCATCAAAGTTGACTCTGGGGCTGAGCCCTCTATAACTGCAGCTTCCCTACTGGGAATGTTTTCTGCCCTTACAATGGAGATTAGAAAAGGTTTTGCTGAATCTTCTGCGAACCAAGTAGAGATAAGGAACTACTGTGAATCACTGGATAATAAGATCGATGGGCTTACCATAAGAACAGGTGTCCTGGAAGAAACAGCATCAGCACTTACGATTCATTTGGATCAGGCGAAAAGTGATATTCAGAAACTCTCCAGGGAAGAACAAGCGCTCAGCGAAAGGATGGAGTCGCTGGAAAACAACGCCACGCGTGGGAATATTCGCATACTTAATGTTCCAGAGGGATCAGAGGGCTCAGAAATAAAACAGTTTATTACCGTTTTGTGGAAGGAGGCCCTATGCTTAGAGCACCCAATTGAAGAACTGGCTATGGACATTCAAAGAGTCCATAGAGACCCCTTCAGGCGAAATCCCCAGAGATCTAAGCAGCGTAAATTCCTAGTCAACTTTCACACTTATGTGTTGAAAGAACATATCCTCAACTTGGCGCTAAAACAAAAGTCACTGGCCGGGAAGGGGTTCACTTTCCTAATTAGATCGGATCCCTCCAGAGTTACCTTGGAGAAACAGTGGGAATTTGGTAGGCGTTTGGATGCTTTTAGGAGGTTAGGTGCAACAGCCCAGTTTCACGTTTCCGGCGGTCCTGAAAATGATGCATAATAACAGAATGTTCAACATCAGATCGGTTCAGGCAGCCGATGAGTTATTAATGAAGCTGGGCAATGAGAGTAAATAGAGTATGAAGCATAAGTGAATGATTAGTTATGCTTAAAATTTCTTAGCCAACCTCATACTAGTGACGCCTCCTTTTCCTTTGTAAAATATCCTTACTCTCTCTATACTTTTTCCTCTTTTATTAATCTGCTGTGTTAACCCTTAAGGTACATGGTAATTTTCTCTTCCCTTTGTCTTCCTTAACTTTTTCCACTTTGGGGAAGTGGCGGGTGCATCTCTGCGGGAGCTCGCGGAGGGGCGCTATCTACTGGACTATGTTCGGGTTAGATATCGCAAGGGTTTTCCAAGGGGTGGGAGGTGGGTGGGTGGGGTGGCACTTGGGAAGGGTTGGTGGTGGGAGGTGGCAAAAATGTAAAAATGTCCTCAGCAAGCAAAGATGTGTTAAAGGGGATGGTAACAGGCAGTTTTTTGGTAAAGATTTAGGGCAGAAATCGACACTCAAGCTTCACCTTCTTTTTTTCTTTTTAACAAGGTATGGGTAGCTTAAAATATTTCTGCTGGAACGTTAATGGCCTCCGTACCAAGCCTAGAGCAATATTTGCGTGACTTGGATGCGCAGGTCATTATACTTCAGGAGACTCATTTAACTCAGTCCGAAATGCTTGCCCTCATCAAGAAAAATAGGTGGATTGACTTTGCAGTATCTACTAGCCAAACAACAAACATTAGAGGGGTTTCAGTTATTTTCAAAAAAGGGGCCAAAGTTAGGTTGGTATCACAAGTGGTGGACCCAGGTGGCAGATGGGCCATCGCGTCAGTGGTTATAGCTGGTTCACAAATTACAGTCCTGGGATATTATGGACCGAACCAGGATGAACCGTCTACTTTGGAGTCTATTTTTTCACACTTGCTTTCCTTTCCTGAGCCTACTATCATTGCTGGTGATTTCAACGTGGTATTGGATCCCCTGTTGGACAAATCAACTAATAGTCGCTCCCTAGTTCTTTCTAAGTCTAGATCCGTATTGCAGAGTGCGATGAAGCAATATGGATATGTTGATATCTGGAGAGAGAGGTCTGGACAACAAGGGGTTTCCTTTCGGAACTATAAGTACCATCACCAGTCCAGGATAGACTTTATTTTAGTTAGCCTGAGGCTGGTAGATTCTATTAAGACCATCGACTACCTTCCTTTACATCTATCGGACCACTCTGCAGTCGTATTGGAACTGGTTCGGCCCACTAACAGGTCTCCCCCTAGATGGTCCTTCCCAGAGGACATTGCCTATCTCAAGTCAGAGGCCCACAATTTTATGTTATCTAAAAATGGCTCAGCGACTACTAGGAATATCTGGGATTCGTTCAAAGCCTTCTTGAGAGGTCTTATTACGGGGAAAGTCTCCTATCGTAGAAAGCAACATAGGGAGGAAATCACCTCCATTGAAGCAAGGATACTCCAAATCCAACAGGACATAGACATCAATCATAGGGCTTCTGACTCTGTTCTTAATCCCCTCCGGAATGAATTGTTAGTCTGGAAAGGTAGGTTGGGCTTGGTATTAAATCTCAGACTCCAACAGAGATGGGAGGCCAGTAAGTTGGCTCATTTCGAGTATAGTGAAGGCGCAGGGAAATTATTGGCATGGAAGACCAAACTAGATCAGGTCCGAAATAACATAGCTGCTATCACGGTGGTCAATAACACCTTTTCATCAGATGAGTATATTAGGAAGGCCTTCAGAGAGTTTTTTCAATCTATTTATATGGAGGATATTAATATCTTACCAGAGTCTGCTGAGGGCTGGCTGAGGGATATTGATTTACCTTCTCTTTCCTATGAGCAATCTCAATTTTTGGACAGTACTATCACTGAAGTAGAGGTAAGGTCTGCCATAAAAAAAAGTACGAAGGGGAAGGCGGCGGGACCCGATGGGTTGCCGGCTGAAATCTACAGAGCTTTAGAGATATAAATAGTCCCCTTTCTTACTACGCTTTTTAACCAAATCTTACTTGAAGGTCATCCCCCTCCTACATCTTGGGATAACGCCTCCATTACCCTCATTCTGAAACCGGGAAAACCAAAGGATGCCTGCAGATCTTATAGGCCAATATCAATCTTAAATGTGGACTACAAGATCTTCACCACAGTTCTTGCTTCTAGGCTGGCCTTGACTGCGCCCTCGGTCCTCCATCTTTACCAAAAAAGCTTTGTGAAGGGGCGACAGTTATATGAGTTAACGTACGACCTGATAGGCGCCATGGATATGGCTTTGGCCGAGAACCCTCCGCTGGCTGCCCTCACGTTGGACGCAACGAAGGCCTTCAAAAGGGTCAATTGGGTATACCTGTCGGAGGCCTTGGCCAAGTTTGGCGTGGGTGCGGGGTTCCGCCGGGTGGTCGGCCTACTGTATCGTAATACAACGGCGTCCTTGTTGGTTAATGGAGACCTGTCGGATCCTCCCTTCACCATCACTACGAGGACACGGCAGGGCTGCCCGCTCTCCCCCCTACTATTCGATTTTTATATCGAACCCTTCGCGCATCAACTGAGGGATGAGGTCACCATCAAACTTTTTTCTTTTAGAGGTTGGGAGAGGAAAGTAGCTCTATATGTTGATGATGTGCTTATCCTCACGTCAGAGGTTAGTACCGCACTCCCCACAATTCTAGAAATTGCCCATGAATTTGGTCGAATATCTGGGTATGAGATCAATGTTGCAAAGACCGAGATGCTTGTCTGGAATGACGATGGGAGTACTATAGAGGTAAATGCAGGCTCTTCAGTGCGGTATCTGGGCTTAAACATTGTGAAAGATATTAACAAACTTGCCCAAGTTAACCTCTCAGCCGTAGCTAAGGAGTGCCGTAAGTTATTGCAATCATGGTCTCACCTCCCACTGTCTTTAATTGGGAGGGTCAATTTAACCAAAATGTCAATTCTGCCCAAAATTTCTTTTTTATTTAATACCATTCCCTTATATTTTGATCAATCCTGTTTAGCTAAATTACAGTCAGACATCACATCTTTTATTTGGAATAACCACCTGCCGAGAATAGCCTGGAAAAAACTCAGACGGCGATGGGACAAGGGGGGCTTGGCTGCCCCGGACTTAAAATTATATGCCTGGGCTTTTCAGCTGTCCCATACCCGTATGTTGTTAAAAATGCCCACCGATTATGGGGTGGGCTTAATGTTTTCAGCCATATTGGCCGGGGAAGGCGTCAGTCAGTCGGGCTTTCTTTTTAAAGTTGGTAACCCGAAATAAAAAAAAAAATTAAACTGAAGGTCCTACAAGGACTGGCAAAAATGTGGGCTGAAGTAACAAAGTCTATTAAGCAGGGGTATTTCTGTGATAGAACTCCGCTATGGGGGTTACCTGAAAGTCCCGCATGGCTAGGAGATAGTTTAGCGGTGCCCTTGAGAGAGGTGGGCCTTGAAGTGTGGGGAGACCTCTTTTTTGAAGGGGACCTGCTGTCATGAGAACATCTCCAGATTAAGATCGACCCCAACCTATCAAGGTTTAAATACCTGCAAATGGCCAGCTGGACTCAAGCTTATAAAAATGTACCCCCTAGAAGGAATAAGTTTGCACTTGGAGGCTATAGCCTATTAATTACCAATCTAGTGAATAGCGGGCCGACTAAAAAAAGAGATATCACGGTGGTACAAACTCATACTTGAGGAATCGGACGGGGAATTCAGTTTACCGGACCGGCTATGGGGTCCTTTAATTACTGGCCACAACTTGCAAGAGCTTTGGTCCGCTTCATTTGGGCTTTTAGGGAGCATTGTGAAGCCTTCATGGTTACGCAGAAATCACCTCTATACCCTGCATAGGGTGAACTACTCTCCCCTTAGACTATCTAAATTTACCATAGGTAATTGTGCTAGGTGTGGACTGGTGGCAGCATCGGATACCCATATGTTCTTCGAATGCACCCGTTTAGCTTCATTTTGGGAAGCGATTAGTAACACTCTTACAACATCATGAGGTGCCCCGGTTACCATAGACTTGCCTCTTGCGATTTTTGGGATTCTAGAAGGAGTACAGAGTGCAGCTAAAAGCAAGAAGGGAGATCTGAAAGAAGTGGAAGGACCCCTCACCTCCTTCCATCAAGGACTGGCAGGCTTCCGTCTTGCAGATTGCACGTATGGACCTCGCTAGGTCTGGCAACCAGAGTAAAAGGACTTATTGGCATCTGTTATCATGGGTGCAATGAAGTGTCAGGGTTTTTTTTTTCCCCTGGTCCGATGATTACATTACTATGGTGGTCTTTTTCTCACGCAATCTGTATAGCCGTTGTCCGGTCCTAGCCCAGTCCGTGTTGGCTGTTACTTCTACCAATGGTTACCGTTGGGTAGGTAACCGGTGTTATATGCTCTACGATGAAGCCCGTAACAGCTGAGGGATGCCTGGCCCCCACTAAGTTCGCTCCTATCCCTGCCAGTTTTAACAAACTGAGACAGCTGGTCGTAGGCTTATTTGGTCTGGCATTTTATACCATGGTGGTAATGAGGACAACAACAAAAAAAGAAAGAAAAAAAAGGTCTAGTATTTCCTAACCTGATGTAAGCTACCACTTTGCTCCTTATGTATATCATGAAATGCACTTTACCTAAATGTGATAAATGTATATGAATCACATTGTTTTTCTTTTTTAATATTTGCACGGAATTAAACATGTTTTAAATTATGTATAAAATGGATTATCTTGTACTTTATGAACCCAATGAAAATGCACCTTACCCAAATGAGTTACTTGATCATTTTTGAGATGTTTTGTATGAAAGCAATCCTTTTTGTCTTAAATTGTAATGTTAATTACGATTGCATTGAAGTTAGAATGCTTTTATTGTTGTATATTATGCACCATATAAAGCTTATCTTGACTTGACTTGACAGCCAGAAGGGTAACAAAGATAGAGCACTCTCAGTAGCTTATATTCAGAATTCAGGTGAGCTGCTGGTATGGTGTGAAAAAGCAGCAGTCAGATAAAGAAAGGCCACTTCAAAGAAATGTACAACAGCATTGCCAGAAGACAGAAACTGATAAAGCTGGAATGTGCATTGTGGTCTGGTGTGGTAGAACGCCTCCTGCTATGGCAACACTAAAGTAAGAAAGTAAAAACAAAAGTAGTGGCACTGAAGGGAACTGCCTTGTGTGCAGGTGTGCTCTTTGTGAAAGGGCTTAAAGCAGTCACTCAAAGTGAAGTTACACAGTCGGCTGACACATTGCCCCATTCTGTGTGCTGTAGTGAGCGGAGGCAACATGTGAATGGCACAACAGACCTGCTCCTAAAAGCTCCTTTATGTAGGTATATTACAGATTTTAGTAAAATAAATGGTTTGGCTGTCACCAGCACTATAAAGAACATAATATTCTGTAATTAGATTGTTAGTCTTTCACTATCAAGTAACTGCATATAAAGTAACGGGCACTCCTCAAATTAAAAATAAATGCAAGCAAACTAATCGGTAGGAAGTGCATTGTTCTTCACAGAGTGCACAGAGATTTAGGTTTAAGATTAAAAAGTGCATTAACAAAAATACAATTTAATAGCATGAAACCTGTACTTAGTGATTACATTTTTATGTGTTCATTAAAAGCACACACTCCAGAACTCAGCTGGTAACACCCTTACATTACCTGTCAAAAACAATAACTCTTTCTCGTCATGAAGCTTCATGAGACACCATCAAAGCCAATACTGGCTTTCAAGAAACCTTTACAGTTGCAGATTAATCAGTTGCTCACACTTACATTTCTTTGAAGTAGCCGGCACCCTGGCAAGACGCCTTATTTCTTCCATACCTCTGTCCCTCCCACAGCTTCACAACCGCAGAAAGGAAACCCCCTCTCCCTTTCCCTGTTAGCTGAGGCATCTCAACTGTCAGAATCAACCAATCCCAGAGGGCCATCTTTTAACAAAAAGTACAGTAACTCTTGTTTGTTGAATTAAGAAAGTGTGGGCACGTGGATCCCCACAGACCCTGTCTACTTCAGCCTCTCCGTAAACCCTACATACATTTAACTAATTAGTTGGTGCGTGCCAGGGGCGTCACACAGGCCCCCACATCCCCGAGGTGCAGCCCCCCCCCCCCCCCTCCCAGCTGCAGGCGGACCCCTCAGCACAGTACTCAGGTCCGAACCTGCTGGATAAAATCCGGAGTGGGGCCCCTCGTGTACATTGAGGGGTGGCCCCTTAAACTTTCTTTACGCCACTGGTGTGTACTCAGACGTTAGTTACACTGTGCGTGCGCACAGCCTCGGCTGAACCACTGCTCTCTTTTTTTATCCAGCTTTTTTTTGCCGAATGGAAATGTTTCCTCCTTCCGCACTGACTTAACCTGTTCCAGGGCGCCCAGACACAAACTGGTGTCCTGCGCCCCATCATTTACACTGCCCCAAATTGAGGTACATTATGTGTCCACACTAGATGTGCACAATACTTCAAACGTGTAGGGAAAGCACTGACCACCATCACTGTAAATCCGTAGATATAACATATGGTCTCATAATCTGGGCTTTAGGTGGGCCGGGTTCTGCCGGTGCTCAGCACCGGCAGTTCTATAAAGCAGGTGCTGAGAGAGGTCCCTATTGGGCTCTCCATTTTTGCCACCAGGGTTAATAAAATCTTAACTCTGTAGCAGTGCCACCCATCACTGCCTTTGATGTAACTTAAAAGAAACTCGTTATAGTTCTTTCACAGTCTCATAATTTCAGAACTGAAGATAATTTCAGTATTATATTGTTACTTATTTATCTTATGCAACTAACAACCATCGACAAAGCCAATTGTCTTGGCTTATTGTAGGAATAATGTTTCTTGTTGTATTACATATATCCGGATGCAATGACAGAAACAGCAAAATACCAATCCGGCAGCATACTATGCTAAACACAGGTTTTTAGTTTAGGTGGTTTAAGCCACGCCCTTAATTACACAGGCCACGCCCGTTTAAGAAACCCACTACGTTTTTTTAGCCCACTTAAAGTCCTGCTCATAATGTTTATGCTTTTTCACCATTTCGAGAAACAACGTTCAGACTGATATACAACTAGAAAATTGGATAGTGGATTTTAAAACATATCCACTTAAATTTGATGTGTGCGTGCCAAACATGATGTCATTATGCCGTACAGTCACATCACGAGAGGAATAATTACAAGGCTGTTTAATTTCAGTTACTGATGCGTTGGAGGACTTTGGGCAGACGCAGTTTTTCCCTGACACAACACAACTCCTTTTCAGAGTGACCCCGAGGCTCGCCTTGTGACCAGTCTGTGACTGAGCGAGTTATACACGCAGCTGTTAGTTCTGCCAGCCATTGCGTAAGGCAGGAGCGCCGTAATCTCCTGACCTGCTGTTACTTGTCTAGTTGGTGTTGAATCAGAGTCGAATACGAAAGTCTACAACGTATGCAAATAACAGCAGCCAGGATTGCGCCTTAAGAACAGCAGCCTGGCTTGATGACGTGTTTATGTTCCTACAGCAGTTAGCTCTAATCCAGAATTTGTTTAGTGAGGTCGGGCCGTTTGATTAATGGAAAGGCAAATATAAACAAAGAAAGTAAAGGCCAGTGGTGGCTCGTGAACTTGGAAAGTGGTGCTTCATAAATACCTTCCTCGAACTGGAAGGAGGCACGAACGAAACAAGCACTGGCACAGACACTTGATCTAGCATTTACAAATGAGCCTACTATGTTTATTTTATTTTCTGTTGTTTGCAAACATAGGCAACCCTTAATTACTAGGGCTTCTCCATCCCATTACTGAGCCCTTTTTTTTGGCTATTTGGGCTACTTCTCGCTTAAGCTTCCATAAAATGTTTTCAACATAAGGTATACCCGCCAAATCGGCGTCCTATTATCCCAACATCATTGGGTTTCTAATGGTACCCAGGGCTTGTGGATTCCCATGGAGTGGGACTTGAAAATAGCCAACCTTTAGCTGAATTTGGGTGGTTTTTTTAAAGAAAATATGGTTAAAAAAACTACTGCCCAAGAAAGTTTCTGTTTTTCCCCCTAAAGATGGCATCAGCAAAAGGTTTGCTGCAATGAATTCACGAACTTCTCCGCTTTCAAGAACAAGCAGAGCTGAATCCCCCCCAAACATTTTTTATTACAGTTTTTTTTCTAGGAGGTGTTAGCATTGGATTGGTTCATAAAAAGGTCCCACTTTTAGGAGTCCCGCACATAGCAGACCACCTGTTACATGTGCTACTCAAATTCACAATAAAAGACTTGTTACAATTTCAGAGTGACCCTTTATCAGATCAACATCCCAGAGCTGCCCTCTGTCCACCCCTAGGGCTTCCTGTGTCGGAAACACCTGATATGGAAGAAGCCTCAAACATACCTGGAAGATTGCAGAAATAAATCACATATGGCCCCAGGATGTAATACCTAAAGAAACGAGTCAGGTGCACACACTCATAAATACAAACAAACGCACAGCAGAAGACCTGCATTTGTCTCAAGAACGCAATACCAGAACAGCCGGTCAGTTGTATTCATCACATAAGGCCAAACAAGCCCAATAGTAAGCATCACCCTAGAAAACCCACACAACTCACCTGGCCACCTGGAACACCTCAGAATGTGACCTCAAGTTGGTATTTATGGCCCCTTCTATCATGGTGGGATCATGTATCTAAACACATCATTTATGGCCCACTGTACCAGTATTTCCTGCTCAAAGGTGGACATACTTCTCTTTATTGCACCCACTGTACAGTGTAAAGCATGGCATGCACCTAATGCAAGTTGAATTCCAGTAGGCAACTGTAAGAGATGTGGCTGCTGTTACCATTTGTTATTGTTTAAAATTAAACTGTTTCTGATTGCCAAGCATTGCTGTTCTCCTTTTCGATAGTCAGAACCTGCTTCAACAGAATATTACCGAATCAGTAAAAATTACCGATTTTTTACCTACATACGATTTACCGGTTCTTAAATACCGAATTGGTAAAATTCGGTATTTAGGAATCGGTAAATAGAAATTACCTACATCTGGCCCATGATCGCCGGTAGCTACAAATTGCTGCTAAGATTGCAGTCGGATTCCATTCGTCAATATCAATATTATTCCTGTGCCTTTGGACACTTTTTGTGCACTTAGAAATTTTCTTGGGCCAGACTTTTCTTTTTTTCCCGCCAAATACCCTTGAGGGATCTTCTACAGCTAATTCGATTCAGTCAGCTTAGATTACTGTGGCCAGAATCAGACCTAACGTTGTCCATATCGTGGGGCTGACTATCGTCGTGATTCATATAGTGGGACGTGGATTCACACAGGAATTATTTTGCCCTGATGAAGTTCCTATAAAAGGAACAAAACGCGGTGGATGTTGTCCTGTCGTTTTTACATAAAGAAGAATAATGAAATTTGAAAAGACCATATTGGCTAAAGTGTGACTTCATCCCTGGTGCTGCCTCCATTTGTTTCCAATTTGTGTCTCTGGATTTCCAGTGAGACCCAACTGCAGCAGATCTCAGAGGCTACTGGCTCAGGAAACTAGTACTTTGTGGACATTATGATTGAGGTGCTAAACATTTAGGGCCAGATGTAGGAATCCCAATACCGGTCGGTAACGTCCAAAATTACCGAATTTCGGCCGTTACCGACCGGTATTTAGGGTTTGGGATGTAGGAGGCATCTTTTTGGATTCGGTAATTACCCATTCCTTAAGGAATCGGTAAAATACTTATTCCTTATTTTAAAAAGCTATGTAGGAGGCACTTAAGTGAGTGCCTTCTTGCATTCAGGATTCGTTATTTACCACCAACTATAAGTTGGTGGTAAATATCGAAAACCTTTAAAAAAGAAAATTTGTGCTTTTTTAACTGTGCCATGTGGCAGACATACATGCCCTTAGGGCATGTATGTGTGCCACATGTGCACACATGCACGATTCAGGGGTGCAACAGGGTGCCAATGTGACACCCTGCCATCCTTGAATGTGTTCCCCAAATTACCGAATCAGTATTTACCGATTCGGTAATTCCCATTCATTCCTAGGGCCTCCAGGCCCATAGGTATGAATGGGAATTACTGAATCGGTAAATACCGATTCTTAAATACCGAATCTTACCAATTCGGTGAAATTTACCGAATAATTACCTACATACTATTTACCTATTCTTAAATACTGAATCAGTAAAATTCGGTATTTAAGAATCGGTAAATAGTATTTACCTACATCTGGCCCTTAGTCAGCTGCAGTATTGACATATATTGGCCAACTGTTTATATTGCTGAATGCGCCCGATTAGTATTCCCCCCTTTGTATACAGCTTTTTATGTGCCCGCTGCTCTCCAAGCCCTGCATGCAGTCTTAAAGGGCTTACCCCTGCTGACATAATAAACACTTTACAAATGGTCACACAGTTCACCTTGCTCTCAAAACGTGCATTTTCTTCTGTTTGTGTTATTCTTTGGGGGTGCTTCACATGTGAATTCAGGTCATAGGCACACTCTCTATTTTCCTCCGTGTATTGACTACTTGCTCATAATTTGGTATTCCACTGTCCACCCAACTCTCAAAACGCGCATTTTCTTGTGTGCACGTTATTCTTTGGGGGTGTTTTGTATGTGAATTCTGGTCATACGTACACTCTCTGTTTTCCTGCATGTATTGACCTCATGGCTCATAATTTGACTGTTGTTCCACTGTTCACCCCACCCTCAAAATGTGCATTTTCTTGTGTGCGCGTTATTCTTTGGAGGTGCATCATATGTTAATTGGGGTCATACACGCCCTCTCCGTTTTCTTGCATGAATTGACTACTTGCTCATAATTTGATTGCTGTTCTACCGTTCACCGTACTTTCAAAACGCACATTTCCTTGTGTTCGTGCTATTCTTTGAGGGTGCTTCATATGTGAAATCAGGTCATATGTGCACTCTCTTTTTTCTAGCGCGTATTGACTACTTGCTCATAATTTGATTGTTGTTCCACTGTTCACCCCACTCCCAAAACATGCATTCCTCATCCGCCTTGGAATCAAGCTATCGGCCCTCCCACAGCAAGCGCCTGCCAGTGATACTCATTTGTACCAAGGATCGAAAAGTCCCATAACCCTCGCATGTGCCTACTCAGTGGGTCCACCGTCTATACTTACTTGTCGGTCGGCATCTGCATTCCTCCCCCATCTCCACGACAATCCTAGCAAATAATGTCAGCCAACAATCTCAGTTCTTGTTGATGGTCATTGTTGGCCGCAGATTTATTAATAACAATATTGATTATTAATAACAATATTAATAACATACTGGTTGTACAATCTTCATTTGCAAACTTTAACCATAAATCATGCACATCACATTACAGTTTACGACACCTTCCCGTGGTACAGGTGTCTGTCTCTCGTGCACCCATCAGTTCGTAAATGGCACTTTTGTACAACCAGTTCTTAATCAGTTTCTTGGTGTTCCGGTAGTTGGTTGGCCACACCCCTTTTGGGTGTCATGGAGGGGAGCTTCTTTGCCTGGAGTTAGGTCCCCAGCTCGCTACCATTTGCGCCCTGCCGTCCGGCCGGGTCTGGGCCGCGAGTGCCGTCTCCGTTTTTTCCTCCCCTCCTTTGTGCGGCCACGTCACCCTGCCGTACGGCATTGAAAAGTGAGTGGCCCTCCTCCTACACACCGCCCACCGGTGTGTTTGGTTAGCCAACGATTGTAGGATTTCCGCCAACGCTTTCCCCACTGTCCAGCACTGCGACTCTGCTGTTCCTTAGGTGTGGGTGGGTGGGCTTCAAACGATGTCGTTGTCGCGCCGCTCTCCCAGCTCCTTCGAAGACGTTGTGATTCTGGCTGGGGAGCGGCGGTGCTTAAATCCCCTTTAGCCCCCTATGGGCTCCAGGTGAGACCCCCATTGATTGGGGGGTTCAAAGGTAGCAAGGTTAGCCATTGGTCGCCCCCCATGGGCGCCGAGGTCACAAGGTCACTTCCTGTCGGGGTGGCTGGTGCGCACCCCGTTTCCGCCCCCCTGAGCCCCCTATGGGCTTCAGGTGAACCCCCTTTGATTGGGGGGTTCAAAGGTAGCAAGGTTGGCCATTGGTCGCCCCCCATGGGGCGCCAAAAAGTCACAAGGTCACTTCCTGTCGGGGTAGCTGGTGCGCACCCCGCTTCCGCTGGTCCAGGCCGCTTCGGGGCGCCCAGGACCAGTTCCATCCCCCTGTTGGCACAGCGTGGGTTATGGCGCCGGCCTTTGAGCCTCCCCCACCCTGCGGGTGGATGCGGCGGCCTCTGCAATAACCCTCGCATGTGCCTACTCAGTGGGTCCACCGTCTATACTTACTTGTCGGTCGGCATCTGCATTCCTCCCCCATCTCCACGACAATCCTAGCAAATAATGTCAGCCAACAATCTCAGTTCTTGTTGATGGTCATTGTTGGCCGCAGATTTATTAATAACAATATTGATTATTAATAACAATATTAATAACATACTGGTTGTACAATCTTCATTTGCAAACTTTAACCATAAATCATGCACATCACATTACAGTTTACGACACCTTCCCGTGGTACAGGTGTCTGTCTCTCGTGCACCCATCAGTTCGTAAATGGCACTTTTGTACAACCAGTTCTTAATCAGTTTCTTGGTGTTCCGGTAGTTGGTTGGCCACACCCCTTTTGGGTGTCATGGAGGGGAGCTTCTTTGCCTGGAGTTAGGTCCCCAGCTCGCTACCATTTGCGCCCTGCCGTCCGGCCGGGTCTGGGCCGCGAGTGCCGTCTCCGTTTTTTCCTCCCCTCCTTTGTGCGGCCACGTCACCCTGCCGTACGGCATTGAAAAGTGAGTGGCCCTCCTCCTACACACCGCCCACCGGTGTGTTTGGTTAGCCAACGATTGTAGGATTTCCGCCACGCCGCAGGGAGGCGCACGTCTTTCTGCGGCTCCCCCCTTTGCCCCTTGGTTCGTGGCTACCTACTTTCCCCTTTTTTCTTGCTCCTTTTCAACGACAACCCGCGAGCATCATTGCGCCCCACAGGTTGCCCCAGAACATCTCCATTCCTTTATCGGACAGATGCACCCCATCTTGTCCATATAGCTCTGGGCGGCCTGGGTGGATGAGGCCGTGCCGGATTGATTCCAGGCCGTTGGTTGAGCAAAACTTGTGCATGGCGGTATTTAGCTTGCGCCTTGCGTTGTCCACCGCTTTGTTTGAGTCGGCACCCCTCCAGTGCCTCCTGCTGATCATCTCCGACCACACCACTGTCGTGGTCCCCAGCCATGCTGCCGCTTTGGCGATATCCCTCTGGATGGCTTGGCCCACCGCTTTGCGGCCCAACTGCGTTAGGTCGTTCCCTCCTAGATGTATGATCAGCACGTCTGGCAGCCAGGCTGAGTCTGCCATGAGGCCGTCCAGGGTCGGTAGTAACTGCTCCCACCTCATGCCGGGCCGTCCGATCCAGCGGATGTACGTCGCCTTGGGTCTGCTTTGGTTGTGCCCCACTCGCCTCCACCAGGACTCCATTCTGGACACGAATGAGTGTCCCACGACCCATACCAGTTGTGGGCGTCCTCCTGTCGAGAGAAAATGCTCCATTAAGGTGGCTTTCTGCGCACCGGGTGTGGACGAGGAAAAAGGGGGCAATAAAACCCTGCCGTGCGGCATCCCAAGGCGGCTGCTCCCCCTCCCCCCCACTACCCTTTTTTTTTTTTTTTTTTTATATGAGATGCGGGCGTATGTAAGACTTGTATGCCCTGGACCGCCATCTGCCCACGGCCTGGATCCTGTCCTCTGGCATGCCATACTGCGATGCCGAGGTCGCCGCCCCGATCCTGAAGGAGTGCGGGGCAAATGATGTTGCCTGGAGCCCCACCTTACTGAGGCCCTGGCGCATTATGGCCGTGAACTGGAACCTGCTCAAGTTCCTTCCATCTTGGTGCACAAAGAGGGGGCCATCCCCCGCCGGCCGAACCGCCATGTATTGCAGCAGCCAGCACACTGCGCAGCGCCCTACCTCCGGGATACAATGTAGACGAATCGTCGCCCCTTTTCGAGCCCTATCCGTTTTGGATTGTCTAAGCGTGAGCTCCACCGTTTTTACCATCGGCTTGACGTCCCTTGCCTGCAAGCAGCGCTGCGCCGGGCCTGACCTGTTGGGGGCCACTATTTCGCTTACCCGAAAAGCCCCAAAGAAGGCCGTGGTGAACGCGGCCCCGAAGAGTAGCCGTTCATTCCTGTCTGCAATGATGCTGGTTAGGGCGCTAAGTAACTGACCCAGCTTGTCGTAATCAATGGGGCGTCTGGTGTCCTTTTTGGTCCCCTCAAGTTTTCGCCAGCCTTTCAGGGCTGCCTTCAGGTAAACAGTTGCCGTGGGGTCCTCGCCTGTGTGGAGCCTGGCAAAGTATGCAATGGCGGCCAGGTGCGCCTGTGCCCAAGACCTTGTTTTCTTGGCGTCGAATGCCCATTGCACGAATTTCTCCGCCGCTGTGCGGACCGTTGATTTGTCTTCCAGCGACACTATGCCCCCGATTCTCATTACTGTGGCCGCGTATTTCTTGTATCTCTTGTGCGCCTCAGAGGTGAGTGAGTGCCCTATTAATCTGGACAAGTCAACCCCCCCAGGTCCCACAGGTATGTTGGAAAGGGGGTCATCACCTCGTCCGCACCGGGTAGAAGTTGTTTGAACCGTGTCATCTGGGACCGGGATAGCGCATCGGCGACCGTGTTCTCCGTCCCCGGCACGTGCCGAGCCTTCAGCTCCAGGTTCCCCTCGAGCTGCAATTTAACCAACTCTCGCATTAGCCTCAACATGCCCGGGCATTTTTCTGCTCCTCTGTTAATGGCCTGCACTACCCCCAAATTATCCGACCACAAAGTGAGCTTTAGATTCCTTATCTCATTTCTCCATATCGTCAGAGCCACTACTATTGGGAATAGTTCGAGGAACGTGATGTTTCTTGTGAGCCCTTGCGCATGCCACCTGTCTGGCCACTGGCTGGCACACCATTTGTTCCCCAGGACCGCCCCAAATCCCAGACTCCCTGCTGCGTCTGTGTATAGGGATAGCTGATCGGCTGTTACCCAACCCTTTTTCCAAATCAGCACACCATTGAAATCCTGCAGGAATTCGTCCCATACTTGTAGATCCTGCCTTACACCCGTGCTCAGCCGGATGTGGTGGTGCTTGTGGGTAACGCCGGCCGTTAGCGCGGTGAGGCGCCTGGAAAAGACCCTGGCGGGCGGGATGACCCTCGCCGCAAAGTTCAGCCTGCCTATCACCCCTTGGATGTCCCTGAGGGTGGCTTTGCGCCGGCCTCGCAGTTTGGCTATTTCCTCCCTGAACTCCTGTACCTTCTCCGGGGGGAGCCTGGCGGTCCCGGCCGTGGAGTCAAGCTCAATGCCCAAGAACGTCAGTCTAGTCGTTGGGCCTGTCGTCTTCTCTTTTGCTAAGGGGACTCCGAGTGTTTCGGTCAGGTCCTCGAACGCCGCCAGTGTACTGGCGCACGTCGGCGATCCCGCCGGCCCTGTGAACAGGAAATCGTCCAGGTAGTGCAGCTTCCCGCCCCCTTGATGCCTGTCGTGGAGGGCCCATTCCAGGAAGGTAGCGAATTGTTCAAAATAGGCACAAGATATGGCACATCCCATGGGCATGGCTTTGTCGACGTACGTGTCCCCTTCCCATTGGAAGCCCAGCAGGTGGAAGCTGGTCGGATGTACCGGTAATAAACGAAAGGCAGATTCGATGTCCGCCTTGGCCATGAGGGCCCCCTTTCCTGCCGCTTTGACTAGCGCGATAGCGTCATCCACTGACGCGTAACCCACCGAGCATGCTTCCTGGTCGATGCCATCGTTTACGGACCCCCCCTCGGGGTATGACAAGTGGTGTATTAGCCTGAATTGGCCCTTTTCTTTTTTCGGAACCACTCCTAGTGGGGAGACGACTATTCCCTCGCACCATTCCTGAGGGAGGGGGCCCTCGATTCTGCCCAAGTTCTTCTCCTTTTCTATCTTTGCGCTCACCACCCGGGGATGCTGCCTCGCTGACTGTAAGTTATTCGCTCCCGTTAGTGGCAGTGAGCCCTGAAACGGGATAATGAAGCCTTCCTCAAAACCCTCAACCAGCGTCTTTGCGTCTGTTTTGTTTGGATACCTGTTTGCTAAACTGCGCAGCTGTTGTGTATTAATGGGGGACCTAGCCAGCTGGCACTGCTCAATGTCTACTAGTGTCATGCCCTCACTAGCCTTCGGGCTAGTGCTTCTTGTGTTTCTCCTTCTTTTCGCTCTTTGCTTCACGCTTGGAGCCTTTGCATGTTGCTGCCGCGTGTTTCCCTCCGCAGCTTGAGCATGCATGTTGGAATTTGCACGAGGAGCCCCATGAACAGTCCCCTGCATCATATCGCCAGCATATGGCCTTGGTCGCGGGGGGGGGGGTTAGACCGCCTAGAGGACTGTTTCTGGTAACTTTTGTTCTTCCCCTTGTGGGACGAACTCCGAAAGGACTGGTCGTATTTCCCCGTCCAGGCTCTCACTTCTTTGGCAGCGAGCATTTTATGAATAAAACCTGAAACGTCCTCCTCGTTCCACTCCATCTCTGGGTGCCTCTGCATCTTTAACCTGAAGCCCTTATCGTATTCCAACCATGCGTCCCCGGGGAATTGCCTCTGCGCAGAATGTATGTTAGCCTCATACAGCCATAGGTCAGCTGCGCAATGGGGGAACCTCTCTACAATGATACATGCCATGATCCTAAAAGCGTCTAGCCAATTATCGAAGTTCCGCTCCTTTCTAGCCCCTCGCCTCTCCCTTTTTTCGTCCTCTCTCCTGTCACATGTGGTCAGGTCAAGGCCCTCTAGCTGTATTTCTAGGAGCGAGAATATATCGATGAACTCCTTGCGCCATATCCTCTCTTTCACTGCGAGAGGAATAAGGCACGCGAGCCCCGTGGCTTTCGTCGTCAAGGAGGCAGGGCCGGGAGATGGTCTGGCGTACAAGTCACTGCCTAGCCCCCCTGATCCCGGGCTCCCGGACCCAGTATTATACCCCCAACCGGGTAATGGGGAAACCTGATCCCCCTGTGGGGACAGGCCCACCTGATCCTGCACCCTTGACTGTCGGGCCCACCCCGGATCCATCATATGCCACGTTAAGCCCCCTGTCTCGTCGGTGCGTTGTTCCCTGGGCCCCGCCGCCCCCTGCCCTGAGCTGTTCAGTAAAGACGGAGCGAGCGATTTCAAGCATTCTTTTACAATGGTACTAATATGCTCACCATTAACCGCTCTGTCGTTCGTCTCACCCTGCTTGCTGTCGTCTGACCTCAGCGGCGGGAGCTTCTGGCGCACTCTCTTTGGGGGATTCCTCTTGGACGCCTTCTTCCTCGGCGAGGTTTTAGGCTTCTTGGGTGCTGACGGGCCTGCTTCCTCTTCCGCCTGGCCGTCCGGCCTATTCTCCTTCCCTTTGGCCAAATGGGGCTGGAGCCATTCGTCGCCGTGTACCGCCGATATCTCGCGGATCTTCTTCAGCACTTCCGCCATGTCTCCTGGCTGATCTTCCGCCATGTTGCCCCCAAGGCCTAGGTCTGGTTTCAGCGGGCTGGCCTGCGCCGCTGGGTCGGAAGGAATTCCGGACCCGCCTTTGAACTTCTTTGCACGTGTGTGCTGTGTGTCTGATGAAGCGGCTCAATGCGCGCTCCAAACTAGACAAATGCTTACCGCGCTGGAGCTTGGCAGGGCTGCCGAGCTCGTTATCTTTTCCGGACTCTTCGGGTTCCCGGGGAGCTGGGTGGAGAACTTGACCGGCGCGCCGCTCCGTGAGGTCGTCCTTCTGCTTCGGCCGTTCTTCGCCGCCTCCCGCTGCAATCGGTCTTCTTCAAACGATGTCGTTGTCGCGCCGCTCTCCCAGCTCCTTCGAAGACGTTGTGATTCTGGCTGGGGAGCGGCGGTGCTTAAATCCCCTTGAGCCCCCTATGGGCTCCAGGTGAGACCCCCATTGATTGGGGGGTTCAAAGGTAGCAAGGTTAGCCATTGGTCGCCCCCCATGGGCGCCGAGGTCACAAGGTCACTTCCTGTCGGGGTGGCTGGTGCGCACCCCGTTTCCGCCCCCCTGAGCCCCCTATGGGCTTCAGGTGAACCCCCTTTGATTGGGGGGTTCAAAGGTAGCAAGGTTGGCCATTGGTCGCCCCCCATGGGGCGCCAAAAAGTCACAAGGTCACTTCCTGTCGGGGTAGCTGGTGCGCACCCCGCTTCCGCTGGTCCAGGCCGCTTCGGGGCGCCCAGGACCAGTTCCATCCCCCTGTTGGCACAGCGTGGGTTATGGCGCCGGCCTTTGAGCCTCCCCCACCCTGCGGGTGGATGCGGCGGCCTCTGCAATAAACTTCTCCCTCGTTTTCTGCCCTGGCCAACCATGCTGAACTGCAGATCACACAAGAGAAGTAGATGACCAAGAAAAAAGGCACCATCATTGGACCTTCCCCTACCCCTGAACACTTCCTCACATTTTAGATCCAACCAATTCAAATCGGGAGACCAAAATTAATTTCTTATTCTCTCCAATACTCTATCCAGACTAATAGAATGCTTAATGGATTTTACCCAGTCTATTTTAGTCAGTGGTAAGTTACTGATCCATTTCTTGCAAAACTTCCCCCCGGCAAGGAGAATCAAATAGAAGACTAGCTTTCTTACATTGTTAGACATATAATCATGCCACACTGGCACCCCAAAAAATACAAGAGGCAGATTTTCCTGAAATGCTGTACCAAGTATAGTTGAAATTTGGGAAGATAAGGGGCCCCTACATGGAAAAAATGTACTTGCTAGCCGTAGGGAAAGTGACAATGTGGAAAAAGGATTTCTAAGCACAAGTTATACAATAATTACAAATTCTGAATTTCAGACAAAGGAAACACAGCGAAATTGATGCATGAACTAGTGTGCATTAATACAGATAAAAAAACACGACCATGTTGCTTGATTGTAAAGATTTATCAAAACTCTTTATTCAAGTTTTCAATTATTTGTTGTTTTTTTGTTTAGTCAGTATCAAAACATATTTTAGATAATTTGTTAAAAATGTTAATACATAAAACACAATACAACAAAATCAGATATCCATGAAAGACAAAAATGCATATATAATACATAGAATCAACTGATTAGCTTCATTGTATATTGAGCACAAATAGAGGACAGCAGATGAGCTGTAGTCAATGAGAAGGCTGGCGGTAGATGAAAGCTACGCGCGTTACTGCTGGAATGCCTGCTAGACCGTCTAACCTTTTTTTCCAGATTATCACAGGCCATTCTTATATCTTTTTGGTTTGTCCTGAAATCTCAAATCTGCTCGTAATTTCTGTGGTTAGCATCTGAATGAAATCTGCAACTTACCGTGGTGGCGATTGCATTAGAGTTACCTCTGCTACCTCAGTCGCTAAGGTTGTGGAGTCCTGCACTTTCCGTATATACCCCTGTAAGGCTAAGCTTGCTACAGTTAGGGCTAAGTCAGATTTCCCTAATTCCTCCTCTTGTGCATGAGGATCATTAGCCTTTAGATCCATGGAATGCGGTTCACCTACAGCCAGAGCATGAGATCTATTTGGACTTAAAAAGTCTGTCTCCCCTAAGTTTGCCATATTACTGCTAATTGAAGGACTATCTGCTACTACAGTCTCACTCCTCTGACCGCCCTGGGACCTCCTTTGTTTTCCTCTTGTCCTTTTTTCAGTATCAGGGTCTTGGGTATAACTTTAACCTACCTTATTATTATTTTTTTGTACTTACCCCTCTACCACTTGTCCATTCACCTTTCAATGCCAATTGATTTAGGGATGCCTGGTCCACTAGCTCAGTATTAAGCTCCCTAGTAGGTTTTGATGTGCTATCCTGCAATGTTTTGTTATATGGGCTAAACTGAGAATGGGGGCCCCACAGTTGCTGTGCTTCCCAAAGCGTATCTATTGTATTTTACCACGCTCCTTTGCTTTTTATGCTTTTCATGTTAAACTGATACTGGTGCTAAACTGCCCCCTTAAAACTAACCAGAGATGATTCCTCCTCTCTATTCATTACCCGTGACTGCAGGACAGTCCTATTGAATGAGGGCTGTGGGCCTTCTCTTCTTTTGATCTTCTTGATTAGGGCTACCTCTGATCGAGGCCTCTGTCCGGTATCTTCGGACTCCCTCGCTCTGGGCACCTTCCGGCAGCTTGAGCTGCTTGTGCTGCCTCTGGCTCTCCTCCCCTGGAAGGAAATCTGAGCCACAGCCCTGCGGCTCCTGTGAAGCTTGTGCCCGGCTCTGACCCAGCTCAGCTCACTCCCTGGAGACTCAGCATACGTTGTGATCGTGCTACCGACGAAGATTCAAAAGAGCCCCCACCTCTGTCTGTACCTCATCCCTACTCCTCACTACAGCAGGTATGCTTATTTTTGCTTATTTTTCAAAATGTAACTCGTCCCCATGCCTCCTGCTAATACGCGCAGTCTATGTTCTCATAAGCACCTTATCTCATTATATCCCTCGCCTCTATGTCCTGTCACCAGCCTCTTCCCGCTTTTGTTTATTTATTTATGTATTTATTTATTTAAAGAGTTTTATATAGCGCTGGCTAGACCCGTAGGTATCAGAGCGCTTTACATGAGAATCAACAGTGGTACAGAAAAAGATCAACAATTACACAATGAATCACAATAAATCAATACAATTAGGAGAATAGAGAAAGGAAAAATAAAAGTAGTGGAGGGGGCAGGGGAGGTGAGAAAGGGAGGATAAGGGAAGAGACAAACAAGGAGAGACTAAAAGGAAGTCTGTCTAAAGACCGACTGGGTAGGTGATGACCGAGGTGGGAATCCACTGTCTATCTCCCCTATAGCTAAACCAGGTAGCTCCATCGGGTATCAGACAAAATAGTTCAGTCTCAATACATTGAGAGAGGAGAGAAGGAGAGACATAAATAGAGGGAGGATGTGGGAAGAGACGACAGGAGAGACGAAAGGAAGTCTGTCTAAAGTCCGACTGGGTAGGGGACGTTTAAGGAGGGAATCCCCGGCCTATCTCCCCTATAGCTAAACCAGGTGGCTCCATCGGGCATCTGACAAAATAGCTAGATCTCAATTGATGCCGGAAAATTCACAGATAGACAGGGTGGGAACTAAGGGCCAGGAAAGGTAAGGGCACAGGTCAATAGCAGGAAAGTGGAGTAGAGTGGAGAGGGCTAAGGGGTAGGGAGAAAAGGTCAGGAAAGATGCAGGAGGGTTTGTTGTGGCCGTCATTTTTGGTAGGTACAGGCAGTATTTCAGGAGCAATCACAGTGTGAGGTGACTACATCACAGCAATGTTGTCTCTCGTGTCCCTGTAGGCTCAGAGAACTTACTGCATACCACTGTTATTTTGGGCTTGGCCATGCTTCTATTAGACAATCCGCAAGTTGGTCGCTTTTGGGCGACCAGGGTATCGATGCACATGTTCATTTTGGTTACAACAGAGGTGAGGCTGGACTGTAATATGAGCAGGAGGGTGCCATATTCACTGCCAGGCAAGGATGAAGCACAGAAAGCTTTCCGAGGACAGAACAGTTTTGCACCCGGTTGGGCCGACCCCACTCTGAGACCCTTCCGTGTCATTCCTCTGATGTGGTGTGGGAAGGGGAGGTCGAACTCAAGAGGTGTTCAACAAGTGAATTGATTCGGAGCGGTTGTGGAGAGTAGCTTGAAGGAACCCTAAGATGGTGGTCGGTTCATTCACTCAGTGAGACCATGGCCCCTCTCGAAAGGACCAAGGGTCGCCGCCAGAATAAGAAGAGAGTCCCCATGAGTGCAGGAGATTCAACAGTTCCAGGTCCCATATGGAGGTGGATGAAAGCAGGGACCTCAGGATCGGCTGGTATACAGTGCCGGGAGTCACAAAGTGGCCCCATTTTAATGTCAGGCGGCAACGTGGAGAAGCACAGTCCTGCTGTTTGCCCTGGCCATTTTCCGCTTTGCAGTCTCGTTTGTGGTAGAAAACAGCACCAGAAAAGTCTGTCCAAGTAAATGGAAAAGACTCTCTAAGTGCAGGTTGAGGCGTTCGCAGTATTCCGTCAAACGGCCGCCATCTTAAAGTCAGGCTGCAATGATAACTTCCCTCGCAACTTCAGGGATTGTTCGTACTACTACAAATGGGATTTTACCTTAACAGAGGTCAGTTTTAGAAACATTTGACCTTATATCTAGGAGACCAATATGAACGGGATAGCTCGGTCACGCGGACTTGGCGTCACAGATTTGCGTATTCAGGGTGCGGTAGGAGCGGGAGCAGAGCTATAAAGGTCCGGGGCCGGATGATTGCACTCTCTTCGCGGCTGCAGAAGATCGATTTCCACGGTCCGCGGGTGAGTTCCCACCATGGGTACAGTGCGGACCGGCACTCCCCCCCACCCAGGAACAGGAGCAGTGGTGGTAGGCTTTTGTGTGCCGCGAAAAACAGCGGAGCGCCGCTCGTCAGGTCAATGTCACACAAAGCAATCTGAACCCTTGCTTTTATTGCTTTTGAAATGTTTATGATTTTATGCATGTAAAAAGTACTTTTTGATTGCCATTGCACTGCCTTAAGTTAAAAAGTGATCTGTCTTTTTCCACACATGTTTTAGCCACTAGCTCCCGAAAAACCACTCCCCAGTGGACCTGCCTACTCCCAGTCTTGCCCATTCAGACCACCGGGGCACCACTGAACGCCCACACTGTCACCAACCAGAGTCAAACTCACGCCCCTCTCATGGACCTTCAAACCATGTATGCACTCTTGTGGAGCACATGCAGGAAGCCTTCCCCCACGAAAGGACAAAAATGAGTGAACATTGCCAAGAGTGGCTCTTGTAAACCAAAGCACACACATACCCCTGGCCTAAGGAGGGAACGTTTGATCTCAAAATAATTGAGCATACCAAAACACACATAACTACCAAACAAAAAGCACATAAGAAAGAAAATAGGGAGGCAACCCTTTACCTCTGGACTCTGTTAGAAGAAAGGGCAATAAAGGAACCCACAGCTCTGCCCACTGTCAAGGTTTCAGCAGTGCCCCCTCCATTCACCAGCATGTGCATGTTAACACCCGCAACACCTGCCTTGGGGTACTATAATCCCCCCATATTGGAAGCACAGGGACCACCCACAAAAAGGGATCCCGAGCAGATGGAGTTGCCACAGACAGAGGGGGATCCCATTCACCCTCACCCCTAACCACACCACGTAGCCTAGGCGTGCCCAGTCCAAAGCCACCCGGCTCAGGGAACCAACTCGCAGTGAACCACAGCAGAGTCGGACCTCAGCCCTTTCAGGTTCAGATAAAGTAGGATGGCTATCTGGGTGATTCTTAGCTATCCTAGATAGTGATCCACAATTTCAGACGATGAAGGAAACTCTAGCTTCCCAGGGTCAGAAAGTGAAGGCCGAGCTGCAGGGGTCATAAGAGTAACAGATAAAGAGACACCCAATGGGGGGACCATAGGAAGGCCCAGGACAAAGGCAGGCAGATCGGAGCGCAGGGATTTAGCTAGGAGATGGAAGAGAAGAGAACTACCTGTGTTCTGGAAGAGGAAGAGAGAAGTGAGGCCAGGTGCAGAGAGAGTAGGAAGCAGGAACTGGAAATTAGTGGCTACTCACCAGTCTAGGGTCACCGCGCAGCAAACCACCACCCATGTCCAAAACCCTGAGACTTAGGTCAGATGAGGAGATCAGGAGGAGAGGTCATCTGATCCTCATTGAACCCCGAAGCTCCAAAAATAAGATACTGATAGCACAGAAACATAGTCCCTCCCCAGAAACAGCAACAAATGGCATGGCAGGGGCACTTAGGAAGTGTAACCACACCTCAAAGGAGATAATTGCACTGAGAGAAGGTGAATTTTACATGGACCCTCTTTGTAGTTTGCTAGCCCATTGGAGAAAGGGAGATGGCAAGTACGCTGCACCTTGGCAACGAGAAGGGTCTTTTGATCCAGAAGAAAAGGCAATGGTAAAGGATTAGATTAGGTATGAGGGGGGAAACCCAGACTGGGACTTCCTCTACATGCAGCAATGTCTCACGAAGTGGGATAAATAAGTTGAGGACAGGCCCACCACCCCTTCAGCAGCAAGGCAATTTCCCTTGCTTCTATGGGGGGACACAAGGAGTGTTTATGTCCCTTGGTCCCAGATGGACAAGGAAGGGCTCAGGACTAAGCTTCCATCTCTATTGAAGGGGGTGAGGAAGTGGATAACCTGCTTTGAAAAGAACACAGCAGGCATCAAATTTGCTAAAGGGGACAGGCATCACACTCAGGCATAGGGGACAGGCATCACACTCAGGCATAGGGGACAGGCATCACACTCGGGCATAGGGGACAGGCATCACACTCGCTATAGGAGGCATTAAAAGCCTAGTAAGCAATCTGATAGGTGAACACAATAACGCCATGTTCACCCTAGCTCTCATACCAGCAATAACTCTGACCAATACCCAACATGATGGAGTTGTGTTTAGAACATAGAGACATCAGATCTGGAAAGCCCATAGAAAGCTGAAGTATTGACATTGTTAACATGGAAGACGATTGTTTAATTTCCTTGTAGGTTCTTTTGGGGGTCATATTGGGAGATAACTGGCTCCCATTAGCTTTTTAACCTCACTGCATTATTATTTTAATATGTTTATGATTCATAGATTTACTTCATTGTTGATTTAAATTATTTTTAGGTTGCTAGTACTCTGGCCTTTCAGTGTAGCCTGAACTGCCAGAACGGGGTTGCTAGACCCAAGGTACATTATTCTTTTGTCCACTCATTTTCTAGCTATAACACTCTAGCGTGCTTTCAGCTGGTTGGGTCCTCCCACAGACATGCCCACCTCTACCATGGCTCATTTAATGAGCCACAATGCATGTCCGCGCTGAGTCTTGAAGCATTGATACTGTTCACGTCGAAGATGATTGTTTAGTTTCCTTGAAGGTTCCTTTGGGGGCCATATTGGAAGATGTCTGCCTCCCATTAGCTTTTTAATCTTGTCACATTACTATGTTAATGTGTTTATGATTTTTAGATTTACATCACTGATGATGTAACTCTTTTTAAGTTACCAGTACTCTAGCCTTTCAGGGGAGCCTAAACTGCCAGAGAGCGGTTGCTGGACCCTCGTTACATTATTTTTCTGCCCACTTGTTTTCTAGTTAAAGCACTCTAACAAGCTTTCAGCTGGTTGGTTCCTCCCCCAGACACACCCCCCTCTACCTCAGCTCATTTAAGGAGCTGCAACGCACGTCGACGCTGATGGCGCACCAAAAGCAAGCAAAGCGGAACCGATAGAAATTTGTAAACAAGGTAAGACCACCACACATCCACTACTTGATCTCACTTTACCGCCACTAGATTATAAATGCCACTAGATTATAAATGTGAAAAATGTAATTTCTAAATACAAACAGTCTCCTGTCCTCAACACAAGAGCGCACAAGCAACCGTACCAATCAACAACACTCACAAAGTAGTTAAATGTATGCTTCTTAATACCTGCTCATTGATAATGCATAAAATAGAATTCACCAGTCTCTTTGAGCAAGAAAAGGCAGATATTGTTTTCCTAACGGAAAACAGTGTGCATTGAAGAAGCCTCCACAATTCCGCCATGACATTGGCGACAATGCCTGTCCTTTTGCATAAATATCCTTTTTTGCATCACTTGGCCCTAGCAGGTCTTCCCCAGAAGATCGTTGATTTACAAGAGTGCCAATACCGCATTCCAATGTGTTGCCTGAGTCAAAAATGACTACCAAATATCTAAAATACCCATTATTTGATTGGAATAGGTACCTACAACTATGTAGTAGACAGTGAGGGAGGATGTTGGGAACTTGCTTTAGATGATTGATTTGCAATGTTTGGGGCCTGAGTGATGAGCGATCATTTTTTCCCTGGAGCGCATTGGCCTTTTCACACTTAGCCAGATTCACTTGCAGGGCCTTCTCTTTCTTTCTGGTTCTTCAGAGACCAAGACAGTCAATTTAGTTGACATACTAAAACCTATGCAATATACTGCAATTCTGTTTCTCTACTAGTTCTTCAACAGCAGTGCACTACAGGTCTATTTTGCTTGGGTCATGATTGGTCTAGGACAAAGTTACTCGGAGTCAGGAGGAGGATGGTGGTGTGGATGTGGTGAAACCCATACCAACTCACTGCATCATCTGTTAGACAATAGCCCACACTGGCCCCATTTACCCAGTTGGGCATAAAAAGTAATCCATATTTTAGATATAGAACGCAGAACATCAGTCATCAGCATCATCATTCAGGCCTTGTGTTTCGTATCTGTAAATGCCTAAGCTTGTCTACTCCCAGACTTTGAGTCCATTTTTTATGACTAGAGGATTTTGTAAGTTACCAGTAGCTACCCATTGCTCAAGTTACTACTGTTGCTACTTTTATTATTTTATCACAATCAGGAATTGTTGTTGTGTCATCATGTAGTAGTCTGGTGTCAATATTTGTAAAGCTTTGATATATAACCCACTAACTCCGTTTTTTTTCCAATTAGTTGCCTACGATGGATAATCCTTTTGATTAAACCTACAGTTGGAGCTGACCTTGGTGGAAGTGGGACCTTACTTGTGAAGTTGTGATGCCTTCCCTATTATTGCTTCATCTTTATTCAGGTAAAACAACTATAGAGTGAAGTTGATGGAGCAAGGATACGCACGTAAAGCGACTTGCTCACATTCAAGAACCTCGTTAACCTGTAATAGTATTAACCAATCCTGTTTGTCATTATTATCGCACTTTTTCAGTACACGCGGGTGTCCCAGAGACGCTTCCCTATGTGTCTATTAATCCTAATAAGGCTTGCATACAACAGAATGGCTGCTTCGCAGAAATCCAGTCTGCGCATGCGTCGGTCATACCTATGTGATGTGACGCACTCGCAGTTTTGGAGGGATGTTTTCGCTCATGCGCATTACTGCTAAAATGGCCGCTTTGTCTTTAAACACGCTCTCTGCTTGCCAATGCCGCTTTGCCCATCTGTCTATTTCTGCATAACTCCTAACCGCTATAGTTATTATAAAATAAGGGGGGAAGTATAGCTTATCATGGTGTACAGTGTATTCATTTTTTCTGTGTTTCTAATTTGTTTTCGCTTACTTTTCATGTATCGTGTATCTGTGGGCCTGGGAGTGGGGAGCCGCTCCATCTTTGAAACCTCTTGCACCCCTGTCATGTGATGAGGGACAATTCAAACCGCGCAGAAGCAAAACCCCGCCAGCTGGCTTCCGAAGCTGGGATACCCATGAGAACCTGAACTGTGACCCAGCAAGAGGTGCCGAGCTGCACCTGAACTTGAAACAAAATTGTTACTTTACTGTGTATTCCATTGTATTCCTTGCTGTCTATGCCCTGGGAACTGGAATGTAAGGGGTGGGTACGACATATGAATATTAAATATGGGAACCCAGAATTTTAGGTGGTGACAATGACCTAACCACCTCTCCTGACCAATCATAAGTTGGGGACCCTGTCACTTGCAACATTTGTGGGTGGTCTAGGGACCCGAAAAGGGTATAACTAGCCTAGTTTTAGCTAGAGAAATTGTCCGACTTGTCCGAGTAGCTGACCTGTCACCGACCCTACGAACTCTATAGGTGATTGATACAGAGAGCTGCGGAGCACTCTGTCCGAAATTTCCACAAACTCCAAGGGGTGGAAATAGTCTTAAGTGCTGGCGAAGCACTTTGCTGGGAAATTCGAGAACCCAATCGGGGTTACTGGCGGATTCCGTGCAGAAAGGGGGTAGCGCAGGCGTTGCATCCGAAACTGCAGGTGTTGGTCGTGCCCTTTGATGAGCCCAGTCCTGACCCAAATCCTGGGGGGTATCCTGTCCTGATTGTCCGTGAGCTGTACCTGCTCACCTACTGGTATCCCAAATCCTTGAGGGTCCTTGTCCTCGCCTTTTCCAGAACTGACCCGTGGCCAGGGTTAGTCCTCATTCCTGTTTTAGGTAAATATAGTGTGGGTGTTTGTCTATCTATTCTCCTTCCACCTACTCTTTTAATAAAGCCTCTATGCCCATGATATTCTCTCTGTCATCTCCAATGTCGTATATACAAACTGATTATTAGTAGTGTTCCGTTTATCCCCTACCTGTAGAACATTATAGAAACTGTTTTACTTAATTAGCGTGATCTAAAATTCACGTGTGTTTAGAATTAGGGTTTGAATTAGCAGTTAGACTAAGATCAGTTTTATACCTTATAGGTCTTTAGAAATTCACTGACTAATGTGTTTTAAACTTGCCTACCTTAGTATAAGCCTGAAACAGAATAGCATGTTCCCTGTCTTCCCTTACCCAGTAGAGTCCCACTCGCACTGAATGGTGCTTGCCCTCATTCATAGCTATATTATAGTTGTAATCTTGATTATTGATGTTTTGATCTGTATTAGTCTTATACTCCTGTCACTCTGAATTTTTTACTTACTATATAAAATCCTTGAAACCCTTCAAGTGTCTGTGGTCATTATAATTAAAGAATCATAAAAGTGTTATTGAATATAACAGTATTGTCCACTGCTAGCTCCTGATTCATCAGGAGAATATTTGCCTGTGGTAAGTCAGGTACATAAGTAGTAGTGTTAAAGAAAACCCATAGAATTACTGATGGTAGTGTGTAAACTCACCCGATTCCCAAAAATACTGTCTTAATCACGTCATGGGCCCAAGTGCGTGAAAATCTGGTAAATCTAAGGGTTGGGCGACCTGCGCGCTCTATCAAAGTGAACTAGTTACGTTAGTAAGTAAGTACCCAACTGCTATTACAGGTAACCATTTATCTAGGCTGTTGCAGATATATAATAGATCATGACAGCATCCTCCCTAATTGTCAAGATAGAGAGGTGTAACTTTATAGCTAAACAATACACTCTAAAACGCGCCTAAACAGGCTGCATAAAAACTAAAGGCAGCAGTACAAAGTAAAAGTAAAACAAACTACTTCAGCCATAAATCTCGATAAAATATTATAAGTTTCCCTTTTATTTTTTTGCAAACAAACCCTCCATCTCCACCCACACAACAGGCCCACCCCTCTCCCCAAACAAACTGACCCAACCCACAACATCAAAAAATCTGAAATGTCCAAAGAATAAAACCCAGTCTAAACTCCCTTCCCTGTCTAAGCCCAGGACAAGTTCTTCCACCAAAACAAAAAATGTTTAAAAAGGCAAGTAGAGCGCATTCGAGATTCAGGTCTGGAGCTAGTCCAGGCTCTGTTCCATCATGGCGAGGCGGCTCTCTATAGGGTCCAGCCGCTGCAGGATGTGCCACAGAAATGGCCTGCTGTTGTCAGTGTGGAACGAGGTGGCACCATTTGATATCAGCTGGCAGCTACGCCAGTGATGGGATGGCAGGGAGGCTAGAGGATAAGGGGGACCAGCTGCACTGGGGCCCAGCTGAGACTCCTTTATTTCATCTTCCTCCTCTTCCAGGACAACGAGCCACAGGTATTCCTGTTATATAAGGTCCAGCCTCTGCCGCCTCAGATGGGCTGCTATCTCCTGCCTGTTGGGTGGTACGGCTGGAGCAGGAGGAGTAGCTATATTGAGAAAACAAAAAAGACACATTGTAAATAATGCTCTGTGCAAACAATTGTTTTAAACTAGTAGGTGGCGCAGTAGCAGTACATTGCTGGTCCCCTAGGGCCATTGGAATTTGATGTGATTATGATTAGGAAAGTCACATCAGGGCTCAAAAAATCATAAAAAATGCGCTAGTCCTGCAGGTCTAGTTACCTACAAAATCTCCTCGACCTAACCGAAATGCACTTGACCTCTGACTCTGATAGCTGAGCAAAATGTGACAAGTTAACAAGATTTAAAAGCATTTTTATTGCTCATTTACTTTGTGAGCAATAAAGATGCCTTTAAATCTTGCTATCTTGTCATATTTCCTCTGCTTTCAGAGGCAGAGGTTAAGTGTCAGTTTGCCTTCCTACTCACCAGAGAGGGTGAGTAGGACCTAAAAATAGCTCGTCCTGAATTAATCTGACTCGCAAATGCGAGCGGTTGAGTGAGTTTTTCGAGCCCTGCACATGGTCAATTTTGTTTTACCCACACAAGCCTTCGATAAAAAGCACTGACTGTGTGGCAGAAAAGTATTAAGGCAGAATAATAACGTATTGAAAAATAGTGATTTGATGTTTTTTTCTTCTAAAGGCTTCCTGAGCACTACAGGAACCTTCAACATCCCCTCAGTCATCCAGATAATTTCCTGGAGCATTTTCTCCATACTATCATCCTTTGCACATCAAGACAAAGCAGAACTTACCTGCCTAAACTGTAAGTCTCCATTTATTCTGGATCATTGCATTGTGCCCAGTTAGCTGCCTTTCAGCACTGACTTGTCCTGAATGCAGTATGCTGTTCCTGTCTGACAAAGTAGTGAGGTATGAATGAGAAGAGGCGAGAATTGCAGCTGCCATCCTCTAGTAAAACTACCTTCCATGGATTTCAGTATGCATTGGTCATACACAGACTAATTGATATTTTTAGGCACTACTGTTCTTTTAATATAACATGTATGTAGTGATGGAATGCTAATGTGCCATGGCTTATGTCATTGTAATATGGAATGTATTGAGTAACTGTTGGGTATTCAAGGACACTGTATGCTGGAGAAAGGTTGTGGGTCTTTATACAGAATAAACTGCAAGTTATTGGAATTTCCTACAGTTCCTGGTAATTATTTCACCACCCTATGTAACACTAATAAAACGGGAGGTTGCATAGCTCTCATATTGTTGTGGGAAAGAGTTACAGTGGAGTTATCTCAAATGGTAATTATGGAGAAGAAAAAGGGACTTCTGGAATAAAGTTAGCCATCTCAAAGTGTTTATAGAGAGGCAACATGCCTCATTGTGTAACGATTTAAACAGATGATGCAGTAATTGGGATAATGTTTACTAGGGGGGACTAGGTGACACCTGACAGACAGAATGCTTGTAAGTAAAGATATGTAGGTTAATTCGGAACTGCATCTTATTGCCTTTTAGTAATTTGTTACTTTAAATTAAGAAAGACATTTGATTTTGTTTTCATTTCTTTTCTGTCTACCAGACGTTGGCTGATGCTCACTGTTAAGTCACAGAAGTTAGGAACAAGCTTTGGTTTTCAGTGCTGTAACGCGTTGAACACCATTTATTTCCACCTCAGCTAGTTTTCTTATTGCCTCCCCCACCTTCTCCCTTTCCAGGCTGACTCCTCCCATTCAAACCCATGCAGAATGACCCACATCTTACATCTAATCTCTGGTATATGTACAGCCTAATAGCATCACACATAGGGCCATAAAAGGTAGAGCAAAAGAAAATAATTAACAGGCTCAAAAAAATAATCAAGACGTTTAGTGCTATGCAAATGATAATTAGTCACTGAAACCCGATTTCCACACATTGTCCTTTGTGCACTGTCTAGTTTTATCATTAAAAGTGCATGCATGTGCAAATTTAGTTGCCATTTCAATGAAAAATGTGCTGTGTGTAAATGATAGTGCAGTACTACATAATGATTTACTCAGTGGTGGAAGTGCATTAAAAAAATATGGGTACTGTGATGCTGCGCGCAATGGGGCGGAATGAGTGGGGTGGCGTGGTCAAAGGCATGGCTAAGAAAACAAATTATTCTGTAACTTTTTTCAGTGTTTCACCTTGAGGTAACTATATATAAAATAGCACAATGCTTAGATGAAAATGAAATGCAAGTTATGTTAATCAGTGAAAAAAGCACTCATCGTACAGTATGAAACTTCTATTAGTGAATATACTACACCAAAGAGACAGAGAATTGAATCCTGGTTGGTGCAGTGGAGAATTGTGACTTTTGTAGGTTTAGTGCTATAAAGCCCCAGTTAAACTTGCATTGCACACAATATGAGATAGTCTGCTACAAAACACACAAAAAAAGTTTAAGATAAAAAATAGTGCTTCTAAAATAGATTATAGTAATACCCAGCCTGTAGTGTGGTGCAATATTTGAATAACTTTCTCTTAAAAGTGCATGCTTCACAGCTTAGATGATAGCTCCCTTAGAATACCTCTCAAAAAGAATAAATGTATGTTATTAGGAATCTTCAAGTGATTCCATCAATTAAAGCCAATAGTGGCTTCCAAGCAGTCTGTACAATTTCCGATTGACCAGTTGCGCACATTTATATTTCTTTCAGGCAGAAGGCACCCCAGCAAGAAAGCTTGTCTAGCTGTCTCCCCCTCCCTTGGTTTCACAGCACAGGAGTCCCCTGAAGCTTTTCAACTCCTGGAATTAACCTTGGTCCCAGGATGGCTGTCTTTACTCAAAAAGTAGAGGAACTGTTTTTCTAAAATTAAAAAAGTATGGGTGACGTCGTGCCCCTCAAATCCCCTCCACTGTGACCAATGGATTTACTAATTTACATATTTGTGACAGTGTGCTCCAAAGTGAACCACCAGCTACTTACTGAACCCTTATCACTCTCCAGCTGAATGGGTGTGGTTAATTTGATACACTCGTTTGTAGTGTCTGACGCTTGGAATTTCCGCAATCCCTACGATTTGGAACATGTATCATTGATGGCAGCACCCCCTCTCTGAAAATTGTCCCAGCACCACTGGAGGCATGTGTACTTTTAGTCTAGTGAAAATCATTGAAACAAGGGTGACAGCAGTCAAATAAGGGTGACTACTTTAAAAGTATGAAAATGACATGCTACTGGTGTCTTGAAGTGTTCAGAATGTTTCAAGTAGTCGGAGGCCTTCCCAGCTGTTCTTCAAAATAATTCAGATCCAATTTATTTGGTGCAATCTCTGTGCCCTACCCAGGCCCGGCTTTAGGATTTTTTCTTTGGGAGGGCTGTAAAGAAGCATGGGAGCGCCATGAAGATGAATGGGAGCTGTCGAAAAAGAAAAAAAAATCATTGATATTATATTTTAGGTTTTGACATCTGTCTGCGTTTGACATTTTTAACACAATAATCAGCACACAGGGATCTACATACTTCTCTTTCTCTGATGAGCTTCTGGCTCTGAAGAAGGAGGGTGCTGCTTGTCAGAACTTTAAGATGCAGGGGCCTCATTTATGAGAAATGACGCATCGCTGCGTGAAAGCAGCAATGCGTCACTTCTCAGTGCACAATCCTTGCGACATTCCTGATGCGTCATATTTACTGTATGACGCATCATGTCGCAAGGAGTTACAGATACGTCAGTATTTCTGACGTATCTGTAAGCGCAAACGTGATGCATTGCTGGAGTGTGTCACAAAAGTGACTCAACTCCAGCAATGCGTCCTTTCACCTGGGGTAAGCCCCATGTGAAAGGGCCTGCGTCAGTCTTACGCCTGCTGTGAGGCAGGCGCAAGATTTTGACGGAACAGCGTCCTAAAAGTGAAGCAGTGAAATCTAATAGATTTCACTGCGTCACTTCTACGACCTTTCCTTGCGTCAATACTCCCCCCTTGCATACATTATACCTGGCGCAGGTATAATGTGGCGCAGGGGTTTACAAAGTGACGCATCTACCTAGATGCGTCACTTTGTAAATATGGCGCAACTAGGTGCATTTTTTACGCCACTGATGTGTCACAAAAAGTGACGCACCGGAGGCGTAAAAGTGACGCACAGCCTCATAAATGAGGCCCCAGGACTTTTAAGACTGCAACCTACTCCTGGTCATGTGCAGCAGCAACATTTTTCTGCTGCTGTAGAGGGCCACATTACAGCTTTTCGTGTTTTTAAAAAACGTTCACAGCTTTTTACTTTGTAAACCAGTGAAGTTTAAAAACACGATGCAATAAGCCCAGAATCATAATTCAGTTTTAAGGATATCCATGCTGGTCATTTGCGGATCATGGCAGCTATTACTTCACATCCCTCCCCAGGCCTGAAAGTAGCCTATGTCAATGGTGTTAAACATTAAAGATACGAGAGAGACCATGGGGCTGCACGCCCCTGTGAAACATTAAGGTGAAAAAAAGCTTGTCACTTCTGGACGGCCTTGAATGGGCCATGGTATTCCTATGGTGGTCCACCCTCTAGAACAGAGCCTGGGCCCCTACCATTCATACTGTTTACGGGTAAATCAGCGATATCCTATACTGAGCTATCGTCTTTATTGTTTACTCTATACCGCCATCTAGCGATATTTCGTGCTGCTTGGGAAAATCCTGCAACCTTCTTAATTTTATCAACCTTTTAGCAGCTTTTTTTATTTTTGCAGATTTAAATAGCACGAACTCAACCCGAAGGTATTGGAGCGCTTTACAGGAGCACCAGTTACATTACACAAGGACACACTCATTTTGTTGTTGTTGTTGTAGGCACGGGGAGATTGACTGATTTGCCCAGAATCACAAGATGTGGAGTCATCCTAAAGCTCGAACCTTTGTTCCCCAGCTCCAAAGTCAGCAGTCTAGCCGTGAGACCACATCCTCTCCCAGCTTGGCTTCTAGAGAAGTAATGCTGAGTTTGTTTGAATGGAATTGAATGGATTATCGTATCACTTGAACCAACTGAGGATGTGGCTTAACAGATATAGCGGCCGACTTTGAAGTCTGGCGGCGGCTCAAACATCCTGTGATTCTGGGCAAATCACTTAATCTCCCCGTGCATACGGAAAAATGAATGTGTCCGTCTGTAATGTAACCGGGTGCTTATGTAAAAGCGCTCTGATACCTTCGGGTCGAGTTCGTGCCATAAAAAACTACAAACGTAAAATAAAAACGACGGTTGGTGTCTGTAAGGGAGCCGGACTGAGTGCCAAATACTCTACCAACTTGTGACAAAACAAAGAAAGACTCGATGGCCGATGGTATTTAAGTTGCATTATAAGGCGCTTCTTACTACTGACGAGGCGCTAAAGAGACATGCAGGAACAGACGCTCAGGGACATCCACAGAAATCAGAACTGATAGAGAATAAATGACAAAGTCCGAAAAACCCATTATTCGAGAAAGTAGACGGCAAAGAGAGAGGATGGACACGCGTGTCAGCTTTGCCCTTCTCTGTACAGATACAGCCAGCATGTTTCCCTCTCTAATGTTACTGGTTCCTCCATCACTGACCATCTGGTTTAACGTGATGCACCGTGCTACATTGCTAAAAATATCCACGTTCTTGCTGTTTCCTAAAATATTTTAGGTAAATGTCATGCATGATGGTTTTAATAAATAATAGCGATGTTAATTCGGGGATACATAAAGGATAACCATCAATTGCGTTTAAACAGCACAGAGTTCATTTGTGCTCAGAGGCTCTTCGATAACATGGCTTACTATTACTCACTACCCAAATAATCACCTCCAGAAAGAGGCCCGCCAATCGAGGTTCCATCGCAAGCTCCCTAAGTTCGAAAAGACTCTCTCTGCAACAAGTGCACGAACACTCTGAGCTATCCCGCTTCCTTATGCGCCTTCCTAATGGTAGCACTAGTTGAGCTGAACCCACAAAACAAACATTTTCTGCAGATCACGTGTGCCACGCTGGCACTCTGAGCCTTCCTCCCATCCGTGCAGGGCATGACAAACAGGTGTGCGCGTTACGATGTTCAGGCACGCGCTGCTGATGCAGGGCACTGAGGTGGCGCGAGGGCCCCGGTTCTGAGGCTAGCACTGCACTAATCCCTGAAATGTATGGGAAGCATATCGTACAGTTGTAGGCATTGTTGCGGCGTGGTTATCCGCTGTATGTTCACGCAAGCGTGGGCTGACAGGATCATACTTAAATGTGGGCTTAGGCTGCCATGAGGTAGAACATTTGAGCCATCACACCCTGGCACTAAACCACACCGAGTCATTAGAAATACCAGTCAGCCTTTACTTTTGTACATTGGTAAGGTCTTGCGAAACACTTGACAATGACTCTCGTTTACGTTCAGCAGTAAACAGTGCGTACATACAGGATTTTGTTTGAAAATTATAATAGGCTACAATGTGGAACCCATGGTTGGTTCATAGGTATTTGGGCGAGTGACATAGAGGAGAGATTAAAACGACAGTGCCATGAATTGTATCTTTTTGGTAAGACAGTTAAAAGGCCGACTGACTCTCCAGGGGCCGCACAAAGGCGGCCCACCACGACAAGCCGCCACCACGACCTCCCACAGGCAGAAACTGCCAGGTTACTGGCACACCGACGACCGAGAAGATACAGAAGCAGTTTGGTGTAGTGAGGGTGACCAGACGTCCCTGTTTTCCCAGGACGGTCCCCGATTTTAGAGTAGTGTCCCTGTGTCCCGACACTTTTCTCCAACTGACTCAAATGTCCCTGTTTTCAAACAGTGTTCAGGTTAAACACAGAAATGTCCCTGTTTTTCATTGTTCCAGTTGAGCATGCGCGCGCATGTTCTCCTTTTTGGTAAATATATGCTATAGTCCTTAAAAGTGTAAATGTAATAAAAAGTACTAATCCGGCTGCGTAAAGGAGAGGGGTGCCAATAAAAGACCTTGGATTTGTTGTCTGTAATGCTTCATCTTGGTCTGCAGAGGGAGCTGTCATTGTAGTCCCTTTTCTATGTCTATGACAGCTGCCAAATAGTCCTACTTTTATGTCGATGGTTACTGCAAACCGTCGTCCTACTTCTATGTCTATGACCTGTCCCTGTTTTTTGTTTTGAGAATCTGGTCACCTTAGTGTAGCCCCCAGGCCCCACCCACTAAACAACACAAACCTTAACCGACAACTTTTTGGGAGTTGATGCACTTACGTAACAGAAATACACCCCCATTCACACTTCTGACAGCACATGTTCACAGGCCGGATCAGACGCTTGCCCTCGATGGAGCCAAAACAGTGAGGACACACCAAAAGCAATTGTGTGCTATACAAATGTCAATAACATAACACAACACAACACAACATACCATAACATACCATATCATATAACATAACACAACATACTATCACGTATGTGACTATTATTATTTTGAAATAAAATCCTATTTGTATGCTCTGTTTACTGCTGAATGTAAATGAGAGTCAATGTCACGTGTTTAGTGCCATGGTGTGATGGCTTCATTGTTCCGCCCCATGCCAGCATACGTCTAAATTGAGGAATGATCCTGACAGCCCATGCTTCCGTGAACATACAGCGGATAACCTCGCAGCAACAATGCGTACAACTGTACACTATGTTTCCATACATTTCAGCGATTAATGCAATGATATCAATAACACTGATCACACTGATCAATTTTTCAGGCACTTGGTGACATATTGAAATTATTCAAAGGACATGCACTGTGGACTCTTGTATTCCTATGTTTTGTTATGTTATGTAATCATGTTATGCTATTGTAATTTCAATAGATCACAAAGTGCCTAAAAAATTGATCAGTGTTATCAGTGTTATTGATATCATTAAGATATAGTCGAAAATGGTTGCTTTTGATTATTTGCTAATATCTCTGTAGCTCTTACATCACTAAGGGCCTGATTTAGATTTTGGTGGACGTGTTACTCCGTCACAACTGTGACGGATATCCCTTCTGCCGAAATATAAATCCCATTATATCCTATAGAATTTATATTTCGGTAGACGGGATGTCCATCACCATTGTGACGGAGTAGCCCATCCCCCAAGATCTAAATCAGGCCCTAAGGCTAGTAGTTCACATTGTTTGACATCAGGAGCCTAACAAAGGCCGCAGAGAACGACCCCAGTGCGGGAAACATCACTTACAACGCAACTTTTACAACGACATACCATTACAACGCAACTTTTACATCGCAAAAACTTTTACAACGCATGTATTTACAACGAATGTTTTTACAACGCAGGTACCTTTACAACGCATACCATTACAACGTAAGTATTGGTAAGAATATAATTATATTTAAAATGTTATATGTTTGGGGTAAAGGGGTGCTTTTAGGGTTCAGGGTCAGTTTGGGGTTTTTGGGTAAAGGGGTATTTTTTTGGTTCAGGGTCAGTTTTTAGTTTTTGGGTAAAGGGGTATTTTTGGGGTTCAGGGTCAGTTTTTAGTTTTTGGGTAAAGGGGTATTTTTGGGGTTCAGGGTCAGTTTTTAGTTTTTGGGTAAAGGAGTATTTTTAGGGTTCAGGGTCAGTTTTTAGTTTTTGGGTAAAGGGGTATTTTTGGGGTTCAGGGTCAGTTTTTAGTTTTTTGGGTAAAGGGGTATTTTTGGGGTTCAGGGTCAGTTTTTAGTTTTTGGGTAAAGGGGTATTTTTGGGGTTCAGGGTCAGTTTTTAGTTTTTGGGTAAAGGGGTATTTTTGGGGTTCAGGGTCAGTTTTTAGTTTTTGGGTAAAGGGGTATTTTTGGGGTTCAGGGTCAGTTTTTAGTTTTTGGGTAAAGGGGTATTTTTGGGGTTCAGGGTCAGTTTTTAATTTTTGGGGAAAGGGGGATTTTTGGGGTTCAGGGTCAGTTTTTAGTTTTTGGGGAAAGGGGTATTTTTGGGGTTCAGGGTCAGTTTTGGGTTTTGGGGGTACAGGGGTACTGGGTAAAAATAAATTAAAATTAAATATAAATTAAATTACATTAAATTATATTTTTTTAAATTAATTTACGATAATAAAATTAATATATATTTACCAATACTTAAGTTGTAATGGTATGCGTTGTAAAGGTACCTGCGTTGTAAAAACATTCGTTGTAAATACATGCGTTGTAAAAGTTTTTGCGTTGTAAAAATTGCGTTGTAAAAGCATGCGTTGTAATAACATGCGTTGTATCAACATAGATCCCCCCAGTGCTGGAGCACACAGCCAGTGTCAGCTTTAGGATAGTTTCCAATCCTTGAACAGGCAGGCATGTGTTCATTTGTGAGTGCCAGGGAGGCCTAGGTACAGCCCATGGCAGACCCGAAGAAAACGAACAAATTCATTTTCTTAGGTTTGTTGTTTTTTGATGGGGTTTTCAATCATAAATTTAGAGAGATTGATAGGTCTTTGGACAAAATATTGAGTCCAAAATATTGTGTGAACAAAACATGTGTCAAGAAATTTGAGGACGAAAATATTGTGCATAGAAGAGTCTCTAGGGGTATTCAAGGTTATTCTATACTTAACTCCACATATATGTACCTTGACAATATGTATATCTTCATTGTAGAGTTAAGAATAGTAAATCTATACCTACCTATCTGCACTTACCTTCTTGATATTTTGACCCTTGATATTTTTGACAAAATATTCTGACCACACAATATTTTTGTCCTTGATCTTCTGTCAGTGATCCAATAAATAAGGACCTGCCAAAATATTATTAAATATTATTTGTGTGCAGAGATTATGTCGACGTAGCTTTCCCCACAGGTTTAATGGAAGAAGAATCAAATATTCTCAAGATACTATAACAAAAGGGAGAAGTGAGACATACTGATGCCCCTCAAGTAAAGGGTGAATACCAAATATGATATTCAAGTACTTGCAAGCACACCAAAGAATAATCGTAGGTTGTTGAACGTAGTTTCAGTACTGTGATCCTGTATTGTCCTTATTCTCTTCAGAGTAATGAAGGTCCATTCCCCACATACTGAGTTGTGGGGAACAGGGGCTTCATCACACTGAAAGTTGCTTGATACTATGGCTGACTCATCAGCTGCTTCCTACTGTGTTCTTCTATGTACGGAATTTACAGTACGGTGTAATAGCAGTTTAGCGTACATTGTATCAATCAACCAGCATTTGTAAAGCGCAGCACTGTCAACCCTAGGGGTATCTGGGTGCTGAGGATGCTTTGTCCCTGCCAAAAAGCCACGTCTTGAAGTCCACCAGGAAGGGTGCTGTTTGGAGGTGGAGGGGCAGGTCATTCCAGGTTTTGGAAGCAATGTAGGAGAAGAAAGGAATAGCGCTACAGCTGCGACGAATGCAGGTGTGTGTGCAAGGGCGAATGAGGAGGAGCGCAGGTTTCTAGAAGGTTGATGCAAGGTCAGTAAGTGGTTGATGTAGGATGGTCTTTGATCATGGAGAGCTTTGTAGGCGTGCATGAGGATCGTGAACTGCCCTGAATGAGAAGCCATTGAAGGTTTCAGAGGTGGGGATGATGTGTGACCACTGGGAAGGTCCAGGATGAGTTTGGCTGCAGTGTTCTGGATGGTCTGGAGTCTTCTGAGGAGCTGGGTGGAGATGCCAATGTAGAGAGCATTGCCATAGTCCAGGTAGCTTGTGAAGAGGGCCTGAGTGGCGGTCTTTCTGGTGTTGATTGGGATCTATCTGAAGATTCTGCAGAGGATGCAATGTGTGTGGAAGCAGGATGAGGTGACTGTGTTGACTTGTCATTTCATGGTCAGTTGGTTGTTGAGGATGATCCCTAGGTTGTGCGCATGGTCTGTTGGTGTGAGAGTTGGTCCACAGTTCAGCAGGCCACCAGCTGTGGTCCAAGTTGGAGGTGTTGTTCCCGAAGATGAGTACTTCTGTCTTGTCAGAGTTGAGTCTGAGGCAGTTGTCTCTCATCCAGTTGACTACATTGGTCATGGTGTTGGAGAAGTTGGATTTGGCATTGGTGAGGTCCTCAGTGAGCGATAGGATGAGTTGAGTGTAGTCTGCGTAGATTATGTTGAGGCCGTGGGATCTGATGATGTCTGTGAGGGGGTCATGTAGGAGTTGAATAAGGTGGGGCTGAGGAATGATCCTTGGGGTACGCGGCATATGATGTCCTTGGATGCATAGGTGAAGGGAGGCATCCGGATGCTCTCTGTGCATCCTGTAAGGAAAGAGACAATCCAGCTGAGGGTGTCTTGCTGTATGCTGATGTTGTAGAGTCTGTTGATGAGGATGTTGTGGGAGATGGTGTTGAACGCTGCAGAGAGGTCGAGGAGGATCAGGCAGTCGAGGAGAGTTCTGATGTTGTCTGTGGCACCAATCAGCACAGTCACCTTGCTGTGGTCGGTATGGAATTCTGATTTTGAGCCATCCAATAGGGGGTTTTGTTCCAGTAATTCGGTAAGTTGTTGGTTGATGGCTTTCTCAAGTACTTTGGACAGGTAGGAGAGAAGGGAGATCAGTTGATAATTTTTTAGATTGCTGGGGTCAGCAGACAGTTTCTTTAGAGGGGTTTGATATTTGCGAGTTTCCATATGTCTGGGAAGGTTGCTGTGGTGATGGAGGTGTTGAGGATTCTGGTGAGTTCCGTGCCGATAGGGTTTGTTCCGAGGTTGAAGAGGTGATAGGGGCAGGGGTTTGTTGGTGCCCCGGAGTGGATGAAAGACATGATGGCTGTTTTGGTCTGGGCAGTGAGCGGAGACCAGGTGGTGATCATTTGGCTGGTGTTCACTAGTTGGTTGAGGCCGTTGAGATTGATGGTGGTGGGTTGGGGGTAGAAATTGTAGATGGTGACAATCGTCCTGTGGAAGTAGTCTGAGAGGGTTTTGCAGAGTTCTTGGGAGGGGTGTAGGGTGTTATTTGTGGCTGTCGGGTTGCAGAATTCCTTAACTATTTTGAAGAGCTCCTTAGTGTGGGTGGCCGCTGTGTTGATCAAGGCGGTTATGGAGGCTTTCTTGGCTGCCTTGATGTGCAGGTGATAGCTGCTGAGCTGCTCTGTTGGCAGGGCCTTTCGTGATACGCCATTGCTTCTCCAGTTGCTAGCAGTTGCGCTTGGTGGTGCTGAGCTCTGGGGTGTACCATGTGGCTTGTTTTGAGGTAATATTGGCTTTTGTTGGTTTAAGTGGAGTGACTCTGTTGGGGAAGTTAGTGTTCCAGGCAGAGAAGTTCTGGACTGCCTGATCGAGGACTGCTGAGGCTTCGGGTTGGGTGGTGGTGGTGATGGAGCAAGGATTCGCACGTAACGCGACTTGCTCTCTTCATGAACCTCGGCTTAAATCATAACTGTACTAACTCTGATTGTTTGTCATTTATTTGTATTTCCCCAACACACGGGTGTCCCTAGGAGGCTTGCCTATGTGTTTTTCATCGTAATCAAGCTTGCACATTAATAAAATGGCCGCTTTGCAGAAATCCAGTCTGCGCATGCGTCGGTCATACCCATGTGATGTGACGCACTCGCAATCTGGAGGGAAAAGTTCGCACATGCGCAGTGATGTTAACATGGCCGCTTGTCACTAATCATGCTTCATGCTATCTTAAGCCGCTTTTGTCTATGCATCTTTTCTGCACTAACTCTTAATGCTATAAGTATCATAAAATAAGGGATTAAGAGTAGTTGGTCATGGTGTACAGTGTATTCATTTTATTCTGTGTTATTAATTTGTTTTCGCTTACTTTTCATGTACCGCGTAAATGAGGGCCTTGCCGTGGGGATGGGATCCATTTTGAAAGCTGACGTATCCCTCATCACGTGATTAAAGAATCTGGGACGTGCAGCAATGGAACCTGGCCAGTTGGCCATTGAAAAGGGGACTATCCTTTCCAGGCGCACCTTTGCCCTTGAAGACTTTCTATTTTTACTCTGAAAATGCAACAATGTTTCAAACCTTTTCTTCACTATTGTACTTTCCCACACGTAGGCCTGGGAACCAGGTGTTAGGGGGAGGGGTAATGTCACGTGCAGTATAGGTGGTACCTATGACCAAACCACCTCCCTTGACCAATCAGAAGATGGGACTTTGTCATTTTGCAACATTTATGGGTGGTCTTGGGAATCTAAACCTGTATAAATAGCCTAGCTTAGCTTAGAGAAATTGTCCGACTTGTCCGACTAGCAGACCTGTCACTGACCCTACGAACTCTATAGGTACCTGATACAGAGTGCTGCGGAGCATTCTGCCTGAAACTTTCCACAAACTCCAAGGGGTGGAATTTAGTCCTAAGTGCTAAGCGAAGCACTTTGCTGGGAGATTCGAAGACCCAATCGGGGTTATTGGCGGATTCCGTGCAGAAGAGGGGGTAACGCTGGCGTTGCATCCGATGCTGTAAGGGGTTGGTCGTGCCTTGGTGAACCCAGTCCTGACCCAGACCTGAGGGGTATCCTGTCCTGACTGTCCATGAGCTGTACCTGCTCACCTTCTGGTATTCCTGAATCCTTGAGGGTCCTTGTCCCGTTCTTTCCCAACTGACCCTTGGCCAGGGTTAGTCTGATACCTTCGGGTCGAGTTCGTGCCATAAAAAACTACAAACGTAAAATAAAAACGACGGTTGGTGTCTGTAAGGGAGCCGGACTGAGTGCCAAATACTCTACCAACTTGTGACAAAACAAAGAAAGACTCGATGGCCGATGGTATTTAAGTTGCATTATAAGGCGCTTCTTACTACTGACGAGGCGCTAAAGAGACATGCAGGAACAGACGCTCAGGGACATCCACAGAAATCAGAACTGATAGAGAATAAATGACAAAGTCCGAAAAACCCATTATTCGAGAAAGTAGACGGCAAAGAGAGAGGATGGACACGCGTGTCAGCTTTGCCCTTCTCTGTACAGATACAGCCAGCATGTTTCCCTCTCTAATGTTACTGGTTCCTCCATCACTGACCATCTGGTTTAACGTGATGCACCGTGCTACATTGCTAAAAATATCCACGTTCTTGCTGTTTCCTAAAATATTTTAGGTAAATGTCATGCATGATGGTTTTAATAAATAATAGCGATGTTAATTCGGGGATACATAAAGGATAACCATCAATTGCGTTTAAACAGCACAGAGTTCATTTGTGCTCAGAGGCTCTTCGATAACATGGCTTACTATTACTCACTACCCAAATAATCACCTCCAGAAAGAGGCCCGCCAATCGAGGTTCCATCGCAAGCTCCCTAAGTTCGAAAAGACTCTCTCTGCAACAAGTGCACGAACACTCTGAGCTATCCCGCTTCCTTATGCGCCTTCCTAATGGTAGCACTAGTTGAGCTGAACCCACAAAACAAACATTTTCTGCAGATCACGTGTGCCACGCTGGCACTCTGAGCCTTCCTCCCATCCGTGCAGGGCATGACAAACAGGTGTGCGCGTTACGATGTTCAGGCACGCGCTGCTGATGCAGGGCACTGAGGTGGCGCGAGGGCCCCGGTTCTGAGGCTAGCACTGCACTAATCCCTGAAATGTATGGGAAGCATATCGTACAGTTGTAGGCATTGTTGCGGCGTGGTTATCCGCTGTATGTTCACGCAAGCGTGGGCTGACAGGATCATACTTAAATGTGGGCTTAGGCTGCCATGAGGTAGAACATTTGAGCCATCACACCCTGGCACTAAACCACACCGAGTCATTAGAAATACCAGTCAGCCTTTACTTTTGTACATTGGTAAGGTCTTGCGAAACACTTGACAATGACTCTCGTGTGTGTGCAAGGGCGAATGAGGAGGAGCGCAGGTTTCTAGAAGGTTGATGCAAGGTCAGTAAGTGGTTGATGTAGGATGGTCTTTGATCATGGAGAGCTTTGTAGGCGTGCATGAGGATCGTGAACTGCCCTGAATGAGAAGCCATTGAAGGTTTCAGAGGTGGGGATGATGTGTGACCACTGGGAAGGTCCAGGATGAGTTTGGCTGCAGTGTTCTGGATGGTCTGGAGTCTTCTGAGGAGCTGGGTGGAGATGCCAATGTAGAGAGCATTGCCATAGTCCAGGTAGCTTGTGAAGAGGGCCTGAGTGGCGGTCTTTCTGGTGTTGATTGGGATCTATCTGAAGATTCTGCAGAGGATGCAATGTGTGTGGAAGCAGGATGAGGTGACTGTGTTGACTTGTCATTTCATGGTCAGTTGGTTGTTGAGGATGATCCCTAGGTTGTGCGCATGGTCTGTTGGTGTGAGAGTTGGTCCACAGTTCAGCAGGCCACCAGCTGTGGTCCAAGTTGGAGGTGTTGTTCCCGAAGATGAGTACTTCTGTCTTGTCAGAGTTGAGTCTGAGGCAGTTGTCTCTCATCCAGTTGACTACATTGGTCATGGTGTTGGAGAAGTTGGATTTGGCATTGGTGAGGTCCTCAGTGAGCGATAGGATGAGTTGAGTGTAGTCTGCGTAGATTATGTTGAGGCCGTGGGATCTGATGATGTCTGTGAGGGGGTCATGTAGGAGTTGAATAAGGTGGGGCTGAGGAATGATCCTTGGGGTACGCGGCATATGATGTCCTTGGATGCATAGGTGAAGGGAGGCATCCGGATGCTCTCTGTGCATCCTGTAAGGAAAGAGACAATCCAGCTGAGGGTGTCTTGCTGTATGCTGATGTTGTAGAGTCTGTTGATGAGGATGTTGTGGGAGATGGTGTTGAACGCTGCAGAGAGGTCGAGGAGGATCAGGCAGTCGAGGAGAGTTCTGATGTTGTCTGTGGCACCAATCAGCACAGTCACCTTGCTGTGGTCGGTATGGAATTCTGATTTTGAGCCATCCAATAGGGGGTTTTGTTCCAGTAATTCGGTAAGTTGTTGGTTGATGGCTTTCTCAAGTACTTTGGACAGGTAGGAGAGAAGGGAGATCAGTTGATAATTTTTTAGATTGCTGGGGTCAGCAGACAGTTTCTTTAGAGGGGTTTGATATTTGCGAGTTTCCATATGTCTGGGAAGGTTGCTGTGGTGATGGAGGTGTTGAGGATTCTGGTGAGTTCCGTGCCGATAGGGTTTGTTCCGAGGTTGAAGAGGTGATAGGGGCAGGGGTTTGTTGGTGCCCCGGAGTGGATGAAAGACATGATGGCTGTTTTGGTCTGGGCAGTGAGCGGAGACCAGGTGGTGATCATTTGGCTGGTGTTCACTAGTTGGTTGAGGCCGTTGAGATTGATGGTGGTGGGTTGGGGGTAGAAATTGTAGATGGTGACAATCGTCCTGTGGAAGTAGTCTGAGAGGGTTTTGCAGAGTTCTTGGGAGGGGTGTAGGGTGTTATTTGTGGCTGTCGGGTTGCAGAATTCCTTAACTATTTTGAAGAGCTCCTTAGTGTGGGTGGCCGCTGTGTTGATCAAGGCGGTTATGGAGGCTTTCTTGGCTGCCTTGATGTGCAGGTGATAGCTGCTGAGCTGCTCTGTTGGCAGGGCCTTTCGTGATACGCCATTGCTTCTCCAGTTGCTAGCAGTTGCGCTTGGTGGTGCTGAGCTCTGGGGTGTACCATGTGGCTTGTTTTGAGGTAATATTGGCTTTTGTTGGTTTAAGTGGAGTGACTCTGTTGGGGAAGTTAGTGTTCCAGGCAGAGAAGTTCTGGACTGCCTGATCGAGGACTGCTGAGGCTTCGGGTTGGGTGGTGGTGGTGATGGAGCAAGGATTCGCACGTAACGCGACTTGCTCTCTTCATGAACCTCGGCTTAAATCATAACTGTACTAACTCTGATTGTTTGTCATTTATTTGTATTTCCCCAACACACGGGTGTCCCTAGGAGGCTTGCCTATGTGTTTTTCATCGTAATCAAGCTTGCACATTAATAAAATGGCCGCTTTGCAGAAATCCAGTCTGCGCATGCGTCGGTCATACCCATGTGATGTGACGCACTCGCAATCTGGAGGGAAAAGTTCGCACATGCGCAGTGATGTTAACATGGCCGCTTGTCACTAATCATGCTTCATGCTATCTTAAGCCGCTTTTGTCTATGCATCTTTTCTGCACTAACTCTTAATGCTATAAGTATCATAAAATAAGGGATTAAGAGTAGTTGGTCATGGTGTACAGTGTATTCATTTTATTCTGTGTTATTAATTTGTTTTCGCTTACTTTTCATGTACCGCGTAAATGAGGGCCTTGCCGTGGGGATGGGATCCATTTTGAAAGCTGACGTATCCCTCATCACGTGATTAAAGAATCTGGGACGTGCAGCAATGGAACCTGGCCAGTTGGCCATTGAAAAGGGGACTATCCTTTCCAGGCGCACCTTTGCCCTTGAAGACTTTCTATTTTTACTCTGAAAATGCAACAATGTTTCAAACCTTTTCTTCACTATTGTACTTTCCCACACGTAGGCCTGGGAACCAGGTGTTAGGGGGAGGGGTAATGTCACGTGCAGTATAGGTGGTACCTATGACCAAACCACCTCCCTTGACCAATCAGAAGATGGGACTTTGTCATTTTGCAACATTTATGGGTGGTCTTGGGAATCTAAACCTGTATAAATAGCCTAGCTTAGCTTAGAGAAATTGTCCGACTTGTCCGACTAGCAGACCTGTCACTGACCCTACGAACTCTATAGGTACCTGATACAGAGTGCTGCGGAGCATTCTGCCTGAAACTTTCCACAAACTCCAAGGGGTGGAATTTAGTCCTAAGTGCTAAGCGAAGCACTTTGCTGGGAGATTCGAAGACCCAATCGGGGTTATTGGCGGATTCCGTGCAGAAGAGGGGGTAACGCTGGCGTTGCATCCGATGCTGTAAGGGGTTGGTCGTGCCTTGGTGAACCCAGTCCTGACCCAGACCTGAGGGGTATCCTGTCCTGACTGTCCATGAGCTGTACCTGCTCACCTTCTGGTATTCCTGAATCCTTGAGGGTCCTTGTCCCGTTCTTTCCCAACTGACCCTTGGCCAGGGTTAGTCCTCATTCTCACCTAGGTAACTATTGACATAGGTGTCTGTCTGTACTTACTCTCAACTTTCCTCCTCTGATTAAAGCAATCTTGCCTGTGATATTCTCCATATCTCCTTTGAATGTAATTCTATGCAATTGATTATTAGTAAATGTTCCACTTTTACCCTTCCTATAGGACATTGTTAAACCCGACTGTTTATCTAGCTTGTTCCACTTACTCCCTTTCCCTTAGTATGGTTGCCGTGAAGTTAGAAAGATACCATAGGGTTTAGGAAATAGTATAAAATTATTAGGTCACACATTAGGTTTTTCCTCACGTCCTTGACCTAGATTAAACTGTATTAGAGAAATATTCATTATGATCCATGCCCTATAGTGTTCCCTTTTATTCCATGATACTCACTCTCCTCCAAAGTTATATTCTGGTTCTAATACTTATCATTGATGTATTACTGTGCATTTGCCTGCTTGTAATGGCATTTTCGTCCTAAACTTATACTATATAAAACCCTTAAAACCAACAAGGTGTCTGTGGTCATTATACATTAAAGTAATATTAAAGGTATCAAATGTGTAAAGTAGAATCTTCTCCTTTTTAGGAAAATCCTTATCACCTGTCCACTGCTAGCTCCTGATCTGTCAGGAGTAATGTGCCTGCGGTAAGTCAGGTACATGAATAGTAGGTGGTGTAAGAGTCACCCAACCGATTACTCATAAGAGCGTGCGTGAAATCACCTGGTTCACCCCAGTAAAACGTTAACATTGGAAATAATCACGCAAAGGGCCCAGTGCGTGGAAAAGTTTGGTGAGCCGGGTGACCCGCGCGCTCTAGCAGTGGGTGGTTGAGAGGGCGTGTTCACAAGGACTTGACTGCTAAAATAATGTGTCCAACATCCTAACTAACACAATACTGAGAAGATAAGCATGTTTATTTATACACTTTTTCTATTCTTGAAAACATGTTTTCAAAGTATATAGTTGTGGAGTTAAGAATAGTAAATCTCTCTTCACAATATAGAGGTTGTCAATATTTTGGCAATGATATTTTGGCAGGTCAATATTTTTGTAATCGATATTGTTACATGTAACCATTTATGTCACTTCCATGGCCTGTGATGCCTTTGGTTGGTTTAGGGTGCAAGGATGACTGTGGTTATCACTGCGGAGGATATTTTGGCAGGGAGTTTGAGGTCAGTTCTGTGAATTTCTACCAAGGATTTACCAGTGTTTTTGCCACTTCAGTGAAACAGCAATCCCTATCCTCATGAACACTCATTCTCTGCAGTACTCCTTTTCCTTTTATCACTGTGATCTTAAGAGCCATGTTTTCCTATTCTTACTGTCCCTTAGCTCCCTGTGGGGTGGAAGGTTCATGCAGTTTTCCACCAACCCATGTGGTTGTAACCGATCATGTGTGAAGTGCGTACCGGGTTTGTGTGTGTCATTTGAGCATGCATAACCCACAGTGTGCCATAGGACCAGTCCTAATAGTCTTGGTAAACACTTACAAAAATGCAATTTTTTGTGAGGACCTCAGCACTTTGAGGCCTGGTGCATGTAGATGATTTAGTTGTTAAAGAGTGAGTGTTTTAAAAAAGCTAAAAGCTCAGGAAAGTTTACTTTTGCCTTCTGTGTTTGTATGGAAATTACAGTGTGCTAGTCAGGGTCATCCAGTTCTATGAGCAGACAATAGACAATATCACCATAGAAGGACCAGAAACTGTCAATACAAGAGCTGCAGTGGGTCATCAGCATAGCTCAAACCGATGCATACCATCTGTATGCACACGCAGTGCTTACATTCTGCAGGTTATTGCAGGTGATGGGCACTCATTTTTGGGTAATACATCTGATGTTTTCACTATCTGACTTTGACACACGGCACAAGTGAGAAAGTCAGAAAATGGAGAAAGGAGGACGAAGAAAAAGCACACAGACACAAAGACACACAGACACACGCAGACACACACACACACACACATATATATATTCAGGCTGCTAATGCAGCTCCTAATACAGCAAACACACTATTGAAACTGTAGGACACTTACAGTTGCCTGGTTACATGAAGAATCCTAGTACAAGAAAGCGATCATTAACAGGAAAATGCAGGGCAGAAGGAGAGGGTAGGATGAAGGAGGCTGGATCCAGAGGTGCATGTTATGGCCAAGAAGGGAAGCAAGAACCGCCGGAAATAAAACACAGACACTTAGGTCCATTAACATTTAGAATAGCAGTTAGAACAAATATGTGAAAAACATTGTTATTAACTCACTAATGAGAATTGGAAGAAGTGAAATACTTGGGCTGCTTAAATAGTTGATTACCGTCTGTTCATATTTATTTTTCACCTTCCATGTGAATTAAAGCTTCACTGGAGATTTACACCAGCAATATTCACCTGTCAATGAAGCTTGCATTTAACCAATATTTTTGGCAAATTCAACTTCTCCCAGGCTGTGAACTAATACAGTCAGAACATCTTTTGGGAACATCTTTTCTGTGACTACTTCTTGATCGCTAAAAGAATAATCAAGCCCTTAGGTAAGATTTGCTATGCCATGCAGAGCCACCTTGCATGGCTTAGTAAATCCCGAGTAATGCAAGGCAGTGCCAGTGGCTGCCATGTGTTACTCTGCATGGGCAAGATACTCCATGGTTGGAGTGTGGGTGTTTTTCATGCATCTACCCATGTTTTTTGCGCATTCCCAGACTCACTAAGACTAGTAAGTGAGGCAGAAACAGGAGAAATATGTTTATTTTTTCTCGTTATTTCCTTTTTTAATGTGTGCTGCAGAGGAAAATGCCTCTGGGAATTGTTTTTGCGGAGGAAAGTATCTCTTCCTGCACAAAAGCAATCCTGGCTGTAACGCAGGCGCCCTTGCACCATGGCACAAGTATGTCTGCGTTGGCGCTTGGCAGCCGCCAGCGCACAGGGAGAGTAGTAAGAACGTGCCATATGTTAGTAAATATGGTGAATTCCTGCTCTCTCCATTTGACACGGCACAGCACGTTTTCTTGTCGAGTGCTGCTGCATCAAATACAGCCGCAGCCCGTGCAGGAAAGAGCGGTGGGGCCAGGTGAGGGGGGATTTCGACGGACGATGAAGAGGGACAATCAATTAAATAATGAATATTCCCTCGTCATCGTCTGTGGGAATCTCCCCTCCCCTGGCCTCACCGCCCCACCACTCTTTCATGCACGGGCCGCAGCTGGTCAAGTGTTAGAAAATCTGTGCCTACATCTGCAAAAATTATGATTAGGGTTTTCAAGAAAAGGCCAGCTGTAGCACTGGACCTTGTGGCCGCCATGAAAAGAAACCAGTCCCACCCTATGCAGACTTGTGCATTCCTGAATGAATCCAAAATGGAAAAGCGGCTTCATAGGCGCTCCCTCCACACAACATGAAGTGACACACCTGGAATGACTAATGTGGGAGTTGGCAAGGGATTTCACCTGTGTTCGCCACAGCCTAATGTGCATCAGGAGGCCAGGCCTGAACAGGCATGATTCACCTCCACTCTTCAGAATGACACCTTTGAATTTTCTGTGACTCACTAATGTGCTTGTAGCAGTGATAGTCATCAAATGCTTCCACAGGGAAGCAGGTAGGGCTGAGCGTGACGTGGTCAGCGTGTTTGTGCTAGCTTGACGAGATGAGTTCTTGATTGTGAGCACAAGAGACAGCAAACGTCTCTTGGAACATGAGGGAATTTTCTACGTAGACCCAGCTTATAAGCCATGCGTAACAGTTTTACCACTGGTTTTCATGTGGTTACACAGTTCCGCACAATTACAAGTCATTCTGCATGAGGTAATACCGCCTGGAGAAATGTAAGGGAGCAAGAACGATCACATGTAGAGTTAGTGCCAAATCTCTACTCTGCAGAATAGTTGGCAAAAGTTTGATGTCACTAAAACTTAAATACACAAAATAATAAAAGATGGAGTCCCAACATACCCTATATAACAACCAGCACGGACTCTAAAGTTGATTGGAAAACAACTAAAAATGTTCAGTGAAGAGATATAACAGATCCACACATGTTTCCTACAACAGGACCACCGTAACTCACAGGTGACTATACTGACGCATGGTGGTCCACACCTACACTCACCATCATCAGACAAGCGCACCCTAATCCTGTTTGGGTTCTGGAGAAGCATCCTACTTGCCAAAAAGCACTTTGACAACTCATCAGGGTTAGCAAAAGCTATTTAAATGCAAACCTTTTCCCTCTTCTACCCCTCCACTATCCTTTTTCATCCCAAATAACAAACTCACATGTCCATCGCTCAAATTGATTTAATATTTTCGTAAACTATATGACTGCTAATCCTCTTTCGAATAGTGAGTAGCATGCTACATGCCGGAAAGTGCTTTGACGCCTCGTCAGGGGTAGTAAATGCTATATGAATACAATTACAATTCACCTGTACTTCAGGGTACATCAATTTAATATTTTGATCCTGCAACTAGTACAGGAGCGTGCTACTCAGTGTCACAAGGTATTGTAACTCCATATATGGAGGTGAAGACCAGCCGCAGCCAGCAGTGGGAGTACCTGCAGGGCGGTGACGTGTGGAGGAGGAGGGGCAGGGTGGGGGGTAGTAATGTATGGATTACGGAGCATCCCAGGGAAGCAAACGTTTAAATAAATAAAACGAATTTCGTTGAGTGCACTGCATCCCCAAATGCGATGCAGTGCGAGCAACGAAATTCGTTTTATTTATTTAAATGTTTACTTACCTGTAAAACTCTGTAATCCATAAATTACTACCGCCCCTTCCCCTCCCCACGTCACCGCCCTGAGGTACTCCCACTGCCGGCCGTGGCTGGTGAAGACTACATACATTAGGAGATGCCCAATCCCCAAAACGTATCCAGAGGCAACATTCTAGCAACATGTCAGCTGGACATGGACTCCATCCTGGATCATCTGACTGCCACTGTGAATGTCCTGAAGCTTGGCACGCAAACTTCCATTTTCGCTCAAGAAAATGCATGCTGTGCTGTGTTTTCCTGACACTGGTGGACACAAGAGTATAGTGGGGCATCCACACGCACGTCAGAGCCCACTCTCTGTAAGCTGTAGAGGCAGGCCCTGCTTCCTCATGCCCCCCATAACAATATATTTCCAATAGGACTCCAGGCAGTGAATCCTAGTAATGCAAAGCTCTATCTTATTGAAGGTTTCAATATTGTCACTGAAGTGATAGACTGTACACATGTCCCAATTTGTACTCCCAGGGTCAATGAGCCAATCTACCAGAAATACAGAAATAAAGGGTGGAATATGGCTTCAACATGCTGATGTTGTGTTAGGCAAACTTGGGGAATTTGTATGGTGTACATATACTCCTATGAAATCAGCTTTTCTTTACCGTCCAACACTTTTATTTATTTATTTGGCAGAGCGGTTAAGCGTCATCGCTCTTGTACTGCCAAAAGAAACTGAAGACAGCCCTCTTCAATAAGCAGCTGGTCTGTAAATAACCACAGTTATTGCACCACCCTCACAGACAATATAGGAAGAATGACCTTATTAGCTGTAAATAGGATGTGTCTGCATCCCCTCTTCCAATGCAGTCATTATCATTTTCAAAACTCTCTTGTGTTACACCTAGGTTCACACTTTGTTTTTTCTTTTTTATTGGCATTTGTGAAACACAAATTACAACAAGAAAAAAACACCAGTACAGTACTCAGCTTCATCGATATAGTGATATAACAGTATCAACCGTTGGATTGCATCACACTTTAGTTTAAATTTTTACATCAATGTGCTGTGTTGTTTCAACAGTGTTCGTCCTATTTCGACTGTTATACGGTCTGTTAGATGACTAAAAGACCTGTTGGACCCTGTTCTATGCAGCAACAGCAACCACATTACCCAGTGGTCACTTTAGAATTCTTCTGTTCGCACTGTGTTGAGCCAGGCAACAATGAACGGGCCCAGATGTACCGGGGGCGGGACCTTGCTGGCATCAGCTCCCAGTAATTCTCCAACGGAGTCTTGCACTGAGTGACACTGGTGACCCATCCCTTCACTGTCGGCGGGGGGCACATTGGAGTGCCACCTGGCGCTTAGCCATGAGTAACAGCATGACAGTTCATTTCCTCTTTTTGGGGAGAACAACAGTATTGTCGCCCAACAACACCGCCAGCGGCGTGCAGGGTAACTCCTGTCCAATTATGTCACGTATAAGTTATAGTGTGTGCATCCAGAAGTTGACCACTGAGCTGCACTGCCATCTTATGTGCATGAAAGTTGCCTGTGTAGCCCCACATCTCCAGCAACGAAGTGCATTAATCTGAGTCTGTAGTTGGAGGACAGCATTTGCAACTTGCCACATATGTGCTTCAACTGGTCGCTTGTGATGTCCACCCCCATGTCTTCTGCCCACGCCGCTCTGGCCCCCGGTGTAGTGATTGGGGATTCACGCTGCATTATGTTGTATATGCGGGTGGTTAGTTTACGGCCGTGATCAATCACTAGGACATTTCCTGATGCTGGTAATGTTCAGGGCCGGACTGGCTATAGCGGGCACCGGGCAATCCCCCGGTGCGCCCCATGGGTGGGGGCCAGTTTTGGGCCCCTGTGGGCCGTTTTTGTTACAGGGCTGTTTTTGTAGCATAGCTGCAAAATCGGCCCTGTACCAAAATCGGCCGAAAATCGGCCCCGGCAAAGAGCTCGGTGGCACCTCCAACAGCTCGGTGGCACCTCCAACACCCCCGAGTGGGGAAGGGGGGGCTGGCTGAGCACTTTGCCAGGGCCAGCTGTGGTTCCCAGTCCCTGGTAATGTGGGGGGGGGGGGGCGGGGTTTGGGAACGTTGCAGTTGGTAGTAGAGCAGCATGTCCACAGCGGAAGGAGCTGCTGAACCGCACATCTGCTGTAGTGTGAGGAAGGTGTCTGCTGGGAAGAGGTCTTTGCCTGTCCGTAACTGGAGTGATGCAGCTCGCTCCCGTGCCCTGCGATCCCCTAAGGGTGGTATTTGTGGGGGTACTGGCCAATTGCATAGAGGGGGCATATAATATCTCTAACTTTGCTCGCTTGCGCAATCCCATTCATGCCCACCACAGCGCCTCAACTGTGTCTATCTCATTACGTGGTCTCTTGTATGTCTGATATATGGCGGTTCCAAGTGGTAATGGTGCCGTTCTGTTTAATCAATCGCCACATGCAGCATGAACGGTGTAGGGTGTACCCAGTATTTTAGGAACTGCGGCTGTGCGCTGTGAGCTTAAAGTGCAAAGTCAGGGGCAGCAAGTCCTCCCTGGGACTGTGGTAAGATTAGTACCTCCCAGGATATTCTGGGTTGTCGCCCCGCCCATACCAGTTTAATCATAAGGGAGAGCAGTGTTTTAAAGAAGTGCATGGTCAGGGGGATGGGTACATTCACAACGAGGTACAGCAACTTGGGCAGGATGATCATTTTGGCCACTCCAATATGCCCAATCAGGGACAATGGGAGCGTCTTCCAGTGTTGTATCCTCTCTGTAATCCAGTCCACTATTCTACAGTAGTTCTACGTCAGAGTTCATTTATGTCATTACTCCATATCCCCAGATAGTGTGCTGGTCCTGACGCCCATTCTATTGTATACTCAGTTTCGAATGGCTGGGTGCCACGGGTCAGGGGGACAATGACAAATTTTCCCCAGTTTATCAGTGCCCCAGAGATTTCCCCGTATCATAATAGTTCTCTCATCAGAGGAGCCAGATTTTCTTTGGGTCTACCATGTAGAGTGTGATGTTATCCACATAGAGTGATACGGTCAGTCCCCTAGTGGTGAACCCAATGCTGCGGTGAGAGTGGTATTGCCGGATTCGGGCTGCAAGCATTTCTGTGGCTATGGCAAAAAGTAATGGCGAAGGGGGCAGCCCTATCTCATTCCCCTCGTAATGGCAATGGACCAGGACATTCACCCTCAGGCGTGCTGTGGGCATGGTGTTAGGTTCACACTTTATAAGTACAAAAAAATAAATGCATCTGCCGTGAGCACTATGAGAGATATTATGCATTTTGCTTTTATTGTTCACTTGATTGAAAAAAATTACTTAAGTTCATTCTTGACACCAACATCTCCTTCAAAGAACATGTCACCAAAATGACTAAAATACCATAGTACCAAATCTCCCTCCAAAAAAATTAAAACCATTCTTTCATAAAACCAACTTCAGAGTAACATTTGAGACTTAGGGCCAGATTCAGGTTTGGCAGACGGTTTCCTCAATCACAAACGTGATGGATGTCCCGTCCGCCTTTTTACAAATGCATTATATCCTGTGACACTTGCAGTAAGGCAGGCAGGATGTTTGTCATTTTTGTGACAGAATAACTTGTCCCCCAAACTCTAAATCAGTCTCTTAATCCTCTCACATGTAGCCAGTGGAAACGCCCTGCTCTACAACCTCTCTAATCAAACCCATCTGGAAAATACCCTATGTGCTGTGGCAAGCCTTGTTAAAGTCCTGAACAAGTTTGACCATATCTTCCTACATCTTCAAGACCACATCTTCTTCAAGGCCTGCATCACTTACAAGACCGCCAGAAATGTCACCCTGTATATCTGCCAAAGAGAACAATCAACTCAGGCAGACAGCACCACTCTCATACCCTATGATGTAACCAAATTAGAAATCCAGCAATGCAAAAAGAAAACAAGACTTCTCCAGCTACATGAGGATCTATAATAGCATCATCGTCAGCATTAGAAAGGACGTGAAGACTCACCTCTTCAAAAACAGAACAAAGGACGCCTCCAAACAATGAGATTCTTCACCCATGTAGTTTGTCTGAATATTGAGGCAAAATATATTGACCTGGCAAAATATTGTGGCCAAAATATTGACTAAGAGAATATTTTGAAAGGAAGTGTGTAAAGGGAAGTTTGAAATAAATATATATGTATATCATCAAGGGAGAAATATGTGGAGTTAGGTATACTAAACCTAAACTCACCTCAATATATTTTCTTTCAGGATACTCTGGTAGTCAATATTTTCGCAACAATATTTTGGTAGGTTATTATCTAAATTTTAGTATTCTGGCAGTAAAGTCTATTAAAGACACGTTAAAATTAGGTGGGGAAAAAGGAAAGTGTAAGGGGGATTCAAAAGAACAGTGGTCATAGTAATTTCAGAATTCCAGTGTGTTCTTGTTGTGACATTTGTGAAAATCTTGTGCAATATTCTGCTATATTTGTTCTTCTGGTGCCTCTAGTCCTTTTGCCATCTGCAACTTGACGGATGTTGATTTGAGTTTGCTTTTCTGGCTGCTACCCACCAGCTTTTAGTTTGCATGCTACAGCCTGGAAAATACACATGATTGAATAACAGGGATACCATTTCTCAAGTTACTTTGCAAATTACATTGTGCTGCAGCCTTTGGTTGAATAGTGATCATTGCAGTGTAGTATAAAGTGGATTGACCTGGGGAAGTGCTGCAATATTTCACAGAGGGTTATTTAAAGTGGCACAAAGGGTTTAAAGATATTTTCCATTGGACATATTTGTTTTTGCCAGAAGGCTGACCAGTGTCAGATCAATGCTAAGGCAAAGTGTTGTTGGAGTTGATATTCTCAAAGTTCTTATTTATAATCAAGAATAGCCAAGTTATTTTGATGGCACATAATTCTTCTACCCTATTAGAAATAAAAGACTTGCTAAAAATGTTGCCCTAGTGACATTATATTGCATTTTGTCTTCCATACGTAACTAGTACCTAACCTCTATTCTCTACCATTGGCCTAATTGTTCGATCCATCTCTGTACTGGAAATCAGTGCAGGATCCAAGACTGTCCAACAAACCTGCAACCTGGTCCTGCTATGCCACCCTTAACTAAAAGGAGGATAAAGGAACTCTTGGAAGGAGACTGAAGAGAGATGCTTGATCTTCTTTGAAATCATTGACTATGATGTGAAGGGAGAGGAGAGGACAACCTGCTTTGAAATAATTCCAATACACATTTGAAGGTTCACACATATAAATTCTGTCATCAAACTGTGAGTTACAGAAAGAGACACTTAATTGTAAGGCATACAGGGTATATATTGCACATGCTTATAGTCAGAATATTTTAGCTAGAGAAAAATATTTCTGGTACCACACATTTTAATTGGAACAGGCAATATGTCCTTGGAGAATACTGAGGACATGTTTGTCAATGCATTTGGTCTTTTCTTTAGTGGTACATGGTCATTCCTTCTGGAGATCACCTGCGCATGTTTAATATAACCTGCTGGGAAGGTTGTATGAAAAAATATTGTGGTACAAAAATATTGTGGTAAAAACATCAACATTAGTAGATTGACAAAGTTGCAATCAGCTATTTCACCTAGTATGCATGAACCAGGCCTGTGGTACCAGAAGCTTGGATGACAACCCATTTCTAGGTTTCGCCCACTAGACAGCACATGTACTGTGTGATGCAAGACATATTGGTAGCTTACAGAGGGCTTTATAGCCCGCCCATTGATTACCATTGGTTGGATTCATTGTAACTCTCATTTGTGTGCTTTTTCGCTAGCTTGTGAAGGTTTTCTTTCCTCTTCTTGTGTTTAATCCTCCCCTGGAGCATGGATGCGTTACTTGTGTCATTCAACTGGTCATGCTTCAGGCATTGCCTTTTCCTTTAAAAAAAAAAATTCTAACAGAGTGCATGTGGTTTCAAGCTGTCTCCCTGGTGTGCTCCTCTTTTCTCCGCCACGCTCAGTGTTGCACTGCTGCTCTTACCCATGTGCTTCCCCCCTGCCCTCACCAATTGCTCTTTTGCCTGTTTACTTTTTCTCCTACCCTTGCGCTCAACATTGCTCCCCCTCCCTGTTTCTCCCACTGTATTCTTCCTGTTACTTCTAGGGTCGGACTGATAACCCAAAGCAGCCCAGGAAAATGTTGTTAGACTGTTAGAAACGGGTTAGCGTGGTGCAGGGCGGGCAGGTCAAACTTAGGAGGAAATGTGTAAAGCATACAAGCAGCACACACAGGCGACACTCAAGGCACACTACAAAGAGACTCCACACCAGGGGACCAATTAGGATGGCGGCCGGACTTTGTCCGTCCGCCATCTTGTCGTAGGAAGGGACCGTCCGCCACAGGGGCGGTGGTCCCGTGCTTCGAATTAGGATGCACCCGCCACAGTGGCAGGTGCATCCCTCATTAGGTCGAGCTGGAGTAAGCATCCGTAGGATGCTCCAGTCCAGCTCGACAACTATAGTGATTGACTTCGGGGGGATTAGGAGGACAAGAGGGTGCCACGCGCTTTAACTTGTGGATTTGACCTCGTGCACGCGCACGTCGGCTCCGTCCACATTCACAAGAATTCCCGCGCCGTGCACATCCCCACACATACACACATGCATGCGCATACACACACACAGACACTCGCTCGCACACACTCTCTCTCTCCCCCCCGCAGTCATCACACACGCATACACACACGCACGCATACACACAGACTCCAAGACACATACACACACGCACGCACGCTCACACACATACAGAGCCCCCCGCCGCCCCACGCACACACACATGCCCCCCGCCCTCGCAGCTCAGTAAAGGCCCCCACTCACCGGTACTCGTCTCCAGGCGAGGGCTCGTTGCAGGCGGCGGCGGTCTCTTCCTTCTGTGCGTGCGAGGCTCTCTCACCGGGAGCCCGCCCGGTCTTCCGGTGTGTCTTGACGTCCCGCCCCCGGCCTGCCTGACTTCCGCCCGGGATTGTACACCTTGTTTTTCTCGCCGTCTGTCTCGCTGTGTCTCATCTTCCGGTCCTGCGAGAGGTTTTATGTTCCCCCAGTCCGCCCACCCCTTGCTTTTTAATGCTGGAAATAAATCAATTTCATCTGCTGGTAGTTTGATTTCGGCTTTTTTTCCCACCTCTCTTTGTGAGCCTCTCTCCCCGGCACCATATGGCAGCTGAGCCAAGGCTCGTTTTGCATTCTTTCTGCCAGACCCGCTCTTAGTCTTTGTGAGCCTGTTTCAGCTACTCTGCCAGGCCTGTCAGTAACTGCTACTCTACTCTGCCTGTATCTGCGCACTCTCCTCTGCCTGTATGTGTCTGCGCACTCTCCTCTGCCTGCCTGTATCTGCCCAATCTCCCCTGTACCTGCACGTTTTGCTCTGCCTGTCTGTGCGTGCTCCTCTGCCTGCTTGTCTCTGCGCTCTCCCCTATGCCTGCTTGTCTCTGCGCTCTCCTCTATGCCTGTATCTGCGCATTTTGCTTTACCTGCCTGTACCTTCCCACTCGGTTCTTGCTGCCTGTATCTGCTCACTCTGCTCTGTCCACTTGTACGTGTGCTGCTCTGCCTTGCTGTGCCTGCGCCCTCTGACTGTACATGTGTAGCCGGCTCTATCTGCCTGTGTCCTCACACTCCTTCTCCACTCCTGGGGCCCCACACTCGCTTACTGAGAGAACTTCGAGGGTACTGACAGAAGTATCGGGGGAGTGAGGGTCTAGGTATAGTAGCTGCCCAGAGAGTGGGCGCACCTCGCGGTGATGAGTGATTGATAGGTTTGCGCTGGAGTGCCTGTAACAGGAGCCGGTGTTTCCCAGATGTTGCTTCCAGTCCTTGTGCACTCGGGGGAGGCACGCAGTGAAGCTGGTAACCCATCTCTTGTAGCAGTGATTAGTGAATACCGCCCCGTGCAAAGGGATCCTGGGCCTCTCCCAGGGGGCATTGAGAGCTAACCCCACCCCTTTCACTTTTAGTGAGTAAACTCTGTACTCTAGGAGGCTGCCTCTGTACCCCTGGGCCTCCTAGAATAAGAGACACCCTTTTTTAACAAGCATTTGCAATGCAATAGGTCTCGCATTTGCGAGAGATTAAGCTATTGGCATTGTAAATGACAATGCCTTTTATTTATGTTTTAAAAACCAACACTTAAATAAAAGGCATTGCCATTTACAATGCCAATAGCTCAAACTCTCACAACTGCGAGACCTATTGCATTGCAAATGCTTGTTTTTAACATTGCGGCGGGCGATGCTGAAAGCACCATCCGCTGCAATACTAAAAATGCATGTTGTGCGTTTCAAAGCACAACATGACAGGCACCGCGCGGTGCCTGCCATGTTGTACTTTGAAACGCAGGGCAGGGTACCATAGGTACCTCTCATGTGCACCCCCTTCACCCTGGGGGCCCGCAACGGGCCACCAAAGCAAAGACCGTATGCCGCCGTGGAAAGACATTGGACCGCCGGCATCGTAATATGGCTGGCGGTGTCTTGCAGACACCGCCACCATATGTAAGCACATTTTTCTGCCGGTTGCGAAAGCGAGCGGCGGAAAGGCGGCAGACGATCTTGCCGTCCACCGCTTACGCCCCCGCCATCCTAATGTGGCGGGGAGAATTTCCGTGAGGATGGCAGACGGAATGTCCCTGCCAGGGCGGCGGTGGCTACCGCCAGCCTGGCGGGGGCAATCTGTCTGCCATCTTAATCGGCCCCCAGGTTAGGTAAAAAACAGTAGGTGTATTGTAAAATAAGCTCAACAGAAGGGAATCACAGGTGCAGATAAACTGTTCACAGGGGGACTATATACAGGGCAGCGTCAATCGGGCCGCTGCCAGAACCATCATGAGTCCACGAATAAATGAAAGTCCATCAATAAATGCATAACAGCCAGTACCTTCTGGCAAGATCATGAACTGGGCACTGTTTTATGATAGGCCTAACCTTCATTAGTAGTAGGTTTAACCATGGGAGCATTAAATCACCTTAGATTAGGCACTTTTCACAGGACCGCCACAAGGTAGCATTAGGGTAAAAGCATTACCAGCATTAATGCATTAGGCATACAAACAGTGTGAATAACCTATTAGGCGGGAAAAGCATTAGGCATCATCCTAGGTACAAATGCATTATGCAACAATATTATGCAAGAAATCATATTGGGCAATAGGCCTCGCCAGCATAAACAAAGTTGGCCCCAATCGGGGGCACAACACTCTGAAACTGGCCCCAGGCTAACTGGCCTCTCTCCGGGGCTCAAATGCCCTATGTCCCGAAAAGTCAGGGCTGGCTGCAAAAACAGCAAAAGCAAAGTGCGCAAAGCACTGTGGCATGAGTGTCTCTCACTCCTCTCTCTCTTCCCTGAGGAGTACAATGCCCCCCAATACATTGCAGCTGCCCACTGTCGACCAAGCAGGCAGGAGGGAATCCCACATGCCGGGATCCCCTCGTAGCGCTTTAGAATCCCCGTGTTGCAGACGTCCGCTCCTTTTCTACTGGACACAGTTGTAGCGCCTTGGCAGGAAGCAGAACACAGTCAATGCGAATAAGGTACTCTGGCAGCACACACGCAGGGGAATTGAAATATAGCACTTTGACAATGCAGAGCTGCAGTCGTCAGATCCTCTTTCCCTGGCACTTTGGATATAGTGCTTGCGAGGCAATAGGTCCCACTAGAAGCTTCAGGGACAGAAGATAGTGTACCTCTTCTGGTAATCATGAAAACAGTGACCACCAGGCGCTAGAGTGCAGGCAGAGCAACACAGTTACTTCAAATATGGCGCTCACCAGGCGCTATGTGACTCACAGTTCCAGGATCCCACCCAGGGGAATGGCGCCCACGCTCCTCACCTCCTTGTAGTGCAGGTAATCAAAGTATAGCACTCATGAGACGCTAGGGCAGCAGAGCAGGCAGGCCAGGCTGGGCAAGATCAGCAGACAGTGGGCACTCATCAGTACAGGACAGCGGCTCCTAGAAGCAGTCATCTCCCATAAAGTGGCACTCCTCCTGACACAACAGTCTTCACTCCAGCAAAGGCTCTCACTGACCCTGTGGACAGCAGAGGGGTACAGAAGGGCTCAGGGGCCAGCACACAGGCCCATGCGGCGGCACCTCCTCCCTCTCATTCTAGTCCACCCTCAGTCTGAGCACATGGCATCTCTACTGCTATATATATAAACCCCTCCTCCCACCCACCAGAAAGAGCTGGAAGCTTCTAGAAGGTCCCTGGCAATTCCAGCCTCACTGTCACTGGGGGAAGTGTAGAGCACCTTGTCACTTCAAACACTAGACCGCCAACCCACCTCAGGCAGACGGCACAAGCAGACTGAAATGGCGTCCATTTTAAAAGTGACATTTCTGCAATGGTGAAAATAAAGGTGCGTACAGCATTTATTATTTTCCTCTCACACCACACACGGCATATACATTTCCTACCATGGGGAGATGTCCCCTAAAGGGGGGGGGGGGGGTACTAATATACCTATGTAAGGTAGAAAGCACACACACTTTGCACGGCTAACCAGCGCCAAAGTGTCCAACATCCTGAACCCACCAATTCCATCACAGCGAAAGGGCCAAGTCCAACACAGACCAACCCCCCCTACAGTGCATAGTGAGTGCGCCTCGACAAGGGGTTGGTGGGGTTCACCCCCCAAGAAAATGCGAGAATCAATGGTGCATTCTAAAACACATTTTTCATTATATATTCAATTGGATTTGTTTTTAAAGCATAGTTAATGATGACCTTACAGTGCACCAGGATACAGCAATCTTTCTTGGGGCTCTTCAAAGAATCTTTCACTCTCACCCTGCAACAGTGCCTTTCATCTTTCCATAACCCCTCTCTCACTTATATTTCATTTGTTTTATAGAGCCTCTCATGCCAGTGAAAGGTATCCAAGCATTTTACATCACACACACATATAGAGACAATTAATCATACAGATGTGTAAATCGTTGTATAGAAAATGATACATAAGACAGAGGGGACTACAAGGGGTAGGATTCACACGTCATTCATATTGGTAGGAATTTTTTAAGAGTCCCTGGTAGGGGGAAGCACAAACTCAGGATTCGGACCACAACACCGTGGTTAGGATTGACTTTATTAATACGATTTTATTTCTACCCAAACAAACGCCTTTTAGCAAAATTAGGATAATGAAAGACTGGGGAAAAAACATAACTTTGTAACCTAGAGTGCAATTGTAACTTATAAACTGCACAGTAACAAAAGGATCATGACTTTGTAAACTAGATTACAATTGTAATTCATGAACTGCACAGTAACAAAAGGATCTCTGTGACAAAAGCAGTAAACCACTGAACTATTCATGTAAAATAATGTTCTGTGATCTGCATAGTACACACTCTTTGCAGCAGGCATATCAACCCTCTGTGCTACCTTAGATGAGTCAAAACTGCCACTAGACAAAACTCCCATCTCTCTCCAGCAGGTACATTAATCACCAGTTATCTTTTATTGTTGACTGAAAACTGTTTTGACATACAAGGAACATGCAGTGCTATTAAAACTGCTGCACAACTACAAAACCGGCCACCAGTAACAAAAGTTCCCACCACCATTCCATCCTCCTGGAGAAATGCCCGATGCCTAGTATGGCCAGTCCAACCTTGCTTACTTCTCCACCACCTCCACCACTGGTGTTGTTCTGCCCCACACTCTGTGTTGCCTTCCCTGCCCTTCTGTTGCTCCCCGCTTCATCCTCTGTGAGTCTGCCCCCCACACTCAGTATTGCTCTGGCGAATTTCATGCCACACCCCACGTTGCTGTCTCTTGTCCAATTGGCAAATGCAAGAGGTCTCAAAGGCGTGACCTATTGGCTCTGTCAATGCTTGTTTGTATTAGCAAATTGAATTAACTTTTTTTCGCTTGTTTAAAATTACTTTTAAAGTTAGCGTTTGGCCCCAGGTCAGACAGGTGCAACATGTTTAATTTCCACAGAAACGTTCTTTTGTTTTGACAGCAGAAACCGGAGACACACCGGAAATAGAACAACCCAATTGCTTAAAACTCGCAGTACACAAATCAGATCACGGACATCAAAAACATGCTCTTTTCAAATGCTGGCCCAGCTCGGTTTTGGCTCGTTTTATAAATACTCTTGGATTTGTCGTTTTTATTACTGATTTCCCTGTGTTTTTCCATATAAGCCCTCTCGTGATATTTACTGCCAGCTAGTTTTTGAAGTTGAACAAATAAAGAATCGACTTGGAACCTTGTGAATTTCTCCTAATTTCCACTCAAATTATTCCATCAGTAATGTTTTCTATCTATACAGCGATATATGCACGCAAGTGGGGACGTTATCCTTCGAATTTGGATTTTATTTTTGTGCAACACCTGAACACGACGTGATTTATGAGATCACAGGTGCATGGGGATTTGCACACAGGTGTGACATTCTTTACACCGTCAGAACAACACGCCACCACAAACCGCACAAAACCGCTGGCGCGCCAGCCTGCTGAAGACCTCAAGAAAACAGTGACCTCAGAAACATATTGCAGGAATGTGTGATAAGGGGTGTTTTCCTGGTAAGGGCACAGTCATTCCTGAAATCAGCTTGAACTGACGTTCCAAAGCAATTCTAGAAACTCAAGATGTATTTTTAGACATTTTAGAAAGATGTTTTGAATAATACTGCTGCATCTATTTCATAAATGCTGAAACAAATTAATACATAATAAAAATAAGAATACGAACGAATTAGAAGGCTTATGTAGGCCACTTTAAATTTTCTCTAGTTTCTCAGAAGGTGATGGCAGGCGCTATTTAATATCTAGCTCAATAGCACTCATTTTATCGACCTCAGAAGTATGAAAGACTGTGGAACCAACTCACGATCTCGCTTTCTCGCTCTCTCATTCAGGGCCTCATTTATGAAAAGTGTTGCATCACTGCGGTAAAACAGCGATGCAACAATTTTCAGTTTGCCCTCCTTGCAACACCATATATGCTCCCCGTATTTACTATACAGCGCTCCATGTCGCAAGGATTGGCAGATACGCAAAGAGTCCTGAAGTATCTGTTGGCGCAAAAATGACGCATTGCTGGAGTGTGTCTGGAAAGAGATGCAACTCCAGAAATGTTTCTTTTCACATGGGGCAACCCCATGTGAAAAGGGTATTCAGACAAAATATCGAGATGGAAATGTCAACTTACACAAATGTTGAGTTGGAAATATCGTGACACAGAAATATTGACAAACTGGGGTGGCGTAGTGGTCAAAAAAAGCATGGATTTTGAAGAACCGGGTTTTAGAACCCAGCAGCGCCAGGGAAAACGCTCAAAGTCTTCGGATTCCCCTGCCTCGGCAAACAGAGACACGGGACACTTCTCGATGACGTCAAAGACCAAAGTTTATTGGCTGCAACCAGGAAAAGAGGTCTACGAAGCACAACACAGGTGGTTCGCTAGAGACTGCACAATTTCAATGAGTGGAGCATGGTCTTTTATGCCAAAAATCACATTCCGAAGTAGCATCAGTTACATACAAACTAACCAATCACATTGTGACATTTCAAAGGTAGCGCATGACGACAATCCCATTTTCCGTTGTCCAGCCCACCAGAAATGACCAAGCACATTCCAATATCCTGTTGGATCAGGCCGGACAAACCCATCATAAAACCTCAACCCAAATCAGTGATTATGTCATAAAGGAAGGAGCAGAAACAGATGAGGAGCAAGATAGAAAGTTGGATGCAGTGTACTGTAAATTCAGCAATGTCCTGCTCTTTGATCTTTATCTGTCCAGCTGCTTAACAAGGAACTGGCTCAGCGAGGTCAGCCTCGGGCAAGGGAGTCAGTTCGGCCAGGTCATTCAGGAGTCAGCTAAGGTGTACGTGTCCCAAGGACTCGCTCGGCCGCAGTCATCGGCCTATGTGAGGGCAACCACACAAAATGGCTGCCGCACACAAAATGGAACCCGAGGGTTCAAACGAAATCCCTGAATACGTAGTGTTCTCATTGATCGATCAAGACGAAAACACTCGTACACACCACACTCGTGATTTGCGGTCCGCTGACACCAAAATCGTCTATTTCCGACGACCTTTATTGAACGGGTTCGGAACCACCGAACCACAGACCCTCGAACTACGGAACTACAGACCCTCCTTTTGCCCTTACATAGGCAATAAACCCAAACCCATGTCAATCTGAATCTAGGTCTATCTTCATCAGATCATCGATATGCTGCTGTAGTGTCATCCTAGTACTTAGTACCTCTCTCTGGACAGGTCTCCTCGCACACGAAGTAGCACAGAGGCCACATATAGCAGGAGCACACTGTACACAGAGACAGAACAGGAAAAGGATAGCTAAGACCATCCCAATGACCATCAGAATCTTCCATCCCCAAGTGGATATCAATCCCCAAAACCATCCCATCAACGACCAATCTCCTTTATCTATGTGTACAGAATTGGAGATCTTATGTAATTTGGAAATGGCCTGGAAGACTGACGGAGCGTTGTCTGGAATGAAAACGCAGCAGCTCGATTGAATCAGTTTACACACTCCACCTCGGTCTGCAAGTATGACGTCAAGAGCAACTCTATTCTGAAGTGTCATAAGTCGATCCGACTGGAGCTCAGCAGTCAAGTTACTAAGGGCACCGGCAGTTTCGACTATGGTGGACTCAACCACTCTCGTCAACTGGCGAATGTTCCTGCTGTTAGCCATCGGTCCCCAGAACGGAAGAAACCCCTTAAAGAAATCTCCCAACTCTTGCCCTGCGGTATCTTCCTTACTGAAGACACCTCTAGCAACTCTCATCTTATGGTAATCTGCCGCAGCTGTAAAAGTGGGAGGCAACAGGAAAGAAACAAAACATGTGCCCGAAAAGTCAGGGGGCAACCATGTATTCGCTTTGTCGTAGCAAACGAAATAGGTACCCTTAGCTGCTAGGAACGCTGGGGAAGTCTGAGACGTAAATACATAAGTCTCAGTGCAGACACTTTTCCCTAACTGAGCTTTCGGATTCTTGCCATTACCCTGCAGACAATAGCGACCCTGATGGGGCACTATCCAAATCGGTGGAGAACTTTTCGCACGCTGGTTAACACTCAGACTAACTCCATATCCAGTAACGTCCCAACCACTATATGGTTTTTTCTCATCCTTCGGAATAGTCTCAACCGCATTAGTTCCTTTAACCATGTCGACTAAACCTCTAGCTAAAGCACTATTCTTCGGGTTGTCTTTCGGTGAACGTAGAGGATAGACACTATGGGCATAAATGAACATCGTTCTATATGCCCAAATAGAACCATTGAGGCTGAAAGGCAAAACCAAGTACGGAATACCTTTACCGGTCGTATGGGGCATTTGGCCACAAATCCAACAATTTGTCGTGTTCATAACTAGCTGGTGTTGGTGCAAACGTTGAATAAAGGAATTATTGGCAAATTCCAATCTTCTAACTACTTCATGTTCGGGCAGAGGGTGAAAAGAATGAGAAGAAATAGTAGGAGGAGGTGTAGGTTGCACAGTGGGTATGAACGTCACTTTAAAAGAGAATTTCACATAACCAATTAAAAATATCATTAAACTCAGTAGCATAAATAAGCACAATATTAAAAATCTTTTTCGTATGATTAGTTTGCATATCTTGCTCTTAAAACTATTTGTTTCTACAGGTCTCTCCAACTCGAAGAACTCCATCCTCACTAAATATGCTGCTCGCGGTGGTAGGGTGTTCTATGCTAAGGAATGCTTCTGTCAGCCCAGGGCAACTCCCTTAGGCCAACCAGAACCGTCGACCTATTGTCTCAGGCTTGCACTCCAAAGACTTGTCAACCCCGACCCTACAGCTGAACCCGGATGGCGGTTCGAAAAACAAAAATCAGTAGTTCCTCGGAGGAGAGTTAACCTGCAAACAGAAAAATCATAAAAACTTCATTTATTTTTTATTTGTCCATGACTGTCGGTCGCAAATTATAACGATCTTTGCCAGGCAATGTCTGTTCCTTAAACAAAAGTTCAGGCTCGGTAGTGCTCAATCGATTCAAAGGAGGCACAGCTTCTTGCAGAAGATCGTCACTTTCTTTCTCAGTGTTCGTTCCAATCAAACGGACATCGCTGAATGGCAGAAAACGAGGCACAGTTTCAGTCTCAGAGTCTGGAAGTCCTTTCTGGACCCACCGGTTGTACGGCAAGGGCAACGCAGCCCGTTTGCAGTGTACGCCGTGGATCCAGTTTTTCTCGCCTTGCACTCGAACTGCAGAACGTGTAGATAGTAAAACTAGGTGCAGCCCTGTCCAGCGGGGCTGCTCATTCTTGCTCCGCTGAAAATTCTTCAGGAATATCCAGGCACCGGGTTCAATGTCGTGGCCTGGATCTTCAGAAGCCTGTGGTAGACTATTGTGAACCTGTTGGTGTAAGACACGCAGTTTAGCCGTCAGTTCGTACAAGTAATCAAGTAACACAGGGTGTTCAAGCTCACTAAACTTAGTCGGTCTTGGCACGCCCCAAATATTCGCTGGGCGGCCTAACACGACCTCATTCGGACTCAAACCCATTCACGAATGCACAGTCATTCTTGTGGACAAAGGGCTAGGGGCAAAGCATTTGGCCATTACAAACCAGAGCGCGCTTGAATTTTGGCCAATTTTAATTTCAAAGTGCCATTATAGCACTCGACTAAACCAGCTGATTGGGGGTGATTTGCAGCGTGGAATTTCTGCATTATTCCTAATCCCTCACAAACTCTCTTCATCACTTGACCCACAAATTCCCTCCCATTGTCACTCCAGATCATTCTCGGCAATCCAAACCTGGGGAAAAACTCTTTGATAAGGGCTTTCGCTGTGGACAAGGCAGTATTGTCCTTCAAAGGGTAGGCTTCCACCCATCTAGAAAAGGAGCAAACAACCACCAACACATATTTCAGGTTGTTGCACCTCTCCATGTGGATGAAATCTAGCTGCAAAGCCTCGAACGGATACGTAGGAGGAGCAAAATGACCAGCCGGGGTTGGAGTTCCCTTACCAGGATTGTACATCAAACACACCATACAGTTCTTAACCAGATTCTCTGCATATTTGGGAATTCCCACATTCTGCCAAACCGGGGCCAACAACTTGCAAAACCCTTTCACGCTAATATGTGCCATCCCATGAGCCATTGTAACAACTGGAAGCACATATGCATCGGGTAGCAACCATCTTTGATGCTCAGACAAATCAGTCCAACAACCATTCGAGTCCAGTCTACCCTTACTTTCTCTCCATTCATTCACCTCTTTCTCTGTAGCTTCAGCTTGGATGGATTTCACACTCTCAATCGTATCTTCACACATACCTTTCTCTGGAACCCATCTCGCCGGACCTGCAACACACATTCGGCTCATCACATTTCTCGCGGTTTCTTCCGCAACTTCATCCGCAAACGCATTTCCGCGACCAACATCATCCGTAACTTTCTTATGCGCACTGCATTTCACAATCGCTACTTGCAATGGCAAAGTAAGTGATTCAAGGAGTTCATTCACCAACTGACCATGTTGAATTTTCGTCCCATGCGAAGTCAGGAACCCACGCTCTCGCCAAAAACGTCCACAACTATGAGCAACACCAAACGCATACTGACTGTCAGTGTACACATTCAATCGTTTTCCTTTCGCCAACACACATGCTCTCATTAATGCAATCAACTCTGTTGCTTACGCTGAATTGTGTGGGATACGCGCAGCTTCAACAATCGTATGCAAAGTCGTAACAGCATATGCTGCAGTCGTATCACCATTCGGCAGCTTGAAGCACGAACCATCCACCCACAAAGTACCATCACACTCTGGAAGAGGAGTATCCCTAAGGTCTATCCTCCCTTTCGTTTCTTCCTCATTTCTAAGGAAACAATCATGCTGTTCTTCAACATTGTCTCAGCTGAAATCGGCAACAACGTAGCTGGATTCAACGTGTTGCATCTCTTTATATGCACATGACTCGCTAACAAGGTCAATTCGTAATATCGACAACCGAGCACTAGTTAAATGCTGTGTCTTGGTACGATTCAACAAGGTATCCACTGCATGTGGAACCATCACAATCAGTGTATTGTCCATAACCAAGCCAGCAGACTGTCAAATTGAAACAGCCGCTGCTGCTGTAGCTCTCAAACAACTCGGCAATGCTCTAGCTACCGGATCTAAGGTCGACGAAAAATAAGCACATGGACGTTGCTTATCGCCAAATTGTTGAGTCAACCCTGACAATGCACATCCCTCTCGCTCGTGCACGTACAATGTGAAGGGCTTACTGTAGTCGGGGGTACCCAACACAGGAGCCGAACACAACGCGTTACGTAATTCGGAAAAAATCTTTCGACATTCGTCAGTCCAAGGAATAGGATTTGGAGTATCCTTAACAGTAAGAGCTATGAAAGGCTTCGCTAACAAGGAAAAATTAGGGATCCACTGTCTACAGTACGACGTAATACCCAAAAACGAACGTACTTCTCTCTGTGTCGTAGGTTGACTCATTTTTGCAATAGCTTGAATTCTTTCTGGGGTCAGTTTCCTTTCCTCCTTCGATAAGAGGTGACCTAAGTAGGTTACTTCTTGTCAACAATATTGCAACTTTGAAAAAGAAACTTTGTGATGAAAATCAGACAAGTGGCGTAACAGCGACAAAGTAGCCTCTCTACAAATCTCCCCGTTGTCAGCAGCAACTAACAAGTCGTCAACGTATTGAATAAAAGCTTAACCATCAGGTAAAACCAACAAATCAAGTTGCGTTTTCAAAGCTTGGCTATAGATAGATGGACTCTCGCAATAGCCTTGAGGAGCGCGCTTAAAGCGGAAACTTCGTCCTCCTAAAGAGAATCCAAAGATATCTCTACTCTCCACGGCAATCGGGATGCTGAAGAAAGCATTCTTCAAGTCAATCACCGAAAACCACGTGGCTGTAGCCGGGATCAAAGTTAACAAAGCGGTGATATCAGGTACAACAGGAAATTGCGGAACAACGATCTTATTCACCTCACGAAGATCTATCACAAACCTATATACAGGAGGCTGTGAAGAATCAGTTCTCTTCAGAACAGGCAAAACGGGGCTATTGCACACATTACCTCTCGTTTCCTCAATCACACCCTTTTCGATCAGATCGTAAATGATCGCCAAAAGTGCTCGCTCACCATCACTCGAGATACGATACTGTGGAATACGCGGTAACTTAGCATTCGCCTTGAGTGTCACAACATATGGCGGAATCTCCAAGAGGCCTACATAGTTCGGACCAGTAGCCCAAAGCGAATCAGGGAGGGAAGACAATTCAGGTGGAAGTCCAACTTTAGATATGTACATCGGCGAGATCACTCTCTCGCCCAATATAAGATGTACTCCTGACGGAGAACAATACAGCGTCGCATACAATCTCTTCAACAGGTCCAATCCCAACAAGTTCTCATCACAACCCATCGTCAAAATGAGGGGTGCTTCAAATCTACGAGGTCCAACAGAAAGAGGCAACGGAGTAGAAATTGGATTCGTAACCGGGGCGCCAGAAAAACCTACTGAAACATTCTCAAAGCCAGACAAAGGTGCGCTAGGGAGTTTAGAGTGCATAATAGAACTCTTCGCAGCACCAGTATCCAACAGAAAAGGCTCTGACACACCTGATGCAATCACTTCAACATAAGGTCCACTCTGATCTACTGGAACTGAAACAACTCCCTCTATTTGTCCATGGCTGTCCTAGCAATCATTACCATCCACGTCCTCACCTTCGACGTAGTAATGGTCCGTATAGTACTGTGGTGTCCTACCAGACGCACCATTCTGCTGATCAAAACTATTCATAAAATTCTGAGGAGGCAAAGAACGCGTGTTCTGACCACGACCTCTACCTCTAGGCGCTTGCTGAGCACCTCGACCTCTAACACCAGAAGCCCCATTTGTGCGCTGTAACAAAACCGGACAACTACTCTTGAAATGGCCCTCTTCTTTGCAATACGCACACTGATAAGGCCCATACGGAAAACGTTGTTGAGAAGACTCGTTCCTTTGCGAGTTTCTTGAATATTGCTGATTCTGCTGTTAATCACATTGATTATTAGTACGGGGTGGATAAGCTTGTTGTAGAAGAACTTTAGTCTTCAATTCCTTAGTCTTCTTATCCGCTTTCTCTACTTAATCTTTGTACCTATTTTCTTAGTACTGGGCAGTAGCTAAAATCTGCGCTGACGTGGAAACAGCCCAAGCACTCTCAGAATCCTTCAACTTATTGCACAATTCGGGAAGCAAATTATGTACGAATTTGTCGACGAACAATCTCTGGCCACCCTCGGTAGCCATGTCCTGATCAATATGATCTACAAAGGTCTCTTCGAACCGCGTGAAAAAGTCGGACACAGTTTCATCTTTCTTCTGCTTGCACGCAGACAACTTATCCCAATTTACACGCACTTCAGGCATCAAAGTCTTCATATAAGTGATAATCCTACCAGGGAGTTCAGCAATCACATCCTCAGGCTTAGCGCCACCTTCTTGTCTATTATCGGCATCTCTAAGATGAGCCCATGTGTCACCTAATTCCTGTGCATGATCTGTATGACGAATCTTACCCCAAATAGGCTGTGGAACAACATTCCCAAACAACATATCTATATCTGCCAGATTCATGATACATGAACCCACAGTCTGAGTTAGCTCCTTATAGTACCCTGCTGGATTTTTGCGCGAATCAGGCAAAGACTTCTTTATAGCTAAAACTTCAACACGCTTCCAAGGAACATGTACCCAAACACGCTGAAAGTATGGTGGAATGGCTGGATTAGCAGCTGAATCGCCAGGTCTCCAAACTGGAGGAAACTCACGCATCGGATACTGACGCGCTGTTCTCCTAACACACACATCATCTCAAAGACGTACTGTTGCTTTGGTGCTTCCCATTGATGGAAAACATCCATAATACCCTCAAGATCATACTGTGTAGAATACGTAACCCATTTTCGCGCCATGTGATCCAACACTGTCCGTTCATTAGCATCAGGCAACTGATTACGCGACTGTCTATGCTCAACAACAGGAGACGTACCCAACGATCCCAACAAAGGAGAAAAGAAACTAGAAACTGCAGCAGTCATTCTTTGTCTAGCAGAAGGAGAAGGTGAAAGAATAAGAGAGGACGGAACAACATTAGAAGAATCCAAAGTCGGAACCGGAGGAGTATTATAGATAGGCATAGGAGTAGCAGACGAAGGAGGTGGCAAAGGTGGTGGCCCTTGAGAAGGCTGCACCAAATGAATGGGAGCCAACGGAAGAGGAGCTGGCTGTAGAGGAATCGCAAGTGGCAAAACAACCAGAGGTTGCGCAGCTACAACTTGTGGCGGTGGTGCCGTAGCATTCTGTGCATAATGGGGTGGCGAACTCAATTGATGCGACATTAAAGGATCTTTTGCAAGATCTTTCTTTTCTTCCTGCTCTTTAGGCGGCAAAACTGGGTAGCACTTATCTACCGCTAACTTCCTGATCCTAAGCATCTGTTCACTCTCCTGCTCTTCCTCATTATCCCTACACTGTATAGCAGCTTGCACCATTGACAAACCATCGTTCTCTTTTATTCTTCTTCGCGTAATTTAATTTTATTCTGTTTGGCTTCTTTGCGCCATATCCGAAAAGAATCAAACATTGCCGGCCGGGCTTTCCTCTTGAACAGTTTAACTTCGAGATTATCTAAAATCTCTGTTTCAAAGCTACCATAACGGGGCCACTGTAGGACACCGTCTTTTCTCGTATATTTAACCCAGATGTCATTATATCTGATGGGGCCCACACCATGTTTTACATAGAGCTCATAGGTCGGAGTTCCAATCGGAGGAACCGGACACGAATCCTCCAAACGGGAATCCCTAGAACAACCAAAACCAAATATCTTTCCAAGTCTGCTAAGACCAGGCATCTTCGCTCACTAGTCTAGCTTCAAACTTCAAGGGAAATCTCAAAACGATAGTGTCGTGAATACACGAGTCCCTCGGCTTTGGGGCCTGCAGGTATCAAATCAAAGCGATCCTCGAAGGGATACCAAAACAAATTAAGGACTGGGAGACGCTCCACTCATACTTAACTGAAATGTTGATGCCGTCACCAGAAGACCCGTCTATCGTCTCGCTCTACAAATCGTCTATGGCTCCAAGACAGGGCGACAGTCAGGGCAGCAGTCCTTCGTAGCCGTTGGAAAGCGGGGAACCTCTGAGCAAAGACTTTCGGACCACGACGACATACAGGGGTCGATGAAGTGGCAGGCCTTCCTCCAGAATTTCCACACGAAGCTCCTCACGATCTTCGAGCTTGGACCGGTACCGCTGAAGTCGCCCCACGAGGGGCGCCAACTGAAGAACTGGGTTTTAGAACCCAGCAGCACCAGGGAAATGCTCAAAGTCTTCGGATTCCCCTGCCTCGGCAAACAGAGACACGGGACACTTCTCAATGACGTCAAAGACCAAAGTTTAGTCAAGTCAGGTCAAGTCATGGAATTTGTATAGCGCACTACATACCCAGAGGGTTTCAAGGTGCTTAGGAAGGGGAGGAGGGTTACTTGTCAAATATCCATGTTTTAAGTTGCTTTCTGAATGCTAGGTGGTTCTGGGTAAGGCGAAGGTAAGCGGGGAGTGAGTTCCATGTTTTAGCAGCCAGGTATGAAAAGGATCTGCCTCCCATGGTGGTCTTGTTGATGCGAGGTACAGTGGCGAGGGCTTGGCTGGAAGAACGTAGTTGGCGGGAGGGGGTGTAGAAGGACAGTCGTGAGTTGAGGCAATCTGGTCCGATGTCGTAGAGTGATTTGTGTGCGTGGGTAAGCAGACGGAAAGTGATCCTCTTGTTGACGGGTAGCCAGTGGAGGTCTTTAAGGTGACCAGAGATGTGTTCGTTGCGTGGGATGTCTAATATGAGCCTGGCTGAGGCGTTTTGGATTCGTTGGAGTTTCTTCTGGAGTTTTGTGGTAGTACCTGCGTAGAGGGTGTTTCCGTAGTCCAGTCGGCTCGTGACCAGAGCGTGGGTGACTGTTTTCCTTGTTTCGGAGGGGATCCAGCGAAATGTTTTTCTGAGCATGCGAAGAATGTTGTAGCAGGAAGAGGATACGGCGCTGACTTGTCTGTTCATTGAGAGTGAAGAATCCAGGATGACGCCTAGGTTCCGTGCGTGGTCTGTCGGGATGGGTGCTTTTCCGAGGGCTTCTGGCCACCAGGAGTCGTCCCATGCAGAGGGGGATGTACCTAAGATGAGGACTTCTGTTTTGTCCGAGTTCAGTTTCAGACGGCTTTGTTTCATCCATTCGGCAACTTCTTTCATTCCTTCATGTAGGTTAGTTTTGGCGGTGCTGGGGTCATTGGTGAGGGAAAGGATCAGTTGAGTGTTGTCCGCGTAAGAGATGATGTTGAGGTTGTGTTGGCGTGCGATGGCCGCGAGGGGGCTCATGTAAACGTTGAAGAGGGTGGGACTGAGTGAGGATCCTTGTGGTACGCCGCAGATGACTTCAGAGGCCTCGGACTTGAATGGAGGAAGGCGGACTCTCTGGGTTCTTCCGGTGAGGAACGAGGTGATCCATTCAAGTGCTTTTCCTTGGATTCCGATGTTATTGAGGCGTTGTAAAAGGGTGCTGTGGCAGACTGTGTCGAATGCTGCAGAGAGGTCAAGGAGGATGAGGGCGACTGTGTCTCCATTGTCCAGTAGAGTTCGAATGTCGTCTGTTGCTGCGATGAGGGCGGTCTCAGTGCTGTGTTTTGCTCGGAAGCCAGATTGTAAGGGGTCGAGGGATTTGTTGGCTTCGAGGAAGGCGGCGAGCTGGTTGTTGATAGCCTTCTCGATGACTTTGGCCGGGAATGGAAGAAGCGAGATGGGGCGGTAATTTTTGAGTTCGGTGGGGTCTGCTGTTGGTTTTTTTAGGAGGGCGGTGAGTTCAGCGTGTTTCCAGTCTTCCGGGAAGGTGGCGGAGTTGAGGGAGCAGTTGATGACGTCTGGGAGGTGCGGTGCTATGACGGAGTCTGCTTTGTTGAATATGTGGTGAGGACATGGGTCTGTGGGGGATCCTGAGTGGATGGAATTCATCAGACGGATGGTGTCCTCAGTGGAGATTGGGTTCCAGTTGTTAAGGGTGTTCACGGGGGGAAGATGATCAGCAAATGGTAGGGTGGGTTGGTTTCCGGGTTGGTTGTCAAAGCTGTTGTGGATGTCTGCAATCTTGTTGTGGAAAAATGAGGCTAGGGAGTCGCAGAGGGCTTGAGATGGGGTGATGTCGTTGGAGTTGGCCGAGGGATTGGAAAATTCCTTGACGATGTTGAAAAGTTCCTTGCTGTTGTGGGCGTTGTTGTCAAGTCGATCTTTGAATGCTGTTTTCTTGGCTTTTCGGATCAGTTGGTGGTGGTTTATTGGCTGCAACCAGGAACAGAGGTCTACGAAGCACAACACAGGTGGTTGGCTAGAGACTGCACAATTTAAATGAGCGTAGCAAGGTCTTTTATGCCAAAAATCACATTCCAAAGTAGCATCAGTTACATACAAACTAACCAATCACAGTGTGACATTTCAAAGGTAGCGCATGACGACAATCCCATTTTCCGTTGTCCAGCCCACCAGAAATGCCCAAGCACATTCCAATATCCTGTTAGATCAGGCCGGACAAACCCATCATAAAACCTCAACCCAAATCAGTGATTATGTCGTAAAGGAAGGAGCAGAAACAGATGAGGAGCAAGATAGAAAGTTGGGTGCAGTGTACTGTAAACTCAACAATGTCCTGCTCTTTGATCTTTATCTGACCAGCTGCTTAACAAGGAACTGGCTCAGCGAGGTCAGCCTCGGGCAAGGGAGTCAGTTCGGCCAGGTCATTCAGGAGTCAGCTACGGTGTACGTGTCCCAAGGACTCGCTCGGCCGCAGTCATCGGCCTATGTGAGGGCAACCACACAAAATGGCTGCCGCACACAAAATGGAACCCGAGGGTTCAAACGAAATCCCTGAATACGTAGTGTTCTCATTGATCGATTAAGACGAAAACACTCGTACACACCACACTCGTGATTTGCGGTCCGCTGACACCAAAATCGTCTATTTCCAACGACCTTTATTGAATGGGTTCGGAACCACCGAACCAGAGACCCTCGAACTACGGAGCTGCAATTTAACCCAGATCTTTTGACTGGTGGAGAATGTTTGCATTGTCATTATTCTGTCCATCATTTGTTTGCTGTAACACTTTTCGCCCTAAGTGGGAAGAGTATGCCCAGACGTGGGTCCCTTGCACACTGTGCCACTGGATTCAAGCTAGCCTGGCTGAGAAACGAAGACATACCCTGAAACCGGTCCCAGGATGCTTGCTTCTGGTCAAGGGAGGACCTGGCCTGGCAGTTTGGTCTGGACTGTTCCCATGGGGCACAGGGTCAAGACTGATTTGCATATTGCTGGGTCCAAACTGGGGTGGTGTAGTGGGCAAAAGAACGATGGATTTAACCCAGATCTTTTGACTGGGGGAGAATGTTTGCATTGTCAGCATTCCATCCATCATTTGTTTGCTGTAACAGAAATATTGACAGCAAGAATATTGTGGTCAAGAATATCGAATTTAAGGTAAGAAATATCATTTTTAATAATATAGAAGTCATTAATATTGTTTGCTAAAATATAGTTGTTTAAAAAATCGATTTTTAATTATTGTTATGTATTTTAGCTTATATTTTAAAAATATGTGATATATGTTTTTTGTATAAGTATTGTTTATGTTTTTTAATATATGTGTTAACATTTTTAGTCATTATCAATTTTATTTTAATTAAATTTTGCTGTTTTTCAGTTCAGTAGCGGGTTGTGGGTTTATAGGGGAATAGGGTGGGAAGTAATTTAATTATAATAACATAATGATTTTTTAAAATTTATTAATATTTATTTAATTGAGATTTTATAGTGTTAATTGTAAAAAATCATTTATTTGTAATGCAATATGAATCGGTTGTTAATTAATATTAATTAATTACGTGATAATTAATTATGGTAATTGTGTATTTTTTAAGGTGTGGGTTGTGAGGTTTATTGGGGTAAAGGGTGGGAAGTAACTTTTTTTTGATTAATTAATAATTAGTTGTTAATTTATATTAATTAATTGATTGAAAATGAATTATGGAAATTGTGTAATTAATTATAGGTGTGGGTTGTGGGGTTTGTAGGAGTAAAGGGTGGGAAGTAATTTATGTTTAATTAATTAGTAATTAGTTGTTAAGTTATACTAATTGATTAATTGTAAATTAATTATGGAAATTGTGTCATTACTTTTAGGTGTGGGTTGTGGGGTTTAAAGGGGTAAAGGGTGGGAACAAGTCTATGTTTAATTAATTATTGATTAGTTGTTTATTATTATTATATAATAATTTATTGATATTTAATTAGGGTAAGCTTTCATATTTTTTGTGTCTAGGTTTTACTTTTATTGGGGTAAAGGGTGAGGAGTAAATTCATTTTACTAACTTTATAATCAGTTGTTAAATACTATTCGTTTTTTAATTGAAAATACGTTTTAATTGTGTAATTATGTTTTTTTACAGTTTAAATTTAGCTGTAGGTTGTGGGGATTATAGGAGTAAAATGTGGGTAGTTTATTCATTTTCATGAGTTTTAATTTGTTTTTAATAAATTATATTTCTATCAATTGATAAATAATGATGTTAATTTTGTAATGAAATGTTTATTAAACTTTAGATGTGGATTGTAAATTGTATGGTGTTATAAGGTAGGAAATAAAAAAATTTAATTAAGTAATAATGTATGTTTTTGTTTCTAAAACATTTCTAATTAAAAATATTTATTTGTTTGGAATTATTTTTTATTTTATTTAATATAATATTTATAGGTATTTGCCATATGTATTTAACATTGCAATATGTTTCTTTTTCTTTTTAATATTAAATATATTTGTATTTTAATTTTTAACATATTTATATATATTTCTTTATTTCTTTTAAACATATTTCTGTTGTAGTTAATAATTTGTTTGCTTTTACTAATAACTACTATAACAAAAACAGAGCATCAAAAATTTAAATTTTTGAAAAAAAATAAATAAAAAGGGGAAGCTCTCAAGGGGTAGGAGGGGAAAAGCTTGATAAGGGCACATCATTATTTATACACTTCTACATATTCAGACACATACATTTGGGATGGAATTTCATCCTTAGATTTATCTCAGACCTAGTAATGACTTAGCACAATTTAGCACAATTTAAAGGATGGGGAAGGGGGGAGAAGCAGTAGGACGTAAACCTGGCTATTCACCAGGCCAGAGCAATAAGAGATGGATTTCCCAAAGGGTGGAGGGGGTTTAAGGGTAAAAATTTCTCATTTACTGACACCCTATCAGTACTATGTATCCTTAAAGTTTAGTGGTGGCATTAGTCAGGGAGTTCAGCAGCTCGCCAAAGACAAGAAAGGCTTAGAGCCAGGCCGTGGTTGTGGGATGGCATTCGTCGAAGTGAAGGAAGAGACACCATGACCTTGCTGCAGTGTTTGTCCTGGAATGTCAATGGCCTGCGTACGAAGAGTAGAAGAGCTAGAATATTTCAATATTTAAGAGACTCTCCGGCGCAGGTCATTGCCATCCAGGGAACCCATCTTCCCAAACTAGAGACAATAGAATTGTAAAAAAATCAGAAATTGATAGATGCCTTTGTTTACACGGATCAATCAGTGAATATTAGAGGGGTGATGTTTCTATTTAAAAAACAAGCTAAAGCTCAAATATTGGAATGCAGGGAAGATCAGAGTGTTAGATGGCTCATATTAAGGATTTCACTAAGGGACATGTTTCTTTCTTTGGTGGGATATTATGGTCCCAACCAGGACGACCCCTCTTGCTTCGATACCATTTGCCGGCATCCTATTGACTTCCCGTATCCCGTAATTTGGGTAGGTGATTTTAACATTGTGTTAAATCCTAAATTAGATAAATCGCCAAATTCCAGAGCTGTAGTCCCTTCTAAATCCCGGCAGCTGCTTCTGACTATAATGAAGCAGATCGGTCTCTCCGATATATGGAGGAAACGTGCAGGGGATCAACTAGGGGTGTCTTTTAACAATCTGAAATACAATCACAAATCTAGAATCGATTACGCCTTGTTCAACCACTCTCCAATATCCTTCAATCTAACTTTCACACAGCAACAACAGAGCAGATCTTGGTCTTTTTATCGTACTATCTTATTAGAGAAAGATAAGATAAACTTCCTCTTATTTGAGACAAAACACTTTCTTGAGGTGAACCTAAATTCTGCCCATATTTCGATTGTGTGGGACACCCTGAAAGCTTATTGGAGAGGCTGTATTACTAATAGAGCCTCCTATAGGAAAAGGAAATTCATGGATGTTATTAGGGGGTTAGAAGAAGCAATAAATAAAACACAGCACAAACTAAGTATTCAATCGGGGATTGATCGGACGGAAGACCTGAACAAATTGGGCTCGCTTAAAAAACAACTGGAGTCTATTCTCCTAGAGAGAATCGCCCGCAGATGGAAAGTAAGTAAATTTCTCATTTTGAATTTGGCGAAAGTGCTGGTAAGTTACTCGCCTGGAAAGTGAAATCAGACCAGGTGCGAAACCATATAAAACAGATCATGGTAGAAGGCGAGCCATCACCCCGGTCATCCAATCTAGACAAAGGGGAGGCTTTCCGCGACTTTCTCCAAGTCATATATAAAGAAGATATTACTGAGGGCTCTGAAAATAAGAAAAGGTGGCTGGATAAGATTTCCCTACCCAGTTATCATGACTGAGCAAAAACTTGGCTTGGAAGAGGAAATCACAGAAGAGGAAGTCAGAAAGGTGATTCATCACTCTAAAACAGTGAAGGCGGCCAGACCAGACGGTTTTCCAGGGGAGTTACATTGCTCACTTAAAGAGATTATTATACCAGTCGTGGTAAAACTCTTTAACAACATTCTCTTGAAGGGAGAAGACCCCCCTGGTTCATGGGGAGAAGCCACAGTCGTATTGATATTAAAATTTGGCAAAGCTCCGACCGACTGTGGTTCCTACCGCCCTATTTCACTCCTCAATAACGACTATAAACTTTTTGCAGCTATCCTGTCAAATAGGCTGGGGGGAGTTGCTGATAGTATTATTCATTTAGATCAGAAAGGCTTTATTAAAGGGCGCCAATTAGCGGACCTTACTTACGATCTGGTAGGCGCTATAGATATTGCATCTACTTTTACTCTCCCATTGGCTGTCTTAACCTTGGATGCAACCAAAGCCTTTGACAGGGTTAACTGGCCATACCTGTCCGAGGTAATGGAGAAATTTAATCTAGGAAGAGGATTCTGCCACGCTATAGAACTGCTGTATAAGGCCCCGAAAGCCAGACTACTCATCAATGGGTCACTAACAGAGCCGTTTAGGATTACTAGGGGCACGAAAAAGGGCTGCCCACTCTCCCCTCTCCTTTTTAACCTCTATATAGAACCATTCACACAGGTACTTAGAGAAGACCATAACATTGCCTCTTTTAAATTTGGAGAGTGGGAGAGGAGGGTGGCCCTGTACGCAGATGACATCCTCATATTAACAGCTGACCTTGACTCTTCCTTTTCTGCTGTCATCACACGTGCGGAGGAGTTTGGCAAAATATCGGGTTATGAAATAAATGCCAATAAGACCGAAGTAATGGCATGGAATATAAATAACACACAACTCCACACAGCCTCTACCATGTGTTATTTGGGGATTAGAATAACACAGGAAGTCAGAAAAATCCCTGAATACAATCTTGACCGAGTTTTTCATGAGTGTCAAAAGCAGTTGAAGTCATGGGCACACCTCCCCTTATCCATCTTGGGGAGGATTAATCTAGTAAAAATGTCGATTCTCCCTAAGCTAACTTTCCTTTTCAATTCCATCCCATTAGCGCTTGATATGAAGCAAATAGAGAAATGCCAAATAGAATTAAATTCTTTTATTTGGAAGTATAGAGCTACCAGGCTGGCATGGAAGAAGCATAGGCAGAAGAGGGAAAAAGGTAGACTGGCGATGCTCGATTTGCAGTACTGCGCTTGGGAATTCCAGTTATCGCATTCAAGAATCCTGCAGAAAAGCCCACCAGTACAGCGGCTAGAGTGATGTTTCGGGCTATGTTAAGGGGAGCAGGCCTGTCGGAAGTAGGTTTTATGTTCAAGTTTGGGACCAAAAATTCTTTAAAAAAGTAAAATTAAAAGTTCTTCAGTCAATAGCTAGAAGCTGGTCAGCAATAAGAAGAAAAGTGGGGCTGGGTTACTTTTCAAAATTCGCACCACTGTGCTTTCAGGACAGCCTGATTACACCGGTGAGAGATTCTGGGATTTCAACGTGGGAAGACCTGATGGAAGGGGCTTCTTTACTTTCCTGGGAAGATCTTCGCGAGAAAGTGGGGCCCAGTCTCTCTAAGTTTAAGTACATTCAGATGAATAGCTGGGCTCAGACACAGGCTCGGCAAGATGTACTTTTGGGGAAGGACAGCAACTTGGAAGAACAGTTAGTGGCAAGGACGGTGGGTAGAAAGGAGGTTTCAAGGTGGTATTGGGCTATTGAGGAGGAAGCGGATGGCGATTTTAAACTTCCCGATGAATTGTGGGGAGAGCAGATGAATGTACAGTGTGATCTGGTTTGGATGAACTCATTTGATATTCTGCACAGAATAGTTAAACCTGCGTGGCTGAAACGTAATCCTCTCTTTAAGGTCCATAGAGCGTACCTGTCCCCGCTCAGGTTATCGAGATTTCAGCCCGGGAAAGGTTGCAACAAATGTGGTCTGCCAGAAGCATCTGATGTACATATGTTTAAAGACCGTCCCTCTATACGTTCTTTCTGGGATAATGTTATAAAATCCTTGGAGTCTATCTTGAAGGTCTCACTGACTATCAGTCTGCCGTTAATTATCTTCGGCCTTATTGACAATATCTTGGGCCCTGCAAGATCTCTACTTTTCTATGCAATTGTTATGGCCAGAAGACAAATTTGAAAGTATTGGGTAGACTCAGCTGCGCCAACCCATTCAGAATAGCTGACCTTGCTGTACGAAGTGTCTAAGGTGGACTTGGCTAGATCTTGCAATAAGCTTGAATTTTGGGATCTATTGATATAGTGGAAGTAGGATTTCAGCGTTTCTTTTTTTCCCGGGTCCTATGATTATGCCTTCCATACTCCTTGGACTATCGAAAAGGGTCCCCCAGGGTTACCAATAGGGTCCGTCAGGTTTGCAAAGACCTAAGTGGAGTAAAAAACCTACCCTCCCCCCGATACTCACTCCGCCTGTCAAACGTGCTCTGGGTTGAGCCATCAGATATATTAGGATCCCTGAACCTTTCAGGTAGGATACGTAAAGGCGGTCGGAGTCTTTCTTTTTCAGAGGGTTTAAGGCAAATGAGGACAAAAAAAAATAATAATAATAATAATTTGTTTGTTTTTAATTTTTAACTTACCGGAATGAGATTATTAATTGTTACCCCTCCGCAATCCAACACTTTCCCTACAGTTGCCCTGATTGGAGTAGGAATAGTAAAATCATTCCCGCCAATATCCAACACTTTCCCTACTGTTACATTGACTGGAGTGGGAATAGTAATTTTTACCCCTCTGCTATTCAACACTTTCCCTACTTTTGCACTGACTGGAGTGGGAATAGTAATATGTATCCCACTTCTATCCAACACTATCCCTACTGTTGCACTCATTGGAGTGGGAATAGTAATTTTTACCCCTCAGCTATCCAACACTTTCCCTACTCTTACAATTATTGAAGTGGTAATAATACATTTTATCCCTCCGCAATCCAACAATTTCCCTATTGTTGCATTGACCGGAGTGGGAATAGTAATTTTTACCCCTCCTCTATCCAACACTTTCCCTACTGTTACACTTATTGAAGTGGAAATAGCAATTTTTACCCCTCCGCTATCCAAGACTTTCCCTATTGTTGAACTCACTGGAGTGGGAATAGTAATTTTTATAAATAAATACTTGTATTTGTAAAGGGCGAACAATTACCCCTAAGGGTGTCAAGGTGCTGGGGGCCATCTGGAAGATTAAGTGAGCTATTGTCGAGACTTACATGGTGCTGGGCTAACCTGCTGCCGGGAATTGAACCGTGAGCCCCGGTGCTCCAGAGTCATCCGCCATGGCCGTTGTGCCACACCTCTTTTACCCCTCCTATATCTAACATTTTCCCTACAGTTGCACTCACTGAAGTGGGAATAGTAATTTTTACCCCTCTGCTACTCAACACTTTCCCTATTGTTACACTCACTGGAGTATAATAGTAATAATAATAACTTTATTGCATGATTTAAAAAAAACCGTTGCAAAGTACAAAAGATAAAAATATGACACTTATTAGATTCATTAAAAAGAACCCCGGTTCCTGTTGTTAAAAGCACCCGACCTCCCACTTGTCAGAGCTCTCTTGTAGGTTTGCTGCCCACAAATCCTGTGATGATGATCCCTTAGGGGCATTTGTAATTGCAAAGAGCCAGGAGTCTGCGTCTCTGACCGAGATTCCCTCCTTTAGTTTTTTTACTGCGCGGTCCATGAACCTCACCAGTGCGCAGTTTAGATTGGTATTCCGGGGATCAAAACAGGTCAATACTGCAGCTCTGCACGATCTAACCTCCTTATTAATCCAGTCCCTCCGTAGAAGTGCCCTTCTTTCCTTCAAGAGGTAAGGACACAGGCACAGTACATGGATTAAGTCTTCCCTATGATGGCCGCAAAGCCGACATGGTTCCGGGGCATGATCTCTTTTCCATTTGGGAAGATGGCAAGTCAAGTGGATCACCCCCATTCTTAGTTGTAAGAAGCAGAGCTTGGTGCGTGCGCTGGATGGGAAAGTTAAATAACTCTGAGGTATCAGCTGATCATATAACTTGAGGGTCATCCAACCGTGGCTTCTAGCTGCGAGAGTTGCCCTGTATTCCATTGAGGAGAGCTTTTTTCCATTTATTTTTGCTAGCCTCTTGAACTCATTTTGGCTTACATGTAGGTCCCAGACTTCGCTCAGGCCTAGGGTCTTTAGCCCCCTTGACAAATAGTCGTACCCGGCTAGCCATCGTTTTATGTTCAGGTTGGTCCATAACTGTTTCGCTAGGCTGCCCTCCTTTGACGACCTCAGCTTGTGGCAACTCATTAGAAAAGTCATCATTTTGCCCAATAATTATTTGCAGATGCCCAGTTCCAGCCTGATTTGTGCCGGTGACATGTATGTTGGTAGCTGTGGTAGCTGGAAGACAGTTCTAACATTTTTTACAATGATTTTATCTAATTGGCCATCATCCAGTCCTTTTAGCACCTCACTTCGGTATGTCAAAGTTGGGATGACTTTTGCCTGGGCCACCCGAAGTATTGGAACAAAAGTTGGGCCAAATAGTTTCTTGTGGACAGAGCTAAGTGCGAAAGCTTGCGCTGTTCCTTTTTTTTTTTTTGCTTGCCCAAATGGTTTTTATATCTTCTGTTGTTTTTGAAGAGGACTCCTAAGTACATGTAGCAATTGGTTTCTATAATACTTTCCGAGTTTAAGACCTATAACAGTTTCCTAGGCCTTCTCGGACGAACCTCCAGGATTTTAGTTTTCTTATTATTTATCTGAAGCCCGTTCTTGTTTCAATATGCAGCAGTTGCATCCATAAGCCTTTGTAGGCGTATCTTTATGTGACTTAGGAGGACCACGTTGTCGGCTTACAATAGATTTGACAGATGGAGGCTGCCTAATTTGGAAGCATGAGAGTTGACTGTGTTTAGGGCTTCTGAGAGGTCTGATAAAAATAAGTTAAAAAGTGTAGTGGCCAAGACGCATCCTTGTTTGTGGCCTTGCGTTGTCAAGATTGGTCGTGACAGTCTGTAGCCATCACCAATCTTAATCCTAACCCATGTGTCGTGATGCAAGAGCTGCACAGCTCTTATTAATCCATTTGGAATGTTCCACAGCTTGGACCTGTTGACCTTGTCAAACCCCGATTTATATTCTATAAATCCCATGTAAAACGGTCTGCTGCTAGTCTCTGCCTGGTCAATTAAACAAGAAAGAACCATAAGATTGACCATAGTGCCGGTGTCGCTTGTAAATCCAGTTTGGTTTGGAGGGATTACTGAGCGTGCCTCGGCCCATGCCCGAAGTGAATTGAGCAATATCCCTGCAAAGTACTTTGCTTCATTATCAATTAGGGCAACCAACCAATAGTTTCCTGGAGATTTTTTGTCTCCTCCTTTGAAGATTGGAACGAGGATCGATCCTTGCCAGGAGGGTGGGATGATGTTAGAAACCCAGAAGGCCGGATCCTCCTTAAACAAGGCTGGAGGAAATCCTTCTGGGGCCCCATCATTCCGTCCCCTTGTGATCTACTTTTCAATTTGGTCCTCCGGGACTGTGCTGTACTCAATGCTGTTGACTTGGTTGTATCTGTCAATTTGCATTTCGGCTATTGGCGCTTTGTGAGAATGCTCTTCCATTACTGGCGCTTTGCGGGAGCGCTCTGGAGGCAAGTTCACCTCCGTCGAAGCTTTGCTGCCCTCTATACCAATAACCTGATTAAGGGTATAGTCTTGTTGGGGGGCGGTGCTTGCTCGAGTCGGAGATGGCCGCCTGAATCCCGGGCTCCGTCGAGCCGGCGAAATATACTACACTATCCTGTGCTCCCTCGGGCACTGAATTCACGATTTGTGGCTACACAGTCTGGTGAGGCGGCCTGCCGATGGCTGTCTAATTGGGGAAGGTGTCGGGCGCCCCAATACAGAGATTCTCCGTGAGGAGGACTGGTGGCGGAGAGGGCCGCAAAGCACCGGCCTCGTCATTGCTCGGGAGACACCCTGCCGGGACGTGCTTTGGGGCGGGGACTTCAACATGACCAGATGCCCAGCCTTAGACCGTTTGTGCGGTCCGGATAGGCACCCTGCAAAAGCGGCTAGGAAACTAGATGGGATACTTATCAGTGAAGACCTGGCTGATATTTGGCGCAGTTTGTATGCAGCACAGGGAGGGTACACGCACTACTCTGCCTTTCACAACATACACACACGCATTGATTACTGGCTCGCCTCACCGGGGCTGCTCTCTTTGGTGCGCAGATGCCAGGTGCTATCTCGTACCCTCTCCGATCATTCACCTATATTCCTAGGCTTTGCGCTGCCGCAGAGGTCCCCCTCCCCATTCATATGGAGATTCCCACCTTTCTCACTGCTAGACCCTGTTTCCGGGAAAAACTACACGAAGCAATTAAGACATACTTTGTCACTAACATAGGCACGGTGAATAGTTTTCAAACGGTCTGGGAGATGTTCAAAGTCTATGTTAGGGGTGTGGCCATGAGTAAACACTCTGGTATATTGCACTCGATACGCCGGAGGCTTGCGCGCCTAGAGCAGCAATTAGCGGACTCTGAAGCCCGCCTATTGACGGGGGAGGTTGCAGACGCACATGAGGAATTGAAGGCGCTTCTGGCAGAATATCAGGATGAGGCCGGCGCGAAAGTCAAGCATATGGGGAAGTGCGCTATAGCGAGAAATACTGGGAGCGGGACAGGCCGGGGAGGGTCTTAGCCAACATGGTGAAACAACAGAAGACGAGAGTGAGGATTGCAGCGGTCAAGTCAAAAGAAGGCTCACTAATCACAGGGGAAGAAGGGATAGCGCAGAGGTTCCTTGAATACTATTCTGACTTATACGCGGCACGCTCTACGGGCAGCAAGGAGGAGGTTGTGGACTATTTGGAACACATCCGTCTCCCGTTCCTCACGAATACGCAACAGGAGTTCTTAATGCTCCCTATAGAATTTGATGAGATCCGAGAAGCACTTGGTGGGATGAAGACGGGCAGTGCGCCGGGCACCGATGGCCTACCGGTCGAGTTTTACAAAACATACCTAGAACTCCTGCTCCCACACCTCTCTACATTGTTTACAGATATGATTGAGTCAGGGCAGATGCCAAGCACGATGAGGGAAGCGCTCATCTTTGCCATCCCTAAACCAGACAAACCCACTGATGAGTGCAGTGCTTATAGACCATTGTCCCTGCTCAACGTGGACACAAAAATATATGCTAAAGTCCTTGCGACACGACTGGCCCTACTCACCCCGGATCTTGTGGCTCCGGAACAGGCGGGGTTTGTTGCGAGCAGATATATCACCTACAATTTGCAAACGGTCTTTGGGGCTATCCAACATACGAGGCCGAAGTCGAAGGCGATAGCGGTCTTCTTAGATATGGAGAAAGCTTTTGACTCAGTGGGGTGGTCTTTCATGAGAGCTGTACTCATGAGACTCGTGCTAGGCCCAATGTTCTTACAGATGGTCTCGGTCCTGTACAACGACCCCACTGCCCGCATTAGAATCTGTAGCAACATCACCGAACCTATCAAGATTCGTAGGGGCATCCGGCAAGGATGCCCATTGTCTCCTACGTTGTACGCTTTGGTTGCAGAACCTCTGGCGTGCGCAATGCGCGAGTACCACTCACATCGGACACTTAACTTTCCCACATACCAATTAGTAATATCTACGTATGCGGATGACACATTGCTTTACGCCCGAGAGCCTGTGTCGAATCCGGCACCGCTGTTACACGAAGTGGTGCGGTTTGGAGCTCTCTCAGGACTAAAGGTGAATTGGGATAAGTCAATAGCGTTCCCCCTCACGGAATCCACTGAACAGTTTGAGATGGAATATCCGTTGAGGTGGACTGTGGAGCCCGTTCGGTACCTAGGGATACGCTTGCACACTGATGCTGAGATGGTATTCCGTGAAAACTACAGCAGAGCTATAGATAGATTGGAAGATAACGTAGATAAATGGATTGGACTACCTCTATCTCTCCTAGGTAGGATCTCGATAATGAAAATGATCGTATTACCCAGACTGCTGTTTTTGTTCACAAATATCCTGATGGTATTTCCGCGTTGCTTTTTCTCGCGGCTCAATTCACTGATGATTAAACTTACATGAGCAGGAAAACAGGCGAGAGTGCAGTGGAAGGTCCTGGTCCTGCCGTATCAGTTGGGAGGCTCGGGCGCTCCTGATTTCGAATTATACTATCGGGTCGCGCAGAGAGCGCACTTGCATCAGTGGGTACACGACAGGAAGAATGCACCGTTTATCAAGCTGGCTAGACTTTTCGCGGCCCCGTTACCGCTTCCGGCGGTCGCCTTTGACACAGTGGACAGATGCACAGGGCTGCTGTACTCCTTGAATTCACCCAGACATGCCTGGCATGCACTGTTTCAGTATCATGCTGGGGTGATACTCTACGCCCCGCTGATGCCTATTGAATGGATGGTTTGGCTGGCCCCGTGTAGAGACAAAGGTGTTATTGTGGCTTTGAAGGCCCTAGGAATACACACAGCATGAGATGATGTTCATTGACGGGACTGTCAAAACACTGAGTGATACTGATGCGCAGGAGTCGTGGCCTACCGTGCTGCAGCGCTTTCAATTTCATAGAATTAGAGAGGCTTGGCGGGAACAGCTAGGGGACGAACTGCAGAAAAACCCCAGAATTAATAGAACTCACACGTCATTAAAACGGAGGAGCCGAGAAAAATGGTATCCACGCTCTATAAGATGACCATGTCAGAGCGTGCGGCTGGGTATAATAAGGCGCGATTGGCTTGGCAACGCAACTTAGATATACTTATCTCTGATGAAATGCGGCATTACTGCTGCTCCAGCACGAGGTCCGTCTCCCTGAATGGCAGGCACCGGTTAGTGCACTTCAAGTACATTAATAGGGTATACCACACCCGGCAAGACTGCACAGATTTGGGCTGCGTGAAAATGCATCATGTGATAGATGTAACACACCGGACGCAGGGTTCTTACACCTTGCTTGGGAATGCCCGGGGGTGCAGCTCTATTGGGGGATGGTGTGCCAAGAACGGAGCGATATTGTACAAGATGACATAACCCTATCCCCGTTGCTTGTGTTGCTAGGCTACTCCAGGTCACTACCCAAGGCGCAGCGTAGAGTCGTAGAACTGGGGCTTCTCCTGGCAAAGAGGCGGGTGGCGATATGTTGGATGAGGGGACCCCTCCCCAAAGCTGAGCAGTGGATTGGGGATTTGACACACTGCTGCACGCAATCGGAGAACTACAGCGAACTTCTCCCTCCCAAAAGCAGGCCCAAGAACATTTGGGGATTATTCTTTGATTACAAGCATAGACAGGAAGTGGAGGCTACACAGGGAGCAGACAAAAACGTCACTGGGGGGGATGAGGAAGGCACGGCCAGGAGCTAAGTTGGTATCCCTCCACGGTCGCTGCGCGCTTACCTGCAACACGTAACAAAGAATGCACAACACGTACCTGGCTAGCTGAGTTTTCTTTTAGTTTGCTGAATGATATGTTCCACAGGGGCACACGTTTGCAAGAGCACCTCATGTTTGTTAGAGTTCTTTATGTTAAAATGCAGTGTTCATATATTCGTTGATATTTGACGCAGGCCTATGCACTATTTGCTTTACGGCCCTTTTCAGTTAAAAGCCGCTCGACCTCCGGGATGTGGGCTAAACGGCTGTGTATAATTCTTCATGATAAGACTACTACTCCTAATTTATGCTTGCTCGAACTCTGATTTGCTTGAAAGTATTTTCTGTAACCACCGCTATAAATAAAAAAAATTTAAAAAAGGGTATAGTCTTGTTGATCGTTAAAATGACTGTACAGAAAGAAATAACACTCAGACTCCAGTATGTTTGACAAGGCAACTTTGGGGACACTGCCCCCTAAGCTATTTATGGTGTGCCAGAACCTCGCAGAGTTGTTTGATCTTATGTCATAATATAGTTTGGCCCAAAGGGAGTTCCAATGACCCTTCGATGTTCCCTTTTTACAGCCTTTGAGTGACTTCGGGCATCTCTCAGTTTGGTTATTATTGATGGGTCCATTGGCTTTATTTTTAGTTCCAGCCATAGCCGGTTCATGCTTCTTTTTGCCGATTGTATCACAGGATCCCAGGCGGTCGACTGTTGGGTCCCAACCGCTTTTGCATGCTTTATCGGTTTTGCGTGTCTGGCTGTCAAATTCCTTGCGAAACTCGTCCAATTTGCAATTGGATCTTCAGTTGTCCTGCTGGATTTCTCAATCATGTGTTTTGCCTCCATTGCTACGTGCTGGAGGTTGTTGACTGTGCACTTGATAAGTTTTAAATTAATCGTAAAGCTTTCGAAAGCTTGTGCCCCTGCAACAGCCTGGTGCTCAGCAATATTTATTGAGGGCCGTGGTCGCTTTCTAATCTATTACCAAACCTGAAGCCAGAGATTTGATTGAAGAGGGAAAGGCTGACAAAAGAGTAGTCAATTAGAGATGCACCAGTTTTTGATAAGAATGAGAGGCCAGGCGGCTTGTCGGGAAAGAAACGCCTGTTAAGGGCTCTGTGGCCGAGGTGTTCCAGGTTGCCTTGTAGGGTGCGGCCATACGGGTCCTCCTTACACCATCTGGGACGATCCTGCGGCGGTATGGCCCATTCGCTTTCCTGTGATTTGGTTACCTCATTTTTTGTAAGTCGGACGTCAGCCATATGTTAAAGTCCCCAGATAGTATGATGTCTGCTTACGAGATGCCAGATCTCGTTTTTAGCACTATCACCTCGTCGAAAAGGATTTGCCTGGACGCTGAGTTAGGACGAATGTACACATTCAATATAAATATGGTCCTGGGCTGACATTTGTGGGTTCTGAGGGAGATTCCCACAGACTGGAGGGACTGGGAGGAGCTTGCAAGGTCCCATGAGGTGATTGTGCTATTTGCTGATATGTAGATGGCTAGACCTCCGCTGCCTCTTCCCACGATTTCATTTTCATTGCTGGAGTGTGGTGAGTTTTAAACCCTTCCAAATGCTGCGGCTCCACAAGCCATGTCTCTTGTAACAAAATGATCTCAAATGACTGTAAGTAGGAGATTGTGGTATCATCTCCCAGTTTGTTTCATAGCCGTTTATGTTACAAGAGCAGATCCTTAGCGGACAGACTTCTTGAATCTTTTGGCTGTTGTTTTGTCAACGTAGCAGCCGGGTTGAATTTAATGACCCCGCCAACACACTGGAGTAGGAATACTAATTTTTACCCCTCCGCTATTTAACACTTTCCCTATTGTTGCACTCACTGGAGTGGGAATAGTAATTTGTACTCCTCCGCTATCCAAAACTTTCCCTACTGTTGCACTGACTGAAATGGTAAATTTAAGTTTAAATATTTTAAAATAGTTTAATGTTTTAATTTATAATAGATTTTATGTTATTGGTATGTATATATTTGTAAATTTTTATATAATTTTAAAATTATAGAATAAATAAAAATTAATAGTTTATTAATTGTGTTACAATCAATAAATATATATTAATTAATATGTATGTGTGTTTAACTTTTAGTTTATTTGGTAAAATCTTTATTAAATCTACTTTATTGTTTTAAAATAAAAACTTATATTTAATAGTTATTATTAAAAAAATTATAATAGAGAGATATTTTATTCCAGATGGATGACCAAGACGCATTTCAGCGGCGGACCGCCTTGTTCACTACATCAGATATCTCTGATTTTACTACATATATGTAAGTAAAGCACATTCAGTTGGTTGTCACAGCAACGGTCAGATGTGAAGGACATAGAAGAATTGGCATGTTAACCATGACAGTGCAAAAGTGAATTAAAAAACTTTTTGTCCTACTGTTGTTTAAGCTTCCAATGCTATTGGCATAACAGGTTTATCTTATTAAACAATAATGCAAACTCTGGCAAATGTTAAAACCACAAACTATTTGATTCATAAATACAGTGATAATACCAGTGTTCTTTACAGGCGTAACTGCATCACAACAAATAGGAGGAATGGTAGAGTTACGTCTGCAATGTTTTCCACCTCTCATTCTGAAACAGAGAAATCCCCCTCACCTATATCAATGGATTGATATAGGAAACACAATTTATAAGAGATGAATATGGAACAAATACCTATGTGTACACCAATAATTGGATATATGCAAAACATCTCTTGTTAGTGGGTGAGTTTGCTGAGAAATATGGGACAAGCAAGGAACAGACGATGTATAATGCCCAAGTGGGCGATTACTCCAGGACCTCTTTCTCCTATGTTATTGATCTGATCGGAATAACGGCAACCCACGCAACTACTGAAAAAGTTTACTAACTTAGGGGCCTATTAGGATGGCGGACGGACCTGCGTCCATCCGCCACCTCCGAGGTGGAGGGACCGTCCGCAGGGGCAGCGGCGGTCCCGCCGGTGCAATTAGGATGTGACCGCCACCCTGGCGGTCACATCCTGTATCTTTAACCTTGCGGCGGGTGCTGCTTGAAGCAACACCCGCCGCAAGGTTAAAAATGCATGTTTTACAGTTACATACAGAAAACGGCAGGCACCGCGCGGTGCCTGCCGCTTTGTGCATGTAAATGCTGGGGGGTACCATAGGTACCCCCCATGTGCACCCCCACCCCCGACACCCTGGGGGCCCGCAACGGGCCCCCAAACACCAAAGACCATATGCTTTTCCACGGCGGAAAAGCCGCTGTGGAAAAGCATGTTGCAATGCACATCATAATTTGGCTGACGGTGTCTTGCAGACACCGCCACCAAATAGCCCTCCACACCCCGCGGATCAGCGGTGGACGGACCTGCCGTCCGCCGCTGGTCCCATCGCAATCCCATCGCCATCCTAATCTGGCGGTGGGTGTTTTCTGTGGCCGCTGTGGTGAATCCGCATCCTCCATGCCGGCGGTGGCTTCCGCCGGCCCAGAGGATGCGGATTCACCGCCATCCTAATCGGTCCCTAAATCGTGAAAAATGTGCCAACAAAAACGTACCAAAAATTACTAAAGTTTGAGAACCTAACGCTACGGAAAGGAATCAGAAGCAGGAAAAGCGGTTAGATTATTAGAGATGTACATTAAGTGCTTCATCTGCAGTCATCCCGTTAGGGATTTTGGAATCAAGTAGAATTATGTACCTTGATTCTATTCTCCTGAATGATAGTTGTGTGTTCCCTCCTCTAATATTCTTGGGGACACTGTCAATCAAAAAGAAGAAAAGTTCTTGAGCCTTACCACCATGGCATGTATTCATGTGTCTCGCTTCCGATATGTGGGGTCATCATGGTTGATGGCCTGAGGTGTTGTAATATCAGCATGTGTACGGGGTGTATGGTGCTTCCCTATGGATTGATATAGGAAACACAATTTATAAGAGATGAATATGGAACAAATGCCTATGTGTTTACCAATAACTGGATATATGCAAAACATCTCTCGTTAGTGGGTGAGTTTGCTGAGAAATATGGGACTGGCAAGGAACAGATGATGTATAATGCCCAAGTGAGCGATTACTCCAGGACCTCTTTCTCCTATGTCATTGATCTGATTGGAAAAACGGCAACCCATGCAACTACTGAAAAACGTTACTAACTAAATCGTGAAAAATGCGCCAACAAAAACGTACTAAAAATTACTAAAGTGTGAGAGGTACAGCTTGTGGGGTTTTTAGAGTTCTCAGAGAGGAAAGGCGTGCTACCCAGTGTAAATGTTTGGTGTGTATCTTGGGCTAAGTAATGTTGTGGTGCGGAAGAGCGAGCGGAAAAGACCCCTTAACCGTTCAACAAAAGGTCTGAAGACAGACCTTCGAGACAATAAAAACAGCAAAGCTCTCGCACACAACAAGCAAGGTATAACAATAGTAGTTACGCAAAAGGAAGCATTGTAAATATATAGCCAAATAAATGACAGTTGCAATTCTCGTATATATTCTTGGAAGATGGGTAGTTTAATGATTTCAAAACCAGCCGACACGTGTTTCGTCGTATGGGAACAACTCACAACGACTCTTCAGGGCTTAAGACACAACCTACACTCATGTAGGTCTGGTGGGAAATAATCAAATGGATCTGATTTCGTCAATCGGAGTAACAGAGGTTTGATTCTTGTCTTCAAAGTAGAATATTAGTGAAACTTTAGCGATCATGAGCACATAGGGTCAAAGTGCTATACGAGTCACGCTTCATAAGTGTGCATATTAAGCCTACAACCGGGAGGGGATCCACAATCGGGTTCCAGATCACGCGGGTACAGCTTGAATCGTGGAATTATCACCAGCGTGGAATCCCTCCTCCTTTGGTTCCCGGTCGCCGTTTTCCAACAACGTATAGCACTTTGACCCTATGTGCTCATGATCGCTAAAGTATACGTAACTACTATTGTTATACCTTGCTTGTTGTGTGAGAGAGCTTTGCTGTTTTTACTAAAGTGTGAGAGCCTAACGCTACGGAAAGATATCAGGAGCAGGAAAAGCGGTTAGATTATCAGAGATGTACATTAAGTGCTTCATCTGCAGTCATCCCGTTAGGGATTTTGAAATCAAGTAGAATCATGTACCTTGATTCTAATCTCCTAAGTGATAATTGTGTGTTCCTTCCTCTAATGTTCCTGGGGGACACTGTCAATCAAAAAGAAGAAAAGTTCTTGAGCCTTACCACCATGGCATGTATTCATGTGGCTCGCTACCGATATGTAGGTTAATGATTGATGATGGCCCTGAGGTGTGGTAATATCTGCATGTGTACGGGGTGTATGGTGCTTCCCACGTACTGCTTTGCACATATGCATTGAAGGACGTAAACTGTGAAATCTGTTTTGAATGTGTAACTACCTCGGATTTCAAAGGGCGTCTGTCTAAGTGGTAAAGGGATGGTTCTGGTATTTATGCTGTGTTTGCACGCTTTACATTTGAAGCATTTGTGAAACCCTCTCTGTGGTTTGAGCCAGCCAGTTCCCTTTTCATTTGATGGTGCATTGCAAACTAGTTCCTGGCACGTGGATTTGGCTCTTCTGAATGTGATCTGTGGAAGTTTGGCACATGTGGGACCTATGACTAGATCGCTGCGCACTAGTTGCCAATGCCTGTGAAGTATTTACAGAGGTTCGTATGGTAAGCATTCAAACCTGTAATCAATCTGGGTGTTGTTTCTTTGTTTTGTGTTTTTTTATTATTATTGCTCTTAGTGGTGAATAGTAGATCTTCCCTCTTGGCATTGGCACTTTTCTGTTCTGAGCTGGTTAATGTTCTAGTGCTGTATCCTCTACATTTTAATCTCTCAAACAGACCCTTCATAGATTGTCTCAATTCCTCATGTGTGCTGCAGTCACGCTTCATCCGCAGGCATTTCGCATATGGTATGCTCTCCTTGAAACGTCTGGGGTGGAAGCTACTGGCCTGGAGGATTGCGTTACCTGAGGTGGGTTTTCTGTATTTCCTAGATTTTTGGGGTATTTTCTACATAAATTTCTAAATTTAGGAATTTGATTAATTCTTTACTGTTGGTACAGGTGAACGCTAGATTTAGGCAGTTGTTATTAATTTCTTTTGCAAAGTTAGTATCACTTTCTTTTGTGCCTTGCCACAGAATAAAAATGTTGTCTATGCACCTGACATAGAGACTCACATTCTCAGTCATAAATGTACTTTGTGTCTTCATGCGTACTTGCTCCTCCCACCAGCCCATATGCATATTAGCATAGCTGGGGTGAAGCAAGTAGACATGGCTGTGCCTTGTGTTTGTTTCTAAAAAAGCCTGTCAAAGATAAAAATATTTTTCTCTAAACACGATTCTGCCATTTGTATTAGCATCATGGTGTGTTGATGTAGATCAATAGGTCGTTTCCTCATATATATATAAAATCGATATTTTGTACATCTATATTTTGAACATCAATATTATTTTTTTCAATACTTTTGTACTTACCTGTTTAAGTATAGGGAGTCGATATTTTAGCATTCTATATTTTTCATCGATATTTTTTACATCTATATTTTTTACATTGATAATCTGTCAGTGAATCTGTGAATAGGCCTGCTTCACCCCTTACACCTGCTTTGAAAAGGCATAAGAATTTGACGCAGTGAGGCCGTAGAAGTGTTTCACTGTACCACTTCTATGAGAAGTTTCTGCACCAGAACGCCCGCCCTGCATACATTACACCTGATGCAGGTATAATGAAGTGCTGGGTTTACAAAGTGACGCATCTGCCTAGATGCGTCACTTTGTAAATATGGCATAGTGTGGCGCTTTCTTTACGCTGCCACAGCATCACAAAAAGTGACGCAATGCGGCGTAAGGGCTTCATAAATAAGGCCCTCAGTCTTCCACAGACACAGTCTCTCTCTATCACTTGCTCTATTTATTTCTGTTGCCTTTATCCATTTAGATATTACTGATCTAAAACATATGCGAACACTCCATTACAAATCCCTGCTACCAGTAATAGTCTTGCTTCTTGATATCACTCTATGACCCTTTGTGTTACTTTCTATACTTTTCCTTATTCCCCACTGCACTGCGTATTCCTACAATCCTACGACACCCTGTATTACCTTAGGCACTCACTCTGTTATTTGCCATTGTACAGCGCTCTGATACCAGAAATGGTCTTGTTCGCGCTATACAAAACTTCCGTAAATAAATAACAAACAAGAAAATCTACAGGTTAACTACACATTGAATTTATTTTTGTACACATTCCAAATGTATTCTAGAACATGTCATATTTCTTTCATTATGTGTGTCAGCTGAGCCAGTGCTCCGAGACATGCTCCCATCCGTATAAATTCCTCAGTCACATGCATCCATTGAAGTTGAATCATTAATTGAAGTATTTCCCAGAAGTCCGTTTTTGTATGTATTTGCATACGTCCTCCTAAACTGATGAATCACCTTTAGAGCTGCACCATTCCTTCCACCTTTACCCTGTGCAGATACAACGCACTACCCAAGCATGCAAGCCAGCAACAGGCCAGCAAGTTATTTTAAAATAAAAAAGAAGTTACTCTATGAAAAACAACACAGGCTCTCTTTATATAGTTGGCAGAAGGTCGTTTATTATTAAGGCAGAGAAAAACTTCCAAATGACTTTACAACTTTGTCCTCACGCTGGGCAATATATTACCCTAAAAACAAACGAATTAATTATTTTTATTCCTCTTCTCTTAGCAAAAAAATCAAACTTCTTAGGCTTGCTGTAAAGCCCCACTCCCGGCTCCTTTAGCCAGTTCTTCTTCTCCGTTAATTATTTGGATATAAGGGTCCACTGACAGTCTAGCCTCCTTTCTATGCATGCCATATATCCATGAGGCTCCTCCTCTTACTCTAACGTGTTAATCACATAACCAAAATCATGCACTTTTAGCTTAAATCTATCATGGCAATATGTGTGTCATAAAGAGAAACTCTATCTACGTAGTATTATTACATCTTCCGTCATTAAATCCGCTAGTATACTTAGTAGGTTCTTTTACCACTACCACCACCTTCATCAGAAACAGTTCTGCCCATACAAGTGTACTCCATCCTACCTAACATGATATTGATTTGTTTACAGAAAACTTTCACCTCCTATGGACTTCTTTGCAAGCTCTATTCATTGCCTCTTGTTAATTGGCAAACCGGTCGGGCATATCATCGGGTGACCCGAAAAGTCTGGCTCAGGCCTACTTAGATCATCCCTGTCCTCTATCAGGAGACCTAGAGAGGGATCTCAATCTGCTGCAGGAGTGGCTAGTGGAACGGTTAGATGAATTAGCTCCAGAGATTGTTCCACGGGTAACCTCCAGACGGACTTCTGCTCCGTGGTTTACAGAGGCTTTGGCGCTGTCCCGGCGCAACTGTAAGGTGGCAGAAAAGCTCTGGCGCCAGAAGTATGATCCTGGGGCCAAGGCTGCTTATAGGGCTGCCATCAAGGTTTATTATGCGGACATTCTGATTGAAAAGAAGAAGAACTTCTCTGCGAGAATTGAGACTGCTTCAAGTTCTTGCAGGGAAATTTTTACTATTGTAAAGGAGTTTACAACTCTTAAAGCAAATGCGTCGAATCATGAGTTCTCAGAGCCGTGGGTGACCTCGCTAGCTAGCTTTTTCACCACTAAGATTAGGCGGATTCAGGACTCTTTTTCTCCCTCGGGCCCGAGTGATGTCACCATCCCGGGAAACCAGATGCATTTATCAGCTGGATCTGGACCCTTTCTCTCGGAGTTTCCATCCCTTTCTAACTCTGCCTCTCAGGATTTCCTGATTAAGCTTAACTCAGGTTCACCCTCTGACCCTTGCACTGCTAAATTTTTGGCTAGGGTAGCGGAGGTTCTGAACCCATTGATTAATCCCATTCTGAACCAGTCATTGACTAACGGTGTGGTTCCTGCGGCTTGGAAGCAGGCGATGGTTGTCCCACACCTTAAAAAATCAGGTCTTGACCCCGAGCTACATGCCAATTATAGGCCGATCTCCCTCCTGCCTGCTCTTGCAAAGATAGTGGAAAAGCATGTACACACTGTGCTTTCTACCTTCCTTGAAACCCATAGCCTGCTGCATTCCACCCAGTCTGGTTTTTGGTCTAATCTTAGTACCAAGACGGCGCTATTGGAGCTCAATGAGGCTATCAAGGAAGTGCTGGATGCAGGAGGAAGAGCCATGTTGGTAATGCTAGACCTGTCGGCAGCCTTCGACACCGTCCCTCATGAGGGTCTCCTCTATAGGCTCCATGAGATCGGTCTGAGAGGGACGGTGTTGAGCTGGTTTCGATCTTATTTAGCTGGTCGCCGGCAGGTGGTCTGGGCCACCCCATACTCAGCCGAAGTACCGTCTCTGGAGGTCGGAGTCCCGCAAGGCTCGGTGTTGAGCCCGACTCTTTTTAATATCTTTATGACCCCTCTGGCGGTGCTGGCAGAGTCTTTTGGGGCTCAGATCGTGTCATACGCCGATGACACCCAGCTCCTTTTCACTTGTGGGAAGGGGGCTAAGTTTGACAGAGAGAGCATCCGTGGGTGTCTTGGGGCTGTTTTCAATTGGTTTCAGCGAAACAGCCTCAAGTGCGACCCCGATAAATCAGAGGTGCTTTTCTTCTGGTGTCAGTCTGACCCGAGATGGCAGGATTGGTGGCCGGTAAACATGTTCCCTCCTGCGTCATCTTCTTTGGTGGCCAAGAACTTGGGGGTTAAGATTGACAATAGCTTGACGCTTAAGTCCCAGATCCTTGGACTAACTGGCATATGCTATGGCATCCTCAAAATGCTGCGTAAGTTCCTTCCCCAGCTCCCTTTGGCGCATAGGAAGACTACGGTCCAGGCCCTTATTGGATCAAGGCTGGATTATTCGAATGTCCTATACCTGGGTCTTCCCGAATACTTACTCCAAAGACTCCAGGTGGTCCAAAACTCTGCGGCACGGGCCATCTTTGGCCTACACCGCTGTGCGAGTGCCTCGGATCTTTTACACTCCCTACATTGGCTGCCTATTCGGAAGCAGATTGTTTTTAAAGCACTTACGCTGGCTCATAAGGCACTCCACGCTGTGGGAGCTGAATATATTAAAAAACGTCTTGCTTTCTATAAACCTTCAAGATCCTTAAGATCGGAATCTCTCGGCCTTGCCGTTGTCCCTGTTGTTCGGAAAGCAAGGGTTAGGGGACGCTCTTTTAAACGTCTGGCGCCCCAGCTGTGGAATACCCTTCCTCTGTCACTTTGCAGTACTTCGAACCTGCTGGCCTTCAGAAAGGGTCTTAAGACGTGGCTTTTTGGACAGTAATTTGTTTGCCTTTTTCCCCTTTTTGCCTGCCCTTTGTAGTATGCTGTGGGTGAGAAAGCGCCGGGACACTCCTCGGAGTAGCCGAGCGCTATATAAGTCACTCATAACATTAACATTAACAATTTGCTCCACTAAGCACCCTGTGAAGCAGTATTTAATTGTAAACGATGTCCATGCTTGGTCATTTCTTCTGAATGCAAAATAAGGCCCTCGTTGACTGGATTTTGGCAGAGGGCAGTGCAGTAAGTAACCTTGCTGCGTTGCCCTACCCAAAGTGAAAGGGCAGGAATGCACCGTATTAATGCACTACAGTGCATTCCTGTCCATTCTCCCTGCGCTGGCACTGTTTTGGCAGCCTAGCGCTAACTTAGGCACCCTTGAAAGGGTGCCTCCAGTGCATGAAGGATTGTTTTTGTGCAGGAAGGGTTACCTTCCTGCACAGTATCAATCCTAAGAGGCGTTTTCCTCTTACTATGCACACACAGCAAGAGGCGTTTTCCTTTTACTATGCACACATAGCAAGAGGAAAAAATGAGGAGAAATAAAAATATTTCTCCTCATCACGCCTCACCTCGGATGGTGTAAGGATTTGGCGGATCCCCAGGTTTGCATGAGTTTGTAAATCTGGGGCAGCGTCAAAATCCCATGTGTGTTGCGTGGAAACACCCACTGCATCACCCATGAAATGCTTACAGAGCGCATAGTAAGATGATTTACTCTGCATTACTCAAGCTTTATCAGGCCACTTAAATCTACTCAGGATTCAGAGCCCTGCATCACACATGTACCACTTTACGTGGTGCAAGGATCCAGGGCCGGACTGGGAACCACAACCGGCCCTGGCAAAGTGCTTGGACGCCCTCCCCCTTGGAGGTGCCGCCGAGCTCTTTGCCGGTGATGGTTTTCGGCCGATTTTCGTACAGGGCCGATTTTGTAACTATGCTGCAAAAACGGCCCTGTAACAAAAACTGCCCCCAGGGGCCCAAAACCGGCCCCCACCCGTGCGGCGCACCGGAGGACTGCCCTGTGCCCGCTAGGTCCAGTCCAGCCCTGCAAGGATCTCATAAATAACCCCCCTAAGTCTCTAATGATCTATTGTACTATCTATTTGCACTAGATCTGTCATACCCAAACGGTTACCATTAGCTCCAGCCCCCAAATCGCCTTCTTTCATTTTATTTACATGGTTAGCTGGAGCTTTTGACTTTACTGCATGGTACTATACCTAATCTGTGGTAACAATTTGGCTAAATGAATTGACATTTGTGACTTTTCTATAAGTCTGCCATAATTGAGCAGAAACAGCACCAGCTCCATAAAAGTGAACTACTTAATATGGGCTGTAGTAAGAATTTTGTCACCCTCAAGTAGGGCAAGCACTTTTTAGAGGGGGCAAGAAGCAGCCATGGCTGACAGGGATCCCCAGAGTTAATGTTGCAGCATTAACTAATGTTTGGCATTACAGTGCTCACTTTGAAATTAGGTAAGTCAGCTGTTGTTGTGCAGAGTAGCAGTAGGATCAAGCTTCATAGAGTTTCCATTTCAATAATGTAAGCATGCAAGTTCCAAAGGGTAACATGGGCGGAAGGCACCACATTCCCAATGAGGCTGCAGAAGCCACTTATTTGTTAAACTTTACAGTTTCAAGGGCCTGCATTTAATATTGTTTGTTTTGAAACATTGGAAATGTCTTTCTCACTGCTTATGCCTTTTTATAGAAAATAAAAATCAGTACGCAATATAGATTTTTATTTTATATGTCACAAGAATGACTCTGAATAAGTTTGTTGTCTTCTGCCTTTTCAATAACTCTGCACTTACTTGCATCTACCACTGAGGATGAAGCTGGAAGCCACTGATGGGCCGGACTGGTCGTAGCGGGCACTGGGCGTTTCCCCGTGGGTCCGCCAGGGTGGGGACCAGTTTTGGGCCCCTGGGTGCAGTTTTTGTTACCGGGGGCCGGAAATATTGTCCTCCTGTAACAAAATCGGCCGAAACCCACCCTAGCACAGACCTCGCCCGCAACCCCTGCCCCACAGGGGGTGCTGGACGAGCAGTTTGCCAGGGACGGTTTCAGTTCCCAGTCCGGCCCTGGCTGTACTAAATGTTGGTGCATAAAGAGAGGGGCAGTAGTCACAATTGTAGCTTAAGTTGTTCAGTAAGTAAACAATTACCAAGGCCTCCGCCAGCACAGTGTTCTTGGCAGACCACTTACCTGCAGAGTAAAAATTACTCCATAAGAGTTTTGAACTCTGCTGACAATTCTTGACATTTTTATTTTGCTACTATTGTCATAGAAGGAAAAGGTTTAAGCTCTGGCATTTTGTGTGGAGCAAAAATGTTTATGTTTAGACAGAACAGTTTATGAATATGTTCAAGTCTGAATGTGATGTTCTCCACTGATATGGGCAGATGGATGTTGTGATTGCGCCCCCACTTCAAAGCTGGTGCCAGAATGCTAGATTTTGCTTGTGTGCAAGGACATTGTAGTTTGTATGGCGAGAGTACTAGATTCAGTGTTGTTTATTTATTTATTTATTTATTTTTTACATTTGTAGAGCGCTCTGTTACCCGGAGGTGTCCTGGCGCTAGCACTATTGAACCAGTGTATGTGGATAACTGAGAGGTTAGTGAGTAAAGAGCCAGGTCTTGAGCTCTCTCCTGAAAGCCATCAGGTTCGAGGATTGTCTAAGGTAGAGTGGCAGTTTGTTCCATGCCTCTGCCGCCCGAGGGAAAAACTCCTGCCTCCCCAGCGTGCTCTCTTAACTCTGGGAACTGTTACCAGCGCCAGTTCCCCAGATCTCAAGGTTCTTGCTGGTTTATGCCAATGGAAGAGCAGTTTCATGTATCTAGGACCCATGTCATGCAGGGCCTTAAAGACCATGCATAGTGCCTTAAAAGCAATTCTCTTGCGAATTGGCAACCAGTGAAGGTTCACCAGGTCCGGAGCTACCGAGGCAAATTTGGGGGTATCGGTGATCAAGCGGGCAGCTGCGTTTTGCAGTAACTGGAGTTTATTAAGAACGCTCTGCTGGGCGTTTAGCATCAGGCTGTTACAATAGTCCAAGCGTGAGAGGACTAGACCAGTAACAACAGTATTCCTATGCTCCCTCTCCAAATAAGGAAGAACTTTCCTGATTGTTTTGAGGATGTAGTGCATAGAGGAGGATAGTGCATTAAACTGGGGTTTAAAGGACAAAGAGTCGTCTACCAGTATGCCCAGATTTTTTACTTTTGTCACCGGGGAGGGGAGAGGTCTTATTTCATCCGGCCACCATTTCGGGGACCAAAAGTTGTCCCTGGCACCAAAGAGCAGCACTTCTGTCTTTGTGGAATTGAGTTTCAGACAGTTTTGAGCCATCCAGCAGCCCACCTCATGCATGCAACCTCTAAACCTGTCTGCTGTACTGTCTGTGTTGCCGGGTAGTAGTGACACCACTATCTGTGCGTCATCAGCGTATGCTGAAGGTGAAAACCAAACGATCGAATCACCGGGGCTAGGGTCGCATCATAAACATTAAAAAGGGTGGGACTAAGTGAGGACCCCTGGGGAACTCCACAGGGCAACACAAACGGACGCGATTCAAAGTCTCCCAGGGCCACCGACTGAGTTCTGTTGGAGAGGAAGGCCTGTAGGATCTTTAGTGCCTTTCCCTGAATTCCACTGGCCCTCAACCGGTCCACCAACAACTTGTGGTGGACCGTGTCGAAGGCCGCGGATAGGTCCAACAGGATCAGGGCTGCTCTGCCTCCTGCGTCCATCACCTTTCTGATGTCTTCCACTGATTTGATCAGGGCGGATTCCGTGCTATTTTCCGCACGAAAGCCGTGTTGGGCAATTGTTTTTACATATTTGCTGAATTCATGGTACATGAAGATAGCCATGTGGGTTTCTTTACTTTAGAGATTGAAACACATTATCTCCAGAGGGTGCACTGCACAAATGTGGTTCGTTCTGTAGAATTGGGTGATAAAAGATGCCCAGTATTGCATCATGACTGCCCAGCACAATGATGGGGGGTGGGGTTAAAGATTTTACACTAGTATTGGCTCAGCTCTGTGGTACACTAAAGAAATGATATTGTCAGAAAAATGAGGTTTGCTACATCTAGCTGGGGCAATAATGGCATAATAGAGGGTATAGACTGGTGGTGGCCCTGTCCATTGGGACACTAGAAGAGGTTCAGAATTGTTGATCAGTCCAGCATGGACATTAAATGCAGATAGCAGTGTTTACTCTACCAGGGGGTGATATAGGTGTACAGTGGTGATTCAAAGTGTAGGCATCAGAGAGTGGACTATGTTAAAAACATCATCCAAAGGGGCATTAGAGAGCTTTTTTTACCTGCGATGTTATCTGTGCCCTGACAGACTGAACCTTACACAGCAGCAACTAAACACTTGAAATTAGAATAGAACATTAAAATATTCCTTCTTTTGTTTCTGCTCATAGACACAGATAAGTACATTTTACAGTTACTGAAAGTGGTGTGTGAGAAGTTGAGTTCAGGTTTTTTTTTAATGCAGGCTATGTTTATGTTTATTGATATGAGGGTTTGAATGTAAGTTATTGAGCAGCAGCTGATATTTTTTGCCCATGGTATTGATACCTTACTCAAAATGGTTTGATGGTTTATTATTTGACTTCAGGCTGCTGAGGGTTAGCCTAATAGTATTTAACAATAAGGATGTGTCGGTACTCAGATCAGGTGTGCAAAGGGATTGGCAGGTTTGTTGAGCTCAACAGTTGGTTCATTATGAATGCATGATAAATTAATTTTGTTCAATGAATTATAGCCATGAGGTGGAGTAATGCCGATTTGAAAGCAAGTGCATTAACACCTATTTTTGCTTATTTTGCGGCATGGAAGCAAGACGAATGGGAAGTTTGCAAACTTAATTTGAGAGGCGCTGCAGTTTGCCAAAGATCGAAAGCAAACACGCTTACCAGTTGTCAGTTCATGTGTGGGTTAGCGCAGGCTGCTGGCAGCACTTGTGAGGAAGAGCCGAGAACAGGCAGCATGAGCTGGGCCGATTGCGTCTTCAGTCACACAGGTCTGAGCTTAGCAAGCTCATGTGTAGGTAGTATTTTGACAAGTTGGAGCAGCTGTACGCATTGCGTGTGGTGGTCATTTTGTAGGATTGGGAAAGTTCAGTGTTTTTGAATAGAGGCAAAAGGCTGCCATATTTTGGGGAGCCATCAATGTGAAGGTAGTGTTCAGTGACAGTTTGCTGGCATGTTTAGTCAGCTGGTCAGCTTTTGAGAGCAACAGCTGAGGAGGTACTAGAGGAAGTATTTGAAGAATTATTGAGTGAAAATATAGTAAGATGGAGCAGGTTGCAAAAACTGTGTTTGAGTGTAAGGTTAAGGAGTACATGGAAAGGATGTTTGGTGATTTAACAGTGAGGTTAGACAATATAATTGACAGTTGTGTGGAGAGACATCAAGGAACACGGTAGCAGATAAAAAAATGTAGAGGAAGAAAGCTACTGGTCTATGGACGAGGTAGAGCCGGTAGCCAGTGCTGCAAATGTTGGAGGTCCCAAGAGAACACAAAATGAAAGCATGTGGAGGTGAAGGACATGCTACGAAGGCAAGGGGTGAGGCTATAAAGGCACAATGTGGTGGCATGTGACAGATCGTCCTCTAGTGGGTATGTGGAATTGACATGTGCCAAATATTTTGAGGAGTCAGACAATGAGGGTAGGAAAGTAAGAAAAGAAAGTTGACCACAAGAACATATTGTTGAAAGTGGATGATCTTGTGGATCCATTTGGAGAGGAGATGTTTGATCTTCTATTAATTCAGCACCTTTTATTATCACAGTGGACGCCAGCTGAGCACGTGGCACAATATGTTAGTTACTGGATTCACAGGAAATTCTGAATGAGGTACGGACTCGGCTTCGGAGTGTCCAACACCAACCCTGCAATCCAAAGTGGCTTCTACACCAGAGTTGGACCCCAAGATGTAGAGTTTTCTCAATAAAACAGGTCTAGACCCAAGGAAGGGGTTAGATAAGAAATTGAAGGCATGCCAGGATAGGCTCTTAGACATCTTGGCACCCCTGACAAAGATTTTTGATATGTGTAAAGAGGTGCTTGCTAATAACACTTGGGTAGATGTCGTTGAACTAAGACAATGGGTACAGAGGGAGATATCCCTTTTGGGCAATTCAAATGCGGCTTTGTAGATAGAAAGATACAAAAGTATTTTGATGAAGATAGACCCCAAGTTTGGCAGAGCTGGCCAGCAAGGAATTGGGGGTATAGAGTAATGAGATGTTGTTTGGCGAGGAATTCGTCAAGGACATGTCTAGATATGTGGGTACCTTTAATTCATTATAGAAGGTCCAGAAGGACATGCAAAAGGTTTTTGGTACGGCCAAGAGGAGGCAGGGCGGATTCCCCGGCTGCGGTCAGAGAATCACTTCTGGTTCATTTACGCAAGGACTTAGGGCCAGATGTAGGTAGCCCTTTACCAATCGGAATTGGCCGAAAATACCGATTTTCGGCCGTTTCCGATCGGTAAAGGGCTATGGAGATGTAGGGGCACATTCGGTAATTTTACCGAATCGGTATTATTACCGATTCGGTAATTTTACAGATTCGGTAATATTTACCGATTCGGTAAAATTACCGAAAATGGAATGTAGGTAGCCAATGTACCATCAGCACATGGCTTACAGAATCGGTATTTTACCATGGAATACAAATCGATGGTAAAATACCGATTCCTGTGTACATGCACATCTGTGCATGTACACATGTGCCATGTGACAGACAGACGTGCCCTTAGGGCATGTCTGTGTGCCACATTGCACACATGCCCGTTTTGGGGGTGCTAGAGGGTGTCAAAGTGACACCCCCTGCACCCTTGACAGATTCGGTATTTACCGATTCGGTAAATACCGAATCGGTATTTGATTTGAATCCTATGGGCTTCAAAGGCCCATAGGATTCAATAGCAAATACCGATTCGGTATTTACCGAATCGGTAAATACCGAATTTGCAACGAATCGGTAACTAATCCAGATGTTGGTACCTACATCCCATTTACCGATTTTGAAATACCGAATCGGTAAAATTCGGTATTTCTAAATCGGTAAATGGGATTTACCTACATCTGGGCCTTAGTCCCTATGGCTATGGATACAGATAAGAGCAGGGTGAATTTTATTCACAGAGGCAAAGACCAAGGTCACAAGGTTTAAGGAGTGAAAGGAGAGCAAGAGGAGGAACAGGTGAGTTTAGGAAAAGACCTTCTGTGTATCCATCTAGAACTGGGTGGCAGACTAGCTCAGCTTGTCTCAAGGTGTAGAGATATTATGCAGGTTCCTTCGGTGTTGGAAAGTGTACAAGGATATAGCATAGATTTTGTAAAGAACTGGTGCAAGAAGTTTACCTGAGACTTTTCAGTTTTTCAAAGGAACAGGAGATGTTGGTGTTGGACCTGGCCCTTTTGGCAGGTTCACCCCGAAACTTTTTGCTTTTTCCTAGCCTGTTTCTGTGACCTGGTGTTGGTGATTTTAGGCCTCTATGCACTTTTTCACTGTGGTACAGTGTAAAGTGCGTGAGCTCTCTGTGTATGTGTGGTGAGTGACCTGCCCTCCCATAGGAATGAATGGGGAATATGTATGCCCATGGTAGTTCCTGATGTGTGGGGAGTGCAGGGTCGAGTTTTATATGTGCGAACTCGTGATATTGAATGCTGCGCAATGATATATGCGGCATGATTGTGTCTAGTGTAGAAGAGGCACTTTTAGAAGTTGGCATATTTGTGTAAATTGTGTCTGGCGTGTGATTGGCTGGTGAGCCAGGCTCCAAGAGTCTGGGAGGGTCTGGCCCTGTGGTGAATGGAGTGTTTAGCATGCTGATGTGAGGGGAGGGGTGCACCTGGGCCTGAATAGGGCTGGGCTTACCCCACACAATGCTGGCTCCACCCCCTGTGGTGCCTCTGATGTCCCTAGCCTGGCTTGTGAAAGGAGTTCCCTATAACCAGTTGTAGCTGGTTCTCACACTGCCTGCACCCTGCTAGACAAAAGATTTCTCTGTATAAAAAGTGGCTGTGTCCCCTTACAAAATGTTCTTGTTTCTGACTTGAATCCTGCCAGGGGCGTGCTGCTGCTTGGGCTCAGGGGAAGGCTTGCCTCCCTGGGCCCTGCCCAGCCCCTGGATACCCGATGGACTTTTTTTTCCTGGGAGCTGCTGTTCTCCACCTTATGTCCTGGTCTGTTGAGGTCCTGGACTCCTGAAGGACTTTGTTGCTTTATTTTTGCCTCCAGCACTTTGGAGCCCTTTATTTCTCCCCCAGCGCCCTATTTTGGCCAGGAAGCGCTTTTGGTTTGATTTCCTAGAGAAGGGAGAGGAGCGTGGGCTGTGCAGCGCAATGCTGCAGGTCCCTGACAAAGGATTCCCCCGAGATTGCATGGGGGTCATTGCGAGAGCCCACCTCGCTTATTTTTAAATTGAGAAATGGCTGTCCTCAGCCCAGAGCCGCGGACGGAGAACCGGAGCACCGCGCTGTCATTGGCGGGCTGCGGGATCTCGTCCTCTGAGCCGCGAGGTGATTGAGCCAACGTTGGGGGCTGGTCCCGGGGAGCCGCGCTCTGATTGGCGGGTCTCCGGGAAGAAGCTGCCACGTCACGAGGGGCTCGACTTGGGAGCCGTGCTCCGATTGGCCAGGAGCTGCCGCGTGACGAGGGGGCCAGGGTGAATCGGAGATGGCGGTGGTAGCAGGGCTCCCATGTGAGGAGAGAGCACTGCCGGTGGAGTGAGGCCCCGGGTCCCAGGAGGGGGCCGGGAGGGAGAGTGAGCGCATCAACGTGCCTGCGAAGCTCCTGTGAGGAGAAACGAGCCCCGCCCGCTGCCCCTGCTGAGGAGCCCCGCCGAAGAACAGCCCGGTGAGTAGGAAGGGCTGGGGGGGGGGCTCCGTGAGGCTGCTGTTGGTGCCGGTTGGAGGCACCGTGTCAGAGCGGCCCCGTGTGCCAGTGGGCCGCTCGAACGTGGATAGATGGAAGAGGACCCCATGGGGGTCCCAAGGCCTCGAGAGCACCTTCAGAGTGCAGGGGGCTCCAGAGTTCGAGGGGGTCAGAGTGCCCCCGTGGGCCAAGTGTTTTCCGAGCCCAGATGGCTCCAACGACGGGGCCATATTTGTTTTAGGAGCCTGAAAGGCTCAAGGGCATATTTTGTTTCAGAGCCCCTGAAGCTCTAGCGTGATTTAGGGGGCCATTGTCCTTTCCTAGAAGGCCCTGGGGATACATAGTTTCAGAGCCGGTGGGGCTCCTACAGATGGCGCAGATTTGCTCCTAAGGGCCAGTGAGGGCTCCGGTCACAGTTTGCTATTTTCCAGCTGCCCAACAATTAGTGGGCAGCTGCACCGTTTAGGCGCTTGGGATTGTCCTCAGCTGCCCAGCAATTAGTGGGCAGCTGCAACGTTTAGGTTTTGAACCATTGGCGCACCCCCTGACTGGCGCTGCATGGCAGGGTGCCCTGACATTCTGGACACAGGGCTCTTTAGTCCCTTTATTGAATGGCCAGTTGGCCTGGGGGCTGATAGGTGAATAGGGCGCAAGGCCCTAAGGTGATTTTGCGCAATGTGGTTACTGCTATGTTTATGATGGTAATTGCCTAATGTGAGTTTTGCGCAATGTGATGTGGTGCTAGGAAATGTAATGCATTTAATATGATTACGCACCTTGATCTTACACCTCTGAATGTGTTTTCATGCATCATGTGTTTTTGCGCTATTGAGTTATCTTCTGGCACCTCTGAATGTTTTTATGCATCATGTATCTTCCTTGTTCTTACACCTCTGAATGTGTTGGTTTATGCATCATGTGTTTTCCTTCCCTGCACCTCTGAATGTGTTTTTGATGCATCATGTGCCATGCTCTTACACCGCTGAATGTATGTTTTATGCATCAAGTGTTTTCCTTCCCTACACTTCTGAATGTTTGTGATGCATCCTGTGTAATGTGTTCTTGCGTATACCCCTAATTGTACTGTGATACTTAGGTGGTTGTTTTTTCTAGTACAGGTGGTCCTAGTGAGGTCCTGGTTCACTGCGTGACATTCTCCTAAGGTGATTAGGGTTGCACAGGTGGTACTTACTTGTTACCAGTGGTTACTGGTTGTGTGCTTTATTTGCCAATTTTTGCTACAGTGATTGTATATCCTATATTCTATGTTCTAGAAGTGCTATTTCTACTAAGTGCTGATTCTGACAGGCGCCCACGTGGCCCTATCCTGTGTAAATAATCCCTTGTGAATATTGCTTGTGCCAGTCGGCACCATGTATATTGTGTGATTACTATCTGATGTGTTTTGCAATACAGAAGTTATTTTTATATAACCTTGTGTGGAGTTCCTTTTGTGGTGTGCCTAGGATGTTGTTGCTGTTGTGTGCGTGCGCAAATACTTTACACATTGCCTCCGGGATAAGCCTGTCTGCTCGTGCCAAGCTGCCAAGGGGGTGAGCAGGGGTTATCTTGGCGTGTGACTCCCTTGCCCTGACTAGAATGGTGGTTTCTGCCTGGCTTTGGCGTCAGCCTTAGCCAACCAGAAATAGCCAGTTCTATCATTGTTGGACAGCGGTGAGGATTAGGACTTGTGTTTGCGCAGTGCCACAGCGACAGCTGGCTACATTACAAAACTCTGCATTTTTTAGATAGTCACATGTTAGGGATTATTGTTTATGATCTTGTATTTCCTCAAGATTATAATTTACAAATGGTGTTCCTGTGATTTTATGTTTAGTGGCAGATGATAGAAAATGACAGGCCGGGACGCTAGTAGAGGGGGGAGGTTCCCATAGATCAGGAATCCCTTGCTGGGTCAAGTGCCCAATCCCTGTTCCTGTCCCTGTGTGGGTAGATGGAAGAGAGAGAGTGTGGAGGAGAAATGGCTAGCTCGAGAGGGTGGTTATCCCCTGAGTGTAGTGTGTGTGTCTGGAGTCCCCAGTATGGTAGGATCCAGTGGTGGCAGCTAAAATGTGTCCAGTGCGTGAAGTCCCATTCCCAGAGTATGGTGCCTGGTGCTCAGTAAGAGGGGTACAGGTTGTGAGTCACAGGCAGTGAGGAACTGTCTCACCTGTCTGGAGGGGGAGTGTGTGGATGAGTGGTGTGTTAAACTGGAGGAGTTGGTGTGAGTTTTTTTTAGGAGCTTGCATGGGAGGTGTACCTCTGGTGGTGTGCAGGAGGTCCTGCAGCGGCACTGGATAAGAAGGGGTGGATATCTGGCGGTGTGCTAGATGTCTTTCAGAGGCATTAGGGAGTGATTCTAAAAGTGGTGGCTTATGTATCTGATGATCCTGTGTAGGGAAAGAGGTTCATGTGTAGCTCAGCTAGGTCCCAGTAGGATGGTAGGGGTGTAGGGGCTCACGTCCTGTCCCAGTAGGAGGTGGAGTGAGTGTGGGACGGTGTGTCCCACGTTGGCCCGAAACCCTATCTCAGGGCCTGGAGGGTTCCCTAAGGGAGCGCCAGGTCAGGGGCCTAGGCTGTACTTACAGGTCATTTGAGGAGGATCTTCCTGTGTCTAGAGGATGGGGAGTGTCTGTAACCATAACTCTAGCGGTCCTGGTGTTGAGGAGTACCGCTCCTAAGTGGAGGGTGCAGAACTCTGGAAGGGGGTGCAGAGGGACGGTGTACCTCTGACCCCGGTGCAACCTGAGGGTTTAGATCCTAGTTTGGGGGATTAGGAAGCTTCCAGGTCAAGAAGAATCTCTACCAAAGTGGATCAGCTGAAGAGACTGAGGGGGCTGCCCTTGCTGTGTGATCTGGGGCTCACCTGCAGTTTGTTGTTTCCACTAAGGTAGAGGAAAGGGGACTTTGCTGTGTGCTGTGTCCCCCCACCTGCTTGAAAGGGGACTTTGCTGTGTGCTGTGTCCCCCACCTGCTTGAAGAGGAACAGTGCTGTGTGCTTTGTCCCTCAGAAGTGAAATAGTTTCCAGGTGGTAGACCAGTGATTGAGTGAGGTCCTGATTTGGTAGGAGAATTGTGTTCTGGTGCGTGCTTCCCTGTGAGGGTGCAGAAACCCAGAAGTAGAGGTAGGCTGGGGCATTCTTGCCCGTGACCTCTGGTCAGCCTGAGGGTGTGGTCCCTAGGTTGAAGGAACAGTGGTAGTTGTAGCTACACTGAGAGGCAGATTGGAGAATGGCTATTGTGTGCCAAGGGTTACTGCCCCCCACTCTGTGGATTGGACAGGACCTATGACATTTGGATGGCCTAGGGCCTGGTCTTGGCTGTGGATGACTAGGGAGTACCAGTAGGGTATCCTAGTTGGGCCAGAGAGCTGTTGTTGAGGGAAATCCATGTGGGATCAGAGTGGCGTAGAACCGGAAGGTGTCCCTGGCGTGCGGGCCCGTGTACTTGTTTTGTCATCCAAAGCAGGGAAGTCCATCAGTGGAGTGATTGGTCTACCCTGCGTTTTGGCTGGAAGGGGGTTGTGTTGGACCTGGCCCTTTTGGCAGGTTCACCCCGAAACTTTTTGCATTTTCCTAGCCTGTTTCTGTGACCTGGTGTTGGTGATTTTAGGCCTCTACGCACTTTTTCACTGTGGTACAGTGTAAAGTGCGTGAGCTCTCTGTGTATGTGTGGTGAGTGACCTGTCCTCCTATAGGAATGAATAGGGAATGTGTATGCCCATGGTAGTTCCTGATGTGTGGGGAGTGCAGGGTCGAGTTTGGTATGTGCGAACTCATGAGATTGAATGCTGCGCAATTATATATGCGGCATGATTGTGTCTAGAGTAGAAGTGCCACTTTTAGAAGTTGGCATATTTGTGTAAATTGTGTCTGGCGTGTGATTGGCTGGTGAGCCTGGCTCCAAGAGTCTGGGAGGGTCTACCCCGGTGGTGAATGGAGTGTTTAGCATGCTGATGTGAGGGGAGGGGTGCACCTGGGCCTGAATAGGGCTGGGCTTTCCCCACACAATGCTGGCTCCACCCCCTGTGGTGCGTCTGATGTCCCTAGCCTGGCCTGTGAAAGGAGTTCCCTATAACCAGTTGTAGATGGTTCTCACACTGCCTGCACCCTGCTAGACAAAAGATTTCTCTGTATAAAAAGGGGCTGTGTCCCCTTATAAAATGTTCTTGGTTCTGACTTGAATACTGCCAGGGGTGTGCTGCTGCTTGGGCTCAGGGGAAGGATTGCCTCCCTGGGCCCTGCCCAGCCCCTGGATACCTGATGGACTTTTCTTTCCTGGGAGCTGCTGTGCACCACCTTATGTCCTGGACTGTTGAAGTCCTGGACTCCTGAAGGACTTTGTTGCTTTATTTTTGCCTCGAGCGTTTTGGAGCGCTTTATTTCTCCTCCAGCGCCCTATTTTGGCCAGGATGCGCTTTTGATTTGATTTCCTAGAGAAGGGAGAGGAGCGTGGGCTGTGCAGCGCGATGCTGCAGGTCCCTGACAAAGGATTCCCCCGAGATTACATTGGGGGTCATTGCGAGAGCCCACCTCGCTTATTTTTAAATTGAGAAATCGCTGTCCTCAGCCCGGAGCCGCGGACGGAGAACCGGAGCGCCGCACTGTCATTGACGGGCTGCGGGAGGCTCGTCCTCGGAGCCGCGAGGTGATTGGGACAACGTCGGGGGCTGGTCCCGGGTTGGCGCACTCTGATTGGCGGGTCCCCGGGAAGAAGCTGCCACGTCACGAGGGGCTCAACTTGGGAGCCACGCTCCGATTGGCCAGGAGCTGCAGCGCGACGAGGGGGCCAGAGTGAAGCAAAGATGGCGGCGGTAGCAGGGCTCCCATGTGAGGAGAGAGCCCTGCCGGTGGAGTGAGGCCCCGGGTCCCAGGAGGAGGCCCGGCGGGAGAGCGAGCGCAGCACCGTGCCTGCAAGGCTCCTGTGAGGAGAAAGGAGCCCCGCCTGCTGCCCCTGCAGAGGAGCCCCGCCGAAGAACAGCCCGGTGAGTAGAAAGGGCTGGGGGGGGGGCTCCGTGAGGCTGCTGCTGGTGCCGGTTGGAGGCACCGTGTCAGAGCGTCCCCGTGTGCCAGTGGGCCGCTCCAACATGGATAGATTGAAGAGGACCCGGTGGGGGTCCCAAGACCTCGAGAGCACCTTCAGAGTGCAGGGGGCGCCAGAGTTCGAGGGGGTCAGAGTGCCCCCGTGGGCCAAGTGTTTTCGGAGCCCGGATGGCTCCAACGATGGGCCCATATTTGTTTTAGGATCCTGAAAGGCTCAAGGGCATATTTTGTTTCAGAGCCCCTGAGGCTTCAGCGTGATTTAGGGGGCCATTATCCTTTCTTAGAGGGCCCTGGGGACACATAGTTTCAGAGCCGGTGGGGCTCCAACAGATGGCGCAGATTTGCTCCTAAGGGCCAGTGAGGGCCCCGGTCGCAGTTTGCTATTTCCCAGCTGCCCAGCAATTAGTGGGCAGCTGCACCGTTTAGGCGCTTGGGATTGTCCTCAGCTGCCCAGCAATTAGTGGGTAGCTGCAACATTTAGGTTTTCCGCCAGTGGCACACCCCCTGACTGGCGCTGCATGGCAGCGCGCCCTGACATTCTGGACACAGGGCTCTTTAGTCCCTTTATTGAATGGCCAGTTGGCCTGGGGGCTGATAGGTGAATAGGGCGCAAGGCCCTAAGGTGATTTTGCGCAATGTGGTTACCTGCTATGTTGATGATGGTAATTGCCTAATGTGAGTTTTGCGTAATGTGATGTGGTGCTAGGAAATGTAATGCATTTAATATGATTACGCACCTTCATCTTACACCTCTGAATGTGTTTTCATGCAACATGTGTTTTTGCGCAATTGAGTTATGTTCTGGCACCTCTGAATGTTTTTATGCATCATGTGTCTTCCTTGTTCTTACACCTCTGAATGTGTTGGTTTATGCATCATGTGTTTCACTTCCCTGCACCTCTGAATGTGTTTTTGATGCATCATGTGCCATGTTCTTACACCGCTGAATGTATGTTTTATGCTTCTTGTGTTTTCCTTCCCTAAACCTCTGAATGTTTGTGATGCATCATGTGTAATGTGTTCTTGCTTATACCCCTAATTGTACTGTGATACTTAGGTGGTTGTTCTTTCTAGTACAGGTGGTCCTAGTGAGGTCCTGGTTCACTGCTTAACATTCTCCTAAGGTGTTTAGGGTTGCGTAGGTGGTACTTACCTGTTACCAGTGGTTACTGGTTGTGTGCTATATTTTCTAATTTGTGCTACAGTGATTTTATATCCTATATGCTATGTTCTAGAAGTGCTATTTCTACTAAGTGCTGATTCTGATAGGCGCCCACGTGACCCTATCCCTTGTGAATATTGCCTGTGCCAGTCGGCACCATGTATATTGTGTGATTGCTATCTGATGTGTTTGCAATACAGAAGTTATTTTTATATAACCTTGTGTGGAGTTCCTTTTGTGGTGTGCCTAGGATGTTGTTGCTGTTGTGTGCGTGCGCAAATGCTTTACACATTGCCTCCGGGATAAGCCTGTCTGCTCGTGCCAAGCTACCAAGGGGATGAGCAGTGACTCCCTTGCCCTGACTAGAATGGTGGTTTCTGCCTGGCTTTGGCGTCAGCCTTAGCCAACCAGAAATAGCCAGTTCTAACAGTTGGTAACTCAGGAGGTAGAGGCTCTCTTGAGGAAAGGAGCTGTAGAGAGGCCAATAGCGAGTCCAACATGTTTTGTAAGCAATATTTTCTTGGTTGAGAAAAAAGGGCAAAGGGATGAGACCAGTTATCAATCTAAGGGAGTTCAATTACTGGGTGTGTTACAATCACTTCAAGATGGGAGGGATACATATGCTAAGGGATTTGCTAAGGAGAGGAGACTGGTTGACGGGGCTGATTTGAAGGACACATCCTTAACAGTTCCATGGTGTGTAGAACACAGGGATTATCTTCAGTTCTGTTGGAAAGGGAAGCGCTGGAGTTTCAAAAGTCTCCCATTCAGCCTGATCGCAGCACTGTGGTGTCTTACAAAGGTCATGAGACTGGTGATGGCATGGTTGAGATCGAGGAGAGTTCAAACCGAAACTCCAAACCGAACATTCTTAAGTATTGTCACAAAATGATGAAAGTGGGACAGTTGGAGATGATGAGTTTAGTGAATTTGAGCAGGTCTTCAATTTCTGCAGGTCATGAGTTGGTGAATGGGATCCCAGTAGGACAGCATGTTTTAGTGAAAAGGATAATTAAGAGTGTTTGGTTTGGAGTTTCCTCCTAGGGTAAAGTATGCTTCTTTATGGGTAGTGCCACAGGTGGATGGATGGGGTAGAAATGAGTTATTATCATTAAATTGTTATCTTGATAGATGGCTGTTTCACTGTGTTTGGTATCTTTTAGTAGAGTTTCTGATATCAGGGACTTGGAGGGGGACTCTAGGAGTTTTCATACTAAGGGTGTGTCTTTTGAGTTAAGAAAGCGTACTAAGACTATGACGATTTTGTACACTATAGGTAAAGGACATGAGCGTCTGTGCGTGGTGTGATGTCTGAAGGAGTACGAAAAAAAACTGTAGGGTTGAGAATGCATGGGAGTTCTCAGTTGCTGATTTCTTATAGGCAGCCGTTTTGGGCAGTGTCTGCACCTACTCTGGATAGGTGGGTTAAGGAGATGATGAAACCGGCAGGTATTTATGTGAGTGTTTTTGGAGAGCATTCGGCAAGGGGGCCTATGGCAAGTAAGGCTTTTTGTCAAGTGGCAATCTCAGTAGTATTATGAAGGCTGCAGGTTGGTCAAGTTAATCTGTTGTGTAGTTCCTATAAATCTATATAGGATCTGCACGTTTAGATAACATAAACTACAGGATTGGAGTCTAGACTGGTTCCAGACACCCCAATGGATGGTAGCCTTTAGACCATCTAACTCACAGTGCCACCATAAGCCCCCTAACTTTATCAAGGAGCAAATAGTCTCTGGCAACTATCAAACATGACAACGCTTGATCTTGAGAGGATCGAGGAAACAGTGTACTACTTTTTGGCCAGTAACTCGTGCTCACTTGGTCTTGGAGAAATACACAGAATAAACGATGGGAATGTTTTCAATAAGCATTTATTGACCTAAAACAGTGAATATATGCAGGCATATAGACACATGGCAATAATCACACGTCCTCCTAAAATTCTAACCCTATCTTAGTGTATGTAAATGTACCTAGCATGTATGTAGGGTTTAAAGCCAAGAATACCCTTGGAGAAAGCCTACCCTATTACCTAATCGGAGAGAATGAAGGACGCCGCCTGGGTCTCGAGTTGGACACCCCGCAAAGGATGTCAGACTACTGCGTGCTAGTGTATCGGCGTTGAAGAATCTCAGCGTCTTTTGTCGGCATGGTAGCTTCTCCTCTGGCGGCCCAGTAAAGATGTTCTTCTTTTATACCCAGAAGGTACCCTCAGGCGTTCTACCTAGATGTGTATTGGTACTGTGGGCCTGTCGTTCAAGGATGACGATAGCGGTGACTTTCGCACAGAGAATGATAATCCTGCTGTGCATGTGCTAGGCAGGGGATTAATATATGATTCTAAGAATCCTCATGCATAATAAATGAGGCTAGTTTTCGAAGTAAACCACACTACATTTATTCAGTGCATAACTAGGTAAAAGTTCGGCAGGGCAAGGTAGGAGAAATGTAGGTAAAAGGTTGTGCAGCTACATAGGCCTATATTGGGGTACATTGGGTTTCATACCATATCTACGTTTAAAAGTTGTTATTTTAAACCTGTGGAAAATGCTGTACAAAGAGTAGTGGATGAGCTTTAAACATGCATAACATTGTCCTCCGTGCCTTGACTTAAAATGCAGATTTTCCACAGTTTGAATGGGAAGACAATCATGATTTTATTAAAGATACTGAGGGTAATATTATACCTCCCTGAATTGTGCCCAGCCCTATTGATGTGTTTGCTACTGTTTTTCCATGGAAAAGTTAAATAAGCATTGGCATAGCCAATAGGTCTCGCCTTTCGGAACTTATATGTTTTTAGCCAGGCAACAGTTGATGTTATTGCACCAAGGATATTGTGCTGCATAACTAAATACTTATATAGTCCCAAAAGCGAGACCTATTGGCTATGCCAATGCTTGTTCTTTTGAGGTCGCATGAACCAGAGGTATTGATATGTCATTTTGAACGTTTTTAGCATTGAATATCTGTAAATATCCATATATGTCTAACCTAGCCAAGGTCACAGGAGATGTGCATCCACCCATGGTTTGCTATGGAATCAACTCCCTCCCAAAGCGGTGTCTACAGACGCTCTTTGTACCACAGCTTAGAGACGGCATATGAGCCCCCCGCCCTCCTACCTTCAATTCAAACTCAAAAAGAGCAGGAGGTGTGCGTTCTCTATGAAACTGCACTATTATGCCACTAATAGTCGAGTCCTTCCTATAAAGAGCAGGATTATTTGATCGAGGTTTAAACAGCAGGGGCTAGCAGGTAAGAATGTGAGGAAAAGAGGGCAGTAAAAATAATGGAGGAAGAGAACGCAGGAAGAAAGCAGGATACATTCATCGGGGAGAAATGAAAGAGGGAGGGAGAATGGCCTAAACGTATAAAATAAAGAGGAAACTGACACGGAGGAACAGCATAACGGAAGGCGCAGTGAGTGAAGGCATGGTGTAAGATACAGACGTAAGAGGAGAAGAGAGGTGTTAGAGAGGGAAGGTGGGTAGAAGAGGACGAAGAAGAGGGAAAAGAAGGGGTGAATAAAAGGAAAACAAGCGCGCGCGCCTCGCGCTAGCACAGGGGGAGGGGAGAGAGGAGGGGGCCTGCGCCTGTTTCCCTTGTGGGAGCGAGCGGGAACCAAATGTTTGTAACTAACACATGGTTTGAAAGCTCGCTCCCACAGGGAAATCGCCAGACTTGCACGAGTTGCCATTGGAAACAATGCAACGCGTGCAAGTTTTTGCCCACAAAGCTGTGCCGATGGCTAAAAGTCTTTTTCCTATGCAGCTCACATGCTCTGCATAAGTGAGACCTAAAAAGGATGACATTGAGCAGATTGCTGAGGAGAATGTTTGCGGAGTTATAACAGATGAATTTAAATAGAGTTCCACAAGATTGGACTTTCAGTTAATTTGCTGCAAGAAAAGAAGGAAGATGGCTGCTGGCTCTTTGGTTATATGCATGCTCTAAAGGGTTCTCGAATCTTTTAATGTTCTATTCTAATTTCAAGTGTTTTGTTGCTGCTGTGTATTGGAGCAATAAAGGAGTTATGCATAATATTACCCTCCGTGTCTTTAATAAAATCGTGATTTTCTTCCAGTTAAAACTGTGGGAAATTTGCATTATCATCTCTGATTCATTGCTATTTAGATGATGTTCTTACTCCTCCTGCCACTTACCTTTCCTCAACAGACTTTGATCCAGAGTATAAGAGAGAAAACACAAAAGGGGGAAAAAGGAGGAAGAGAAAGACGTAAAAACAGATATACAGAGAAAAGCCAGGGATAGAAAAGACCCTGTAAGAACTGTGATGAAAATGCAGGAAGTGTCAGGTGGTCAATTAAATAGGTGTGAGGTGGAATCAAGGCATCACAGCCTTGGTATTCGGCACTCTGACCTTCAATAGTGCTAGCAGAGGGCTTCTGAGAAAAACTTTCGACTCTGATACTTATTCTTTATAATAAATGTATCATTGGATATGAATAATATTAGGATTACAGTAATAATTACTGCATATTTAATCTCCCAAAACTTATCAGAATTTATTTGATGTGCCTGAAATAGTCACATGGAACCTGCAAACTGTGTGAGTACTCAATACATCTTTCACACACATTTGCGATGCCTTTCATATGCTCTGTGTGTTTATCCACAAATGCCCCCGTCAACAAGGGAGCGAATGGTTTTGAAAGTGTGGAAAAAAGGTTTCATGCACCCCAAAAGGAAGCAGGGCAAATGACTAATTATTTGCATTTGGAAAAAAGTGCCCTTCACCCTTATCCTACTTCTTTGTGCTTTCCAAAGTGAGCAGGATATGCAGTAGAAGGGTTACTGTCCAGAGGCGTAAGCCAGGAATTTGAAGAGAATGATACATTTCGGTGGCCTGTGCCTCAGGTTGTTTAACATTATGGGTAATGTCTCTTTTAGCTATAAGATGTCCTGTGGTCCCAAGTGACCACCCATCCTCATACAAAAGTTATCACAAAATAAATATTATCCCTCTGCATGTGCTACACTCAACATCTTTACCTTAAGATTTTATCTGAGAAAGTTGAAAAAAAGTTATGGTTTGCTATGTTATGTTACGTTTTACATTAGGTTAACTGGTATTTGTAAAACAGAGAATTTCCTAATTACTAGGCCAGGCATAGTTACCACCATCACCATGTGTCTGTGGTCTTTCTAGTTTGCACCTACATTTCTTGGATCCAATAGATCCTTTACTCCCTATCCTACTTTTCACAATTTACAGCTGTTTGAGCTTTAAGACTTGATTTCAGTTCCATGAAGTTCTGTGCAGTTCCACCATGAACCACGCCAGCTGCTGGACATAGTGTTCGCCAGTTATCTTTTCTGCTAAGTTTGCATGACATCAGTTATTTGCTGAGGAAATAAACCAATGAATGTGGTAAAAAGTGCACAGATGGCACAATGGTGTCAGGTGACAGGAAGCTCTCTGGGCACTTGACCTGCTAATTATATACTTGTTTTCCATTACCTCAGCAGATCTTGTAGCTTACTGTTTACTTTTTCCTCCTGGTAAATTATGTTCCTTTCATTTTCCACTCCAAAACAAACTGCATTGAGCGCATTAAGCAAACAACAGGTAACCAGGCAAACCCTCCTGTTATTCTTAATGGTTCTTTGTCAGAACTCAAACAACTGAATTTTCGTCAGGTCTGCACCTTACAGAGGAGCTCTTGTGGTTTCTCATAAAAATCAATTTCACTTTCTTTCTTCATTCAAAGTCAATATTATTTTCTAGTGAAGAATGAATAGAACAATGCATCTGTGCCTCAGGAAGAGTTTCCTTTCGTCACATGCCTTGTTGTCACAATTGCACTCTGTTTTCCGAGCATTACTCAAATGGCACTTAGGAAAAATATTTTGGTTCGTATAGTGACAGATTTATATGGCCCGCTTGTGTCATGTGTTAAAAAAATAAAATATATATATACTTATACACATGAAGGAGCTTGAGGTCCTGTATATTCGATTGGTCTGTTAGAGTGTCATTTACATTTTACTTTTGACCATGGCAGTACATAGGGCCCAATGTGGTAAACCCGAAATTCGGTAAATTTCAGGCTTACCGACCGGTATTGAGTCATTTCCAATGTAGGTGATGATTCGGTAAATAAAGAATCGGTATTTACTGAATCTGTACTTACTGAATCATTATTTACCGAATCGGGTATGTAGGAAGCACATTTAAGAGTGCTTATGTGCATTAAGGATTCGTTATTTACCACCAACTACAAGTTGGTGGTAAATATCGAAAACCTTTGAAAAAGCAATTTTGTGCTTTTTCAACAGTGCCATGTGGCAGACATACTTTGGGCATGTATGTGTGCCACATGTGCACACATGCACGATTCAGGGGTGCAACAGGGTGTCAATGTGACACCCTGCCACCCTTGAATGTGATCCCCCTGTTACCGATTTGGTATTTACCGAATCGGTAATAGTGAATGGCTTCCCATTCATTCCTATGGGCCTCCAGGAATGAATGGGAATTACTGAATCGGTAAATACCGATTCGGTAATATATATTTACTGAATTCTTAGCTACATACCATTTACCTACATATGGCCCATAGTGTGGGCAATAAGCCAGCCCACTTCATTCATTAGGTGCCTTGCACTCCAATGTCATTTTGCTTGATCACTTGTGCTTACCAGCAGGAGAGAGGGCGCACTTCAGTGCCAGGTAAGGTGTTTCAGTACCAGTTAAGGTGTTCTCGAGTTATTGGGTCACTGCTATGTTTTTATATATTTTTGTAAAGTTTGCCAGTTTTTTTCTGTTGCATAGGTTTGAAAAAATAAAATAAAAATATTGCAGACGTGCCAAGGTCATTGCCATTGGCATTGCTTATGCTTGTTACAGAAGAAGCCAGGCTAAACATACCGACAATACATAGAAGAATTTCACAAATAGAATAGTTGCCTTTTCCTGATGCCCAGATACTTGCTTCCTCCTCTTCCTATTGAAAAACACGCCTGCTGCAGCTGCAACCCAGGCTTAAACTCGCACCTGCCTACTTGTATTCTGTCTCTTCAGACACTCTGTTATTGGCAGCCGATATCAGCCTCTTTCCTCCCAGTAAGAGAATATCTTGTCTATATTCCCTTCCAGGTGATATAGTGCTCCTTCTTCCATCCAGATAATATCTTTTTATCTTTCACTGATGACCTCACTAAATACATCAGAGAGAAATAAACATTGAATATTCACAATATTTAGATAGATGACTTCAATATTGATAAGGGCAGTTCCACAAACACCTACACCCTTCAAAAGGTGCCTTGCGAAATGTAACTTAAAGCAAACCTCCAAGTACTCATCCTACACCCAAGAAAGATGTTGGCTGTAATTATCTTTGATCCGACAATAGTAGAATGCCCCTCCCCATCAAAGTTGACGGGTCAGACTACTTCATCGTCCTGGTGAACATCGTTCTTGAAACTTCCCCTGCAGCGGTGCTACAATCACCTTCATTTGGCTATTGTAGATCATTCAGGTATGTATGTGAATCACCGGTGCTCTTAATGTGGTCTGAAGAACCTCTCTTATCAACAATGGCAGGAACACTTCTTCAACAGTTACAGCTCCGAGGACTCAAAGGCTTTCAACACTATCACTCTCATGAAAAAGAAAGCAGTAACTCATAGGAGACAAAAACATGGGGCATATTATGAAGGCGGGCGATATGAAATTATTACCGCTTTAGCAGCCGTTTTCGGCCGCTAAGTGGCGATAATTTAATCACCCTATTAGCAAGCTGTCGCTAACAGCAGTTAGCTGACAGTTTGTAGGCGATAGCGAGTGGTTTGGGGCCCGCTTTGAATGTCAGTGATATTTATCGCTAATGACATGCAAAGTGGGCGTACCCAACCTGTTAGCAACTGAAAGCAGTCGCTAACATCGCTATCGCCTATTATCAACTCAGGCGAAGCGATTAAAAAGCGAATATCGCTGAAAACGAACACCTGGTCAGACCAGTTCTTAGCCATTATATCCAATAGGAGGTGGATATTCTGGCTAAGTCCCCATTGGCGATAATGCGTGAATATTCCTGGATTACCAGCGATATTCACGCATTTTGCCGCTAACGCCTGAAATTTTATCGCATTTGAGATAAACGTTGCTAATAGCGTGTTATCTCTGCGATAAAATCAGGCGTAACACGGCGATTGAAAAAATGTCGCTAAGCTTAGTTAGCGATAAATATCGCTACTTGTTGATAATATGCCCCATGGTTCTCTGACAATTTATATATAGAAATTCAAAATCTGGAGCCCTAATAAAACTTCTAGCTCCCTCTCTGCTTTTAAAACCAACAGGTAACACTACAACCTTGAAATATTAATTGCCAAGGTCAAACAAATGAACAATAGTTTAAATACATAGTTACATTTCTGAGCGGTTTCTCCAATAAAATTGTCCAAATCAGGAAATTAATCAACAAAGCAGGCAGTGCACTAAAAAGTGTCACACCCCTACCTCTCTTTAGAAACTGCTTGCCCAACTTTAATCCTATAACCAAAAGAAAATGAGCAAGTGATCAAAGACATGAAATCCACTTTCTTTAACAGACATGTCACCCCTGCCACTTTAATAAAAAATAAATGTGATCTTTTCTGAAATCTCTGGTATTGCCTTATAAAGGTTTCTTTGATAGCAAGTCCTTTCAATGAGTCCCTCAAGTTGGGTTAAATAACTACTATTTTAAAGAAACACCAGGATGATTTAAATCTACCCTTCAACTGAATGCAAGTAATTAACTATAGCAAATGTGAAGTGAAAATGTGTAGTCGATGGGCTAATCCTACATATTAAACAATTATCAATCAGGCTTTCAAAAAGGATGCAACACTTTAAATGCAACACTTACAATTCATTAGATATTGGACAATGCCTACTTAATCTGCTCAGCATATGAGCAGAATGCAAGACAATAGACAACAAGTAGCTGATCTCATTCTGTGACTCCTGCTTGGGCTTCTAAGAAAAGTTCCATGGATGGATCCCCTCATTCCTAAAAAAAACATGAATGTTTGGTAGGACGAGGCAAAGCCTCTTCTGATCCCATTCCAGTTACTTGCCCTTGAAGATCAATTCTGACACCCATGTAATTCAACATACACATAAAAACCAATAAGAATCTTAATGGAGAAGGCAGGTGTGACAATCCATCAACATGTAAATAAAACCTAATTATATGTAAAAATAAATTCCAACTTAAACATTGTTTAGTTAACCTACACAAATGGATGTCAAGCACCTGCCTGACGCTAAACCCAGAAAAAACGGAATTGATTTTTATCAGATGAGCTATACTTCAATGGTTTTACCCTCCCACTGGTAGAGGAAGTGAAATCCCTTTGCGTAGGGATTGACACCCACCTGTCAATGAACTCTTAAATTGCTCATGTGGCTACATCAAGTTCATACTTCAAAAAACCTGATACTTCTTTTACTTCCCATGGACCTTTGCATAGCTGTATAGGCCATTGTTCCAGCAAAGCCGGTCTACAGCAACTCCGTTCTTGTCAGAATTCCCAGCTCCTCCTTAATGGCTATGAAATGATCTTCAGAACCAGGAGGGTTGACCACATATCACCAGCCCTAAACAGCCAACACTGGCTTCCTTTTGAATCCTGGATAATATTCCTGCTGTCATGCATCACAATGAAGTTACATAATCGTCACTAAGAATACTTCAGAACACTCTAAGAAATACAGGAGAAGGAAAGCATTGTATGTATTGTATTTATTGGCAATAAAAGACTGAAAACCAAAATATTAAAATCTTAGAAAGCTGTCTGAAAAACTTTCTCTGGAGCAAACTCTTTAATTTGGAACTCACTTACTGTTGACCTAAGATGGGCTAAGAATCTCCTTTAATTTCCCAAAGGACTAAAACATCCCTTTTTTAAAACCTGGAAAGATTTCTTTACTTCGCCTACCATTTTCCTCATCTATCGTGAAGCTACATCTCCTGATAGCTCCCCTTACTTTTCTGGTTACAAGTGAGTCTTCTTTTAAATTAGACACTACTGTATCTTCATTATCTTCTTTCCACTGCCCTAAAATTCTCCACTTCCAACCCCAATCCTCTCATCTCCACTACTGCTAATTTCCTGCCTTCTATAGTTGTAGGTAACACTTTTCTCAGGATTTAACTCCATTCTTCCTACTTTATTAAAGGAGTTAAGTCTGTGTATTTTACCTATCTTCCACCCATCTCTCTTTCCTAGACAGAAAGTTATTGATACCTTTTTTTGGTATTTGTTGACTAAAGTTGCTTCATGTTTCCTGGAGGAGGTTGTCTGGAAACTCCATGTTTGCTGTAATTTTCAGCTCACTCACACCTTCTTGGTAGGAGGGCGCAAATTAAAATAAATCACAGAAACATTATAATTTAGCAATCCGGGATGCTGATACCAATTTAGGCATAGGGTCATATTTTTTATGTTAGGGCACTTGATATCCATTTTGTACCATATGAGCTCTCTTTTCTTACTTTCCTGGAGCAAACATAGTGCCAACCAAACATGAAACAAAATATCACACGTAGCTATTTGCCACCTTTTCTTTTTAAAATGAGGCCTCCTTCCTTAATCCAATGCTATTTTATACCACAGTTCTTTTCACAATGATCATGCTGTACTTTCAAGCCACCTCTTCTCCAGTTTACTTTACCTACCTTATCTTCTGCTCTTTGACAGTTATTTTATACCAGCTTCCTTTTTTGGGGGTCTACTAGTTCCAGTGAATTACAGTAAAACATCCTTATATGAGTGTGGCTAAAAACATGGGACCGAGAGCTGAGCACCAGAGAACACATTTAGCAAAACTACTGCACTTATGCACATTTTCTAAATCTATCTTCCTTGAACAATGACAAATCTCTAGCAATTTATGAATGTTTAGTTAATATCTAAAAGGCGTACTGTTAATCCTTTATTCTAATTTAGGTTTAAGCCAGAGTATTGTCTCTAGAAAGGTCTGCCATATATAAGGCTTACAAACAGCCTTTATAAAAATATTCCCACTAAGGGGTCGATTAGGATCGCGGACGGACTTGAGTCCGTCCGCGACCCCAGAGTATGAGGGAACGTCCGCAGGGGCTGCGGCGTTCCCTCATGTGCGATTAGGATGTGACCACCACCCTGGCGGTCACATCCTGGATATTTACCATTGCGGCGGGTGCTGCTTCAAGCAGCACCCGCCGCAATGTTAAAAGTGCATGTTTTACATTTACATGCACAAAGCGGCAGGCACCGCGCGGTGCCTGCCGCATTGTGCATGTAAATGCTGGGGGGTACCATAGGTACCCCCCATGTGCACCCCCCACCCGCCAACACCCTGGGGGCCCGCAACGGGCCCCCAAAATCAAAAGTACACATGCTTTTCCACGGCGGAAAAACCGCCGCGGAAAAGCATGTTTACTAATGCTTCCTAATTTGGCTGGCGGTGTCTGATAGACACTGCCAGCCAAATGAGAGCTTTTCCGCCGCGGTTGTAATCCGACCGCGGCGGAAAAGCAGCGGACAGAAACCAAGACCCACCAGCCATCGTAATGCGGCGGTGGGTCTTTGGTGAGTCCGCAGAGGATTTTCCGCCTCCTCCGGGCCGGAGGTGGCTTCCGCCGGCCCGGAGGAGGCGGAAAATCCTCCATCCTAATCGGCCCCTAAGTGTGGATTTTCTATCATTAAATCCAATGGGGCAGTTTTTAGGACATGATGCACAGTTAGAGGGTACGTTGACATTGGTACCATACCTCTGTTGCTCTCTTTCTTTTTCCAGGCTTGTTCAGAATCCACTAACCCTGATAATTGGTTCCAATAGGAGTGAAGATATTTTCCACTTTTCACCAACCCCACAGTCAGCTCCACAATGCTGTCATGAAGTTATCCAAACATCCTGGAGAAAGGGACAAGAGAGAAACACAGACACTTTATATTCTCATATACCTGGCAGAATGGCTAGTCCTATTATGCACTACTTGAGTGTTGATATCGAAAAAGCAAAGAAGAGCTTTAAAATAGATAAAGTTCGAACATTGAAGTTTTCATTTCAGGTGCTGCCTATGCTGTACCAGCTGACACTGTATGTATATCCATTCTCTATTCCAAATTGTAACTCAGCTTTTCTTCTGAAATGGCATACAATTATGTTTTGCTATAGTTACTGAATATCCATTAGGATGACAATCAGCGTGTTTACGATGAGAGCCACATTAACAACTAGGAAATACATTTTCATACTTGGTTGTATGCTCAAGGTGACGTGGATAAATGTACATGAACACATTTGTTACTAATTCATGTGTAGTTTCTAACTGTAATCAAATATGTACTCTCTGTCTTTTATTTCAGCTTACCATACAACAATACTTCTGTGCTGATGTACTTCAGTTGGAGCTTGCAATAGTTCATAATCCACACTGTTAGTCTTTGCGGAGTAAACAGTGCATAAGAGTTCCTCATCCTGTGGATGACCCTTGTGAAAAGAGCTATAGCGTTTGTTTGTTGTATGGACAATGACAGTGCTTTTTAGTTTGGGATTAATAAGGATGACTCCTTATAAATGAACAAGCATAGTTCTATACTTTGAAAGATACCTCTTTGGTTCCCACTTGTACTTGTTGACTTTGGACATTTGGAGCAAGACATGTTTCAGATGAACACTGTTAAAGCAAAGACACTTGAATCATAGACTGGGGTAATTTTCAGCAGTCAGTCTTTGTATTCCCCACACTTTCAATTGTAAATGACAGACAAACTTAAGTTGAAACTTAGACATTCATCTAAATGCTAATTCTTTAGTTGAGTAACTGAAACTTTCACCCATTACAAATCAGCATCTGGAATTCTTTTCTTATCAACATAAAGCTTGTAACTAGCTTTGGTCTTCTTGAATGACTCTTGTGTGACTTTTTGAAGTTCCTACAGTTGATCTAAATGTTTCTGAAGGCTGTGTTGTAGAGGAAGATATATTCACTATTAACATTCTAGATTAATAACCATACATAGAAAAGAAGGATGATGATCCAGTGGCAGAATACTCAATGTTGTTATATGTTGATTCCACTAACCACAACGTCTTTCTTTAATCCTTTTCCTGTACCAACGCCTGATAACTCGAATATTGTTCACCATATTCATTCAATTGTTCTGTTTGTACATCTGACTGAGGATGATAACCAGCTGACAAATGAACTTCCGTATCCAAACCTTTAGACAAAACAGACCACAATTTTGATGTAAACTGAGTGAGAACCTCTGTCAGTTATCAAAAACTTGTAAAAGAAAAGTATGATTTTACAAAAAATGCCTGACAATTCCTTAAAGGAAGGAACTCAGTGAATGCAACGAAATATCCAACCTTTGTAAAATTATCTACAACAAACAATATCACTTTACCATGTTGACAATTGGATAATTCCACAATAAAATCCATTGATACTATATACCAAGGTTTAGGTAAAACAGGCAAGGGTCTAAAAAGTACTGCAGTTTTTGTGCACTTTTAGTCTAGACATACATAGTGCACATCTGCACATAATGTATAACATCAGTAAACAAAGCTAGCCACCTGAAATACTGTTTAACAGCAGCAAAGGTTTTAGCAATTCCAGGATGTCCTGCAGTTTTAGAATCATGACACTAACTCATGGCCTATTATCTTAAGTGTGAAAAAGGCAAATAGTTTCTCCTTTTTTCAATAAATTAACCTTTCTCACTTTTGTCTTCGTTTTCTCTAAGCAAAGGTTACTTATAAATAGATTGTAACTCTTTACAAATGTCAGTTACGAAGGTTTCCACAATAATCAGTGCTATGGAATTAATGTTTGTATTTTCTGTAGCAATGTGAAAGATGATTCACTTACAATTGTATTTTCAATATCAGATTAATTCTGTTGAGATAAGGCATCTACCTTCCCATTATTTGGACCAGGTTTGTTAGACTTGGGATCCTTTGTGGGGTTTTCCCCTAACTTGTTGACATCAGAGATCCTGGTTTTGCTGCTTTCGTTTTTGCTGACCATAGGACTCTGCACGATTTACCCCTGCTAACCAGGGATTGTGCTCTTTTCTCTAAAACATGGTAACATATGGCTTATATCCAATTGGCATAATTAATTTACTTGTAAGTCCCTAGTAAAGTGGTACTACATGTGCCATAGCCTGTAAATAAATGCTACCAGTGGGCCTGCAGCACAGATTGCGCCACCCACTTAAAGCCATATAAACATGTTTCTAACCTGCCATTGCAGAACATATGTGTGCTGATCAGGCAAAAAAAACTTTTGCGAGACTCAGACCCTTTTTTTTAATACATATGTCACCCTTAGGGTAGGCCCTGGACAGCCGCTAGACCAGGGTGCAATTTATTTAAAAAGTGGGACATATACTTTTAATGTTTTACATGTCCTGGTAGTGAAACACTCTTCAAATCATTTTTCACTACTGCAAGGCCTAAATGTCCCATAGCGTAACATAGGAGTTGCCTTATTATAATCCATAAGTGCAATTTCCAAATTGGAATAGAGGACCAGTTCATGTTTGGTATCTCTAGAGTCACAATTTAAAATCCAAATGTATGATGAAGTTGGATTTTAATCTGAGATTCTGAAAATACCACTTTCAGAAAGTTATGAACAAGAAGGGGGTGGGCCCAATAAATGCACCCACACTAGGCCTCAATTATAGATAACAGAACTATACGGTGACATACATAATCACAAAAATGAATACAAAATGAAAAACATGTGAATACACACACATAACAATTGATAGGCAGACCTATCCTTCATTTTTAGTTGAAAAGAATGGCAGTCAACAGATTTATACACTAGTCAAAATGTGAATCCTGACATTAATTAATTAATTAATTGTGGGTTTGTAATGCGCTAGAATCGACTCCCGAAGGAGTATCTCTGCGCAGTAGACCGCTGGGGGAACCCGTCCTGGCTTTCCCTGTGAGATGGTCCCTACTGGGTATCTCCAAGGTGAAACCAGGCATCCCCGGCATATATGGGGGCCGTTGTGGAGATAAGGCAAGCTAATGCCCAGAGTTGCCGAGTGTGATCCCTGGTTAGAGTAGGCACCAAGGTGAGAATTATCAAGTCCGCTGACCCTGGTCCACAAACCTGCCGCGTCAGGAATTGAACCCTGGTCCCAGGCCGTCCTCTGCTCTCGGGTCTGCCGCCTCTAACCAGTGAGCCACACCACTCCACACATTACAAGCTAGTCAGGATCAAATGGAACAACATGCTGATTGCCATGTTTGTTGGCTGCTTGTAGTCTATACAACTTAATGTCTTATCCAACTAGCTGGGTTTGTGATTATGTATGTTTGATATATGTTTTGAACTGGTGTTCTTTCATATACGTAATCCTCAATACATCTTACTATGATCAACAAGCATCTCTTCACCTCTCGGACACCAACACCTATTTGAGATTGCCAAACAATCCTACCACTCAATTCAAAGAGAGACTGGACAAAATATTAAACACAGCCTTTGAAAACGAGGTCATCTCCGACAAAACCATTAAGTACCTCACTACCAAACATCCCAAAAGCCCCAAGTTTTTCTTGGTTCCTAAAATTCACAAGAACCCACAGACACCCCCTTGCAGACCCATTGTGTCTACATGTGGCAGCATCCACGATCCTGTGGGCAAATTTCTTGACAAGTATTTCCAACCTATTGTCATCGCTTTACCAACTTTTATCCGAGACACAACTGATTTTCTCAATAAACTCAACCAAGTGCAAATAGAAGATTACAATCAAATACTGTTATGCACGGTGGATGTATCATCCCTATATACATCCATCCCACACTCCATGGGGATTGAGGCCATTGAATACTGCTTACTAAGAACCGACTTGGACAACGATCTAAAACTGTTTCTAATGGAACTTTTACAGTTCACATTGTTCTTCAGCTATTTTACATGGAAAGACAGTTGGTACCAACAAATGACAGGAACTTCTATGGGCAATTCTACAGCACCTGCCTATGCAAATATTTTCATGCACAGATTTGAAGAAGACCATATCCTCAACAAAAAAGAATGGACTGATCATTTGAAAATATTTGTGAGATTCATAGATGATATTTTCTTAATATGGCAGGGTCCTAGAAACATTTTGCAACAACAACTGTCCTTATTGAACACCATAGATCAACGTATTCAATTCACCCATGAAATTCACAATGATTCTATAACTTTTCTGGATGTCAAAATCACCAATACACCCACAGGATTCATCACCAGTCTATTTCGAAAGAAAACTGACAGGAACAATACATTACATTATTCCAGTTTTCACCCACAACCACTGAAAGACCATTTACCATACAGCCAACTCATCAGAGCCAAAAGGATTACTTCGGAAAGCGAACTATTTCAAAGAGAGGTACAAACCACATTACAGAGATTCAAATCTCGAGGGTACCCACACCATGTCCTCGATCAGGCAAAACAACGATGTGAAATCAAATCCAGAAACCAGTTACTATCAAACATACCAACACCCAAGAGGGACTCTATAACTGTTGTTTCCAAATATTCAACATCTAGTAACAAATACAAACAAATCATCAGAAAACATTGGGAAATCCTAAGAATAGAACCGGATTTCAATAAAATTTTCGATAACCACCCTACCTTCGCATATACCAGAGCCAAAAACATGGGTGAACTCCTAAAAACAACCCAAATTACCACAGAATTCAAAGGAACAATACCGTGCAGGAATTGTAATCACTGCAATAGTGTTATCCAAGGGAATACAATCAATCACCCAATGAAGGGCAACAAAATCAAAGTTAGAGCAACAGCGACCTGCGATACCAGCAATGCAATATATATGTTTAAATGCCCCTGTGGCAAAATTTATGTTGGACAAACCCAAAGGAAACTGAAAGTAAGACTTAGCGAGCATAAGTCCAACATAAGAAACAAACTGATCAAATCCACCGTTACTCAGCATTTCCTGGAAGCAGGACATGGCATAAGCCAATTACGAATCTGTGCTCTGGAAACTGTTAAACACCAAGAAGGGAAAGACAATCATACTGAACTCCTTAGAAGAGAAAATTACTGGATCTATACATTGTGCAGCTTGAAACCTCAGGGTCTTAATGACCGTGTTGAATATTTATGTTACCTTTAATGAATGACTCCTTACTTCGCATAGTGCTCAGCTCGTAACATCATTTATATCTTTGTACTTTTACTGAAATTAATTGATCGAGTTCACTGAACACACATTTTCTTTAAACAGTTTAATTCATGATAATTATGTTCTAATATCAACAACTATGTAATATTGGTTACTATTCATGTCTTTCCCTAGACATAAAATGCCACTTTACAGGATCATTGTAAGGCATTGAGAAATCTTGCCATCGTTTCACAACCTCTTGTATGTGCGCAATTTCGTTTTATCACTGGTATTTTTTTCGGTATTTCTTTACACCTTTCAAATTTAACCGGGTCAGTTACACGCATGCGTCACTCCGTCTAAAATATACACGTCTCCTTTAAATCCTCGCGCTATTTTTTTCCAAGTCACCTTTTCGGTACTAAAACTTCCGGGTCACTATTGTGAACGAACCCGGCCACAGAAAGTTTGTTCGGCGCTTTGGGAAACTATTTTTGTACGTATACGGTAAGCGTCTATTTGACAACAGAGGTTGGGAACTACTTGCATGCATACGCGCTATGTTATGAATGCACGACCGCTTAACTCGAAGCACTCAGAAGGTGTTCGTTTAATTTGTTTTGGAATCGGATTCTATCACCTAGACACCCGCGTTTGCTTTTTAAACCACATGTCTCTGATATTGCATGATATACAAGCTGCCCACGCTAGTTGGCCGTGACACTATTTCCACACAGCACGACTCCTCACTATCCTAGATACCCTGTTTATCTAAGTTTTCGGCATGTTTGACTCTTCACGCTTTATTTTTCAGTCTAGTTATTTTTCAGTCTAGTTATTTATCATTGAACTCGATGTTTAGTACACACATCTTTTCTTCATTTATAGAACATATCCCCAGATGAAGGCATGATCCATATGCCGAAATGCATTGGGATGAATTGAGTGCATTAAAGAAATTTCTATGATGAAATACATTCTTGTGAAAGCAACGAGAATTGGAATGAACAATGGAATAAATACTTGAATATCTTTCACGCCTAAATTGTCATATTTAACCTTCTACATATCATTTGAGAAACCTACTCGTTAGGACTTTTTGGAACCCGGAGGACACATCTCACGTTTGAGAGTGCTACCCCTTGAGTTCTTTCATATACAACATGTTTGAAATGTCCATGACTCTTTTTTCAAAGAAGCAAAGTAAAAATTGAAGGTGAATTAATTCACTAAGAGAACTAAATCCAAAATGGTAGTCCTGTTTTTTTGTGGTCTTCAAATGAACTGTAGCAATCAATACACCGTATAGTACTTTCAGAAAGTTGGCATGTTCCTGCCTTAACCATTTGTTCCCTGTAGCCTGCCTCTGGGTCACATGAATGGGTGTAGCTGACAGCTGGTCTTTGTGTATACCCCTTAGACAGCCACACAAAATGGGGAGCTTCAGTGTGACTGGATGGGCCTGTCTCTGCACAAAGGAGTGCATAGCCCCTGTAGTTAGTCTGGAGCCATGGCTAGGAAGGCAGGGTACCTGTGCACTTCAGAGGAATGCCTCTAGAAGCTTCTCCAATTAGCAGCATTCCATCTTAAGACAAAAATAAAATGCTACCTTGGATTGATCATCTTGAAATGGATAGGGGTGTGCGAAATTTGTGTGATTTGCTTGAGCATAATTAGGTAAAACCTTGGGAAAATTGAGCAAAATTATGCAAAAGGCAAATTTGGATACAAGAATGCAGTTAGCTATAAATAATAGCATATAAAGCACACACTTGCTTCCTGACTGTTATTTCTGAGTGCCTGTAGTAAAAGTTTGCCACAAACTGCATGTAATTGAGCAAAATGGCGTTGTTGATGCTGTCTTTGAATATCTGATAAGATAACGATAAAGGTGTTGTCTTCAGGAACTGATGAGGAAATGTGCCCCTAAAGATAAGATTCAAAACAACATATCAAATAGCAGTCAATTAAATTAGTTGACAAGAAGGCTCAAGATCAGTACATTAGAAACCACAAAGATTTATTCAAATCTAAAGCGCATTAAGGAAGGCAAAAATATAGTTAGTCTCAAAATCAGTCAAATTGCATAATAAATCAGCCACAGGGAATTAGCATAAGGCTCAGAAATCATTGCCATGAAGGCTAGCAGCATTTAGAGAAACAGATTTAGCATGAGCAAAAATGTGAAAATAGTATACATCCCGAGAATGCAGCAAATCAATAAAAAAAATCAGACAGCATCCCTAGAGGCTCGCGACAGAGTACCCACTCACTCCCCAAATCATGACATTTTATTAATAAATCAATTAATACAGGACTTTTAAGCCTATGATCACTCAAACAAGAACAACATGGCGCTAGTTCAAACACCGTTTCTCATTGCAGGAACAAAAAGAAAGAGGCACAGAAAATGAAAAGGTAACATATAAGAGGAAAAAAAGAGGAAATAGGCCTGTACCCAACCATTATCTTAGAGAATAACAGAGGGCATCCGGAGCAAGGAACAGTCAAGTCTTCAGGCTATTCTCGAAACTGGCTTCATTCGTAATGAGTCAGAGCGGTCCAGGAAGTTCGTTAAGGCTTTTAATTCCAGGGCCATAAATCATTTGCTTCCTAAGGATTTTAGCCTAAACGATAGAGGTTTGAGCAGGTTGGCACGGGAAGATCAGAGAGTCCTCTAAGTCCTATAATGGCAAAACTGTTCAGATAAATATTGAAAGGCCCTGAAGATGAGCACCAGAGTTTTGAATTGGACCCTCTTATGAATGTTATGAATGGGCAACCAATGCAACTCTTTGTGCTTTGGCAGCAAGACATTGGGGCCTATTACAATTGCGGATTTCCCGCATCCTCCGGGCCGGCGGAAGCCACCGCCGGCCCGGAGGATGCAGGAAAACCACCGTGGATGCTTGAAAGACCCACCGCCAAATTAGGATGGCTGGTGGGTCTTGGAATCTGTCCTCCGCTTTTCCGCTGCAGTCGCCTTCCGACCGCGGCGGAAAAGCATTAACATGGCTGGCGGTGTCTATCAGACACCGCCAGCCATATTATGATGGAGTAGAAAGTATGCTTTTCCACAGCGGCTTTTCCGCCGTGGAAAAGCATACAGACCTTCACTTCGGGCGCCCTGGGTGAAGGGGTGGTGGGGGGTGCACATGGGGGGGTACCTATGGTACCCCCCTGCATTTGCGTGAACAAAGCGGCAGGCACCGTGCTGTGCCTGCCGCTTTGTGCACACAAATGCCATGCATGCATTTTTAACATTGCGGCGGGTGCAGCTTGAAGCTGCACCCACCGCAATGTTAAAAATAGAGGATGTGACCGCCACCCTGGAGGTCACATCTAATCTGCATGGAGGGACCACCGCTGCCCTTGCGGACGGTCCCTCCTACTCTATGGTGACGGACGGACTCAGGTCCGTCCGCCATCATAATCGGCCCCTATATCTGGGAAGTTTAAGCACCAGTTTGGCAGGTGAATTTCTAACTATCTGGAGTCTATGAATCAGTTGCTTTGAACTTCCTACATAGAGGCTATTGCAGTTTATAAGTTTATAAGTGCAAAAGCCATTATTTTTCTAGCAGCTAGAGGGAGGAAGTCAATTTTTTTAAGGGATTTAATCAGTGAAAAACACATACCAACTACGGATAGTACTTGTGGGTGGAAGAACATTGCATTGTCAAATTTGACTCCTACATTTTATGCAACTTACAATGTGGAGGGGGGAGCACAATATCCCGTCACCACATAGTGGGGGAGAACAAATTGGACTCCCAGAACAAAAGGATTTCTTTTTTATCAGTATTACAGTTTAGGTGGCTGTTTTCCATCCATCGAATAATGCTTATAGAGCAGTTCTTTAAGTTCTGTTGAGACCCAAAATAATGTTTATCCAAAGATAGAATCAAATGTGTATTATAAGCATAAGAGGTAGGGGGAGATTCCAAAGGAGACAATAAAAGATACCAAAGGGGCCTTGTAAATATTAAATAGTGATTGACTAAGCAATGAGCCCTGTGGAACACCAAAAGCTAAAGGTCTTTCTTCCAATTAATATTGTTCAATGCAGACTTATTATTTCCTATCAGGCAAAAAACGATTTGAGCCAAAACCAAGTCTTGTCAGTGATACCAGTATCCAAAAGCCACTGAAGGAGTAGATGGTGAGAGATCGTATCAAATGCTGCTTATAGATCCAACAGGATCAGAACAGTATTGATACCAATGTCTAGCTTCATCTTGATAGTCTCAGGGACCTCTAGCAGGACAGATTCTGCGTAATGCTTAGGTCTAAAGCCAGATTCACAAAAGTGGAATGGCTTAGAATTTTCCCCAAATGTGGATAGTTGATCATTTACAACAGGGCCGGACTGGCCGTAGCAGGCACCGGCTTTTACCTGGTGGTCCGGAAGAGTGGGGACCGGTTTTGGACCAGTGGGTGCCAGTTTTGTTACAGGAGGCCAGTTTGGCAGCAGTGCTGTAATATTGGCACACAGTAATATAAAGCACAGCAGCAGTGTTTCATACCAGCACCCGCCCCACCTCCCCCGGGGCCGGTCCAACGTAATTTCCAGGGCTGGGTTTGCATTCGCAGTCTGGCCCTGATTTAGAATCTTTTCTAGGATTTTGAATAATATAGGGAGTAACAAGATGGGTTAGACAAAATTGAGGGGTCAGCAAAAGGATTTTTTAGAAGAGGTTTGCCCACTGCCATTTTGTAAGACTCTGGAACTTCAGCCAGGGAAAGGGAAGCATTTAGGATCTGCTTTATAATGAGATTCACAGTTTCAATAGCCTGATGAAGAATAACTGGCGGCATGCATCCAGGGGAGAACCGAATTTACAGGAGAGGATAGCGTGCTGTGATTGCACCAAAGAAATTGACTGAAAAGCAGGTAGGGCAAAGTGGGTATGCGAAGCAGTCAAAGTCTCTCCATATAGCTGACTTAATTCAGGGGTAATAAGCTCAAAGCCCTGTTGAATTCGTTAAACTGTTTTCTTCAAAAAAAGTTGACAGCCTGTCATGAAGAGATTGTGAAGGAAGAATATCCCTTGATAGGGATTTGGGTTGTAAAAACGACTTGGAGATTTGAAAAACCAAGTTAGGGTCAAAGTTGGCTAGTTCCACTTGGGTAGTAAAATAAGGTTTTTTGGCTTCCTTGGTGCATTTGTGGTTCAGTTTCCGGGCTAGCCTGAAACGACTTAAGTCCTTAAGTTTGTAGGCCATGCGCCATTTACATTCAAGTATCTTGCAATGAAGATTTTCTTTGGATAGATTAGGTGTAGAGGGGATAGAACGCCGCCTACCAGGGTGATCTAAGGGAGCTAAGGCATCAACGGCATCCTGGATCCACTGATTGAAAGAATCTAAGTCATTAGGGAACCTTCCCACAAGGGAAGGGGGGTATATCCAGCTGGGTTATCAGTTTGGGGTTCATAATTTTCCCCACGTGCAAAAACTCAGGGAACCAGTAACTGATTGACGGGTGACCAGAGACCAAAGGTCTACCATTAACTTGAAGGGAACAAGCCAGTGGTGGGGCCACTCCTGGACCTCTGGACATCCCAGGACATATGAAGACAAGCTGGTACAGATCCAATCCAAGGTACTGCAGGCTAAGTGACCTAAGTGGGGCCCGCTACTAACTGAGAGAGCCCCAATACTGTTAACATCTCGCCAAGACTCTAAGTGTCAGGGTTCCTGGGTTCATCAAACTAACAATTAAAATGTGCCCCTAAAAGTCTTATACATAAAAGGGCCTTCAGTGAGCAGGAAGAGACTTTGGAGTGATCATTCTAAGTAAAGAACTTCCAGCGAGGCTCTCCAAGAACAGCATGTCCTCATGAAACATCAATTAACATTCTGCTGCATGTGATCTCAATGAGAAATGAAAACATGGATGAAAATATGGCTACTCTAAGATCCTATGAGGAATTGGGCCTACTTGAGACCTAGTCCCGCCTGTACTAGGAAAATATAGTACTGTACATTGCAGTGTTGATGTTATAAATGCAAAAAAATCATGTTAATAAGCAAATATGATCTTAATCAAATATATCTTCTTCAGCGCCATGGCATAATTTCAGGAATTTCACATAAATAGTTTCATGCAAAATTTCATAAATGATGCAAGTTTCCCATCATAATTTAAATATCTCCTGGCCCTAGAAATTCCATAAGTTTGCACAATAAATGTAATTGACATTGATTAGTAAACAATGCTAACTATTTAGGATCCTTACTAAAGCTGTCAAATGGTTTTAGGGGTACAATGGGCAATGACTGTGCATACGATTGCACACCAACCTTGCAGTCTTTAATAGGTGGTAGATAGGTCCAAGGATCAGTAACACTGGGTTCTGTAGGTAATAGGACCCCACTAGTGTCTTTTTTGTTAGGTTTTAACAAATAACGGATTTCTTGGTTAATCTGTATTAATTCATTTTGTAAAAATGTATTTTCCGATTTTGCAGAACTGACCTCTTATTGTAGGTTAGTGACTATGTCAAAGATCTGGGCTAATGCTATAACAGGATCCATTGCTCGGGTCGGAAGGATAACATAGGCTAGGAATCCTTTCAAGACACGCTGCTCTGGCAATCTGGATCTGACAGGAGAGAGGATATTTTCCACACTACATCAAATTCACAGCCAAATCCACAATATTTTTGTTGAGTTATACTCTAGGCCTGAGGAAAGGAGAATTGGACAAGGATATCATCACACAGCAGGTCAAACATCTGGGCTTAATCTGCACTCCTGCAGCATTAATATCTAAAAAGGTAAAAAGGGCTTTAGTACTAATGTTTTTTCTTGAAGGTCGCCTATGATATACCTGCTGACTCTGTATTTCCATTCTATGATACAATTTAAAACTCTGATTCCTTCTGAGCTGAAATACAATTAAGATTTGATATAAGAACTGAATATCCATCAGAATTACAATAAACGTGTTTGCCAAAGAGAGCTTTTCTTTGAATGAGGAAATAACTTTTTTTGTGCTTGATTTTCATGCAAAGTGAAAAGTGGTGACTGCAAAATATAAGCATTAGTTGGTATTGCATGTGTAGTTTCTAACCCTGGTCATATGTGCATTCACTGCCTTTGATATCAGCATACCAAACACAGGGGCATATTACCAAGGGCCTTATCGCCGCTTTAGCAGGACTTTTTCCCGCTAAAGCGGCGATAATTTTATCGCCCTATTACCTAGCTGTCGCTAACACCAGTTAGCGACAGCTAGTAGGAGGTAGCGATCATCTTGGGGCCCGCTTTGCATGTCAGCGATATTTATCGCTAATGACATGCAAAGTGGGCGTGCCAAGATGTTAGCGACTGGAAACAGTCGCTAACATTGCTATCTCCTATTACCTACTTTGGACATTTTCGCGCTAAGCGCGAATATCTCCAAAATCTAACGCCTGCCCAGAGCAGTTCTTAACCATGTTATCCAATGGTAGGTGGATAACATGGCTGCGAGCATTAGCTCGGTAATGCATGAATATCGCAGACTTTTCAGCGATATTCATGAATTTCGGCCGATTTTTATCGCTTTTAAGATAAACCTTGATAATAGCAAGGTTTATCTGCAATAAGAATCGGCGGAGCTCGGCGATAATAATATTGCCGCTAAGTCAAAATAGCGATAATTATCGCTAGTTGTTGGTAGTATGCCCCACAATCCTTCGGTGCTAATTAACTTACTTTGGCGTTTCGAACAGTTCACAGCCCACAGGGTTGACTGCTTGCTGATTAAGCAGTACAATAGGGTTATTTACCCTATACATGACTCTTGTGAAACAAACAAGTGCTATGTTATGTTATGTTATGTTATGTTATGTTATAAATTTATTTCTATAGCGCACGGCTACTCCGAGGAGTGTCCCGGCGCTTTATCGAGGCAGCTCAGAATAAAAGAACATAACACCAACACAGACAACAAGCAAAATAAAGAAAAAGAAGAAATAGGAATCCTAAAGATTAAAAAGCCATGTCTTCAGGCCTTTCCTGAACAGGAGCAAATTCGGAGAAGATCGTAGCGCCAAAGGCAGGGTATTCCACAACTGAGGGGCCCTCAGGCTAAAGGAACGACCCCCCGTGCGTGCCTTCCTAATTCGAGGCACCATGGCTAGAAACAAAGACTCTGACCGCAGTGATCTAGTCGGACGGTAGAAGGCCATCCTGCGTTGTAGATACTTTGCTCCCGCGCCGAATAGCGCTTTATATGCCAAGGTCAAAACCTTGAACATAACCCGCTTTCGGATGGGCAGCCAGTGGAGCGACTGCACCAGTCCAGAGGCTCTCGCTCGCCTATGAAGGCCGAAAATCGCGTGGGCCGCGGAGTTCTGCACAACCTGCAGACGCTGAACAAGATAGCATAATCCAATCTTGAGCCCACTAAGGCTTGCACGGTGATCTTCCTATGCTCTTCTGTGAGCAAGGGTAGGAACTTCCGGAGCATCTTGAGTATTCCATAGCAGGTGCCCGTCAGACCCTGAATATGTGGAATCAACGTCAGGCTATTGTCCAACTTTTACTCCCAGATTTTTAGCCACTAGCGATGCCTGGGCAGGGGGACACATATCCATGGGCCACCACGCCCGCCAGTCAGGGTCAAGGGAGCAGCCGAAGAACAGCACCTCCGATTTGCTGGAGATGGCCTTAATGCCGTTCCACTGAAACCAGCTGAAGACCAGCTCCAGACAGCCCCGGATGTTCTCTCCATCAAAGGCCTGATCCTTCCCACACGCAAAAAGCAGTTGCGTGTCATCCGCGTAGGACACGATCCGGGCCCCAAAAGACTCCACCAGTGCCGCTATGGAGTTTGTAATTCCTCTCGAAGACTCCTTTCGAAACAACATGTGCTATTGATTGCGTTATCCCTATGGAAGACTTCTTGTAAAACAAACAAGTGTAAATCTATTCTTTGAAGGGTAATTCTCTAGTTCCCAGATGTCTTTGCTGACTTCACAGAAGAACAGATAGCATGATTCTAACAATAATTCCCAGGTGGAGCAATTTGGCTTCAAGATGACCACCCCCTTCGGCAGGTTCAGTAAGCTTCCTGCAGCTTGTGAAGTATGTAGTCCTTCTTGTCTTTACTTAGGTGTCTCAGAAAGACAAAAGGATTTTGTGCAGGTAGCACCAAGAACCTGTTCACCCTTCCTTCTTCCTCTACCTTCGAATATATACACGTTCATGAGACTTCTTGCACAGCCCATAGCAAAGCAGCATGTTTTTTTGTACAAGGCCCTGCGTGCAGTGACATAAAATGAAACTACTATTAGAACATTAGAACGTTGAGCGTTGCATTGAAAACAATGGAGTGCTCAGGGCTTCTAACGGCTGGTAGAAGCCCAGAGAGCAACATTCCAATGCATTTTTTCATTTCACAGCTGTTGCTGTGAACAAAGTCTGCTCAGAGCCTGAGAGGATTTACACACCCGTGGGCTCTGAGAGGCCTTCGTTTTAACAAATTAGAACATTCTGCATTCTAGCTTCATAGGCAAAAGAGCTTTATTATAGCCTTATAGCCTTCCGTGGTGGGCTATACCGGCTATTAAAGGGCCACTACCGCGTTAAAGGCCCGGGCCGAAGGCGAGGGACTTTAACAAGGTAGTGGGAACTAGGAAGGGCTATAAGATCATTAGAACATTCTACCACTAGAGGGCAGAATGTTCTACCAAATAAAACAAAGGCCTCTCGAAGCTCGAGGGGATTTAAGATAAATCCCCTCGAGCTCCTAGAGGCCTTTGTAAGACATTGGAATGTTGCTCTGCGGGTCTTTACCGGCCCGTAGAAGCAGGGAGAACTCCAGTGTCTACAATGGAGCTCCCAACATTCCAATGTTCTAATAAAGCCTTAGAGTTCTCCATAGCAGCTCTACCGGACATTAAAGGCCCGCTCCCTTGTTAAAGGGCAGTCCTTTAATTCTCTGTAGAACCCGCTACAGAGGGCTCTAAGACTATAATAAAGCCCTTTTCCCTATGAAGCTATCTACCAAGAAAAGATGCGTAGAAGGCATAAGGTCTGGTATGTGGACAGAAGAATTAAAGACATGGGATTTCTGGCAAATGATCTAGACATTATCTCCTAATTTCCCTGTGCTTGAATGGGAAGATATTCCTAAATCGTCATTCTAGCTTCAGAACAGCGCACCAAAACTGCACGGATGCTTCCTAGACTGCTGAAACCCCATGCACCTTTACTATGAAAACTGAACCAGCAGACCTTTCTATACCACCACTCAATGTGGAGGGACTCAAATGTTGAGGGAGTTAGCCAGGTGACCACCAGACCAATGTTCTGAATTACCTTCCATCCACCAGGTCGCCATGCCCTAAGTGGCTGTAGCCTGCACCTGATCTAGCCAAGTTACATCAGAAGGCTAATATTGGATGGAAGTAACACCCTTCACCTAGCTCACTCCATAAGTTGAACCCGAGCTGATAGCACAAGGTAAATCACAAACATCCGCAAAGGCAAACAGGAAAAAATCCTGCAGGATTTGGTACATTGCCATTTTGGAATTATCTAACAAAAACATTTTTTAAATGTATGGGCTGCCCATGAGGCCAAGGGTGAGGCAGGGAAATGAGTCTGGAATTTCAAGTTAAGTATACTCAAGGAACAACTGAAGAGTGGTGCACGTGTGTGGGCGTGTAGGTAAACAGAAAGATAATTTGCAAAGACCGACAAAGTGAGCCAAAGCACAAACTTCTAAAACCTAATTGTGTATCCAAACATAAATGTGCTCTCGTTTAGCACAGCTAATTGTTTGCTGTACAAACCGAAAAAACAAACTGTTCTTGCATCATCACAGTGTCCAGCCAAGCAATTTATTGTTGAACTCAGAAGTTTAGAAAAGTCGGTTTTAAGTTGGTAGCAGGCAGTTAAATTAAAGGGAAAAGCACAATATAGGGGGATCCATCAATGCACATTTATGATTGTGTGCCCATAGAACTTGCAGTTGAGAGCACATAAATAGACCTACGGTGTCAAAACTGCAGGGCTTCAATGACATCTTCAGAGTCAGAAAGTCAACCATTAAAGCATATCTTTTAAGGTGACAGTCAGATAAATTTAATGTTGAGTTTAGTTGACTAAAAACCATAAAAAGGTTTGATGAGAAATAGCAGTACAAGAAATGTCATGGCCAATTTCCTAAATCCTTAGTTAAGCATCGTAGTTTGCTTAGCCCAAATGTACAAGAGTGGCAGAACAGCATGCAGATCCCACATTCACAGGTGGGTGGGTCAGCGACGGGTTGCTAAGCTGGCCGAACAGCTGGTACTTCCTGCAACCATGAAAATTGTGGGAAAGGGTCATTACAATGTCAGCAGGTCCATTGTCCACCCTCTTGAGTGGGAAAAGTTGTCACCTTAAAGGAGTCATGCAGGGAATTAGAAGGAATTAAATGTATAAGAGTAATAAAGACTTAGAAATTATATCAGCGACAGACATGCAGGTACATAGAGCTAGACAAGGCCCACATGTGACATGTGTACCTTTGACACTGCACATCTTCCCTGGTGAATTCCTACCTGGTGGACAGGAGAGCATGACCAAGGTTCATCTCATTCTGTGAGTCAGGGCTACATCTGCTTTTGCATCAACTACATCCCTGACCATGCATCCTCATAAATATCTTGCATCTGTATGTGTGTGGCATTAATTTCATGATTTCAGCTACGAGCAAACAACAATTTTTCTGTATGGCTAAAGACAGCTTTATGTGTCGCCTGACTGTTTGACATCAATAGACAATACACAGAGAGAAAGGCAATGGAACTGCCCCAGCCTCAGAGATTATTTTTTGTAAGTGCCATTCACATTTTGGCTAGGCCATAGGCCCACTGTTGTAGATTTAAGAACTTTGGGCTCTGCCTTTGGTAGGGTAATCTATTATGCATTCCAGAATTTCTGACATTAAGCTATGAAAGCTTATATGTTCATGATGCCTTAATTATGCTTGGGTGCCTTATACCTCAGTATTCATGCCTGTGTTAGCAATAGTATGGTAAGACATTGGACTAATAGTTGGGGGTCTACTAACCTCATATAATATTCACAAATCTTGTCATGGTGAACACTCAAAGTCTCTAACTTACCCTGAGCTCAACCCCATGGTAGCTATGGCCCAAGCAGGCAGGCTTAACTTAGGGCAATGTGTAAAGTATGTATTGTAGTACCAAAACAGTGCCAAAAAAGTCAAAATACAAACAAAGAAAAATCCCCAAACGAAATGAAACCAAAATGGCAAAAATCCAATAAGGAGAATCGGAGGTATGAATTTGTAAAGTATTAATTAGAAATAGCACCAAATAGTATAAATCACCAATAATAGTCAATGGTCATGGTAGGACATAGGTGGAATTTGAGGCTGACCTAGATGGAGCGCAGGTCAGTAGGTAAAATGTTTGACCAGGATGGATCTTTTTGGTGTATCTGACCTGCATTCTATTTCGGTCAGCCACAACAAAAAGGTTCATCCTGGTCAAATGTTCTACCTACTGACTCCGTCCTTTAAATTCCAATCAACTCCAGGAGTACACCTCTAAAGCCCCCTCTCCCCCCAGGAGCTCAGGGGAGGCACTCACAGGGTGCCAAGTGGAGGCCAACAGTCTGATCCAATCCAGATCTAGATGCCACTAGTCAGCTGAGCAGTTGCAGGGAAGGTCTCTTGTAACTTTAGGTAGCCTTGTAGCCAAGTAGAAGGCCAGACAACTGACACTTGGAGTCCACTTCTTTATATTAGGTACAAGAGGGGGAAGGACCAGCCCTTAAGGGTTGCTCTCAGGTCAAAGACAACAGGTCCAACCCTCTTTTGTTCTTCCTCAGGTCTAGCAGTGTTTTGAAGTGGGTGGCTGGAGGTCCAACATGTATGTCTAGGATGAGCTATTGGGTAGGTATGACTCCTGGACACACCTTAACCAATAGGGTAACGTTTCAGGGGCAAAACTACCCCCTTTTGCCATTTTCATGATGGCGAACATCTTAATCCACAATAAACTTGGTCTCGGAGGACTGGGTGTGTGTTTGGGGCACATACTATGTTAATCCTAGTGTTCTCCCACACCTAACACCAATATCCAGTCTGAAGCACCCATTGTCCCTGAAATAAACCCACAAGAATTGTCTTTGCATCTTGGTCCCATCCTTTCAAGTGTGTCCCCAGTGTTATATGTAAACCCAGCAGACATGTCAAACAAGAGTTGATACTTCAGCAGGATTTGACATTGTAATGTCAAAAATGATACTCACAGCCCCCACCATTCTGCTTAAATCAATGGAGTCATCCCAGCCCATTCAGGTATAACTGTCAATCATAGTAACATATTGTGCAGCTCTTGGGAGGAGTTTAACACTTCATTCACATGCAATCAAGTGCTAATTACTGGCTGCGAGAAGTTGGAGAGCAAAGACAAATTAGCCCCCAGGAACTTTAGGAAGAGAAAAGGTAACTTTCTAAAAGTTACTTCTCCTTGATATTTATCCAACTTTGCTATTGAATTGGATTTTTTAATACCAAATAAAATAGTTGATTATTATGTTTTCAGCTAGTCCCATACCTGAAAAAGAGTATTAGGATTTCAATCTGGTTTTCCACATAGGACAGCTAGGCCTGCCACAGTAAAAAATGGCTTTTGGGTGCTAGTCACTGTAGGGACATGTTAACATTAAATGTTTACATATCATACTTTTAAATACCATGCACACTGCCTTGTGGACTACAAGATCTACACAGGGCGGGACTTATTAATAGCTAAGAGCTTAGGTTTCAACCTGTCAAAACGCTTTATTTTGGCAGTTCGAAATTCAGTTTTTACACTGCTATGGTCAGGGTAGAATGGTAACTGAAGTCATGTTTGCACTGCCACTGTAGTGGATAGAACAATAGGTGCTGCAGTCCGCTAGTAACATTTAACTTACTAGGGACTTAGGCAATTAAAGGCCTTATTGGCAGTATACCAATCAGGAGCATGCCAAATCAATCATGTTTAAAAGGAAAGCACACACCTTTTACTACTTGTTATCAGGGGTGAAGGCAGCTACAACAGGGCAAACATCTGGGGGTACACCACGTAAAAGATTGCTACTTCCTAGAGCATCAATCATTTTTCATTATTAACTAGTTAGTGTAGGAAAATGGCATACAATTATTTGAATGATAATGACAGCATTAGTAAATGTAATTAATAAAAAAAAGTGGATTTGAAGAAAATATATGAGCAGCCCCAATGCTTGCTAATTAATCCCACCATGCAAAGCACCATGAGCTAAAAACGCCTAGACTGGCTGAAGATACTACATGATGTCAGTTGCCAATTATGCAAAGCGCTTGCAAGACGAGTAGGATCATACTAATGGTGAAAAAGAGAAAGTGGGTCCCTTAAAGCATCATTGGAGAGAAGGTCGTCAAGTACAGGCGGGACTCTACTAAACACAAGCATCTAGTATTGATCACACTAAAAGAGTTACACAATGAATCTAAGCAGTTGCCCAGTTGAGCTTTGAAGAATAGGAAAACAGCTTTCAAGAGTTTCAAAAGGCAAACAGTTTTCGCCTGAGAAAGCTTTTATCATCTTCTCTTCTCAAGAGCCAATATAATTGTGTGTTTCAAGGTCAGAGAAGGGCACATTTTGTCAGAAATATTAGATTGAGCAAGAAAAAATGGACCAAAGCAAGTCACAATCTCACTAACACTGAAAACACATTAAAAATAGTTTTCATAGCCTACCACGGCTGCGCTTGCTACTTTTTGGAGCTAAAATTATTGCAGTGCTATAAACTATTAGAGAGAGTAAAAATAGGTGACCCTAATCCAAAAATACTGATTGTATTTTTTGCAAGGGTTCCTCTTTTTTATTTCTGTGATTGTATGCTTCATAAATATTACTTGGAAATGTGCATGAATCAAACCAAGGCCCAGAAACTCAAAAATATCACGGAATGTGGTGCAGCGGCCAGAAATGCTGCACTGCGTGCATGAAAGGAGGTAGCAGGAGTGCACCATCTCTACTAAGATATGGCTCTCTCCTCCCCTCTCCCTAGCACCAGGGCTGATTTAAGCTGCCATGCGCCATGCACCCAACTTAGCGCCGTAGTGCTAGGGTGTGTGCCTGAGTCTACCATAGGTTTTGAGCTGGAAGTGTACCCTTACTGTACAAAATCCTATGCGTAGACAAATTTAAAACCTTTCCCACTTTGCTTGTTTGCTGCACAGTGCAGCACGCATGCACGCCTGCTTTGGAGCTAAACCCTTTCTACTGCTGTTTGTAGAAAGGGTTTTGTGTCAAAAGGCATGTGTAGTTGCATGTGAGCACCAATGTACAACAGATATAACTCCCCCTTGGCTCTAATGCTTCGCTCTGCTTTGCATTACTTTTGGGTACTTTCCAGCGCAAAACAAGTTTTGCACTTGAAAGTGAATCAGGAAAAAAAAACATTTTGTGCTGGTTAGTCACTTTTCTGAGGCTAACTCAGCCCAAAATGTTTGAGAATTTCCCCCCAAATGTCTGCAGCAGTTTGTTTGAATCGCTCAGTGGGATTTTGCTTGCCTGCTGCACTGCTGGATTCCTCCAGATGGACGATATTATAGTGCATTTCTACCTAATGAGACTGCCAAACATCTCTGGCATGACATCATTTCAGTAGCCTAGAAAAGTATTTTTCTTTCCACAAAAGCACAAGGAAGCTTTAAAGAAATGTCTGCGTAAACAAATTTGGGGTACGAACCCCATCGGGAACTAAAAAGGCAAAAATAGGCAAGAAAAATATATCTTAAAACCAGTCTCGGATATGATTGTTAAAAGAGTTTTAAAAAAATCCCACAAAAGCATAAACAGAGCTGGTGGTACTGGTTTATTGAGGGATTAGGAGAAGGAATTTGCATTAGGATTTAGAAATAATTAAGACATTTTATAGCTTTTTTGAGCTGCCATGCGACTGTAAGCAAGCTGTAAAGAGGTGAACTGGGATTGTAAGGTACGTTTACAGAGGCAGCAGGGGCGGCCAACCCCACTTCACATCTACTGCAGTAAAATGTCCCACGGCTCTGGAGAACTTTAAAACATATTTACTCCGACTTAAATGGATTCTAATTAGTGACATATGTGCACACTCCAAGCTTATAGCTAAAATGGGTTTGGAGGCTGGCGCATTTAGAAGGACCAGCTGGAATTTAGCAAACAGCTTCCTCAAAAATATCTGCTCTACGATATTAAATATCTTAATATTTTAAACACGGTAGCTTCAGTAATGTGTGATAATGCACTTCTGGACAATATTGTGTGAAATATAGATCTCATTTCAACCTAAGATCTCATTAGGACATAAGAGTTGGAAGGCAACTTAAACAAGCATTGGCATAGCCAATAGTTCTCGCCTTTGGGACCTTATAAGTTTTTAGCCATGCTAATGTTGATGTTGCACCAAGGATATTGTGCTGTATAACTAAATACTTATAAGGTCGCAAAGGCGAGACCTTTTGGCTATGCCAATGCTTGTTCTACGTATAGAAATGAGAGCTTTGCAATCCTTTTTAGTGGTATTAAAAGACACGTTAGTATTTTTAGGTGCATTTCTACAGCATTTCCTACAGAATTCCCTCTTTACGCTACCTCAAGCCAACACCTACTGGAAGAGGGTGGAGTGAGAACCGGACCGTAGAACAGCCACTGTTCAACAGTGTTTAAAAACCATAATAAAGTAGGACCAGAAAGTGACAGATGAGACAGCCTTAAATTGACCCCCCCCTACCCCATGTGTCTATTACAACATGGAAAAGAAGTGCTCTCCAAGATGGAGCATAGGTAGGGTGCAATGGATAACTCTTCTCGATAAACAGGCAGCACTCTTGCCAAGAGTGAAAACATTAGCTTAATCCTGACCTCAAGGTCCCTCCGGGGGCTGGGGCGGCTGCCTTCCAGGCACCATACATTAACCATGTACATCAGCAACTGCACCCAGAGCCCACATGCATCCACAAAGGCCATGTTGGGGCCAAGGCTGGAATCCCAGGGTGCCCAGTCCAGCACCGCATGCAGGGGCACTACCAATGTCTACCGAGGTGAGACTTGGCCAGGGGGGGCTTGATATAGAACAAATACAGCAAAGAGAACAGCGATGAGCAATCACACTGCCCTCGGCTACCGGGCAGGCTCCATGCCCCGCTGCTGTAGGACATGGTTAGTCCCTCTTGTGTGGCGAACAAGAGGAGGTTACAGGGTTAAACGTGGGAAACTAAGAGACAATGCAGATGTTTATCGCAGACTTGGATTAGACTGAAACCTCCGAATCCGGCAGAACATCAAAACGCCACCCCCCCCCACCACCATAAAAGAAATAACAAGCATTTACAATGCAATGGTCTCGGCATTCTTAAAGTTAGAGCTATTGGCATTGCTCATGACATTATTTTTATTTATGTTTTTGTTTTTAAACATAAATACATGGCATTGTCATTTACAATGCCAATAGCTGGGCAGGAGAGCAAGCACAACGAACGAGGGGGCAGGACAGCAAGCACAACCAACTAGGGGGAAGGAGAGCAAGCACAAGCAACGAGGGGGCAGGACAGAAAGCACAAGCAACGAGGGGGCAGGACAGCAAGCACAAGCAACGAGGGGGCAGGACAGCAAGCACAACCAACTAGGGGGAAGGAGAGCAAGCACAAGCAACGAGGGGGCAGGACAGAAAGCACAAGCAATGAGGGGGCAGGACAGCAAGCACAAGCAACGAGGGGGCACGACAGCAAGCACAAGCAACGAGGGGGCAGGACAGCAAGCACAAGCAATGAGGGGGTCAGGAGAGCAAGCACAATGAACGAGGGGGCAGGGGCAGGAGAGCAAGTCCAACCAACGAGGGGTGGCAGGGGAGCAAGCACAACCAACGAGGGGGCCAGGAGAACAAGACCAAGCACAACCAACGAGGGTAGGCAGGGGCTGGAGAGCAAACACAACCAACGAGGGGGAGGCAAGAGAGCAAGCACAACCAACGAGGGGGGGGACAGAAGAGCAAGCACAACCAACAAGGGGGGAGGAGAGCAAGCACAACCAATGAGGGGGGGCAGGAGAGCAAGCACAACAAGCGAGGGGGCAGGAGAGCAAGCACAACCAGCGAGGGGGGGCAGGAGAGCAAGCAAAACCAGCGAGGGGGGGCAGGAGAGCAAGCACACCAGCGAGGGGGGGGGCAGGAAAGAAAGCACAACCAACGAGGGGGGCGGGAGAGCAAGCACAACCAACGAGGGGGGGCAGGAGAGCAAGCACAAGCAACGAGGGGGCAGGACAGCAAGCACAAGCAACGAGGGGGCAGGACAGCAAGCACGAGGTGGCAGGAGAGCAAGCACAATCAACGAGGGGGGCAGGAGAACAAACACAACCAGTAATGGGGGGCAGTAGAGCAAGCACAACCAAAGTGGGGGGGCAGGAGAGCAAGCACAACCAGCAAGGGGGGGCAGGAGAGCAAGCACAACCAACGAGGGGAGGCAGGAGAGCAAGCACGACCAATGAGGGGGGCAGGAGAGCAAGCACAACAAACGAGGGGGGGAAGGAGAGCAAACACAACCAACGAGGGGGGGCAGGAGAGCAAGCACAAGCAACGAGAGGGCAAGAGAGCAAGCACAAGCAACGAGGGGGCAGGACAGCAAGCACAAGCAATGAAGGGACAGGACAGCAAGCACAAGCAACAAGGGGCCAGGCCAGCAAGCACAAGCAACGAGGGGGTAGGACAGCAAGAACGAGGTGGCAGGAGAGCAAGCACAAGCAACGAGGGGGCAGGAGAGCAAGCACAAGCAACGAGGGGGCACGACAGCAAGCACAAGCAACGAGGGGGCAGGACAGCAAGCACAAGCAATGAGGGGGCAGAACGGCAAGCACGAGGTGGCAGGAGAGCAAGCACAAGCAACCAGGGGGCAGGGGCAGGAGAGCAAGCCCAAGCAACGAGGGGGCAGGGGCAGGAGAGCAAGCACAAGGAATGAGGGGGCAGGGGCAGGAGAGCAAGCACAACGAATGAGGGGGCAGGGGCAGGAGAGCAAGCACAAGCAACGAGGGGGCACGGGCAGGAAAGCAAGCACAAGCAACGAGTGAGCAGGGGCAGGAGAGCAAGCACAACGAACAAGGGGGCAGGGGCAGCAGAGCAAGCACAACGAATGAGGGGGCAGGGGAGCAAGCACAGCGAGGGGGCAGGGGAACAAGCACAGCGAGGGGGGGCAGAAAGCAAGCACAACGAGGGCGCAGACGCACAACGAGGAGGCAGACGCACAACAAGGAGACACAGGCAAGAACACCGGCACAATCAGGGAAGAGAGGCAAGAAAAGCGAGCACTCGCCGGAGGACTCGGCAGATTATCCACTTCTTCCGGCGGCGGTCGGGCAGAAATGGCGTCAGAAAAGCGCCAAGATTTTCGCATTCGGGGCGTGGTTTTTGCTGTTGAGTGACGGATGACGTCACAGAGTTAAAAACTGCAAAAAACACGCCCTGAATCCGAAAAAGACGGGGCTTGAACGGAGTGACACCCCTCTCCTCCAATGGCTGGCCTCTGTTTAGGAAGCCAGCCAATGGAGAAGAGGGGCGGGTTCAAGCCCCCATACTGTAAACATAAAATCTCGGCTGCGCGACAGTGCTACGCAGTGTACGCTAGGCTAAGACCTAAAAACGCAACTCACGAAGGAGTGATTCATCTGTTTGCTGCGGACAGGCCCCTCCTACTGCCAGGAAAGACCCTACTGCTGTTCAAAGACCTATCAGAATAAAATGTAAATTAACCTCAGTAAATATGGACGGGACAGGTTCCGGTGCTCAGCCGATTTTGCAACGCGTGAGACTTGTTTCCTTCACGATATTTAAGAGATACTGACACGACTTGCATGGAAGGGTGCACAAGCTCTGCGGACAGCCGCTCCAGCCGCTTTGCCATACTCCAGATATGGCAATGACCGCCGCCGGCTGCGCAGGATCTACATGCTTTTACTTGTACGTTCAGCACAGAATGCGTGGTATAAAGTGAATGGTCTCAGAGGTCATAGCCCCTCCCCCGTGTTACGTATACAAAGGGCTGCAGCGCCTGCTCGATCACCAAACACAGAAAACTCAGTGAAATATTGAGTCTGGCCAGACTGCAGCACGAGGGCGCACTAGTAGCTGCAGTGCTTGGCACGCTGCTCCCCACGGTCCCAGGGTCAAAGGACATGGCGATGCCTGGGCTCAAAGACCACCGGGTTTATAGCTTAACAGCAAGGGGAGGGCTCAGCACCGGCGCCGCTGCCCCTGCAGCACAACAGCGTGTCTTGAGTATGAGCCTCAAGTCATTCGGTACGAAAACCCCCACACCTTCGACCATGCAAGCTCATGGAGTAATAGTGCGGTTACAAGCAGGCAGGAGTAACAACAAGAGTACAGCTGCCACCTCACTGCTCAAAGTGAGCGCTAACTTACTACATCATAAACCACAGTCGCAGCCGTACAACGGTCGAAACTCCGAAGCTGGACAAGAATCCATCCCATTCTTGGCTCGAGTCTGTAAATCTTGCATCAGCACCAAGGTGCCTTCGCACCGAGGCTCCCAGTCAGGTTCAAACTGCAGAGTATGTGCAAGTGACAATATCCTCTGTTTACAACCTTTAATTTAAATGAGCACAGGAACAAAATCCATGAATCAACAACCAGCGCAGAAGGGCTCTTTTACACCAGGGACAGGCGCATTGTACAACCCCACTCCACTATGGACTCAAAGCCCAACAAGCATTAGACCCGCAACCCGGCCGGGAGTTGTGTGCACGCGCAAAAACAAGCATTGGCCGCGCAACCCAGCCGGGAGTTGTGTGCGCGCGGGGGCAAAAATGTAATAAAAAAAACACGAGTGGTGACGCGAGTTGTGTGCACGCGCGCGTGTGATGGGAAAAAGTACTGTGCACGTTGCGCGCTTGTTTGCGTAATAGCAAGCTGGTGGCCGGCCTGGGTAGTACATTTAAAGCCCCTACTAAATTTCTCTGCAGAGCAGCTCATGCGCTGACTCTAGCGAGACCTAAATAGACTGGTCTTCAAAATAAAATGGTGCAAATATTTTTTTCAAACTCTTGTAAAGCAAAGGAAGAGCTGCCAATGAGTCCTATGATTATTAGAGGCTCATGTTGAGCTTAAAACATTTAGAGGTGGTTTTTGCTGGTGGAGCATCACCTAGTGGAAACCCTTCAAAGGGCCGCCAGGTCAAAGTGATGGTGGCCATTTAGGGTAGGTCACTGATTTCTGGTTTTAGGGAAAGGAAAGTGTAAAAATGTCCTTGAGGCAGAAGGAGAAAACTCCCTGTGTGTCATGGACTTTTTTCGATAGTTTTTTACCAATAAACTCCACCCAACCTGACAAACAAAATACGATGCCAGGACGGCTGAACAAACGTGGCTTCCCACTTGACAATCACCATTGAAGAAATTGCATCTGCCATACCGGCTGCTGCAGATCTCAGCAATTCCCCCCAGTCAGGTATGGCTACCTAGTCCTCCGAGAGTGGAACTGAGATCACAGCTTTGCTTAACCTAGCAGTATTTAAATAGCTGAAGATGTGGTCCGGAGGGGTAACGATTAGGTAATACGGTGCAGTTTCACTGTGAAGGAACAATGTTTCCATAAGGTGATCCTGCCCCCTACCAGAGACCATGCAGTGCTAATAGGCACCAATACATAAGTAACGAAACAGTACAAACGTATGTATAACACGCATGTTTTAGAATTAACAGCGTTGAATGTTCTTTATTAATTTTACACACCCTAAATAGGGACTCATAGGAGTGGTAAATACAGGGCTGGTCCCTGTATGGTCCTGATGAAAAGCCTGGGAAGCTTGAAAAATGTTGACCGCACACTGATTTAGCCCTCATTAAGGGTTAAATTGCAGTGTCACACCCCCTTTTAATATACCAACCTAGGAGCTAAATAAATTTGTTGAGGCCCACTAGCACGGTATTTTTAATCACTCACATCCACTCTATCACTATCTCACGTACACCACACATAGTCTTTCACAACTAAGTGCTCCTGCGTAGTTCGCTAGTCGCAGCACGCCCCTTTTCGTAGAGAACTGGGATGGCCCCAATGATGAAGCATGTCACCGTGGGGAAACCCCGGTGAGTGACGGGGACACTAGAAAGAAATTTTTCTTTCTCCTTGGTTTGTACTGACAAAATTTGATCAGTGACCATCATACAAGCTAGGTCTCTGAATCCAGTACATTGGGTTCCTACCGTTTTTGCTAGATCATTTGGAGGCCGGCCTAGCTTTGTTTATCCTCCTCCTCCCTCCACCCTTTTTCTACTTTGGTATTTAAATAGCCCCAGTCATCAGTTGAACCTTTATATTTATATTAGTAAGCATGTTACAACTCATATGCCCATGCTACTCATGCACCAGAGACATTTGTGGTGCAGGTGACCGACCCTGCAAAGGCCCTCACCTTTCTTTAAAAGACTCGTGAAAAATGTGAAAAAACTCGTGAAAAATGTGCTGCACCATGCAAACCACCCATCCCAAGGTATCAAAGACCACACCATACAAGCACAGTCAGGACTTCATCTGAACCCATCTCTGTAAACCTAAATAGATTCTCCTTTGACGAGAAGATCATTGACTTCTCATGGAGGATATGCACTGGCAGGATCAACTTCCAGATGTCAGCAGGCAAGCAAACGTTCACTGTGAGACTTTTCTTTATAGGTGTTTTCTAGCCTAGTTGTTTATCTATGAAGACCTCTTAAGTGCCATGATTCGACATCTGCACAGGCAAAGAGTTTTCAGCTTGCACAATCCCAACAAAGGATTTCAGTGAGGAACACAGTAAGGACAGCAATAACTGATGCTCAGAAAGAAAAGTCTGAGGTGTTGGCGTAGGGAGGAAAGGAGAAGCTGAGACAACTGGAAGGAGTTAGCAACAACTGGTGTCCCACCTTATTATCGACTCAAGAACACTGATGGGCTATAGTGCATACTATTGTACATAATATTGTAGTCTCTGTTAGTATCTTTATTGATTAGGCAATTAGCCTTACAATTACATTTAAAATTACAAAAATACATTACAATCCAATAAAAAAACACAATAAAAGCTGCAAGGACAGGAATGCACCATCATAGAAGAAATGTCGACCCTATTTTAAAATAAGGGTAAAAAGTACTCGCTGATACCAGACCAAATGTGCAAAGGTAACAATGTGCTAGTGCTTGTGCAAAATTACAGAGTCCAACATTTTCATTATTGGAACTTGTTATTCAATAACAGGATAAATAGATTGCTGTGATGCCCAAGACAATTTTCTATTGGAGCATAGGTAATCAGCAAGATAATAATGATCATGTTCTTGTTAAATTGAATAGAAAACAACAACACTTAATTATATCTATTAATCCTAACAATATATCTCACACAGCAAAACATCAACAAAACTCTAGCGCCGCTAAGCCAATGTGCAAAGGAAGTAGTAAAGAGAAATTGCTCATTAGATTCAAGATTCAGAATTGCATCCAATACATGAAATATCCATAAATTATAGCAACTGTCATTTATTAGGTATTAACAATCAATTATTCCTAGTTACTTTTATATTTCCTAACTAAGGGTTATATTGCCCTCAGCAGGGCCGTTTCTAGGTGTTTTGCCGCCCTAGGCGAGAATTGAAAAATGCCACCCTCTCCCTTTTACAACCATCACTCTGTCCTTCTCCCTTTTATTACCATCACCCTATCATCCAGGCCTCTTCAGTTTCTCACCCTCTATACACTTTCATTTTTTCTCTTCCAACAAAAACGTTTAGCACTCTTTGAGACCTTCAACTTCCAGTTACAGTGGCACCTCTGCTTGTTTTGCTGCAGAGTAGACTGGCCTCGGTGACTGGCCCATCCCTATACCAGGCTGTCATCTCATCATCTTCCATCTCATCAAAGGGTGAGCTCAAGAGCCTCTCTGACCTCACTCGATCCAGTGGCATGATGTGAGAGGGTACAGAGAAAAATCTAGAAGTGAAAAACTGAACTCTGCACAGTGAAGACAGACAGATGTCAGCTTTCAGTTACCTGCCTCAGAGCCAGAGCCTGGAAGTAACTGCATGCTGCCTGAGGGTCCATGCAACAGCAGCTGAGGGGCAGTAGTGGATTGATGCTGGCAGCTGAAGCCAGAAAAGTTGGGAAAAAACTGTTTATGTGTGAGAGAGACAGTGAGTGCATGTGTGTGTGTGCCTGTGTGTGTGTGTGTGAGAGAGAGAGAGAGAGAGAGAGAGAGAGAGAGAGAGAGAGAGAGAATGTGTGTCTGTGTGAACATGTGAGCACGTCTGTTTGTGAGTAGAAATTACACATTTCTGGCAATGGCATATGTAAAGTAATTATTGGCACAATTATGGCACTGGCGTACTAGATGTAATTGTTAACATAAGGGAATAGACCCAATTCATATTGGGTGCACCAATTGACATACACAGTGTATCCACTGCACATTTTGAATAAATGGGGTACACCCCTGGGGAGCGTCAGGCTGCACTGGCTTGGCACACCAATGGCTATTGAGCCAATCAGTGTAAAATTTGACCCCATATCATTCAACATTTTCCCAGTGGAGAATCTCCCTGAGCCCTTATAGCAGAAGTCTATGAATTGAATATGATTGAAACCTGCACTCCTACCATCGATGCTGTTCCTGATCGCTGTGCCTTTCGTACATAGTTTTGCCTTTTCATGTGGTGCTGTGGCTGGTATTGATGCAGAAACTGGACATTGGGGCTTCAATTGGACAGAATAGCACGATCATCTGATTATATATGCCCATGGATATATGATAGCCAATGAACACTTTAGACCTGGCTAGCAAAACAGGCTGCGGCAGAGTGCCAAGTTTGCAATGGGAGTGTCGAAGATTGGTCTAGGAAGGCGCGCAGAAGGAAAGCGATCTGGCAGTGAGCATGGTGAAGTCTTGTATCTGTAAACCGGAAGCAGTTTACACCTACTGAACTTTTCTTTTAACACGCTAAAGATCAGACACAAGATTGTTGCTCTCCCTTTACTTTAGAAACATCTTTGGGATCACGGGTGAAAAGACTGACTGCGTTTAACTTTCTCCTCTGCATCCCTAAACTGTTGCAAGAAAGTGAAAGGCAATCCCAAAATCCTGCTTTTTGCCGCCCTCCCCCTTTTGCCGCCCTAGGCGGCTGCCTAGTCTTGCCTAATGGCAGAAACGGCCCTGGCCCTCAGTGAAGAAGCTACAAAATGTCATCCTCATCTGCCCAATGACAAAGGTCCAAGGCACCTCTAGTTGAGTTTATCCAATAGAACCCGAATAAAGGCAAGAGTCAATTTCTGTGTGCTCTTGCAAATTTAGTACAAAATAACAGACTGTGCATGATGTAATCTCCCCCCACCGAACATAAAATTGCAGAATCCACATCCCTCCTTAAGCATTGCACATCTTACAAGATATTTTCTGGTTGGAAAACCCCATTCTGAATTTAATATGTTTCGATTGGAGTTGGTCCAAATACAATTTGAACCCCAGTTCGATCATATGGTTAAAACAGGCTGCCACTTGGCTATCTGGTCTTATCTTAGCAAATGTAAGTTCTCACATTAACAGCTTATAACACTCTTCTACCATTTCCAATGCATCAGAAATAACGTTACCGTGATCAGTCTGTATGTAGCCCAATTGTGAGGCTATTAGGTGCTTTCTAACATGCACCAGACAATTACTTCCCTGCGTCCTACCCTCATTTTCCACTTCCTTTGAATCCCTAACCAGCTTGATCCAGTGCGTTATTGGTTTCTTCTCAGCCAGGTCTGAGATCATATGGGCATATTATCAAGGGGGTTTATCTCCGCTTTTGTGGCTTTAAAAGCCAAGAAAGTGGAGATAAAATTATCTCCCTATTACCTAGCTGTCGCTAACACCAGTTAGCGACAGCTAGTAGGATATAGCGACCATCTTGGGCCCCACTTTGCATGTCAGTGATATTTATCACTAATGACATGCAAAGTGGGCGTGCCAAGATGTTAGCGACTGGAAACAGTCACTAACATCGCTATCTCCAATGACCAACTTTTGGAGACATTCGCGCTAAGCGCGATTATCTCCAAAAGCTAACACCTGCCCCTGAGCAGTTCTTAGCCATGTTATCCAATGGTAGGTGGATAACATGGCTAAGAGCATTAGCTCTGTAATGCATGAATATCGCTGACTTTTCAGTGATATTCATGCATTTCGGCCGATTTTCATCGCTTAGGAGATAAACCTTGATAATAGCAAGGTTCCTAAGCGATAAAAATCACCGCAGCTCGGCGATAAAAATATTGCCGCTAAGCCGACATAGCGATAATTATCGCTAGTTGTTGGTAATATGCCTCCAGGTGTGACCAAGTTAAGAAAATAGAGGCAATAGAGGGGGGCGAGGTCCAAGCTTGAACAAGGTTTTTAAGAAATTATTTTCAACCACTTGCAATAAGTACAATTTACCATACACCCATAACTCAGCCCCTAACATGTTGTGGCTACAACTTTCGGTTTATAAATCTGAAATATTGTACTAATGCACCGGGAGCCTGCCTTTTACCTAAATTTGAGCACGGCCATAGATGTTTGCATCAAGATGGCACTAGCCTTTGAATCTTTTTCCTTCCAGTGGAGCTGCACTGTAAAGTGTATACCCTGATATTCAAAAAGATCAACGCTCTCAATTTAATTTCCATACGCAGTCAATTTTATCTTCAATCTTGGTGATTTTTTTTTTTACAATTAATAATGAAATCCTTCGTATTACAATAATACACAAAACTTCTCAGTACTTTATACATTGCATTTTCAGTTCTAGTCATCAACGAAGAGAAGGAACAAGACCTTGCGGCCATCAATTATAGGCACATCAAGAGGAGTTTCGATTAAGTAAGCAGCCACATATTTTAAACATAGGCTGAATAGAAAAGGAGCTAATTCACAGCACTGCCTTACACCCTTTCCTATGGGAAATAATTCACTACATTCAACCGCAGGGCCATATCTCACTATAGTTGTATTTCCAGTGTGGGGGCCTATTATCACTCTCAAATTTGAGTACTGAAATCCCTGTTTCTCAATGTGTCACTATAAGACAGCACAGTTAACAAGCTCAAATGCTGACTTCAGGTTAAAGGTTAACTGTAAAACTGCCTTTTAACTACTGCATATTTATGACAAATCACACATAGGGGAATGGCTTGATCTATAGTTCTAATCTTGACCTGAAGCCAGCCTGCGCCTCAGTCAGGATACTTGCACTATTCACCCACCCCTGGAGCCGATTTAATAAGACGTTTCCAAATATCTTGCCCACCCCATCCAAAAGGGATATTGGCCGGTAGTTGAACAGGCAGCTGCTGCCCCCTTTCTAGTAGAGAGGCAGTAAAATGGCAGAACCCCACAAATGTCGAATATGTGCAGTAGCAAGAGCCACATTTAACACTCTTGCAAGTATTCGGGCCGGAAGTGACATGTTTTCCTGGAGCAAATCAATTGGGAAATAAATCTGTGCCATGTAGCCTTATTTGTTTCATACTCCCCTGTGCTCTCTCCACCTCTGGTATTAAAACATTCAATGGCAGATATGTCTTCGTCTTCTCATCCATTGATGGAGAATTATCCACCATGCCAAATACAACTATATCAATTGCTAAAAGAATTAGCCTATTCTTGGGGTCCTATGTGGCATTCTTGTTTGTTTACTAGCCCCCCTCTCATGGGCGACAGTTTCCAAAAACCGCTTGGATTTCTTCCAGGCAGCAACCTCTCTTAGGGCATTATTATGAGTTTAGCGGACTTGAAGTGGGCCACCATTCCAGCACCCCGCTCCAAGACCGCCAAACCCATAATGAGACCGCATGCCGGATTCCGACTGGAATCCAGGGCGGGCTGTCCTCCGGCAGCTGGTCCAAGGCTGTGCCATGCTATGGCTCATATGTGAGCCTTAGCAAGACATGGCAATGGGAATGGGAATGCCATTGCAAGTTCCTTCTGAGCAAGGACTGTTAAGTGCCCCCCCTATGCATCCCCCGGCACAGAGGCAACTTAGTTTCCTCACCACCAAACTTTTCATGGTGTTCGCACCGCCATGAAAACTGTGGCGGTGAGGAAATTAGTAATATGCTTGGCAGTGTCGCAGCAGCACCACCAGCATATTACCAGCCTCATACTGCTGCAAGACTGCCAGGGATCGCGGCTCCCTGGCGGTAGCAGTGGTTCTGTGGCGGTCCGACTGCCATAGTCAGAATATAGCAGTTGGACCATCAGTATGGCCGTCTGCAGACCGCCATCATGACTACGCCTCCATAATCACAATAAGGCCTTTCGCTATGTACTGAGTGTAGACTACTCTTCCTGTTTTTTGACTCTCAATACATGCTTATACCCCCGCCTGCATGAGTGGAAAATCAACTCATTTTGCATAATACAATGGCTTAAGACTAGAGCTTGCAAGACTCGTTGTTTCACATTAAGAAACTCTGTATCATACCTAGTACAATATTTATGGAAACCTGATGCTAGCCTAGAGCTTGCAGTGAGATGTGGCCACAGTGACTTTATTTCAATTATCATTAAATTAAACGTGCCTAGTATAATGTCCCTACTGTTGTTTGGGGCACTGAGGGTGGTACCTCCAAACGTTGCCTTATATAGTATGCCTTGGGGCATAATATTGTAGGTAATAGTCCTATTTTCATACATTGTGAAATATATCTCTTTATAATATTGTTTAATTCAAAACTGCTGTATATGTCGCGCCTTTGTTTTTCTCTGTTTTTAATGTATGTGTTATGTTTATTCATTTTTATTTCTGGAGCTATTTATGTCTTTAATGTTTTTAGATAATTTTGTATTTTGTTCGAACTTTTTAAAAACATTATTAAACTTTGTTAGTATTTTAATTGTGTTTCAATATTTTCTGCTAATAGAAATATATTTTACTATCATATTTTAGTTTTGTTGTATTGGTTGATATCTTATATTTTAATAGGTTATTGAATTTATAGGGGGTAGGGTGGAAACAGTTTTAAAGATCAGTTAATTCAGTGCGTACGTTCCTAATGAGTTATCAATTGCTCATTATACATATCAGTTAGAATAATTAATTAATTTATTCATCACTTGTTAATTAATTTAAACAGATTGTGGGTTTGTAGGAGAGTAAGATGGAAAGTGTTTTGAATATCAAATTATGGAAATACACATTTTAATTAATGTATCAATAAATTAATAAGACTAATTAATAAATTAATTCACATATACATTTGTTTATTATGATATTAGGGTTGGACTTTTTGTATTAATAAGACTTTTGTAAACTAATTTCATAATGTTAATTAATATAAATGTGTATAAAATCATTTATTTTTATAATGATGTAGGTTAAAAATAAACAGGTTTTAAAGTTTAAGAGGGAAAAGGTCTTCAAATTATTGTAAAAAAGAATAACTATTGTATGTTTTTAATAAATTATGTATGTAAATTTTCATTCAGTATATATTTTATCTTTAATGAAGCAGATTAAATTTTTAAACTAAATATGTATTGTGGCCACCTCTTGGCTCTCGATGCAAGAAAACGATGACCAGCCAAAATGTTTCCATATTATCATTAATATTTGAAGGTCATTACCAGGGCAGGACTGGCCGTAGTAGACATCAGGCGTTACCCCGGGAGGCTGGAAGGGTGGGGGACTGATTTTGTAGTAGTGGGGGCCCGTTTTGTTACTGAAGGCCAGTTTTGAAGCAATGCTGCAATATCGCCCTCCAGTAACAAAAAAAGCAGTACTTCACACTTGCTGCCCCCTCGGAGGGGCTGGTCCAACAAAATTACCAGGGCTGCTTTGAGTTCACAATCCAGCCCTGGTCATTACATTTGTTACATTTGTTTGCATGGTTGCAGCCTAGGGGCTTGCCTGTATGTTTTTAAGTATCAGTCATATGACAATATATTCGAAACTTATGGGTGCTAGTGTATAAATGTGTACTTTACCTTTGCCCTGAAAGCATAGTCCATCCAGTTGTGCTGGGGAACGTTTCTGGCTGACACTGACTCACAGAGTATTATTTTTATTTTGTTACTAAACCCTTTTAGAATTTGTGTCCCCACTTGCAACCATCCTAAGAAGCCACGGACTCAACATCGTCTCCTACGCCAATGACACCCAGCTGATTCTCTCCCTCACAGACAAACCCACAGCCATCAAAATCATCTTCCACAACAGGTTGAAGGCAGCCGCCACCTAGATGAAGGACAGCTGTATCAAGCTTAACTCAGACAAGAATGAAATCCTCATCCTGGGCTCCTCCCCCTCCACCTAGTATGACTCTTGGTGGCCTGCTGCGCTCGGAATCCTGCCAACACCCATGGACCACAAACAAAACCTCAGTATCATCTAGGACTCCCCACTCTCAATGGGCCACAAATTAATGCTGTTTCATCCTCCTGCTTTCACATGCTCTGCCTCCTATGTAAGATCTTCAAGTGGATCCCCACCTAGTCCAGGAAAACAGTCACCCATTCGCTCATCAGCAGCAGACTCGACTACGGCAACGCACTCTATGCCAGCATCATCCAGAAACTCAAAACAAAGCTGCCAACTGTCCATAATGCCTCCGCCAGATTCATTTTGAACATCCCACACTGCAACCACATCACCGGCCACCCGAGAGACCTTCACTGTCTACCTGTCAATAATAGAATAACCTTCAAGCTTCTCAACCCCCCCTTACAAAACCCTCCACAACTCCAGACATCCATACCTCAACCAGTGCCTCTCCTTCTACACTCCCACCAGACAACTCAGCTCCACCCAACTAGCCCTGGCCACCATCCCACTGATCAGCAAGACCATGGATGGTGGAAGATCCTTCTCCTACCTCGCTGTGAAGACCTGGAAGACCCTGCCTCGGAACCTCAGGCAATCAACATCGCTGCCGCAATTCAGAAAAGACCTCAAGACCTAGATCTTTAACTGAACCGCAGATTAACCCCTCCCTCCCCCACACACAGTCATTGCCTTGAGACCCGTAAGGGTGAGAAGTCATGCTTTATAAGCACCGTGTTTACTTTGCTGACTGCATTGAGGTAAACTCATTGCCCCGCCCTCTAGCAGTGCACGTCAACACAACGTCCCCAGCAGGAAGGTATGTGCCACATCTCTCTGCAGGGTCATTGCAGGCACCACACTCAAGCTCTCTTACTGGCTGGCAATTTAAGCGATTTAACGTCATTATAATAACATTATTTGCAAAGGCAATGTCGGGCGACACAAGAACTCCTAGTTCTTAGCATTTTCAATTCCTGGAAAAAGACGTTATCGTTTTGCAGTGAAATTCCCCTGCATTCCTCCCTTTTCCTAATCCCGGGCAGGCGGATGCACAACCGGTGAAAAGGCAATTGTCTTGCTTTTGATTTCCGTAGATGCAGAAAAGAGCATTTTGTACATCTCTAATGACAATGAGCATTAGACAGCTAGTATGGCAGTGTTTTTCTTCCCTATGTCTGTGCTGTAAAAATTCGTATTTATCTAGAGGTGAAGTTGTTGTAAGTTGCACTGTGCCCTTTGGAGCAGGTATTGGTGACACATTAATTTGGACCTAGAGTTAAGATTGAGATTGCCTAGTTTCATGCTGTCAGGTCACCATGTTCCCAAAACTGTGCTTTTTTGCTGCAATTCGTTGTTACCAGCTTTGTCAGTGCAATTGCTTCAGAGGAATCAGACCACAACCGCGATTCCCTGAGTTCCAGAACTGGAACCGTGATGCCCTGACAACAACCTGTACAGAACAACCTGTATGTATTTTAGGTAAGGGGTGGAACATCAAGCCAAGATAAGGGGCATCAAGGTGGTTATGTTCTCTTAAATTTCCTAGTTTACTGTGGGAGTAGTGACCCCTCAAACTAACAGATGCGAGACGAGGTTTTGTGTGGAATACAGAGGATTCTCATGTTTTCATTAGCCCAGACTGGTGGGCAAGGGGACAATGTAGGCCTGGCTGCTTTTTGAGCCATAGTATATAAGGATATAAGTATATAAGGATTGGGTACTGGAAGGTTTCCTAATCTGTGCTATCAATAAGACCAGAGGCCGACGCACCTCAGGTCAATAACAAGGCCTGCAGAATGACTCGCCCATGTTTCTCAGGTTGGTTAACAGGATCCTGAATTAATTGTTTAAGATTCGCAGTTTCTTGGTTCATTTATTTGAGAAAATGTTTTAGTGGGTTCTCACTCATGCTTCTTATATATATTCAAACACGTGTATTTGGAAGTGTGTACAAAAATGTAAAATGGGGGACACAGTGGTAGGAACGTATAGGGTTGGGTGAGCCAAGTTGAGCTCAAGGCTGGCACAAGCCAAATATATTGGCCCTCGACCCATGGGGATTGGGGTGTACTCAAAGAGCTGAGTCAAGCATTCAAGGAACTGTGACTTTCACTTCCTAATGCACTTTTTAATAAAACGGATAAAAAGCAGAAGAGCTAAGCATAATGATAAGGTTTTTTAATTTGCTTTTCTGTTTGGAATTTTTTCGACAGAAATTAGAGATTAAATGGGCGTGGGTGGGCACGGTCAGTGCGCAACCAAGATGGTCACATAGCTCTGTCTACTGCAGATCGAGCTCGCTGACACTGTTTTATGTGATTGGATGGCAGCTTTGGCTGTGTCTGCCACCCTCCTACATAGATCTATCTAAGATAAGTTCTTGCAGTTACATTAAGCTACCACTATATGCCTCCCCTTAACACAGCACCATCATTTGGGGTGATTCCATCTTGTAAGAAATTGGGTTATTGGTTGAGATGTGTGAAACCCTCCTCATGCAGCACCCACGACCAATGTCAGGGTGAAGTCACAAGCAAACTCCAAATTAACCTCTGCTTAACCCTCTGATAGTCTTGCACAAAAGCAGTGAGGCTTAAATTAAAGGCAATGTGTAAAGAATGTATGCAGCACTTTAAAGAGTAATTAAGTTAGAACACCGCACAAGAAAATCAAATGCCAATTTAGAAAAATAGAGTTACATTTATTAAATACTTTAAGACCAAAATGACAAAAACCCAACCAGTAAAACAGGAGGTATACAATTTTAAAGATTTAGGTCAAAACAAGCACCAACTGTTGTTATCTGGTTGCGTCTGACCAGGACAAAGTTGCATGGGAGAGCTGGCTGGATAGAGGGAGCAGGTTAGGCCCACTGAAAAAAGTGTCTTAAATCCAGGGTGGTTCCGATGGGCTGCGGGATGTGATGCGTGATCCTGCATTGAGGAAGCATAGTGTAGTGGGGATTTTGGGGAACTGCGGGGCTGCGATGCGAGGTCCTGCATTGAGGATGCATCGCACAGCAGCGGTTCTGAGGAGTTGCGGGGATGTGATGCATTCTCCTGCGTAAAAGAGGCGTTGCACAGCTGTGTTTCTGAAGACCTACAGAGTCCTGTGTTGGAAGTGCACTGCCCAGGGGTGCTTCGGATGTACAACTGTGAGGTGATGCGTTTTGCTGCTGTGTTTCTGGGCTGGCAGAGCACATTCAGGCACATTTTCAATGGCCCAGGATTGGGGTGAAACCACTTGAATGGCAAAACTCACAGCAGACAGAGTCCAGGTGCTGGGTTCAAGCTGGTTGGAGCATTTTCTGTACATGAGGCTCTCATCAGGAGGACAGCCAACTCAGGCAGCAAGGCAGCAGGCAGCAGGGCAGCAGAGTAGCAAGGTACCAGAGTAGCAGTCTAGCAGGCCTTCTTGCAGCAGAGCAGCACATTAGTCTTTTGAGTCTTCCACTGATCCAGAGGCTTACTGAAGAGTTATGTCTGAGGGTGCAATATTTATACTTGGTGCCAGCTTTGAAGTTGGAGAAAGTTCTGGAGGTTTCCATCCCCTGAGGTGTCTGGAGCTTCATCTCTCCCTGCCCGTTCCACAGCTCGACTGCGGGCACAAAAGGTAAGTGCCAAATCATTTGTAAGTGAACTCAGACAGAGCCTTAGTGATGTGTAAGTGTGGCAGGTGACAGCCCCACTCCCCTTTCAAGTAGAAGATGGCCCATCCTGTCAACACCTTTGTCTCACTGTCTGGGAGCAATACACTCAGACCAACTGCCAGCTACACCTAGTCATGTGACCCAGGATAAAAGCTACAGGAACCAAATGATTGGGACAAAACAATGCCAACTTTCTAAAAGTAAAACAAACAAGATGATGAACGGAATGTTGCACAATGGCAAAACATTCACCCCCAGTCACAAATCTGGGTTTAATCCATTGTTATTTTGCTCACCAAGACACACCTGTTCAGACATGGCCATATGCAAATCAGTCTTGACCCTGTGCCTCATGGGAAGAGTCAAGCCCGAACTGCCAAGCCATGTCTCTCCTGGACCGGAATCAAGCATCCTAGGACCGGTTTCTGGCTATCAGCAGTCTTCAGCCAGGATAGCTTGACTCCAGTGGCGCAGTGAGCACGGGACCCACGTCTGGGCATACCCTTCTCACATAGGGTGAACAGCAAAACAAACAAGATGATGGACAGAATGTTGCACAATGGCAAAACATTCACCCCCAGTCACAGATCTGGGTTTAATCCATCGTCATTTTGCTCACCAAGCCACCCGTGTCCAGACACGGCCATATGCAAATCAGTCTTGACTCTGTGCCTCATGGGAACAGTCCAGCCCGAACTGTCAAGCCATGTCGTTCCTGGACCGGAATCAAGCATCTAGTACCGGTTTCTGGCTATCAGCCGTCTTCAGCCAGGATAGCTTGACTCCAGTGGCGCAGTGAGCACGGGACCCACGTCTGGGAATTCCCTTCCCACATAGAGTGAACAGCAAAACAAACAAGATGATGGACGGAATGTTGCACAATGGGAAAACATTCACCCCAGTCACAGATCTGGGTTTAATACATCGTTATTTTGCTCACCAAGCCACCCCTGTTCAGACATTGCCATATGCAAATCAGTCTTGACCCTGTGCCACATGGGAAGAGTCCAGCCCGAACTGCCAAACCATGTCTTTCCTCGACCGGAATCAAGCATCCTAGGACCGGTTTCTGGCTATCAGCCGTCTTCAGCCAGGACTGCTTGACTCCAGTAGCGCAGTGAGCACGGGACCCACGTCTGGGCATACACTTCCCACATAGGGTGTACAGTATGCGCAGACGTGAGTCCTGTGCTCTCCATGCCACTGAAATCAAGCTATCCTGGCTGACGAGGGGTGAAACCCCGAAACCGGTCCTAGGATGCTTGTTTCCAGTCCAGGGAGGACCTGGCCTTACAGTTCGGCTGGACTGTTCCCATTGGGCGCAGGGTCAAGACTGGTTTTCATATGACTGGTTCCAAACTGGAATGGCATGGTGAGCAAAGCAACGATGGATTTAGGCCCAGATCTCTTTACTGGGGTGAATATATGACATTGTTCTGCATTCTGTCCATTAAATGTTCTTTTTGAAACTTTCTAAAAGTGGCATTTTCAGAATTGTGACTTAAAATCCACTTTACCATTAAATTGGGTTTTAAATTACAACTCTTTAGACACAAAGCTCAACATTCCTACTTACTCGTGATTGAAAGTTATCACTTATTAATTGTAATAAGGTAACCCAATGTTATCTTATGGGCAAGGTAGGCCATGCAGTGGTAAAAAACAAATTTAAGAGTTTTGCACTTCCAGGACATGCAAAAGTTCAAAGTATCTATCCGACTTTTTGAATACGCTGCACCATGGCCTATGGGCTTTCTAGGGCCTACTCAAGAGGTAGCTTATATGTATTAAAAAAGAAAGGTTTAGGCTTGGCAAAAGGTATATTTTGTGATGCTGGCCCAATCGCACAACATTAAAGAGTCAATATACAACTTTTTTCCTTTTCAACAATTTTATTTAATATTATTTCCAATTTCTCCAACTTCGCTTTCTTGATCACGATAACACTGTTCAAAAGTCCATATTGCTTCACATAAGGCGGTTGTTCCCATCTAGGCCTCTTACCTCATCTCGAAGAGACTTTAATTCATGTTTGCAGCTAAAAACGTATTCCCAATGCATTTCGGGCTATTTTTCAGCCCTTCGTCAGGGGAAGCTGTTTAAATATGAAAATAACATAAAACCCATGTGAATCTGCTGTCTTTGAACATTGTAATGATTTTACAGTGATACATTCAACTCTGATGCAAACGATATCTGAAACATGACATTGCCCAATTAATTCCCTAAATAATTACAAAAACAAAGACTCAATTAGTGTATGCATAATGTTCTGTCCATCAAGTGGTTGGTGTATGTGGAGTCAAAGCACCACTTCAGCCAGTACAAGGCTTGTGAAGAAAGTGAAGGCCTTACAGAAAGTATCTTTGTTGTTGGCTAAACATTTGCTGGTAAAGTCAAGACAAGAGATACTGCGCCATAGCATTGCACAGCGCCTTCATTCATATAGTACAACAAAACTAAAGGCAGCGTCAACCAGGTACAGAGAAGCGCTAAAGGCAGTGATTGCCGATTGCAAGGAAGCACTTACAGCGGAAATTTTCTGACACAAAGAAACACTAAAAGGAGTAGAAACCAAGAACAATGAAAAGAGCTGAGTGTGATGAAGACACTGAGAAAAAGAAGCAAAACCGCTACTCAACTGCCAAAGAAGAAGACAGCTCCTCACAACCAGAGAGCGGACGTGATAACCAAAATGTTAGCACAAAGTTAGTGTTTAATGAAGGTGCAGGTCCAAGCGGGCAGCAGACGTGGCCATAGCAGGCTCCGCTGTCGACAGCAGAAATTTCCACAGGTTATGATGTGTCTGCATTCTTAAAATCACCACCTCCCTTTGATACATATCACCAATAAGCAGAATATTGATGACAGTTGGACTGCCAGGATTTAAACCTTTCATGATTTAATGTATTTGCTGGAAGAAGCAAATGACAAAAAGATCATTAAATATCTAAATAATTTGGCAGGTGAAGGAGTAAAAGAAGAGATAAAAAAATGCCACATGATCATGAAGTGATGTACAGTCAAATTAAAGCGGCAATAAACACCAAGTTTAATTCAATAACAAATATCAACCATGAAAGGTACATTTTCAAGTGAGGGAGGCAGAAAGCTGATTAAATTATGGATTTGTTTGTAGAAAGACTTGATTCACTCATCAACCATTGCAAATTCAACAATGAAGAGGCAATGCATCTCAGAGTAATAGATGGTTCTCTCTCTCATTTCTCCAGACGACGAATGCTGAAAGAGACACTCAGCTTGGAGCGATAGAGCAGAAGAAAGAGCTTGCACTAACATGTAGGCCAGAACAGCCAAAAATGAATCAGCACTGATTGTGAAAAGTAAGCTAAAGCACAAGGTAGAAGGCCACAAAGTAATGTCTGCAAAGAAAAAGAAATTGTGTTTTCAATGTGGATTTTCCTTTCCATATGAAGGTAAATGTCATGCCATCGAACCGATATGCAGAGGCTGCAGGAAAGAGAAACATTTTATAATGGTTTGCAAAGTGAAGGAAAGATAAAGTGTGTTACAGGAAGAAAATAAAATGGATGCAAGAAAGTTCCAGAGTCGTTCCAACTACGCCTACAAGGCTAAGCGGCAACATCAGTTCAGGCAAGTAGAAACTGAACGACGTTGATTGCCATTAAATTTCTCATCTAAAAGATTGTCATTGTCAAGTGACAATGAGGAAGATGTGCAGTGTCAATGTCGACTGCTGGTCAGCGTAAGCATGTAGGTTTAGCTTCTTGCAAGGACGAATGCCGTCAAAGCGAAATCGACAAGTGAAAGTGAGAAATTAATTTGGACACTGTCCCAAAATCACACTGAAGGTGAATGGGTGCTCCATAACTTTTATCAAAGACAGTGGCGCATCGAAAAACATTATGCCAGTGGAAAAGTACCCTGAACTGTCTCCAGTACCTGTTTTTTCTCATTGAAAGCCAATGTGTATACGAGGGCTGCTTCAACACATTTCAAAGTCAAGATTAATTTATAGCAATTGAGGAGTATAACAAGGCAGTACAAGCACCCATCCATATCCTGCAAGGCACTTCATCGAGTGCATGACTACTCAGTTTCAGTACTGCTGCTGACATGAGGCTGATTTCTGTAATCTACAACATCAATGCCTATCATGAGATAGTGAATCAGTTTCCACCCTTGTTTCATGGACTAGGTAAACGTAAGACCATGAAATTGCAACTTCACATTAACAAAGGCATCTGTCCGGTTGCTCAACATCTTCGCTGAATTGTGTTTAATTTACAAGAGGCTGTTAAGAAAGAATTTGAGACAGTATTAAAGTATGACATCATTGATCGATCCACTGGCCCGACGCCATGGGTGTCACCCATAGTAGAACCTGAAGAAGGATAGTGGAGGAGTCATGCACATCTGTGTTGATATGTGCCAAGCTAACAAGGCGACTGAAAGAGAACGACATCCAGGTCTGCATATTGCTGACATGATTACGCAGCTGAATGGAGCCAAAGTATTTTCCTGCATTAATTTGAACATAGGATATCACCAACTCGAACTAGAAGAACACTTCAGGTACATTACTACCTTTTTGACTCATGATGGTTTATGTAGCCATAAAAGACTAGGTTTCGGAATGTCATCAGCTGCATATATATTTCAGGATGTCATTCATCACATAATACAGCAGGCGAATACAGCCAGCGAACCTGAAGAGTTCATTGTGTGATTGGTGCTGGCTTCAATGTGGGTGGTTAGGGCGTCCTTTTTGCTTGCTTGGTGGTATTTGCTTAGGGCTGATTTGAAGATGGTGAAGTCTGAGGGGTCCCTGCTGTAGTGCCACAGTCTCTCCAAGCACTCACACTCCTGTTTGAAGGCGCAAGTTCAGGGGTGGCGTGTTTAGTGGGTTTCATGATGCTGGTTGTTTGCATGGGTGTGATGGTGTCGGCGCAGCTGGAGATCCAGTTGGAGATGTTTTGGATGGCTAGTTCCAGGTTGCTGGTGGTGGTGGAGTCTGGTAATGTTGAGGGCGGCAGTCCATTGGGTCCCAGCGATTTTGCTCCATCTGTGCCGGGAGTGTGTGGGGGCGGGTCGTTTCAGGCCTGGGATGAAGAAGTGGATCATGCTGTGTTTCCAGTCCAGGTAAGTTAGGTGGTGTGGCTGAATTTGATTCTATTGCTGGCCATTTAGATTGGGTCCAAGTTGTGTCCTGTGCGGTGTGTGGTGCTGGTGACCAATTGCATGAGACCAATGTTGCTCATGCTTTCCAAGAGGTTGGTGTAGTTGGTGTCACCAAGGTTTAAGTTGAGGACGCTGAGGAAGATTTATTACTTGGAGTCGATTGCCCGGGAGGCAATTAGTTTGGAGACTGCGTTGCTGGCATGGGTCTGTAGGTGAGGGTTTCCCAGATAGTAGTGTTCACGTCGATTCGAATTTGGAAGTTGAGGTGTTCCATGATTGTTGAGATGTCGGCGTCGGTGGTGGTGCATTGGAGGGTTTCCTTGTGGATGAAGGCGATGCCTCTTCCTCAAGGTTGGTTGACTCCAGATGTTCAGAGTGAGACCCTTTCATCTGGGAGTCAGGAGAGCCCAAAGAATGCCCCTGTGTCTTTTTCACCTGTGCCTGCTGCAGATGCCTCTCCTATGACTCCTCAACCTCATGCAGCAAGATCTGGAATATTGATTCGAGCAGCCCGATGACTCATTGAGGATTTATGATGTATATATGTATTCTTTGTAGTATTTATTTAACTAGGGGGAGAAGTAGTGTTGTGTGTGTTAGAGATAGCGGAACCCCTCTGGTCCATCACAGACTCCGTAGAATAGTGATGTAAGTGATTGGGTGTGGTTAAGAAAATTCATGACGTAGTACGATCAGTTAATGGTTACACTCTGAAGAATAAAGACGTGCAATACTGAGCTCCGTGTGTGGAGTTATCATTTACATACTCCTGGGCTGGGCAGGACGCTGCAATAATGTGCCATGTTGCTCCCTCATGTTGACAGAACGCTCACAGGACTAACACGCCAGATCAGGAACTTTGGTTTTTGTAGTTTCTTTCAGCTTTAAACTAGATTTGTGTCTGTCTTTGCTCAATGTTTTGACAAGGTGGTGTAAACTATCTTATTCTGACTGACGTCTTCTACCTGTATTAGCTTCTCATGTACCTCTAGATGAGTTTTGTGTCCTTTTGTCAGCATGTTCACTTTAATTGAGGTAGGATGTTGGTTGGATGGCTTGGTGTTCAAGATTTTTTGAGGTCCTCTAGGTCAGTGTTTTCTGATGTCTTCCCATCCATTGTAATCACCATCATTACTGGTCCTATAAGGCCATATTTTGTTTCCCAGTGCTGAATTTTGAATGAAGGGTGTGGAAGAACTTCCTAAAGGCCTTTGTTTCAAAGGAGTAATCTTTTGACATGTTTTGAAAAATACTGTCTAGCATGGTTGACCGTTTTTGTTTTTGCTGAGTGTAGTATAGCTCATGCATGCTGGTGATGCAGGAATCTAGCAGTAACAAACCAGGGCATGTTTGTGGTTTAAGTATTCTGCTGTAAGAGCCTCTGTGCCCTGTGGAATTCAAGCAGACCTGCAAAATCAGTTCCTAAGAATTTGGGAATCATTGTCTTCAGGAAGCAAAAGAGATTTACTCCTTCTGAGTTGTCTGTTATGCCAGACAATCTGACATTGTCCGGTTGGGACTCATCTTCTAGGTGGACAATCTAGCACTTTGTTGCCCAAGTTTCAGGTCCCAATTCAGGTAGTTGATCTTGCCTAGTTTCTGAGTCTGTTATTCTCTTTTCTCCTGGATCAAGATGAGAATGGAGAGAGCTTGACTCTGTCTGCCTGACTTCAGTTCATCCAAGACGTCTGCTAGTCGTGAGTTACGTTTCCTTAAAGATACACAAATATTACACATTTTCGTCATCAGTGAGTCAAGTTTGACAGTTGAGGTGGTGAAGAAGTTGTGAAGCATGTTCCTGTGATGAAAAGAGCATCAAGGCTGTGGTGAGTAATGATGTTGGCGTTGTTGGGGAATTATTAATTGCTGGGACTGCGTTGATGAGCTATAATTGTAGATGGTGTCAAGTCGGTAGTGTGTACTCTACTGAGTGGTAAGTGGATGAATTTCTTGGTGTGAGTCTAGAGAGTATGTTTCCAGGTCCTTGGTGTAAGGACGGGAATGATGTGTTTAATGGTGCTTGAAAGATACATGATAATGAAAGGCTTTCCTTGGCATCAGGGGTTCCGGCCTTACGTCCTTTGGATTCAAACAGGTGACAACCTTGTCTGTGCCATCCTAGCTTGGAGCCTCCGGCAACAGATGCCCTGTGGCATGGGGGACAGAACTTTGAAGGCTGTGAAGGGTGGGAAAATACAGTGATGTCATTTTCTATACACGTGAAAGCTGGGAAATGCAATCATGTCATGTACTGTTGAGATGGATGCTGAGAAGCCTAAAAATGTCCTCATGTTGAGATGCAAGCTGTGAAGTGCAGTGTTGTCTCTTCCTGTTGAGAAGGATCCTGGGAAATCTCGAAATGTTTTCATGGATGCTGCCTGGCTTCTTCTTTTAAATATGTTTTGGTGGGAAATCAGTGATGTCACTTCATGTACAGATGGATGCTGTGAAATTCAGAGTGTATTCTTGTGGAGAAGGAGGCTTGGAAGAAAATATTGATTCCTTTAGTTGCTTTAAAACAACGCTATATCTTTTTCCATTTGAACTAATTGATTTCACCAATTTATGTACCTCATGATCACGCCCCAATTTAAACAGGCATCTATACTCTTAGCATGTTATTGCTGGCTGAAAATAGTTTCTTGTTTCCCCTTTTAAAGTATCTAGGGTCTGATTACAAGTCTTTCAGTTTTTTACGACCCGTACGTAAACCCCTGTTTACACAAAGGACAGAATTATGAGTTGAGTGTTATTTAATGCATCTGATGAATATCGGAAACGATAAAGTCCTCAACCTTCGTTCAATTTCGGCAGGTCAAATCTGCTGAAACTTAATAAGGAAAAACCATACAATATTAACTGTATCGTGAAATTATTGGTGTGTTAAATACTAAAATCTCCATGTTATTCCTTAGAAACTCATAATAGATGCCATTTAATTACACCTGAGGAATAACAAGTTCCAAGGTATCGTTATTTACCAGTTGCACTAAATAGCATCTATACTTGTAATCAGACCTCTAGTGTTCATTTTTTTCTGCTTTGCCTCTTTACACTCACACTTATAATGTGTGTACATAGTTGTAAAAAAGCACCTCATTCTCATCAAAGTGTAACTGAAAAATCTATTTTCCTTTACTTGAAGGTGGCATAAAACAATCTCTGGCCACTGCATAAACTGGTGAGCAGGTCAGTACTCACTCCCATATGCTGTTCTTTCAGACTGGGTGTGAAGTTTCACTGTAAACATTAGAGTGTCAGAGTAAATAAGCTCCAACCTTAATTGTTAACGTTTTAACAAAGCCTATAAATACTAAAACATTTTACACGAACTCATTAGACATGGACAAATATTAGGTATTCTCCAGATGATCTGGCCTTAATGGCTGTCACAATTTCTATAAAATGTCTCGATAGCTCAAGCAAAACATGAACATTAATATCTTCATTCCCACCCTGTCCCTCACTCATCACATCACATGACTCTCTCATCAGGTTGCTTCCGTAAAGGCAATAAGATAACACATTTTTGTGACAAATTATAACACGTTTAACATTTTTATGCACACAGAATATGGCCATGTGATGAAAGGAGCCAGGACGACTAGGCCCCTATGTTTGTAAAAAGCATTGAAAGAAAGCAGCCTTTTTTTTAAGTTACAAAAACAACAGAGAGAGCAGGATTTGAGACAGTACAAACTTGTATCTGAGGTCTGACGAGAAGAAAATTGGCAAACAATGTCATGTGGTGAATCACGTACCAAGAGGCTAGGGGACAAGGGAGCATATTAATCAAAGTTTTGCGCCACCTTTGCAGGGGACGCAAGGGGGCACTATGGCGACACAAAACGTAAGTGGATGTATCAAGTCACGCAAAGCCAACTTGCATGGTTTGATAAATCTAGAGCAACGCAAGTCAGCGCGAATTGCTGCATTGCATTAATCTACGTCAGGGAAGCGTTTAATGGGTGTTGTGTTGGTGTTCCCACACATCCATCCATGGATTCTGGTGCATTCATAGATTTACCATTAATGGTAGAGCTGGTAATGCGTTAAAATGCTACGCCTCCCCAGGTGAGGCGTAATGACACAAAACACTTTTTTTTCTCCAAGTTCTTTCCTCTTTCTACATGTGGTGCATTCTGCAGCACACGTAGAAAGAGCAAAATGCCTCACAGGATTGTTTTTCTGTGGGAAAGTGTTCCTTCCTGCACAAAAACAATCCTGCCTACAACACATGCACCCATGCACCATAACACAAGGGTGCCTGCGTTAGTGCTAGACAGCCAAAAGTGTGCCACCACTATAATAGGGAGCCATATAATGTTAAATATGGCACATTCCTGCCATTTCCCTGTCATGCAGTGCAGAACAGCTGGAATACTTTATGAAGAAAGGTTACAGTCTGTGTTCTCCAGCTCCTCCTCCTCTGATGGCAGTCTAGTGGTGGAAAGAGCAGGAACATCTTCACCAGCCCAGGAGTATGCAAATGAATAAGCCACATCTGGAGGACTGTAATAGACAACTTTATACTTCAGCATACAACTAAACACAGCACAAACTGCATCACAACCACTATAACCACACCTTAATACCTCCCAGCAAATTACGTAGTTCCTGTTTAGAGTCCGTCCAGACTTGCAAGGATCCTCGCACCCAGAGCATCAAATACACTATATCTCCCCATTTGTTAAATAAAAAGTGCAAACAACATTGACATCATATTTTCTCAATGAGTCATCGAGGCACTAGTACTGGTCAGCTAGATCGGGTGGTATGAGGTAGTTGAGGTGCACCTTGATTCTGCACCGATGACAGAGGCTCAGATGCCTGGTCTGGACATTCAGATGCGGTCACCTTGTCGTGATTTCAGGAGCTCACAAACAGTGAGCTAGATGTTTAAAGTATGACGAGTACGGTATGATGGACTTTCCGTGATGATGTGTTGTCACCATGTTTCCTTTCGAAAATACAACCCTCAAAAGGTCAACAGAAAATTGAATTCTCTTATTCTGCTTCAGTTTCTGTTTGACCAGTACCAAGTCCCATTTGTCGAAGACTGATTCCTGGGCATGCCAGCGCTGATCGGCATATATTTTCATGTTGCACTTTCGAGAAGTGTCTGAGATGTGAATCTTATCAGTGTTCACCGATCGGTCTGATGTCCATTGGGGTAGTTTGGTTCTTATGGCTCTCCTTAATAGGACCAGTTGTTGAGTTAGGAGTTGACGGACAGGCATGAAGGGCTTGACTATGTTTTAGGTAGATTCGCTCCATCAATGCTCATTGAATTACCCTCCTGAGGGTGTCCATAAATAGTTTAACAACATCATTGGACTAGGGGCCACAGAGGTGAGCTTGTTTGACGTTTTACATTGATTTAAACATGAAACTCCTTGAATTCTTTGCTATTAAAGGGTGGGCCATTATCAGATTAGAGAATAGCGGGAAGTAACATGCTTCAAAGATGTCACCAAGCCGCCAAGGGACTGCAGTCATTGGTTGTTGATGATAAATCTTTAACCAAAGGACAATGCAAATATTCACCAATTACTACAATCAGATGATGTCCATTTCCGAGAGGCCAAAGAAATCAACCATCTGCGCCAACTTTGGCGAAACACTCAACAACATTTCTACGAGGCGAACTACCAGAGACTGCATTACCCAGAATGCCAGGTGCGAACCTTGCCTGATAGGTGAGCGGTGTGCTCCCAGACCTGGTGTTTATTTAAGAGTACTCCCGTGAGTCATGGAGCTGACGAGCTCGTGGACGAAGCACCTGCTTGCCAGTACGCGGTACCTGACCTGATACGATTTTGGCAACCTACTCAGCAAACCCCTAAAACTAAGTCTGTAATCTCTACTGAAGAAGGTTAATGAACCAGAAACACCGGTGTCTAGAGATCAGGACCATCTGCGCCAAATTTGGCGAAACACTCGACAACATTTCTATGAGGCGAACTACCAGAGATTGCATTACCCATGACCTGCTGGACTTTTTGAATATGCTCCTCTGCAAGGCGTTCAACTTCTTCGATGGCCGTGTATGGGTTGGAGCAAGGCTTTTACTCCACATACGCCAATCATAGACTCCTTTGTATCGACTTGGGGAGCATGTGACACCCACACGCAGTTTTCTGTACCGTTACAAACTCTCAGGAAGAGCAGACTTGTTTCTTCGGGGCACGTATCCCCTACTCATCTTCAATTGTAGTATGTTTCATAGTCTGGGACTGGCAAATGAACATGCCACACCTAGAGCTCTGTAACAGTCATCTTTATTCTTCAGCATACAACTACACGCACTGTGTCATGACCGTTATAACCAAAACGTAACACCTCCCAGCAAATTACGTAGTTCATGTTTAGAGTCTATTCAGACTCACGAGGGTCTTAAGGCTCTGAATATCAAAGACTCTACTACAGCCATTAATGTTTTTTTCTTGTAACTTCAACAAAAATTACAGTGTTCAGATCAATTAATTCCTGCTTGTTTGTGAAACTTTAGCATAAATTACCTTTCACCACCTCTATTGCTGCCACAATTGACCATTTGTTTCTAGAATTCCACTATTAGCTCTAAGCAGGCATCAGTGCGTATGTCACCATCAGCACAACTGCTCAAAAATCAGTGCAGCTGATTCCTATTTCACATTTTACACACCTGCAAGATACTGTAGTCTAAGCACTACGTGATAGCACCTCTATTAAGTGAAGGTAGAACACCTCACAATTTCAATGTGCACTTGATGCTGGAGAAGTTATGAACTGAACAGAGGGGACACTCTTGGTTTACGAAGAACTGATGCTTTTTAAAGAACTGTGCAATGTCTAAATGCCCATTTGAATATTAGAAAGGCAGAACATGACAAATCAGAGTTCACATCTCATAAAACAAAAGTTATATAATACAGAACCTTTATTATACAAGAATATCTTTTCCAACATATGGTGTGACAGAAATATTGTGTCCTAAATATTGTCTACAAATATATTGCTACATTATATGTATTATTCCACAAGCTGCACTCAAAATAATGCTAATTTTGTAAACGTTATTTGGGACGTGATATTTCAATATGGCAATAGTTTACTGGTTAATTTATGACATACAACAGTAGTGCCTTGGCACTACCAAGTACTCCTAGGTGCTTTATTGTCAAACTAGCAGCCCGTCCCGACATTGCCCGGGAGCAATTAGGCTTCAGGGCCCAGTCCCGCCCCGCTTTTGTAACCTACAGACGTCACTTTTTCCTCCTGTAATTTACTTTGCTTCAGGGCCCCCGCCAGCCCCACTTTTGAAACCTGCACACGTCACTTTTTCCTCGTGCACACGTTATCCGCCCCCTTCCCTCCACTCCACCCAAGGGACGCAGGTTAAAACCCCTCTGGCTACATGTCACTTTTTCCTCCTTTTCCTCCTGTAATGCACCGTTTGTCTGACATTTGTAGTGCACCGTTTGCGTCCTCTTTCTTGTCCTCAGGCTTCCTCGACCACCGCCCGCCTGTCCCATGTCCCGTCCCCTGCCTGGCCCGGCCCGTCCCGTCCCCCTCCTGGCCCGTCCAGTCCCGTCCCCCGCCTGCCCCTACATGAGTGCCCTTACCTCCGCCGGCGCTGCTCCCGCCTGTCTGCTCGCACCACCGCTCCTCTCCTGCGCCATGTCCGCCGCTCCTCCTCCGCCGCCGGTCCTCTGCTCCTGACGTCACCGCTCCTCCCCCGCGCCTTGTCCGCCGCTCCTCGGACACCGCTCCTCCCCGTGCTCCTAACGTGACCACGCACGTCGCGGCCGGCACTACTTTTGAGGGCCTACATTTTTGGAATCTAAAATTTTAAATAACGTTTATTTTTTTAATTTATGTAGCCTATAACCATCTACACACCCTGCCGATTTCAATGGTGTATCGGGTGTGTAGATTGGAGCAGTGGTTCCCGAGTTTACCCGCCTCAAAGCCTGAAAGTTTCTGCTTTATTATAGTAGTATAGATAGACAGATATCTTAACTCACACTTAAATGAATAAAATGCACTTACTTTTCCTTACTACAATCATGGCTCTTTAGCCCTTAATTTGTTAGAGTTACTGGCGTTTCTACACAAACACAAACTTGTATTGCCTTTGAAAATATCATGACTCAATAGCTATAATATTTTAAATCAATATTCAAGAAAAACGTTAAGAAAATCTTACTCACCTATCTTTGATAATCCTCAGATAACATCTCAGACATTTCTGACAGAGGACTACCTGTTCAGATCTGAGGAAATAACCAGATAAAAGTGGGTTGAATCAAAGAGGACACTCTGCAGAGTCTACTGAAGGACAAATGTTGCTTCAGCCCAGCAGATGTGTCACCTCCAGATCACACCTCTTTGGTGGTGTGTGGCACTTAGCATGAAGTAGTTTCTAATAAGTGGCTATGTCACTCATCTAAATTGAAGCTTGTGTAGCAAAAACATGTTTCTTTGCTTTAGCCAAAAACTAGGAACAATAAAATTAACCTCCTTATGTTGAAACCTTGTCGGTGTTTTAGGTTTCCAATAGAAAGGTTTTTTAAAAACATTCTCCTAACTGTAAAAAGAATACTTTGAAGAACTGAGGATTATTTTAATTTCTCTTCTATGTTTGAAATCTTTCACATCCTTCTACACTCTAAATAGTCTCTCAATACAGTTGAAATTTGTCTGGGACATTACCTTTCATTTGGTCAGCATATTATGAGGCACAACTTGATACCCCTGCCACTACAGTGTGCTCTAAATGTTTTTTGCTTTCTCCCATTGATCTTTACCACCTATTTTGCCCATTAAACAGTGTTGGGGATTTAATAATGCTGCTTAAATCAACCTTTACGTGGTTCATGAATAATCCTATGACTAAAGGGGTCTACCTTTAAACTCACAGACCTACACTAATACAATGGCCTGATTCGCAAACTGCAGTTGGGAGTATTTATAGTACTCCAGTACTACTCATGCAACTCTAGGTGAGTACTGCACGATCAGCAGTAACTTATACAATAGTAAACACACCAAATGTGGTCCTTAATATACTTATAATATACTTATATTATACCACACAGGTTTCACCTCACACATGCCCCGATGAAGACCTGCACAAATAGTTCTGAGTACCCGTGTTATTTTGGGTCGAAACATCGATGATCTGATGGTTGGCCTGTACTGATTGTATATCCCTCATGGGAATTCAAGAAGAATTACCTATTGCCCTGGATGTATGGGAGCATAAATCATAACATTTCAGACAGGCACTAGCAGGAGGTTAATGCACTGCGACTTTAACTTGTATCTTATGTTCACAGTCACAAAATTTTCACTGGTCACTCTGCACAAGCACTCTTTTTTTACTTTTGAACTAATGGAGCCACCTAGAATATTTTGTACATATATATTCTAATTGTATGATTGCTTTAATACATGCAAGTAATAGAATTCAATTTTTGGTTGTATATTTCTTCTACATAGTCCATATGTTTTTCTTTTAAAAATTCGTTATTCTTATTGCACTTCGATTTTATGGAGGATTCTTACCCCAAACATTCAGTTTCCAAAGAATTGTTATTTTGTGAATTGTTCTGCCTCAACAGGGCCATATGTTCCACGTGTTGTTTGTGCTAAACACTACTGAGGTCCTGAAGTCTACTGGGTTACCCCATTGTAGTATAATAGTGGCTCAGTAGGTAGTGCTCTGACGCCAATGTGTCCAGGAAGGAGTCATATTGCACAGGATGCGCTCTAGTCCTTGTGACCGCATCCTGTGTGTCGGAAGTCCCACCATCTCCAGAAGCTCGCACACACCGCAGTCAGGGTTTCCAAGCACGGCACAGCTTCAAGCTATGTCTGAGAGCACAGTAGTTGCCTGCTATTATTGACCTACTTGATTTCAATACTTACCTTGCCAAAGTCTTCTTGAACCCATTTGCTTGTCTAGAGCTTGTCTCTTCTGCCACACCCATAGGTCCTGGTGCCTGCCTGTTTCTGTCTGCAGTCTGCCTTTCTGCCAGCAACACTGCTCCTCAGAAGGATGCTGGGGACCTGTAAGATGGAAGTAAAAGCCCTTAACAACAGAGTACTATTGCCGCAAGGTTGAAAGGTGCAAAATATAAATGTTGTGTGCAGAAATACTTACAGTAATCATTACTTTTTTTTGTGCACTGTTATTTCTGGACACTGAAGTTTGTGAAAGTTTGAGACATAAAACGTGATTATGAAAAGTATGTTTGTTCTAAGACTAATGCTTAACAGTTTTATTTTGGACATTTGGAGACTTTTGAGTTGAAGTACCTCTGATCCAGCCTTATCTATTGTTGGCCACAAAAGATAGAAAAGAGTTTTAGGTAATGATTAAATAATCCTAAAAGTTTATATCATGGTAAATGATCCTCCCCAGTGATATAACAGGTAATCAGGAGGGCCCTAAAAGGGTAAATTTTTCACTCTAGACATTGTCCTCAGAAAGCCTCACCTGATTGTGCTGTTTTTATTTTTTATGTTTAACTGAATTTGTTTTTGTTTTCCACATTAGGATGGGGGGGGGTCCCGACATTGCCATTAGGATGCGCCCGCCGCGCATTCCTCAATTTAACATTGTGGCGGGCGGTGCTCACTGCACCACCCGCCACAATGTTAGGAAGCAAAAGCACGCCTTTGCACAATCGAAGCAGCAGGCACTGCGCGGTGCCTGCTTCTTCGATTATGCAAAGGCAGGGGGTTACCACAGGAACCCCCCCCGTGTGCCACCCCCCTTTGGCCTTCACTCTGGGGGCCCACAGTGGGCCCCTAGAGTGAACACCGCATGCCTTTCCGTGGCGGCATTGCGGCCACGGAAATGCATTGAAAAAAGCCCATGGTAATATTGCGGGCGGTGTCTAACAGACACCGCCTCTATGTTACTCGTTTTCCACCCCGGCCGCAAGGGTGGACAAAGGGTCACCTTTGGCACTGATGGGGCCTACACTGGGAAGGAGTTGATCAGACACCTAGGGCTCCAGGTAAAACAATTTATTTTCTTTCTATACTGATTTGATGTTTGTGTTTACATTGCAGTAGCAATCATTTTTTAGAGGTCCTGAAGAAGGCAGAGGATAGGAGTGTCCTTGTGTACTGCCGAAACATGTTGACCTAATACCCATTCTGGCAGGTATTTGTTAAAGCTGCCTTGTTTTGCACTGTTTTTAATTTTGGGCATCTGAGCGATAATAATAAACGCAAGGCTTCTCTCACTTACCCAATTTTAAGCCACTCATTTTTCGACACACATTTCACGCACTGCAATTCTCTTCACCCATCATTTATCACCATCATTTAACATCAATAGGGTTACCCAGTGTTTCATGATTTGATGCAGGATGTTTCCATCGAGTCCTGACTAACATCAGTTATGACTCACAATGGAAATGCCAAAAGGAGGCCCAGATGATGACTAGGGCAGAAATCAGTTGCACACAGGGGTGAGCAATTTGGTCGTAGCTCGCAATGCTCTGAGAGCGCGATGGCAGATAGAGTTGATATTGAGCTGTGGTGGATATGCTAACTACTGAATCTAGTGTTCAACGGAGAACATAATGGAACATGTTATGGAACTTTAATAGAAAGATGGAAGAACGAGAACAAAGCAAGAATCGAGGCATCACGGCGGAAAACTATGCAACCAGATCTCACCTGTTGTAGCGTCTCGACTCCGCAGACTCCGCGGACCTCGCAGGGGAGAATTCTCCAGTTGGCGGCTTGCATTGGTCTGACTGTGTTGAGCTCCTGCAATTTTCGAAGAATACTTCTGGCATTGTCGCGACACTTGGTAGTTTCTGCCTCGGAGCCTCAGGACCACTCTTTCGGCAACAGTGAAGGAGGCAGCGACTAGGCAGTGTTTTGTTTGGCAGCAAGGTCGGCGGATTCAACACCAGCAACACCAGCACGTCCGGTTCAGGCAGATCAGGCGGAGCCTGTAGCGGAGGAGGCAGCTACCTGTACAGCAGCTGTAGCGGAACCAGAGGCAGCCGTTCCGAGCGCGGGGATGGCCACGAAATCTGCTGCAGCACTAGCAACTGCAAAGGCAAGACTCGCATTAAAGACCCCTCTGGTGGCGATATTGCCAGCAGCAGCAGAAGAAACACCGACGCAGACACAGAGAAGAGAACCCACACCACTGTCTGACAAAAGGAGGGGCGGAGCAGTCATTAGGCCAACTGGTCCCACTGTGGTGGACCTCCTCAGAGGTAATGGTAGTAAACCGACAGAGGCAGCAGCAGCAGGAGGAGCAGCAGAAGGCGTGGTGCCCTATGAGGGAAAGATATGAAGCGGACATGTGTACAGGTACCCGATACACAGACACAGACATCTACAAGGGTCTCTCAGTCTGATATACAAAATGAGCATACAAATGAACATGTACCCATTGCTAAAAGAGATGGGGGTGGATCTGAAGCACTATTAAGAGAGGATGAGACTAGGGCACACTCCTTCAATGCCGGCATAAATGATGGTGTAGATGCTGTAGATACTTTTAATAACAATGGCACTGGTATGGGGGCCCCTCATCAGGCAATATTACATGTAGAGACTGTGTTGGAGGAAGGAGAGGTATGTGTAGGGGGAAAGCCAGAAAAGGAATCTGAGAAGGAGCTGGATTTCTATTCTCTTTCGGATGGGGGAGAGTGGTCTGATGAGGTCCCGGACAGTAGTAACCCTGAGGCAAGCGGCAGTGATTTGGAACTAGATCTGCTAGACGGGGAAAAACCAGGGACTGTCCAGAGGAGAAGGAAAACACGAGAAAAAGATCTCTCATGGGATTACACCCCCTCGGTCCAGCTTACAGGCACTCATGAGATTGGAGTAAAGGGAGGGGAAACTATTGGGGCAGCAACAACATTACAGACTATTATACAAGCGATAGCTGCTCACCGCGAGGAGACCCGACAGGATGGCCGCAAAGCCCAAGCTGCAATGAGGAAACTACAAGGAGTAGTGTGAAAGCTATCCAAAACGTAGTACTTTCGGGGAGCGGATGACTGATTTGGAAACACGAATGTGCACCGCAGAGACAGATTTGGCAAGTACCCAGCAAATGGCGAAATCATAGGAAGCACAGATAACGGATATCCAGTGGAAACTGGAGGAACACGAGAACCGCCAGCTGCGGAATAACTTACGCGCTCTTGGTGTCCCTGAGGGGGTGGAGCGGGGGATGCCCACAGATATATCATTGAGCTATTTGGAGAATCACTCCCCGAACTCACGGGATGGAACTGGTCACTAGAAATCCAGTCGGCGCATAGGGTACCCTTTGTGCAAAAGCAGCAAGTTAGAGAAGGGTCACTCCCATGAGCTATTTTAGTATACTTTGGTAGCTTTTTGCTACGACAAGCAGTATTTCAGAAGGCAAGGCCCGAGGCAAAACGTACTAGGAATGGGGTCTCATATTTTGTCCGTCCGGACTTCTGCCATACCCTCATCGAAAGACGGCTAAGGCAGATGATTAAACCATTCCAAGATAAGAAGGCACAGGCTTTCCTGAACAACCCTGCAAAACTAAAAGGTATCTGAAATGGGCAAACATGCTTTTTCCTGTCCGAGTTAAAAGCCAAGGAATACCTGGACAGCCTAACAGCCTGAAGAGGGCCGCAAAAGATTTAAAGTAGAAATAGATGCCTTCTTTTGTGCTCTGTTCCTTGGAGAGGGCTCTTTCTTCGTTTATTCCTCTGCTCCTCAGCGTCCTTCTCCTTTTCTCTTGTTTGTTCTTTTTTTCCTCACTTTTCTGTATGTTCATAGACAATGTAAAGTAGGGAGTCAGATCACGTGTTGTAGTTACACAGCATAACTGTAAATAAATGATGGTTTATTCACGGGCGCTTGGGTTGGTGCGTTGCACTAATCACTCGCAGACAAATGTCTGAGTGTCTCTCGGAGGGGAGATGGGGTGGGGGGTTGGGGAGCCGGGCAGTGGGGGGCTTGAGGGAGGCAAGGGGTAAATTTGGAGAAAAACACACACAGAGAAGAAGTGGGTAAAAGTGGACAACTGAGAGTCATATATATAACACACAGGGGAAGATGCTATAGAAAACAGTAAGAAAAGAGGAATAGTAAGAGTTATAGAGATGGTTGGAATCGTTAGAACTATTTTAAGATGGGGAGAATAAATATCTGTTCAATAAACGTGGCAGGACTCAATGATGCAGTCAAAAGGGGTAAATTGGGGGAGCTGATAAAATTAAATACATTTGATGTTATCTGTCTCCAAGAGACTCACCTTCCCTGGGATAAAAGGCATATTATGGTGTTACAAGGGTATAATCCGTTGGTTGCCACCTCGCAAACCTCGAATATTCGAGGGGTAGCCATTTCGGCAAAAATTTCTTTACTTCCAGTCAAACGTAAGGCAGCAGATAAGCTTGGCAGGTGGGTCATAGCAGAGTTAGGACTGGGTTTTACAATATGCTCAATCTATGGCTCAAATTATGATGATCCCCAAATTTTTGAGGATTTCGAGGTAGAATTCGCAGCATGGTCTTTACCCCTCATCTTATGTGGAGATATGAATATCGCGCTAGATTTATTGCCCGATGTCGATAACCAAGGGAGGTATCAAGGGCGGTAACCAAGGGTATATAAGGCACTTACATCGCTAATAATTAGTCACAGATTAGTGGATATGTGACAGGTAAAAAAAGACATCTCAGAGCTCGAGCAGCACATATTATTCGTTTACGCACAGGAAATACGTTAGGAAAGATTTTTTTTTGTACAGTGGATATACTTGATAAGGCTAATATAACAATATTACCTAAGGTTATATCAGATCACAATCCGTTAGTTTTAGGGGTTGAAGTCTTAGATGGTATGAAAAGTAGGGGGAAATGGACCTTTGATAAGAAGCTATTAGTAAAATAGGGAATATATAGAGCACATAAGAAAATGGGTAAAAAAAATGTTTGACATTAACAGGTTTAGTGCCTCAAGAATAATAGTGTGGGATGCGTTTAAAGCAGGTTTGAGGGGAGAACCATTAGCTGTGTGGCTAAAACTCGAGCTATACATAAGCTGAAAAATCAGGAATTAATGCGAAGGTTGAAGGCAGCTGAAGATGAACATTCATATTTAATCAGGCACGGGAGGGAGACAACGCAGAGTCAGGTACGGATACAAACGCTAAAGGCAGAGATTATTGGGTGGCTCGCACAGAAGGTTGCAGAGGAGTTTCAATCTCACCGTAATAGCTCATATGACAGCGTAGAGTTAGTTGGGAAGAGACTCGCCCTTCGCACTAGGCAAAAGTCAGTACAAACCCAATCTTGGCTATCAATAGGGGGGGGTGGAATATACAGATCCGGAAGGCATAGTTAAAACCTTTCAAGATTACTATCAAATATTATATTCTGAAAAAGCTAGTAAGGAGGGAAATAGTACATTAGATGATATCAGACAACTATTGACAAAAGAAGACCTGGGGCAAATTTTAAATGAAGATCTAAAGGATGAGTTGGAATCAGACATTTCACAAGAGGAAACTGAAACAGCAGTACAGGGTCTGGCTACAGAAAAGGCTACAGGCCCTGATCAAATACCCCTTGAGCTGTATGAAGTATTGGGCACAACAGTATTACCATTCTTGTTAGATTTATTCAAAGGGATCCAATACATAGGAAATATCCCGGAGTCATGAAAGTAAACGAGAATTGTTGTCTTTCAAAAAAATGGGAACCCCCAGATAACCCAGGGTCATACAGACCAATTTCCCTAATTATTACAGATATAAAGATCTACTCTAAGATCCTGGCGACTCGGTTAGGAGGGGTCATTGGTCATCTGGTCTCCCCGTGGCAGCATGGTTTCATACCAGGGAGGCAAACAACTGACCACATTCGAAGAGTAATAACATTGTTTGATATCATGTCAGAGACGGGGGGCCCGGTGGCTATTATCTTCTGGACACTGAGAAGGCGTTTGATTGTGTAACATGGGATTTTCTATGGGGGATACTGGAGCTAATGGGGTTTGGTCAGGGATTTGCAAGGGCGATCAGAGCAATGTATTGTGATCCAAAAGCTCAGGTTTATGTAATGGGTAAAGAGTCAGGGGAGGTTTTAATTAGCAGGGCAACGTATCAGGAGTGCCCCAGCTCACCCATTTCATTTGCGTTATATGTCAACCCTCTCATAGAGATGCTCCTGCGGGCAGTTACTATTAAGCCTATCTGCACAAGGGCGTACCAGACAAAGATTTTAGCCTACGCTGATGACGTAGCAATCATCACAACAGTTCCCAAGGAGGCATTGACGAGATTGCGGATATAACAGGGAAATTTGGTAAACTATCAGGGTACAGCATGAACAGGGAGAAAACCATTGCAGTTTTTACACAGAATGTGGTATATGAAGATGTAAGTCGAGCACAATCAGTGGTCTAATGAGGAGTCTATGTCACTGCAAAAGTGGATAGGATTATCAAAGAAAATTTCGACCCATTCATTAAAACTATAGCTTTGGATTTAAAGAGGGTGAATGGGCCAGATTTGTCAATTATAGGGAGGGGTAAGTATTTGAAAATGAACGTAATGCCAAAATTTTAATACCTATTTAGGTCAATTCCACTAGTTGTGGATGAAACAATACTTAAAAACATTAACTCCATACTGTCTAATTTTTTGTGGCAGTATGGGAAGATAAGGAGGTCTATGAAATTGCTGACATTGCCACAAGATCGTGGGGGGGTTGGCAATCCCAAACATCACATTATATTATTGGGCAGCTTTGCTTCACCAAATATCTTTTTTATTGAAGCTGGATAGTATAGACGGTGTGAGCTTGAGTGAAGGAATTCCTACAATATTTGGGTTAGCAGTAGGAGCACAAGCCGGAGGGCTTCTCTTAAGACAAGTTGAGCACAGTTATTATAACAAGGTTCAGTTTAAAATTATAAAGAGTGCATGGTGTATCTGGAAAAAGATAGCAACATTTATGGGGATCCCCAGAGTTATACAATATACCCCCTTATGGCGCGGATCACTCTTCTGGAAGGATACTTATGACATCATGGGGCAGGAATGGGAGAATAAGGGTATATCTACAGTTGGAGAGCTCAACGGTGGACATCAGCAGCTGCAATTCAGTTATCTGCAACAGGAGTATGGGATACACCCGAATCAGGGGCATATTACCAAGCAATAGCGATAATTATCGCTATTGCTTGGTTAGCGGGAAAAATTTATCGCTGAGCTGCGGCGATTTTTACCGCAAATAAACCTTGGTATTACCAAGGTTTAACGCAAAAGCGATAAAAATCGCCGCAAAGCATGAATATCGCTGAAAAGTCAGCGATATTCATCCATTAGCGAGCTAATGCTCTTAGCCATGTTATCCACCTCCCATTGGATAACATGGCTAAGAACTGCTCAGGGCAGGTGTTAGCTTTTGGAGATATTCGTGCTTAGCGCGAATATCTCCAAAAGTTGGTAATAGGAGATAGCGATGTTAGCGACTGTTTTCAGTCGCTAACTTCTTGACACACCCACTTTGCATGTCATTAGTGATAAATATCACTGACATGCAAAGTGGGGCCCAAGATGGTCGCTATCTCCTACTAGCTGTCGCTAACTGGTGTTAGCGACAGCTAGGTAAAAGGGAGATAATTTTATCTCCACTTTCTTGGCTTTTAAAGCCAAAAAAGCGGAGATAAACCCCCTTGATAATATGCCCCTCAATTTTTTAAATTCGTACAGGTTAGGAGTATTCTTATGGCATATAGACCTAGGGTGATGATTGGGAGATCCCCCTGATGGAGCTAATCAGAACTGAGTCATGTAGAATCGGGGGTTTATACAAACTTTATTGGCAGGATTGCCGGATGACTTAGAAACGAATGAGGTATCTTGGGCATTTAAACTAAATAATTCAGATGTAGATATTTATAGGAGTTTAGAATTATCAGCGGAAGTCCTCTTAGCTTCTAATTTGAAGCACAGTTGTATAAGTCTATATTTAACCTGTACTTCACACTGGCAAAGCTCTTTTTATGGCGTCCGGCTACAATGATACAAATGTTTTCTGATTGTGATGAATTGGCCCTTTTAAAATCAGGGATCTCAGGCTTTTGGAGATCCCTATTTGGTTGTGATCCGGAGCTAACTACTACATTAGCAGTCTTGGGGTATGATAGCTCTCTCAGCTGTAATAAGGAACAAGAATATTGTTTATTTTTGGGCACAGCTATATATCGAATAATGCTGACCGCTAGATGGAAGGATAAGGAGCCTCCCACCTTTCAGATATGGTTAGCCAAACTTCTGGGGGTCTGGAAACAGGAGGCAGCCCTATATACATGTAGAGGTAGGAAAGCTAGTACACGGGGGGGTAAAAATATGGGTCTGCATTGTGACATGGAATGGTGAAGTGGGAGGGGTACAATAACAGCAAAAATAGTAATAAGGAATAAAATAATTCTGTTGTGTAGATGAGCCATGCATTTATTCATTTGTCGAACTGTACATGTTTCTGTGTTATGATAAGGGTCCTATTTGAAGACCGTAGAGGAGGCAGGCACCGGTTGGCTCTATTTCCGTTTTTTTTCTCGTCTTTTCGCTGTTAATTCCCACAATGTAAAACTGCGTATTATTTATCTGCTCTATTAATTTTTGTTTAGCGAATACTATGATAATGTGTAAGTTATATGTTTCTTTTTTTTCTTTTTGGATAACATCTTCTCTGGTGTCAACAATAATAAAAAAAATAATAATAATTTGATGTTTATGTTTACATTGCAGTAGAAATCCTTTTTTAGAGGTCCTGAATAAGGCAGAGGATAGGAGTGTCCCTGTGTACTGCTGAAACATGTTGACCTAATAATCATTTTGGCAGGTATTTGTGAAAGCTGCCTTGTTTTGCACTGTTTTTATTTTTGGGCATCTGAGCGATAATAATAAACGCAAGGCTTCTCTCACTTACCCAATTTTAAGCCACTCATTTTTTCGACACACATTTCACGCACTGCAATTCTCTTCACCCATCATTTATTACCATCATTTAACATCAATAGGGTTAACCTGTCTTACATCCTTCTCATTTTACATTTTTACTCTGTACTTTATGATGCGTCCCTTTTTTCGTTTTTGTATTTTGTGTTTCATGTTATATATTATATCTGTTTAAACTATCCCATTTGTTGTTATTTTTATACTACACTCCTTCCTTTTTTTCCTAGCTCCGCCTTCTATTCCTTTTGGTTCTCCATTTCTTAGACTGTCCTGTATATTTTATTTGTATACGCTGCCCCTCCATATGATGTCCCTCTGTATGGCTTCACCCACACCTCTCACTGTCTGAGTTTGCTTTGGCTAAACGCTACCTGACTCCCCCACTTCCGCTTTTTATAGTCTTGTTTTGTGGTTTGTATGGTCTAACCTGTTTGCTCCTACTTTCTCTCCCTATACTCCTAATCATGCCTCCCCTCTCGCTTCCCCCCACTATCTCAGCTTCACCCATCTCTAAACTCGGCCCTAACTCTTGGTCTATCCTCTACCCCTCCCATCTCTCCAAACATGGTAAGAAAAACTTCAAGCACAAACTTCTCAGTTTCCATCCAGAAACCTTATTTGCTGATCACCATAATAGCCTTAACTCCTCCATTATCACCAACTACATCTTCTTCACCAAACACACTTCTAAATGGAAAAGCCTATTTCTCCGACACCTAACTATCACTAATTCCCGCAATATCCGATACGGTCTGAAACTTTCCACCACTCCCTCCCCTTCCTTTCCGGGAGAAGTTGATATCTCCATCTTCAAATCTGGAAACATTATCATCCAAGCGTCTGAAAACGACCTCCACATCTTTGAATACCACTTTAGCTCTCTATCCCAATCCCTCACACAATCCTTAAACCCTTCCTTCTCACCCCCTCAACCCCTAGACCCAAATCCTTCCATCTTGTCTCCGGCCCCCCCTGTCATCTCTCCCGGACTTACCCCAACTCTCAGTTCCTTCATCACCCACCATCTCTCATACCCCTCTATCTCTTCTCACTGACTTACCCTCCTCCTCTTGTACACCCAACATCGTTACCCTTCCCCAACAGCATTTGACCTCCCCTGCATCCATCACTTTTACAAATACTGATTCCATTCACCTCCAACCACCTTTATCCCCTCTCACCATTTTACACTCCTCTTCCCCCAATCAAGCGGATTATACTCAATCTCTACTTACCACCCTCGCTCTCAACATTATAACTTGTTACGACACCCTTGTCTCCCTGTCCCCTAATATCTCCCAGTCCCCTTATGTCTCCCAGTCTGCCAATGTTCATGTCCCCCCTTCATCCCCCTCCACCTATGACTCTCCAACCCCCCTCATGATTCCCCTAAACTGCCTAATTCCCATGATACCTGCACTCCTACTCGGGCTCCCTCTTTAAACCCGAATTCCCTATGCTCGGCTACATGCTCCTCTCCTTTTGATCACCTCTTGAAGAATCCCACCTCATTCTCCATCCTATCCAACGCCTCAGCGACGCTTCCAACCTCTCCCACTTACCCCCTTATATCTTCCCTTTCTAATAATTCTCTCATCTATTCTCCTCCCTCCCCATGACCACCTCACCCTCTGATGCACTTCATCCTCTCCCCCTCGCTTAACCGTCTCCCACACTTCCCCACCAGCTCCCCCATATCCTCCACCAATACCCCCTTCTCACACTCCTTTGTTCCCTCTAACAACCCACAATATACCAGGTACGCCAACCCTTACTGTCCCTCTACCTCATTCACCTATCTGTCTTCCTAAAATGAATGCCACTCCTACCTCTACCTCCTGTATACCCCTACCCCCAAAAATGATCCTCCCCCTCATTACAATTCCCCCCTGCTCCCTCCTCCAGGTTCCCCCCCTTCTGCCCCCGGCTATCCCCCCCTTGACAACTCTAACCTTACCAATCTCCTAAAAACTACTGATACACTTTACTCCTCAATTCCTACTCAATCACTCCTTAAGCTTGAACTTCTCCTTCCGTCCCTTGTTTTAAAACTCTCCTCACTCAGAAGCGATATCTCACTCCTTGTAAAAGCCCACCCCTCAGGTCTTGACCACACATCGACCGCCTCACAATACACCTTACCGTCGCACATCGACACTCATCTCAATCCACCCACAAACAGACCACCTATTGTTATTACCAACACCAACAATCCTCCCCCCTTGTAGCTACGCTACCCGATCCAAACAAACTGAACCCTCCGTAAGCGTCCCACCCTGCAATGCCAACACGACCTCACCTCCTCAACGTGATACTTGCCATATAACCTCAGGAGCTAACTTTTACAGGAACTCCCCTGTCTCTCCTCTTCAGCCTCCTCCACTATCCCTACTATCTGTCAATCTACTATCCCAGTTCTCTTAGGAACAAACGGACTCCCCCCTCATCCGACATCACAGACCCCCCAACTACTTAGACCTATTGCCCCCTGTCCCCTCACCCCATTACCTGTCCCCTCTCCCCTCTGCTGCATGTTGAGTAACTGCAGATCCGCCTCTTGCCACGCAACTGAGATTGCGGAAACCATTCTCAGTGAAAGCATAGACATCGCATTCCTAACTGAAACTTGGCTCAACGCCCACTCCACTCCTATCCTCGACTTGCTCATCTCACCAGGCTACTCTATCATTAAGAAAGATAGAATCGATCAGATAGGAGGTGGCCTTGCCCTAGTCTTTAAAGATGAACTTGACATCTCACTTGTCCACCTCCAAGATCCCTCATCCTTTGAATACCTTTGCGCCGACCTCACGTTTCCTGGCTTTCCCACAACTCGGCTGCACACTATTTACCCCCCCCCACCCCGGAAATTGTCTCTCCATTAACTGAAGAGATGACTGATCTTATTATTCAAGCATCGCTCTACCACTCCAAGAATCTCTTCCTTGGTGATTACAACATCCACTGGAACAAAAATGATGACCCTGCTGTCATCCTATTTAAAAAAAGCCTTAGACATCACTGACCTGACCCAACTCTGCCATGCACCTACTCACACCAAAGGTGCAACCCTCTATGCTATTTTGACGAGCAAGGATCTCGCAACCTTCCCCTTATTCCATCTACAATTAAAACTCGCTTACGTCTCCCCCCTCCCTCTCATAGCGCCAACGACCTTACTGACCATTACAATAATTATATTCATTTTTTTTTCAGAACAAATTTTATTTTGTTGACGAATTGCATATGGGACACTGTCCCTCAATACATCGAAGGACCAGTGAGCAAATAATAAGTCATTGCATACATTCAGTTCAATCAACGTTTGGAAATAAAGCAGCCCTCCCAATTTCCACCCCCTACCCTCCTTCCCGGTTCCAACCCCCCTCCCTGCACAGTGTCTACATAGTCCAAAAACAAAGGTTATCAAATCACTAACAGTGTGTACTCCTCTTCACCCAGGCTCAACTAGTAATTGTTCGGCATCAACGTCCTGTTGCGCAGTCGATTCCAGCCACAGCCCACTATAGTCCGCCCATCGCTTCCATATCTTAAAGTGTTTCCGGGGGCAGCCCCTGGCCTCGAACACTGGACGCTCCAGCCCCATACAAAAGTCCAGCCCCCTCCTCCACACTTCCAGCAAAGGGGCCCTGGGGTCCTTCCAGGCCCGGGCTATATCTCTTTTGGCCACTGTAAGGCCCAGGACTAGTAGATAGCGTTTATATATATTTCCTCCAACCTGTTCCATAATATCCAGAAGACCCAGCTGCGGCGAGCGAGGAAGGTCCCAGCCCAGCACCTCAGACTAGCAATTCCACACACCCATCCAGAACCTCGACAACTTCTCGCACGACCACACCGTGTGGATAAATGTGCCCACCACCCGCTCGCACCGCAGGCACTCAGGGGAGGCAATCAAACCAGCCTTCCACAGACGGTCCCTGGTGTAATAGGCCCTGTGTAGGTATTTGAATTGAATTAAACGTAAGCGCACTGCTATTGCCGCTCCTCTCGGGGCTTCCAGGGCCTCCCGCCAGTCTTCCTCCTCAAATGCCCCAATGTCTCCCTCCCACACAGAACGCAATCTATCTAGTGGAGAGGAGCAATGTGTGACCAGAGTCTGGTATATGTTAGAACTTTTTTTTCCCTCCAGTTCCCCCATAAACACCTTGGCCTCAAGGGGACTGAATTTGGGCAGCGAGTCCAAGCCTACCAGGGAGGGGGACAGGGCGTGCCGCAGCTGCAGGTACTTAAAAAATTGGGTTCGAGGCATGGCATATTCTTCTCTCAATGCTTGGAACGACTTGCGGGTTGTGCCTTTCATGACGTGCCCCAACGTGGATATGCCGATGGCATCCCAGCCCCGAAACCCCTTCAAGGACGCCAAGGCCAGTAGTTGTCCGTTCTGCCAGAGCGGGGTCTCTCTCGTCAATTTATTCCACCACCCCATGCGGCGTAGAGCTCCATGCCACACTCCGAAGACCACCTGGGTAACCACCTGAAGCCTCTTCCTGACGGTCGCCGAATATAGGATAGTGTGTAGTGTGTTTGGGTCCATTATGTATCGCTCGAGGGCATAGGCCGGGTCGCCCCGGTCCCCATACCACCATTCATTTAGTACCAGAAAGTGAGACGCTTGGTAGTAGGACAGGATGTCCGAGGTGGTTAGGCCCCCACAATACGTGGAGAGAAAGCAAGTACGAAGAGCCACTGTCGCTACTCCTCCAGCCCAGAGAAACTGGCTTAACGCCGAGTTCACTTGTCGAAACCACTGCGGCGCTATGGGATATGGATGGTTTTGTAGCTGATACAAGAGACGCGGGAGGGCACCATCTTAAATATTGCTGAACGACCATAGATGTTTAGGGGCATACTGGACCATGTTTTAATATCAGATCGCACGCGATCCCAAACAGGCACCACATTGCGTGCCCAAGCTACTCCCGGTACATCAGTCAAAAAGACGCCCAGGTATTTAATACCGCCAGCCGCCTCCTGCAGCGCAGATGCCCAGGGTCCCCTCCTTTCACGTCCCCCCAGCTCCCACAGCGTGGATTTCCGCACGTTTAAGTGTAAGCCTGATATCTCCCCGAATACACCCATTATCTCAAGGACTCTAGGCCCAGACCTATTTATGTCCGCAAGAGAGAGGAGGACGTCGTCGGCGTACAGTGCGATGCGTACAGACGGACCCATCTCCCACTCGAGTCCCCGCAACTGTGCGTCCATCCGCACCCACGCCGCTAGCGGCTCCATGGCCAATGCAAATAGATAGGGTGAGAGAGGACAGCCCTGCCTGGTGCCCCGGCCGATGGAGAAGGGGTCCGACACCACTCCCGCCACTCTCACAGACGCCGTCAGGTCTGTGTACAGCAATTGTAGGTATGAGAGGAAGCGAGGCCCAAGGTTCAGATGGGACAGAAGCGCTCAGAGATAGACCCAGCTTAGGGAGTCAAATGCTCTGTCTATGTGAGCCAGAAGGAGCGCCGCCGGGATCCCGGCAGCCCGGGCCACCTCCACTACCACCTGAGTGCGACGAATATTGTGTCTCGTCGCCCTATGGGGCATAAATCCAGCCTGATCAGAGTGAACTAAATCTGTTATATAGGGGAGAAGACGATTGGCCAGGGCTTTCGCCAAGATTTTTGCTTCGTAATTGAGGAGTGATATCGGCCTATATGAAGAATGGTGTTCGGGGGGCCTCCCGGGCTTACAGAAGACCACGATTTTGGCATGTCGCCAGTCCGCCGGAAGGCGACCATGCTCCCTGGCTGCCTCCAATGCTTTCCTATAACGCACCCCCAGTTGGAGATGAAAGGTCTTCATGAATTCACACGGGAATCCGTTAGGTCCAGGGGCCTTCCGAGTGTTCAGCTCCCCAAGCGCTGTACCTAGCTCCTCCAATGATAGAGGGAGCTCCAGCCGGTCGCGACCCTCGTCCGAAAGCACACGCGGCGGAAGGTCCGCCAAGAATTTGTCTACGTCCTCCGCTGGGAGAACTTCTTGGGAGGCATACAGGGCCACATAATACTGTGCGAAGCTGGGTGCAAGATCCTCCAGGGCCGTCACAGGGTCCCCCCGCTCGTCGCGAAGTCCCGACAGAGACTGCGCTCGGAAGGTATTCTGGCAGAGTCTGTAGAGCATGGTACAGGATTTATCTCCCCACTGATAGATTCTACTCTGCGTGGCCAACCACAGTTGGCACGCCTCGTTCAGCAACAGGGATGTATAGGATTGTTGTGCTAACAGCAGCTGCCCGACAGCCTCAACCGTATCCCCAGTACTACGCTACCCCTCCTGCCTCCTCTATGTCCTTCCTACGGGTCCTGCGGGCTCCCGCACACCAGGCTATGTCGACTCCCTGGATCACGGGTTTTAGAGCCTCTCACAGGGTGACGGCGTCTGTGCCGGGCCTATCATTTTCATCCCAGTAGTGAGATATGGCCTCTCGAATATGTGACTGGTAGTTGTCTTGTTGTAGGTGCCACGTAGACAGGCGCCATCTAAAGGGCTGTCGCTTATTATCTAAGCATAAGTTTAGAGTCACAGGCGAGTGATCGGATATACCACGTGGGAGAATAGACGTAGAAGCTACTCTCCCTATCCAAGAAGAATGAATGAACAAGTAGTCCAGTCTAGAGAAGGACCAGTGCACAGCGGAGACATAGGAGTACTCGCGACCTAGAGTATGCTGGTATCTCCATGAATCAATCCATCCCATTCCCTGCACCATGACGCTCAGTTACGTGGGGGCGTCTGCTGGGGGCCCCCCTCCGGGCCTATATCGATCCATTCGTCCATCCATCACATCATTCCAGTCACCACCCACGATCGCCAGTACATTTGGGATATCAGCCCACACCTCAAACAGCTTTTCAATGAGCGCCTCTTGCAATGGGGGTGGGGCATACACGCTACCAAAAACCATCGGCTCATCCCCAACCATACTTTTAACAAACACAAATCTACCATGGGCATCAATCCATTGTGTCTCATGTACATAGGGGAGTCTGCGATGCACTAGGACTGCTACTCCTCGAGACCCCCTCACAAAACCTGCATGAAACACTTGTTGATAGCCATACCTCTGTAAGCTGAGGGTTTTAGTGCCTTGGAGGTGCGTCTCCTGCAAGAGGAGGACATCCGCCCTTTCCCTTTTCCCCAGCTGCAACACCGCCCCTTGTTTAATTTTATCCAGCATCCCCCGGACATTCCAGCTCACCACTCGCAATAACGCCTGTGGAGGGCCTGTTCCCTGGACGTCAGCCAGTATCAATGGGAGGGAGAAGCAAAATCCTGGGCTTTTGGAGCCACACACACACACACATTTTTTGCAGCCGAATTTGCGCAGACACTGTGTCCAAAGTAGCTACTTCCCCGACAGCACCCCTACCCCTCTCCCTCCCTCGTCCCACCCAACTGCATCTGCAACACCCCCCCTCTCCTCCACCACTCCCAACTACCCCCAAAACACCCCATCCTCCCAGAACCCCATAACTCAGCAACATTGAAGTACCTGTCGCGGTATAGATCGTCACCAGCCCCCAACGGGAGGTCAGAAACCCACTATCCCAATGGATCCCCAAGAACTACCCACTTAGTCCCAACTTACCTCCCACTAACTACCCTTCCGAACTGAGGGGCCAAGTCCGCCCTCTTTAAGTCATCCCCCAACCCTCGCCCCAAAGCACAAAGTTACTTGTTCAGCTGAAGTCTCAAGCAGTAATCTGCAAAAGTTGTCCATGTTCAGGAGGAGTGTAGTCCCCACACCGGGTCGCAATCTGCAGTCCTCCAAACCCCTCGGAGGCTATGATGTCGGATTTTGGGAGTCTAGCCTCAGCGGCTTCTGCAGCGTCGGTCTCCCGGGGAGGATTCTTCTTAGTGCGGGATCTCCAATTACTTCTGCTACGTGACCGCCGGGGGGTCCGAGGGGGCCCTGTTGTGGAGGATGTGGCCGAATCCCGGCCTGGGGGAGTATGCACTCTGATCCGGACAGTCTCGTCAGTCCAGGCAAAAACTTCTTCCGGAGTGTTAAAGAATTGGGTCTTGGATTGGAAAACCACCCGTAGGCGGGCCGGGTAAAGCAAAGCGTACTGGATATTTAGGCCCCGCAGTCGCGCCTTGGCTTCGGTGAAGGATTGACGCTGCTGCTGTACCAGCCTGGTGTAGTCCGGAAATATCAGAATTTTATCATTTTCAAACTTCATGCACGCTTGCCGCAGGATCGTGTCGCGGTCATGATAGTTAAGCAGCTTGGCTATCACTGGTCTGGGACGAGCTCCCGGCGGCAATTTTTGGATCAGCGCTTGGTGCGCGGGTTCTATGATAAAACAGCGCTTTAGAGAGTCCGGAGGGAGCCAGTGGGTCAGGAAGGCCTCTATGTCGCCCTTCTCACAGCCCTCCGGAAATCCCACAAAGCGTAGATTGTTTCTACGAGCATGCCCTTCAGCATCCTCAACCCGTATGGCAAGGCCCTTCTGTATCCCCTCCATGTTGGCCACCTTCTTTTTCAGGGTCGCCACATCGTCTTCCACTCCCGTGATCCTCGTCTCTGCTTCTGTAATGCGAGCCACCGCATTACGCAAGTCCTGGCGCAGTAATGTAACGTCGGCACCAACTGCCCCAATTTTTGGGTCTAGCATATTTCAGGGCCAGACGCTGAGGGGCTCCCCGCTGCTCCTGCACTCCCGGTCGGTCCGGTAAATTTGTCTATTGTGCCTTGCTTCGAAGTGTGCCCACTGTTGCTACCCCTCGTCATGGTGGTCCGTGGATGTAGGCCCCAAGTCCAGGTCGTCGTGGGAGTATTGACAGGGGTGTGGGCGTTCACCCCTAGGCCAGATGGCGTGGCTGCCTGCGCCGTTTCGCCTCCCCGCGCCGGTGGCTCGGGGTTGGGCTTGCACCCCCTTCAAATCCCAGGCCGGCAGGCGCACTATGGTGGGCGCCGGGGCTGCGTTGACCTCATCGTCTTGTAGGACACCGTGAATGAAGTACCGTCTGTGCGCAGCGGCCAACCCCAGCTGAAATTCCTCGCTTCCCCCGTATTCAGCACCAAAGCTATCATCAGAGTTCCAGTAGGGGGTAGGGAGGTGAGGCGTTCCGCCGTACACACCGGCCCGCAGCGTCCCCTCGGTCCGACACGACCGCCGAAAGGGGCTTGTGTGATCTCTGCCACCACCTCACCTCGTCAGTACTGGAGGTTGGGGTATTTCAGCCGTGTTGCCAGGCACCGCGCCTCTCCCCCACCGCGTCGTGAAGCACGCTGCGATGGCTCAGGCACTGGAGGTGCAGGACCGCCCACCACTCCTCTGCTACGCGGGCCACGTCCCACATCCACCCGGCGGCCCGAAAATCAAGGCCCCGGCTTTCCACGTGGCAGCAGGCCGCACCACCTTGGAACCCGGACCTCCGCCCAGCAGTCGACTCCAGCTTCCAAATTGCAGTCAGGGCACCGCAGCCGGTTCCGACTGCTAAAAACTCTGATTAGGGCGTCTTAGGGTCGGGGAGACACAGGATTCTCGCCGGATATCTGATTGGCGGCACGGAGCTCGCTTAGGCTGCGTCCGCCATGTTCGCCGGCGTAACCACGCCCCCCACAATAATTCTATTCTTGAAGCCCTCAACCTAATTGCCCCAATCAAACTCAAAAAACAAAAAAACATCCCTCCCAAGTCCTGGTTCAATGCCGAACTCAATAATGAAAGACGGGCCCTCAGACAAGCAGAACGTGCTTGGAGGAGTCATCCCACCACTGATATCCTGGCTCTCCTGAAAACTACAGGAACCCATTACAAAAAACATATCTTCAACAAAAAGGCCCCCTTTCTCCGGTCACAACTTGAACAGGCTAGAAACCGCCCCAGAGAACTCTTTAACATCGTTAAAAAACAAACTTCCTCTGGCCCTCCTATATTAGCAGGCTCTGTGGAAAGATGCGAAGAAATTGCCAGCTTCTTTACGAATAAAGCCAAAAACATCGAACTATCCTTCTCTTCCCCCCTCTCTCTCTCCAACCTCCCCTCAACCAACACACCCTCCCTAACATTCCTAATTCACTTTTGTCCTCCTCTCCCCCACATCTCAACCCCTCTCAACTCCTCCCTGCTCTCCCCCATCTTGACTCATCCCGGATGGGTCACCTTTCTAAAAACAAGGCGTCATGGAGCGAATTTATTCCAGTATCAGAAACCACTATCATCAACATCATTTCTAAACTCAAACCATCCTCACACTCCAAAGATCCTCTTCCCACCCATTTAGTTCAAGAACTCAAACATATCATTGCCCCATTATGGACCGATATCATCAACTCCTCACTTTCCACTGGCTGTGTTCCTGCCACCCTTCAGCTAGGTCAAATCTCCCCCATTCTTAAAAACTCCTCTGCTGACCCTAATGACCGTAACAATCTATGCCCTATCTTTAACCTTCCCTTCCTCTCTAAAGCTCTCGAAAAATGTGTCCTATCTCAATTAGATAACCATATCATCTCCTTCAATCTCCTTGACATTTTCCAATCTTGTTTTAGAAAGGAATACAGTACCAAAACTGCTGTGCTCAATATTACAGATGACATTCATCGCTCTTTAGACAAAGGTGAATCCTCACTACGAATCCTCCTTAATCTCTCGGCTGCATTTGATACTGTCCACCATCCCACCCTTCTTATCACCCTCAAAGATCGCTTTGGTTTTGAAGGTACTGTACTCAAATGGTTCTCCTCGTTCCTCCAAAATAGATCACAACAAATTAAGCTCAGTCATTGCCTCTCCAAACCTCAACCTGTCTCACTCGGTGTCCCCCAAGGGTCTATCCTCTCCCCAACCCTATTCAATCTTTTCATGGAACCACTCACCCTCATTCTCAAACGAGCCAAAATCAGTTACCACCTCTATGCAGACAATACTCAACTATACTACAAGATCAAATCCCACAATGACATCCTTCACCTCAATGATACTCTGATTAAAGTTCAAACATGGTTCCATCTCAATCATCTCAAATGTAATCCCAAAAAAAGCGAAATCATCCTTTTCACTCCCAAAAACAATTCCCTTCCCATTCAACTCTGGATTAATGATATCAAAGCACTTAATTGCTCCCTCTCCACCTCTAATTCTGTCAAATCCCTAGGCATCAGCATCAATCAGAATCTTAATCTCATCCATCTCATTAAAAATGCAGCCAAAAGTGCTCTTTTCACCCTTCACCACCTCAAAAAAATTAAACCTTTTATTCCAACTGATGATTTCAAAATCGTTGTCCAATCTCTTGTCCTTTCCAGGATTGACTATGGTAATGCCACTCTTGCTGGCACCCCTAAAGTCCACCTAGCACCGATTAAATCTGTTCTCAAGCTAGCTGTCAGACTTATTTCTGACTATAAAAGATTTGACCACATATCTCCAGTCCTCAAAAACCTAAACTGGCTTCCAATTGAAGGACGATCCACCTACAAGATTGTTTGTATCACACACAAAGCTCTTCACAAAAAACACCCCCTCTTACCTTTCAAGCAAACTACAAAAAGCAGGGTGCTCCAGGTCCCTGAGGAGCACTAACTCCCTTGTCCTGATTCCTCCTAGATTAAAATGTAAAAAGACCCTATCACGTGCATTCTCTGGTAATGCTCCTACAATTTGGAATTCTCTCCCCAAAGACCTTCGCTGTAACCCCTCTTACTCTCTCTTCAAAAAAAGACTCAAAGTACTTCTCCTCAACAAATATTGGGGTTCTTAATGTTACTGACTTTAACCCTGCTCATTTCCTCTCTGCTCTGGTTCATACTCTTACCCAACCCCTCTCTCTCTTTCCACATTCTCACTCTCCTTCTCTACACCCCCTTCTCTCTCTCAAATTTCAACTCAAATTGTCCCTTTAATTATACCTTTGTTTCTTTGCCCCCTTCACTCATTTATCGCAATGTTTTATCTTTTGTGAATTTTTCTGCACATTGTCAATTGTATATTGTATCTTAATTATGTTTACCTACCTTGTAAAGCGCTCTGATACTCTTGGATCCAGCAACCTTTTAAATAAATAAAAATAAATAAATATTCAGTAGGAAATTCAGCCTTCATTTATTTAATACAGAGACAATTACGAACAGCATTCAAGTTAGCCTTGATTTATGAAAGGAAGAGTCAATTTTGTTAATGGATGCCACAAAAAACGTTCATCTATGTCTGTACTAAGTACTACCTTCAAGCGTACACTGCGATCAACAGAGTTTACCACTTGATACCAGAAGCGGAGAAACACTACAGACAACATTGAACTCATTCTCGATTTATTGAAGACAGAGACAATTTTACTCTGTCATCAGATTTTGTTAACGTATGTGACAAAAAAGCATTTGTCGATGTTTCTGTGGACAAATGCCAAAATGTACTCTGCAGACAGCAGGGTTCACAACTTGAATTCAGCTTTCCATCTACACTATGGACAGTAGGGAATTCAACCTTGATTTATGTAATGCAGAGACAATTCTACTGTATGTGTTCAGATTTTCTTTACATAAGTCACAAAAATCATTCATCAGAATACAGAAGGAGCGTGAGAAATAAAACATGAAATATTGTGATGACAACTTCCAAGAAGTAATCCTCCAGGCAAATGTTATATGGTTAGTTTTCTTTATTCAGAACAATACGTTGATGTCAGTCAGCTTCGAAGCAACAGTAATTTTATTAATACAACAAATTTAACAGCTGGTGCGCTTTGTCTCCATTTGGGACATCATCAGTGCTGTAAACACATGAGGCACAATTTTCTGAGTTTCGGAACTACGAGATAATCTTATTTGCGGGGATCACATAGGCCTTGGGTGTAGTGTTAAGGTTGTAATGGTTATTGTAATGTATATAATATAGCTGATTGGAATTTTGGCACCTGATGTATGTAATTAGCATGAAATATGGAACTCAGAGGTTTTCGTATGGTACGGAATGGTGTTTAAATTGCACGCGGACCAGAGAGGGAACCTCTGTCTTAGTTTTACTGACGGAAGTCACATTTACAGACTGGATGGAATAGAGGTGGCGGACTTGATGGGGAGCATTTGGACCTGTCTTGAGTGGACGAGCACGAGGATTGGTGGGGGAATACACCACTAGCAATAGGATTGGTGGACCCTGTATTTAAAAGAAAGAGCAAACTATGCACCCTTGCATTCTGGATTTATCGGGCCGGGAGCCAGGTGTACGTCGCAGACTCTGATGTTTTGCACTGGTAAGAATAAGGAGGATTATTAAGGGGTGACTCAGTGGTTGATTTAGGATTATTTGGCAAGTGAGTTATGGACATGATTGTCATATGATTTCCTTTTCTTTTTCTTGTACGTTTTTACTTTTGACAGATCATGGTGCAATGTAGTATTGGAAAGACTGGAACTGTTTTGGAGTGACATTGCGGGACTAGAAGGGAGCAATAGATTGCCACGAAGAAGCTTAGGCCGAATTTGCTTGGAATGTACTCCACGTTAGGTATGATAATGTTGATTTGGAATGGGGAGACTTAGGTACTGACTTCTTAGAACGTGTGATTATAGTTGTTATTAAATATTATTTCACAGTCTGGAAATTGGATTGAATTGAAGGAATTGGAGGATTGGAAGGTCATCAGGAATTACGAGCGGAGACTCGAATTGGAATTAAAATTGATTAGAACCCCGAAGTATAGGAGTAAGACTTTAAGGTTAAATGCCATGATCGGTATGAGAAATGGGGATTTTTTAAAAAGGGAATGTGGGATCAGACTTGATGGATAATGTGATATTTCAGCTAACCTAGGATGCTTATAAATGTTTCTTACAGTTTGGAACTTGGGTTAAGGATTAGAAGGTTTGAGAAAAATATACTAGTAGAAAATTACAGTAGAATTAACATTTTCTAAGGTGAGCTCAGGAAGGTAATACTTCCTTTCATACCCTAATTGGCCCAAATGCTTCTTATGTCTATAATGTTCGATCACTAGATCATGACTCAAGTTGGGTAGCATTTTGAATTTTAACACTGTTACACCAAGCTCTAATGCTCCCTATGTCTATAATGTTTGATCACAAGAACAGGACCCAAGATGGGTAGCATTTTTGAATTGTAACACAGTTGGTTTCTCCATGCAATGTAAAGATGAGAATGTTCTCAGATACATGCTGTTGTTTAAAAACAATTTTTAGACTGTTCATTAGGCAGAGTGGTATCTGTTTTTTGTATAGATAAAATTTCATGATGAGGAATATTGGGTAAATCAATTCAATATTGTACATTGTATTCAATTGGATCACTGTTAAGTGACTTTATATTTCTTTTCTTATCCTCATTTACAGCCCTGATGATGTCCCAAATGGGGACGAAACACGTCGGCTGTTAACTTTGTTGTATTAATAATAATACTGTTGCTTGGAAGCTGACTGACATCAACATATTGTTCTGAATAAAGAAAACGAACCATACAACATTCACCTGGAGGATTACTTCTTGGAAATTGGCATCACAATATTTCATGTTTTATTTCTCACGCTCCTTCTGTATATTGATTTATGTAACGCAAGCTAGGGGATTAGGACGGTGTGCCCCTATGAAGTTGAGCGTGTCGTGGTATAGAATCAATAGTCTATATCCATCCAGAAAGAAAAAAGCAGAACGAAAAATACACAATTCTAACGAATTTAAGAAACTCATTGCAGAAAAGTCATCAGCACTGCCAAATGGTTATTTCAGGTGACTTTAATTGAAACCTCACTGCGAACTCCCTGCACAAAAGTAAAAGGCAAGACAATCTGGGAGCCAGAACACTAGTGGACGAACTAGAACCTCTCGGTCTGACAATCCTGAACGGGAAAATCACGGGTAATATTCCAGCGGCTGCTACATTTTTGAGCGGAAAAGTGTCTTCAACAATAGATGTTACCATCATCAGTAACAATTTGCTTTCACAAATCGACACTCTTAAAATTACACCACGAGTCGAAAGTGATAATCTGCCTCTTATTGTAAGAATGACCATCAAAGTAAAGCTTGCCCAAAAAATTAAGTCCTTAGCACAATACCCTGAAAAGTTCAGCCTTCGAAAACTAAAATGGCAGGGAGCAGTGTCACAAGCCATTCAGGAGACAGCTAGGGAATACTTGGGCAAACAGGGCCCACAAGCAGAAGCTGATTGCATCAAAACTTGGGAACAGCTGGCCCAGTTATTAGTCCAAAGATTCCCAGCCACATTAGGTCGGACTTCAAGGATGGCGACTAAAAGAGAGCCCTGGTTCAATCATGAGCTACGAGATCAAAAAAGAGGGCTTGCAAGAGAGGTGCAACAACAATCACGAGCAGCAAGCACGGGAAGAAAAATAAAAAATTGGAAGCTGTGCCAATTAAGGATCAATTATAGGAGGAACCTGAGGAGAGCAAAAATAGCGTACAAGTGGGCTATCTGGACACAATTATTGTCCGCGAGCAAAACACCCAACAGCAGCGACTTCTGGGTCATAATAAACAAATTGTCAACTAGCCCAACATTACAGCAAGAAGTGGGAATCGGTCAAGAAACGTGGATTCACCATGTGAACACTCTGTACATCAACATAGTATCAGGCCCTGCAGAACGGCCTAGTGGGCAGCATCCTGATGAAGAGGAAATACAATCAGTTCCCAACCCGGATTATGCGGGAGGTGGAGTAACAAGTTCAGAGGCAGCTAGTAAAGAGCCGAACAATTTGACCAACGCAAAGCAACTAAGAGGTCATATTTTAAACTCAAGTCCAAGGGTGCGGCAGGTCCAAATGGCCACCCCAGTGCTATCTTTAAGAACGACCTAGATTTCTGGTCTTCTTACCTTACTCCCATCTTCAATGAGATCTACATACAGTCCAAAATCCTGGCTTCCTGGAAAGGGAACATTATCCACCCTATATATAAAAAGGGTGACCACCGTAAGCCGGGTAATTACAGACTGATCTCACTGATAGACATGGAGGCCAAGCTTTATGCTTCTTGTCTGTTAGCCCAGCTCCAAGATTGGATGGAGGAGAAGAACATAATCCCCACGGAAGGGATGGGCACCTCAACCAACCTGGCCACCCTAGCACTCCTAACTGAAAAAGCGTTAAGAAAGAAATCCCGACTCTTTGCATGTTTTGTGGACATCAAATCCGCTTTCGATCGAGTAAGCAGGAGTCATTTCTGGAAGAAACTCAAGGCCTGGGGCTTGCCAGGAGGAATGCATAACACCATAACTGCCTTATACACGGAAACCTGGGCTAGAGTAAAGCTGGGCGACTGGTGTAGCACAACCCCGAGCATCTTTACGCAGCGAGGATTGAAACAAGGATGCGTTCTAACTCCCAGCCTCCTTAATTTCTTTCTTTCAGATATAGCACAGCACATTGAAAAAGCCGACTGTCACCCTCCGAACTTGGCCAACGAGTCAGTCGCCATCTTATAATATGCAGACGATATTGTCTTGTTGAGCCAAACTCCGATTGGCTTACAGAGATCAATAAACTATTTAGCATCCTACTTGGATCAGGAACAACTGGACCTAAACAAAGAAAAAACAAAAATTGTTTGTTTAGTGGATCCCAAAAAAACAAAGTTTAAATGGTCGGCAAAAGGGGCAACTGTGGAAGAGCAGCGCTCATATAAATATCTTGGCATAATAATTGAGCAGGGCGCATCTCACAAGGAACACAAATTGGCTCTAAAAGCTAAAGCCCAATCACTAATCTATGCTTATAGACTACTACGTAAAAAACTAGACTGCCCGAACTACACTCATCTGCTAAAAGTCATGGCCGCACAAATCAAGCCCAGCCTATCGTACGGTTTAGTCACCTGGTGCAGTAAATATGCAAACTTATTGAATGAGCTCCAGACTAGGATTTATAAGGCTGTTTTTGAGCTGCCAAAATCTGCCTCTCCTTCTCAGGTTCGACTGGAATTTGGCTTACAGCACCAGAAATTCCGGGTAATGAGCAGCTTTGTCAAGCTTTGTCATAAATTCCGCTGTTCCAATCCGGACACCCTGAACAAATTATGCTGGGACGAAATTAAGCACCAGATGAACCCAGAAACACTGAGCTCATGGGGAAGCTTTCTGAGAACAGCTTTGACTGAGCTGGAACTACAAACAGCGTGGGAAAACGGGGAAGATAGAGTAAGCTTTGGCAAAGCTGTAAACGCCGCAGCTGACAAAAAAGCAATCACCAAGCGCCAGCACGGGTGGACAGTCATCAACTCATACAGAACCCTAAGGCCCCAAACTTATCTATCTGCTCATTTCAGCTTGCAGAAAAAGAGTTTTACAATCTTCAGCATGGGCTTGCATGACACAAAAGACCTGCATCCAACTTGGAAAAAGTCTTATCAATCCGCGAATTGTCGATTATGTGGTTTTAAATCAGATTCTGTAACCCACTTATTATGTGCTTATCCAGCAGTCCTGGAACAGAGGAGACAGCATTTAAAATTCATCTTCAACAATTTTAACATTAGTTCAAGCAGACAAGCAGTGATTAGTTGGCTGGAAGGGGCTTCCATAAACTTGGTTTGCAGGGGGGTCAAATTCACGACAAAGATCAAAAACCTTTTACGGCAAGCTGACGGAGAGCAAACAAAATAAGTAGGAACAATGTCACCCTTCCACAGCCGACCTATAACATTAATGAACGGACAGCACGCTTACCTGCGTCTAGTAGCAGGCCGCAATTAGTGGGTCATGAACATTAAAATTTGGAACACTGGGGCTTACTCAACACAATCATCTTTTCTAAAAGGTCCCCAAATTTTTAATTATGCCACTCCATGTTTCAAATTGTAGCCCCTTACAAGTTTTTAATGAAAAGCAACAATACCTTTTTTTAAAAAACAATTATGGAACGATGTTAAAATCAGGTGTATTTATAAATGTAATGATATTTTTGCTATGTTTTATGGACATTGGGGGGGGTTTGTAATGATTTTAATTAATCAAACAATAAAACTTACTCACAAGAGTTGAGTACTTTATTTTGAAGTGATAGCTGCTCAGTGCACACAGTAGTACCCTACATCGTCTTGTCATCGAGGAATAGTGCACAAAAATCATTTGTCAATATCTATGCTGACAACTGCCTTAGATCTACATTGTGAGGGCTCACGATTCAGGTGGAATGGCGATTGCACATGACGCATTCCAATAGCCAAAAGACATTGTACCAGTGCGACCCGCCTGAACCACGAATCATCGCAGGGTGCGCACATGCTGAGTTCTTCAGGTACCAATAACTCACTGCACCACAAGTCATCTCCCCGTGGCCTTATTAAAACAGAATTCACTAGGCAAAAAACATTACTCCCAGTGCGGCCTGCCCGGACTACGCATCATCGCAGGTTACGTACACGCTCAGTACCAAAGGTACCAATAACTCACTGCACCCTAATTCATCATCATGTGGCCGTATTCAAGCAGAATTCAATAGAGAAAAGACATAGGTCAGAATGCGGCCCCCACTTTACCACTCATTATCGCAGGGTACGTACAAGCTCAGCACCAAAGGTAGTACTAACTCAGTGCACCAAAGGTCATCACCACGTGACCGTATTGAGTCGGATGTATTATTTCAAAGAAAATATATCATAGTTTTGGAGATCTACTTCAACTTACTCCTGTGAATGGACAACCAATATTTATTAAAAAACTTGATTTTAAAGACTTTGCTAACAGTGCGTCCTGTTCGGAGCACGCATCATCGCAGGCTTCACAGAACTTTGTTGCTTCATGTGCCACTAACTCTTTGCACCACATATCATTGCTGCCCGCACACACACTAAATTACCAATACTGTGCAGCTCTAATCAATGCCACATGGTTTATTTATTTATTTATTTGTGGGTTTAAATAGCGCTAGAATCACTCCGCCAGGAGTATCTCTGCGCTTTTTGACCGGTAAATCAACAGACATAATGTAGGGATGGAATTAGATTTAATTTTTGAATAAGATAGTTTTTAGAAGTTTACGGAATGTTAGGTGCTCTTTGCATTGTCTTAGAGCCAGGGGTAATTTGTTCCACAGCTTGGGACCCATGGTAGACAGAGCTCTACCTCCATGTCTGACCCTTTTGACATGGGGGACCACAAGGAGGAGATTGTTGCTTGATCTGAGGGATCGTGTTGGAACATAAGGAACAAATCTCCGCTCAAGATAGATGGGTCCCTGTCCGTTCAAACATTTATGGATCAGGCAGCATATTTTAAATTTTGCCCTTTGAGTAACCGGGAGCCAATGTAATTGTTTGAGGGGGGGTTTGGAGGCAGTTCTCGGGGGGGCATTCAGAACAAGGCGAGCTGCCGTGTTCTGAATGACTTGAAGCTTATCCAGCACTCCTTCGTTGGCAGAGAGTAACAAACCGTTACAATAATCGATCCGACTCAGGATCAGTGCTTGGACGAGAGTTTTTCTTACTGAGTTAGGTAGGAGTGGAAAGACTTTGTGGAGCAAGCCGATGGTGTGGAAGCATATCCCTGAAATATAGCTGGTATGTTGTTTTAGTGACAGGTCGTGATCGAGCCGAATTCCCAAATTCTTCACGACCAGTTTGGGTTCAGGGACTGCTCCTTGCTCTGATGGCCACCATTCCGGAGTCCATAGTATCTTAGCCTCCCCAAATAACATGATCTCCGTTTTGCTGACAGGACATTGGAGATAGTTGGTAGACATCCATTTTGCCACTTCTTTCATGCCTGACGAGAAGGAGTTCCTAACCTCAGTGGAAAGAATTTTGAAGGGAAAAAGGAGATGTGTATCATCTGCGTAAGATACGGGGACAAAGCCGTATCTACGCAACACTCCTGCCAGGGGGCCACATAGATATTAAAAAGCGTGGGGCTTAGACATGAGCCCTGTGGCACCCCCTTAGAAATCTCAATTTCCGCCGAGCGATATGCACCCATGGTGACTCTCTGGGTGCGATCAGCTAGGAAACTCTTTAACCATTCAAGGGCTTTGTTCTTAAGGCCAGCGCTCGACAACCGTTGAGTCAGGATGGAATGAGACACGGTGTCGAACGCTGCCGATAGATCTAGTAGAACCAAGATGACTGAAAGGCCCTTGTCCTGGTAGGCGTGGAGATCATCAGTAACAGACAGTAAGGTGGATTCTGTACTGTATTTGGGGCGGAATCCTGATTGGGATTCATCCAGGGCTTGTACTAGTTCAATATGTCCGGATAGGTGGCGATTGATATGTTTTTCTATAACTTTCCCCAAGAAAGGTAATAGGGAGATAGGTCTTAGATTTGTCAGGTCGGACCATGGTAAGGTGGGGTTTTTCCTTATGGGTCTGACAAGTGCTCGCTTCCATTCCTTTGGGACAATGCCTGAGGTGAGTGAGAGGTTTACTAAATCCGTAATCATTGGACTTAGTTGTTCATCCAATGTGGGCATTAATCTAGCAGGGATGGCATCCTCTGGACTCCCACTTTTGATCTGTTTTATAAGGTTGGATGTTTCTTGAAGCGAAATAGGGGGAAAGCTGTCCAGAGATTGTGAGTCCGATATAAAATCTGTGAGATTAAGGTGGGGTGCCATATTAGTCAATGTAGCCTGATTCGTACATAGTATTTTATCATAAATTTTATCGATTTTATTAGTGAAGAAACAGGAAATTTCATCACACAGCTGTTGGAATGACATGTCAGTAGCTTCACATGCTGTGGGTTTAGCAAATGTTTGTAGTATTTGGAAGAGAACTCTAGGGGAGTTTCCAGCCTCTTGTATTTGGGTAGCAATATGTGCTTTCCGCGTGCAACGTATCGCTTTATGGTAAGAGGATAGTGCGCTCCAGTATTTATTCTTATCCTCTAGGAGATGGGATGTTCTCCATCTTTTTTCTAGTTTCCTAGCTCCTTGTTTGAGAGTTCTTAGATGATCAGAGAACCAAACTTCTTGCTTTTTGGCTGGCCTAGATTCGTGGGCTCTTGCTAACCGCTGCCTCCTGCCTACACTGCGGTCATCAGAGATCACAATTAATTACACTGTTGATTTATTATTTGCAGACTACAATACCAAACTAAGTATAACATTTATCAAAATTTATAAAATATCCCTTTATGATGCTTCCTTTAACAACTTTTTTTATATCACATATAGATTTACTTATCTAATAAATAAATATTAAATTTCACTCTGCAAGTGCAAAGGTACCCTTAATGATAGTCTACACTGTGGATAGCAAAGGTCACAATTTCAACCTCACTTTTTCTTCATTGGAAACCTGAACTGGAAGAATCATCTGATTTTGATAATTTTGTTGCTGAAGAATTCATAACCATCGATAGCACTTTTTTGCAACATTAAATTCTTTGCGTGTAGCCCGTTCAGACCACGCACCATCGCAGGGTGAGCACACGCTAAACACCAGACATACCACTAACTCAGTACTCCATAAACCTTTATTAAGTCAACATTCTGTACTCAAAAACATTATCCCCAGTGTGACCTATCTGGACCACGCATCATCACAGGTTACGTATACGCTCAGTCCCAAAAGTACTACTAACTCAGTGCACCATAATTCATCACCACATGGCCGTATTCAGGAAGAATTTAACTGATTCTTCATTCATTATGTATAAAGTGCAGTACCAAATAAAGTAACGTCCATCAAACCTACACAAAATCACCACTTGGCCTTACTAAGCCAGAATTCACAAGACAAAAAACATTACTATCAGTACGTCCTGTCCAGTCCACACATCATTGCAGGCTCCAGAGAACCTTGTTGTTTTAGTTACTACTAACTCAGTGGAAACCAAACTAAGTATAACACCTATCACACCCTACACAATATCCCTTTAGTATGCTTCCTTCAAAATTTATAGATTTAGTTGAATAATAAAATGCACGCTGCATACATGTTCGATCTTCCACTTCCACTATAATTGCAGATGATGCACTCCACCCTAAGTTGTACACTGCGGACAGCAGGGTTTACAACTTGAATTCACCTTTGCATTTACACTATAGACAGTAGGAAATTCAACCTTGATTTATTTAATGCAGAGACAATTATACTGTATGTATTCAGATTTTGTTTAAAAAAAAGTGAAAAAAAGCATTGGTCTATAACTGTACTGACTACTATCTTCCATGTACACTGTGCACATTAGGGTTCACAACTTGAATTCACCTTTTCATCCACACCACGACAGCATTAAATTCAGCCTCGATTTATTTAAAGTAGAGAATAAAATAGTGCTGTTGCACTGCTAGTATGCACAAGCACCTTCAATCATTGCATTCTGTGAACTATGATAACAAAGAATGTAGAAAATTGCGCCAAAATGTACCTCCACCACCGGCAATACCAAGTACCTCTGGGATATCACCTTCAACATCACCACCAGACATACGTCCCCATTTTGAGAAAGTTAGAATGCACTACGTGAAATGCAATTATTTAATTTGTTATGGGGGGCAATCAGTAGACCTAAGTTACAGAGCAATTGATAACCATTGATGCTAGTTTTTTTCCCCCCTCAAAATTCATATAGTCCAGTATGCAACAGTGAATGATTTCAGTACAGCCCGCTCAGACCACGCATCATCGCAAGGTGAGCACACGATAAACACCAGACATACCACTAACTCAGTACACCGTAAATAATCGCCATGTGCCCTTGTTAAGGCAAAATTCAATAGTCAAAACACATTTTTACCAGTGCGGTCTGCCTGAACCACGCACCATCTCAGGCTCCACACAAACCGCCCCTACCTCAGTGCACCACATCTCATGAACCCTTTATGATAGAATGTTCTGTGTATAATTAACATACAATGCTCCTACCTTTGTACAACAGAAGTCATAAACAGTTTATGATTAAATATCTGTATATGATATCGTAATTACTATGCTACTTGTTGCCAACAACAACGTAATAAAATGGAGTCGAGAACACGTGCCCGAACCCACTTCAACTATCTATCTGTGTCTGTGTATTTATTGTGTCTGTAAAATGCTGCTCCTCCGCCCTACCACATTATATTGTGCTATAAATAGCGTATGCAACCATCTTACCTGTGACAGTCAGTGTGGGCTATTCTTCCCTTTTTTTTTAAAGCATATTTATATAGCGTAAAATCAACCCAAAACTATATCAGCGATTTACATGAGCACCGTATTTACAATACATTTTCAGGCACGCGTACATTACGTCGTTACTCTACAATAACAGGATGTGGAAGCAACTCCGAGACTCAAACACTGATTTCCAGCATCAAGTTCGACAATCTACCTGAATGACCACAAACGTAAATATATTAGCTGGCCTTCATGTGCCAAAAACTACAACTTAAACCTTTCGCAGCCCTGTATTACTACAGCTACAACACTCCACTGAATGTACAATAAACATTCATAATCGCAGAAATACGTCATGTCCACCATCTTTTATGTATGCACCATGAACAAATATAGAGTCAGTGATACCCCGTACCTTCCAAGTTGGCCAAGTTGTGTAACTTTACAGATATAATGACACATTTGCTTTTAAGACCCGGGTGACATCAGCACTACAAAACAGACACCCAAATCACTTGATTTGTCATATAGCTCACGACGGGACCATGCCCATAGCTCTGGAATCATGGTTCAGAGCCTCACGCAGCACTGGCATACGCCAGGCCAGCCCATTCCTATTATGATTCCAGGAAAAAACTAAAATTAACATTGCCCAGATTTCCATTGTAGTAATTTCTTAGTTCCAGGTCTAGATGTCAGAACGGCACACACACACTCCCTCATGGCTGGTATACACCCACACCACACCCATCCAACGCATCCGTCGCTACACACGTGACTGTACCTATAAAAAAGACGGGGCATGCTGTACGCCATTTTAGAGTTGCTCCCATCGCAAGCGCTGTGATGGCCCGTCCTGGTGGTTCAGACGCCTCATGTAGGCCTGAACCACTGAACAGGGGGTCCACCACCACCAAATGCGTGGCCTCTTTGGTTACTGAGTTAGTGGTACCGGAAGGACTGAGGGGCTGAAGAACCTGCGATGATGATGATCGGAGCACGAGTATGTCATTAGCCATAGAGATATCAAGACTCAGCACCATATGTGAGACTTCTAGGTGGCAGAGCGGGACTGCATGATGTAGAAGGTGTCTTTTCAACGAAAAGATGAGCAGTGAGGCCTTGGTTCGCATCGGAGGGAGTCAATGGGCTGCATCAGACTGGATACAAAAAAGCGACGCAGTGATTTAGGCGTACGCAGTCCTATATGGCGTATCTTCTTGCATGTATATATATTTTTTCCAATAGCAGGAACGTTTGTATAATCGGTCTAACGTCCGGAATATAAACTATACAAATAGTTGTTTTTAAATGCAAGAGGGAATGTGTGTGAAACCCCGATGTTATTCAACTCCACATTAAGATAGTAGCACATACTAATCATAACATCTTTCTTTTACTATCTTTTAGATGTAGAGCTTCAGGGTGCATTATGTCCTGGCACGTGGTGAAAAACACACCGGTGACAGAAAGGTGAGCTGTGAATATTCTTTGCAGTCACTCTCAAACTTCCTCTGTCATTTGATAAAAAAATGACACACAATGTTAACTTCCTTTTTAGGGCTCGCCCCTTTCCTATTCCGCAGGAATAGGAAAAGAGCCCTAATGCAGCCAAACCATACTTAAGGCCAAGGGCTCTCCAGCGGATTTTGGGAAGTGCACGCCTCGTGCATGAGCTTGCCTGAGCCTTCTGCCTATCAGCCTGCCAGTTCTCCTTGCCTAATTATTCACTTCACTGACTCTGGCTCTTCAAAGGCTCTGCTCCCCGCCCCCCCGCCTGCACTTAGTGGCCGCTTGCCTTCTGTCCCTTAATCTCCCCGTGACTCCCCCCTCACCTCTCCCACTCCACTGCTTCAGGCCCCCATCATTTGCTCAGGACATTGCTAGTTTTTGGTTGTTGTTATAAGAAGGGTATTTTATTTGGAAACAACAGACAACGTGTACACTATTTCAGCACATTCCAAGTCTGCAGTTTTAGCTACCAGGCACCACGTCAGATTTTACTTTGTTGATTTTTGCAGATTTATATAGCGCAAACTCGACCCGAAGGTATAGGAGCGCTTTTCATGAGCACTAGTTACGTTTGTTGTTTAAAAAGTCGAAAGGTGGATTTACAAAAGCAGAACTGTGCGTGCACTTCACTAAATCCTCGAATACCCCTGCATGGTGACTGTGCCGTTTGAACACGTTCTCTCCGTCTACACGCAAAGAAAGGCTGGCTGAAGCTGATCGACTGAACAGCAAGGCTGGTGAGCAGAGGATGTCAACCTGTCAAAGGGGGCAGGGTTTGCTAATCCACGTGTTTACATGGCGGCGGCTGACAAATAGTCTGGTGTCACTGAACAGAAAGGCTCCTGAAGTCCTCAAGTGTGGCATGCTTAGACGGGAGTCACAAGACCTCTCTCAAAAATAACCCTGGTGCCACACAAAGCAGCTGGCTATGGCTGGTCACAGGCGTCGTGCCACCGCCCCCTGCCGCCAGCACTACATGTGCCTGTAGGGCAGAAACCTGGCTGGGCTTACATTGTCTTTCTCTTGTGCAGACAGCTGCCCTGGGAAGCAATCCTGTGCCTAGGGACGCAAGGTCTGAAAACTCACTGCCATTGTGGATGAACATGTGGGTCCAGCTGGTGGCCTTTCCACAGTGCTGGGACGAACCCCGCCACCCCTCCCCCTCCCAGTATTAAATTCAGGCACAGCCTCCGGCTCCATATGGCAGCTCTCGATGTTTGCTCCCGCAACTCCCCCACCGTCTGCCCACACGCCACTGCAGCACCGAAATCTCCACAAACACTGGTGTGCCCAATTTTGTAATTCTGTAGTTACGATAATTCTATACCCATTCAGGCTAAACAAACTTCAGCATATTTAGTCATTCAGTGTGATGTACCACGCCAATAGTTTAAACTTAAACAGTGAATGACTTTACTCATGCACCCATCTCCCAGAATCCCTTGTGTAAAGGGACCTTACTAATGAAGCAGTGGCGTAATGCAAAATAATGCCCCCAGCACAATCTGATGTAGGGCCCGAAGTTTTCCATATCTCGCAGAAACACATTGACATTAAGTTGATCAGAACATTCTGACCATTTGGGGCCACCTGCTATGAATCCTGTTGAAATTTCGAAATATTTGAAGCCAATTCTTGGATGTCACATTTCTCACACGTTTTCTAATTGGCTGCCTGATTTTCGTTTCCAGTTTTAAATACATAATAAAAGTTTTGCAGTTCTGTGTCTCATAATTATATAGCCGCAGTAAGTGAAGCATATGTAATTTTAGAATCACCTAATGTGCCCCCCTTTATAGTGAGATCCGCTTTTTTTCAGATAAACAACAAATGACGCCAATTAAGGACCGAGATCTCCACGCACACACACCACCAGACGTCATTGCATGCTTCCATCAGGCACACACACACCCAGCCATCAGTGCACACTTTCACCAGGCACACACACACCCAGCCGTCAGTGCATGCTTTCACCAGGCACACACACCCCCAGCTGTCAGTGCAGGCTTTCACAAGGAACACCCCCCCCCCCCAGCCGTCGGTGCAGGCTTTCACCAGGCACCCACACCCCCATCCATCGGTGCAGGCTTTCACAGGCACACACACCCCCAGCCGTCAGTGCAGGCTTTCACCAGGCACACACACCCCCAGCCGTCAGTGCAGGCTTTCACCAGGCACACACCTCCCCATCCCGTCAGTGCAGGCTTTCACCAGGCACACCCCCCAGCCGTCAGTGCAGGCTTTCACCAGGCACACACACCCCCAGCCGTCAGTGCAGGCTTTCACCAGGCACACACACCCCCAGCCGTCAGTGCAGGCTTTCACCAGGCACACACACCCCATCCGTCAGTGCAGGCTTTCACCAGGCACACAGCACCAGCCGTCAATGGATGCTTTCACCAGGGACACACACAATCAGCCGACAGTGCATGCTTTCACCGGGCACAAACACCACAAGCTATCAGTGCACACATTCCACCAGGCATACACACCACCAGCTTTCAGTGCACCATTCCACCAGGCATACACACCACCAGCCGTCATTGCATGCTTCCACCAGGCACACACACCACCAGCCATCAGTGTACAATTTCTACTGGCACGCACACCACCAGACATCTGTGCATGCATCAATTAACACATCCACAATTAACTATTGTAGCAATCGCAGTATGGCGCGCTTTACTTTTAAACCTATTCATCTAAAGCGCAGCGTGCCACCATTGCTACAAAATCAATACACATTTTTTGGGCCTACAATTTATAGACTTTTGTTGCAATTGGTGTTGCAATATTTAGCAATGCCAATAGCTCAAACTTAATATATGCAAGACCTATTGCATTGCAAATGCTTGTTATCTTATGGGCTGTGTTTCACAAATTGGCATCCCCCTCCAACACCTCTAAAGCTCAACGTTCGAGGATTCTACGATGATATGTGGCCATTGTAACAACTTCTGAGAAGGCTGCTTCGACACGTAGTGCACCCTCTTTGAATCAGGCCAATGGCACAAGGTTAGCAAAGAAGCTTGTTTCCGAAAACACTGACAAGTCATCTGTGAAAGGAGAGAGTGGGTAGTGTGCAGCAGCTTGACTGTGTAGGAATGCTCAATTACCTCCCGGCAGTGAGAATAGATAGGTTACAACAGTTTGAGGGGCAGATGTACGAGCCCCTTGCGCCACTTTTGTGTCACTTTTAACATGGGAAAAGGGGCGCAAGGAGCTTCTATATCTGTCTCTGACTTCCCAAGAAAAACACTTACCTCCGGGGTCTGCGAGTCAATGGGGTGCAACAGTCTAGATACCCAATATTGAGAACTCACTGCTATGCAGTGGGAATGCTTGGGATATACTACTTTGGAAAAAAACTGCGCACAGACACCTCCTTACAGTGGAACTTGTTCTAATATAACATCTTGAGTGTAAAAATAAATAAACCAAAAATATTTGTGTGCAGTTGTATGTACAATGCTATTACTAACTCTATATACTATTTTTCAGATAACTAGACTGGAGGGTGCACTATGAACCAGCACGTGCTTGGACACACAACGGAGGCAAAAGGTGAGCTACGAGTATTTTCTCCAGTATGAACTGCTCCATCTATAACTTACTCTCTCTCACACTTTTAATATTGTTTTTTCTCTCTTTCTCTCTCCCACTCTCTCTCACACCATTTCTCTTTCTCTTTTAAAGTTATGGACGCTGCTGTCTACTCTGAAGTGTAGAACCAAAGCTGAGTTCAAGTTGTGAACTCTGTTGGTCACAGTGTTTACACAAGGTAAGCAGAGTGGCCTAGATATACAATCCCTCCGATTAAATGCATTAGAAGTAAAAAAGCTTATTACAAGCCCCTTGCTCCACTTTTGCTTCACGTTCGACATTGGAAAAGTAACACAAAAGTGTTGCAAGTCTTGTAAATAAGCCCTAAAGAATATTGTCCTGCATATTGACTTGATCTCTCACCTAATTCTGTCTCATCTCTGAATCATTATAAAGACCTGTTGATCTATAGTGTAAATCTGACACAGTAGGCACTTCCATACAGACACCTCTTGAACGCGGGCCTATAAGACAAGTGAAATGTATCAGGCACACTGCAGACGTAAAAATAAGGAAATATCGCCAAGTGTTACCTTGATTAGTAATGTGTGACCTCATTTAGTCACATTGATCTAATTTTAAACACTAATTTTAATTTTTGTTTTTGCAGATTACCTACCGTACTTCTATTGGAGTCCATACCACATTTTGTTTATTATATTGTTTTGTTAAAATTTTGTTTCTAGTTATTTATTATATTGTTATCTTTAAGTTACGTTTCCAGTTATGTATTGTTGTTTCAATAAAAGTTAATTTTAAAAAGTATATACATCTTCTTTTTTTGGGGGGTGGAGGTCCCCAATAGAAATGATATTGATAATTTGAAGTAAAATTCTGAAGCTAACTCTTTACTAGATCTTTACCAGAGTCTATAGCTACGACTAACAGTTCCTATGAAAAAGTTTTAAAACTCCAGCACAGTAACTTTTTCCATTAGCAACATGGTGTGGTGAACTTCTAACCTCTGTGCTCACATAAGTGTTCCATAAACTGTTACTATGGTAACAGGCAGAAAGCCTTATGGGGTAGGGTTGAAAGGTACTGGCTGTACAGAAAGCGTTATATTTACCCTGGATCCTCTACATTACAGAAAGGAAAGCAAAGTAAAACAAAACACTCTGTACCAAATTTACAACCCCCTTGCACCACTTTCGCGTTCAAGGCCCCCCCCTGCAAAATTAGAAGTGTGTGGGCCTCAACGATGCCCCTTAAGCCCCGGGAACCACCACCCTGGAGATTTGTGTATTGTGGGAGGCAGGCTGCGTGGCCCTCCGCCTGGAGCCCTCTAGTGCCCTGGGGACCGCCACGCCCCAGGGCCAACTCCTGCAGTGTCTCGGGGTGCCTACCCCCGGGACACTGCTGTTTGCTATGAGAGGGCGTAAGTCTCGCGCCTTCCACCCTCCCATAGCAAACTTAGTTTGCATTTTAAAATACACAGCAGTGAAATCTGTTCTCACTTTTAAAATCCAAACCAGATTGCATTTGAACATGCAAGTTAGCATCTCCCATGTGGAAAAGCAATGCCAGCTCCCGAGGAACGCGGGAAGCCGATGGGACCTTGGGGGCATTGTGGCTCCCCCCACGGTCCCCAACACTTTTTATAAGACCCGGGGGATAAGGTCCCCGGGAATATTAGAAATTACTGATAGGGGCTATTTTTTTACGTTAAAAGTAAAAGTCGCGCACCCACACAGAGCTCAGTGCGGCCCTCTGGTGTGTACGTACTGAATGCATGACTTACAATCTGTAGGGTGCGCGACTCCAGCGCCTTTGGTGCACAACTTCTATGCTTTTGGGAGCCAGCATTGCTTCTCCACATGGGGAGCTACTAACATGCAGTTACCCATGTGGAAAAGCAATCTGATTTAGATTTTGAAAGAGAGAACAGATTTCCTTGCTTTGGGAGGGCGAGATGGGCACCCCAGGACACTGCAGGAGCCCACCCTCCCACAGTACATAAAGCCCCGGGGAGTGGTGGTCCCCGGGGCTTAGGAGACCTTGCAGCCCCCCCAGCCATGTTTTTTTTTTGTAGCCCCGGGGGGTAACGGGGCCCTCGAGTGCTCAGGAGGGGGGCGATATAGTCCCCCTCCCACAATACATAAAGCCCCGGGGGTGGTGGTACCCGCGGCTTTGTGTTCCTTTGTCCCCTCCTCCCACCATTTCTTTCTTTTCAGCACTGGGGGATGACGATACCCGAGGCTGGGGGGCCCCTCTGAGCCCCACATAAAATTTAAAAAGAAATTAGGTTTCTTGTGCCTCGGTTCTACCGAGGCACAAGATGGCTGCCAACACTTCCTGGGTCACCCCACAACTTACAACTTTCCCTGCTCAACAAAACTCAATATGATACTTTTCTTTGGATAATTTCATGAAGATTCATCAAACGATGCCAAAGATATAAGCAAGACAAAAAATGCTTTTTCTATAGAAACATATACTTAACTATAACAATCTAATGGCGACCGCCAGTAGGTAATATATGTGTATACAAGGCTGTTTTGCTGAAACGCGTTGTGTGAATAAACCTGCAATCCTTACTACAGGTCTCTGTCCTTAATTCCTGAGAGCGCATTGAGCATCTAAATTTGTGTGGAGAATTGGATATTACCGGACTGCTTCGCCGGAATATACGCCAACCTTCACGGGTCCCAGTACTTCGGAAGAAGCGCCTTCATATGGATATATATATATATATATATATATTTGTTTTTTTGCGCCAGTTGATGACCCTTCATGAAATTTTCCCCAAAAAGTGCCCTGATGATTGTTGTTGAGCATAGAAAGGTTCGGGTGATCTATTAAGTGGGGGCTGAGAAAAAGGGGGGTAAAAACAAGTGTGTTTAACCATGTTAATTCTCTCGGATATTTTAGTCGTGACTACAGCATGAACAGCTGGATGAAATTACACAGAATTTGGCAGAAATGTATTTCATGGTCCAGAAAAAAATCGTTTTTTAATTTGGTGTAAATCTGTTCAGAAGTTTTTGTGAAATAAAAAAAAAACAAATAAGGATATGTAGGGATGCATATCCTCAGAGGATTGGACAGTCCCCGTGCTGAAATGTGATTGGCTGCCAGCACCTCAGCCAGGAAGTGTTGGCAGCCGTCTTGGGACTCAGCTTCAGTCAAGTCCCAAAAGAAATTGTAAAAAATGAGAAGGGGTCAGAGAAGGATTACTCTGACCCCCTAGGCGTCTTGGCGGGTCAAAGTAATCCTTCTTTTTGGAAGTAATTGCACTGGATCCGCAGCACCTGTTAGAAAAAAAGAAGAAGCGTGGGCTCCCAAGCTTCAGTACTGGTTAGCCCCCGGATGAGCCAGGTCTTGGGGCATGAGGAATTAGAACATGGAGGGGGGGCATGGGGCCCACCTCCTAGGCTTATAAAAGCCTAGTGGACTGCCTTCTCTCTGCAGTACTGTTTTTGATGTATGCGTGGTGTCTACACGGCACCACCAGTGCCCTGGGGACTGCCACCTTCCCAGGGCAAAAATGCTGCAGAGCTTGTGCAGTACGCCCGCGCAATTGGGACCACCACCAGCCCGGTGCAGTTCACATTTAACTAATGTAACTAATGCAGAGGGGGACCACACGGCCCACCCCTGCCTGCAGCAACAGGGGCCACCACATCCCAGTGTAAAACATTTACTATTAATGCAGAGGGGTAGTACGGCCTCCCCTGCAGCCCCGGGGACTGCCACCTCCCCAGGGCAATTCATTAAATTTATTAAATACCACATTTAGCCCAGGCAGGTGGTGGTCCCTGGGACTTCAAAAAGCATTGTAAAAAAGAAGACCCGGGGAGTTTGGAGTCCCCGGGGCTCGAGTGAGTGCATAAAGGGGGGTTCGCGCGGCCTCCCTCCAATATTTACAAAAAATCCTGGGGAGGTTGTGGTGCCCTAGGCTAAAAACGTGGGGAAGGAAGGAGAAAACAGTAAAAAGTGAGGCGAAACCAGGAGAAAGCAATTAAATAATGGGGGGAAAAGGAAAAAGAAAGCAGTAAAAAAGAGGCATAAGCAGGAAAAAGCACTCATAAAAACAGGGGAAAGGAAGGAGAAAGCAGTAAAAAATCGAGGTAAAGAAGGACAAGGCACTCAGAAAAATGGGGGAGAGGACATGCGACCAACCCCCTCCACTGTGCATGGCCGCTGAGAAGTCCCGCCGGGCAACCTTCGCAGCATTTAAAAAATATAGAAATTCACTTTCAAAACAAAAAGTTTACATGGGCGTTATAGTTAAGAATTAGCATTTAAAAAACCTTAGAAATTCACAGAAAAATTACAGAGACGTTATAGTTCTGAATTTACACGCTCAAAACCATAGAAATTCAGCTGTTATAGTAACAGGTATTTCAAGTTACTATAACTGTCCTAAGGTAACTATAACTCTCACCCTCACCATGCACAGCTAATTACCCCACATACTACACAATGTATCTTCTATAGAATCAGTGATATTATCACTACAACATTTAACAATAACATTATTGATGCAAAATCTGTGTATGACGGTGTGTCTGAGTGTATGAAAAGGTGAGTGAGTGGTTGTATGAATTGCTGTATGGGAGAGTGAGTTGCCATGTCAGTGACGGTACGGGTCAATGAGTGGCAGTATAGAAGTGACTGTATGAGTGAGTGGTTGTGTGAGTAGCTGTATTGGTGTGGCTCTATGAATGAGTGAGGGAGTGAGTGACTGGCTGTATCAGTGGCCAAATTGGAGACTGAGTGGTTCTGCGAATAGCTATATGGAAGAGTGAGTGGATACGTTAGTAGCTGTATTGGTGAGTGAGTGGCTGTATGGGTGAGTGATTAGCTGTTTGGGTGGCTATACAGGTGGGTGTTAGAAAATTGATTATTAGTAGTGGCAAAAATATATCTGACACCAGCAATAAGGCCAATAATGCAGTCTAGGGCTCAGAGTAGGTCTCAGAAAACGATTCCTGTGCTCAACCCTTAGAAGATTGGCTGGCTTAACTTCAAAGACAGGTATAAAAAGAATTTAAAAACACCAATTCAGTAAATAATCAAGACACAACACACAATAAAAATCAAACACCAATTTATAAAAATAGGAAATATTTGTATCTTTCAAAATTACACCAAAACTAATAAAAACCCAATGTATGGTCCCGGAGATATGAGTTTTTAAAGATTTAGCACTCTATTGCACATAGAAACCTACAGCGCCTATAAGAACAGCTGGTCACACTAGACCAGGTCAAAGTCAAAGTTTTCAGGCTGACCACAATGGAACCCTGCACGGCTACCCCTCGCTTTGGTCAAAGTTTTTACCTTCAGCCTTAAAAACTTTTCTGGAGATTTTCTTCCCGGGGTTCCTGGATGCTCTCAGACAGTCCGGAATCAGTGAGGCTTTGCCGGCTTGCCTGACGATGAGCACCCAGTCCAAATTATGAAAGTCAGACCTCCGGAGCTTTCCAGTGGGATGAACCAGGGATCTAGGCCAGGTCGATGTTGAAGGTGGGCAGCTTGGCTCTCACAGTTGGTCCCGGTCACCTTTTCTACATTCGGATTTAGAAACCTTTACAAAGCTTTTTCTTGCTGGGTCCCTGGATGCTGTCCACTAGGCTGGATTTGGTGAGGGTTCTTCTGCTTGGGTTTCAGCCTACTCCCGGTCAAACTCTGGAAGTTGGACTCTGGAATTTTTACGCGGGACGAACCTGGAAAGCAGGCCCGCTCGCGGTTGAGCGTCGCCGGCTTGGCTGGTCAGGTCGAGTCAGTCCACTTATGGTGCTTCTTTCCAAAGTTGCTCCAAACTTCTCCAAACGTCCGGAACTTCTTCCTGAAGTTGCCCAAAGAGTCATTAACTTACTCCAGGGGTCTGGAAGCTCTAAGATAATCCTTAAAAGTTTGGGACTTTAGTTCCCACAGCCCACTTGGACAAAACCCTTACAAATCCACTGGTAGTACTCTGGGCTGATGATTCCTGGTGGTCATGTTCCAGGTGAGCTCTGTTAACTTGTAGCTTTCAGGGAGTCCATTCTTAGTCCTTTTAAAGCAAGGTAGTCCACAGGGTTGTAGCTCTGGATGGTGCAGGAGACTTAATCTTCAGTGTGCAGGGCCAGGTTGGTGCACATCAAACTCCTCAGCGTGGAACTTTCTTGCTCTTTTAGGTTTCAAGCAGCAGGTCTGAGAGTCTCTGCCCCTCTCAGACACTCATTCAAGCATGAGGGCACTCAATCCTGTCCAATGGGGAACAGGGCAACACACCAGAGTATGTCCACATCCTCCTAAGTGTGGCACTATTTTCTCCCAGAGAGCACCATTTCTCCAAACTTCATCATGGCTGCCTTTCAAGCAGGGAAAGAAGAGCTGGCTAAACACACCTCCAGGATGGCTAATTTCCATAGTCTTTCCCCCTTGCATCAGCTCATTCCTTCCTCAAGCCTGGCATATGGCTTTGTTTCTTTTAAAGTGGAGAAGTGTAAATGAAGCTGGTGGCTTCTACTGGTCTCCTCCTTCCATTGAAGTATATTGTTTACGACCCCTCCCCCTGCTCTAGCATTCCTGTGTAGCAGAACCTTGCCTACACAGAAGAGCTGGCTAACCCCAGGGGCTCTTAATCACCTCATCAAAGGAGCCTGGCTAATCCACTTAACTCTGACCAATCAGGACAGACAAATGGAAGGCTGAATTTTGGCTTACAGGCAAGAAAGTCTTATAACTTCTTGACTTTCCATTTTAGTAGAAATTCAAACAATACCATATTGCTAGATTTATCAATACCATTCTGGGAATCCTTGAATGCTATTTTATGATTCTCTTAGTGGGAATTCTTAGTTACTAACTTCTTGCCATGTTAACTTATGTGGCAGGGGATCTGCAATGGTAAACATGACTTGGGCCATTATAAGGGTGGTCCGTATAAATACCTACCCCCATCCCTGGGACACCTAGGGGTGAGGCTGGGGGAACACCCTCCATTCCCCCTTGAATCTCATCAGGCACTCCAGCCCAGGCCTTTAGGGACTTAAGCAAATTGGCCTTCCTAATCTTGGTGGAAGTAGGCTGCCCCCTAAGCCTACACTGTACCCTAAGATCAGCCATCCTGAACTGGGACTGTTTAGCCAGGTCCAGCCTTATGGTTCCCTAGTTGTAGGTTACTACATCTAGGCACAACAGACTTAGAACTATTTTGAAAAATCAAAACAATGAATTAAAAACTGTTTAGTACAAATTCCAAAAATCAAACTCAAAAGTTTTGTTCTATGGCAATTGAGAGGATTTTGTATAATCTCATTTTACTGAAAGGTGTACTTTTTAAGCACAAGTCCTCATCCCACCGCTGTCAACAAATGTTGGAAAGTGGATTAATAGTAGGGACAAATGTATATCTGCCACTGGCAATGAGGCCAGTAACATAGTCTAGGGCTAAGAACATGTCTTAGAAAAGTATTCCCATGTTCATGGTAGCTTGGATGCCAGCAGGCAGACTTAACTTCTAAGACAGGTATTAACAGCATTTAAAACCACAAATTCAGTAAATAATTAAGACACAACACACAATAAAAATTCAACTCCAATTTATAGCAAGAGAAAATATTTGTATCTTTAAAATGACACAAAAATGAAAAAAATGAAATATAGGGAACCGGAGATATGAATTTTAAAAGCGTTACCACTATAAAGCAGATAGAAACCTGTGGGGCCAATTGGGACATCTGGTCGTGCTAGACCGGGTCAAAGTAAAGCCGACCAGAATGGAGCCCGGCGCTGCTCACCCTTGCGGTAGGTCTCGGTCAAAGATTTTACCTTCTGACTTAGAAACTTTTCTGGAGCTTTTCTTCCCAGGGTCCCTCAAAGCTTTCAGCCGGTCCAGATTCAGTGAGGGTTCACCGGCTTGCTTGGCGAAGAGCTTCCTTTTAGACTTATAGAAGTCAAACCTCTGGAGCATTCCAGCAGGACAAACTAGGGATCCAGGTGGGCAGGTGGCTGAAGATGGGCCGCTTGGCTCTCGTGGTTGGTCACAGTCAACTTTTCTGCGCTCAGACTTAGAAACTTTTACGGAGCTTTTTCTTGCGGGGGGTCCCTCGATGCTCTTCACCAGGGCAGATTTAGTGAGGGTTCGCCAGCTTCGATTTCAGCCTACTCCCAGTCAAAGTCTGAAAGTTGGATCTCCCGCGCTTTCAGTGGGACGAACCTAGACGGCAGGGCGACTCATGGTTGAGGGTCGCCGGCTTGGCTGGCCAGGTCAAGTTGGTCCACTTATAGAGCTTTTTTCCAAAGTTGCTCCAATCTTCTCTAACCTTCCAGAACTTCTTCTTGCAGGTACCCAAAGGGTCCCCACAGTGTCCAAAACTTACTCCAAGGGCCTGTAAGCTCCAAGATGGCCCTTGAAAGTTTAGGACTTCAGTTCCCACAATCCACTTGGACAAAACCCATACAAATCCACTGGTAGTACTCCAGGCTGAGGATTTTTTATTTTATTTCATTTTATTTATTTGAAAAGTTTTATATAGCGCTGGCTAGACCCGGAGGTATCAAAGCGCTTTGCATGAGGAAGGACAATTGTTTCAAAGCATAGTTACAAAGTTACGCTGTTTCGGGAGCGTAATTACATTAGATACAAGAGTTACAGAAGCAATTCCAAATCCTCCGCTATGTGTGGCTCCCTTATCGCTATGGACTCTCGCAGAGGGGTCTCTGAGACTCCAGGTCATAAATGCTGGATCCCTTTCCAACAAGGGGAGAGGGAGTGCTTTGGCAAGGGGCACATTCATGGAAGCCATTTTAGAGACAGTCGGGCTGGTAGTTTCAGTTTCTGGAGTGTAGTTGCATGAGATAAATGAGTTACAGAAGCAACTCCAAATCCTCCGCTATGTGTGACTCCCTTATCGCTGCGGACTCTCCCAGAGGGGTCTCTGAGACTCCAGGTCATAAATGCTGGATCCCTCCCCAACAAGGGGAAGAGGAGTACTTTGGCAAGGGGCATTCTTGGTGGTGGTGTTACAGGTGAGTTCTGTCAACTTGTAGATATTAGGGAGGCCACTCTTTAGTCCTTTTAAAGCAAGGTAGTCCACAGGGTGTAGTTTTGGATGGTACAGGAGGGGCAATCTTCAAAGTGCAGGGCCTAGTTGATGCACATCAAACTCCTCAGCGTGGTTCCTTCTTGCTCTCTTAGGTTTCAAGCAACAGATCTGAGAGGCTCTGCCCCTGTCGGATACTTATTCCAAGTTCTCTGAGTCAAGCAGGAGGATATTCCTGTCCAATGAGGTGCACCCCAGGGTATAACCACATCCTCCAAAGTGTGGCACTATTTCCCCCAAGAGAGCACCTTCTCTAAATTTCATCATGGCTGATTTTACAGCAGGGAGAGAAGAGCTGGTTAAACACACCTCCAGGAGGGCTAATCTCCATAGTCTCTCCCCCTTGCATCTGCTCATTCCTTCCTTAAGCCCAGCACCTGGCTTGCTTCAAAGAGAACTGTAATTGAAACCGGTGTCTTCTACCTGTCTCCTCCTTTCATTGAAGTATGTTATTTACTACCCCTCCCCCAGCTCTGGCATTCCTGTGCAGCAGAACCCTACCCTCCCTGAGGCTTGTGGGTTACTTTCCTCTGCATAAGTCTGGGATGTTGCAGAGTAATCCCAATCTAGCTTCCTTCCCCCCATTACTGGCGAATCCAACACTCCGCCATATCTTTTACCCTTTGACTTTGACTTTCTCCTTCTCTGTGTAGTATCTTTTACAGATGAACTTGAATCAGAGCTCGAATCTACATCTGATTCTTCTGTAACCTCATTGCTTGATTGGGTAGTATCAGCATCCTCATTCACTGAAAAGAAGCATTCTCCCTCCAATGAAGCTCCCTCTCTTTTCTCCAGTTCAGTGTTTTTATTTTCTGCACCTAATTTTGTACTTTTTCCAGCTTCCGATAGAGAATTAGCCCCATTGTTACTCTGTTTCATCTCTTTATCATTAAATTCTGCTTCCAGCTGAATTAACGCTTCCAGCATGTCTGCACTTCCTACTGCGTTAGGCTTGTGTGAACTCTTCTCTATAGTTATTGTCAATGGTGTGTCGTTGCTAGCCCCTTTGAGCAATTTTTGCCCACTGACACATGTAGCTGAAGCTTGAATTACCTTCAACGCTGCAGCTCCCGTTTCCTCTCCGCCTTCACTCCCAGTGCCGATGCTTGCAGCTGCCAGGTCTCTAGGTTGCCTAGCAACCGCTGTCTTCGCGCTGGAAGCGTCGGTCTCTGTTGCTGACTCAGCCGCTGCGTCCTCGAGGGCGTCTCTGCTAGCGTCTCTGCTAGCGATGATCTCCGTGTCTGGCTGCGAGCCTCTCCTCGAGGTGAACGCTTCCACCAAGGTAGGCTGCCTCAGTGCCGTGTCTTTCCCTCTGCTCAAGCCTTGTTTTGCCAGTGTTATGTTATCTTCATTTTGAAGCCGATCTTTCTTTGCCGCAGGCATTGTTGTATCGCGTTTTACACGCGCCTCTGCTGTCCCGGCTTTCTCCGCTTTCTTCCCCTTCTGTGTCATGGGGATTATCTTCCTTATAGCGCCAGGCCCTCGGTGATGCTGCGATCCTGAGGTTAGATCGCTGCCGGTTCCCTTCCCGAGACCTTGGGAGTCTTTACCGCTCATGTCTGTAGCGTCTTGCTGCATCTTCGCCTTCTCCTTATCTTTCTCTTTAAGCAGGCGTGTAGGCATCTTTGTTAGCTGATCACGGATCACTATTCTCAGCTCCCGTGCTCTTTGTAAAAATCGGCTGAGTTGTTCTTTGAAACCTGGATATTTAGGACGGAGTCTGTTCAGTCCTCTCTGCAACCAGTTGCTCAAATCCATAGGGGTGTATAATTAGTCCTTATTCGCCAACCATCTGGGTGTTTCGGGGAGAGGGGTCTGGAGCGACCTCTCACCACAACCTCACGGCGGCCATCTTGCCTCAAAAAAAAAAGACCTCAGGCAATACCCCCATACCGGTGCAGTATATGGCCCCTTTTGACATGATATGTTCTACTCTTAAGCAGATGCAAGGGGAAGCAAGGTCGGAAAGCCGTAGGGCTAGACAAGCCACAAAGAAAATTCAAAATACCCTTAAAAAAGTTAACAAGCTATACGAAGGTCTCAGCGAAAGAGTGACTGAGGTGGAGACTCGGACTGGAAAACTGGAGGATGATGTTGTGGGGTGGCAAAACTTTAAAATGGAGCAGGAAAAGTTGTCAATTGATTTACAATGGAAGCTGGAGGACTTTGAGAATCGCCAGAGGCGGAACAACGTACGCATTTTGGGAGTAGAGGAAGGTAAAGAGGGAGACGACATTATGTGCTTTGTGGTTAACTTGCTGAGAGGTGCTTTTCCTGAATCACAATGGGAATGGGAAAGAGAGATACAACGAGCACACAGGTTTCCTTTTACTATTAGGAAAAATCATGGGGGAAAGAGTCAGGCAACTCAGCATGCTCTGCCCAGAGCCATCTTGATTTATGTCGGAAACTACCTGCTCAGGGAGGAGATAATGGACAAGGCTAGGCCGGATAAGAAAAGGTCTTTTGATGGAGTCACTTTTTTCGCCAGGCCAGATTTCTGCCACACAACGGTGGAGAGAAGATGGAGACTGAGGCAGCTTATCAAACCCTTTCAGTCTTTGGGCTCTGAGGCCTTTCTCTTATTTCCAGCGAGACTGAAAGTGGTTACAAGGGGTAGAATAAACATATTTCTATCCGAGATAAAGGCCCAGCAATACCTGGAGGAGATTAAGTCACAGAAAGGGGGCTGAATAGTTAAAGATGATGAACCTGGAAATGCTAGATTTTGATACTCAGCTGTTTGGAGGGTTGGTTAAAACTTAATGGACAGAGTCAGTAAAGAGTGAAGTGGTACAGAGGTGTATATAATATTCAGGGTGTTGGGTATAGGGGAGGGGGGGGGAGCGATATCCACAGGCTACTGCAGCTGCACATAGGTCCTATGGACCTATTTGCCTGTAAAGGGGGGGAGGGGGGTGGCAACCAGAAGGGAGGTAGGGTGGGAGCAGGGGGTGAAGGGGGTTGAAGGGAGGGCTAAAAATGCAAAAAAAGGGGTGAAAAAATGTAAGAATCAGCACAAGGAAGCACAATTCAGAGTACAAGGAATGAACTGTTATTTGTATTCATCAATCAAAGTAATGACGCAGGTTTATTCTGAGAACAAAATGTTTGATCTTGAATGGTATGTTGAGTTGGGTAAAACTAATGATTCAGATAAATGACCTGTAGGATAGCTACTATTAATATCTGTGGGTTGAATGACTCGGGGGAAAGATTAAAAGTGACAGCACTGCTTAGGACACTTAAGCTGGACTTGGTCTGCCTCCAAGAAACGCATGTCGAAGCTTCCAAGAGCTATTTAATGAATCACCTAGGGTTTTCGGTACTGGCAAATACTTTGCAAGAGACGAAACACAGAGGAGTAGCGGTATTAGGAAGACCCACTGATGTAGAAGTAATTAGAAAATTAGAGGATAAGTGGGGAAGGTGGGTAATTCTAGAAATAAAATTTAAAGGAGAAATATGCACCATAGTTTCTGTGTATGGTTCGACAGAGGATGATCCGGACATTTTTCAATTCTTAGATACAGAGCTGGCACTATGGCCTGAGCCAATTGTATGCTGTGGAGACCTTAACATTCACGACCCTACTAGTTCATTTGGACAAATGGGGGGTATATATATGGGGAGGAAAAAGAGAACTCACAAGGCACTTTCAGAAATGGTAGCAAATAATTCTTTAGTTGACCCTTGGATTAAATTGAAACCAGGCATTGAGGGTAGTACATTTTATTCAGCCCCACATAAAGTACTTGTTAGGTTGGATTATTTTTTGATTTCATCTTCCTTGATAGCAGAGGCACAGATAGATAAACAGCCACGAATTGTTTCAAACCACAGTCCGCTGATTTTAACGCTTAAACTGGGTCAGGGGCAAATGAAAGAAAGGCAGTGGACATTTGATAGAGCCCTGTTGAAAGATGAAGGTTATAGACGCTGCATGACAGGATGGATCAGATCCTAATGGGAAATTAATAGAGATACAGCGCCTGTGGGAGTAGTTTGGGATGCTTTTAAGGCAGGAGTACGGGGAGAAACAATGAGCTATATATTCTCAGCTCAGAAAAAGGCAAGACTCCAAACTGGTGAAGTCGTACAAAACTTGATGAGGGTGGAGGAGGAGTTGGCGCAGGCTTTAAGAAATAGGACACCAATAGAAGAACACCTATTAAAAATTGTGGCACTCAGGGTGGAGGTGACGGAAAGTATCTCCAAAAAAGCGGCAGAGAACTATCTGACTAAGAGAGAAACTGCCTATGAGTTAAGTGAGAAGGTAGGCCATTTATTAGCAATACGCACTAGACAGAGACTAGCTGCATTGGACATTGCTGAGATTGTGAATGAAAATGGAATTCAGGTTACTGAAGTAAACAGAGTGAGAGATGTATTTAGGCAGTTTTATGAAACATTATATACTAAGGATAGCACGGGAACGATGGGTGAGATGGAAAGCTACCTAAGGGAGGCTACCTCGCCAGGCGTGGCGGAAGAGGAGAAAGATAGATTGGATTCCCCTTTTACTCTAGAGGAATTTATCATGGCATTGAGCACGCTTCCAGCAGGTAAAGCTGCCGGACCGGATCAGATACCGGTGGAGTTTTATAAGGTATTTTATCAAGCAGTGGGAATGGAAATGTTCAATGTCATGATGGAGGCACAGAAAGGAGATAAAGTACCGGAATCATGGGGGGAAGCAGACATCATTGTTATTTTAAAAAAAGGGAAAAATTCGATACTCCGAGGCTCATACAGGCCTATTACATTAATGAACGCGGACACGAAGATATACTCTAAGATTGTAGCAACAAGACTGGCGGGAGTAATAGAGGGATTGGTAAGTCATACTCAGCATGGCTTTATTCCCGGAAAAGGTACGACACAACATGTCAGGCAAGTTATTACAACGTTTGATGCAGCAAATGCCCTGGGGGACTCTATCGCTGCATTATTCTTAGATGCGGAAAAGGCGTTTGATAGAGTCTCCTGGGAGTACCTATGGCAAACATTAAAATGGAATGGATTTGGAGATAGGTTTGTAACAGCATTACAGACACTCTATAAAAACCCAACAGCAAGGATTAGAGTAAACAGAGGAAAATCGTCAGCAGTTAGGATTGGGAGAGGGACTAGACAGGGCTGCCCGTCATCGCCATTATTATTCGCCCTTTACCTAGACCCCTTGATAAGGAAAATTGAAAGCAATGTAAGGATCCCTTCAGTGAGGCTGAATGGATGTGAAATTAAGACACTCGCCTACCCCGACGATATCGCTATTATGACTCCGAATCCGAGTATGGCTATAGCGGAAATTGAGGCTGAGACACAAAGATTTGGACAGCTATCTGGGTACAGCCTGAATACCCTCAAAACCCAAATAGTCTGTAATCAACATATGGTGTTTAATGATCAAAGAGTGGTGGACTCTGCGGTATATCTAGGGGTTGCAATTACAGCTGATTTAGACATGTTAGTACAGAATAACATTATGCCACTCCTGACAAAAGTTAAGTCCAATTTAGACCGAATGAATAATCTGCATCTATCATTAGTAGGCTGCACTAATGTTATTAAAATGTTAATATTGCCGAAATTTCTGTACTTTTTTAGGACAATACCATTATTTTTTGAGTTGAAATGGTTTAATGATTTGGAAAGAATTCTGAACAGATTTATTTGGGCCCATGGTAAGACCCGTAGGGCATATCGCTTTATGTCTTTGCCTAGAGAAAAAGGTGGGTGGGGAGTGCCTGATTTCAGACTATATTATTGGGCATCTGCACTCCAGTATATGCGGGGACTGTTAGGGGGGGGGGGGGGTATAGATGATAGAACAACGAATGATTCATCTAGGATATACTCCATTGTGTTGGGACCAGAGGTAGGGAACTCTTTCCTCAAATGTATTGATTTCGCTTATTTTAAAAGAACTAGGTTCAAGACGGTCCAAGCTGCTATCAAGATTTGGAATGCAGTGATGAAGAAAATTGGTCTGGGTCGATATAACTGGTACACGAGGTTGTATAAAAATGTCTCCCTTCCAGCGCAGATCTTTGGCGACAGTATAATGGTGGGCTGGGTGGAGAAGGGGATAGTACAACTTGGGGATGTGAGGAATATGGAGGGGATGTTTCAATTTACAGATTTAATGACTAAATTTGGGCTAGACAGAAGGGACCTTTTCAAATTTTTTCAGCTAAGAAGTTTTCTGGGGAATAAGCGGGGTGGAAGTATAGGTTTTGCTAAAGTAGAAATTCTCGAGATAATAAGACTGGGGGGGATTGTTCAATACGGTGCTTTTATCCAAATTTGTTAGCAGGGAAATCAGATGATATGGATAAGCATAGTAAAAAGTGGGCAGACAGGTTGGAAGGGGAGTCCTGTTGGTTTAAGGAGTCACTGGACTTAGGGCGAACTCTCCTGTGTTGAGCACCGCTCCAATCGCAGCAGTATAAAACTCTTTATTCGCTTTACTTTACCCCTGCAAAAATAGCAAAATGGGGAGGTACCTCAGGAATCACATGCCCAAGATGTAGCTCCCTTGACGCAGACTTAATACATTTATTTGCTGTATGCCCGCAGATTCAGACAACGATAAAGGATATAGAGAAGTTTCTGGATGGCACCTTAAATATTCAGATTACTTTAAAACCCCCAGAAATACTGCTTGGGATAGTCACAGACACTAGTGTTATACAGAGGGAGTTCATCTTTGTCGCAATGGCAGTTTTTAGGCTCTGCATAGCCAGGGCTTGGTTAGATAAAAATCCCCCTGGAATGCAAGTCTGGCTATCTAACCTTTTATCAACCTATAATTTGGAAAAAAATATATATGCCCGGAAAGGTAGGAAAAGGAGGAGATTGGGATTAAGGATATGGGACCCTATTATAAGATGGAAAGAAGGACTGGATTTGTGAGATTGGACCAGGGCAAGTAATGGCAATTGAAATAACTGTGTAGATGCTGATATGGTGTTTTAATGAATTCCTAATTGTTTTCCTTTTTTTGTATGATGTAATACGATAAAAGAATACAATGTATGGTTGTAGAATATATAATGAATTGTGTGAATTGTGCAATGGTATAATAAACAAATATGAAAACAAAAACAAAAAAAAAAGAACCCTACCCTCCCAGAAGAGCTGGCTAACCTCTGGGGGTCTTTATCACCTCATCAAAAGAGCTTGGCTAATCCACTTAACTCTGACCAATCAGGACAGACCACTTGAAGGTGGAGGTTTGGGTTACAGACAAGAAAGTCTTATAACTTTTTGTCTGTCCATTTCACTTCTTGTCTGTCCATTTCAGGAGACATTCAATAATACCATTTTATTTGATTTATCAATACCATTCTGGGAAGTCCTTGAATGCTATTTTTATGATTCTCCTATCAGCATTTATTAGTTAATAACTTCTTGCCATATTAACCTATGTGGCTGGGTATTTGCAATGGGAAAAATTGTGTCGGACATTTTTCCAACACCAGGGCTTATAAAACACCTTTTGTAAGAGCCCTGCTTATATGGACAGGCCCCCCAGCCCAGGAACACATAGGAGAGACTTTAGGGCTCTCAATATGTAAAAACATTGAAGATCCTCCTTCCACAGTGCTCCTAGACAAAAGACAATTTTGTGAAGCACTTTATCACAATGTGGGCAGTAAAATGTGCAATTTCACTTAGCCCAGGGCATATAAAACTGATGGTATAAGGGTTCTCCTTATAAATACATGTCTCCCCTCACCCCTGGGACACCTAGGGGAGACCTAGGGGGTAATTTATATTCCCAAACACTATAGTTTACCATTGTTTAGTGCCCCAAACCCCAAAGTCGAGTTTGGGCACAATTTGCATTTTAAAATAATTCCTACAACACAGGGCTGCTTTTAAACTGACCTCAGGCTTCAGCATTGCACACATGCAAGCACAGAAAGGGCTACTGGTCTCTAATTGCCATGCCTCTTATGCACTAGGGCCATATAGGGAAGGTCAGGTCAATCACAGGGGTAACCTGACCCATTGTATGCCACTGTGTATTTAAGTGTTTTCACTGTATTCTAAGTGTTTCTTTAAGCATAGCACAGGCCCTGGGCCTGGTTAGGGACAGCCCAGGGTCAGTCAAAGTCAGTTACCAAAAGTATCAGTCAGCAGAGAGTTGAGGGGTGCCCAGGGCACAGGTTAACTTTGCAACAGTGGGTGAGCAAGTAGTGAGTGTCTGCATGAGTGAGTGAGTAGGTGAGTAAGTGGCTGTATGAGTGAGTAAGTGAGTGGGTGTGTGAGTGGCTATATGGAAGAGTGAGTAACTGTGTCATTGGCTGTATTGGTGAGTGAGTGGGTGTGTGAGTGGTTGCATGGGTATGAGAGTGGGTGTGTGTGCTTGTGCAGGTGTGTGAGTTGTTGTTTGGGTATGTGAGATGTGTGTGATTGGTTGTATGACTGTGTGAGTAACTAGGTGAGTGAGTTATGGTGTGAGTGGCTGTATGAGTGGCATCAGCATCTTGAGTGAGACTTAAAAACATTATTTATTTTACATTGAATATATTTATGTGGTATGTAATGGTTGTCAAAACATTTCGGATAAAGAATTGGAAGAATTGAGTCTTTTCTTTTAGCAACTGACATGTGACTAAATTTAAAGGGCACTCTATAACCATGCGTTGTGTGAACAAAGTCACTTGGTTGACCGAAATGCGTTACAGCGGAGTAGAAAAATAAAGAACTTTAATTTGCAAGAATTGTGAAGTCTGTGCCTGGTCCATGGATAAAATAAATATGGGAGAGGAATATGGGGAGGGGATGTAGCCTTACGGCTAGAGAGGTTGAACTTGGAGATGGGGAACCAGCTTCAAGTCTCAGCAACGATGCTCAATATCCTGTGAGTCAGGGCAAATTACTTAATCTCCCCATTCTTAACAAAAATTAATGTGTCCATCTGTAACGAAACTGGTGCTCATGTCAAGTTTCTGATACCTGATATCTTCTGGTCGAATTTGAGCTAATTTAAAACTCTAATTAAATTATAGATATAATATATATGTATATATCACTCCAACTCCTGGCTGCCAATCTCTCGACAGGACCACCAGGCACGGACCTCTTGAATGCCTCCAAGAACAATTCAAACAACTCCAATGTTGTAAGTTTGCAGTGCCGTGATTTATTGAAATTATTCACTCCATAGCTGTTCAGACGTAGTGCCCTCCATGCCACGTTTCGCTCGCCTCACGCAAGCTTGATCACAGGAGGCGCCACATGACAGGGAACAAAATAAATACAAAGTGCGCACAAATAGCTTTAGACAACTATATGCCACGTTATTGAAACGCGAAAACAGACTGTAACATACTTTCATAGCGATTCCTAAATTGCAATTACAAATCAACAGTTCAGATGTTAAAACACAATGTGTAGATCAAAATTTGAAAAAACTATATACAATTTCTGACTAATAAAGTTTAGACACAATGTGCAAATACGCAAAACTGATAAAACACAGCACTTGATATATGCAAAAAAAATTACAGATATTGTGCTAGTACCAATGCAACACGAAAGAATGGTCCCAAATTCTCATATCGGTCAGGATTGAACTTAAAGTTCTAGTGCTGTAAACTAACCCCCATTAAATATCCAAAATTACATCATATGTAAATACATTTAGGATAATGAGGTATCATAAAACACTGTTTACCTGAGTTTAACAAATGATAAGAGATACAGACTGTATATAAAGTGCAAGTGCTTATTACACTAATTATTCTTACATGTTATGCAAAAAATAAGTAAAAGCTGCTGATGCGAAATACCACATCCCAATTGATCTATCGTAGTGAAATACAATAGAGCACCATCATTCAGTGCTGATTTGTTCATACATCATTGCGCATTATGTAAACAACTGTGCACATAAAAAAGATATACAAATCAAATTCATTATTACGTCTTCATAAAAAGTCAAAACTTGAATAATAGTTCACTAATTAAAACAGTCTAATATTATAAAGTGGCGTGCTGTGTGCAAAACAAACAAATAACCCTTGCAAAAAGTGCTGTGCAACTTATTGATTTCATAGCAGCATGTACTGATTTTCCAAGCCTGAATAATACTAAAGTGCTGGTGCCAATATAAAGCACAGAGTGATAACAAAGCTTACTATTTACAGATAGATATGGTAAAGACAAATTCATAGGTACCTGAGAAACTAGGAGTTATTATTCCAAAGTACCATTTAAAAGCTTCCTGATTCAACATGCAACTACAGCTAAAGAAAGTTGTGCATATCTTCGCTATTGTTGAGACCGTTGGGCATTTTTGTAACAAGAGCCAGGACAAAATGGGTTTCAAGTCGGCGTAGGTTTTTTCTCGGTTCCCACCTCGCCCAGAAACTGGAGCAACTCCCAACACAGAATACTCCAAATCTTTGAGTTTATTCTGGTGTACCATCTTAAAATGTCTGGCAACAGGATAATTCGGGTCAGCGTTGACGATTGCCCTCACATGTTGTAAAATACGTTTGTGTACGGGAGCTTATTGCTCCCTATATATTCCAGGCAACAAGTACAACGTAATTTATAGATTGCAAACTCGTTGCAACAAGTTGGATGTTCTTTAATTTGAATCTTTTTGTCACGAAATGCAGTCACATAGTGTGTTGCATTGGTCGCAAAAGTACATGTGCAACACAAGTTGCACTTAAAAAAAAGCATTTTAGCCAGCCATGTACTTTTTGGTGTTATCTCAGGGCTAGATTTAACTAAGGCATCCCTCATAGAGGGTTTCCTCCTGAATGTGATGGCTGGCAGGGTAGGTAATATTGGTTTTAATGTTGCATCAGTTAATAATATGAGCCATTGAGAGTTGATTATTTTGCAGATTTTATGCTCTTGTTGACTAAAAGTGGTAATGAATCTGATATTACGTTTGTTATTCTTAGTGTCATCAGTGGGGGGGCTCTAACATGGTCTTGTTTAATTAACAACTCCTCCCTGGTCAGATCATTAGCTTTGTTCAAGGCTTGAACCAACAAAGACTTTTAATACCCTGGCTTAAAAAACGACTAAGTGCATCTTGCTGACATTCATGTGAATCAGTTTGCAAGCTACAAATACGGCGAATTCTCACGAATTCGCAGTATCGTATACTCCGGATTAGGTGGCAGGGATGCGAGCTCTCAGCATGCAAAATTGAGTTGTCCGCACTTTGCTTACGGTGCAACTTTGTGTGAATCCTACCCTCGCTAATGTAGAGGAGAACATCTAAAAATTCTACAATACAATGATCAATGGTAGCTGTGAATCTGAGATTTTGCTCATTACAATTAATAGATGTCACAAACTCAGTGGCTGCCTCTCTACTTCCATCCCAGGCTATGCATATGTCATAAATATATTGCCAATAATACCTGACATGTGTTCGCCACTCCACCCTATGCTTAGTTCGGAGGACATGCTCCTCTAACCAGCCAACATGTAAACATGAGTTGCTGGGGGAGAAGCATGCCCCCATAGCAACACCTCTTAGCTGTTGAAATACTTCCTGATAAAGCAAAAAGTAGTTATTAAAAAGGCAAAGCTCTATCATTGTGATTAGCATGCAGTTATGTTCTTTCATACCGATGTCTCTCTTATCCAAATAATGTTTAGCTGCAGCCAAACCATCAGAGTGATTGATGCTTGTGTACAAAGATTCTATGTCCATAACTACAAATAGATTGGTTGCCATACTACATCATTCATCTTTCTCAAAAAGTCGAAGGTGTCCTTCACATAGGATGGCAAAGTGATGACATAAGGCTGTAGAAAATAGTCCACATATTTTGAGATCTTTTCCAACAAGCTCTTCTATGACGAAATAATGGGCCTTCTGGAGTTGGAACTACCTTTTTGTGCACTTTAGGGAGGAAATAGAAGAGGGGAGTAACAGGATAATCCACTTTTAAGAAATTCGGTTAATCTTTAGTTAAAAGGCCGTGCCTCTTCCATTGTGAGAGGCATTTTCCCACTGTCTCTTGAACCAACCGTATTTTCTGTTTGGAAGATTTTCTATAACACAGGACATCCGACAGATGACGGTTTGCTTATGCCAAATATTGATTTTTTACCAAAATATGACATTACCGCCCTTGTTGGATTTATTCATGATGATGTTGTGCTTGCTCTTCAATTTGTTGATCAAGGTATGGTATTGGGCATTTTTGAAATCCTAGTGATGTTGATTTGTCATCATAGTGTTATTGAGACGTTTGACTTGTTCCACAATTCTATCATTAAAAATGTCCACCGCATCCTTTGGCATGATATATATATGTATATATGACATTGTGTTACCCGGTGGAGTCGCAATTTGGTAGTGGTTAGGATTGCGTTGCCAAAGCAATTTGGTTTGTTTATAACTTTCGTGCCATTTGATGAATCTTCACAAACCTTTTTTTTTCTTTTTTTTCAATTCATTTTTTCTCCCTTCTGGGAAGTTTTGGGTGACCCATCAAGCAGTAGCAAAGAAAAACAAATTTCCCCTTGCATTTTCAATAGGCAGAGCTACAGTAAAAACTGCTGAATGGATTTACCCCAAATGAGACAGGAAGCTGAAACTTGGTCCACAGATTGTGCTTTTGTGATTTGATTGAAGTCTGTTCAGTATGGTTTACAAATATTTGTATATCTGGACCGCTTGGTCTGCGAGAGGCTTGCGGAAGTGCTAATTTACAAACAGAGCATTCTGATTCACCCAGGGATCTTTTATCCCCTTGGACCAATTTGCTCCATCTGGAATCTTACTCTTATGGAAGTCTGACTCCCTTGGAAGTGAGTGCTCTGATTGGCTGCCAGCAACATGAGAAAAAAGTAGTTTGCAGTCATTACAGGACTCAGGGACTTAGTCCCAGGTCCTAAATATATGGGGACAGGGTAGGTGTACCCTGCCCCCCGATCCCCATGAGGGGTACCCAGAGAGACAACCCCCTTGCTCCAAAATCAAAAAGAAATCAGCTAATTTTGCCATGATCCCACAGAAGTCCAGTGAGATTGCAGCAAAAATAAATAACAAGGTTGTTGCAATTTTATGACATATACATAAAGGGGTGTGTCTAGGGCCCCCTCCAGAGCCCAATTAGGGTCCAAGGACCCCATCCTCCAGGGCCTTATTCTATATTTAAGGGGGTGCGATGCCCTCGTACTATTTTCAACCTGCGGCCCCCATCCCCTGGGGCCCAATCCATTTATTAAGGGGAGGGGTCGAGAGGTCCCCTCCTTGAGCTGTTTTTGGCCCCAGGGACCCCATCCCCCGGGCCCAATTTAAGTATTATGGCGAGGATGCACGCGGCCCCTATCCTGAGCTGTATTTGGCCCCTAGGAACCTAATACCCTGGGGGCCTAATGTGGTTATTAAGAAGAGGCGCTGCACAGCCTCCCTCCTTGAGCCATAAAAAAGGCCCAGGGGAACCCATCACCCAGGACTGTCACTTAAGTTTAAAGGGAGGTAGTCTACACAGCCCTATTCCCTGACCCTTTATTGGCCCTGAGGACACCCCTCCCGGGGCTGTATTTTATATTCAAGGGGAAGGGGCATGAGGTCTCCCTCCTCCGAGCTGTTTACAGCCCTGGGGACTCCATCCCTTGGGGTCCAACCCATTTATTAAGGGGAGGTGAGGCACATGGCCCCTCCTTCTCTGAGATGTTATTTTGACCCCAGGGAACCCATCTCCTAGGGCTAAATGTAAATATTTAGAGGGGAGGCTCATGTGTCCCCACCCCCCAAGCTGTTTTTAGCCCTGGGGACCCCAACCCCTGGGCCCAGTGTGTTTAATATTGGGAGAGGGGTGCCTGCCCCCCCCCCCCCGAGCCCTAAAAAGTATCCTAGGACCCATCCCCATGACCGTCACTTAAGTTTAAAGGGAAGGGGCCTCGCGGCCCCCCTCCTTCAGCTTTTAATGGTCCTGGGCACCCCATTCCCCTGGTGGCACACTTGCTATGTCCCTAGGAGCCCACCCCTAGAAAACAATGATTACCCTGCCTGCACCGGCACGTGCAGGGAACAATGTGTTTACGCCTGTTGGGCTTAAGCAATTTTAAATTTCCAACAAAACAGGAGCAAACACAAAGTCTGATCCCAGGCAGCGAGAGTTTTAGCAATATTCCTGTGAGCTGGGAGAAGACTTGAAATCTGTTTCCCTCTCCGCACTGATGCGAGCAGGGAAACAGAACAACAGATTGCTTCCTGCAGGCAGGAGCAAAACCAGCTCCTACAGCATGCAGGAAGCCAAGTGGAGCCGTGGGGGCCCTGAGGCTCCTCCTTTGGCCCCCAGCATTACGCTTAGTGGTTGCCCCAGATAGGCACTGGGGCAACCACCTTTAAATAATGAAAGCCCCAGGGGATGAGATCTCCAGTGCGAAAATTAGCTTGGGGAGGAGGGCCCCACGGCCTCATCCCCTTTTAAAAAAGGACAGCCCCAGAAGATCAGATCTCTGGTACAAAAATACGCTGGGGGGGGGGTGGTCCCCTTTAAAAAACACACATCCCCTGGGCTTGGTGTGCTTGGGCTAAAAAGGCTCAGGGAGAGGTGCCACAAGGCCCCCTTCCCTTTTGAATAAGGCACGGTCCGGGAGGATGGGGTCTCCAGGGCCTACGAAGGCTCAAGGGGGTTCACCGCAGCACCCTTCCCTTTTATTTAAATTTTTCCTCAAGGTATGGGGTATAGGGGCCTAGTTAGGCTCTGGAAGGGGGACTGTGCAATCCCCTCCCTTTATAAATTACTCAGCCCGGATCGGGTCCTGGGGTTAAATAAGGTTTGGGAAGGGGGAGCACACACACCCTCCCCTTTTTTATTAAATTTTGCTAGCGAGATAGGGTCCCCGGCTTAAAAAGGCTCAAGGAATGTGCCATGCACCCCTTTCCTTTATTAGTAACTCGGCTTTGGGTTATGGGGGTCTCCCGGGCCAAAAAAGGCTCCGGAATTGGGAGGCAGCCCCCCTTTTATTTACATTTTGTGTACATGGATGGGGACCCTGGGGCATAATTAGGTTTTGGGAGGCAAGTGGCGTGCCCCTCTCCCTTTATTAATTGCTCTGTCGTGGGGTATGGGGTCCTCGGTATATAATAAGCCAAATGCCCCCTCCACATTTTATTAGATATGGCCCCGGTACAGGGTCCCTGGGGTCCAAGAAGGCTTTAGGAGGGAGCTGCATGCCGCCTCCCCTTAGATTTTGACCCTGGGGATGGGGTTTTGAGGTCCAAGAAGGGTTTGGAGGGGGGCCGTATGGCCACTCTTCTTTTTCATTCTATTTTGTCCCGGGTAGTGGTCTCCGAGGCATACTAAGGAATGAGGATGGGGAGCTGCATGACCTCTTCACAATCTTTAATTGTATTCGGTCCCGGGTATAGTGTCCCCAAAACCTTCTAAGGCTTGGGAAGGGGGCCACACGTCCCTGCCCCTTTTTATTGGATCTGGCCGCAGGGGATGGGGTTCCCAGGGCCAATGTAGTGTTGGGAAGGGGCTGCATGCCATAGTTATTTTGGCCCCAGGAAATGTGGGGTTCCTGGGGCCAAAGACTGTGTGCAACATGGATTCAGCTGCCTGGGTGGAGTTGGAAGCAGGGCCTGGTGGCAAGATTAACCCCACGCATGCATGGCGAAAGGCCATGCACAACATAGAGTTGGCTGCATGTGAAGAGTTGGAAGCAGGGCCTGACTGTAAGCCAGGCCCTGCCAGCAACCCGATGCTGTGTGCAATCAATCAATCAACCAATCAAGATGTATAAAGTACAGCAAATCTCCTATGAGGGTCTCAAGGTGCTGGAGTTGTTAGTCGCTTCGTGGAGTGAAAAACGAGGCAAAGGCAGGAGAAAGCACTCAGTAAAATAGGGAGCAAGCAATATGTTGCAGCAGCATGGGAGAGCTAAGCCTGGACCCTTCTCAATGGGATTGCGCTGTGGCCTCCATTAAGTAGGTCCTGGGAGAAAAGATCAATGCTGGGAATCGATGGTGGGGCTATGCAGGAGGCAGGAAACAGGCAGCAGGCGGGAGTGGCAAATAAGGGAAAAAACAAGCAGAATCTGTGAAAAAGGAGAGAAAATGAAGTGAAAGCACTCAGAATAACGGGGGAAAAGAAAGAAAAAGCATTAAAAAATGAAGCAAAAGTAGGAAAACAACTCAGAAAATGGAAAGAGGAAGGAGAAAGCAGTAAACAATGAGGGAAAAAGCAGAAAAAGCACTCTGAAATAGGGGCAAAGGAAGTAGAGAGTAAAAAAACAAGGCAAAATCAGGAAAAGCACTTAGAAACAAGCATTTACAATGCAACGGTTTCGCCTTTGGAGAAGTTAGGGCTATTGGCATTGTAAATGACAAAATTTCTATTTATGTGTTGGTTTTGAAAACAGATAAATAAATGGCATTGTCATTTACATTGCCAATAGCTTAATCTCGGCTTCACTTTTGACAATTCCTTGTCTGGAAGTGCTCAGTAGGGTCCTGTTTCTCCAAACTACGTATGCTCCGGAAAATCTTTCCCTTCCTCCCTCAATCTTCTCGTAAAACTGTGGTTCAGGCTCTTATCACTACCCATCTAGACTATGCCAACAGTCTATATGCAGGTGCCCCCCTCTACCTTATTGATCGCCTGCAAATAGTCCAAAATGCGGCAGCCCGGCTTATCGGTAACATCCCTGCCCGTACTTCAGTCAGAGCCTATTGACAAGAGCTTCACTGGCTCCCCATCCTACGACGCATTGATTTCAAGATACTGATCCTGACATTTCGGGCTATACATGGAATTGGCCCGTTATACTTGAGAAAGCGTCTCAAAATCTCTGCCTCAGTCAGACATCTCAGATCCAACAATCTGCGTCTGCTGATGGTTCCTAGATTCAAGCTTTCTCGTACTGGCGGCAGATCCTTCACCGTCACTGCCGCCAAGCTCTGGAACGGTCTCCCCCTTGACCTCAGGTTTTGCGAATCTGAGCCTAACTTTCGTCGCAAACTCAAGACCTGGTTGTTCACTAAGCGGTAGGATCGGGCACGATCAATTTCGCTTTTCTTAGTCCCTCTGTATGATTTGATTCTGGTCTCTCTTTATGGGGATAATCTTGTAATCCTAGCGCCGGGACACCTCCGTCGGAGGTAGCTGTGCGCTCTATAAGCTTCAAATAAAAAAAAAAATAAAAAAATCTCTCGCAAATGTGAGAACTATTGTACCCTACGGACGAGCTCAGCATACAGCAATTACTACCACACACACACACAGAGCCACACACACACACCCAGAGCCAGCCACACACACCCAGAGCCAGCCACACCCAGAGCCACACACACACACCCAGATCCCCCCACACACACACAACCAGAGCCCCCCACACACACACAACCAGAGCCATCACATACACACACCCACTGGAGCAGTCACACACACACACACACTGGAGCAGTCACACACACACAAACACACACACTGGAGCAGTCACACACACACACACACTGGAGCAGTCACATACATACACACACACTCTGGAGCAGTCACATACACACACACACACTCTGGAGCAGTCACATACACACACACACACTAGAGCAGTCACATACACACACACACACTCTGGAGCAGTCACATATACACACACCCTGGAGCAGTCACACACAAACACACAATCAAATCATGGGATTGGTGGGCGGAGTTCCTCGCTTGCAGGGGTCCTGGTGCAAGCACTTCCCTTTCTTAACCTCAAGTCTAGGCTCTCAAATGCATACTTGGCTGGGGTTCAGAGGGGCCCTCAGACCCTCTGGCCTGGTGCCACTGCACTTGCTGCCCCATCAGTCCCTCGGTTTCTCAGCGACTGGCTTCCCCCTCTGTGCAAATTTCTCCCACTCTCTCATGTCCATTTCCCTGTCGTTTGGGGTTCCTCTTAACTCACAACCCCCCCCCCATCTCTTTCGCTTTTCTCCAGCTAGCATCTTGCCCTTGGATGTGTCTCTCCACTCCTCGACTCCTAAGCCCCCTCTCGGTCTCATTTTCCATCGCCCCCCTTCCTGCATCTCACCCTGTCCCCTATCCCCCACTTTATCCTTGACTCCTTCTCCCTGCCCCCCCCCTTTTTGGCTGCCCCACTCCTGTAAAGGGCCAGGCGGCGAAAGTGTGGCCCTCCTGTCACCACCCACCCCCTCTCCCTGTGGCCCTGTTGGCACTACTCCCATTCACTTCTTAGACCTGCTGTCAACACCACAACTCCCTTGCTCATGCTGCCACCACTCCCATGCTGCCACCACTTACTAGCCCCCCACTTGGCCCTGCTACCATCACTCAACTCTCTACTTTGGATATACGATCACCTTCCATACCCTGCGCACCTCCCTAATCCACCACCACCCTGTTGCCTTTGCCACTTAACTTGACCACCGTCACCCACATTGACCCTGTTGCACCATCAACCTCTACCGTCACCCACTATCCTGACTTTGACCCTCCGGCCACCTCTCTAGCATCACCTTGAACATGCAGCCACCAGTCGCCTGCACCAACTCCATTTGACCCTGCTGTCACCACTCAACCCGACCCGTTTGGCATGCTGCCATCAGTCCTCCTCCTTCGTCATGCTACGATCACACACCGCCCTGGAATCTGCTGCCCTCGCTTCCTTCTACCCTTCTTACTGGCCCTTAACTCCACAACTTCCCGGACTTTAACACCTTGTTCCCACCCTGCATGCAGGGTGTCACACTGAGTCCCTGATATCCCAGAAACTCTGGATATTTCTGCTCTTCCCCCCTACTGCTCCCTACCAGAGCCCTACATCGTGGGTCCTTCCAAGCTCACCCCAGAGTCTGCTGCCTTCACCTCTGCCCAAAATTCCACCTTACCCCGTTGCTTCGATCTGGTCGGTGAGGTTGGCCCAGGCCACAGACCCCGGTACCCAGCCGGCGACTGTCCTGAGTTCTCCCGAAGACTCCAGCACCACCGAGGAACGGAGCGGGGGCTCCCCGGCTCCCGGGCGGAGCAGAAACACCAGGAAAAGGCAGACGGTCGGGGAGCCTGGCCGCCAGCGGGTCAAAAAGTGCTCCATGCTCAGCTGCTGGCATACACAAACTGCAGACTCTGATCTGCAGCACGTCATGTGGCCACAGGCGGTCGTGGGTCCTTCCAAGCTCACCCCAGAGTCTGCTGCCTTCACCTCTGCCCAAAATTCCACCTTACCCCGTTGCTTCGATCTGTTCGGTGGGGTTGGCCCAGGCCACAGCCCCCGGTACCCAGCCGGCGACTGTCCTGAGTTCTCCCGAAGACTCCAGCACCACCGAGGAGCGGAGCGGGGCCTCCCTGGCTCCCGGGCGGAGCAGAAACACCAGGAAAAGGCAGACGGTCGGGGAGCCTGGCCGCCAGCAGGTCGAAAAGTGCTCCATGCTCAGCTGCTGGCGTACACAAACTGCAGACTCTGATCTGCAGCCCCATCATGTGGCCACAGGCGGGGACGGAGGCGGAGACTAGACAAGGAAGGACGAACTGCGAGGGGAGGAGCCATGAGAGGAGCAGACCCAAGGGCGAGGAGAAGGTGGCTGTGAGGAAAGGGGAAGGGAATGAAAGGGCAGTAGAAAATTATACGTTCTAAAAAAATATCAGTGTGTGGACTAATTAGGATAGACAATACAGCAGATGTCACGTCACAGGAAATGATGTTGTCATTCTCATAGCTTGCGTGAGGACGTGTCTACTCTTCTTTCCATAACAGCCTGATGCTTATGTAAACACTTAAGGCGTGTTTCGTCGAGTCATAAATGGGAAGGTGTTTACTTTTCAAAACAAACACTCACCTGGTCTTCCTCCGGTGGCGGTCGGCCGCCAAATGGCCCAAACAAACCTCGACGAGCAAAAAAAAAAAGCCCCGCCCACCGCCGCATGACGTGGGCCAAAAGCGAAAAATTCTCTGGAACGCCCCCGAATCTGGTCCGGCCTTGACGGACAGATCCGGCTCCCAATGGCTAGCCTCCATTTATGGAGCTAGCTAATGGGAGCCGGGGGACGTTCCTGAAGCCCATATTGTAAACAATAGATTTCGCCTGCTCCGAAAAGCTGCGCAGAGCGCAGCCTTCGGCAGGCGAAACCTTAAAAACGGGGAGGAAGCAGGGCGGTGAAGCAGCACGGGAGAGCTAGGCCTGGGGCCTGCACAATGGGGTCAAGCTGTGGCCTCCATTAAGTAGATCTTGGGAGGAGGGAGGGCTGCTAGGAGGTGGTGGGAGGGGTTAAGAGAGAGGCAGGAAAAGAGGGGGCAGGTGGGAGCACCAAATGAGGGGAAAAACAAGGAGAAGCATTGAAAAAAGAGGTAAGAGCACTCAGAAAAACAGGGGCAAAGGAAGAAGAAAGCAGTAAAAAAACGAGGAAGCTTCACAATTGTGAATTGCCTAAAAACATTCTATCGCTGACACAGGACCCACCTTAAAAGATCTGCTGCTTGTGGTTGTCACAAGAAGCAAATGATGAATCAGCTTCAATCTTTTGGTAGCTTTGGTTTGCACATCTTGGGTTATGCCTCTGGTTCTCACATCACTGGGTTGTTTATGGTTGGCATACATGGTTGGCACACATTAAACAACATTGAACTACCTTTCATTTTCATTAATGGAATAGGGCTTTGAATGGTTGACACGAAGGGTGACATGACAACTGGCAAACTGAATGAATAGTCACTGAGCCATTCTGCCAGATGGTATTTAGTAACCAATTATGTCGCAATTCTTACTGTATAACACATATGTAGCTACATATGACAAAATTAACAAGTAATTAAACAAAATAAATCGTGTCAAAAGTCTGTGTGGTTTGTGCCCCAGTCATCTTAAACCATCACAACACTCTGAGCCCATAAAAAAAGAAAATATTTCATAACATACTCGATTTAATAGGAATGCTATGTGGTACTTGACTTCCTGGAGCTGCTCTGGGCAGTTTGGTAATAAATGGAATCTTTGTTTGAAGCACACATTCAGCTCACAGTTCTAGAAATATGCACACTTGAGCGTGTTTCCTCTTGCCCTTCCCCACTGTGATGAAGGTTATTTGAAGCAATAAAGAAACCCCGTAACCTTTCTGCATCAATGAGAGCTTCAGTAGAACTAAAATATACTATTCAGTTCTGTCAAAATAGTCGTCGTTTTGCCCCACTGTGTCCAGTAGTCATTATAGCTTTCACAAACAAAAATCAGTACTTCTATTTCTTCGTTTAAAAAGAGATACCGCTGGTCTGGGTGGGCGTTATTTTTTTGCTGCCTGTATTCCACGAAGAGCAGGGTGGAATAGAATCCTTTGTACTGCTCGCCTCATTTCCGCCCAGCGCCTCGTAGACTCCTAAGAGGATCTGGCCTTTCCCGAGAGAGGAGGGGGAAGTATGGCATCTCCAGCTATGACCCCAGGAATGTATGTGTTTTCCTATCTTTTTTGGAGTCGAGATCCTAATGTAACAACAATGTATTCAGTCTTGATTAAAGAAACTGTAGTTCGAATGTACTCAAAAACATGATTAATCATTATATACATACACACTGGGGGCTTTCTCAGGCAGCATTGTACCATTTCTCATGTGCGCTCATACTTGCAAACAAACCACCTAATCTAAACAAGCATTGGCAATGGCGATAGGTCGCTCCTTAGCAAGACTGGCTTTGCCAATATGATTTAGCCATGTTGTAGACTTGCATGGCTGTTGTTGAGCATGGCTAAACGTTAGGGGTGTTAAGGAGAGTGCCGTGGAGTGGCGTAAGGTTGAGTGTCTTGGAGTGTCGTGGAGTGTTATGGAGCGGCATGGAGTGGGTTGGTGTGGAGTGGACCGGCGTGTAGTGACGCAGAGTGGTGTAGAGTGGCATAGAGTTAAGGGTCGTATAGTGAAGTAGAGTTTCACACTATAGCAGGGTGTAGTAGAATGGCATAGAGTGTCGTGGAGTGGCGTAGAGCAATGTGGGGTGTTGCAGAGGGTGTTGTGTATGATGGAGTAGGGTGTTGTAGAGTAGAGAGGCATACAGCGGAATTGATTGGAGTGGCATAGAGTAGAGTAGAGTGTTGGAGAATGGAGTGGCCTAGAGTGGAGTAGAGTAGAGTTTAGTAGTTTGTCATAGAAGGGAGTGGAATAAAGTGGCATGGAGTGGCATAGAGGAAGTTGCATTGAGCTTCGTAGAGTGGAGTAGTGTTGTAGAGTGGCATAGAGTGGAGAAGAAACTTGTAGAATGGAGTGTCAAAGAGTGGAGTAGAGTGTCATGGAGTGGAGTAGGGTTTAATGAAGTAGAGCTTCATAAAGTGGAGTATCAAGGAGTATTGTAGAGTGGAGTGTCATAGAGTGGAGTAGAGAGCCCTCGAGTGAAGCAGTGTAAAGTTTGGTGGTGCAGAGTAGATTGGAATAGAGTGAAGTGGTGTACAGTGCATTGGTTTTGGGTAAAGTGATGTAAACTGCATTGGCATTAAGTGCAGGGGCATAGGTTAAAGTGGCATAGAGAAGAGTGGTGCAGCATAAAGTGGAGTGGCACAGTGTAGAGCAGAGTGGTTTGGCACAACATAGATTGCAGTGGCGTAGAATGGAGAGGCGCAGGGTGGAGTGGCATAGAGTGGAGTCGCACAGAGTGGATTTGTGCAGAGTGGTGTTGCATAGCGTAGATTGTTTCAGAGCAGAGTGGAGTGGCGGAGAGTGGAGTGGTATTGGGTAGAGTGCAGTGGCTTAGATTGCATTGGTTTAGAGAAAAGTGGCATAAAGTGCAATGGTGTAGAGTAGAATAGAGTAGCATAAAGTGTACTGGCATAGAGTGTAGTGGTACAGCGTAGAGTGCATTGTGTACATTGCAGTCGCATAGAGTGTAGCGTTGCAGAGCAGAGTGGCATAGAGTGTAGTGTTGTAGAGTGAAGTGGCACAGAGTAGAGTGGGGTAGCCTAGACTGAAGTGGTATAGAGAAAAATGGCGAAGAGTGCAAGTGGTGCCGAGTAGAGTAGAGTGGGGTGGAATGCATTGGCATAGAGTAGAGCGGTGCAGAGTAGAGTATAGAGGTGTAGATTGAAACGGCATAGAGTGGAGTGGTACAGAGTAGAGTGCATTGACTTAGTAAGAGTGTCATAGAGTGGAGTGGCTTAGAATGGAGTGGTGCAGAGTAGAGTGCATTAGCGAGGAGTTGTCCAGAGTAGAGTGGAGAGGGGTAAAGTGTAGTATGCATGGTGTGGGAGCACACAGCCAGACAACTCATCTTCAATTGAAAAGACCATTGCATTTGCACAGGCATACAGTTTTACTGACTTACTAATAAAAGTATACAGCACACAAACAATATTGTATGGAAATGTCATCACCTAGTGTATTGATTTCTTTTGATCGTATTAAAATATTTGTTTCCACCACAATTCAGAATTGACAAAAAATTGCTTCATGTGTGCTTTCCTAATTCTGAAATATTTTTAAGTATCTGCACAGTTCATTTAAAGACATTTAAATGTTGCTATGTTCTAGAAAAAAACATTGTACAACCCTCCTCCAGCACACCCTCAGTAGCCAGCATTATTGTCACATATATCCTCTCACTTTGAAGTCAGAGAAAGAAAAGTAAACACCAGGCTCCTTCAGAAGACACAGCCTGACCTTTGACCTCTGTCTTTGAATGCACAGCAAATGTGAAAAGATAAGGACAAGATTTAAAGGTCTATTTACGGAAAGCGAGTACTGGTGGAAGAATACAGTAAAAGGGGTATGACCCATTGAAAGTACGAACTCAAGCAGGACAGCATAAACAACATATAAAACCAGCAAATAGAAAGCAGCCAAATGTGAGTTATAAACCACAAAGCCAATGGTAAACAATGGGTGGAATCTACTCCCAGGGAAGCTTTCCGAGTGTTCCCAAGATGTTGTTAGCAAACCAGACTGCTGTGCTGTCTAGTAGGCTTCGACCTAAAAGGGATTTAATAGAAGTAAAGAAAATCAAAAAGAAAAGAAAAATGTCAATTTTCATTTGTTATTTAAATCTTCATTAGTTAATATCCACCAGATTTCTGTTTGACACCACAGTGTTGAATGTCTACAGAGTGCTGCTATCTAAAACAACCACTGGCAAAGCCAATAAGTCTGGCTAAATTATAGTTCAAAGTGCTCCTTTTATTGCCATGTTTGTGTGCGGCAGAATGACAGGATACATGTGACAATGAGTCAATAGTTCAATTGATAGCTGAACAGAGGGAAGCTACGCTACTGATATCCTCCAGTGCTAACTTCTTGTTTACTGTGAGACGTAATATCTGGCGATCACTCGTTTAACTGAGATGCTGGTGAATAAATAAATGCAAATGCCTAACTTAGAAGGTCGGGGGCTCAGTATTTTTATGGGAAGACTCACTGCTTGCTATTGTTTAACAGTATGGTTGCATGGCTCTGGCACAATAGTATGGAACAATACAATGCATCACTCATTTGCAAAAAACACAAAAAAAACCTGGAAAGTGTCTGAGAGCTAACAGCAGGCATGGATATAAAAAATCCAATTACCTTATAATACATGGATGGTGGAATTTAGCTTGCCAGCAAAGAGACCTGCTTATGCTCCAGAATACACCTTCCAAGAATGGTGCTAGAGTACTGCAGAAGAAGAGCCTTAAGGACTAGCAAGAATTTATGTTGTTATAGTCACACAGTGCCATATGGATTCGTAAATGCACTTTGGAGACCATGGATGCATCTTCTTATGATGGGTATGTAACTGAGCCCAAACTTGAACACACACACACAACCATTATGTTACTCTGCACTGTGGTAATTTATTAGTTTGGCTTTGGTTGATAATATTAATGAGGCCTGTGTTAACATGCTCTATTAAAAGCCAGTCAGATGAGCTACTCCTGTAAATTAAAAGTTGCTGAAAGAAACTGTTAACAATAAGGACAAATGCTTGGTTGGCATATTTTAATATTTTTCCCACAAGGTTGCGGTGCAGACATAAATTGCTGGCATATACACACGCCTTGTACTACCACACCAGAGAAGACGAGAGCAGAAAAAATAAATATTTCCTTGACCAAAAAAACAATATGTTTCTCTTACTATCTTTATAGAAGTTTATAGTGGTTTAACTCCAATAATGTGCATTAAACCATTACACCTGGTTTGCTAAACATTAAAGGGTAACTATCACATGGACTGTGATTTTATTTTAATAAATTCAGAGATAAAAACAAAAGGCAGTGAAACCACAACTGTATACACTATTTCTGCTTCTCCAAATGTTGTTATTTATTTGAATTTATTTGAAGGTTTTATATAGCGCGGACAAGACCCTTGCAGGTATCAGAGCGCTTTATAAGGTAAAATATAAGAAGCAAAACAGTTCAGCTCAAACAGACAAAGGTATTACGAGTAATATACATAGTTCCTGTGAATTTAGACAAGAGATTAGCTTTCACTTATTTTTTAAAAGATACAATAGAGGGATTATTTCTGGTTTCTGTGCTTATCAGAGCATTCCAGATCCTGGGTGCCATACCAGAGAAGGCCCGAGTTTTCTTCTTGGCAAATCGTTGTTGTTTCAGTAGAAGATTACTGGCGCTCCTGGAGAATCTGTTGCCACAAGAGAGCACCAATTTCTGTGACAGATATTGTGATGTAATGCTTTGTGCGTCAAACATGCACTTTTTAGATGGATTCTGGCTTCCAAAAGTAGCCAGTTGAGGGCTCTAAGGTCTGGGCAGATGTGATAGTTTCTTTTGAAGCCTGTGATGAGTCTGGCTTCTGTGTTGATTGAAGCTCTTAGGGGGGGCAGTCGTTGATCTGGGGAGACCACAGAGAGAGGCACACCCGTATTCCACTCTTGGGATTACTAATGCTTGAACTGCCAGTTTGAAGTTGTTTGCAGGCAAGAAGGGTTTGACTTTTCTCAAGGTGTTCATCTGAAAATGTGCTCCTTATGTTGTGGTGCAAACGTGTTTCCTCATGTTCAGATTTTTATCCAGAGTAACTCCAAGCGATTTTGCTGAGTTGATAATACGAGGTTGACAGTTGAGTGCTGTTAGGTGTTTCAGCCCGTCTTGGATGATAATCCATTGGTTGGAAGGGGCGATTAGGAGAAATTCTGCTTTTAGGGTGTTTAGTTTGGGGTGATTTTCGGCCAGCCAGGTCTGTGTTTTGGTAGCGATAGGTTGAGTGATTTGATGTCCTCTAGTGAGTGGCTTTTTAAATATAGTTGAGTGTCGTCTGCATACATGTGATAGTGGAAATTGGAGAAGTTAAGAATTTTAGTGAGCGGTTCCATTAATAGGTTGAAAAGTGTAGGAGAGAGGGATGATAATTCTTGTGGGACTCCTAAGGTAACTGGATCGGGCTTGGACAATGAATGACTAATCTTGAATCTTTGAGATCTATTTTGAAGGAAAGAGGCGAACCAGTTTAGAACTGATCCTGATAATCTCATTCTGTATTTCAAGAGCTCAAGCAGGTTGTCATGTTTGACAGTGTCAAAGGCATAGGAAAGGTCAAGCAAGATTAGCAAACAAGCTTCATTTTGGTCAAGGATTTTTAGTGCATCATCAATTATGTGGGCCATGGCTGTTACAGTAATATGCCCTGCGCGGAAGATGGATTGGTATTGGTTAAGTAGGTTGAAATGGTCTTTGTGGTTGCTAAATTATGTGTGAACACATTTTTCTAAGAGTTTGGACAACATAGGGATATTGGATATTGGGCGGTAATTATTTACAAACGAAGGGTCAAGCGTTGGCTTCTTTAAGATAGGGGATGTGAGGATTACTGGGATGATTCCTTGCAGGAGAGAGGAATTTATAATCTTGGTCCATAGAGGCAGTAGCAGTGGAATAAAATTGTTCATGTAGCTTGCAGGAAGAAGGTCTGTGAAGTGGTTTGATGGGTTAAGTGGAATGAGCGTTTTTAATATGGCTTCATCACTGCATGTATGGAAGGAGGACCAGTAGGCACTATTTTTGAGGTAGAACTTTGGTGCAGATATAGGTAACGCTCCTAGAGGGGGTGATGCACTGTCTGTGAGAGTGTCAGTATTCGTTATCAAGTCGTGGAGCAGCTACGACTTAATATTTTCTGTTTTTATCATGAAGATTGAGGCAAATTCTTTGCAGTTGGATAGTGGGCCTGATTAAATTATGTTTGCTGGCACTCATTTGAGGGATGGAGGCCTTGTTTAGACCCCAAAGAACAATGAACCTGGAACAGAGATAAAGCTAGTCCAATCATGTACACCAGACAAGATTAAAAGTCAAAATCATGAAGGTATATTTATATTTTTCAAATCATTACAGAAAGGCAAAAATAATTAGTCAGTGTATATCAAAATACATAAAATGCAAGTAAATAGGCATAGAATAATAGAGACTAAGCCCTATTTTACTTAACAGCCAGAACCAAATATGATCTAGCATAATGCAAATAGTGATTCAAAGATCAAATGGTCATAGGAACTACTCAGATTGTTTTGTGAAGAAGAATCTTTTTATTAGTTTTATAACCGCAAAACAAGCAGTACCAACCCCTCCACCCCAGGTTTGTAGTTTTCATAGTAAGTCTGCACTCCCCACTTAAGATGAAGAAACACCACCACATATAATCTCCTTCAATGTACAGTAAATCAGTGGGCCCCACCTCGTTCCAGCCCTCCATACAATGTGAGTCCCAGCCATTAAGTATAGCAGGCTTCCCCCTGGGACTAGTCTTGGCCCCACAGGCCTGCCCCCTACACTTTTGCCTCGTCCATGAGTTGCACTCAAGCAGCTGCACACCTTCTCTAATTATGGGGAGCTCCGCAAGACAGACACACCAGCTATTCCTGCTGCTTGCACCTGTCAATATTGGAATACGGCCCTTCACCTGCAGAGGTGCTCCCTTACCCCTGTTTCGGATTATCTCCCACTTGGCAACTGCCAGTGCAACATTGCATAAAAAAACATGCATATTTGTCTTATGACTGTACTTCCCATACATCCAGCATTATTAAAGTGGTAGAAAGGCTCAGGGGAAATCTAAGCCCTTTTGACAGTGTTCAGGCAACCGTGTTCCAGTAGACTCGCTGGCATGCGCATTCCTACAGTGTGTGCACTAGTGCGCCTTGCTGCTCACAACCCCGGAGGCATCTGTCATTATCAATCCTGTACTTCGCTAGCAAACCTTTTCTTGTGTAATACACCCCGTGACATATCTTCAGTTGTACCAGCCTAAATCCCAACCAATGGCCACCTTCCTTAGGTATCCACCTGCCTCCTCCCAGGCGTCATCATTGAGCCTCCCAATGCCCTGTTCCCATTTATCCCTGAATGCCGTGAGGGGAGCTGAACATTTGTTGAGCAGTGTGGCATATATCTGTGACACCACGTGTTTGTATAAGGGACCCCCCCAAAATCCTCATCTCCAACTGTGTTTCCTCATCTATCACATCCATATTGCCCATGCGTGCCTCATGTGAATGAAACTAAAAACTTGGTTGCCCTCATGTCATATTGTTTTTGAAGTTCATGGGAGGGTATCACTTCCCCATCCCTTCATATATCCCTTAGGCTAGAGATACCCAGCAGGCCCCACTTCCTGTGGCCTTCTACTTTCTGCAAGTCTTTCAGTGCCTCTGAGTGCCACAGGGGTGTCTCCAATGTTAACTTCTCTCCTCAGCCCAAAGCTGTTGTCGCTTTTTTCTACAACCGCACAACTGTCGGCATCAGTGTGGCAGTTTATGCAATCAAATTCCCCCATATAGGTATCGCAGGTATCCATTCAGGCTCACGCCCACCTGTCTGTCATCAAGGCAGGATCCAGCTGGCTCGCATACAACCAGTCATTGGCCACCAGCACCTTAGATACCCAATATTATAACCATAGATTGGGTAGAGCCACTTCTCCATAGTGGGGTTTTCTGGTTAGGGCTAACTGTGCTATCCGGGGGACATCCCATCCCACAATAGATCCTTCATTTTCGCATCCACTTTCCTAAAGAATCAATCTGCGCAATCAAATGGGGTGTTCTACAGGATCTATAAGAATTTAGTTAAGTGGATCTTGTTATACAGGGCCGCCCTACACATCATGGTTAAGGGGAGCCGTCCCCAGTGTTTGATGTTGTTGTGGTGATTCTCCAGAGCCTTACCAAGGTTGTTAGCGTAAAACCTGTCCTGGTCTGTTGTCACAAAGATCCATAAATATCTGAAACCCCTATGCTCCCATTTTTAAGTGAGAAATCCCATTTGTGTCTCGGCTCCCACTCTGTCAAGCAATAAATCACAGATTTGGTCCAATTTAAGTGGACTGCACACAGGTCCTGAATACCTCCATAATCTGGAATACCTGCCTCATGGGGTCTTCTGGGTCTGCTAAGTAAAGGAGCATGTCAACCACGTATAGCAATATCATAACTTACCTGTCCGGGTCTCACCATATCCCCCCAGAGCTGCACGTCCATCATGAACCATTGAGCCAATGGCTCGATAGCCACTGCAAACAGCAAGGGAGCTATCAGGCAGCTCTGTCAAGTGCTCCTGCCGACACAAAATTCCTCCATTGAAGAGAACGTACGTCGTTGGTTCTGTATAAGTCACTGTATACAAGCCATTAAAGACAGGCCCAAGCATATTTTGCGCATGACCGCCCACAGGTACAGCCACTCTACAGAGTCAGAAGCCTTTTCTGTACCTAGGGATAGGAGAATGTTTGGCACCCGCACCTGCTGTAGTCACACCAGGCCACTGAAGAGCTTCCTCAGGTTATGTCTCGTTGCTCTATATAGCATAAAGCTTGATGATCCGGCACAGTCAGCATGTCCACCACCCCAGCAGATGATTGGTCAGTACTTTGGCCAAGGCTTTAAATTTGATATTCAGCAAGGAGATCTGCCTATACGAGGCGTGCTACTCTCTTGGTTTATCCTCTTTATGGATAAGCACTATCGTAGCTTGCCACCAGTCACTGCGGAGCACTCTTTCCTGTGACACATCCAGTGCGACCTTAAGTGGTCACATAATTCTAGATTTCAGGTATTTATAATACTCGGCAGAGAATCCCTTGGGACCCAGATCTTTCCAGCTACGCATGCAGGTAACCACCACCTTGGTCTCTTCGCTAGCAACTGTCCCCTCATTACTGAATTATAGGCCTCCTATGGGGTTGTGTTAGAGCTAACAGACCCAGGATTTCCCCGGAGTTAATTCTTAATTTCCTGAAGAACAAGCTTCTGTGTGTTCCAGTCCATCAGTTCCCATGGGACCAGTCTCTAACCCTCTTCTGGCTGCATTGGGAAGACTGAAGTGTGGTCAAAATTAGAGAATGACCTGAGATACCCATTGGGAGGTAGCTTGCTTCCCCAAATATATTTTGCTGGTGCATGGGGTAAGCAGATGATCTAGTCTGGACAAGGAGCACATTAGGTTGTTTGTGGCGGAAAATGCACGCTTCGTTGGGTGGGTTCCCCACCATATATCCACCAGGCCCATCGCCGCTAGGAAAGTGCGAATATCCAGCCTACGTGGTGTGCCGGGCTTGGCCACTCTAATTAAGTACACATTGACAGTGTGATTGAGATTCACCACCACCACCAAGACTCCATCAGGCACATCTGTGCCCCATTTCCCTAATCTCCCTACCCATTTAGTTGCAGGCCTGGTAAGAAAAACACGGAGGCCACCGCTATGTCTATCCTATTCCACTGACCTATAATTGCCATGCATCAGCCCTGTGGATCCACCCAAATATTGGATGATTTGTAAAGGTAGGGAACTGGAGGCCAGTATCCTCGTCGCTCTCAACCCCGTAGTAAGGCCCATGTGAACCAGCGCCCAGTACCTCCCTCTTCCCAAGAAACCACAGTTAGTCCCTGCCAGGTATGTCTCTTGCAGCAGTATAATGTCTGGGTCTTGTCTGTTCAAATATTTGGACACTAGGCCTCTCTTAAGTGTGCAGCCTAGCCCATTCATGTTCCAGTACAATAATTTAAGGGTCAGTCTGTCTATGGGATGATCCTATCTGAATGTCAGCAAGTGTTCCGTCTCTGTATGTTTCTCAAGTGGTGCTATTGTGCTCCTTAATAGTGACCTGTGGACCACCATCCCACCTCTGCCCGACTCCCTCTCCCCACATCCTCATATGCAGGTTTCAAGCTACCTGCTTCCTCAGTGCCCGAGATGTCTGTCACACCCCCACATCAAACATTCGAAGAGTGAACAAAGAATACAGTACTAATACTGGCAGAGGTGGGTTAAGACCCACTGAACAGTCTTAGCACCTTAGCTATAGGCCGCATTTGGGGTCAGCATCCTTCTCCAGTCAGCATGGACCTCCAGTCCCCCTCTCCGAGGGCCCCAGCTGGAGGCAGAGGTTCCCCCGTCAGATTTATCACGTCCATGGTCATTGGGGTGACCCTAGAAGGGTAGGATTTCTCTGGGCTGCCTTCACAGTCAGATATCTCTTTCCCTAAGTCCCCAGAGTCCCCAGAGTTATTGATGGATGTCCACCACTACCTTGGCTCTTTCCACTTTGGCTTTGTCTCTAGTAGGGCTCTCCACAATCTGCGCCCCTCCCACAATCTGCGCCTCGCACTCTGACTCCTCTTTGTGCCCTGACTACTCTGAGTCTGGGTCTCTGAGTCTGGGTCTCGGTCTGCTATGTCCTCAGGCCTCCAGCCATTCTACCACCTCTTCTGCCACCAAGAAGAAATGCGGTTCCCCATTGCCTATAATGTGTAACTTAGCAGGGATCAACAGGGCGTATCAGAGGTTCAGTGTCCATATATTCCGTTTCACCCCAATGAAGGTCTCCCATTGGAATCGCACTATGGCCATGTAATCCATGTAAATGTTCACCAACCAGCTCTCGATTTTCCATGTGCCACGCATCCTAGCTTCATGCAGGAATGCATCCCGATCATAGAAGTTTAGAAGTCTGGTCACTACCACCCGCGGTGGAGCCCCCGGCAGCAGCACTTTCCCAGGGACCCTGTGGGCATGTTCAACCGCAAAACACTTTGAGATTTTACCAGAATCAGATCTGCTGCTTGAAACTAAGAGAAGAAGGATAGCCAAGCTGGAAACTTGATCTGCACCATTAGGCCCTGCATTCTGGCTGACTGTGCCTGCTGCATTATATGGAACTACAGCTTGGATGTATCTTGCATCTAGAGGAATAAAGAGTGGACTCCCTGCAAGCTACAGGTTAACAGAGCTCACCTGCATCACCTCCACCAAGAGTCCCCTACCTGGAGTGCATCCAGTAGCCTTTTAAGGGCTTTGGCCAGGTGCATTGTGGGAACTGTGGTCCCAAACTTTCAAGAACCATCTTGGAGCTTCCAAACGCTTGGATTGTGTTTTGGACCCTTTTGACTCCTGAGAGGAACTTCAGGAAGTTGTTCCAGAAATGTGGAGAAATTTGGAGCAACTTTGGAAACACAAACTCCATAAGGTGGCTACGTGCTAGAAAGAGTTTATTCTTTAAAATTCATATCTCAGGTAACCTACATTCGATTTTTGTCATTTTGGTGTCATTCTAAAGATAAAAATATTTACTATTTTCATAAATTGGTGTCGGATTTTTCTTGTGTATTGTGTCTTAATTATTTACTCAATCGGTGTTTTTAAATGCATTACATACCTGTCCCCTAATTTAAGCCTGACCGTTCGCAGCTAGGCTACCCAGGGTTGAGCGTGGGAATAATTTATTGAGACCTGTACTGAGCCCTACACTGTGTTAGATGCCTTATTGTCAGTGGTAGATTCATATTTACCACTATTCATAACCCATTTTCCAACAATGAAAGTGTGTGTTTGTCAGAGATAGAGTGTATGTGTGAGTATGCTTGTGTGCTTATGTGTGTATGAATGAAAGTGAGCAAGAGTGAAAGAGTTTTCAGAGTAAATGAGGTGAAATGATAGTGAGACTGAGTGTTACTGTGTGTGAAACTAAGTGAGTTGGATTGACACTGAGTGAGCCATGGATTGTGCGAGACAGAGAGAGTCATAGTGAGAATCAGTGATGTTGACGGAGTCAGACTGAGCGGAACTGTGTAATTCAATGGGACTGAGCAGGTCAGAGTGGGAATGTGTATCTCAATGGGACTGTGTATCTCAGTGGGACTGTGTATCTTAGTGGGACAGAGTAGGTCAGAGTGGGACTTACTGGGTCAGAGTGGAAATGAATGAGACTGCAGAACTCAGTTAAGACTAGGTGGTTCACGGTGGGAATGAGTGACACTACAAACGTCAGTGAGACTAAGTGGATCAGTGTGTCTGAATTGGCCAAAGTGGGAATGGGTGGAACTGTATACATCAGTGAGATTGAGTAGGTCAGAGTGGGACAGAATGGGTTAGAGTGGGAATTAATTATATTTCTTAAGCCAGTGAAACTGAGTGAGTCAGAGCGGGAATGAATGGATCCAAGTACCAACGAATGAGACTCCGCAAGTCAGTGAGACTGAGTGTTCACAATGGGACTGAGTGGGTCAGAATGGGAACGAGTGAGACAGTGTAAATCAGTGAAACTGGTGGGTCAAAGTGGGATGAGTGGGTCAGAGTGAGAATGAGTGAGACGGCGTAAGTTAGTGAGATAGAGTGAGATTGAGTGAGTCAGAGTAAGTAAAGGTTAGTGCAAGTGCAAATGAGAGTAAATGAATTAAACTGTGTGAGTATGAGTGAGAGAGTACAACTGAGTGTAAGTGAACCCACCCCTTAATCCTCTGAGAAGAAGTCTATTTCTCTCACTGAAATTCAATGCAAGGATTAAACCTGACAACTTTCAAAGCTCACCAACCATTACTGGGTGAGATACCTGTGTTTAGAATGTGCCAATGGTTTTTGGCCTTAGGGTTCAACCCATGGGAAGGAAACCTAGATGGGATTCAGATTTATGAAGTGCAAGTGACATGGATGGAGATAGGCATGAAGGGTCTGAACCAGTTGGGAAAGGCTCATGTGTGTCTGGCATTCTATATGCTCCTGTTCATCCGAGGGAGACGATGGGTAGGAGACAGTTTACATTAGTATCATAATAGGGGGCACTAAATATAGTTCAGTGGCATATGAGAGATCTAAATAGGTACCGTAAGAGACACAGAATACATTCCTACTTGAAGAGTCATGGAATTGGAATTGATATGTTGCAAGAGACACATTTGTCTTTGGAGGAGATAAGAAAGATACATAAAAGTTGGCATGGCCAATAGAATGCAGCGGTCTACTCTAAAGATGCATACGGCATGATGACCTTGGTGTTGGTGGCATCCCTTTTAGCATGAAAGAGATTAAAATAGATCCCAATGACTGATACGGGCTGGTACACAGAATGATGGACAACAAAGAAATGAGCCTTATTAATGTATATGCATTCACGGCCCAAATATTACATCTATTGGGCAGGGCACTCCGGAAACTTTGAAATTGAACAAAACGGGCCCCATATGTCCTAGGGGGGAACCACTAATAGTACAAACCCAGGCTTTTTACTTATACTGTCTTGGAATTTGGCTGGGTTGTGTAACAAGATGGATTGCACAGAGTGGGGATCGTTCATAGACAAGAACGATGTATGCCTTTTTCAGGAAACCTGGGCTGGAGAGGATAAAACACGTATTGGCTACGCCTCTTTTAGTGTTCCGGCACGGTGGGGGGGGTTAGGGACGCCCGTCTGGGGGCCTTGCTGTCTGGGTGGGTTCCCACCTGGGCACAAGGCTAAGCCCCTGAATACACTGTCCGAGGACGTCCAGTGCGTGCTCTTGGAGTGGCCCAATGCCTCCAAGCTCGCGCTGGTAAATGTGTACTCTAGACCTGTGAATATTACCGGCAAATCCAGAACTATTGATTGACTTTAGGGTCATTGTAAGAAATGATAGCGACCATAACACGCTAAATTTGGAATTCTCTTCCCCTGGCATTGTTAACGACAATTCCAATGGTAATGATGTCCCTGGCTCGAGGTTGATTTTATCTAATAATAGGCGTAGAGCCAAGTGGGACAAATTAGTAGCGAACCCTGAGAAGGTTTCCGAGCTCTACGCACAAATTGTCCCTGTATTTGAAGAGGTTAGTGCTCTAATTACGCATCCCCATTCCCCTGATATGCACCACAAGCTCCAGGCTCTGCATGGCGATTTAACTAACCATTTGGAAGAGGTGTTCAACCCCTGTGTCACAAAGCGGCTGACCAGGGGTAAAGTCTCATGGTACAACGCCGCCTGTAGAAAGGCGAAGGCAGATCTAGTATTCGCATTAAAACAGAATATTGATAAATCAGGGATACAAGCTAGGAGAACTGATTATAAGCACCTGGTTCGAAATGCGAAGGAGGAATCGGACCATGATAAGTGGACGAACCTAACCAATGCCCTTGCATCCAGAGACTCACGTAAATTTTGGTCAATTGTAAATACGGGTCTGATGAGCCATTGGCGGCTGTTGAGGCAAATATAGCCGCCAACGTGTGGGAGAAAAATTTGCGGGCACCTTATGCAGCGGGCAACGTTGATCTGGAAGGGGACACAGGGGGGGGTGTCGTTAGACCCACCCAACAATATGACGACGAGCATTTTACTTTGGAGGAGGTCTGTGCTGCAATATCTAAATTGGCAGCAGGAAAAGCCCCGGGGTTGGACAAACTCCCGGGCGACCTCTTTAAGCATGAACCCAGAATATGGGCTACATATCTGTTAGTCATTTATAATGCAGTTCTGAGAAGCATGGTGGTACCCTGTACTTGGCTAGGCGCAGAGATTGTACCTATTTATAAGAAGGGCTCTCCTCTGCTCCCAGCCAAGTACAGGCCTATCAGCCTTATTGATGTGCCGCAAAAGATCTTCGGGAGGCTGATTTTAGATCGCCTCCAGGACTGGATGGAGGAGAACTCCATATTGAGTCCCTACCAGGCAGGGTTCAGAAAAAACATATCCACAATGGACCAAATCTTTCCTCTGACTCTGTTGTTTTGGAAAACTGTCAGGATCGAAGGGAGGAGTCTATATATGGTTTTTGTGGACTTACGTGCGGCCTTTGATCTGGTCCTAAGAGGCAAACTTTGGTCTGTGCTCCTTGAGCTGGGTATTCCATCCCAACTCCTTAATATTCTAATGCGGCTCCATGATGAGAATTTTGCACGGGTAAGGTGTGGGAAGAATGGTTTGTTGTGCACCAAATTCCCCGTTGACAGGGGGTAAGACAGGGGTGCGTTCTAGAACCTACCCTGTTTTGCCTCTATGTCAACGGGGTAATCGCCCACTTGAATGGGATATCGAATACCGATGCCCCCAAGCTTGCCGGCAGCAGGGTGCCTGCGATTATGTTCGCAGACGACACCCTGCTGCTGTCTAAATCTCCAATGGGGATCCAACGTGTGTTGGATGGTTGTGAGGTATTTTGCGTGGAGCGGGGTTTAGAGATCAATGCCCTCAAAACTAAATTCATGATTTTTAATTCCCCACCAACTACACGCCCAAACCCTAGCATAGGTACCACTAGGCTGGAAAGGGTTCAGATTTTTGATTATCTGGGGGTGACTATAAACGAAAGTATGGCCCCTCATCAAATCAAATCTCAACTCAAACTGGCTCAATTAATAGGGGGTATTTTTAAGCTTTCAAATACTTCTACAATTAAACCTATTGGACCACCCATGGAGATTTATAAAATACAGGCAAGGGGGGCAGTCAACTACGGTGTCGAACTCTAGGGTCATGTGTGTAGACCTGAGATTGTCACTACAGAAAATAAATTTCTCAGACAACTGTTAACCCTCCCTTCCAGCACTCCCCTGTTACCGCTGAGGCTCGATATGGGCCTTAGACCAATAGATGAGGTCCTGGGACTTAAACCACTAACATTCTGGCGGAGGCTCTGGATTACACCGGAGCTCTTTAATTATAGACAGGAACTTTTAGAAATTTTAAGCCTACCAAATGCGGGGAAAATCCCATGGTTAAGGTACATAAAAAATGAATTAGGAAAGTTGGGAGTTCCACAAATGTGGACCGACCCGGAGACAGCATGTAGCAGGGTTTCACGCAAGCACCTAGCAACACTCTATTATGATAGTAAACTAACTGTTTCTATACATAACACACCAAGCGGAACCCTAATTGATTCTTTTCTAAAGGAAAAATATTTGTATTACTTTGAGCGTGTCCTGGATGACATTTTTCCTATTTTAACTAGAAAGTTATACCTTCAATGGAGATACGGCACCTTACCAATTAGAGCTTTTACTAGTAAATGGTGCCCTTCTTCGCCAAAAAACTGCCCTGGCTGTAACTGTAATCTGGAAAATGACTTGCATATAATGTTTTTTTGTCCTGCTTACCAAAAGGCAAGAAGATACTGGCTTGTGCCGCTGTGCAGAAATTTTGGATTTACTCATTGTATGCAAGCTTATAGAATCCTAAAAACAGATTTAACCTGTCCGATTGTCTTTGCTGCAGCAAAATTTCTGGCAGCAATATGGCTTAAGCGTAGGGTTTTAACAAGTACTGTCTAAATCTACTCTTTGCACATGCACTTTGTAATTAATTCCAACAGAAGTTATATTGGATGTATAGTTATTGTTAGTTTTATCAGGGACTAATTTGAATTTTATCGATTTGTCTGTGCTCAATTGGAATTATTTATCATCCGGGTATATTGTATATTGTTTGTTTTTAAAATTGTGTGTACATCTTTTATGGCAAAATCTGCCGAAATAAAGATAAATGATGATGATGATGAGACATGAAATTGTTTTGGGGAACTTTGATACAGAGCTGGTGTGGGCAAGGGATGAGTTGGGGCCTGGATGATCACCGGGATAGATTTCCTGGTAGTCAGAAGATTAGGCATCTAACAGATAGACGCTCCTCTTGTAATTTGCCAATGCAGAATCCCCATGGCAGGCTCATTGTGTCATGATCACACAGGAAAGCTAATGTAACAAAAGGGTTGAGTATTTGTGGAATTCCTGCCTGACCGGTCCTCTCTGATTCCCTTTCAGGTCAGGCTCTTTTAGGACGCATATGAGCACAGCCACCAAAGTCTGACTTTGCATATGTGACATATACATGTTTCTTTCCCTTTTACTCATGTGAGATAGTTCAATGCCTTATGTGTGACACTTTGGGTGACACTTCGTCCTCGGTCGAACAAAAAAGTTATGTATATGTAATTGGAGAAAGGAGGTAAATGATCCCTTTTTGAGAATGCATTTTTCGAGAAAGTGCCTTAACTTCCTATAAATCAATATACTATGTACTAAAAAGGAAAGGCTGGTCGATATTCTCTCAAGAAAGCAGAGCCCGATTATGTCATGAGCGTGCCACTCTCCTCACAGCGTCCCCCCTGCCCTCTCCCGCGAGTAAATAAATACAAGTACACATACACGCACGCACACGTGCACACACGGAGTGAAAAATGCTTTGTTAAGAATATTGAAACAAAGCCTAACTTCTGTAAATATAACTGTTTAATCAATAAAAGCATTGTTATTTGATTCATAGTTCTAGTGACATAAGCCAAGACGGTCATTCCTGTCATTGGAGTCTGCGAACTTCGCATGACTCTATGCGTCGCCTGCAAGATTACGCGTAATTTCGCAGGGTACCTCCATCATTTTGTGCTCTATTTTTGCATGAAATGCGAACTTGCGTCAACTAGACTCCTGCCGCGTGTAGTGTGCACTGAAAGGGTAACTTGTTAGAAAGCTGATACTATTAATGTAGAGATTGTAGAAGTTGAGAGAGAGGAAGGACGATGGTGTAGGGCAGTGGTTATATAAGAGTCTTACAGCTAGATTCATCAACGAAAAATGGGCTCGCAAAGGGCCAGAGTCTGAGAATCTGGCCCTTTGCGAGTGCAATTTTTGCATTTGGGATTCATCATCCTAAATGCAAAAATCGCTAATAAAGAAATTGCAAATTTGCGAGGATTAGCATTTAACGAATCTCTATTAGAGTTTCCTTAAATGCTATTCATGAAACATTTAAAAAATGCGATTTCGCAATTTAGGAGCGCTATTTACCGCAAAGTCAAACCTCGCGGTAAATAGCGAAAACTTGGAAAAATGTATTTAAATGCATTTTTCTAAGTTGCATGTTACACACACACACATGTCCTTTGGACATGTGTGTGCACAACATCAGTGTAAATTCACATTTCAGGGGTGCTACAGGGTGCCCTTTGGACACCCCTGGCACCCTTGAATTCGCATCCTTATTTGCGATTAGCAAATTGCTAATAGCAAATAAGGAATAACTAAGCTGTAGGAATCGCAATCTATTTTGCGATTTCTACATGAATCCCGATTTGCAAGTCCTTAATAACGATTCCTTAATAATCGCTATTAAGGACTCGCAAATCGGGACTTTGATGAATCTAGCTGTTAGGTCTCCCACACATTATACTAATTGAAATACTGTAAAAACCCTGCACAAAGTTTGGCAGTCAGGGGCGGTCTACGGTGGTCTCTAGCAAGGTCATCTAGTGCATGCACGCAACTGGTTTTGATGGAAGGGGATTGGATCTCGGGAACCAGCGGTGGTATCATAAATCACTGCACCATTCCCTATAGCATCTAATCACTCTAAATTTTGTGGGGTATCTCAGTGTGTCATATTTATATTTGTATTATTACCAAAAGCAGGGATTGGAGAGTAGCAGAGTGTGAATAAGTCGCATTTTTATGTAAAGTCACAGCTGCTTACCAAGTGTTCATGAAGGAAGGAAGGTGGTGATTAGCTTCGTTAATATTAAATATTGAGTAAACTTTGTGCCGTTCCTAGTTCTATATCCTGCCCCTCCCAATATCACACCACAAGCATGACTCAGTGTTTAGTATCCAGGAGGCTCTGTTTGTGGGGTAGTCAGTCATGCCTCTGAAGGTTTGCACCTTTTATTGCTCTCAGTGTGACGTGTCAGAAGGTACATCATGCGAGTCACTATTATTCATTAACGGGACCATTTGGACTCGTGAGTTGGTGCTAAAACATGTGCATTTAGGTCCATTTGCACAGCATGTGTTACATGTTTTTTTACCTGGTATTAATAGCCCCTGCAAAGCTGTGTGCAAGGGGTAATATAATATACATGCAACAAGCACTGGCAAAGCCAATGTGGCTGAACTTAGCGAGTAGCATTTTTTAAAACGAATTTAATATTTTGCAACCATATTCAATAGGCATTAAAAAGGTAAACCTTGGTACTCTACGCAAGCTAACACAATGCACTTGTCTGGCGGCCATTTTGGAAAGGTTGCACATGTTTTATTTCAAATCTTGTTCTATGTGAAAGGCTCTCTGATGATGGGGTAGCAGATGATGTAGAAGTAGCAGTCAGGGGTGGGGAGTGTTCACTGTAAGACCCCTCATCCGCAGGACTGTGGTCTGGTGACTTTTTTTTATACTTTTGACAATTGCGAATAGCTTTGTGATGGTACAGGCAGGCTTAGGGAAGTGGAAATGCAGCAACGTGGAGCGGGACTCATGGGAGAAGATAGAGGGGAGCAACAGACAAGCAGTGTGGTTGTTAAAGAATGCAGGGAGAGTGCGGGGCCCTCTGCATAGAAGAAACCTAGTATTTGCAAAGCCAATAATTATGACTTATAACTGAAAGTGTACTTTAATTGGCTAGCTTGTGAGTGTGGTACTGTGGATGAGTGAGTGAGTTAACAGAAGAGTGAGTCGATGGGTAGATTAATAGATGTGTTCCCTCATCCACCCGTTAATGCATTGAGTCCATCATCCATGCGCTTGGCCACTCACACATGCACTCAAAAATCCATTCATTCATCCATTGTCTTCCCTCTTTCTTGCAGTCACCCACTTACCTTTCCACAATATCCCCTCACAGACTCCCGTGCCCCTCTCTGAGGGTAAGATGAAAGAGGGGAGATGAGGGTCTCTGCATGTGTGTATCTTTGTTTCTCTGTATCTGTATCTATCAATGAGTAGGTGTGGTGAGTTGTATGTATGTATGTATGTATTGCACATTTGTATAGCGCGAAACTGTCACCCAGAGGGTATCCTGGCGCTTTTGACTCTACTGGACCAGCTACATAATCACGTCATTACACTGTTCTGGGGAAGAGGTAGGTTTTTAAACCCTTCTTAAAAGATGGAAAAGCCCTCAAACTCCTCAAGGACAAGGGAACGGAGTTTATTTATTTATTTATTTCAATTTATATAGCACATTATCACCCCAAGGTCTCTAAGCGCTTGTACAAAAAGAAAAAACAGCTCTACAAAAGCAAGTGGCAGACTTACAACACCCCCCATGCTTCCTGGAAGAGTATGGTTTTTAGCAAATGGCGAAATGGCAAAAGATTTGACTCCAGAGCTTGGCAGCCGCATATCCAAAGGACCGGCCCCCCATCCGTAGCCTATGGATTCTCGGAACCACCACAAGATATGCCGAGGAGGAGCGCAATGGTCTCGCTGCATGGTACCATGAAAAGAGGTTATTTAGAACAGAATGTGTGTGTGTGTATATGTGTGTCAGTCAGTACAAGAAGTAATAATCCTTATAGCTCCACTCAGATGTACACCACTCTCACAGTTCAATAGCTGCTGCTCCCCAAATCACCCACATTACAAAGAATCCACTGAACAACTGGATTGCATAACCTCATATATCAGACAATGCTGCTAACACTTCCCAAATCTCCACCATTACATGTTCATAGGTCTACCCCACTCTCCCCCATTACATGTTCAAAAGTCTCCTTTAAACATCACAACATCATTTTCAGATATGGATACTCCCACAAATCTACGACTGCCACACCAGACATGCTCATTGTCGGTAGGAAATGCCCCTAGGATGCAGGCACGGGTTGATTCATTAAACATTTTGATTAACCTCTAAAACACCGAGTTGGGCATCCCGCATGCCCCCACAGTACACAATACATAGTCAAATCTGCCCTGCAGTCCCCCAGACCTTGCCAATCACAGAATTCAAAGCCACCTGACCCACTCAGCATTCAAATGTTCTAGAGAGAGAATAATATCCCCCTATGCACCACCCATGAACAAAGTTGTTATGAAGTAGGAGACACCAGATGCAGGTAAGTGAACTCTTTATTCATAACCTCCACAGTTCCACCAACAGACAGCTTCAGCTCGGATAACTTCTGCGTTCTCCGCTCAACCCTCAGAGTCCAACATTCTAAGGCAGCCTCATGGCCAACAATAGGGAAGCACCAAGAAGGGAAAGGGAGGAGGGATGAGAGAGGGATAAGGAATACAAGGGAAGGTCCTATTGAATTGAGATTTAAGCTAACAGTAATTAATGAATAAAATAAAGTTAGATAAGAGAATATAACAAAAGTCAATCACAGCATCACCTAACTTCCATTTATCCTCACCTCAGAATAGAACCAGCCTTAGCGGCGGGACCACTGATAAATAGGCACAGAGAAACCACAGAACAGGTCAGCCTGTCACCCTCACGAATGAGAACATCTATTTCAATTCTGAGAAAGACCAAACCACCCTTGAATAGAACACTGCACATGAGTGAACAAAGGTTAAAACATCTGGTCGAAGCTACCACTGGGTCAGACCCACATGTAAATCTCAACCATATACAACAATCGAGGAACCATCTGTATCGACTGCAACACATTATGGAAACCCTTGGTCAAGTCGCGTTAAGGATCACAGCAAACACACACACGACCTCCATAGCCTTACACATATGTAAGACATGTACATTACAGGTTTGGTCCCCCCGTCTCGATAATTATGCTCTCATACACACCAGCCCTTAGAGGTATGCATGCTACGCAGTTCCAGTCTCGAATGCTATCAGCTGACCTAGGAGATTACTCATCAGCTTTCCAGGGAGGACACTTAAGCCTTGTTGCAATTTAATCAAGATACCTCCAAGGCACACACTTCAGCAACTTTAAACACACAAACCTTGACGAGCACTAATCAAAGCAGAACACAATTCGAAGAGCAAAATATAAATACGGCAAACTTGATCACAATTTCCTTCATCTCAGTCAATGCAATCAATCCCCAGGTAACAGTGACAACGTTGAAGTGCATATTACACAACTGCAGGTCGGTGGTGAAAACATGCCACTGACAAAGCACAGCCTTTCATGTATCACGATCTTGACACACAGAAGCACAGCTAAATGTATAGTCCACCTTTATCATGGATATGTTTTTACCCCCCAACTTCACCATCATACGACTAGACCAATTACAACTGCAGGGAGGGGGTAGCACAGTATTACACTGGAACTCACTACATGTCAATCTATTCTACGTGGATAAACTGTCCACATGCGAATAGGTGTGCAGAAACCCACACATCAAACAAATCTTTAGCAAAAGTCCACCTATTCTATCAACCACCAGGGGACAACCAATCATGTATTGAACAACTGATAGAAACAATCATGATCTGCACCCTACTACACTACTACACTTGAACGCCATATTTCTAGGCGATTTCAACCTACACTGGAATGAGGAGTTGGACACACAAGTCCTCACTCTAAAATACTTCCTTAAAGATCAAAATCTGGCCAAAGCATGCACAGAACCAATGCAAGATAAAGGGGCCATGCTGGTTGGACCATCACCAAATATTATTCCATATCAGTACAAGAACTCAGAAAGCCAAAGGCCAAGGGATCAAACCAAAACACTGGGCTAGAGACACCAGAAACATTAACCAAGCTGAGCTTGCCTTCCTTTGTAGCTGCAGCATCTGACCCGAGTCATATTCAGAGAGTGCAAGATTTAACTGATCAGTATAACCAGAACATGACCGAGATAATGGAGGCATTAGCTCCATTCCACCTCAACAGACTCAAAAACAAAGATGCTCATCCCTGGTTCACTCAGAACTTTAACAATGAGAGAAGACTTAAGTTCCCTGAGAGATGATGGAGACATGAACATTCCGCTAGACACCAAAACAGCCATGGGAAATAAAAAACAAATGTAAAAAGGCTAAATGGACAGCCAAAGCATCTTTCATCATATCTCAACTGGACACAACCAAAAAAACAAGTCAGCGAAAGAAAACCCAACAGTAACATGATCACCACAACAGACAGGTGTGAAGCATATGTGTCCTTTTTCAATGACAAAATATGGGAAATTGAAAAATAAATACCTATCGACAATAAAAGGCTAATGGTTTCAAACATCAATGGTCAACCCTCTCATACAGAGGCTACTGTTTCGAGCATTATTCATATGTCCTTACATCCCACCAGACTGAAAAATGTCACCATAGAGCGATATCAAGTAGCTGAATGAAGAGCTTTCCAAGATCATCAAGTCCATGAAACCAACGTCACACTTCAATGACCCAATCACCTTGACAATCATAAAGGAGATGAGCCACATTATCTCCCCTTTTGGACAAAAAACATAAATGCATCGTGAAGACAAGTCACTATCTCTGACTGCCTGAAAAGTGTGCAAGTGACATCGCTTTTGAAAAAACAAGATGCTGACCTGGTAGATCTAAATTATTTTTGCTCGGTGTCTTCATAGCATACCTGCTAGTAAAATGGGTTCATAAGCAATTATGTCAACATTTTGATTAATTTAACCTATTTTCTAAGTTCCAATCAGGTCAATTCGACTAAGCGGACGTTTGCTGCCTCGAGTACCCGGACTGCGGATTTAATCAGCATCACGACCCTGACTCTTAAACAAGGAGCTTAGGTGGACATTTAATTTGCCAGTACCGTCACGAGTGATCTGACGAGCAAGTGGACATTTTGGAGATATTTGAGTGGACGCCCTCACTTTGTTTGAGGTACGTCTCGTGTGCACCATACGAGGAAGCTTGCCCTGCCCTCAGGAATAGTTAACACGTGTGGATTATTATTATTTTTTCAAGTACCCGTGTCCTGATGAAGCAAAAGAGATAACTGGCGGAAACGCGACTGTGACTGCATCAACACCTTTGTGATAAGGAGTCCCCATACATGTGTATTTTGGTGTTTGATTTCAGGCGCCCAGATTAATATATTGTCATTAAGGAGAATTTACAACTCAGGCGTTGTGAGGACTTCCTTTTTCCGTGATATATCACTCTAAGTTAGGAGTGAATATTGTAACAATTTATTTTCTTTATGTGTAGGGTACACTGTTGTGTATATATAGTGTATATATTGTACATGTAGGTTGTGTATATATAGTATTTCGGGTAAATATATCTTATAATTTTGTTGTTTTGTGCTACCTTGTCCTGTGCCACGTATATATGTCCTTATAAATTTGTAAAAGTTGATTCAGACAAAAATAATTGCAAAAAACAGGATAATTAAATATATCTTGTTGTAAAAGTAAATGTTTAATTGATTCCTTAGTACCTTCTTTTTCTACTTCCTCATCTTTTTGATGTTCCTTGCCCAGGTATGGGAGGGTTATTTGGGCAGAACCCCTTCATAATTTCTTAGTAGTTAGACCTGGTCACAGCACAGAATCAACTATTCTACACATCTTGGATGACACAATAAAATTACTAGATCAGAACAGTTCACATTTTCTCAACCTATTTGACCAATCTGCAGCATTTGACACCGTAAGGCAAGTTTGCCTCCTGGATCTACTTGAACGCAGAATGGGGATTTCTGGCAACGTTCTCAAATGGTTCAAATCTTTTCTACACAATCATTCTTAATTAATCAAACTGGGAGACTTACTTTCCAGTGTGCACCAGGAGTGTATGGGAGTTCCGTAAGGTTCCACTATAGCAGCCCACACTTCTCAACCTATACATGGAACCGCTCAACCAGTTGAACCACTTGTACCACATGTATGCTGACGTCATACAATTATACCAAAAGATTTAGTCCTAGGAAGATACTGTATGCATCATTCTGGTGAAAATCCAAATGTTGCTGTTACATAACCAATTTCAACTGAATTGCTTGAAAACATCATTCCTACGATTCTTCCCTACCAACTGTCACCTTCCAATTCAAGAATGGCTGAGCCAACAAGATGCCCTCAACTGGAAACCCACTACCACCCACTCTACAAAATCTCTGGGATAACACTCGAGAAGTACCTGAGCATTCAAGCACACAACAGCTCATCCACATGCAGTGCGGTCCACCAAATGAAAGTCCTAAAGAAGATAAATACCTTTGTACCGCAATAAGACTTCAAGGTTGCGGTTCAATCACTGGAAATGTCCAGACTGGACTATGGGATTGCAACCTTAACAGGTTTGCCAAAAACATTCACAGCTCCACTAAAGGCACCTCTAAATGCTGTCGCAAGATTAATGCCAGGGACAAGATGCATCAATCATATCACACCCACTCTAAATTTGTTTCAATAGCTTCCATTAGAAGCCACGATAGCATGTGTAATGCACAAAACCCTGCCCCACAAAGCACCCAGGTACCTCAAGAATACACTCAAGTTCTCAGGAGGCTGCCATTCACTTCGGAGTGCAGGATCCCTAGCGCTTGAACTTCCCAGACTCAGAAAAAAAGCCTACATATGCTTCTTGGGTTATGCCCTGAGAATATGGAACTCCACCCTGTCAGAGATCAGGGAAAACACACTGACAGCAATCCTCAAGAAAGAGGTCAAAATGATTTTACAAGCCAGGTTCCTTAGTTAATATTCTAGATTATGCTCTAGCTCCCAGTAGTGAACCTTTTCCGTGAACCTCAACTATTCCAGTAGGAACAATTTATAATGATGACTGCAATAGATTGTTTTCTTGTGTGGGGTTTATTTTAAATGGCATGTTATAGGTTTACATGTGCTAATGATAAATGATTACTGAAACAGGATAGGGTTGGTTATGTACAGCTCTCTGATACCCATGGGTCATGTTCAGGCTTTATAAAACTCTATAAAAAAATAATAAATAAAGCTGCTCAGAGGAGCATCTTTATATGAATTATAATACATTGTAGGACATATTTTAGTGTAGTGCAATGTTATAATGTATTCTACATGTCAAAAGGGATACCCCTCAACCAATGTCACATACTGACTACATTACATACAGTACCCTTTCAACCATGCATTACAAAAGGGAACCAAGGATCCCAATGCTAATTGGTCCGTGGCACACTATCGACAAGTGTAGGAAGCCGCCTCTTTATGTAGTATGTCAAAACAAAATAGACTGCGCAAAGAGTCTGGGTATTCCTTTATGATGGACAGGGGCTTGCTCTAGCAATTCCAAGGTGCTCTTTTAGGGTGTAGTGTAGTCGAGCAGCCTTAGGCTTATCAGAGAGGAGTGTTCGACATCTGCAAATATGCACAATAGTCAATAAGTGATGCACATGACTCAATAAGGAGATCCACACCTATTTATATAAATAACGCATATCTTTATATATGTTTCGGCATCAGAATCAATACTACCAGGTAAGTATGCTTTTCAAGAGAAATAAGTTTGCATTTAAACAGTCAGAACTTCGTGCATTTTTTACAGGCTGCAATGTTATCCTGTGGAACGAAAAAAAAAAACAGCACACAAGTTCTTTGCATGGACTGGAAGTGAGTATGTGGCAACGTCCAAGCATCAGCAGGTGACCTCCAGTGGCAGAAGGGCAGCCAGGTGCAGTGGTGTAAAACAGCATCGGGTGCCCGATGCAAGTCAACGGGGAACAGTCTTCATGAACAGATGGTGCTGTGTCGAATTGGGAGTCCACTAGGGCTGAACCAACATGGGGACTTTGACCTCATGATGCTCGGGACGGGGGGACACCTTTGGTCCTCTTCTCCACAGGATCGGGGTGACGGGTGCAAAGGTGTCCTTAGGTGTCTGATTTTCATCACCAGGAGCAGTCATGGTAGATGAGACCTGCAAACAGAGGGTGTAGGCGGCATAGGGAAGCCCACAGCAGAGAGACCCAAGGTGGGATTCGAGGCTGGAGGGTCTGGGGACCACGTTGGCACTGTTGGCCCACTTCAGTTCGAGCTAGGCGGCTCGGGTGCCGTGGTGCTTCCTGGTGTTGGCCTTTCTCGGTCTTGGAGTCTCACACCTCAACCTGTGGTTCCTGCAAGATGCAGGAAACAGCTCCTTTGAATCATGAGAGTTCCTGTGTCTTTGGAAAAGTGCTGTCAGTCCACCCGGGCTTTGGAGGATCAGCAGCTTGCAGGGCAAGATGGCTTTGGCACAATTGTCAAGAATAGGTAAACAGGCCTTCAGGGCTGATGCCAAGTCAGTTGCTTCTTCTGCAATTCTTGCTTTTGTGGTCTCTTTTTCCTGTCAGCAGGATCTGATTTTCTGGTGCTGAGGGATCCCCTGTTTACTGTACTTAGGGGTGTTAAGGGAGTGTAGCGTAGGAGCCCATGGGCTACCTACCCTTGGGGTCGCTAGGCCCCCTATATGACTACTTCCTGGGGGTAGTGGTCATAACTCTGTCCCAGAAATACTGATTTTGCCATCACCGAGATGGCTAACTTTGAAACGTCGCCTCCACTTCAGTTGGACCACCTTAAGGGTGGCACTAGCCTGAGGGTGGACACGCCTATCATACTAGCTAATTTTCCCACCTGTCCCAGTGCCAAATGGCTCTGGACAAAGGGGTTTGGCTTCTTCTCCTGTGAGAGAAACCAGATTCACATACCAAAGGCGGTAGGCCATTTGAAGATCTCCTGCCTTGGAATGCTAATCTTCAGGTCATTCTCCAGGCTCGGGTTATGGACCCCTGAGAGCCAATGCCCTCACCCTTGGGGGTCAGAAAATCGTCTCTGGTAGTAGGCTGTCGAAAACCAGTCAGAGAACCAGTGGCTGGTAGGTTTTGAGGGGGCACCTCTAAGCGGCGCTCCATGTGCATGTCTTACTAAATCTGACACTGCCACAAGCGTGGGTTTATTAATATGAGATGTTTGATAACAAACATCCCTATTTTCAGTGAAGCCATCATGTAGCTGGGGTACTAATTTTCACCATTTTCCAGTGCATTCTTTTGAAATGGCGTCCCTGATTACTTGTACTGGCAGTGATGGTACTGACCACACAAGGGCATATCTGCTCATGCAGTCTTGCCCTCACATGTGCACCCTGCCTTAGGGCGGTAAGGCCTGAGGTAGGTGGGGCTTACTTATATTGCATGCAGTGTCAGCAGCCATGGCACACAGCTGTGTGCCATATCGTGGGCATTCAGAGCTCCGATATTTAATAGCACCACTGGAGCAGAGCATTGTGTGCAAGCACTCATTCTACTTCAAATTAAGCACTGCATTTCCTTACCCCATATCCAATTCTTTAATTTATTAACAGTATTTGTTTTTTTTTACATATTTAGTAGTGCATCCAATAACAGACCTGGGGCCGTATGATAAATTATGCCCCAGGGGTGTGCGGCAGGCATGTGCACCAACTTTGTGCACCACTAGAGCACAATTATGATTCAGAAGGGAGTACAGACACTTGTTCATCCCCTTCATGTAATACTGATAGCACTTGAGCACATGTAGCGTCAGTGCTATTAAGAGAGGTCGTTCCCTCATGTGCATATGCCCTTTGGCCTCCCACTCACCCCAGGGGACTGCCACCTTCCCGGGGCTAATGTAATGCGAGGGCTGTAGGAAAGTGGATATCTGACTATATGGTTTCCCCAACTTTTTGCCTAGTGTTTAGCTGGTTTTCGACTTAGTTGGCCTGGGATCCTGCTAATCAGGGCTCCAGGCTATCTCCTCTCACTGTGAAATGGACTCCATGTACTTTAGGTACATATCCAATTGGGAATTGGGTCACCTTTGTGAGCCCCTGTATAGTGTACCTTAGGTACCCAGGGCATAGGTGCATCCAAGGCCTACCAGGGGCTGCAGCATGTATTATGCCATCCCTGGCTGGCCATCCACATTGACACAACTGGCTGATCACTCAGCTGGGGCAAGGTTGTGTAATCACCCCTTGCTTAGGTATAGTATCCCTATACCTACCATTACATATAGACACATATATACCTTTAAGTCACTCCTATGGGAGGCCTTAACAATCCTGAAAGCAGAGTGCTTGGTTTTATGTGAGATGGTGCTCTAGCATGAGCTGAGTCTGTCTGCAGCTTTCGGAACCACGTCCTTACAGCTGTTCTATGATATAGCCATACCATATACTCTTAAGTGCATTATAATCCTTGCGGTTAATGATAACTCTGGTTTGGCTTTATCAAAACATGTCGTGTAAGGTGTCATATGCTTTGGAATACTACCCCCTCGCCAGTTCTGGGGACGGGGGTAGCATTCCACCCTTCTAGAGGGAAAAGACCTGTTGTTCCTGTTAATCCCGGTTAAAGTTAACCAGAGCCTCAGCCTCACAAAATGGATGCTGCTGCCACAGACACAAGTCTGACCTCCTGCTGCTGGGAGTCCTTCCAGCGAGGGAGGCTTGGACAATAGGTTTCCTGTCTTGGGATTTGCTAGCACCACCAGAGACAGGCAATAGTGTATTGGGGCAGGGAGGGCTGAATGGCATAGCCCGGTTCAATGCTACAAAGAGATATGGCACTCTGCACTCCTCAAAACTTATTCAATGAACCTGGTATGCAATTTAATCCTGCTAATTGCGTGGTGCTCTCGCTCAAACTGACTGGCTCCCGTCAGTGCATAACATGTGAAACAAACAGAGACTGTTTGAGAGCGACGCACTATTCACAAGCTCCCGTGGGATGCCTTGTAAAAACTCAGTTCCTTCCTTTACGTGTGCATCTTTTTCCAACTATAAGTTTCCAAAACAAATTGTCCATACAATACAAAATTCTTGTCGAGAAACCAGGATGACTCAAATGCTTGTCGATGTCATATATTTTAATGACTGTTTTCTTTCTTGAGTATTCTTCTTAGTACATTACATCATGTACAGTGTTTCCTCATAACATCATTATTGCAGTCACTCCCAATGCATTTCGGTATGAGAATACCTTCGTCAGGGGAATACTGAAAATTAACGTGAAACAATCATCAGAACTCTAAATGGGGAGCAGAGGACCCCACCTCGTGTACATGCAAACACTCGTGTTGTCCTTGTGTAAACAATACCATCTTTGTGCACACACTGATATCTATGTGTTTCCGTGATCTTAGTGCTACATAACCTCCGGCATGCCAGACTTCCCTGTGTTATACCACGACCACATGCTGGTCAATAACATAATGATCATACCTGCTCTAGTGATTCTTTGTCTAACCAATATGCAGTGAGTGTCTATGAGCAAGCTGCAAAGAACTACCGGAGAGCTGTAAAAAAAAGAATATTGTCACTATTTTCTCACCTCTTATCTAAAACCTCGTATGACACTGATGGCATATGACAGCGTACCTTAAGGGCTTTCCGATGATGACAACGTCCTTTATCCTCGATGTCACCGTGGTTCAAGCTGCCGCGTAAGTTCAATTCTACCAACAAACAGACACTGTGTTACAAACCCGCCCTGCTACACGAAAAAAATGCGTAGCGTAACGGTACTGCTGGCTCGAATGCCGCCAAAGTCTCTTACCTAGCGTCTCGGTTTCAGACTTGCTCTTAATCCTAACGTGGCGTGAAAGTTGTCTTCCGTGTTCTACACGTTGCCTTCTAATCCAAACTAAATGACGGACTACTGGTCTGCTCTAGTGACGGGCGCCATCTTGTAGTGGATGTGAGTGCCGATATGCAAAGTGAGATTATGTGTAAGCCAGTTGTGCAATAAAGGTTGAACTGGGCATAATCCTCAGTACTGACCTGAAGTTTGCTACATGTGTTTACAATTGCCCGGTTCAAACCACTTGCTGGGGCACTCCAGCCCCAGCTCTGGCACAAAACTGGACAAAGGGAAAGGGGTGGAACCACCCCCTTCCCTGGTCACACCCATAGGAGGGACCTAGCAGTTAATCCAGCCCCTTTAATCAGTATAAAGCTAGGAGCTGAGTCTAGAGACTTTAGATTATCCTGAACTGAAACTTGAAATGAAACTCTGGACCTTCGACATTCTACTGCAACTAGAAGACTGAAGAATCTCCCTTGTGGTCAAGGCGTGACTGCCCTGTGCATACAGGCACCAACAGCAACTTGCCGGTTTGCTTTGTCGATGCTCCCACTGGTGCTCGAGCACAGAGGCAGACAGGAACTGGACGTCCAGACTTCTCTGACCCGGAACCACATCTGCAGCAGAGCTGAGACCCGTGGAGGCGACGAGAGACATGGGGCCGGACATCTTGAAAAACCTGCTTATTGCTAATTGCGCAGCTTCTGAGGCACCCTCGAAGTTGTGCATTAGGGATTGAGAAGCCCCAGCCCGAGCTACATTTGCACCGATGCACAGCCCTCCACACTCCACGAGTGCCGCGTGGGGGCTGCTGTTGCTTTTGAGCTCGACACGCCTTTGTGGTCGATTGCCCGTTGGCTAGTGGCCTCTGTGAAGACGAACCTTTGAATCTACACCACGGGCCTGGTTGCTCCAGGCTTGCTCCTGCTTCCCTGAAAAAGAGAAGCCCCCCAGACCTTGCTGGTCTGACCCGAAGCGAATATTCAATTCCTGCGTGGGTTGCATTTGCCAAGACTCATTGGGTCCAATCCGGGTCCCAACACCGCAGACAACTAGATCCATCGTGGGACAGCTCGACTCCAGCGCCTGGTCACCGTCGACGCCTCCTGGACCTCGTGGCTGCAGAGACAAGCTTCATGACATCACCTGATTGCTTCACGACATCGCCTGGTTCCTACCTGGTTCCTTCCTGGTCACTGGCTAGTGACCCAGACTCTGTCCCCTCTGCTTTCAGGTACTCTTCATCCTCGATCCACCCTCGGATCCAACCGGACACTTCTCTCCTGGTCGCCTGCAGCATCTTTTTACAGGTCTCCATAGGAATCAGCGACGAAACCCGACACAACTCGACACCTATGCACCCGGCTCCAGTGGGTGAGGTAACGCGAGTACTCCGGTGCTCCTGTGGGTATTGACTATCCAAGTGTCCTAGTTTTCAGTAGCTTTCTCCTAGTCCATAAGAAGTGTCCTAAATCAACTAGTTTCTGACTCTTATGTTCCCATTGTATCCCTATGGTAACTTGCGTGTGTGTTAAGACACTGCACCCGCTTCCCGTGGGCCTCCTGCTTCCTAACCTTTGGTAGTTCAGTGTAGCCCCAGCGATTCCCGAGGCCCTAGCCCTACTCCCTGTTCGTGACGTGGTTCTTATACCACTATTTTACTATATGGTTTGCAACGCCCCTAGGGCTCAACTGTATTTTGGGCAACTTATTGTATGATAATTAGGTATCTTGTTATGTGCTTGTGCCTCTGACCTCATAAAGAGTTCAGAGGGGTTGTGTTAGTAATAAATACATATATATTTTATATATAACCTGTGTGGTGTCCTTTCATTTGGTATTCAAGGGGTTACATATGGTTAAACAGCTGGCTTCACATGCTCTCTGAAGTTTTAGCCTAAGACTGCTTTGTCCATGCTACCACTAGGATAGCTGGTCTATAAGGTTGACTTTACAACCATCACCATAAGGGTTGTTTGGACTGATACAGGGTGCCCACTAGAATAGTGGACATCACATATCAGGCCAAGTTCTCACAAGGGCCTCAAGGACTCCCCTGCCCTGGGGACCACCAGCTACCCGGGCCTATTACATTTTTATGTGTGGGGGCCTCACGGACCTACCGACTATCTCTGCGGGGTCAAACTGTATTATAAGGAAATGGGAGGGGGGCCGCGTGGTCCCACTCCATGGCCATTCGTGACCTCAAGGACTGTCACCTTCCCGGGGTGGACCGCTTGTCAGGGACAGAGGGTGAGCCATGTAGCTCCCCTCCTGGAGCCGTATATGGCCCTGGGGACCGCCAACCTCCAGGACCAGCTCCAGCAGTGTCCTGGGGTTCTCACTCCAGGGACATTGCAGTTTGCTATGGCATGGTGGGAGCACTGCTCCCGCCATGTCAGAGCAAACAGTGCTCCGCCTGAACAAGGGAGAGCATTTTGCTCTCGCTTGCTCAAAGCGGAGCGCTCTTTGTTTTTTACACACAGGGAGCTGCATGTCAGCTGTGTGTAAAAAGCAATGCCGCTCCTGCAGGAGGCGGGAAGCTGGCACGGAACGCGGGGTCCTTCAGGCTCCCCATGTGGTTCCCTACACACCCCCAATTAAAAAACATTATATACACTTAAAGCCACACGGGCAATATGCAGACCAACAGCAGCAACATAATTCTATAATTCTATGACAGAATGCACGTAAGAATCAGTCCAAATGGACTGACAATTCCTCATCAGAGTTCAAACTGAAAGGAGATTTGGTGTTAAGATCTATAATAAGGCAGGATTCTCTCCTTAGCTTAAGAAGTCTGTCTCCACCTCGGGATCCACCGAGATTTTTTCAATGCTATATAACTCCTCAAAATGTCTTTGCACTGGATAATGTTTGTCTCGATTATCAATTTTATTTCCCCAGAGTTTTATTTAGCGCGAACTAGACCTGAGACATCGGGTATCAGAGCGCTTTACATGAGCACCAGCTTTGTTACATGAGGACCCATTCATTTTTTTTAGGGTCTTATGTGTTCCAGCAACCCTCTGCGTACTGGTTGAATCATACTACCCACATACCGAAGGCCAAATGGACAATGTAGAACATAAATCACAAAGTTGATACAGCATGGTATAAATAGAGATATTTCCCTGTTTTTTTAGAAAACGGTACATTAAATCATTTCATATTCTTGGAATTTGTGCACGATTTTCCGCAAGTATAAAAATATTTCCGGTCAGTATTGATATTTTTATTTCTAGTCGTGATGTCACTATGTACCAGGGCAACTCTCAGGGGCCAGCTTCTATGATATGTGATAGCTGGTTTGTCACTCATTATTTCACCAATGACTTAATCACATTTTAACAGGTTCCAATGCTCAGGATTTTTCTTACTGAGCTTGAGACCTTATTGTAAGTGGAGATCAATCTAAGTGCAGGGCATAGTGCACTAAAGCGCCCCCTGCACGGGCCTGTGTTTTGCCTCATAGTCACAGGTTGAAATCCCGGCAGGCCCACTCAGCCGTTAACCCTTCTCAGGTCTATCAAGTATGTGCGATTGAGATGGGTAACAATAAACATCTGTTATTCAGCGCCTAGCTACCCTTCTGGGTGAAAGTGTGCTTTACAAATACATATGGTATGTTATGTTTTGTTAAGTGCTCCCTCATCACCAGACTTGCCTTCCTTGCCTGGGCTAAATTAAATGTGATCTCTGGATTTTTTACTTATTCTCTGAATGGCCTTATTGAGTGCCCAAACTGGCTACCCCGTTCCCTGAATCTCTCGACCATGATCTCCTGCTCTTTTAAGAGAATACCCTCCTTATTGCAATTTCGTTTCGCTCGTATTAACTCACCATGTGGAATTATTCTTTAAATATCATGTTCGATCAAACCTTTGTTTCTCCGCTTAGTAAGGATCTCCCAGTATTTCTCAATTGTATAATCATGGCTGATACCTGATTACATCTATCATCAAGTTGCCTCTGGGCCTTTGATATGAACATTTCTAGGGGACGAATGACTCTATTACCTCCTTTGTCAGAAGGGCATATAACTATTCCTTTATTATTGGCAAGCGAATAATTTGCAATGTGTTGGCACCACGTGATGTTACTGTAAAGTTGTATAATGATGACTCTGAGACAGTGGTAGCAGTACTGTGTACGTTTATTTATATTTAAATAAACTCGTCCGAGGAGCGCCGGCCGGCGCTCTGCTCCGGTGAGTGTACAGCGCGCTAATGATGCGCGCGCATATCCGGCGCCAACATGGCCGCCGTGCGTCACGTCAACGTGACGTGTAACAACTAGAACGCTACATATCTCCCCCTTTTACCAAACCCAAGATCAGTCACTTACAGTTCGCAGTCTAGCTCAAAGTCTCGAAATCGGACAGGTCTTACAATTTGTCTGCCTCTCCGGGTCACCTTGCCAATGTTCTCTCGGGCACCTTGCCCCTGCGTTTCTGTATCTTCTGCTCCTCCGCTCACTGCTCCTTCATCATTGGTATTACCACCCAACACGTCCATCTCTGCTCTCTGAGTCTCGCTTCCTTCCTCACCTCCTTGCTCTCCTCTGGCACTTGCTCCGTCTTCTTGCTCATTTCCACTGGGCTTCTCTTCCCCGATCACGTCATCCATATCCACACCTTCTGAGGACCGTCGTCCCCACCTCACTATCTTGTTGCACCTGGCCATGCGGTCCTGCGACCACACATTCCCATCGCTGAGCAGAGCCGCTCGATCATATACTTCCTTGACTTGCAAGGGTTTGCTATACTTGCTGTCTCCTTTTCTTTGTAATGTGGCTAGCCTTACTCTTACCCACTCTCCTCTTTCCAATTGAGTGTCCTTCACATTCCTGCGTTTGTTGTAGTTGTTGGTGTAGATGGCTTGTGCTCTTTCAAGATTGGCCCTTACTACGGCCGGAGACCACTCACTGGTTACCACCTTCTCCTTCCAGACCCTGTTGTCATGCGTGAAGGGCTCACGTCCTCTCAATATTTGAAATGGGCTGTACCCCGTACCTGTGGGGGTTATTCTGTAGGCCCATACCATATTCTCCAACGCTCTCTTCCAGTCTTTGTTGTTGGAAATAGCCGCTTGTATGGCTCCCATCACTACTCTGTTAAATCTTTCGACTAAACCATTTCCCGCTGGATGGTAGATGGCTGTGTGCTTTATGGAGATGCCATTCCTTTCCATGAATTGTATCCATCTATCCGACCTGAACTGGGGTCCATTGTCACTTAGGATGGACTTAGGAATTCCTTCACGGGTGAACGTTTCGGACAGAAACTCTAGAATGTTCTCCGTGTCCATGGATTCACTCACTTTGATCTCTGGCCACTTGGAATAACGGTCTATGATGACGCATACATAGTTCTGTGTGCTCTGGTCATCCAGCACCGGTCCTAGAATGTCTATAGACAACTCTTCCCATGGATTTAAGGGATTGTCAAATTTTCCTAGAGCTGGACGTAGTGGTCTCAACGTTTTGTCGGCCCCTTGGCATTGGGAACACTCTCTGACATGCCTCTCTGCTCTTACGTCCATTCCTGGCCACCAGTAATTTTGCTTCGCCCGGGCCTTGAGCTTTCCTATTCCCAGATGGCCTTTGTGTAATAAATCCAGCAATTTGTTGATGAGATTTCTTGGGGGAACTACCTTGTCTCCGCGGTAGATGAAGATGCCCTTGTCTCCTACTGACAATTCTTCTTTCACCTCATAAAATGGTTTGAGGTTTGTCCTCACCTTTCTCTTCTCTGGCCAACCTTGTATGATGTGCACCCTTACATCTTTGATGTCGGGATCTTCCTCGTACGCCTCCATCCATTCTTGTAGGCTAATTACCTTCTCTTGATCTTCTATGAGCGCCACCAATTCCCCTCCATCTGCTGGATCTTCCTCCCCAGGCTCCATGGCTGCTGCTCGGCTCAGGTAGTCCGCCACTCGATTCTTGTTCCCTGGGATGTACTCTACATCATATCTGAATTCCAGCAGTTTTAAGGACATTTTCGATATCCTGGGTGTGGCGCTGGCATGTCCACACGATGTTAGTACCTTCACTAACGGCTTGTGGTCCGTCTTAAGCAGGAATCGGGTGCCCCATAAGAATTGCCGGAACCTCGTCGTGGCCCACACTACCGCTAGCATCTCCTTTTCGATGACACTGTATTTGCTTTCGGTCTCTGTCACCGCTCTGGAGGCGAAGCTGATTGTCTCCATGTCTCCTCTTCCTCGGTCTTGCATGAGGACTGCGCCTAGGCCCTTGTCGCTGGCGTCGGTGATGAGCACGGTGGTGCCTTGTGGATCGTACCCCTTGAGCGGTATGGCTCCTGAGATCTCCTTTTTGATGACTTCAAACTCTGCTTGGGCTTCCGGTGTCCACTGGAACGCCGTGCTTTCACGGGTCAGCAGTCTCATGTTGTAGGTTTTGGAGGCGAAGTGTACCACAAATTTGCTATAGTACTCCGCCATTCCCAGGAACGACCTGACTTCCTCCTTGTTCTTGGGGGGCGGTGCCTCTGCAATGGCCTTCACGTTCTCCACCTTAGGCGTGATCCCCTGTTGTCCAATTTCGTGGCCTAAGTATGTCACCGATTGTAGGCCCAACCGACACTTCGACCACTCTGCCGTGAGACCTTTGGCTTCCAATGTTTGCAGTACCTTCTCTAGTTTCCGGTCATGATCTCTTCTGTCTCTTCCCATCACCAGGATATCATCCTGGAAGTACTGGACGTCTTCACAGCCTCTGAATAGGTGGTGCATCATTTTTTGAAAGACGGCTGCCGCCGAGGCCAGCCCAAACGGCATGCGACAAAATCTGTAGCATCCAAACGGGGTGATGAACGACGTTAGGCTTTTGCTGTCCGGGTGCAGTGCCACCTGATGGTAGGCTGACGTGAGGTCGATGGTGGAGTACCACTGAACCCCTCTGGTTTTTGCCAACATCTCCTCTATCCTGGGAAGGGGAAATTTCTCCACTACTATGTTTTTGTTGAGTTCTCTCAGGTCTACACAGAGCCTGACCTTCCCGTTGGGTTTCATTACTACTACCAAGGGCGCTAGCCATTCGGCGCAGGTAATTGGCTCTATGATGCCCTTCTTTTCCAGGTCTTGGAGTTCTGTCTGGACCGCTTCTCTCACTGCGATGGGCACATTCCTCGCCTTGTGTGCCACTGGAATGGCTCCTTCCTTAAGCACTATTCTATGTTGGAATTTCTCCATTCTTCCTACCGTGCCCCCGAACACCTTCGGGTAGTTCCTCTTCCATCTGTTCAAGTCTGGCCATTCCTCCTGTTCTGTGAGGAGAATTTGTTCCTTTCCTCCGGGGTCGAGTTTTATGCCGAGATCACCCTGGTCTAGCCATCCTAGGACGGAGGGTCCTTTCTCTGCAACATATAGCTTGCACCACGCCGATCGGCCTCTGAACTCGAATAGTAGGTGTCGGAAGCCTAACATGGGAATGCGATCCCCGTTGTAAGTGACTGGCCGTATGTCAAGTTTCTCCAGTTCTGGGCCTAACTTGGGTTGGAATTCTTCTTCCCACACTGCTCTTTGCACGATGGTGAACGGAGATCCCGTGTCTGCCACAACTGTGATGGTGATGCCGCCTATGGACAAGTCTAGGACTGGTTTGGTAGATCTCTTGCTGTCCACGCTCAACACTTGATCGTATATGCATAAGACAGTGACCACTTCTTCCTCCGTGACTTCCTCGGGGTCTTCTTCACTTTGGTCAACGTATTTCACCATTCCCTTCTGCTGTTTCTTTCGACATACCTTCTCGAAGTGACCTACGATGCCGCAGTGTAGGCATTTGGCCCGGAATGCCGGACATTTTCTGTCATGGGCTTCATGGGACCAGCTTCCGCACCTGTAGCACGTTTTCTTGTTCTCACTGCTCGCCGGTTTCCCTTGCCATCTGCTGCTTCCTTTGGTTAGTGGTTGCTTGTTTCTTTGGTCTTTCCGGTGATCTTCCTCCTGTATTCTGTTCACCATGGTGGGAGTGGCTACCTCTTTCTTGGTTGCGTTGGCGCATCTCTTTGCGAGTTCTGCTCTCTTCACTATCACCAACACATCTTTTAGCGTGGTATCACCGCTCGCCCACAATTTGTCCTGTACGTTTGCACTCGTGGTATGCATGACCACCTGGTCTTTTATGAATTCATCCTCCCACAGCGCGTATTTACACGTGGCTGCCAGTTTTCTCAATGCTGCTACATACTCTTCGATAGTTTCTCCCGCCTTTTGTTTCCTTTGCTGGAAGTTATATCTATCCACTGACACACAGATGGTGGGGCGATACCTTTCGTCCAGGTCCTCCACCGCGTGTGCATATACATCGTTGTCTGTGTCTTCTCTCTTTTTCGGTACTAGACTCTTGTATATTCTCAGTCCTTCTGGTCCTAGATTTAATAATAGGATCCGTTTCTTTCTCTGGGGGGTGAATTTTTCTTCATTTTCATCTTCTAGGACCCCTATAAAGTTATCTATATACTCCTTCCAGTCCTCCCACTTCATTAGAGGCTCTCCGGGCTTCGGTAGGAATTGTACCGGTGCTATTGCGTATCCCGCCGGGGTACTCATCTTCACTTCCTTACCGCCTGTCCCGTCGGTGATTTTTCCTGGGGGGCTGCCTGGGGTGCTGTTTTCTTCTCCCGTGTGCTTGTTCCTCTGGGGGCTCTTGTCGCTAGACCCCCCTTCCTCCTCTTTAGTAGCCAGCGCAGCGCTCCCTGTGCGTGGTTATGCCGGAAGGTGGCTCGTGTGCTATGGCTGCTGTGTGGACTTGCTGTAACTCTGGCCTTTATGCCGCTTTAATGCTGTGTTGTGGCACTGCCACGCTCCTCGGGTTCCTCACTGCCTCTGTGCGTTCACTGGGGTCGTTTGTGGAGTGTCCCCACCCTTGCTGCTCCAGGTGTACCTTGCTGGTGCTTGGATGGGCCTGGTGTCCCTGTGCCTCGTGGGAGCCACGTGGTTGGTGCTCCTTCCTGTGCTCCCAGCGTCGGTCTGGTCGTCGTCCCGACCTCGTCGCCACTGTAAAGTTGTATAATGATGACTCTGAGACAGTGGTAGCAGTACTGTGTACGTTTATTTATATTTAAATAAACTCGTCCGAGGAGCGCCGGCCGGCGCTCTGCTCCGGTGAGTGTACAGCGCGCTAATGATGCGCGCGCATATCCGGCGCCAACATGGCCGCCGTGCGTCACGTCAACGTGACGTGTAACAACTAGAAAGCTACAGTTACCACTCCTTTTTGTCTTCTACTTTTAGATCTCATTTTCTTTAAATCGGACACTATTATCTCCTGAAATGCATCCATTATGTCAAATGTTAATATCGGCATACATTTAGACTTAGGTTTAAAGTCACTGTAAGCATTCTTGTCATACACAATACCAAGCTCATCCAACGTCTTTTCCAGATCATTAGGATGTACGACACTACCTTCTTGAAGTTCATACAGGGATGGTTAAAAAATCGAACTCACCTATTCTTAAATCATACATTCTCTCAAATTTACCGAAAACCCACTTTTTCCATCTGATTAGCTTTCATGCCTAATTTAAAGGCTTCTTCAGTTTCAATTATCTGGTCAGTTTGAATAAATCAGTCCAGGTTTTGGCAGAATTAAACCTTTCTGTTGGGCAAAAAGATAGGCCATACCATAAGACATTACGTTTCGTTTCAATCAATTTTCTATTTTTCAAATTAATTATAGTGCTTTTTACCATAATCATTGTCCCATCTGTGGACCCATCATGAGAGTTGCCATGGGGTCTGATCTTGTGTTTCCTTCTTTTCTTTTGGCGGCTCTTTTTCTGCCTCTCGTGCTTCTGCCGCGCCCATTTGTTCCTTTTCTCCTTGTGGATTTGGTTTATTATTTGTCCCCATCTTAGGAAACTGAATTTTTCTAAAAAATGTTATAGCTCTGTTTTCACCTTCCCTTGTGCTTGCATCTCCTGTTTCTGATGTGTCAGTGTCTTCCTGTAGTGATGTTAAATGATGATCAGGTCACGTAGGTTCTTGTAGGAAGATGTATTTATTAATCAAGTTGACATGAGGTAAATCCTCTAGTAAACTCTCTAGTAAATCCCCACCAGGAGCTGTCACCAGTCAGCTCAATCCTCAACTCCTAACTGACACTGGCATCAGAACATAACATTCCGATCTGTGATAACATTCCAAATGATGACATATGTGAAACAACTAGAGAGCCAACACTTCACTTCCATTGTATCCAAGCCGACTTGGGTTGTGGTTACCCACGATGACAACTGTGCTCCCATAGGTATTATTAAACTTTGATTGAGGGCCAGGATCCACCCCGTTTCGTAACCATGGAGATATCGCCCAATTTTTTTCTTTGTAGATGTTAATCTCACTCTCCAGTTGCTCCAATCTCTTTTCCAATTCTATTTTCAACTTAGCAATGATCCTGTTCTTTCTGCAGAGTCAGCTATGCATTGATCTTCTTAATGTCCTTTAATGCCTTTTCCCGGTCTAACCAAGGGTATTTAAGTAAGCTGCACAGTGCACACTGCACAATGCAAGATTTTGTGTCCAATCCTCCACCATCTTGGTGCTAGGATCGCCGTGTGGGTATGATAAAACATTTTAAACTACAAGGTGTTTAGTTAGTATCCAAGTATTTCTGGAGAGAAGTAACTTCCCGCCACTTGCTACTTTCAGTTTTGGGAAATTTTTCTAATCTGCCCAACTGGGCATGTAATCTTGGGCCAGACTTGATTCCTTCATCCAAATTACAACTTTTGATGTTGGCCACCAGAAAAAGGACATTGGCTGCAAGTGTCCTCTATGTATCTCGCTCGGACCCCATAATCACGAGCTGTTGTTTCCAACTGAGTCTGTAAACTGTACTGAATGCAATATACTCTGTCTCAAAAGTTCTTAGAGCAGTGGGGTCCCGAGGATCTATTAAAGCTCAGGGAAGGGGGGCTGCATGCTTCCCTCTCCTTACCATTTGGGCTCTGGGGATGGGGTAACCGGGGCCTATTAAGAGTAAGGGAGGGGGGCTGCTTGCCCCCTCCCCTTAATATATATTTTTGCCCCAGTCGATTGGGTCCCTGGGGCCTGGAGGCCAAACCTACACTGCATTGTCAAAGCTGTGTTAGGGGACGGCAGCCTACGTGGGGTTGGGTGTCTCAACCTTCGGGCAGTCTGTGTCCAACCCCCGGCTGTGCAATACCAAAGGGGGGTGTGGCACCAGGGCCTGGCCGCAGGCCAAGCCCTTGGGCCAACCTTACACCTCATATGGCTAAAAGCCATGCACAGTGTAAGGTGCCGTCAGCCTGCAGCTGACGGCAGAAGAGAACGGCTCGTCCTATGCTTCTCGTGCTGCTAGTGTGTTTGTGAATGCTACTATTTTTAACAAGCATTTGCAATGCAATAGGTCTCGCAACTGCGAGTTTTGGAGCTATTGGTATTGTAAATGGTATTGTAAATGGCAATGCCTTTTGTTTACGTGTTAGTTTTTACAACATCAATAAAAGGCATTGTCATTTACAATGCCAATAGGTTAAACTTTTGCAAATGCGAGACCTATTGCATTGCAAATGCTTGTTTGTTATGGCTAGGGATGGGGGGATATGCCAAAGGAGTGTGGAGGTAGGCAGTGGGGAATAGTACCTGAATTACAACGGGAGCAGAAGAAGGACTCTATTTAGAATTAATCACTCTGTGCTTGGTCTGTGCACCACACAGATGAATGACACCTGGCCAATTAGGAAGTAGCAAAAAAGAGTAGCAATCAAGCCAACCGAATGGTAATCAATGGGTAGACTCTAAGACCTTTACTGCAAATAATACCCATTGCAGCAATAGCGTATGCGCATGACCTAAAAGTGAGCATCCGGTGGTAAGTTTTAATCGGCACCCTGCTCCAAAAATTAAACAAAAATGGAAAACTGCACATTAATACAGAACAAAGGCAAGCAAATAGCCTGATTTCAGGAAACCGGTGTAACATAGGCCTTCTATCAAAAATGGAAAGACACTTGCAGTAGAAAGGGGATGGCAGCCACTAGCTGGTGGTTGTCAGGGAAAGAAATTTGTTGGGCACCATAAGAACGCACACGGGGAATCTTGACGCCCTGCCGTACTCAGCGAGATGGCAGGGTAGCATTCCACGAATCAGTGGGAATTCACGGAAGGGGCTGGTCTCCTCTTCACGGATGGTTCCGGCTGCTTGAAGTTCAGGGATTGGGGTCACATTGATAGTGCTGTTGGTCTGCGATTTGAATGCCATCTTCCTTAGCAGTGCACATACGTGTGGATCAATGTTTTAAGTCCTGCACATGCAGAAACCTAGGCAACGCTATGCATGCCCACAAATTGAAAACAATATAAAATGTGCTCCCTTCCTAGCTCCTTTCTTATATTGTGTGTTTCCTTTGAGGCCCGCTTAGTTTGCTCGTATTTTAGTTTGCCTGCACATTTAGGGAGCTTTGCCTCACACACACGTTACGCTTGGCACGTTTATTTTTGTCAAACTGTGGATATTACCTGCACACCTACGTGTTCAGTATAATGAAGATAATCTGTGATTCAACTGTCTGTTGTGTGCTACCTTGAAACCTGACCCGCTCCTGTCAGGAAAACATTATCCACAAATTGATGTGCACAAACTGTCACATGCGTCAAGATGCACCACTGCTCATCCCCATAAGGTGCAATCATTGAATAACTTATTTTAAGTGATTTTTTTTATACAGCTTTTTTCAATATAACTGATTTCAAAGTACATCAACAAATTATCCACAATAATAACAATAACACAAAAGGTTCATTTGACATTTCTCGTGTACCATGAAATGTAAATGTGATAATTTTCTCTTGACTTTCTAATATTCGTGAATTCAACATGAAGTTTCCAATGCCATGTTCGCAATGCATTTTGGGAATCCCTTCGTTAAGGGAAACTCTACAAATAACAAATAATCCATGTATTTAACCATACTATAACAACAAAAAGTTCAAGAACTTCCCAAGCTATTTCATCATCGTCAAGTTGACACCATTAGTTCACGCTATTGCTCAAGAGCACTTGCATACACCATAAAAATGTGTTGTGTGTTGGTGTTGCCCCCATTATAAACATATTCCCAAGTGAGTGCTCCACGTATCCCACAAAACATGGAGGTCTTTATTTTCATGCAACATTTTTCCATGTGCCACCGCTTCACATCTAAACACCCATGTGCTGAAAACATGACGCTTTAAGCAGAACACCTTAAACAAATTAAAACCTACCCGGTAATCACATGAACCAACAATATTGGTATTATAAGTTTCCCTGCAAAGCATAAAAAGGTATAATTCAGTACCAGCCCTATAACTAGCGGGCTTTCTGTGAACGAAAGCTGAATTACACTTATGCAAACAGCAGTCGATACAAGCGCGTTGCCAGTCAATCAAAAGCACTGTGTGCCGCCGTATTCTAAAAAAAGTGGCATGAGTCACGCGTTAATAATGAAAAACGAACAAACATGACTCCATTTCTATCCTTTTGGTGACTCTCCAACTTACTTTTACGATAAACTGCTACTGCGTGTCATGCTTTCACATCCTAATTGTTCAAACGATCTGCCCGACTGTGATCTTGTTTAAATGAAGTGTGCACGCTTCTGAACTACATGACGTAGTGCTCAATAGACAAGGAAAACAGTCTGTCACATTAAAAACAAGCATTGGCCGCGCAGCAGTAAAGCTGCCCGGCCGTGAAAGGATCATCTACATCTTTTTTTAAAAAAGGCATCCTGCAACAAACATAACCAGCACCGCCTCTCCCCTACCTCCTCCACCGCCCAGGGACGCACAGGAATGACGGCACAAACGAAACCAAAAAAAAAAAAAAAACGGGCGGGAACAGAATACTGAATTTTGCCCCTCCAGGACTCCCTGACCTGCCTCATGGTTGCCAAGGCAATATTTCTGAAAATATTGTCGTGCTACCGTAAGGCAGGTCATGGAGTCCTCGAGAGGTGGGATCCAGAGCAGACAAATCTGCTAAACAGGAGCTTTTTCCAATGGCAGGCCTCCGTTTCGAGAGGCCTGCCAATGGAAAAAGGGGGCGTGGTTTCACGCAGGACTGAAATTCTCCTGTTCACAATAAGTCTTTGCCTGCAGCAGGGCCATGCCTGCAATGAAGGCTTCGACCTAAAAAACGAATCTTATCATTTGTTAGTCCTGTTGCACCTTTTAATAGGATCCTTTGATGTGGCATGAACTCTGTTCTAGCATCATTTTTAGTGTGTTTACTTACCTGATGTGAAGTTTGGTGAAGCAGCCTCTGCACCTCCCCGGTCCACCGCAGCCATTAGCGGGCTGATTGTTGTGGAGGGAGCACTGCTCTGGCCCTGCCTGTGGGGTCTTTTTTCACTTCCGGTTTGCCTTACCACGACTGCCATCTTGGAAGGGAGGCTGGTTAGTCTTTTCCTTTCCCGGATTCAAGATTTCCGATATAACCTGTCCATGGCGCAGGAGCGCAGCGGAAGCGCGCAGTGGGCGTGCCGGCGGCGCGCCAAAGGCAAGCCCGTCTGCGCTCGTCCGCGCCTGGACGCCGCCAAACTCCAGACACACTGGTGGTTCCCAGTTTGGGGTGCTGAGTTACACCAGGGAGCACTTGATGTCCATTGGTTTGCACAGCGGATCATGTGGTCTGCATCAGGGTGTTGTAGCAGAAGGTCCTTTTTGCTGTCCAAAATGTGGCTATAGTGTCCGCTCCCCAGCGTTCACCACCTCTCTTAGACCTACCATGAAAATACTATATCTGAATGTCAGCTCCTTGGTAAAACAGTATATGGAGGTCTATGACCTCATTGAGGACGAGTCGCCTGATGTGCTTTTTATCACCGAAACTTGGTTGACTGATGCCTCAGTGGCTGAACCTGGGCTCGCTATTCCACTGGGGTTTAGTATCTTAACCCTCAATAGTGAGTCCAGAGGTGGGGGTATAGCAGTGATTTTCAAAACTTGTTACAGCTGCACTTTCATTAAGGAGGAGGTGGTTGGGTGCAAATGCACCCATTTGCAATCTCCTTTAATGCTCACTCCACCATCTCTGGCCTACTAGTTTATCGCCCCCCAGGATCCATCTCTGATTTTAAGGCAGCTATCATCGATGCGTTGGCTCATTGGCGCTAAAGGCGTCGAACATTTGCCTTATTGGGGACCTTAACCTTCATGACCCCAAAATAAGCGGCTTGCTTGCTGATTTCGCTGCTTGACAATTAAAACAGTTGGTAGTGGGCCCCACCCACTCAGCCAGGCATTTACTTGATCCGGTCTTTTCCAACATTCCTTCGCTTTTGGTTGAGACACCTAGCCCGATGTGTTGGACTGATCACTTCTTAGTTACCTTATTTGTCCCGCTCTCCACGGTCATACCCAGAACTAACCTCAAGGCTACTTTCAGACGCTGCTGGCATAAACCTAATATAATATATCTGTGTTTCACCCTGGCATCCTCCCTCCCTAATACATTTTGTGACTGGATACTCCATGCTTTAGACTCCTTGATTCCAGCCAAGTGGTCTAAGGTTCGTTGTTCGAAGTCTAATCCCTGGTTTGATGACTCCTTGACTGCTTTGTGCAGCTTCTCTAAAAACCTAGAACGGTCATGGAGAAGGGCCTACGATCCTGGGGCAAAAAAGCTGTACCAGGATGCGACTAAACGTTATCACAAGGCCATACATCAGGCTCGTTCGGCCTTCCTCACCAATGAGATTAAGTCCAGCAACAATCCTGTCAAAAGTAACTTTAAAATACTCAATGATTTTAAAACCAGGAAAGATCCCTCTCGTGCGTGGATCACGTTTAAACAACAACGTGAGGACCTAGCCACTTTCTTTGTTCAAAAAGTTGAAAATATTTATAAATCCTTTGCCACTGTCCCTATGGACTCTGCTACCACTGCCATCCGTCGGCCCACCACTATCCTGGCAGCTATCCCCCCTATCTCCCATGACGAATTCCTTACTTTAAGTAAGAGGGTCAAATCTGGTTCCCCTACTGACCCCATGAAGAGATGCTCTATCTGTTTTATTGACACCTGTACGTCAGACCATAAATTCTTCTTTTACCGCGGCAGTGAGGTTCCGTGACGATTTGAACCCGTGTTTTCAATATTGTCGGAAATACATAATATTGGTATCAGCGAACCGCAAATGATCCATTTAGCATATCCTGGTGTTTTCGCTACGCTACGAGCAAGAGCACTCCTTTTATAAACACATTTCTGATCTACCCACGGCATCCATCTTAGATCATGGCCGCCATTTTGTGTTTCTTGCCCTCACATACGCAATAACCTCTGATCACTTCATTTCGATTAAGGACACGTAGCCTTAGCCGGAGATTCACCTCTTTCATGACACGTGCACCTTAAACCAGATCACGCTGTAGCTGCATGACTCGACAAAGGCTGCCTCCTCTGCCCGAGGCCAGTCCTGCTAAACTGGTCTTCGTGTCCATTGTCCTGATCACGATTAGGCGGCCGAAGCTGGTAGCCTTGCCCATTTACAACCTACAAACATCCCTTATCCTGCTTTTCTATCTTCTGCACCTGGCTCTGCTCCTTTCCTTCTGGGCCTTTATTAGGGGGAGGTAACGAAATTTACGATGAGGCGGTCCGGGTCTTGAATGAAAAGTTGACATGAGATTATGATGGAAAAGTGGGAACCCCTCGTTCGTAATGTTTTGACATCAGATATTGTCGACGATTCCTGTGTACGCCAAATATTTATTGTTTAGGACACAAAGGTTTGGGAATGTACTAACATGTGAAGAATTCGCCTGAAGGCCAAAATTTAGTATATAAGGAGCAACCCTCTTTGTACAAATCGAACAGGCTCCTAGTTACTGCCCATGCGTAGTTTCTGTGACTTCTGTGTCCCTGCAGTAATAAACCTTTGGTCTTTGACGCCACCATCGAGAAGCCCGTGTTTCTGTTCATTTGTGCACCAAGGCAGGTGGAACTCCGGGGTCTTTGGGTGTTGTTCCCTGACACCTCTGGACGGAACCAAAAAGTCCAGAACTCCAATTGGCGCCCAACGTGGGGCGACGTCATTCGGTACCGGTCCAAAAGCCTGAAGAGTTCGAGAAGCTTCGTGTGAAGATTCCTGAGGGAGGCGCCCCACTTCATCGATCCCGGCATATCGCAAAAGTGGCCCGACGTTCTCTTCCACGAGGGTTCCCGTTCAGGACGGCTGCAGTGGGCCGTTGCCTTGACCGTCGCCCTGTCTTGGACCCGAGGTGCAGTCCTTAGTACAGCGAAACGTGACGGGTTTCTCCTTGGTGACGTCTTCAGTGCCTCAGTTAAGTATTTAGTGATTGCTAGTTAGTTACTTTGTGAGGGTTGTTAAAATCCTTTTTGGTTCTTGGTTTGGTTTGGTCTCGTAAGATTATCACTGGTTGTTCTGGTTACGATAATCTATTTGGTTTAGTTTGGGTATCGATACATCAGTTCGTTTTGGTAGGCCTAAGTTCTTGGTTCAAGTGCACATATCTGTTTCGTGTTTTGTTTGTTTTGTGTTCCGGACTGAAAAATGGTAAGTCGGAGAAACTGTATGTTGTCATGTTTCGGTTGCAACAGTGACTCACGATTGGAGGACTCATGTCTGGTTCCTCCGATTGGGACTCCCCTATATGACTTGTATTGTAAACATGGTGTGGGTCCTATATCTTATAATGAGGTATGGGTCCGATACACTGAGAAAGATGGTGTCCTTAGTTGGCCACTGCATGGTAGTTTTGAACCCGAAATTCTCGACAATTTAGAAGCGAAATTGTTTAGGAAGAAAGCCCGGCCGGCAATGTTTGATTCTTTCCGTTACTGGCGAAAAGAATCCAAACAGAGAGAAATGAAGAGGTTAAAGAAAGAACAAAAAGAGAAAGAAGAGTTGACTCTAGAACAAGCAACTAAGCAGTTGCAGGATAACGAGTGTGAGAAAGCCATAGAGGTGGCCATTAGAGAGCACAATTTAGCGATTGACAAGTGCTATCCTGCCTTGCCATCGAAAACGGCTAAGATACTGGAGGATTCTGAAAACGATCCTCTGCTATCTTATTTGTTACGGTCACCTCCACCGTATGCACAAGGTGCTACGGCCCAATTTGTGCCAAATGTTCAATTGCCGGTTGCTGGACAACCTGGTGCTCCTGTTCCTGTCCCTCAGAATCAGGTTCCTGTACCTCCTGTGGTCAATGTAAATGTTCCTACGGCTCCTCCTCTTCCTGGGTTGCCGACTTCTATACCTGTATCTGTCTCGCTTGCATCTACTGTTCCACAAACTATTTTTCTCGACACTCCTACTGTTCCATTATCTGTTCCTACCTCTACTGTGTTTTCTACATCTGCGAGTGTGTTGACTCCACTTTCTGTTCGTCGGAGAATCACTGATTCTGTGTCTAGTATGCTGTCTCCTTTCTATAAAACTTTAATCAAGACTCCTACTTCCGACTCTGTTCAGAGACATAGTCAGCTTCCAAGTACTGAGGAACGGGGAATTTTAGATTCCACGGCTCTCAGATGGATTTCGAAGAGTAGGAGATATAGTACGAGAGACGTGCTAGAAACATTTATGCAGTGGAAAGAACCAACGCAACGGTATGTCTTTGACGAGATGTGCTCGTTGTTACGTGAGGAGATAGAAGAAGATGATGTTGAATCAAATTTAGAAGACTTAATTAAAGTTCAGAAAGAGTTTGCTGCTGGAATGATAGTGGGTGAAAATATAGAAGAAGCGATGGAACCGATTTTAAGTTATAGGAGTGATCCATCACTTCGTTCACCAAGAGATTTAGAGAAAAGCAAGACGAAGCTAAGTCGCCAATATCAAATGAGGGAGGTTCCTCCAATTTGGCGCGATGCTGTGCAAGCTGATGCAGTCCGTGGTATTGCGGCCGCTCCGGCCCAATTCCAAAGGGTGTGGATACACATTCCGTGGAAACGAGCCGAAGTGCTAGCAGTGAAGCAGGCCTTGCCAGATCCGCGTAAGAATCCTGCTGGATATTATAAGGAATTAACACAGACAGTTGAGGCTTGTATAATGAACTTAGCAGACATCGATATGTTATTTGGGAACGTAGTTCCGCAACCAATTTGGGCTAAAATTCGTAGAGAGGATCATCAAGTTGCCTTAGGTGGTGATTGGGCAGCTATCACTGCAGCGGATGGTCAGCAAGTAGGTGGTGCAAAACCCGAACCCCTAATTGCTAATCTTCCAGGTAGGATAATTGATCTAATGAAGACTCTGATGCCCGCATTGCGTGTTAATTGGGACAAGTTATCCGCATGCAGGCAGAAGAAAGACGAAAGTGTCTCCGACTTTTTCACGAGGTTCGAAGAGACTTTTGTAGATCATAGTGGTCAGGACATGAGCACAGAAGGAGGACAGAGACTGTTTGTCGATAAATTTGTGCATAATTTGTTACCTGAATTATGCAATAAATTAAAGGATTCAGAGAGTGCGTGGGCTGTTTCCACAACTGCGCAAATACTTGCAACTGCACAGTATTACGAAAATAGGGATAAAGAGGAAAAGGAGAAATCAGACAAGAAAACGAAGGATTTAAAGACTAAAGTTCTTTTGCAACAGGCGTATCCGCCTCGCACGAATCAGACTAATACGCAACAGGGTTCGTATCAAAGGACAGATTATAGTACATCGAGACCTCAATATCAGTGGAACCAATGTGCGTACTGTAAGAAAGAGGGTCACTATAAAAATGAATGTCCGATCTTAGCGCAAAATAATGCAGCAGCAGCTCAGAGAGGTCGTGGTGGTTTTGTGCAGAATTCTAGAGGTCGAGGGCGAGGTATTATGCCTCCATAAACGAATGATCGTCCTTCCAATCACTTTGATCAACGAAATGGACAGTCTACCCAGCAAAATAGATCTCAACAATATCTTGTTGAAGACTATTGTGAAGTGGATGAGGGATTTCAGCAAAATGGGTACTAGGACAGCCATGGACAGAGAGAGGGAGTAGTATCAGTTCCAGTGGATCAGAGTGGGCCTTATGTCGCAGTAGCAACATCAGGTGTAGTCGAACCGTTTCTGTTGGATACTGGTGCCGCAAAAAGTTCTATCATTCATGCGAAACTCCCTGGCGCACCTTTGTCCGGCTCAACAAATGTTTCTGTAGGTTTTTCAGGCGCCCCTGTTTACAACCCGATATCTGGTCCTTTGTCTATTTCTGTTGGACCGTGTCACTTGAAAGCACCTCTGATTTTGACGACGGGTTGTAATGAAAATCTGCTTGGTTTAGATTTGTTAAAACGACTATATGCGACATTGTACTGTTCTCCGGAAGGAGTACAGCTTACATTGGGTAAAAATATCACTTCTCCGATGTACTTGTCAATGGATGCACTCCCGCCAGAGCTGCGTTCACTCCCTGATTCTCTTTGGGCGACTGGTCCTAATGATGTAGGCCTTTTAGAAATACCACCATATGTAGTAACTTTGAAAGCGAATGTAAAATTTCCAAGAATTCCGCAATACAAAATATCTAGTGAAGGTGAGCGTGCACTTTTATTGATTGTGCAAGATTTGATTAAGAAAGGTGTGGTTGAAGAAACGAGAGGAAATGTCTGTAACAGTCCTGTACTACCGATTCTGAAACGAACTGATCCTACAAAGCCTCCAGTGTATAGGTTTGTTATAGACCTCAGAGAAGTTAATAAGATTGTAGTTCCGCAGTTTCCTGTGGTCCCAGACATTACTGCCTTGTTAACACTGATTCCTGCTACAGCCACTTGGTTCTCAGTCATCGACTTGAAGAATGCCTTTTTCAGCATTCCGATAGCCGAGGAAAGCAGAGATATTTTCGGCTTCTGTCTAGGAGGTCGAAGTTTCAGATTTAAACGCGCTCCACAAGGCTATTGTGAGAGCCCATCTATTTACAGTCAAGCATTAAAAAGCCAGTTAGACTCCTTTGTCCTTCCTCCAGGTTCTGCTCTAGTACAGTATGTAGACGATCTTCTAGTGGCTGCCGATGACAAGGAAACTTGCAAAGCAGCTACGATCTCGTTATTACATCATTTGTCTAATTTGAATCATAAGGTGTCACCTTCAAAAATGCAATACTGCTGCCAAGAAGTGACCTACCTAGGTCATCTCTTGTCAAAGGAGGGAAGGAAGTTGACCCCAGAGAGAATAAAAGCAATTACGCAAATGAGTGTTCCACGCACACAGAGAGAAGTACGTGCCTTTCTAGGTATTACCTCTTACTGTAGGCAGTGGATCCCACATTTTTCTCTTTTAGCAAAACCTTTGGTAGCTTTGACTGGGAAAAATGTTCCGAGTCCGGTGCCATGGTCTGATGAATGTCAAGAAAGTTTTACTGAATTACGAAAAGCATTGTGTTCAGCTCCTGTATTGGGTACACCTGATTACAGTAAGCCATTCACGCTCTATGTTCATGAGAGAGAAGGTTGCGCGTTGAGTGTTCTGACACAGAAGTTTGGTGATAAACAACGCCCTTGTGCGTATTTTTCATCAACATTAGATCTGGTAGCTAGAGCGTTGCCTAGTTGTTTGAGAGCTACAGCGGCAGCTGCGGCTTCCATTCGACAATCTGCTGGTTTGGTGATGAACAACATGCTAGTGGTCATGGTTCCTCATGCGGTGGATACACTCATGAATCGAACGAAGACACAACACCTTACCAGTGCGAGACTATCTGGTTACGAGCTAACATTACTAGCGAGTCATATTCAGATCAAAAGATGTAATGTATTGAATCCAGCAACGCTGTTGCCGACTGATCAAGAGTCGAGTGATTCCGAACCACATGATTATTGTTTTAAAACGGAGGAAGAGACAAAAGGACGCATTGACTTAAAGGATACTCCGTTATCCGATCCAGATGGCACGCTGTATGTGGACGGGTCATGTTTTAAATTGGAGAATGGTGTTGTGACTGCTGCTTACGCAGTAACGACTTTGAAGACGATTGTGGAGACTGCAAGAGTGAGTCAGAATTCTGCCCAAGCTGCAGAATTAATAGCTCTAACAAGAGCGTGTGTTTTAGCTAAGGGAAAGAGAGTGAATGTCTTTACAGATAGTCAGTACGCATTTGGCGTGGCCCATAGTTTTGGCCGTTTGTGGAGAGAAAGAGGTTTCATTACGTCCCATGGGACTAAGATTCAACATGGTCAGCTAGTTAACGACTTGTTGGAATCTCTAACCTTGCCGACTGAAGTTGCGATTGTAAAGTGCAGTGCTCATAAAGCAATCACAGATGATGTTGGTCGCGGGAATGCTTTTGCTGATGAAACTGCTAAACAGACAGCTAGAGACACGATGAGCAGAATGTATGTTGCTACGTCTGCAAGATGGATTGCTGAGTCTGGAATGTGTGAGGATACTATGGAAAGTGTGAAAGAGATTCAGAAAGAAGCAACTGAGGAGGAAAAACGTGTATGGAAAGAAAGTATGGGCAAGTTGGATTCGAATGGGTGTTGGATTGATTTGACAGAACAGCAGCGTTGGATGTTGCCTGATGCGTATGTGCTTGCAGTGGTGACGATGGCACATGGAGTAGCACATATAAGTTCTAAAGGAATCTGTAAAATGTTGGCTCCGGTCTGGAAGAATGATGGAATCAGTAAGTGTGCAGAGAGAGTGGTGAAAAATTGTATGGTATGCCTGATGCATAATCCTGGCAAGGGAACTCCAACTCCAGCTGGTCACTTCGCTCCTCCTTCCTGCCCCTTTGAAGTGATTCAGTTAGACTTCATTCACATGGATCGCTGTAATAATTTGAAATATGTTCTGGTGGTAGTCTGTGCTTTTTCCAGGTGGATTGAAGCATACCCACTAAAGGACAATACTGCCCTATCAACTGCCAAGATTCTTCTCAAAGAATATTTTCCTAGATTCGGTATGCCACGGATTGTATGGTCAGATAACGGAAGTGAGTTTATAGGGAAAGTTATGCAGAGTGTGTGTGCCGGCCTAGGTCTGAAACAAAAGTTCCACAGTGCGAACCATCCCCAGTCTGCTGGTTTAGTGGAGGGTTACAATGGCACCCTTAAGCTGAAACTAGCTAAAATACAAGCATCCACAGGTTTAGCCTGGCCAGACGCACTTCCTTTGGCTTTGTTATCAACGAGAGCAACTGTACATTCTAGAGTGGGGCTTAGCCCTTATGAGATAGTGTTTGGCCGTCCGGCAAATATTTGGGGTGTGCCGAGGCCTAAGGAGTTTTGTTCTCTAGAATATCCTATGTTGATAGACTACCTTTACGACTTGACTGCTAAATTGAGTCTTATTCACCAACAGGTTTTCGATGCTTTACCAAAGCCTCCGGAGAGTCCAGGGCATCAGCTGAAACCAGGAGATCTTGTGGTTATCAGGAATTTCGCGAGGACGAAGAACCTTCAGCCGAGATTTGTCGGCCCCTTCCAAGTCCTGCTCGTAACAAGAACAGCAGTTCGTGTGGCTGGTCGCAAGCATTGGGTGCATGCATCCCACGTAAAGCGTGTACCTTTGCCACTTCCTTACGACGACTGGGTGAAGAAGGGAATTGGTTCCTCCGAATTTGAAAGCACGCCAAAATTCATCCCTTTCAGCGATGCCGAATTGATCACTGACACTCCAAGCTCTGACTCTCCTTCAGAAAAGACTCCTCTGAACTCTGAACATTTGTCCCCTGCATCAGAAAAAACTCTGTCATCTGCGAACTTGAACACTGCAACAGCTACCAGTGAAACGCTATTTGCCGATCAGACAGTACCTGCGAAGCAAAGATATAATTTACGAAACCGTAAAATGGACAAATAAAGCAGGCAACTGCCCATTGTGATATTTTGAAATTTTGAACTTTTGCCTTCAGCCAGGAAGTTTGCTATTATTTTGTTGTTTTAAAATTGCCTTGCCGTCTGGGTAGCCGTAGGGTCGTGGCTGTGTGCCTAGTTGAATTTGCAGGGGTCTGACACAAGGTCGATCTTTCTGTCGGTTCTGGGAACTCCCAGGGCTGATAGAGGCATTTTCATCTACGTACACATCATCAGTGGTCGCGAGCGGATTGTAGAAGATGGAGCTTCCTGCGCTGCAACGAGAAAATGTGATTTATGTTCGCAGAAACAGACTTTGCAGAATCCTTCACAGCAAATGCTTTTTGATGCAATGTGCCATTACATTCTTAATTGTTTTGATAACGTTGGTGGGTGGAATCGTTTTCAGTATAAATTTGATTTTTGTGCCAGTTACTACAGTACCTCCCCTTGATCCTGCTACTTCTACTGTTTCTTCTATACACTCTTTTCATTCGTTTCCCGAACATGAGCAAGCCCGACACTCAGAGTTCATTAACAACACTTTTGTACAGCTCTTGCACCAACACCAACTGGTAGTTAACACTACAGACTGCTGGGTGTGTGGCTTGATACCCCACACTATGGATAAAGGTATTCCTTATCTGGTTTTGCCTTTCAGCTACAATGGATCATTTCAGGCCCTTCAAACCATCTTTGCTTATGCCCTTGAGACCTATCCTCCACGTCCACCACGTTCCACTAAATATAACTCTGCCAACAAAGCTTTAGTCCAGGGAATTATTGACATGATCAAGGACGTCAATAATACTCCATCATACCCTAGAGACGAATTGCGAGTGTATTTAAGTTGGAATACTTCAGAGTATCGCCTTAGTTTAGGAGAAAGCAAGCGTAAAAGCTCAACTCCAATCTGGGTCGTACCTCACCGAGGTCAGGTCTGTTTGCAAGGGAATGGGAGAAATCCGAGAGCTCAGCTAGGGAGGAGTGAGTGCGTAGAGACTTATGTGTTTCCGGCTAACTCTTCCCCTGCCTTTCTTACTGCTAGGGGTACCTACTTCATCTGTCGAGATAGAGCTTATACATGGTTGCCTGCCGACTTTTCAGGATCATGCTATATTGCTCGATTGTTGCCTCCGACATACACTGCTTCATCTGATTACCACAGAACCAGAGTAGCGAGAGGTGTCTTCAGCAAGGAAGATACTGCTGGTCAGGAAGCTGGAGACTTCTTCAAAGGCTTCCTTCCGTTCTGGGGGCCTATGGCCAATAGTAGAAACATACGTCAGCTAACACGGGTAGTTGAATCTACTATTACCGAAACTGCTGGTGCCCTTAGCAATTTGACAGCTGAGCTTCAGGCGGATAGACTCATGACGTTGCAGAACCGTATGGTTCTAGACGTTATCCTTGCAGATCGAGGTGGGGTATGCAGAATGATCCAATCGAGCTGCTGTGTCTTTATTCCTAATAATGCTCCAACAGTCTATGAGGCGATCTCTAAGCTACACAAGATTTCTGACTCTATTCACGTAGACAAGGGAAACTGGTCCTTCATGGAGTGGTTTTGGACTCTGATCTCAGCGTGGGGATGGAAGGTTCTAATGGTCATTGGTGTCATCTTAGTATTCCTGTTCTCATGTTGCCTGATTATCCAGTGTGGTCCTGCTCTGTGTAGTCTTTGTGCTGCAACTTGTCTTAGAAAACCACCTGTGTTTGGAGAAAAGGCACGAGAAAGGATGATGATACAACAGCATGTCACTGACCTGATGAGCATAGAATTAGATTCTGACATAGACTGAGTAATTGCCTATGTAAGGGCAAAAGGAGGGTCTGAGGTTCCGTGACGATTTGAACCCGTGTTTTCAATATTGTCGTAAATACATAATATTGGTATCAGCGAACCGCAAATGATCCATTTAGCATATCCTGGTGTTTTCGCTACGCTACGAGCAAGAGCACTCCTTTTATAAACACATTTCTGATCTACCCACGGCATCCATCTTAGATCATGGCCGCCATTTTGTGTTTCTTGCCCTCACATACGCAATAACCTCTGATCACTTCATTTCGATTAAGGACACGTAGCCTTAGCCGGAGATTCACCTCTTTCATGACACGTGCACCTTAAACCAGATCACGCTGTAGCTGCATGACTCGACAAAGGCTGCCTCCTCTGCCCGAGGCCAGTCCTGCTAAACTGGTCTTCGTGTCCATTGTCCTGATCATGATTAGGCGGCCGAAGCCGGTAGCCTTGCCCATTTACAACCTACAAACATCCCTTATCCTGCTTTTCTATCTTCTGCACCTGGCTCTGCTCCTTTCCTTCTGGGCCTTTATTAGGGGGAGGTAACGAAATTTACGATGAGGCGGTCCGGGTCTTGAATGAAAAGTTGACATGAGATTATGATGGAAAAGTGGGAACCCCTCGTTCGTAATGTTTTGACATCAGATATTGTCGACGATTCCTGTGTACGCCAAATATTTATTGTTTAGGACACAAAGGTTTGGGAATGTACTAACATGTGAAGAATTCGCCTGAAGGCCAAAATTTAGTATATAAGGAGCAACCCTCTTTGTACAAATCGAACAGGCTCCTAGTTACTGCCCATGCGTAGTTTCTGTGACTTCTGTGTCCCTGCAGTAATAAACCTTTGGTCTTTGACGCCACCATCGAGAAGCCCGTGTTTCTGTTCATTTGTGCACCAAGGCAGGTGGAACTCCGGGGTCTTTGGGTGTTGTTCCCTGACACCTCTGGACGGAACCAAAAAGTCCAGAACTCCAGCAGTAGTGCCCCCGCTTTGGAAAATAGCTAGGGTGGTCCCCTTGCTGGACCCAACTAAACCGAAAAAACTTGATTTTTTTATTTTTATTTTTATTTATCAGTTTTATCATATAACACGGATAACAGATACATGTCACATTTCAGTCACAAGCAGTATTCAAGATGTGTACAAAGTATTATATCCAAAATCTCAGTTTTGCAAGCATTATAAACTCATGTAGACATCTCACACAATACACTTATACATTAATACCTTACTGTCAGGAATGGCATAAGTTAAAAGTTAGGAACGGATCACAGTGTCAGGAGTCTCTTCGATTGGATCTGGGTTGGTATGTAGGTACTCAGAAAGCGGGCCCCAAATATCAGAGGGTTTGGATGCGGTTGGCAACTCCTCTGCGTATATCATGAAGTTATCCCTGCAGTAGGCAGCGTCCATCAGCCAGTCTTTAATCAGTGGGGCGCGCTTGCTGCCCCAGTGTATAGAGAGTCTGCGCTTCGCCAGTAGCAGTAATAAAGCCATAAGCTTCTTACCTTTTGCCCTGAGTGGAACGTCCAAGCCTAGCAGACACACCCTGGGAGTACATGGAACCTCAAATAGCAGTAATCTCGTCAGATGGGCAGTGACATTCACCAACTAAACCGAAAAACTTTCGTCCCATATCCTTTCTACCCTGGGTTGCAAAAATCTCTGAGGCCCACGCTAACAACATTCTTTCTGGCCACCTGAGCAACATTGGCACCTTAGATTGCTCTCAGAACGAATTCCGCCCGGGTCATAGCACTGAGACCGTGCTTGTAGCAGTGTGTGAACATCTACGGACTATCCTGGATGATAGACATCCTGCGGCTCTCATCCTGCTCGACCTCAGCGCTGCGTTCGACACGGTCTCCCATAAGATCCTCCTGCGCTGCTTGGAGGAGTGGGGGTGGTAGGTCCGTCCCTGGAGTGGTTCCGTTTTATTCTATCTGACAGATCATTTCAGGTTGCGACCCCCCCTTTCCTCTCTCATGCTCATGCCATCAAGCAGGCGGTTCCTCAGGGCTCGGCATTAAGCCCGGTCCTGTTTAACCTCTATGTTCAACCCCTGACAGCGGTAGCAAGGGACTTAGGTTTGACCATGATTTCGTACGCCGATGATAAGCAGTTAGTAGTATCCCTCTCTGAAGACCAAACTCGGAGCACCGCGCATTTTCAGACTGGCCTTGCAGCGGTCGCGCCGTGGATGACCACCAATTGCCTGCAACTCAATGCCAACAAGTCAGAGGTGCTGCTGGTGGGGAAAGACAAGGGGCTCTGGAGCAAACATTGGTGGCCGGATTCTTTGGGCAGTGCACCCACCCCTAGGGCGGTTGCAAAAAACTTAGGGGTTTGGTTCGACTCTAATCTTGGTTTCCAAGAGCATACCAAGAAGATCGCTGGCACCTGCTTTGGTCTCCTCCGGGGTCTGCGACCTATGCTAGGCTTCTTTGACCCACCCACACCCCAGCTGATAGTCCGAGCAACTATTCTGTCTAGGTTGGACTATGTGTTAGACCTGGCACCTTGGCGTGAGTCTCCCTTCCACTTTTTGCTGATGTGCCTCCGATGTTTTGCTGGTTTTCCGATACTCAGGGCACTGCGCCACGGCTAATCCGTGCCGCAGTGCAAGTGCTCCCTACTGTAAAATTGTACATACGATTGGTATCCATGATTGGTTCTTTGGATTTACTCTTAGTCCCTAGTAAAGTGCACGAGAGAGTGCCGGGGCTTGTAGATGCCAATACTGCTGGTGGGCCTGCAGCGCTGGTTGCGCCACCCACCGAAGCAGCCGTAAAGATGTGTCTGGGAACTGCGACCGCAGAACCCGCGTGCGGTCTCGTACTGTCACGCTAGCTGGGCAAGTGTCCCCACTTGCCAGCACCGACCCTTCCCTTGACTACATATTAGTCACCCCTATGGTAGGCCTGCGGGCAGGGTGCGTTGTAGGTGCAAGGTAGGACAAGCCCTGAGATGCGTGGCCTGTCCTAGTAGTGACTTACAACCAAGACCGTATTTCACTATTGAAGGCTACCTGCTCCATTAGGCCAGACTGAGCTGCGAGGATTATTACACCCTATAATCCCCGCAGGCTCAAGGAGCATGGTAGCGAGTCATGTTTAGTATGCCTGAACTCAGGATGATAAAATATTTCTTGTAGTCAAGTTTATTTTAGTATCCTGGGTTTGCAAATGCTACTTTTAGAAAGTTAGCATTTGCTTGCTTAACCATTTCAGCCTGCCTCTGCTGGTATGTGTATCTGACTGTCTGGGATGTGTGAGTGACAGGGCTGGAGGGATGACAGGTGGTGAATGCGCAGATTACACCTTAGTGGGAGGTAGGAGTGCCTCTTGACTCGAACTGTCACTGTGCTCGGCCACCACAATGCTGGCTCCACCCTCCTGGGGAGCGGCGGATGACTCTGCCGGCACCTGGCCCAGGAAGGGCGAAGCCCCCATCAACAAGGTACTCTGGCCGCCCCTGTCCGCACAATGCTGGCTCCACCCCCTGTGGGGCGTCTGATGCGCCTGCCCCTCACACTGAAAGCAGAAGCCGGAGTACACCCGCCGGGGTACTCCAGAACTGAGAGTGGGTATGCAAAGGCCCCCCTGGCCTGCGAGAACAAAAGAATTGGCCTATAAAAGAAGGAACCCTGCTCCTTGAAAATTAGATCCGGTTTGGGCCACAGAAGGACTCTGCCCTACGAGAAGGACCGTGAGAGACAAGGAAGGGTGCTGACTCTTGCCTGTGTCTGGTGCCTTGCTGCTGAAGGAGAGGAAGAAGGAAAGACTACGAAAAGACTTTTGCTTTACTTTGTGCCAAACTCTGCTGAAGAGATCTCCAAGGGCTTGCAACTGAACTTGCCCCCTGACCAGCGTCCCAGGACCAGTGGACGCTAACCCCCTTGGAAGAAAGCGACTGCGGGTGCTGACCATCGCCGCAGTATCGACAGAGGAGTCTCCTCTAAGGCGTCAACGTCCTCCCGATCACCGTGACCGGGGCCCAAAGCAACAGCGAGAGCAAAGTAAGGACCAGCTGCCGCTGGCCCGAACACCGTGACCGCCACTGCACCGGGAGCCCGAGAGCAAAGTGAAGGAGGACCCGTCCGGTCTGAGCTCTCGAGGTGTCTGCATAGCGAGCAGTCACTCACCTGCAAAGACGGGCAGTTGCCCTACGAGAATCCACAAAGTCGGTAGGCTGCCCGACAGCCCAGCTGTGAGCCCACAGCTGCACCGACATTTGGCTGGGTACGTCCTGCACTTGGGGACCGTACTGCCACTTGTCACTGCCGCACAACCGCCGCCTCCAGGGTCGGAGCGGACGACGAGGAGAGGACCCTGCCGCCACAGAACACCGCTGCCCCGGATGACCAGTGACCTGCTCGGCTGAAGAGCCGCAACGATCAGCGACCCCGGGAAGGCAACGCGACGTGGGACAGATCCCCTAGAAGCCGCCGGCTCCACAAGAACTTTGGTTAACACCGGCCTACGGGCCTCAGGAGAACTGCATAAGAACTGTGGTAACCCGAATTAAGTAATCTGCAACCGTTTTCGTAAAGTACATTGACTGTATTCACAAGCCTGCTTAAAATCTATATAAAGATATATTTTTACAGAATACAGTCTGGTCTCGTTGTGTGGTGGGTTGGTTGTAAAGGTGTACTGTTGCAAGTGTTTAACCCTATGTGCCCCAAAGATTAGCCAACGACTGCTTAAGCCACACTACCTAGAGGGTAAGCAGAGGTTGTCCGGAAGGTAACCCTCAGCCCTGACGAGGAAGAGAGAGTCCCTGCTTGTCGCTAGTGTTGCACTGCGCCAACTAGAGCCTCCCCCTTCCTACACTATGCTAATTCACTTTTACTGGGAGCCAACAAGGCGGAACTTACGCGCCTTTTAAGTGTCCAGAACGCAGCTGCCCGAGTTCTTCTGCGGCTCCCTAGAACGTGCTCTGCGACTGGCGCATTGCGGCACCTACACTGGCTGCCTGTGCCTCAAAGGATTCAATTTAAGGCACTCTGTCTGACCTTCAAAATTTTAAAATGGTCTTCCCCTGAGATCTTGTCTAATCTGCTGATCCCCTATGTACCCACACGCCAGCTGCGCTCAGACCCCCGAGTGAAGCGCCTTAGAGCTGGGGGTCGGTCCTTTCGGTACCTTGCCACCAAACTATGGAATTCCCTCCCTGTGCAAATCCACCATCTAGACTGCCTTCTGTCCTTCCATAAAGCAATTAAAACTCTTCTATTTCCTACGGTATAGCCTCTGCACTCTGTTGACTTGGCTACAATCGCTGGGACGCCTCTTTGCTGATGCAGCTGTTGCGCTATACAAAACTACCAAATAAATAAATAAATAAATAAAGGTTGACTCCCTCCAGGTGTGGTGGCCACAGGTTCTGGCAGCAGGGTAGGCCCTGTGGTCAACCTCGTGCTATGCATTGCCGAAAGCCATGCGCTGCATGTGACAGGCTGTCTGTGGGGGGTTGGCCACGGGGCCAGGCTGCAGTCCAATCAATCAATCAATCAATACGTTTATAAAGTGCGCTACTCACCCGTGAGGGTCTCAAGGCGCTGAAGGGAGGGGGGGTCGCTACTGCTCGAATAGCCAGGTCTTGAGGTGTTTCCAGAAGGTGAGATGGTCCTGGGTCAGTCTAGGTGTGCGAGGAGGGAGTTCCATGTCTTGGTGGCCAGGTCGGAGAATCATCTTCCTCCCCTGGTGGTTCTGCGAATCTGTGGGACGGTAGCGAGGGCGAGGCTGGCGGAGCGGAGCTGGTGGGTAGGAGTGTAGAGTGAGAGGCGGTTGTTGAGGTATTCAGGCCCATGTCGTGGAGTGCTTTGTGTGCATGGGTGAGGAGCCTGAACATGATCCTCTTGCTGACGGGGAGCCAGTGCAGGTTTCTCAGGTGGGCAGATATGTGGCTGTGGCGAGGGATGTCGAGGATAGTCATGTGGAGGCGTTCTGTATGCGCTGAAGACGGTTCTGAAGTTTGGCTGTGGTTCCTGCGTAAAGGGCGTTCCCGTAGTCCAGTCGGCTGGGGACCAGGGCCTGGGTGACCGTCTTTCTGGTTTCGGTGGGGATCCACCGGAAGATCTTTCGGAGCAGGCGCAGGGTGTTGAAGCATGAGGATGAGATGGCGTTGACTTGTTTGGTCATCGTGAGGGAAAAGTCCAAGATGAATCCCAGGTTGTGTGCGTGGTCCGTGGGTGTCGGTGTGGTGCCCAGCGCTGTGGGCCACCAGGAGTTGTCCCAGGGGGATAGAGTTTGTCCGAGGATGAGGACCTCCATCTTATCTGAGTTCAGTTTCAGCCGACTGAGCTTCATCCATTCTGCAAAGTCTCTCATTCCTTCCTGGAGGTTGGTTTTGGCGCTGGCTGGGTCTTTGGTGAGGGAGAGTATCAGCTGGGTGTCGTCGGCGTAGGAGATGATTTTGAGGTTGTGTTTGCGTGCGATGGCGGCGAGGGGGCTCCTGTAGATATTGAAGAGGGTTGGGCTGGGCGAGGAGCCTTGGGGTACGCCGCAGATGATCTTGGTGGCCACGGAGCGGAACAGCTGGAGGCGGACTCTCTGGGTTCTGTTGGAGAGGAACGAGGTGATCCAGTCAAGGGCTTTTCCTTGGATCCCAGTGTTGTAGAGGCGGGTTATTAGGGTGCGGTGGCAGACGGTATCAAAGGCGGCTGAGAGGTCTAGGAGGATGAGGGCGGTTGTCTCCCCGTTGTCCATCAGGGTCCTGATGTCGTCGGTGGCTGCGATGAGGGCGGTCTCGGTGCTGTGGTTGGCTCGAAATCCAGACTAGGATGGGTTGAGCGAGTTGTTTGCCTTGAGGAATGCAGTCAGCTGTTTATTGACGGTCTTCTCGATGACCCATGCCGGGAAGGGAAGAGGAGAGATGGGGCGGAAGTTCTTGAGGTCTTTAGGGTCTGCTGTGGGTTTTTCAGAAGGGCATTGATCTCTGCGTGCTTCCAGCTCTCTGGGAAGGTGGCTGCCACGAAGGAGTTGTTTATAACGTTCCGGAGGTGGGGTGCGATGATGGTATAGGCTTTGTTGTCTATGTGATGCGGGCATGGGTCAGAGGGAGAGCCAGAGTGGATGGTGTTCATGACGTGGGTGGTGTCTTCTGTGCTGATGGGGGTCCAGGCGCTGAGGGTGGTGGTGGGGGTCGTTTGTTTGATGACTGGAGGCAGTGTCTGGGTATCAAAGCTGTTGTGTATATCTGCGATCTTGTGGTAGAAGAACGTGGCAAGGGAGTTGCAGAGGTCTTGCGACGGTGTGATGTCGTTGTTGCTGGTGCTGGGGTTGGAGAGCTCTTTTACAATGTTGAAGAGTTCCTTGCTGTTGTGGGTGTTGTTGTCCAGCCGCTCTTTGAACAATGTCCTTTTGGTGGTGCGGATCAGCTGGTGGTGTTCGCGAGTGGCGTTCTTGAGAGCTGTCATGTTTTCTGTCGTCCGTTCGTGGCGCCAGGTTCTTTCGAGAGTACGGCAGGATTTCTTTGAGTCTTTGAGGGCATTGGTAAGCCATGTGGTTTTACTGTTGCTGGTCTTGCCTGGGGGGTTCTTCAATGGAGCAAGGTTGTTGGCGCAGTTGGTGATCCACTGTGCGAGATTGTGGGCTGCGTCGTTGGTGTCAGAGGTGTTGGTTGATGGGTTCTGGCACAGTGATGTAGTTAGCTGGTCTGTAGTGACTTTGCTCCAGCATCTGCGGGGGATCTGTGGCGTGCGAGGAGGTCCCAGAGTTGGACGGCGTGCTTGTGGACCGAGCGGGTGTTGAGGTGGATGCACTTGAGGTGGTTGTTGTTGTTGATGTTAGGTCCGGCGGGCGGTGTGCATGTTCGGAGGCAGGTGAATTTGCAGGCTAGGTAGGTGAAGTGTCCGTGAGTGCGCCTGGACCTGATGGGGGTCCAGGCGCTGAGGGTGGTGGTGGGGGTCGTTGGTTTGATGACTGGAGGCAGAGTCTGGGTATCAAAGCTGTTGTGTATATCTGCGATCTTGTGGTAGAAGAACGTGGCGAGGGAGTTGCAGAGGTCTTGCGACGGTGTGATGTCGTTGTTGCTGGTGCTGGGGTTGGAGAGCTCTTTTACAATGTTGAAGAGTTCCTTGCTGTTGTGGGTGTTGTTGTCCAGCCGCTCTTTGAACAATGTCCTTTTGGTGGTGCGGATCAGCTGGTGGTGTTCGCGAGTGGCGTTCTCGAGAGCTGTCATGTTTTCTGTCGTCCGTTCGTGGCGCCAGGTTCTTTCGAGAGTACGGCAGGATTTCTTTGAGTCTTTGAGGGCATTGGTAAGCCATGTGGTTTTACTGTTGCTGGTCTTGCCTGGGGGGTTCTTCAATGGAGCAAGGTCGTTGGCGCAGTTGGTGATCCACTGTGCGAGATTGTGGGCTGCGTTGTTGGTGTCAGAGGTGTTGGCTGATGGGTTCTGGCACAGTGATGTAGTTAGCTGGTCTGTAGTGACTTTGCTCCAGCATCTGCGGGGGATCTGTGGCGTGCGAGGAGGTCCCAGAGTTGGACGGCGTGCTTGTGGACCGAGCGGGTGTTGAGGTGGATGCACTTGAGGTGGTTGTTGTTGTTGATGTTAGGTCCGGCGGGCGGTGTGCATGTTCGGAGGCAGGTGAATTTGCAGGCTAGGTAGGTGAAGTGTCTGTGAGTGTGCTTCGGGGTGGCTTGATAGCAGGCGGGTGGTCGTTCGGTGTTGAATGCGTTGAGGGTGGCGGTGTTGTATCTCAGTCGGGATTCCTGGCATCGGCTGGGACCAGGGGTTCTGGCGCTAGGCGCGGTCAAGGCACGGTCCAGGAGCGGACGGGCGCAGATGGGCTTGCCATTGGTGTGCTCGCTGTGCGCGTCCGCTGCGCGGCCTCCATATAAGGGGCAGAGGGAGTGAGGAGCAGCTGGTAGGGGGGAGCGGGGCGGCCAATGGGAAACAAGGGGGCGGGCCGCAGGGACGCAGCGGCGGGAAAACGGCGGGGGACACAGAAGGCAAGGGAGCAAAAAAGAAAGGGGGCACAAGGGTAAAAAACGAACACAGGTGTACAGAAGGCAAAATGGACACAGATGCAAAAACAATAACAGAATAGTACTCAACAGTGATGCAGGCGGGCTAACACGGGCGGCAGTGGCAGCGGATCACAGGTCACACAGGGAGCTGCGTGGCGGTGAGGGGAGCGACCTGCCTGGTGACAGGGTCAGAAGGTCGCTCTCTCTACCGCTGCACGGCCTCCATATGAGGGGCAAAGGGAGGGAGGAGCAGCTGGGAGTTGGGAGCAGGGCGGCCAATGGGAGACAATGGGGCGGGGGCCGCAGGGATGCAGCAGCAGGAAAACGGCGGGGGACACGGAAGGCGAGGGAACAAAAAAGAAAGGGGGCACAGGGTAAAAAATGGACACAGGTGTACAGAAGGCAAAATGAACACAGATGCAAAACAATAACAGAATAGTACTCAGCAGTGATGCAGGTGGTCTAACACGGGTGGCAGTGGCAGCGGATCACAGGTCACACAGGGGGCTGCGTGCCAGCGTGGGGAGCGACCTGCCTGGTGACAGGTTTTCAGCCATGCATGACTGGGGGTTGGCTTTATGTATGGTAACAAAATATTACTTTAGGTTAAAAAAATCCTAGAAATTCACTGAAAACCAAAGCTTAAAGTTATGTTATAGCTCTGTGAAATGTTCAGTAACAACATACCGTTTTATACTAAAGTAAAACACAGAATTCACCAGTAATCGTTATCCCAAGTAACTATAAATCTTGCCCTAAGATAGCTATAACTATAGTTACTTGAGATAACAATAACTTTCTGTGTTTTTTTAGTTTAAAACATTACATTGTTACTGAATATTTCATGTAACTGTAAGGTTTCTTTAACCTTTGTTTTTTCTAGCAGGCTTTGTTTTGCGAAAACCCTGCTCCATCAATCCCCCTTTGATGGCGATTTGAGCCATCAAAAATCAACTAACTACTCCAAAGATCTGCTTGTCATAATTTTCTAAAAAGCAGTAGTTTTCTTTTGTTTCATTCTAATTTTCATCTATGTCTTTTATTATTTCATAGTAATTTCTCTTTCTATCCTCTAACTCTATGGAGCATATTCTCAACGACTTATTGCTGAGTTATCAGCACTTTATCGCAGCCAAAGTGGTGATAAATTTATCGCCCCATTCACAAGCTGGTGCTAACAGCCCATATCACCAGTTTACCTGCGATAGCAGCAGCCAAAAACATTGCCACAGCTGACCCCAGCAACTGATGCTAATGATATGCAGAGTAAGCGTTCCTGTGTAAAGATCAGCGAAAACACCACTCCGCAACATTCTCAACGACCAGCCAGATCGCAGTAAGATCCCAAAACATGCGATAAGGCGCGTTAGCAGCATGGATTTAACACCTGTTCCTACCTGGTGTAAAGGCGGACAGCAACCTGCACCATAAAAGGGAGCCCAGCCCAGAGCTACAACAGATGCCATGGAGCTACTGATCATGCAGCTCGGAGCCCCAAAAGGACCACAACGCCCACCGCCATCACCCCTAGGCCCCCCCGGACAACTCCTCCCCGGACTATCAGAGAGGCAGCGCAGACAAAGACAGCAGACCTTCAGAAAACACACCAGCTTCACTGACCTAACACCAGAGGATGTCATTGCCCATTACAGGCTCAAAAGGACAACCATCCTCGGCATTCTGAACATCATAGCCCACAAGCTGACAGTACCAACATAGCAGACAACCAACATCCCTCCGCAGACAATGCTTCTGGCAGTGCTGCATCTATTGGCCTCTGGTACCTTCCAACCAACAACTTCAGAGTGGCAGGAGTCTCACAGCCAGCCCTATCAAAGTTCATCACAACTGTCTTGGATGCCATCATCAGCTTAGTACCCCAGTACCTTCACTTCCCCCACACTGCGCAGGAGCAGCTGGAGACCAAGCAAGGCTTCTACACCATAGCTGGCTTCCTGCACTTGTTGGAGGCAATCGACTGCACACATGTCCTACTTGTGCCCCCTGCCGACACTGCACACAATTTCCGCAACAGAAAGCACACGCATTCCATCAATGTGCATCCAATAGTTGACCACAGGGGACTATTCATCAATGTCGTCGCCAACTACCCAGGCAGTGTGCATGATTCATACATCTTCTGACAGTCCATCATCAACCAGCGCTTCCAGCATGGCACCTACAGAAATGCTCTACTCGTTGGTAAGTACCAAATGAACGCACCACACACCCCAACTCTACAACCATGCAACTCACAACTCTGGTAATGCACATGTTACAAACTCAAATACAACATGCCAAACAACATGCCCACCCACCAGACACAACAGCATAACTTACTGTGGTAACCTGGGCTAGCCATATGCAGGAGCCATCAATGGCATGGCACCTCAGCCACACAATAGCAGAATGTGGGTAGCGGTGGGAACCAGGCATGTGCAAAGGAGGCAACTGACCCATGAATGAGAATGTACACAATGCCTAGTGTGACGTGGATGTGCTGGCCAGACTGCACTATGCATATCACAGACATATCCATGTTGACATACACTGCTGGTGTTTGGAGTGTAGGGGACAGTGGATGCAACCATGTCACCCCAGCCAGTGGGGAAGCTTGCGGAAATGTAGATTGTTACGTCTCCCCCTGTAAGCGTGAGCAGAGTGGACTGGCGTACATCAGTCCAGCGTAGGGGTAGGGTTAATCAAACTGGGGCTCGGGCGTGGTGAAGTTTAGGCCTTGCCAAGGAAGTTACTAATGAGTGTGTCTGTTGTAGTGTCGGCGCCACCCATCAGGCAATGTACAATGTTGCTATGTAGCATGCTCCCGGAGTGCGGGCTTGGTAAAGAGGGAGAACAAGACCGCTCGGGGTCAGGGATCATACATGCCAACAGTTGTGTGTGTCGCTATTACGGCAGCCAGAGCCAAAGGTATACCCTCAACCACATGGCGAGTTCAGCCAGCCATGAGCTCTACATCTGTGTCCTCCCTATCCTTACCATAGGCCACACACCTTCAGCGCACAACATCACAGTGTCGTTGTTAGGCTTGTGGACATGCGCAGACAGGCATGACAATGGTGTTCCATAGGAGTGCAAGTGATGCAACTGCGCTATGCACAATTGTAAATAGACCAGGGGGGATGGAAGAGCAGCAATGAGGATACGTAATATATATTGATGCCTCACATTTGCTACAAGCAGTACATGTCAAACAGGAATCACAAAGTCACACAAATCACACACCAATGTACCAGTGAGCCTGCCAACACATCATGCAGAATGAACTATTGACTCATGTCTCTCTGCACTGTCACAGGTGATCAAGGATATGCACTCTGCGCTTGGATGATGACACCCCTCCGAGCCCCGAACACACAGGCCCAGAGGCAGTACAATGCGGCCTACAAACGCGCCAGGTGCATCGTGAAACGGACAATTGGCGTGTTGTAGTCACATTTCAGGTGCCTGTACATCACAAGTGGAAGGCTTCTGTACAGCCCAGACATTGTGTGCAAGATGATTGTTGCATGTTGTGTGTTGCATAACATATGTTTCCACACCAATGCCCCATGGATACAAGTGCCAGATGCACCGGACGATGATGATGAAGATGAGGCAGGTGGACCACACCACACTGCAGCTGCAGCACCATCATTGACAATTTCTTCACATGAGCATGTCACATTGTGACAGTCCTTAGCAAACATGGGACAGTACAAAATGACCACAGGCACAGCATGTGCAAATAAATGCATTCCAAGACACATTCCCTGAGTGCATGTCACTTATCTGTACAAGCACATCACTCATATAATTGTAAGTGCGATATGTAGTGCCAACAATTTCATAATTTGATGATAGATGGTGGGTTTATCACCTCTGTACGGAGATTTTTTACAAGAGACAGTGGTCCCTGGAAAATAAAGAATGTGAATTCAATGAATATAGCCATAGTCAGTGCTATATGTGTGCCAGTATCCAGCTGGATAAAGGCAATTTTTAATATGCAAAATAAATCAAATTTAAAACACAAAAAATGCGAGTCAAGTAGCAGTGGGATACAGCCTGTATCCATAGAGCCACGTAGAACAGACAAACAAAGTAAAAGAGCTCAGGCAATTGACAGTTGTTTCTGTAAAATTATACATAAATAGTGAAACAACAGATGCAAGAAAGTCACCATACACAATATTTAAATACAAGAACCAATGTGTATAAGGTTGACTATTGTGTTGACAGCGTTTCGATCCTTATCTGTGAGATATTAGATCATCATCAGGACCAGAGAATAGGGTGCCTGAGAAACATTTTGCCCTAAGATTCCAGTTCCGTTCAAATGAGAAATTAGCTTGATGTGGGAACCGCGTCTGTCTGTCAGCAGGTGTGGCCGGTGGAAAAATAACCTTGCTGCCTGATACGTGGATAATAGCAGCCTTAATTAAGAGATCAATCGCAAGAGATGCTGTCGAAGCATTGGACACTTAGAAATTTAGCACAAGATGCTCAAAAAACACTCGCAGTCGGGTCAGGGAAGCTTCCGCCTCAGTTATCGTTACAGATGGCGTGCAAGTGAGTAGCTTGTGTTTTTCGAGGTCTTGTGCTAAATTTCAAGCGTCCAATATAATCAAACTAAGAGTGAAATGGATCAATTAAGCAGTGAATGAACAAAAATAAAACAACCATTTCTTGACACAACTATATCTGGATTACTATATTATGTCACAAGTAGGATTCACCCTGTTTATCAACCATCTGTCTTAAAAGAAGGAACACAGGATCACATGTATAACCCTACTTGATATTGCGAAGCCGGAATGGTCCAGAGCTTCGAGCAAAGATCCTTTATATATTCTAGGAATTCATATCTAGACCCAGGACCCCTGGACCTGTTGCTTTTTCATGGAACTTCTATTATTGCATTTGGAACTTTTTCATTCAGAGTGTAATTCAGTCTTTTCACTCCTCTTGGCCATGTATCTCCTTTTCTTGCCTTTATCACTTGCATTGAATCATCAGATTCAGGACAACTTTCAAAACTTCTTTTGTTTGATTCCTTCTTTTGTGCTTCTTCTTCAGCTTGATTCTGTTCTTCATCTTCTTTGACAACAGTTTCAACAATTTCTTGAGACCCAGTAGCTAATCCCAACTCTATTCAATAATTTTCAGACTCTCAAACTCTTTCAGACTGTTCTTGATCTCTTTAATTTGTTTCTAGTGGACTTGGGATTCTTCTTGTGTGACTTGCATGGATCCACTTTGGCAAGCCAGCACACTTCATTGCAGTTGTTCTCACCAATATCACTTGATATTGGCCCATGCCAACGGGGTTTCAAACACAACTTTCTTACATTTTTCTTCATAAGGACCCACTCGCCTGGACTTAAGTCGTGAGCTTGTTCTTGCTTTGTTGTGGTTGCAACTTCTCCAACCTGATGAAACACAGAATGCACCACATTAGCCAGTCCTTTGCAATAATTGAGCACTAGATCATCATTTATTGTCATCAATTGATTCCCTGGAACTATTGGCTTTCTCATTGCTCTCCCCATAAGCACTTCATGAGGGGACAATGCAGTCTTTTTGATCATGAATGCTTCTCAGGCTCATTAGAACTAGGAGCAAAGCATCTGGCCATTTGAGTGCTGTGGATGCACATACTTTTGCCAATCTTGATTTGATAGTGCCATTAAACTGTTCGACCACATTTGAGTCTTCAGGTTGAAAACCACAATGTAATTTTTGTTCAATTTCAAAGGTGTACAAATCACCTGAATTATTTCATTATTAAAGTGAGTTCCTCTATGTGTTTCTAAAGAGACTGGAAATCCAAATCTAGATATTATTTCTCTCAAAAGTAATTTATCCACTGTTAGACTATCATTTCACCTTATTGGGTAAGCCTCTACTCAATGAGAGAATAAACAAACTACCACCAATACACACTTTAGTCCATTACAAGGGGGCAGTTCGATAAAATCTGCTTGCAACCTTGTAAATGGGCCTGCTGCTTTTCCAATCCATCCCCAACTGACAACTGTCTTTCTTCCTGCATTTTGGTGTTCACACCTCACACATCTCTGGCAAAGACTCTCTGCAATGACCCTGAACTTAGAATTATACTATGTCTGCTTGAAAAGCCTGATCATGGCATCCCTACCTATGTGTGTCACGCCATGATATATTCTTGCCCTCTGTGACAGCAAGCTATCTGGCATTATTGGTCTCCCATCACTGCATACCCACACTTCATCTTCTTCCCTGCGTGTAGAATCTGACTTGATCCACAATTCTTTTTCTTCTTCAATAGCCTCTTCCTGCAATTGTCTAATTTCATCCCAACTTTCAACAGTAGATGAAAATTTGTATCAGACTTCTGGGTACTTTTGTTTATTGAGATTGAATTTCGAGCACAAAACTGTGCAACTTGATCTGCGTAATTATTCCCAACTGTAATGTAATCATTTCCAGATTGATGTGCAGAGCATTTCACCACTCCAATTTCTTTGGGCAACTGTAATGCAACTAACAAATCTTTTACAATATTACCTGTTGGAAAACGAGGCATTATCTGTGAGGCCAGCACAAATAACATGACACATTTGTCCTTCCCTGGGAACCAAACACCCTAAGGGCAGAGTCTGACTTTCAGAGGGTAGCGTTGCAGAGCAGTCTGAGGCTTACTCAAGGGAGGTGGTGTGGGCTAGTAATCGCCATTTGCAGGTGCGCAAAAATAACACTCAATAATTGATTGTACAGTCTGTGCTTTGCTTTATAAAAGTACGAGTACATTTATTAAACACACACACTACTCAATACTATGCATCAATTTACAAATATACATAAGCTGTTGGAATTACTTTGGGACATTGCATAATATCTCCACCCCTCCCGCAGGGGGGGGCGTCTAGTACCACCACTCCCATGTATGCACATCATCTTGTCCCCAATGTAATTAGTTTAACATATCCTGGAACGAGGGCCCTGCACACTGGCACCATCCCAGTGGCATCCCCCCTCCCATTACCTCAACACGCATTAAAAGGGATACACCTGCCTTGGTGACACATGACCCTGACCAAGCATCTCCTACTGACCCTAATGTATACACCTCTACATCTTAAGGGCTAACAGTCTGGGGTCTTCACCTAAGGGCAGCAGCAAGACTACATGTTTACGCACACTTTAGAATGACAGTACTCAGCACATTTGGATATCATTAAAAAGGCATTGCAATTACAGCCCCTAAAGGCATCACAGATGATAACAGGATTAAGTTGTAAATACCGTCAGACACCCTAGCAGGAGTGTCTAGCCACTTAAATCCACTATGCTTGCGACTACATCTTACACCGGTACTTCACATTGAACATCAGTCCCTCTAAAAGAAATACCCATTAATAAATGCATTTCAGTGCAATTACACCATTTCCCCTCCAGGGTATGCCCTTCTCGAGACATCTCCAACTCAGCCCTTCACTCTTTGATGCACTTCTCAATGAACCCCCAGCTGTAGAACAAAAGTTCCAGCCTAGGAGGTGATGCAATCTTCGCTGAGTGTTGAGGGGTTATTCCTGTTAAATCCTCAAGAAACTTAGGGTGGGACTTAGCTTTGTGCTGGGGGCGAGACTGCGCTTCTCCAGCAGCTCCTCCCTGCACCTTTTCACACTCTCCTCTGGGGACCACCAAAACGCCAAAAACAATCTATTCCCCATGCCAGCAAGGCATTATTGGGGCGCTTCAAGCTCCTGCTGCTTAATAATAGATGAGCGGCTCTCCCGCTGTGCCGGGGAGAGCTGCGCTGGTGCTTTGCTGCTTTCTTGGGCCTCATGGGGTGCCCGGTCCCACCCGGATCCCTGGGTAAGGGTATGCGGCACAGGGAGACCACCCCCGGCCGCTCCGCGCTTTCGACAGGGGCCCCTGGCTCCTCCTTCCTTGTCCAGGGCCCGGTCCCACCGGGACCCCCGCAGGCTCTCCACGTTGGAGGGCAGTCTTCACTGGGAGCACGACCGTGCTCCCCGGCTTGATCTTCTCTCCGGGGGGCGTGACGGCACTCCACCTCTTCCTTTGACTTCGGGGAGCCAGGGCTGGCTCCTGGCACCCCTGTCGGGCATAATTTCACGGGGAGCGCGACGGCGCTACCCATCTTTACTTCGGGTGGGGGCAGCCCCCGGGACCTGACCCACCCCGGGGGCCTTTTCTGGACTGGCTTCGCTGTCAGGGGGCCACAGGTCAAAGGTCGCTCACCTTCTGGGGGCCATATCTCAGCCCCTGGAGGTCCGATCTGCCCCATTTTCGTGTCTTCTTGCTCCTGGCGGTGCCCCCAGCCCCTGGGATCACTCTCCTTCACCCTCCAAGAGGGTGCATTCTGCAGGGAGAGGTCTGCACTGGGTCAGCTGCTAATGGATGAGCCTGTAGCCCAACGATCTTCTTCTTTGTGGAGCAGAGGCCCTAGCTTATGGAAGAAAGGTTATCAATCCATCCAGCTGAGGTCAACCCTCAGCCTGGGTCTGGCCATGGCTGGCTCAGCGAAATAGGACAGTTCTGTATGACCCAAAAGCAGTACAAATATGACTTTGGCAGAATACTTATTTTGACAACAATTGAGCAGCTCAGGTCACATTCAGAAAGTAGATATGGCATCCTCTTTTACAGATGCCGGCATTCAAATCTGCGTCTATTCCTTAAGCAGCACAGGGTTGACTGGAGTTCTTTTAATCTCTTGTTCTGCGCGCCTGAGTCTCTGACGGAGAGCCCCGCAGGCACATATGGGGACTCAGAGAGGCCAAAGCCGCACTCACAGAAAATACTGGCATCATTACTGACCCTAGTGTGCTCTTGTGGCCAAGAAGATGGCCGTTTAAAAAAAAAAAAAATACAGGGCCAGGCACTGCATGCACATTTCAGCCTCTGTGAAGAAGGAACTTTTAAAACTTGCTGGTTTTAGAAGCCATCAAGGATCAATTAATGTGGCAGCAAGCAGATCAAAGCCTGATTTTTGCATTTTCTTGAAAAAATTGTGTAGAAACTATAGAAAGCGCTCACAAGCACTCGTGCTGGGCAATTTTGCATCAAATTTCAACCAAATGATAGCATGTGATGTTGAGCCCCACGGATATGGGTTGTGCAATTGGTGTGGTTGGTCTAGGAAGTGCCAGAACACAACCGTTTCCGCTCTTTTACTGCTTCAATGAGATCATGTCGTATTGGATTCATCAAAAACCACGGGGGAGTAGGTAAAAACATTAAAATCTGTGAGCATAGGCACAACTAACGGCGGGCAATCCAACAAATTACCAGGGAGAGCCTAGTCAAAGCCGTGCCGGGGAGTCTGTCTCCGATAATAGAGCCTGTACAGGAGCCCAACCCTGAAAATGTTTGCCTTGTAAATCATACAAAAAACATGAAGTAAACAACAATATATAAAGTCATGGAAAAAAATGAAGTCTTTGAAATAATATTTACCTAAAATCACACAATTTAAGCAGGGCAGCCTTTTGTGCTTCTTTAGTTTCACTTTGTACAAATCAGCCAACAAACTGAGATATATTTTTCTTTCCTTATGTTAATCCTTACTTTATATCTCTTTGTCCATTTTTCTACAGTTTTTTTATAGCGCGATCTCGATCCGAATGTGTTGGAGCTCTTTACCAGAGCTAGACTGGCTGTAACGGGCACCGGGCATTTCCCCAGTGGGCCGCCATGGTGGGCCCCTGGGGGCCGCCTTTGTGACAGGGCCATTTTTGCAGCATAGCTGCAATATCGCCCCTTGTAACAAAATCGGCCGATACAGCCCTGGCAAACATCTCGGCCTCATCCCCAGCCACCCGGGGGGCCGGACGAGCACTTTGCCAGGTTCCCAGTCCAGCCCTGCTCTTTACATGAGCATCCAGTTGCATTACACCAGGTCACATACATTGTTTAGAGACATGGGTGATTAATTGAGTTTTCCCAGAATCACAATATGTTGAGCTGGCGCCAAGACTCAAACCTGGTTCCCCAGTTTCATAGTTGACAGATCTCGTCATAATGCCCCATCTTGAGTAGAGTGAGGCCCCCATGCAAAAACCACATGAAAGCTTGGCTCCCAATGGGCTCATGGTATCAAGAGAACCTCGAGCTGAGCCAGAGCGAGGCTTTGTGCTTGAGCCTCGCTCAAGCTTTTAGTGGCTCGTCCACCACTTGGCACAACCTTACATTCCTCCCAGAAGTTCAAAAAGAAAAAATGTATGTTTAAAGTGAGCAATATCTCCCTCCACAAGAAAAAAAGCTATTCAATCACTGTACAAAATCTCATTAGTACAGTGAAGGAGTCGGATTACCCTCAGGCAATACAGACACCCCTGCAGCGGCACAGTTGGGCAAGTCTCCTAAATCTGAGGAGGAGGCCTGTGAGCCTGGGCTTGTGTGTGTTGCTGCTGTGTGACTGATAGTGACACACTCTGTTTAAGGCGTATGTTCAGTGTGCAGCAAGCTGGCGCTGAGCAGCTCAGAGCTTGAAAGAAAAAAATATCATCTTGGACATTGGACCAAGAGGTCTTCTTTCTTGCTTGTTAACCCCTTAACTTCTGGACCTTTCCCCACCAGTGCTGAGACCCTTTGTGGCTATTTGGTGTAGTTCACGCTTAGGGCTCCATAACACATTAGTAGTTATCCATGCCACAATTGTGTCCTTTTTTCCAACATCCTAGGAATTCTAAAGGTACCCAGGGTTTGTGGATTTCTCTGGATGAGACTGAGAAAATAGGTAAAATATAACTACATTTGTATTTAAAAAAATAGGAAAAAGCACTCTGGATAAAAGTGCTGGTTTGTTTTTTCCTACAACGTGGTATCAACAAACATTTTTATGCGCTAATGTGGCAATCTTCCCAGCTTTCAGGAACATGTAGAGCTGAATAAAAAAAAAATGTTATCACAGTTTTGTAATTTTTCAGAGATGTAGCCTTTTTTTCCTATGTTTTGTGCTCTCAACTTACTTCCAGTTTGTGGAGAAAACCAGTGGGAAACCCATGGGTGATACAGGAAAGCTATACATTTCTGAAAGTAGACAAAATTCCAAAGTTAGCAAGGGGTCACATGTGTAGATTCCTCAAGTTTTTTCTAAAGAAAGTAACTGTTGAAATAAATATTGAAAATTAATTAGGAAAAAATGGTCATTTGGACAACGTTTTCATCAGTACCTTTTTGTCAATATAGCCAAGTTAAAAAAGCAATATACCATTATGTTCACTAGACCCTACTTGTTGTGGGGTTATTTAGGGCCAGATGTAGGTGGCCGAAAATAGCCATTTACCGATCGGTAACGGCCGAATTCGGCCGTTACCGACAGGTAAATGGCCATTGACATGTAGGGGCCCTTAAATGTTGCATTTTCGGTAATTTTACCGAAAATGCAAGATTGAAATGTGGGTAGCCAATTTTCCATTGGCACATGGCTTTCAGAATCGGTATTTTACCATGGAATACAAATCCATGGTAAAATACCGATTCCTGTGTACATGCACATCTGTGCATGTACACATGTGCCATGTGACAGACAGACGTGCCCTTAGGGCATGTCTGTGTGCCACATTGCACACATGCCCGTTTTGGGGGTGCTAGAGGGTGTCAAAGTGACACCCCCTGCACCCTTGACAAATTCGGTATTTACCGATTCGGTAAATACCGACTCAGTATTTGAATTGAATCCTATAGGCTTCAAGGCCCATAGGATTCAATAGCAAATACTGATTCGGTATTTACCGAATCGGTAAATACCGATTTTTTAAGGAATCGGTAATAAATCCAGATGTTGGTCCCTACATCCCATTTACCGATTTTGAAATACCGAATCGGTAAAATTCGGTAATATTCGGTATTTCAAAATCGGTAAATGTGATTTACCTACATCTGGCCCTATGTGTTTGTAGGTTCTCCACGAACCCAAGGTACCCAGAGCCAAGAACTGAGCAGCACCATACAATGGGTTTTCAGTGTGTACCGACTATAGACCAATTCATATGGTGAGATATGTCTCGTGAAAAACTGTTATCAAGGAAATCTATGTATTTTTGAACTGGGCAAAAGATATGGGGCCTCATTTATGAAAAGTGACGCATCGCTGCGTGAAAACAGCGATGCGTCACTTTTCATTGCGCACTCCTTGCGACACCAATGATGCGTCATATTTAATGTATGGCGCATCATGTCGCAAGGACGTACAGATACGTCAGTATTTCTGACGCATCTGTAAGCGCAAAAGTGACGCATTGCTGGAGTGTGTCTCAAAAGTGACGCAACTCCAGCAATGCGTCCTTTCACATGGGGAAAGCCCCATGTGAAAGGGCTTGCGTCAGTCTTACGCCTGCTGTGAGGCAGGCGCAAGATTTTGACGCAACAGCATCCTAAAAGTGACGCAGTGAAATCTCATAGATTTCACTGCGTCACTATTACGAGGCTTTTTTCGGGGGAACGCCCCCTCTGCATACATTATACCTGACGCAGGTATAATGTGGCGCAGGGGTTTAAAAAGTGACGCATCTACCTAGATGCGTCACTTTTTAAATATGGCGCAACAAGGCGCATGTTTTACGCCGCCGATGCATCACAAAAAGTGACGCATCCGCAGCGCAAAACTGACGCAAGGCCTCATAAATGAGGCCCATGAAGTTTAGGAGCAGTGGTTATTTGTACATCTCTGACTTTGTGGGTACCCATACTAGCATATGGCTTAGAGGTTTTTTTTTTCAAAATGTCTTCGTTCTAAAACACTGGCTTACATTTGGAAAGCACAAATGCTGCAAAATCCAATTAGTAATGATTAATGTTCTACTATTCTATACTCCCACATGTCTTCTGATAAAAATGGTACCTCACTTGTCTGGGTAGGCCTAGTGCCCCCAACAGAAAACAGACCAAAACACAACATGGACATATCACAGTTTTCCAATGAATACTTACCTTTTTTTCCAATGAAGGTAGCTGTGGATTTTGGACCATAGTTCTGCCAGCACCTAAGGTAACCAAACAAACATTCTTGAAAACTAGCCACCTGGGAAAATCTAGGGTAGACTAACTTTGGTGGCTCTCACCAGATTTTGTTACCCAGAATTCCTGCAAACCTCAAACTTTGACAAAAAGAAAAAAATCCCCACATTTCTGTGATGGAAAGGTCTGGATCTGCGGGGAGCCACAAACTTGTTTCCACCCAGCATTTCCCCAGTTCTCCCGATAAAAATGCTACGTCACTTGTGTGGGTAGGACTAGTGCCCGCAACACAAAACGGGCCAAAATGCACCATGGATACATCTCATTTTCCCACTGAAAAAATCACCCTTTTTTTGCATAGTGGGTAGCTGTGAATATTGGGCCGTCGCTCAGTCGGCACCAATGGAAATGTTAGAAATTGAGTTGTTGGTTGGCTGGAGTGGGAGCGCTGATCAAGCAGCAACCATAATCCTAGTCTGGGTGAGGCACAAGCAAATCCCAAATTAACCTGTACTCAAGCCCCTGGTGTCTTGGCACAGGACAGTTAGGCTTAATTTAGAGGCAAGGTGTAAAGTATTTGTCCAACAATTCAAACAGTAAAACAGTGAAAACACTGCATAAAAAGTTTCCAGGTTAGAACAATAGAGCTTAACTTAATCAACAAAACAAGACCAAAACAATAAAAATCCAATCAGTAGAACCGGAGCTATGAATTTTTAAAGAGTAAACTACAATATAGTGCCTAGAAACAGAAAACAACAACCATGGTTAATTGGTCATGCTAGACTGGGTCAAAGTCAATAGTTCAGACCAACTGCGATGGAGAAAGGGTCGGATACAGTCTTAGATAAGTTCCACCAAAGGTTTACCTTTCCAAGTTTTTTGCCAAGAGCCCCGTTCTTGTGAAAGAAGAACCCCGGGAGCAAGGAGAGCATCACTTGAGGTGGTCGGCATGACCCGAGGAGCAAGCCAGACATTACGGATGGACGGGCGGGCTGGAGTCTCGAGTTGGTGGTTTACGTGGGAAATCGATTCTTGCTGTGCAGAGACAAACTTTTGGCAGCTGTCACTGATTCTCCTTGCGAGCAGCACAATTCCAGTGCAAAAGGGCCTATTCATGGTCGCAAATTGCCAACAAGCTTGAATTTAAGAGCTCAAGCGCCACACCAAGGATCAAGGACCAGAGAGTCGCCTCTTGGTTATCAGGAATTTGCTGAAGATGGGTCAAGGAGATGTGGGGAATCTGTTATGTCCCTGAGTCCTAGATCTGGAGGCCAGCTGACTAACCATTTGAGTCACTCTGGGTTCTGGGTTCAAGATGAAGTTGCAGGTCCAGTTCTTCTTCCCTGGGCAGCAGCAGAAGAGCGCAGCAGGCAGCAGGTCAACACAGCAAGGCAGTAGCTCCTTCAGAGTAGCAGTCCAGCACTCCTTGTAGCAACTTAGCAGTTCTTCTTCCTGGCAGAGTAACCTCAGGTCCAGAAGTGTACTGAAGTGGTATTGTCTGAGGTTCTATGTTTTTGTGCACAGTTCCGCCTTTGAAGTGGGGAGAAGCTTCTAGAGGCATGCCCTTAAAGTGCACAGATGCCCTGCGTCCCCTTCCCTGTCTCCAAGCTGGCTGAAGTGACAATGCAGGGTCATTAGGCCTTTTTTGTGGAGGCAGGAAACAGCCTATTCAGGTGTGAGTGAGGCTGAGCCCAGCTCCCCACCCCCATCCTACTAGTGATGGCCCATCCACTCTTACCTAAGCTCCCATTGTGTGTGGCTCTCTTGGAGGAATACACAAAGCCCAACTACCAACCACACCCAGTCATGTGACCCAGGCATTCAGCAGGCGCCAAATGGCTAAGGCAAGAAAATGATAGTTTTCTAAAAGTCGCATTTTCAGAATTATAATATAAAATCAGACTTCACCTTATGTTAGGATTTTCAATTAGGATTCCAGAGACATTAAACATGAACCAAACATTCTTCCCATTTGGAAATTACACTTATAAAATGTAATAAGCCATCTCCAATGGTATCCAGGAAATGTAAAATTTAAAGATACATGTCTAACATTGTAAATACAATGATTCCTGCCCTTGAGGCTGACCTGGGATTACCTTAGAGATAACTTAGATATATTAGAAAGGAAGGTTTGGGCATGGCAAAAGGCTTAGTTTGCCAGGTCAAAATGGCAGTTTAAAACTGCACAAACAGACTCTGCAATTGTAGGCCTGGGGCATGTTTAGAGGGCTTCTGAAGTGGGTGGCATAATCAGTGCTGCAGACCCAATAGTAACATTTACGTTACAGGCCTTAGGCAGATATAATGCTCTTTACTAGAGACCTATAAGTACAATTAAATATGCCAATTGGGTATAATCCAATTCTAACATGTTTTAGGGAAAAAGCACAAGCACTTTAGCACTGTCTAGCAGTGGTTAACAGTGCAGAGTCTTAAGGCCTGCAAAAACAAAGTCAGCAAAAACAGGAGGTCTGAAGACAAAATGTTCGGGGGAATCCAAATCAATGATGCCAGGTCTAACAGGAAACCTATCAAATTTGCACATTTTAAAAAACTAGACACCTGGGAGAATCCAAGGTGAGGTGACTTTTGTGAATCTCACAGGTTTTTTACCCAGAATCCCTTGCAAACCTCAAATTTTGACTAAGAAAACACATTTTCCTCACATTTCTGTGATGGAAAGTTCTGCATACTCAAAACTGACAATTTTTTGCAAAGTAGATAGCTGTGGAATGTTGGCTGCTCCTAGAAAAACCTAGCAAACTTGCCCATTTTTAAAAAATAGTTAGCTATGGGTGTCCAGGTTTATGTGAGACTTTTGTGACTTTCACTAGGTAATTTTACCCAGAAGCCCTTGCAAACATTACACTTTAGTGAAAAACACACATTTTCCTCACATTTCTGTGACATAAAGTTCAGGAATCTGCAGGGAGTCACACCTTTCCTACCATCCTGAGTTCCAACATGTCCCACTGATAAGAACAGAACCCCACTCGTGTAGGTGGTCCAAGTGGAACGACACAAAAATGCCCTAAAGCTCTACTTTGATAGATAAGCAATAGGGGCAGTTGTGGTATTTGGAGCCGTGCTATGGTGCCACCCATGCAAACCTACAAATCACAGACATTTTTAAAAACTAGACACCATGGGATTTCAGGGTGGTGTGCCTTGCATGGATCTCATGAGGTTTTCTTACCCACAATGCCCAAACTTTTTAAAATTTTTTTAAACATTTATTTATAACATTTTCTCATACATAGACAATGGGCAATCGACAAGGCATTGCAATTTTACAGTATACAATCGATCAATCAAGACAGTAGGATAGTGAAGAAAGGGACTATCCCATACATACGGATTCATGCGATGGGGCGACATTTTACCAGTGTGTCAAATAGCTATCGACAATTACAGCAGTAATGGTCCAACAGAATAGTCGTTTTACATGATCATGAAACTCAGGGCCCATCCTGGTGATACATTGTCCGGCCCTAATATCCTCAATTAACTATAGTATACAGCAACAACATTCAAAATGGTTACATTCCTTCCCCTCCCCTCTGCCCCTCCGGGGTTCCAGCATCCAGCTGGCCCTCACCTTCTACATTGTTTGCCTCCTTTTGTAATGTGTAGGACTGTAGTGGTCCCCAGATATCTGCTGGTCTAGATTTTACTGGTTGTGTTTCAGCATATAAATTGTATTGGTCCTGACTGTGCAACATATCTTGCAGCCATTCCTTGAATTTCGGGGCTCTTCCCCTCCCCCATTGACACGCTAGTGTCCGTTTAGCCAACAGAAGAGCCGTATCAATACATTTCCTGTATGTTCTGGGTATGTGCAGTGTCTATCCCAGTAAAAAGAGCAATGGATCCCTAGCCAGTTCTATAGATAACATACTCTCCAATGCACCGTGTATCTGTTCCCAATAGACTGTAACCTGTGGGCAAAGCCAAGCTAGGTGGAAAAAATCGGCCCCTGGTTGCTTACATCTCTCACACCGGTCAGAGTCTGTCAAGCGAAGCCGATATTTCCGTGCAGGGGTATAATAGATGCGATGTAGAAATTTATAGTGGATGATTTTAAATCTGCGACTGGACGTTATGCGCCCTGTAAATTCGCAACAATACTCCCAGGTCTCATCAGGGATAGCCTCCCCTATGTCCTTTTCCCAGTAGCTGTGTGCCCTTCCACCCACTTATAAGGTATGTGCTCGAACACTTCCATATATACTAGAGACTAGGTGCGTGCCGTCGGTGCCGTTAAGTAGTGTGGCCTACGGAGGGACAACCTCAGGTTCATTAGGATACTCAGATAAAAGGTTTTTCATCCCTTCTCGAAGCCGCACGCAATAAAAAACCTCAAAGGGAGTGGGGTCAGTATCACCAAAGAATTGCTCCCTAGTGCAGAATGTTCCATTGAGAAACACGTCTCCCCATGTGGACTTCTGCAGTCGACTGCACATGAGTTGGAAACCAGTCTCCTGCAACACTGCCAGCTGTGGGTGATATGTCATAGGCATACGTGGTTCATACAGCAAGGGAAGTCGCAATCTGCGGATTATTCTATGCCACGGGTCTATCGTACAGGAAGCCGTCGTAGGTGGCGTGTCCATGACACCAGCCGGCCCATGAACGATGCCAGTTAGGGGTAGCGGGTGCGCTATCCAGTCCTCTGCCGCTAGTAGTGGCATATATTTTGTGGGTCGTAGCCAGTGGAACAGAAAATGTGCCTAGGCACTGAGGTAGTAAGCCTCAAAATCGGGGATATCAAACGCTCCTTTAGCATATGGCTGCACTATTACACTCCATTTAAGTCTAGGTTGTCGCCTTCCCCACACTAGTCTGATAAGCTCTGATCTCAGAGTTAAAAAAAAAAAATCCCGGATAGTACGGGAGGTTTAGGAAAAAAAAAAGAGGAAACGTGGGAGCACTACCATTTTGATCAAGGAGATGCGTCCCGCCATGGAAAAGGGCAACGCAATCCAGCATGTAACGGTGCCTTTTAGTTTCGTAACAGCTGTGCCATAGTTCATGCGCAATGTTTCCTCCCTATCTCTTGAGACCTGCACCCCCAGGTATTTTAAATCAGCATCACACCATTCAATCGGATAGTCCAACGGGAACCTGGTTACAGCAGGTGTCAACGGTAGGAATTGGGATTTACACCACTTTATATTTACTCCCGATATTCTGCCCAGCACCAGGAATTCTCGTAGTATCGCATTCAGTTTTGTTTGTGGGTCCGTGACGTAGAGTGTGACATCATTTGCATACAGCGACACAGATATCTGCCTTTGAAAACAGCGGAAGGCACTATCCTTATGCATCTGTCGTATCCTGCATGCCAATGGTTCTATTGAGATGGCAAACAAAAGAGGGGATAGTGGGCACCCCTGCCGAGTGCCCCTTGTGAGTGATATCGCAGGTGACAGGTGACCGTTTACAAGTACCCGCACAGTGGGCGAAGTGAACAATAGTTTCACCCATGCCATAAAGACAGGGGGAAGCCCATTTTTTGTAACATCGTGAATAGGTAGCACCACTCTACTGAATCGAAAGCTTTGGAAGCATCCAAAAACACGGCAGCCAACGGCAACTCCGGAGCCACTGTATGGATAAGGGAGAATAGGGTCCTAAGGTTAACGCTTGTAGCTCTTGATGGAACGAACCCCGATTGGTCCGGGAGTACTATTTGAGTCATGAGCAGCGATAGCCTGTTGTCTAGAACCTTAGCCAATATCTTCGCGTCACAGTTGACAGTGGTCGGTAGGAATCACACAATGAGCTTCAGTAGGGAAGTAATGACCACCTCGCGCATGGATCGAGGCAGGATACCCACTTCTAGTGACTCCTCAAAGACTTTGCGTAGTACCGGAGCCATGATATATATGTAGCACTTATAGAATTCTGCCGGAATACCATCCAATCCTGGTGCTTTCCCATTTTTCAGGGACATAATTGCATCTTTTATTTCATCGACTTCCAGAGGGGCGCTCAGAAATTTTCTGTGTATATCTCTCAACCAACAGAGGGCCACACCACCCATAAATGAATCAAAGTCTGTATTACTCGTGGCTTGGGAGGTATATAGCGCTGCATAGTGGCTAGTAAAGGCCTCCCCTATTTGAGCATTATCCCTCCGCGTGTCACTGTTGCAATCAACGATCTCTAGGATAGTGTTGGTACCTCTGGCATTCCGTATAATGGTGGCCAGTGTCTTTCCAGGCCTTTCCCCCTCCCCATACCGCCTAGCATTCCAATATTTACTACGGAATTGTGTTTCACGCTCCACTTCAGTCTCATATTCCGTTAGTTTACCTCTGAACTCAGCTTGCGCTTCCTGACTGTCTCCCTGCTGCATGCAATATTCCAAATCTCTCAGCTCGCCTTCTAATCAACTGATCATACGTTGAATGTCCCGCAAGACACCAAACCCCTTTGCAATACATCAGCCACGTACAGTGACCTTAAAGGACTCCCATATATTCTCAACACTCTCAACAGATCCCTGATTTCGTGGAAAAACGTCAGTAATGTCCTCCCGCAGTTCTTCCCTAAATACCATGTCTAGAAGCGCCGTGGGTTGTAGGCGCCAATGCGGTCTAGGGCAGTCCAGGCCCGGAACCTTCAAGGTAACTACCACAGGGCAGTGGTCAGAATACGTGCGAGCCAGGTGCTTTGCAGCCGTCACGGTGCCCGCCAAGTGATGTGTTAGTAGTCAACAGTCTAACCACGCCCAGGTCCCCGAATGAGAGGTGAAGTGTGTGCCCTCAAGTGTTTGGGGATGTAGGTGTCTCCAGCTGTCGACCAGCAAACCTTCAGCTATTATGTCCTGCAGCACCTCTCTTGCTTTAGGGTGATATTGTGCTAGTCCATCCGCCCTATCCACTGTCGGGAACAGTGCCACATTAAAATCCCCTCCCCAAATTACATGCGTAGATCCTATGTCTATTATTTTATACCACAACAATACAAAGAATTCAGGTGCATCAATATTGGGAGCATAACAATTCAATATTGTGATCGTGGACTCCCCCAGTCTACCCCAGACTATCACATATTGTCCAGCAACATCAGCTATCTCACCCTGGAGCAGTAATGGGACGTTACGCTTAATTAGTATTGCAACTCTTCGAGCGTATGAGGAGTAGGAAGAGAAGTATCTGCCCCCTGCCCATCGGCTTGCAAAGGAGGGAGTGGTCTGTGGGGAAATGTGCGTCTCCTGTAACAGCACCAGCTGTGCTTCGTTTCTATCTAAATAGGACAATATCTGTCTACATTTTCTTGGATTATTAAGGCCCCTGACATTCCATGATAGTATCCTCAACAGCTTCTTTCTAGTATCACCAGGAATAACTATTATCACGTTTGGATCCCCACATCAGCAATAGCATCAAACATGGAACCATCCCATCATCACCACCGTTCTTTGCCGTCTCGTGTTGTGCCTGTATAGTGCCCCGACCATAGTGGTCAACCGTTCCCTTCCCCCCCTGCATCCCATGGAATACCACCCCCTCCCACTGAAGTGTCCCCAACTCGCGAGTTTGTATAACCCTCCCCCCGTCCCCCATCCCCACCCCAACATCGTCAAAAGGAACAGAATACCTCGTAGGGGAACACCCTCTGGGGGAACCTCCAGAGAGCAGCACGACCACCCTCCCCCCTCACGCCTTCGGACCTGTACCACCACTAGGCGTCAATCAAGGAGGGAGAGCGGTCCCCAGAATACATTACCACTGGAACTTCTGCAAGACTGCTGGTCTCTGCGACATGAAGATATTTGAAGCAAAGTCCATCACCTCAACCGCCATGGGAGTCAGATACAGTCAGAAATGTCATTGATAGGCCATCATCGCAGATCAGTCTTCATTGTCCGCGCCATGTTTACGTTCTCGTTGTGCAGCATCCTGTGACGTTCCGCCCCTGTTCACTCTCCGCAATGAGCGCAGATAGTCCTCCACCTGTTGAGGGTTCATAAAGAAGCGCTGTTTCCCCTGGTGCGTCACTCGAAGGCGGGCAGGGTACAACAGTGCGTAATCAATTTGTGCACCACGCAATTTTTTCTTAACCTCAATGAATTTGCGATGTTGCTCCTGCACATTGGGGTGAAATCGGAAAGATGGAAAAGGACACCTCATTGTATGTTAGCTCCTGTTTGGTTCGTGCAGCCCGTAGCGCCACATCGCCGTCTCTGTAAATCAATAGGCGTGCGATAATAGGCCTTGGAGGAGCTCCAGGTTTTGGTCTAGGGCCGAGGGATCGATGCGCTCTCTCCACTATAAACTGCTTAGAGAACGCTTCAGCACCTATAGAGGTAAGTAAAAGCTACTCATTAAAGTCCTCCATGCGCCCAGTGTCTGTAGATTCGGGAATACCCGTGACGCGGATGTCATTGCGTCACCCCCGGGCTTCCAAATAACTCATTCTTAGCGGCAATATCCCGCAGGAGTTTGTCCTTCCTCGCCAACTGTGTGGAGTGGCTAGCCGTTATGTCATCTGCCTCCGAGATTCTCCTCTCCTCTTCTTTGAGTCGATCGTCATGTTGGTCCACCTTGTGAACAAGGGCATCCATCCTGGAGGACATCTGATCCACCTTATCCACAATAGTGGCAAAGCTTTGCCGCATTTCCTGCAGGATTTGGCGCATGTCGAGTTCCGAGGAACCTTTGCTTCCAACTTGTACATCTGGATTTTCCAAAGCACCCTCTCCAGCCGGCGGTTTAGACCCCTTCTTCGCCGTTTCAAATGTCAGCTTTGGCTGTCACGTATCCGGCTTCCCCATCGTGCTCGGTTTTCGAGATCGGTCTTGGTGGACGGCACTGGGCACTCAAACTACCTCCAGTTGTACGAAGTCTTCAATAAACTCAGCCTCCCCTGCAGTGATCTTCGTAGCTCTACCCACGGGGCTTCCTTGTCTCCGTTCTATGCTCCGCATCAGTGGCACACTCAATAGTGGTAGGTTGTTCAGAGAAGACTGTTCTGGATTGTCACTATGCACCTCCCTGTCACTATCCCGCCACCACGTTTCCTTCCCAGGCTCTGTTCTCGGTCCCCACGCGGTCTCAGATAGCTCACTTGAGGTGCCTCGGTACCCCAACAGCTGCTTCAGTGGCCTCGTGCATAGAGCTGGGCAGCCGCCTTATATCCTCAGCATATATCAACGGCCGCAACAGGCTGCTCGTGCGATTCCACCGTGGTACTCTCAGGTCCCCATTCACCACACTCCGGACATTGTAGGGCCAGTCACAACTCGCCAGCAGGCCTCGCTGTATTTTGTCTCACACGTTTTTCACCCGAAGTGACTCACATTGCTTTCAGTTCACGTGCATGCATTTTGTCAGCCCAGGGGCACCAGCGCTTATATCTTCGCTGCTTAGCACTTTACCTCATGAGACAGGAACGGCGCAGTTGTCATTTCGCCATTCTGGGTAACTCCCAGCACAGACGTGTCTCATCGACCCTCGGTGCCAGGCCTCTCACTTATTTTCTTTTGTTCTTTAAAAATCCAGTTCGCCTGTGAGACCTGACCTCAATGCTGCTTCCGAAGCAAAGCTCAGGGGCATACCATCTGCCTGCGTCTCAGTACGGCGCAAAGAGGTTTGCGCTTCCGTTGTTACTTCTAGGCCCGCGTTTCTCTGCGGCAGCCCGTCTGCCTCCAAAGGGCCTACCGCACTTGTGGCAAGCCGCGGCACCCACAATGCTCAAACTTTGCTTGAAATCACCCATTTTCCCACATTTCTTTGATGGAAATTTTGTGAATCTGCAGGAATTGACAAAATTCATCCCACCCAGCCAAACCCCACATGTTCCAATAAAAAATCCTGTGCCACGCTCGTCAGGAATAGATCGAACCAAGGTAAATGGGATACTTTTTGAGCGGACTCCCATTGACCTCGGTTTATCCAGGGGGACAGAAAGAGCGATGCCCATTTCAATAATAATAATAATAATACTGTGATTTATAGAGCGCGAACAGCTACCTCCTAGGAGGTGTCCCGGCGCTATAGCATCAGGTGGCTCGCAGGCTGACCTGTGAGCAGCAGAAAGTCTAGCAGGTTACTCCAGATTAAAAAGCCAAGTTTTAATTGATTTCCTAAAAATGGTTTCAGAGGTGATTTGTCGCATGGCATTGGGCAGAGTATGCCAAAGCATGGCCGCCCTAACCATAAAGGATCTTTCCCCCAGTTGGGCTTTCCTTACTCAGGGTGTGCATAGCAAGTTCTGGGAGCTAGATCTAAGTAAGCGAGGCTGTTTGTACGCACCAAGCCTTTGCTTCAGATAATTGGGGCAGGATCCATGGAAAGCCGAAAGGCTAAGGTGAGGGCCTTAAACTTTATTTTGGCGGTGACCGGCAGCCAATGTAATTCTTTGAGGTGTGGAGAGATATGCTTCTTAAATGGGACATGTTTGAGCAGTCATGCCACCGCGTTTTGGACCAACTGCAGTTTCTTTATCAGGTACGCTGGAAGGTCTAAGTACAGGCCATTCGTGTATTCCAGGCGAGAGGTTACTGTAGCATGAACCACTGAGCGACGGCAGTTTTCTGGGAAAAGGTGTAAGACTTTGCGCAGATTCTTCAAACTACCAAACCCAAGCGCCTGACACCTGCTGAATTTGGCTCGAGAATGATAGATCCACCTGCCATTTTACGCCCAGGTTTTATGGGTTAGGAGAATGGCCTATGCGATGTTGGGCAGCCCCCACCACTACATTAAAAAAAAAATGCTTTTCCTCGACTATTGGTCATTCTTGCCCCTTGGGAGTGCAGATCGTTTTTTTTTTACTCCATCCACCCCAGGGGGGCAGAAAGACAGATCCCAATTTAAATGGGGTATTGCATAGCCATACCTATAGTGGGCTGCCCCACCCCTATATTATAAAAAATCCTTTCCCTTGCGTCTAGTGGTCTTTCTGTCTCCTGGAAGGGATAGATTGGGGTAAATAACCCATCCACCCCCCAGGGTTGTCAGAAAGACTTATGTCCCATTTATATAGGTGGGGGTATGCCAACCCATGGTGGGCAGCCCCCACCTGTATATTATGGTTGTGTAATGCTTTTCCTGGCATCTAGTGGGGATTGGAGCTCATTACCCCATCTGCCCCTCAGGGGGGCAAAAAGATTGATATCCCATTTCAATAGGGTGGGGACATGTCCATGCCCATGGAGGACAGCCCCCACTCCTATATTAAAAAAAATCCTTACCCTGTTGTGTAGAGGTATTTCTGCCCCCTTGGGGGCAGATCGGGGGTAGGTACCCCCATACACACCCCAGGGGGCAGAAAGACTGCTGTAATTAAATATGCTACGGGAGCACAGGCCCTTGGCCAATGGGCCGCTCCCCCATCCATGGTACCTAGTGGGTGGATCCCTGCTTAGGTGTGTGTGGGGACACTTTACATATGGTTTTTTATCTGTTCTTTTATATTGCAGTAGTTGAAACTTAAACTGAAACCTAAGTAAGCAACCTAAACAACTATTATACTTTTGACCTAAGTAAGTGAAAAAGCTTTCAGTCTCTAGGATCTGACCCGAAGACAGACAATAAGCTCCAGGCAATTCCAGTGGGTAATTCCAGTTTAAAAGGAAGAACAAATTAAGCAGATTGGAAAGCAGAAGAGCATAGCCCAGTGCATATTTGACTTATTGGAGATATTGCCCAAAAAAGTGAGGTATAAATAACAACACTTGTTAATGAGGGCCGGGTGAAGTTAGAGATACGTAGAGCTTCAAGAGAATCCCCGTCAGACCCTCTTCTGCTATCCCCAGTCACTCTAGAGCTTTGCAGGCTACCACAGAGCCAGATATGGCAGTGTTTGACAGGACCTCTGGGGGCTTTTATTTCCCCATCCAAAGAATAAGGAAATGTCACTCAGTGGTTATTCTGCTGATGCCCCAAAAACAGCCACCAAGAATATAGAGCACCCTGAAAAACAAGAGTATCCAAACATATCTGAAGTTACTAAGCATTGTCCATTTGCAAAAAGAGAAGAGATCAAGACTCCAGGGAACGCTTCATACTGTCAATATTTAGTGTATTGACTTCACAACAGGTTGTGTGGCACCAAAAAACCTGGCACTCAGTTCACACTGACTGTTCACAAAGAAATCGAAGTCATTCATGCCATGGAAATTTCAAATAGGCAGAATTATAATGGAGAAATGCAGTCCCTACTACCAACTCCCAGGTTGATCCCCTTTCTATGTCGCTAAATTGGAAAGCATTTTACCAGATACTTTCAGGCTTTTTTTGCACATTTAAAATGTAATATTAAACTTGAAATGTATTTTCTTACTATTCCTTCTTCTTCAGACTAGAAAAATAAATTTCAGACCTGCCAGCTCGCGCCATGCCAGCAGTTCCAAGATTTCATCACTCTTTACATGGTCACCCAGTGAAGACTTATGTGAGAAAAAAGGGGAGCTGCTAACCCCTGCACAGAGGTTTCAAGTTGTGGTTGTAGGCTCTACACATTAAAATCCATTATGGTTTTAGTAACCTCCCAAAGACATGGGAGGCAGCTTTCAGTGGCGGCTGGCACAGGTCAGAGGGGTACGGTCGGGTGGGGGAGGAAGCCAACAGACGATGGGATTGGTTTTATTTATTTATTTAATTTAACTTTACCTATTCCTCCATCTGTCGAAATCCCTCCCCACCCCACCGACCATCCCTGCCTCAACGCTCTTATCTGTTCCGGCTGCCACTGACAGCTTTAGAAGCCTTTGTTTGTGTTGTAAAGGGCAAGGTAAGAGTTCCTGGTCGAGCACAAAGTTCTGGAATACATCTACAGGCCCCAGCCTCTCTTATGTCTGTCTGTGGTTGCTTAGGGTGTAACAATATGAAATCACTACCCCCTGTCCAGACCTTACCCCCACCAAGGAAAGTTCTTCTCTTACACTGTGAAAACATTTTCAAAGCTGGCAGGCCTAAAATGCCTTTTCCACCCCCTTTCTCAAAGACCTCATCCGGATGTGTGTGTATATACTGTTTGAATGAAGTAAAATGAGCAACTTCTACAGAGTGTAACAGCGCTTATTTGCATGTTTTATATACATTTCTCTAATTTTTTCATTTACCACAGGAGTTCAACATTTGTCTATTAAATACACCTCCATTTGCATTACTTTTATTTCTAGGTTAAAACATAGCTCATGTTCCCAGTCTAGGTATTCTGATGTATACATGTGACCGTATAAGGAGGTTTACAGGAAAACTCACTTTTTTGAGTGATGTGCAGACAGGCATGACAGTGTATATATAACTCCAAAACTACATGTGTGCTCAGCTCATAAGAAATATGGCGGAAGTATAGAATGAGAACAGTCGCTGACCATGATTCTATGAGCAGCTTCATGAACAGTCATCAAACAAGAGGGAGTGTGATCTATTGATCGAACGGGCACCAATTACCACCTCAAGGGGGAGGTGGAAGGTCCAGTTCCAGCGTGTGCCCGTGTGTAGAGTACTCAAACATCAAACGGGGGTTGCTGAACTGTTCCTGGTAAAAAAGGAAGAGACTGGCTGTGCCGAAGGTGTACGTTAACACCCTTGGGCATCCATTAAGTTGGACATGTTTGCCTCACACACCCGAGGGATGTCATGCTTCATCATCGGCGGTTGCTCCTCGTCGGGGAGGCGGTGCAATCCCCGACGGGCTCACCTCAAAGAGGGGCTCTTTGGCGGAGATCTTTTTGTCCAGCTGCCTGTTGATGAAGTGCGGGTATGTGGGCCAGGGCAATAGTATCCTGAAATGGACGGTGAGGTTTAAAATATAGTAGAGGGTCCCTGAAAAGACTTTATTCTGGAGGTCCTCCTACTATCACTAAAAGGTGTAGTTTAGCTTGTTGGGTCACGGAAAGTTACGTGCCGTGTTTCAAACTAGACTAATGTGAAGGTCGGTCAACATGTTTCTCGCTAGGGGATTTCCCGCGATTCGTCAGGACCTGGTGAAAATGTGGGTGGGGGGTTAAAACAGGGACATGCTAGTGTCATGAACCTCGTGTGCTTTACCTCAGGGGAAATCCTGTGCCTGAAGTATGGAGACAAAAGGAGACATTAGAGCAGGTATCATGTTAAATATCAACAATTGTCTTTGGTATCAGCCAATCTAGCATCTCAGTGCAGTGAAGTGGAAGTGGTGTGTGTTGTTTCACACATACGAACATGCCTGTGATGTATAAAGAGTGTGTGGTGTAGTGAACACTCTTATACCTATGTCCGTGGTGGGTGCGTTGTGATTAAAAACAGTAGTTAAAACCAGTAGTTGTCGGCGGGTCGGTACAACAGGAGTTGCCTAAAGTTCAGGCTAAGGAAAGAGACCTAAAGTTATTGAAGTTCTTGGTGTCTTTTCCTCCGTATAGGGCACCTATGGAGTTGTTTGATCTTACCTCAAGTTATCCGTGTCCGTGCTGAGTCACCTACCCATCACCGCCGAGCTCGAATAGGTAATGAACTGGCGGGGCGTGGGCTATTTATAGGTGGACTCGTCATAAGGTAGCGTCGGTAAACGCCCTCAGTGCGGGTCACGTGGTAACCAAGGTAATACCGGCCATGATGGAGTGGTGTAATTAGTGTTTGACCTGACGTGGGTTGATACAGTGACAAGGGGTTGGATGTTTACAGGGAATGCCAGGGAATGTCTTCATTCAAACCTTGTCTATCTGTGGAGAGGCGGTGTACCCACCTTTGTTCTTTGCGGAACAGGGCATTTTTTGGGCAATTAGGACTTGCCTCAAGAATCACCCACCGTATGCAGTCGGCGCTGTGTTGTTTCTCAAGATAGTGTTTGCACATCTTTGTGTGCGATTTCTTGCACCGGAAATTACTGCGGTGTTCAGTGATACTTGTCTTAATTGTACGTGTGGTCATCCCAATGTACTTGAGACCACATGGGCAAGTCAGCATATAGATGCAATGAGTGGTGTTGCAGTTCGTGTGGCCCTGGATGACCCATTTAAAGGTGTCGGTGAGCTGTAATGTTTTCTGGGGGGTAGTGTATTTGCAGACCCCACAGTTACCGCATGGGTAGTGACCGGTAACCGGTGGCAGGTTCCATAGTGTCTGTTGGGAACTTTTTTTGGTGGTCTTAGGTCTAGTGTGGATCAATATGTCCTTCACATTTTGTGACCTTTTGAAAGCAAACCTCGGTTGTTCAAAAGTCAAGTCACCTGTGTTAAGGATTCCCCAGTGGCGTTTAATCGTGTTTCTGATCTTGGTTGATAGTGGGGTGAATGTCGTCACACAGGTGATCGGTTGGTTTTCGATGGGTAGTTTTACCCGTCTCTCCAGGAGTGCCTCTCTGTTATTATTCCTTGCCCGTTTTTTTGCTTTCATAACCTCTCCTTTGGGATAGCCTCTGTCTAGTAGGTTTCTTGATAAGATGGTGGATTCCTTTTTGTAGTCTGCAATGTTACTACAATTCCGTCTGATCCGGAGGAATTGTCCAAATGGTAAATTGGACCGTAAGGCTTTGGGATGGTGGCTCTCAAAATGTAGGAGACTATTTCGGTCTGTTGGTTTCCTAAACATTGTTGTCTGGAGTCTACCATCTAACAGTTGTACTGTTAGGTCGAGAAAAGCAATCTCTTTGGGCGAGGAGGACATGGTGAACCGGAGATATGGGTTCAATGAGTTAACCCATACGAAGAAGGCCTCATGTGAGTTAGGACGACCCGACCATAGGATGAGGATATCGTCAATGAAGCGCTTCCACATTGTGATATTGGCTAAAAATGGGTTGGATTGGTGGTGGATGAATCTGTCCTCGAAGTCGGCCATATACAGACATGCCACCGACAGGGCAAAAGTGCTGCCCATCGAGGTTCCTTGGGTCTGATGGAAGAATTGCCCCTTAAACTCAAAGAAGTTTTCAGTGAGTGCCAGTGTCGCACATTCCATAATGAATGAGGGTGGAGTGTTAGAATCCCAATCCTCCATCCTCAGGCGTGACTCGATTACCTCTAGTGTGGCCCTTTGTGGGATGTTGGTATAAAGGGCTTCAACATCTAGGGTAATCAAAAGGTCAATTTGGCTTGCATTCTCGACTGAGTTAAGGTGCCGTAAGGTGTCGGCAGTGTCCTGAATGTAAGAAGGGATGCGTTTAACCAAGGGCTGGAGGAAATGGTCGCAAAATTTGGACAGAGGTTCTAATACCAAGTCGATACCAGAAACTATAGGTCTCCCTGGGACTGGTCTTGTCCCCTTATGAATTTTCGGAAGTGTGTAGAAGTAGGGAACCCTAGGATTTTTTTGGTTTAGAAATTCTGCCTCCTTTTTGCTTATCCAACGCTCACATTCAGCAGTTTCCGCCAAGCCTGTGATAGTTGTTTGCAGGTGTGGGGTCGGGTCACAAGGAATGGGGGTGTAGTACCGACCATCATTGAGTTGCCTTAGACATTCAAGCTCGTAGTCTTTAGTGTTCATTAGAACAGTGGCCCCGCCTTTGTCAGCCTGTTTTATAGTGATGAGCGGGTCGTCTGCCAATGTTTTAAGCACTTCCATGTCTTTGCGGGAGATATTAGAATGGTTTGTTTGCCTATCCAAAGTCTCGATGTCTTTCAGTATCGCCTGTTCAAAGGTCAGGACCTCATTAGGGACCATCCCATTGTGGGGTGTGAATGTCGAAGGGTTGTGCAATCCTGAGTCTTGTGCTGGTTCTGGGGCTTTGCCTTCAAAAAAAGCCTTAAGCCTGACCTTTTTGAAGAAAGATTGTATCTCCCTGGTTTGATTGAACAAGTCGATCCTTGGTGTAGGGACAAAGCCCAGTCCTCTTTGGAGAACTTGTTCCTCATTCTCGGTCAGAATGCGATCCGAGAGATTGACCACGAGGCTCATTTTGGCCCTGACCTGTTCGTACTCCGGGTGTCCATTCCGTGGGGGCGTGTGTCCTCCCACTGCACTTTCTTCTCGGAGGCGTTGCCTCGCTTTCGCCCGCGCCCTCTGCCCCAACCTCTGCCTAAAAAAGGGGGGCGTGCTGATCCTTGGGGCGCAAAGAAAGGTGGGTATTGTGGCAAATGGTGGCTGGAATGGCTGAAATTGAGGATATTGCCAAAACGGGGGACCCATTGGTTGCCCTTGGTGGGGAAAGTTCGGGTTGTTATGGAGGTTTTGTTGTCCTCGCCCTCTACCTCTTTTGGCCCTGGGTGGGATATTAGTTGTGTCATTATCGTCACTGCTCTCAGAGCCGCTGTTGGAACCTCGTCTGGACGAAGTCGTGCTGGAGTCTGAGTTGTAGTTTGTTCCTGGCGGTACGTAATCGTCCTTCAGGTACGGGTAGACTTTCTCCTTGGAAAATCTTTTGATGTCCTTTTGGAGCTTAGCTACTTTTTGATTCATTAAGTACTCCTTGTGCTCTGCCATTTCCTTATTCAGTTCGGCTAGTTTTGTTTTGAAGCCCGTATTCTGGGCTGTGGTCTTCAATGCTGCCTCAGCTTCCTGAATGCGGACTAGTAGTGCATCTGCTAGTCTTTTGGCAGTGTTGACGATAAGGATCAAGAGATCATGAGTGCATTTCCATGCTACTTGAGACCACTCGATCTTGAATTGCCCATCTTCCCAGAAAATCCTTGGGAAGTTCTTCACTATTAGGCCATTCGGGGCAATTTTGGCTTTAAAATATTGTGCCATCATTTCTCCATGTATTGTGATCCTAATCCATTCTCGTTTTAAGTCTGATAAAGTTTGCCACTCAGTGGTGTTACTTCCTGAAGCAGTTTCAACGTCTATGCCAAACAAAGATGGAGCTCTCATAATAGCAGCTGCGTCTTCTTCACCAAAGCTAAGCCCCTGACCTTCCATTGTGTACTAATCAGGTGGAGTCGGTGAAGAGAATCAAAGAAAAAAAGAGGTTAGTTAACCAAGAAGGGTAAAGTGTGTGATTCGCCAATCGGTTAATCACAGGTTGGGGGATATGAACAATCTCACCCACCGTTACAGAGCTCCCACGGTTTTCACCGTGCATGAGTCGTCATCAAACAAGAGGGAGTGTGATCTATTGATCGAACGGGCACCAATTACCACCTCAAGGGGGAGGTGGAAGGTCCAGTTCCAGCGTGTGCCCGTGTGTAGAGTACTCAAACATCAAACGGGGGTTGCTGAACTGTTCCTGGTAAAAAATGAAGAGACTGGCTGTGCCGAAGGTGTACGTTAACACCCTTGGGCATCCATTAAGTTGGACATGTTTGCCTCACACACCCCGAGGGATGTCATGCTTCATCATCGGCGGTTGCTCCTCGTCGGGGAGGCGGTGCAATCCCCGACGGGCTCACCTCAAAGAGGGGCTCTTTGGCGGAGATCTTTTTGTCCAGCTGCCTGTTGATGAAGTGCGGGTATGTGGGCCAGGGCTATAGTATCCTGAAATGGACGGTGAGGTTTAAAATATAGTAGAGGGTCCCTGAAAAGACTTTATTCTGGAGGTCCTCCTACTATCACTAAAAGGTGTAGTTCAGCTTGTTGGGTCACGGAAAGTTACGTGCCGTGTTTCAAACTAGACTAATGTGAAGGTCGGTCAACATGTTTCTCGCTAGGGGATTTCCCGTGATTCGTCAGGACCTGGTGAAAATGTGGGTGGGGGGTTAAAACAGGGACATGCTAGTGTCATGAACCTCGTGTGCTTTACCTCAGGGGAAATCCTGTGCCTGAAGTATGGAGACAAAAGGAGACATTAGAGCAGGTATCATGTTAAATATCAACAATTGTCTTTGGTATCAGCCAATCTAGCATCTCAGTGCAGTGAAGTGGAAGTGGTGTGTGTTGTTTCACACATACGAACATGCCTGTGATGTATAAAGAGTGTGTGGTGTAGTGAACACTCTTATACCTATGTCCGTGGTGGGTGCGTTGTGATTAAAAACAGTAGTTAAAACCAGTAGTTAAAAACGCAACTGCTATCTCAGGGAGAGAACTCGAATCAAAAGGTGGCAAATCATGACGTGGTTAATTACAGGCTCACCTAAAGGTCTTGGACTAATAGCCACCTGAGTTGTCGGCGGGTCGGTACAACAGGAGTTGCCTAAAGTTCAGGCTAAGGAAAGAGACCTAAAGTTATTGAAGTTCTTGGTGTCTTTTCCTCCGTATAGGGCACCTATGGAGTTGTTTGATCTTACCTCAAGTTATCCGTGTCCGTGCTGAGTCACCTACCCATCACCGCCGAGCTCGAATAGGTAATGAACTGGCGGGGCGTGGGCTATTTATAGGTGGACTCGTCATAAGGTAGCGTCGGTAAACGCCCTCAGTGCGGGTCACGTGGTAACCAAGGTAATACCGGCCATGATGGAGTGGTGTAATTAGTGTTTGACCTGACGTGGGTTGATACAGTGACAAGGGGTTGGATGTAAACATCCAACCCCTTGTCACTGTATCAACCCACGTCAGGTCAAACACTAATTACACCACTCCATCATGGCCGGTATTACCTTGGTTACCACGTGACCCGCACTGAGGGCGTTTACCGACGCTACCTTATGACGAGTCCACCTATAAATAGCCCTATACGGAGGAAAAGACACCAAGAACTTCAATAACTTTAGGTCTCTTTCCTTAGCCTGAACTTTAGGCAACTCCTGTTGTACCGACCCGCCGACAACTCAGGTGGCTATTAGTCCAAGACCTTTAGGTGAGCCTGTAATTAACCACGTCATGATTTGCCACCTTTTGATTCGAGTTCTCTCCCTGAGATAGCAGTTGCGTTTTTAACTACTGGTTTTAACTACTGTTTTTAATCACAACGCACCCACCACGGACATAGGTATAAGAGTGTTCACTACACCACACACTCTTTATACATCACAGGCATGTTCGTATGTGTGAAACAACACACACCACTTCCACTTCACTGCACTGAGATGCTAGATTGGCTGATACCAAAGACAATTGTTGATATTTAACATGATACCTGCTCTAATGTCTCCTTTTGTCTCCATACTTCAGGCACAGGATTTCCCCTGAGGTAAAGCACACGAGGTTCATGACACTAGCATGTCCCTGTTTTAACCCCCCACCCACATTTTCACCAGGTCCTGACGAATCGCGGGAAATCCCCTAGCGAGAAACATGTTGACCGACTTTCACATTTGTCTAGTTTGAAACACGGCACATAACTTTCCGTGACCCAATAAGCTAAACTACACCTTTTAGTGATAGTAGGAGGACCTCCAGAATAAAGTCTTTTCAGGGACCCTCTACTATATTTTAAACCTCACCGTCCATTTCAGGATACTATTGCCCTGGCCCACATACCCGCACTTCATCAACAGGCAGCTAGACAAAAAGATCTCCGCCAAAGAGCCCCTCTTTGAGGTGAGCCCGTCGGGGATTGCACCGCCTCCCCGACGAGGAGCAACCGCCGATGATGAAGCATGACATCCCTCGGGGTGTGTGAGGCAAACATGTCCAACTTAATGGATGCCCAAGGGTGTTAACGTACACCTTCGGCACAGCCAGTCTCTTCCTTTTTTACCAGGAACAGTTCAGCAACCCCCGTTTGATGTTTCAGCTTCATGAACAATCAGCATTATAGGCTTGTTTTTGCAGCAATAAAATCACACTGAAAATCCCTTCCTTCATGAGGCAGAACCCATGATAGGTAGTTTGCACATTATGCATCATATTTTGTTTTTTGATAACGTTTTTAAATAAATTTTTCAAAAAGGCATGATACAGTAATAAAAAAAAAGAAAACACAACTAAGGGCCCGATTATGATGTAGGGCGGATCACAACGACCGTCCGTTGGTTGCGGTCGGCCCAACATCTGACATTGTAATCAGTCCACCACATTATGATGCGGTGGGTGGAGGCTTCTGGCGGAGGGACCCTCTGCGGCGCTTATATCGGGTTCAAGGAGCCAGTCGGTGCATCAGAAGCAATCCATATTCCCCTAATGACTGCGGATCCACGTTCAGATCCGCTGTCAGAATTATGATGACAGTTTCCAACTGCCCTTTCACGTCAGCATTTCTGACATGGAAAGGCCGTCAGCAAGTGTTTTTGGGGGCCCCCCTTGGTCCTCCACTTTTGGGCGGGTGAGGCACCTATGGGACTCCCCTAATCACCCTGCACCTTGTGTAGAGCACCTTGAGTGCCTGCCACACGGTCACGGTGCAGGGATGTTTAAAAAACATCCATTTTACAATGGAAGCTTATACTGCAGGCCTTTTTCACCCCGCGCACAAGCTTCTATTGTAGAATCTAATACAGAGGTCGGAACAAGTCTCCACAACCTCTGTGCCTAAAACAAGAGATCCCACCCAATGCCCCATATTTTACGATGCTTCCGTCATCAGCCACGTGCATCATGTACTGGCTCCTCTATCTTTGAACACCATTCATAGCTCCCTGCCACCACGTAAATCTGGGGCAGTCTTAGAAAGCCCAATTCCGAGATATTTCACATTTCCCCCAAAATGTTACCAGGCCCACCAGACACTTCTCAGATCTTCTACCTCACAATTTCTCCAACAGCCCCAGAACCACAATCCAAGAAGAGCGATCTATCGGCCTTCCCAGCATGTCAGACAAAGCCGACAGAACCAATATCATTGTATTACAGGGCATAACCAAATTCCATGTATTTATTGATTTTTATTATTAAAGAGCCAAGTTTTTAATGATTCCCGAAAGGACAGCAAGTTGGGACTGTCCCTGGTTTTTTGTGGGTGGGTGTTCCATAGTCTGGTTGTTCCAACAATAAAACTTCTCCCACCCCACTTGAATCTTTACATGTCTGGATGGAGAGTACCAGATGTAACATTCTTTAAGATAATCTAGGCTGATGTCATACAAAGCCTTAAAGGCAATGCATAGTGATTTAAATAAGATCCTTTTTCCGAGTGGGCAGCCAATGCAACTTAGCCAGATCCTGTGACACAGATTGGTGCTTAGGAACACCAAGAAGCAGTCGAACCTTGGCAGTTTGAAGCACTTGGAGTATCTGTAAAAGTTTTTTTAATGTTAAGAAATAATGTGTTTCTGTAGTCCAATTTGAACACGGCTAACACAGTGACCACAGATTTCTGCAAATCTGAGGAGATAAAAGGGCAAATCCCTAATCTTCATGGTAGAATAGCGGCACCGCAGCAATGACATGAGGGTGTCGGAAGTTACTTGCCCTCCACACCCACTCTGGAGTCAAATAAGTCAAATGGAGAATATTAATTTGAATCATATGGAGCCGGGAGGAAATGGCCAGCTCCCATGGTGTCATAAGAACCTCCCTCCTGTCCCCATCCTTTAAGGCCCCTAACCATGCCTCCCAATGAGTGCGAAGGGATATGAACAGATCTAGAGAGTTAATGACCAGGGACCGTAGTGCATATTTTAATTATCAACACCTCAGGGTATTTGAGCAGCACCCTGGAATGAGCAAGCAACAGGCAATTACATTGGAAATAGTCTGCCATTAATGGTGTACACTTACACATAATTGTGTCTATAAAATCAGAAATGCTGATGGTATCATATTTCTTGGAACACACATTTTGTTGGGTAACAACTGACAAAAGAACAATAATGAGCCCACTGTATCCGGCAGAGCATCTTGTGTGACAGAATTATTAATCTTTTGTGCGTCAAGTGTCTCAGGCTGATGTTGAAAAGTATTGCTAAGGCTTCTGTGGCAGATACACAAATATTTGAAGGTTGAACCAATGCCCCTTCTGAGCAGTCTCTAAATCCTATTCATTAATAGCTAATTTCTTTGCCAAACTATGACCTGAAAATCACTGTTTGGTATAATTTTCTCCAATATTCTTGAAGCAGGGCCAACCTCCGCCTCTTCTCCTGAAAATAGTCTTGCTCAAGTGCTCTTTGCAAGATGTTGATGGTATTTATGCCCTAAGTACCTCACCTGAAACCTGAACTACCTCTATGCAAGCCAAGGTACAGTGAGGTCCATTGGCTTTCCCAGGATCACAAGATTTGGTGAATGGGAAGCTGCAATTTGAGCATAGCCCACTTAGCTCCTAGGTCATGGCATCAAACAGTGTTTCTGTAGCAGTGCCTTGTGGATTGTGCAGTACATTGCTAGTTGTCATTCTAGTCTTTCCTAAGAATACATGTACTTCATGTTCTATATTCTATGTTCCTTGTGTGTTCACTCTGTGGGTTCTACATTGTGGCAGTTGACTGGTTGGCAGTTGACTGGTTGCTGCTGCAGTGGAGGGTCTGCTCTTACTCCACCTCTTGACTTACAATAAAGAAGTCTATCAGCTACCTCTGCTGTCTCCTGTTCTCTTTACTACAATATTTTGGCGATGAGGAAGTCTATCAGCTACCTCTGCTGCCTCCTGTTCTCTTTACTACAGATAGCGCCACACCATGTGGACTATTGTTGGGTTAACATTTAAATACGGAGCAAGGAAATTGAACATGAGAAGGAAGGAAACCCAGTTTTAATCGAGTGGTGACAGTGGTGATGATGACAACACCAAGAGACTCTCCTGAGGTGTTGGGTGCTATATAAATGTAGTCTGTAAATTTAGGGCTTGATTACGATCTTGGCGGATGGAATACGCCGAGACAAATGTGACGGATATCCCGTACTCGAACTTACAAGTTCCATAGGACATAATGGAACTGTAATTTGGTGCACGGGATATCCTTCCCGTTTGTGACAGAGTAACCCTCTGTGCCAAGATTGTAATCAGACCCTAAGTCTTCATGTCTCGTTCAAATGGATTGCTTGTTTAGCTGAATTTTCCTTACAAAGCTGTCATGACCAGACAGCTGGGCACTAGGACCCACGGGTCAAGGACACTGGGGACCGGACACCGGACACCACATCCGGTCAGGGGGGCAGGAGGCAGAGCACAGGGAGCGGGGACAGGGGAAGGACGCATATGCACGAGGCTGAAATAAAGCAACGAATAAAGTTACCTGACTGACGATCCTGAGTGGCGTATGATCATTTGGGGGGGACCCTCTACAATATCACAACTGGCGATGAAGGCTTGAAGAGGCCACGCGTGTTGTTTGGATGGGATTGCCCGCATCGCGATTAAACCAGGACCCCACCCTGGATCGCGTCCGTCGTGCCCAGAGTGAAGAAGATTTGACGCCGTGAGGAAGAGCACCCCGACTGCTGCGAAAACAAGATCGCCTTTGCCCGGTAAGCGCTGTGTGAAAGAGCGCAAAATCGAAAGAAATTGGTGCAAGCTCTCGCGAGAGTCTCGGCGGCCATTTCGAAGTCAGGCGAGCCAACGAATCAGCGCGCAGGAAGGACGGGCGGCCATTTTGAAGTCAGGCAAAAGCCCGATTGGTCGCGAAAATCTCGTGAGTATCTCGGCAGCCATGTTGAGGTCAGGTGAAGGAGCCAATCAAAAGGCAGAAAGAGCCGGCAGCCATTTTGAAGTCAGGCAAAAGCGAAAAAGTTTGTAAAAAGGCTGAAAAGAGCCCAAAAGTAAAGGAAAAAGTTAACAAAGAAAGCAAAGAAAAAAATAAAGAGCAAGGAAGAGCTCCAGACGACGAAAAAGAGCGAAAAAGAGCATAAAAAGAGCATAAAAGAAACAAGTGCCAGAAAAAGCACGGGGTGGAAAGAAGAAAGGAAGTAACAAAGAAAAGATATAAAATACAGATATGGCAGAGCCAAGACAGAGCGCCCAATATCGCCGCCCACTCCCATTTAATTTATCAGAGCCACAAGTAGGGATAAGATGGGAGCAATGGATCGCAAGATTTGAAAGATACATGGAGGCTTCTGACGTAGTAGAGGCCAAGCAACTAGGCCTGTTTCTGAGCATAGTGGGTGACAAAGTGGATGAACTACTAGTGACCTTACCAGCAAGTGAGACATCAACATACGAAAAGCTCATCATGTGCCTGACAGACAAATTTGACCCTCAAAGAAACATTAATTTTGAAAGATATACCTTCACCATAGCTTTCCAACATACAGATGAGGCACTGGATGACTTTGCGACGCGACTAAGGAAGCTAGTAACGCACTGCGAGTTCGATAAGTATAACAACAAGCAAGTAATTTGCCTACGAATCATCGAAGGGTGTTGTGACACCGAGTTCCGCACACGAATCTTGAAGGAACCTACATCGCTAGAAAACATCCTGTCGCTAGCAAGAGCAGAAGCAAGGGCAAAACTACAATCAAAGCAAATGGAAAGGCGAATTGAACAGGTGCACCGCATGACAGACAACAGCCGCACCGGCAACTGGAAGAAGGGACAAAACGAACATACAACAAAGAAACAACAAGAGTCGCAGAGTTACAGATGCGGTTTGGAATTTCCACATAGAGGCGCATGCCCAGCATTTGGTCAAACTTGCAGAAAATGCAACCGGAGCAACCACTTTGCCAGTGTGTGCCAAGGAATGCAGTTCAGAAATGAAAGAGGAAGACCAGGAAGACCGCGGATAGCGACAAGCAGGCAGGTCAGGCACATCAAAACAACAAACAGAAGCTTATCAGTAGAGTCAGGAGAAGAGGAAGAAGGAGAACAAGTGGAGCGACTTTACCTCATGTCCACAGATGAAGGCACAACTGAGGAAAGCATTCGCCTGGCGGATAAGAAAACAAAAAGACGGAATCTGTGAAAATAGACGTTGGCCCACACAAGGCACGGTTCGCGCTTGACAGCGGCGCCACATGCAACATCATGTGTGCATCGGAATATGAAAAGATGGAAATAAAACCAGCGCTTCAACCATCAAGAGTTGAGGTATTCACATGGGGTTCAAGAAAACCAGTAACGAACCTAAGGAAGTTCATGGAAAACCTAACGTACAAAAACCGAACGGTACAAGAGGAGATTCATGTGTTGAGAGGGGACATTCCTGCACCCTGCCTGCTGAGCAATGCCACAGCACAAGTGTTGGGCCTGGTTGAAATGACATACAACATGTCAGAAAAAGGAAGCATCCAGAAAGAATATCCAAAACTACTGAAAGGACTGGGAAAACTAAAAGGGCGACAATTACGCTACATATCGACGAAACAAAAAAAACGGTAGCTCAGCACCACCGACGAGTAACAATACACCTGCAACCACAGGTAGAGGAAGAAATAGAATCACTAGTGAAACAGGACATCATAGAGCCGGCAGAAGGACCAACGCTTTGGGTGTCGCCAATAGTGGCCGTACCAAAAAAAAACACATCAAAGAACAGAATCTGTGTCGACATGAGGATACCGAACATGGCAATTGAAAGGGAAAGACACCCTGGACCGCACCTTGACGACATGATCACCTGCCTGACAGGAATGAGACGATTCTCGAAATTGGACTTGTGCAAGGGATACCACCAACTAGAGCTGAATCCGCAATCAATCAATCAGTGACACTTGTAAAGCGCGCTACATACCCGTAGGGTCTCAAGGCGCTTGGGGGGGGGGGGGTGCCGCTACTGCTCGAACAGCCAGGTCTTCAGCTTCTTCCTGAAGGAGAGGTGGTCTTGGGTCAGGCGCAGGTCAGACGGGAGGGAGTTCCAGGTCTTGGCGGCCAGGTAGGAGAAGGACCTTCCTCCTGTAGTCGCTCTTCGGATGCGGGGGACGGCGGCGAGGGCGTGGTTGGCTGATCGGAGGTGGCGTTTGGGAGCGTAGAAGTTGACTCGGCTGTTGAGGTAGCTCGGGCCTTGGTCGTGTAGGGCTTTGTGTGCGTGGGTGAGGAGGCGGAAGGTGATTCTCTTGTTGATGGGGAGCCAGTGAAGGTCTCTCAGATTTCCGGAGATGTGGCTGGATCGTGGGATGTCGAGGATGAGTCTGGCTGAGGCGTTTTGGATCCGCTGGAGTCTCTTCTGGAGCTTGGCGGTGGTCCCGGCGTAGAGGGCGTTGCCGTAGTCCAGTCGGCTGGTGACGAGGGCCTGGGTGACGGTCTTCCTGGTCTCTGTGGGGATCCACCAGAAGATCTTCCGTAGCATGCGTAGGATGTTGAAGCACGCCGAGGAGACGCTGTTGACTTGCCTGGTCATGGAGAGGGAGGAGTCCAGGATGAAGCCCAGGTTTCGTGCATGGTCTGTCGGTTTGGGTGCGGTGCCCAGGGCGGGAGGCCACCAGGAGTCGTCCCAGGCGGAGGGTGAGGAGCCCAGGATGAGGACCTCCGTCTTGTCCGAGTTCAGTTTCAGGCGGCTGGTCGTCATCCACTCGGCTACCTCTTTCATCCCTTCGTGCAGGTTGGCTCTGGCGGCGGCGGGGTCGTTGGTCAGGGAGAGGATCAGCTGGGTGTCGTCGGCGTAGGAGATGATGCTGAGGTGGTGTTTGCGTACGATGGCCGCGAGGGGGCTCATGTAGACGTTGAAGAGGGTGGGGCTCAGGGATGATCCTTGGGGGACGCCGCAGATGACTTTGGAGGCCTCTGACTTGTACGGTGGTAGGCGGACTCGCTGTGTTCTTCCGTCGAGGAAGGAGATGATCCATTCCAGCGCCTTGTCCTGGATTCTGATGTTGCTGAGGCGCCGTATTAGGGTGCGGTGGCAGACCGTGTCGAATGCCGCGGAGAGGTCTAGGAGGATGAGGGCCGCTGTTTCTCCATTGTCCATCAGGGCTCGGATGTCATCGGTGGCGGCGATGAGGGCGGTCTCGGTGCTGTGTTTGGCTCGGAAGCCGGACTGTGAGGGGTCGAGGGATCCGTTCGTCTCGAGGAAGGCGGCCATCTGCTTGTTGACGGTCTTCTCGATGACTTTGGCTGGAAACGGGAGAAGCGAGATGGGGCGGTAATTCTTGAGGTCGGTGGGGTCCGCTGTTGGTTTCTTGAGTAGAGCGCTGAGTTCGGCGTGTTTCCAGCTTTCAGGGAAGATGGCGGTGTCGAAGGATGTGTTGATGATGTCTCGCAGGTGGGGTGCGATGACAGCGTCGGCCTTGTTGAAGACGTGGTGAGGGCAGGGGTCGGTTGGTGATCCGGAGTGGATGGAGTTCATCGTGCGGATGGTGTCTTCGGTGCTGATCGGGGTCCAGGCGTGGAGGGTGGTGGTGGGGGGGGGTGGCTGGTCGGTCGTGGTGTGCGTTGGTTGGTTGTTGAAACTGCTGTGTATGTCCGTGATCTTGTTGTGGAAGTATGAGGCGAGGGAGTTGCAGAGGTCTTGCGATCAAGATACATAACAACGTTCTCCACACACCTAGGCTTGTTCCGCTATAAACGTATGAGTTTTGGGATATCGTCAGCAGCAGAAATATTCCAAGAAACCATCAGACAAGTGATAAGGCCAGTGAAAAACAGTCTGAACTACAGCGATGACATCCTGGTATTCAGCAAGACAGATGAAGAGCACGACAAGGCGTTGCGAGAAGTATGCTCCCAGCTAGAACAGTCTGGCCTCATACTAAATGAAGACAAATGTGAATTGGGACAAGATGAACTGGTGTTCTTTGGACATATTCTTTCAAAAAAGGGAATGCGGCTAGATCGCAGTAAGGTAGACAAGTTGAAAAAAGCGAAGCCACCAAGTGATGTCGCAGAAGTCCGCTCATTCCTTGGTCTTGCCAGCTACTGTGCAAGGTACATCAAAGGCTTTGCGAGAGTAAGTGCACCACTCCGTGAACTGACAAAACAAGGACAGAGTTTTGCATGGACAAAAGATTGCAGCAAGGTCTTTGAGGAAATAAGAGAGGCCGTGTCTGCCGTAGATCATCTAGCATATTTTGATCCACTGTTGTGTACCGAACTAACAGTAGACGCAAGCCCAGTAGGACTGGGGGCAATGCTGGCGCAACACAGACCAGGAAAGGACTCACCAAGATGTGTAGTGGCCTATGGGAACAAAAGCCTGTCAGACATTGAGAGTGAGAGAGCATACTCTCAACCGGAGAAAGAGAGCCTGGCAGTTGTGTGGGCCTGCGAACATTATCACATGTTCATATCTGGAAAACCATTTACGATAGTAACGGACCACAAAGCTCTAATCACAATCTATGGGAACCCAAACGCCAAGATACCGCCAAGAATAGAAAGGTGGGGAATAAGGCTAATGGACTATAACATCAAAATAGTACACAAGCCTGGAAAAGAACACAACCCAGCTGACTATATGTCCAGACACCCATTGCCACACTAAGCAAAGACCACGATAATGGCAGAGGAATATCTGAATTTCATTTTAAAGCACAACACGCCCGCCTCAATATCAATGTCAGAGTTGGAAAAAGAGACAAAACGAGACCCCACCATGGAAGCCATCCAGAAAGTGACCAGACAACAAAGGTGGAGGCACATAAACAACAACAGCACTGTGGAGGAAGGGGTGATAAAGGAGGAACTGCTAGCATTCAAGAAGATTAATGAAGAGCTCCCAGAGACCAAAAATGGCATCCTGATGAGAGGAACAAGGATAGTGATGCCCCGCACGCTGAGAAAGCAAACAATTGAACCGGCACACGAGTCACACAGAGGAATAGTGGCAACTAAGAAAATGCTGAGAGAAAAAGTGTGGTTCCCGGGGCTAGATAGTATGGTTGAAGCGATTGTCATGCGCTGCCACATCTGCCAGGTGATGGGGCCACCACCAAAACCGGAGCCACTTCAAATGTCTGAACTACCAAAGGCGGTCTGGACCGAATTAGCGGCAGATTTCTATGGCCCACTAGAGACAGGAAACTATCTACTGGTCATCATTGATGAGTTCTCCCATTTCCCAATAGTCAGACAAGTAGCATCAACGTCAGCAAATGCAACCCTACCAGTCATGCATGATGTGTTCGCCACGTGGGGCTCGCCCCAAACACTAAAGATTGACAATGGCCCGCCATTTTCAGGAGAGGAATTCCGAAAGTTTATGGAATACCTTGGAATCAGACACCGGAAGATAACACGCCTGTGGCCACAAGCAAATCGAATGGCGGAACGATTCATGGGGACCATCAAGAAGGCAGTCCAAAGTGCAAAATTAACACAAATATCAATAGGACAGGCACTGTGACAGATATTGAGGGACTACAGGAATTACAGGAACAGCCCTCACAGTTCCACAGGCCGATGCCCGGCCGAACTAGTTCTAGGACGCTCAAGCAAGACCAGATTGCAACAAATGGAAGCAACGATGAACGCAGACCGAAGCCACATAGCTGTCAAATATGGAGAAGCAAAAGCAAAGATGAAGGCCTACGCTGATCAACGGAGGCACGTCGCCAAACCAAAAATAAAGGAAGGCGACAGAGTGGTAGTGCGGCAACGACAGCAGAGGAAATCAGACAGCACATTTTCGAAAGACCCGCTCACTCTGACGGAAATGAAAGGACCGATGATAACCGCGGCGGTGGGCGATACAAGATCACAAGGAACAGTTTGCATTTCAAAGAATTGAAGACCGAAGAAGAAGAACCGCTGACAACAACCTCAACAGCAGCAAAGGAAGAAGACAACGGACAAGAGAACGAAAATGCCATAAGACCGAGAAGAACGTGCAAGAGACCGCAGAGACTGATTGAAGAGATGTAGTGTGACCAGGTCTCTCTCTCTCTCTCTCTCTCTCTCTTTCTCTGTCTCTATATATATATATATTTATATATATATATACATATATATATATATATATATATATATATATATGTATATATATATATATAAATATATATATATATATATATATCAATGCTCGAAGGTGTCCACCTTTGAGTAGCACGCGAACAGCAGCTTGGTTTATGTATAGGTGAGGACGGGGATCCACTCGTAGACGCCGCTCCGTACGGGATCTGCCCGACGCGTTTCGAAGCTCCATCTCCTTCTCTTCAGGGGCTTTAACGGAAGCGGTGTGCGCAACCGCTGACCCACTTCCCCATTTAATGTATAACACACCCACCGATGGGAGGCTCAAATGAGACTGTGCATTCTGGGAAGTGTGGTCCAGGAAGCACACAATCAAGTCCTGTATGGACTCCACAAGTGGGCCCGTCCTCGATTCCAAGTACGACTGCTGCTTCACATTAGTGACCCCGAGGGTACCGGGGTGGTGCATACTCCGCGGCAGGACGGCCGCGTATAAATCAATGCTCGAAGGTGTCCACCTTTGAGGAGCACTCGAACAGCAGCTTGGTTTATGTATAGGTGAGACGGGGATCCACTCGTAGACGCCGCTCCGTACGGGATCTGCCCGACGCGTTTCGAAGCTCCATCTGCTTCTCTTCAGGGGCTTTAACGGAAGCGGTGTGCGCAACCGCCGACCCACTTCCCCATTTAATGTATAACACACCCACCGATGGGAGGCTCAAATGAGACTGTGCATCCTGGGAAGTGTGGTCCGGGAAGCACACAATCAAGTCCTGTATGGACTCCACAAGTGGGCCCGTCCTAGATTCCAAGTACGACTGCTGCTTCACATTAGTGACCCCCAGGGTACCGGGGTGGTGCATACTCCGCAGCTGGACGGCCGCGTATATATCAATGCTCGAAGGTGTCCACCTTTGAGTAGCACGTGAACAGCAGCTTGGTTTATGTATAGGTGAGGACGGGGATCCACTCGTAGACGCCACTCCGTACGGGATCTTCCCGACGCGTTTTGAAGCTCCATCTGCTTCTCTTCAGGGGCTTTAACGGAAGCGGTGTGCACAACCGCCGACCCACTTCCCCATTTAATGTATAACACACCCACCGATGGGAGGCTCAAATGAGACTGTGCATTCTGGGAAGTGTGGTCCGGGAAGCACCCAATCAAGTCCTCTATGGACTCCACAAGTTGACCCGTCCTCGATTCCAAGTACGACTGCTGCTTCACATTATTGTGTGCTTCCCGGACCACACTTCCCAGAATGCACTGTCTCATTTGAGCCTCCCATCGGTGGGTGTGTTATACATAAAACGGGGAAGTGGGTCGGCTGTTGCGCACACCGCTTCCGTTAAAGCCCCTGAAGAGAAGCAGATGGAGCTTCGAAACGCGTCGGGCAGATCCCGTACGGAGCGGCGTCTACGAGTGGATCCCCGTCCTCACCTATACATAAACCAAGCTGCTGTTCACGTGCTACTCAGAGGTGGACACCTTCGAGCATTGATTTATACGCGGCCGTCCAGCCGCGGAGTATGCATCACCCCGGTACCCTGGGGGTCACTAATGTGAAGCAGCAGTCGTACTTGGAATCGAGGACGGGCCCACTTGTGGAGTCCATACAGGACTTGATTGTGTGCTTCCCGGACCACACTTCCCAGAATGCACAGTCTCATTTAAGCCTCCCATCGGTGGGTGTGTTATACATTAAATGGAGAAGTGGGTCGGCGGTTGCGCACACCGCTTCCGTAAAAGCCCCTGAAGTGAAGCAGATGGAGCTTCGAAACGCGTCGGGCAGATCCCGTACGGAGCGGCGTCTACGAGTGGATCCCCGTCCTCACCTATACATAAACCAAGCTGCTGTTCGCGTGCTACTCAAAGGTAGACACCTTTGAGCATTGATGTATATATATATATATATATATATATATATATATATATATATATATATATATATATATATATATCTTTCTCTCCATCAGCACTCACTAGAAGAGATCACCTACCACGTCATGGACAATGTTTGCTTGCAACAAAGGGGGAGATGTCATGACCAGACAGCTGGGCACTAGGACCCACGGGTCAAGGACACTGGGGACAGGACACCCGACACCACATTCGGTCAGGGGGGCAGGAGGCAGAGCACGGGGAGCGCGGACAGGGGAAGGAAGCACATGCACAAGGCTGTTATAGAGCAACGAATAAAGTTCCCTGACTGACGATCCTGAGTGGCGTATGATCATTGGGGGGACCCTCTACAATATCACAAAAGCATCCCTCTAACAACCCTTCTTTTAAGGGCTGCATTGTTCAAGTTTCTTTGAGGCGAAGGACACAAACATTCACCCTGACAACTCAGATTTAATATATTGGTAACATAGAAAGCTGCTTCTCGTCCTCCCCTCTGCCACTCTGCATGCTGATGGTACTGAAATACCGATTGATATGGTGGGCACTGGGTACCATTGGTTAGGTACTTGAGTATGGGGAGATGGGAAGTGGCTGGCAGTGCGAGGGGTGGAGGGGCCCCTTCAGGGTACCTTGTCGGGGGACCCACTAAGGCTCTGTTACTCCACTGGATGCTTGCAGAGTATCAGAATTATCCAACAAAGTGTCTATTAACTCATAGGAACACTACAACAATGTTAAGTCACAATTGCACACCTAAAGTTTCATGTGACTGCTGAATCCCCATCAGTTTCAACCCACTGGTAGTGTCCTAATCTCACCACCTGGCTCTCCAACTCCTGGTTGACACTTCTTAAAGAACAAGGTATTTTGCATTTCCCATTCTTTTCAGTCTTCATTGAGCCTTTGACTTTCACAACGCTTTCAGGGGAAAGTTTGAAGGAAAGCTGAAACTTGCTGCCAGGGTGATGATCCTTTAAGAATACATAGACCCTTTTGGAAATGGAGGTACTTTGGTTATGATGATAAGTGCTGCTCCTCTCATTTCTTTTTCTCCTAAGTTTTATTGTGCACTCACTAGTGTCACTTTAGGCCCACGCAACTGTTTGGGACAGTGCGCCCTTCCCCCCTACACTACACCATCCTAGTCCGTCCTCCCATCATGGAACCCGTCGGCAAACACACATATAGAATCAACTACCCACCCTCACTCACTAAAAAAGCCGCTAAACGCTTTAAACACAACTTCCTGAGGTCCCACCCTGAAACGCCTTGTGCAGACACCTACTTCTCACCAGTCAATGGTTCACTGAACATTGATATTATCTTCCACACCACTCGCAGAGCCCAATGGAGAAACACGTTCCGCACCTTACTCACCGTCTCCACCTCCAGGAATTTCGCGCATGGCCAAAAACTCACCATCACTCCATCCCAACTCTTCCCGGGCAGAACAATCATCACTATTTACAATAACGGGATTATCCTAATTCAATCCACAGACAAGAACCTGGAACTACTAGACAACCTGTTCCCCACGTTCAAACAATACCTCGCCAGTCATCAGCCCCCCACTCATAGCACCCGCAGGCACATCACCCCTGAATCCAGAGCCCCCAATCACAACCCTCCTAACCTAGCTCAACCCCAAAACGGCACGCACCTTCCCTCCACCCCCGGCACTCTAGACACTCACCCACCTAATGTAGCTACCTCTCACTCCACACGTACAGACATAGATCCCTCACCCACACATTCTAACGGCATACCCTCCCCCCCCTATAACCTCACCTGGCCAGCCTCTCATACCTCACCCATTCCTGTCACCCCTGACACCACAGCCTCAAACCACATTCATTCTAACCTAGCCCAGCCCCAAAACGACTTGCACCTCTCCTTTACGCCTGACACCCAAGTCACTCATTCACCTACCGTAACTACCTCACTCCCGGCGAGCACAGACACAGTTCAATCCCCCGCATACACCAACTTCCCCACCCCTTCCCCTCACACACCAGCCCTCATCCCCTTCCCCACCCTGGACACCACAGCTCCCACCCAAAACGACATGCACCACCCATTTACTCACGGTACCTTTGTCACTCACCCACCTACCGTAGCTACCTCACATCCCTCAAGCACAGACATAGATCTCGCCCCCGCTTACAACAACTACCCCACCCCTTCCCCCCACACACCAGCCCCCATCCTCGTTCCTCTCATCCTCATTCCTCACACCCCTGATACCACAGCTCCCACCCGCAACCAGTCTAACCTCGATCAACATCGAACTGACATACACAAATGCAATCCCCACCCTTTATCCCCCCCCATTCTCAGCCCCCACCCCCACCCATTAACCAATCACACAGAACACACCACCTCCATCAACTCTACTCCGCCCTTTCAAAAAAGTACCATCTACAATCCCACTACGCCCCCCAGTCTCACCCCCCACTACCCAACCTCCACCCCCCCCACTACTAATAAATGCCCATCCTCCACCCTACACTCCACGCCTACCACCAATACTCTCATCCACACTACCAACCTTTCCCCTTTGTCACCCACGACCGAGCCTTCCATCCCCACCTCCAACACATTTCCCACAGGGGATCACATTACGGCCTCTCTCCTCCAGCTCAAAGAAGACATGGACATCATCAAACAACAACTACTCTGTCTATCACGCTCCAGTCACCCCTCACCCAACACCCTCCACCAGATCAAACAGGACGTCCACATCATCAAACAAATACTCAGCACACATCCCAGACACCACGCACGCGCCTCCTCCATCATCTCCGCTCCCAACTGGTCGTCCATCCGGGCGGCGAACTCTCGCACTCGACCACCACTGCACTGGACCTCAATCCCTGTTCACAATCGTGAAAACCGCCCCCATCGCTCCTGCAACCCTCTCTCGGACCTAGACACACTCACCCTCCTCCGCTCCTATGACCCAACCCCCCATAGCAACACACCCGACACTCTCACTGCCATTCCCACGATTCAATCTAATCCCCTTAGACCCCCCACGTTGAACAACAGAATCGCTATCCATAGTAACCTGAGTAAAGTCCCCCTCGCTCTAGAACACCCTTCCACCCTCGACACACCCCGTCTCAAATGCACTCTCCTCAACTGCAGATCAGCCGTTAGACACTCCGCCGCTATCGCCGATCTCATCCTAAAATGGGATCTTGACTTAATCATCATGACTGAAACATGGTTAACAGAATCTTCTACACCTATAATGGACATTCTGGTCCCCCCCAACTACCACATCACTAGACTTGACAGGTCTGGCAATAAAAAAGGTGGCGGAATCGCATGTATATACAGGAGCAACCTCTCTGTCTTGAAAGTAACTTCCCCTTCCCTACCCTCCCCAACTTCCTGTGAATATATCTGCCTCGATATTCACAGTGAGGACAAACCGATCTGCACTCTGCATGGCATTTACCACCCACCCGGTGACAACCTTACCTTCTCCCAACAAATCATGGACATGATCTCAGCCAACTCCGGGCGACAACTCACACAAATATACCTTGGTGACTTCAACCTCCACTGGAACGATCATAATGATGCGGTGGTAAAAGGTCTGAAGAACTTCCTTAACGCCCTTGACCTCACTCAAATCTGCAACGTTCCAACACACAAGAAAGGCTCTATCCTCGACCTCATCATCTCCAAAGAGGCCACTATCAAACTCGAATCAATCCATCCCTGTGATTGGTCGGACCATCATACCATCACATTCTTCATCAATGAAAAAGTTAAATTTAATCCCGTTCAACCCGCCAGGCCCAAAGTCTGGAAAAGAGACATGAAAAAACTAATCTCAAACTCTCTGCCCCCCAAAAGCTGCAACTTACTACTTCCTCCTGCTGGCGTTAAAGATGTCCAATCCTTGACTGATCACTATCTTAACACTATGACCTCAATAATTAATGAAGTCGCACCCCTGCAACTAAAAAAAGCCACCACAAAAATGTCCAATCCCTGGTACGACGGGAGTCTCAATGACGACAGACGCGCCATGCGAATGGCAGAGCGCACCTGGAGATCAGCTCCCTCCGCTTTGAACCTAAAACACCTGAAGAAAAGGAGAAACGCCTACTTCAGGAAAATAAAACGATCAAAATCAGACTTCTTCAGCCGTCAGCTTGACCAAGCCAAAAATCGTCCGAGAAAGCTGTTTGAGCTTATCCGAACACAATCCAAAGAACAACCCCAACATCTCAACACTGTGTGCGAAGCTCCCTCCTGTGAGGACTTCGCCTCCTTCTTTATCCAAAAAACTGACAACATAAAGAATGACCTCCTCATAGACGCAAGCCTCTATCCCAAACCCCACCGCATAGCACCCACGACACCAAAAAACAATGCCACCTGGTCAACCTTTCTCACCTACACGGAGGAAGAAATTGGCAAACTGCTCAGCACTCTGAAACCATCCAATCACCTCACGGACCCCCTTCCTGCCAACGCTGTCAAAGTCCTTACCCCGTCGCTCCTTCCACTCTGGACCAAAATCATTAACAGCTCACTTCAACAAGGGATCATTCCCGACTCCCTCAAAGTTGGTCAAGTCACACCTTTGCTAAAGAAACCTACAGCTGACCCCTCTGACCTAAACAACTACCGTCCCATTACCAACATTCCGACTCTTGCCAAACTACTGGAAAAATGCGCACAAACACAATTAACTAAACACATTACTCAGTTTGATCTCCTCAACTCTCACCAATCAGGCTTCCGAGCAAATCACAGTACTGAAACTGCAATGACTCACATAATCGATGACGCCCTCCAAATCCTAGATCATAACGATACTTGCCTCCTCATCCTCCTTGATCTCTCCTCTGCATTCGACACTGTCAAACATGAGAGCTTAATCGAACTACTAAACACGAGAATGGGCCTATCTGGAACTGTGCTCAAATGGTTCACGTCCTTTTTGCATAACAGGTCGCAGAAATTCAAGAGCAACAACTTGATGTCTGCACCAAGACCTGTTTCGCTAGGCGTACCACAAGGATCCTCCCTATCCCCAACCTTGTTCAACCTAGTTATGGAACCTCTCACCACCTTGTTGCAAGAATCCAATGTACACTTCCACATGTATGCTGACGACACTCAAATCTATCTCAAACTACAATCACCCAAAGACATCACGCTCTTGAACTCAACGATCAGAAGCACCCAATCGTGGTTGGCCGCCAATCATCTGAAACTCAATGCCCTTAAAACAGAGTTCCTTCTGATCTCACCACCCGCGAAGAGCGCTACCGCACAAATGTGGCTTAAAGACCTAACGGCACTCAATGTCCAACCCACCATCGTGGACTCAGCGAAATCTTTGGGCATAACACTTGACACCAATCTCAGCATGCAGGAACACATCAACAAAGCAACTAAGGGAGCGAACTACCAAATCAACACCCTTAGGAAACTTAAACCTTTCCTTCCAACCAAGGACTTCCAAACTGCGGTACAATCGCTAGTCATACCTCGAATAGAATACGGCAGCACCGCCCTCTGCGGTCTCCCCCGAGCCACTACGGCACCCATCAGAGCCTCTCTAAACGCCGCAGCGAGACTTATCACTGGATCAAAAAAACACTCACACATTTCCCCTGACTTCAAATCCCTGAATTGGCTGCCGTTTGAAGCCAGAATACACCTGAAAATCGCTTGTCTGACGCACAAGGCTGTCCACCTGAGCTCACCTACATACCTTGCTCAGAAGCTGACGATTTCAGGAGGTTCCAGAAACACTAGAGGTACAAATAATCTTTTGCTAAAGCCTAAAAGATTCCGCAAGGAAAAAACCTATAAACGCTCCTTCTCAGGAATGGCTCCCAGGATTTGGAACTCGCTCCCCCCTGAAACCAGGCTCATCACCTCTACTATACTTTTCAAGAAAGAAGTAAAAGCGATCCTCATGGCTAAATACACTTGAACCACTACTGGAGATAAACTACAAAGACTTGATACTCATCTGTACTACTTGTCGAACACTCTGTATTGTTATTTCGTTTCTGAAATTACCTATTGATTGTTTTATGTTATCACCTCAATGTACCTTTAACATGACTGATGTATCTGCGTATACATGCTCCCCCTTCTGTAAAGCGCTCTGATATCTGCGAAGATCTTGTTCGCGCTATATAAAACTTTCAAAATAAATAAATAAATAAATAAATGACAGTAACATCATCCAAGTGGGAAGAGTTTGAGGATGGAAGATAGAGAAGTACACACTAGCGTCGCAAAGGGGGACGGTCCTCCCCGGGTGGCACAAGTTTTTGGGGGATAACAGAGTCCCCCCGCTCTTACCTGCGTTCGTCAAGGCTGCAGGCGCAGGGACTGCCACAGGCGGTAAAAGGTCTAGATTTGCCACTGGAAGCACATCACCCACTATCCAGTTCAACACATCTGACTCACAGCCTGACCAGTAAAGGCATGAAAAATATTGGATCATTGGCACATAAAAGCATAAATAGCGAATTCAATGGTCTGCACACATGTATTGGCAATTCGAATTGACTTGCTAATTGTTTTCATGAAGCGTTTCATTTGAAAAGCTTTATTTCGGTACATTGACCATAAAAGCAACACAAAGGTTAATAAAACATATATCATTATCAGAGGAATTAACAACATAGGTACAATTTAGCATCCAGTCGCCATAGAGCAAACAGTTAGAATAAAGTGCAAGTGCCTATGGTCAATACATATGCACAGGGAAAAAGATTAAGAACAGTACTAAAAGCCACAATGGGTATTAAAAAAGTTTTTAAAACAGGTGGAAGTATTCTCTTTTCTTTAAAAAAAATCACAGTTAAAAATTGGTTACCGTAGGTCATTTTAAAAGTATTAGTAAACCTGGGCAGACCGTGTACTATATTCAGTCACTACACAAAAGGCTCCAAAAACTTCCTCCTCATACACCACATTGAGAATAAAAAACGGGAAACAGAGTAGACTATTTCGAGGTGGAGCTCAGTTTTCAATATTCTGTAAGCCTCGCTAAAGTGTCTTGTGCCCATGTTCTTACAAATTTGTACAAGCCAGCGTCTTCTTGGCGACCGATAGGAGTCACACTGGAAAAGAACATGCACCTCAGTTTCGTCCACTAAACCACATGCAGGACATTCAATCATATCCTTCCCCCCCATTTTATAACATACGATCGTGGGGGGAGGCACCCATACCTGAACTGGAGAAACAATTTTCGTGCCAACACTGGTTGGATACTATCCAGGATGGGCTCTGCCTGATAGATATTTTTGATTAGAAGGAATTCACTTGTCAGCCGTCCCGATGAAGAACTACGCATCATCTTGGACAGCCAGTATTCCCTATAGGCAATCACCAGTGTGTTCCTACTTAGTGATTGTGACAAGGTTTGGGGCTCATCCCACAAATCATCACGTCCCAGTTCCATACATAGCGCCTTAAGGTGCCTCAACCAAGGTATCTTACCCACCCCTTTCAGTCCTAATATCTCAGTTAGTTCTTCACTATACGGGGCTAGCTCGGGAGTGCTCCATAAGCGTCTCTAGAAGGTCAGTGGTCTAAGCGCGGCATCCTCGGTAATTGGTCTGATTCCTAGGTCCATTCTCAGCGGGATCAGAGGAGTGCTTTTGGGGAGGCTAAGAAGCTGTCTAATGAACGCATTCTCAGTGCGTTCAAGGGATACGAGTGCACAATGGCCCCCAAATGTCTGCACCATATAACGCAGCGCTTCTTGTCTGTGCCCTATGGGCCTCCATAGGTGCATAGACCTGCTTGTGTGATGCCCCCTTAAATAATTTATGGATACCTCCCGACACCTGGGTGAGCTTCAAGTTACACTTATTAATCTGTGCTCCCCAGTCCATGCTCTCCGTCAGGGTAATGCCAAGATAGTCAAACACCACCACTCTTTCGAGCACTTAGCTTCCCTATTCACCTGAGATCTTCTAGGTATCATTTTGATGTGTTTTACATAAAAAGAAGCAAAATATTCAGCAAGCTCAGCAGATGTGGTATTCAAAACGTCCATTTTAGAATATTAGCCCTCAATCATGACCATCAGATGACAACCATGAAGTAAGCTTCCAAAAAATGCACTTGTTCTCTCCCTTGGATGTGGTGGCCTGCTTTCCATGATTATGGGTGCTGGAGGGTCTGGCTGACCAGAACCTTGAGCGTGGAGACATTATCTGACTGTTGCGTGTTGACTGTTACCACCACCAGTTCTTGTAGCATCGGGAACCAAATGCCTTGGTGCCTACCATGGGCAAGGCGCACTGGCTCGAGAGCCTGAGAAATGACTAGTCTTGGAAGGCAGCCTTCAGGGGATAGGGATAACTTGTGCATTACACGGTGAACGGACATAAGGCCTGATGAGCTTTTAGTATTTGATTGGCTATAAGTGACCTCCACTACTCATTTTGGGTCACAAGAATGGCTAGCTGCAACTAATTGTCCTCATTTGTGGTTCCAGGGACATCAGCAATAGGCAGGATCGTTCGACGATCAGTTGGACATATTCTTCAGTCTCAACTGCGCATTACATCTCTGCCAACAGTGACTTATCTAGGGAGTCTTGAAAGGAAGTCAGCAGGGTTTTGCAAGACTGTCCAGTACACAATTGCTTAAGAGTATTCCTGCAGCAGGCGGATCAACTTTTCACTATGTGGTGGGGGCTTTGAAGTTAACCCTAGGAACAAAATAGTCCAGTGGTGAGTGAATAGAATATGTCCACACAAGTGAAAGTGCTGGGCTAATTCTTTAGATGGGAAACATACACAAAGAATATGATTTTTGGTTTCAGGACTCGTACCCATGGCATTTGAGTGTTAGGTCACTGTCTTTTAGTCTTGTTAGGATGGCACAAAGTTGAGTGTTATATTCAAGTAGTGGCTTTGCATGCAGAAGAATATCTTCTCTGATGCTTATGATATCTGTTGGTCCTGCTAGGACCTCTCCGACTGTATTTTAGAAAACCTCTGTAGTGCTAGAGATACCAAAATTAAGCGCCTGATTACGATCTTGGTGGACAGAGATACTCTATCACAAACGTGATGGATAGCCCGTCTGCTGTATTACAAATCCATTAAATCCTAAACAAATTGTAAATAGGTGGAAGGAATATCTGTTACATTTGTGACCGAGTATCTCATTTGCCAAGATCGTAATCAGTCCCAGAATCTCTTGTACCTCCTGAAGCCAATATATATATATTTGGATTTCTAACAGGAGCTGAGGGTGAGCCGAATTAAGATCAACTTGGAGACCCAACTAGCCCTATTCACCTTGGCTATAAGGTCATCTACTTTTAGTATGAGGCAGCACTCACTGTCGATGGCTACTTTTGGGGGTACATGTCAATGCATACGCCCACCTCATTGGGCAAGTCTGGTTTTCATGCAACAATGGGGTGAGGTACGCCTAGACAAATACATTTTATTCTCTTTTCTGAATCACTAAGAGATTGGGTTCTGGACTATAGTGTGGCTGACATTCCCCTTACTGAACATAGGCTCCTGTCTCTTTCCTTTCACTGCTCACTAGGATCCCTGTAGTGGCTCACCATTCGAGTTTGCCATCTTAGAAGAATCATAGGATAATTAAAGCATGTTCCAAGGTCGATGAACTTTCTTTTATAGCACAGCTAGTGGTTTCCACTTACCCTGACTTCCTGGTTTGCCTATCACCTAATTACCCACAGTTTTAACCTGATCTGTGCAGCAGCATTTGATATTTTATTAGTCTCACATAACACGAGATTCAAGCCAGCAATAAAGTGGTTTGACCCCAGTTGCACCCAAGTGCACAACCACTAGCACGCTGCTTTAAAAAAATTCCCTAGAGATCAGGGCGCAGTGCAGAGATGTCGATCTGTGTACAGAGACGCCCTCAAAACCAGAAAGATCACTATCAGAGAGGCAGAATTCTCATCATTGGTCAAGGCAAGCAAACTCAGGGATTGTAAGGTCTTTTGAGAAACAGTTAATCATAGCTTTTATGAGCCAAAAAGAGAACCTTTATTCTTCTGAATCCTAGGTTGCACATTTTACCAAGCTTCACTCAGGTACCCAAGAGAGCCCTGATGACAACCTCTTACTCAAGAGAAGTCCAAATGTGTACCAGCGTGCCGCAAGGCATCCTGCAGGTCCAGGTATTGACCTGGAAGAGGTTATGCAGGTCATAGCTGACTGTCTGGTTAGGCGTCTCCAGGTCCAGATGGGCTACCCTCAGACATATTTAAAGCTAATATGTTATTGTGGGCCCCTTTATTGACTAATGTGCTTAACGTTGCTTTAGCGACTGGCCCTCCAAAGTGCTGGTCAGATGCGACCATTGTTCCAATTTTTAAAAGGGATCAAAAAATGACCCCCACTGTGATTACTCTATTTCACTGATTCATTCTAGTGCAAAGATCATGGTTCAAATTCTGTTCGACCGTTTGCAGCTTTGGGCTGTGGAACATAAAATGCTTTTGGATCTCCAATTCAGCATCTGCATCCTGCCTTGGCACATTCGAGCAATCCTTAAATCTATATCTGCTAATTGCCAAATACACGGTGGCGAAGCATGGAAAGGTATATCTGGCTTTAATGGAGGACTTGAGTTCTGCGTTTGACTCTGTAAACAGATCCAAATGGTGGAAGATCATGGTTGATATGCGGGTTGATCTCTACATCGTTAATTTTCTCAGAGATCTGCACAATGATGTCACTGCCAGAGTAAGGTAAGGCCCATGCGGGGAAACCACAACCTTTCAGCCTGGCTAGGGGTATACGCCAGGGCTGTGTCCTGGTCCCTTTTCAGTTTTCCATGTATTTAAACATCCTGGAGGATAAGCTGGTTAATCTCAGGGTTGAATGCCCTCATGTAGGAACTCAGAGTATTCCCACTCTAATTCACGTGGATGATACAGTCCTAATTGCTAGGACTGCTAACTGTCTACAACATTTGCTTAATGGTTTTTGTGAGTTTATGGACAGCTTAGATCTCAAGGTCAACCAAAACAAGACCCACATAATGATTTTTGGGGGAAGGAAGAAGGATAATATTTCTTTGTAGTGAACAGCAAGAATGCTAACTCTGTACCCACCTTTACCTACCTTGATATCCCCTTTGACACTCAACTCTCATGGGGATCACTGAAGACTAGTAGAGCTGCTGCCTTTTCCAAATCAGTGGAGGCCATCCTTAATTTTGCTCGCATACTTAGACAGAAACCACTAAAGGAACTCTCTATAGTCTACAAAGTCAAATGCTGTGCTATTGCTTCATATGGGGCAGGGCTGTAGGGCATTGAAGATCAGGGGGCTCTGGAAAAAATTGAGAACAGTTTCATTGAGTATGCTAGCTGTTGCCCAAAGCACTAGTTCTTTTGTTTGCCAGATAGAGGTAGGGATTGGTTATATCAATGATCTTATTCAAATTCAACCCCTCCTCAGTGGCTTAGAATCTGAACAAAAGCCAGACATCTTTCAATAGGGTCGTATTTGCAGACTGCTTAACACTCGACCACTGTACGAGTATTCCTTGGTTGAAGTATATACAGAACTTGAGTCACAGGATCAGACAGGAGGACTTATTTACTTCCCGAGCACTGCTTCAGCTACCTCCATTAGAACGTTGAAGTATGCATTTCTAGAGGGATGTCTGGAGGATAGAATGTGGTGTGCTGCAGACAAACCAAAGGTCCAGTCCTATATGGGGATTTGTTCGGCTGAAAGTCTTGAGCTTACTTGGTATGGGTAAGAGACTTTCACCCCAAATTTTTATTGATGGGACTTAGGCTTTGCACAGTGCACTTTCTTGCTGCTTTTCCGTCACAAAGAACTTATTTTTCACAACTTCCTTTATGCCCATGAGATGACCTATCCCCTCAGACTACCTTACATTTTATTTTATTCTATAAATTGTATTAGTTGTTGAAGAAATGCTATTTGATGTCCATCTTATGGGCGGCCAACATTCATTACTGTAGAGCCGCTTTTATTTATCTGCAAACCTTATCCACAATCAAGATCTGCTTCTCTGCTGCCCCTTGTTATTAAGCAGAGGGCTACAGCTCTTATATGATGTTTCATGAATCTTAAGTGGTTGGTATAGTTTTTTTTATGTTTATGATAGATCACCTTAATTGTAGTGTTGACTGTCCTTAACATGGTTGATTTTCTGTTCCCAGGGGAACTTAGTGAACCCTTATGGTTTTTTCTTTTATGACTCCTGAGGTTTTTGTTCCTTTTGTTTCTTCCGAGCTTTGTGAGATTCATTTGATGATTGCTGCTGTATGACTATTTATTTACTCCTATGAACTGAGATGACTATTTTAATGTTTTAATTATACATATTACTCTGCACTGTGCACTTTTATGGTTCAAACGAGCCGAAATAGAAATAAAGATGCTTTGGTTGGTGTGCCACTGCCTTAGCACAGGACAATGAAGGACCAGAGTCGGTGAGCATGCTAGATCATTTGCAAGGTGAAGAAGCATTGGTTTTTTCTTGTCCTTAGCTACATCAGTGCCAGCAAAGTAAATCTTAAGGCACTCCACCTAGAATTTCCAAAGTGGGTCTTGGACAACTGTGTATCAATTATTTCAAATGGGCCAGTAGACAAAATAGATAACATCTTTTTAAGAAAATGGGCAAATCCTGAGGCGACATAGCACTTGGAGAAGTTCTGACCGCCACAGTGGGGGCAGGACATCACAGGCTGTAGTAGATCAACAGTAAGAAACAGTGCGTAAACTGTATTCACAGCCTGGAGGCAAGAAATAGCGTTAGCCAGAATTGAGGCCAACAATTGGACAGTGTGAAGGTCTAGTTTCCTCTGTCCCCATCACATGGCGACCGGAATGCTCTACTAGAAGTACTGCTGCAGGTGTCTGTCTGCTTTCCTTCTGAAAGTGTTGGATTGTGTAGGGAGCGGACAAGCTGTCACCCTCTGCAGGAGAACATGGAGCTTTGGGGGGCAGGCGACAGGCGAGCCTTGACCATGGGCTTGCTTTACGGTGGGTTGTGCAGTCCACTGACAGTGGGCAGGGCTGGCAGTGGTGAAGTGTCAGGAGATAAAGAGGCTAACCCTATTTGAAGGTTAAGAGGAATTTTGGTTTCTTTAGTGGGAGCAGGCAATCTCAGCGGTTATGGTGGGGGCGACACCTAGGAAGGGTGTGGAGGCACTGTTATTGCTCAGGGTAGCAGGTAGTGAAGATCTACTTAAACAAGGTGTTTCATAGCAGGCTTGGGTGCCACAGTGGGGATGTTCGGTGACAAGGTACTCAGAGGGGGTAACGGTTGCCGTTTTGGTCTGCTCCACCCCGTGGAGTAAAGTTAGAAGAGGCGAGACGATTTCAGACCTGAAGAGTTAGAGTGAGCACTGGGGGCTCCTTCAGTGGTTTGACCTTTGCAAGTGGCACTGCTACAGAGACCAGAGAGGGCAGTGGTGTAACGAAACTTGATGGGCCCCCCTGCATAGTGCACGGATGGGGCCACCCTCCTGACCCACCACCTACCACTTTTGCTGAGCAGGCCCCCTGGAGCTCGGTGGCACCCCTGCACCACCGGAGTTGTGGGGGCCTACGTTACGCCATTGAGTGAGGATGCTAGCGGAAAGTGAGAGTAAGGAAGAGGTTGGATACCCTAATGTGATTAAGGCAGTCCTGCTAAGTATCACGCATCAGGCATTAGACTAATGAGGTGCATTTCAATGAGGTGCTTCTCATCAGCACACTGAAATGCATTTGTCACACATAATAATCTCAGTAATAATAATAATAGCATTTGTAAAGAGCACAGCTACCTCCAGGAAGGTATACCGGCGCTGGGGGCCGTCAGGAAGATTAATCGAGCTATTGCCCAGTGTCACAAGGTGCTCGGACAATCTGCTGCCAGCGATCGAACCGTGAACCCCTGTGTTCCAGAGTCAGCTGCCCTGGCCGCTGCACCACACCTCTTCACTAAGTAACTGCACTGAAACTAGTGTGTGATCTAACCAAGCAGCTGGCAGGGTGTGCCTGTGGTCTGTGTGGGCTCATTCCACAAACTTGGGGCGCTCCCAGCTGCTGAGGCTCACAGACAGTAGCGGTCGGCAGTAGGTGTTTCTATAGGGCGGTGACGTGGGCAGGAGGAGGGGCAGGGTGGGGGGAAATAATGTATGGATTACGGAGTTTTACAGGTAAGTAAACATTTAAATACATAAAACGAATTTCGTTGCGCGCACTGCATCACATTTGGTGATGCAGTGTGCGCAACGAAATTCGTTTTATGTATTTAAATGTTTACTTACCTGTAAAACTCCGTAATCCATACATTATTTCCCCCCACCCTGCCCCTCCTCCTGCCCACGTCACCGCCCTATAGAAACACCTACTGCCGACCGCTACTGCTCACAGACTGTTCTGCTACTATGATTGTGATCGCGGGGAGTCGAGAGATGTGAGGAGTTGGAGGTCAGACACTAACGTGCAGTGTCTGCTCACAGCCTGTTTGTGGTCGGCGCCGGTTGCGGCAATCAGCCGCGGCCCGGGCAGGTAAGAGCGGTGGGGCCGGGTGGGGGGAATTTCGACAGACAATGACGACGGAAAAATAAATAAATAATTTTTCCTCATCATCGCGAGTCGCAATCCCCCTCACCCTGCCCCGCCACCTCACCTCTCTTGCCTGCATGGGTTGCGGCTGGCAGCAATCATGGTGCTCGGCTGCCAGCACAGCACTGCTGCTGAATGCTCGTACCTGCTCTCCTGGGCCGCCCGCACTGTGGGGTCTAAATTATTCTATGGCTGCTGCTGCCAGCGAATTATTTCTGGGCCCCCGCCTGGCCGTCCGGCCGAGCGATGGAGAGTGAGTGCTGCAGCCAGTGTGGCCGGTCACTCGTCACCGTCACAGAGTGATTGCAGCAGCCACCAGCCAGGAGAGTAGACTACAGAACACAGCTGGCCGCAGCCTGGGTAGGACCGAGACAGATAATTGCTGCATGGGTCAGTGGCGGCCAGCTTGAGCAGAGCTGCCTTGAGTCCGGTCGCCAACGCTGCGAACCAGACCACGACGGTGCTTGTTTCTATGCTGGGGTCTCCAAACCGGTCCTGGAGGGCCGGACCCATGCCAGATTTTTAAAATAACTACATGTATCTCAATGGGGATATCCCAAAAATCTGGCATGGATCCGGCCCTCCAGGACCGGTTTGGAGACCCCTGGATTAAGGTCTAATTCTAAATAAAGACTTTGGTAACTAAAGTTCCCAGGAGTCTGACAGAAATCCAGCTGTCCTCCATTTCCCAGCATGCCTTGTGCCCTTCTGACGCGCATACGGAAGGAGTGCAGGAAATGTAAAAGCCCTCTGAAGCTTTTGAGCAGATACCTAGAATGGAGGTGCAAACTTGCACTGAGGGATGGTAGAAATATGGGGCATGGGGCTGAGGGCTGGGGATTATTATAGCCATGGCAAAATGCAGTTCTACCTTCTTTCTGTCACCATTTGTGCACATGCTGTTTCCCAACATCCCCATCTTCGGTATATCACTTTATCCCGAAGCTCCCCTTCAGTCCCTGCTGTTCAGTCTTTTCTTTCACCCTTTGTGCAGAGGCAAAGTATCACTGTGTCCTCGAGGGACATGCCTGCAATCCAGTGCATGGCGCTGGTCAGACTGTGCTGAGTCAGAGTGCGCTTGGAACAGACCGGAACTACGTGTGTGGAGTAATTACTGGTGTTGTGTCTCCAATGTTGAAGTTAAGATCATGCACCTAATGTACTTAAAGAATCTCACAGCAGATGTTGTTCCAGCTGTTTCATCATTGCAACAAAGAAAGTCCTTAGCTGTGTTTCTGCATCCTGCACAGTGAATAATTATCTATCATCCACGCGGGAACCTTTTACATACTGTTTGGCACAGTCGGGTCCCACAGTGCCCTTCCATTTCTACTGCCTTGCAGCAGTTTTAGGATCTTCCTAGAGATTTTCATTCCTCAAATGGGTGTAATTTCTGATACTTATGTTCCCCTCGACTTCATAGCTTGAATTTGCTCCTGAGAAGAAAGTGTCACTCAAAGCTGTTAAATGTCACTCATAATGACACTGAAATTATGAAAATGTCAAACATAAGCAATCTGAAACCTTGGCACTTATGTTAAGGTTACATTGAGTGGGGCATCCGTGGTCAAAGAGAGGGCTCCAGCATAAGAAGGCGGGCGCATTGTCTTACCTATCCTTTAAAGCCAGACTGTGGTAGCAAAATCACCTGCACTGAGTAGATGGCAGAGAGTGGCAGGCTTCGAGGTGATGGCTACCACAGGGTGCTTGTGTTCAGGTGAGGCTGCAGTGCACAGGGAAGGTTGGCAATCCCTCAGAATGCATTACAGCAGCTGATGACAGGAAGTGGGAGGAGAGGGAGAGTATGCAGAGAAAGAGTACTGGTCTTCTATGAGAGGTCAGGAAGCCTAGTGTCAGTACAGGAAGAAGTGGTGGGAGAGAATGAGGAAAGAGCTACAGAATCAGCTAATGAAAAATGTAAAGAGGGCGAGATAAACAGTTTGCGACAACAGGCAGAAGGTTAGGGAAGATTTGTAGAAGGGCTGGGCAAAGGAATTGGAGGAAGGGTTGGGTGGGGATAGAGTTGAAGGTATAGGAGATCCTGAGGAGAATGATGGGCAGGATACCAAAGGAAGGTTGGTATGGGTTGCTGGGGAAATGGTACAGAAGGATGGAAAGAGGTAGAAATACAAGCAGTGTAGACATGGTTGCAAGACAAAAAGAAGTGGAAGATGCTAGAGTTCTTTCGGGAGATGTTGGAGAGGAAGGGAATGCTGGGTCTCCCATGGGTTCGCTTTTTGCTGCAGCATCACAGTCTGCTAGGGTTAAGGCAAATTTAAGGATCTGTACAGCATTCTTGAATTGCCTCTAGAAGGGCTAGGGGAGGAAGCAGGTGATCCATACTGATTTTTTTTAGATTCTGCCAGCAGTTGAGGTTTTGGCTTGTACTGGCAAGGGAGGTGGTGCACGGAGCTTTTAAGACCGAAAGAAGGAGCATTGCGTTCTTAGAATTCTTTCCACTGTTGGTTGCACTGGTGTTGTGAGGCAGTTTGTGTTTTATAAAAGAAAAGGTGTCTTTCAATGTAGATAACATGAAAGTTGTTAACATTGTCGGTAGGTAATCTGCCAGGATTGTGACAGAAACAGGACTATTGTGATAGGATGTTTAAATGAAAACATGATTTTTAGAGCCAGGAATGAAGTGGGTGTGGCCAATGGCATTGTGGGTGTATTGTCTCGTTTGCAGTGGAGGAAGTTCTGGTACCGGAAGAAGTGCAGAAAAAAAAGAGATGCCAGAGGAATTGTGGCAGCTGAGACATTAAGGATGCTTCAGTTAGTGGATGGCTCACTGGTGTCGTCTACTGAAAAGACATATATCTAAACGCATAGCATTATGAGTGAGGAAAACGTTGGTGGGTGAAGTGAGCAGTACTATGTGTCAAGAGGATGTGCTTAATTTGACTATAATGCAAACTTAGAAGGGTATGTACCCAGTGATAACCGCAGTCAAGTTGGCAGGAGTAGCCTTTTTTGGCAGGTTTTATGGGGGTTATGAACCTTCATTATGGGAGTTAGGCTGCAGAATACTGAAGGGATGAGCAAAAGAGCGGGGGTGTAGGGTTTAAGACAGCCAATACTGATGTCTCTACTGCAGAGGGGCGATGGGTATGTGTTGATGAGACTGAGGCATCTTTTGTATGACGGTCTAGTTATTTTTCTGGGCATTTCAGGTTTCTGAGTTGGTGGGGATTGGCAGGACTAGAGGTCCGCGGTGACAGGACATTAAGTAGTTGGGTGCAGTAATTGAGGTCTTAATGAGTGCATTTAAGATGGTTCACAGGAGAAAAGGTAAGAGAGTTTTGTTGAGGGAATACCCAGGACAAGATGTGTGCCCAGTATGGTGGTGGAGACAATTTGTGAGGTCAGGATTTTAGAGCAAGAAGATGGTCAGAAAGTGTCAAATTCACAGTTATTGTTTGTGCTACGAAAGGTGTTGCATTAGTTGCATTTTCCAGAGAACGAATTAGGAATGCACAGTTTTAGGATTTGTACATCTATGGAGGCGAATGGGAGTGGAAGTCCAGGAGCAGGCATTATGTCCTTGTGGAGCTGGAGGTCAGAAGGTTTTAGAAAGTATTTGTGCCCTGATCTGGCCTTGATGTAGAGTGGTGTATAACATGTAACTGTTGTTTTGCTGTTAGAGGATATGTTCATGACCTGGAAAATGGACCTGGAAAATGCACACGCTAGTGCGTGTGATTTTCCATTTGCAGCCTGCTATTGGCCTTTCCGTGCGTGTTTTTTTGTAAAATAGACACCAATAGGCCAGAAGCGGGTGCATAGCTCCGCCCCATGCGTATTGGTGTCTAGTACACGCATTTCCTGCCATATGGTTTCAATTATCGTGCCCAGACACAGGCGCGATAATTGAAAGCATATGGCGTGCGCGCGCTCCACTCACAGCTTTATTTTTCCGATCGCTTTCCGTTTCGCAATCGCCTTCCTCCTCCCTCCACAGTATGCAATAGAAAGGTATACAACGTTTAGCACGCATTTTTTACAACACACTACCATTACAACGCAGGCATTACCACGCATACCATTACAACGCATTGCGCTGGGGGGCGCTCTAGGATAGGGAATACGTTTAATTTTATATCCAACACCTTCCCTAGTGTCCACGGGGACTGGAGTTGGAATATAAAATTATACTTACCACTATCCAGCACCCCAAAGCGCTATGCGTTGTAACGGTATTCGTTGTAAATACCGCGTTGTAAAGGTATGCGTGGTAATAGTATGCGTGCTAACGTCATACATCCAATAGAAATTGCAGTTCAGGGAGTCGTTCGTGCCTGGCAGGACCCACCTCCAACTGGGGCCCCCACCACAGTCCACACTCGGGGCCAGTAGTTTGCACTCACACCGCCGCTTCCCGGGTCACACAGTGTTCTCTGCTGCCTCTTTCCCTCTTCTACACATCGACTGGAGGAGGAGGGAGGATATTAGTTTAGCAGCACATCCAGGCAGACAATCCGACTCCAGTCCCCGGCAGCCCAGCTGGTGCACCACAGACATAGATTGCAAGGAACGCAACTGTTGTGTTCCTGGCAATGCCGTGCCCCCGATGCAGGTATGGGTGTTTTAATTTGTTGGCGGGCAGGATTCAGCAAAAAAGGCTTACCGGCTTGGTAGAGGCAGTCCCGCAGCCGACAAGGTCACTCTCCAAGCCTCACGGGGGCTTGCCAGAAAACTAGATGGTCCACCCCATGCCTCCATGGTGCCTAAACCTGGTGCGGCGACTACAAACCTGGTACGGCGGCTACAAAGTGTGAGGTGAGGTGGTGGGAGGGGGCCTGGGGTGGGCTGAAGGTGGGAAGATGGAGGAAGGAGAAGGTTGGGGAGATGCGGGCTGCCGACAGGGAGGGGGGGAATTCATTTTGCGTGTAGTCAGCACATGTCCTTTCTCTGTGGCTGTTCATAGGAACAATAGGAGGAACAGGACACGTGCAGAGTATAATTCGATGTAGATGGACACAGAAAATGGTATAGGAGTGGGCGGGGCCATACACCACAGGCGCAGTATGGCATACTACGGCAAGGTTACAGTGGCAGGGCTCTCGGAGGAACGTGGACGGGCTCTGGGGGCAGTTGGGCGACAAAGGGGTAGAGGATGGCTCAGAGCGCCTTCCCTTGCACAGAATGATAGAGGGCAGGTATGACGCTTTTGTGGTGTTGGTTCTGTATGTGGGCATAGCTGCCGTGGTTTTGGTTTGCTAGCTCTGGCAGGTTCGGTGGGGTGGCAAGTGAGGTTTTGGCTGCCGTGAGTACCGCTGTCCGGCGGGCAAGGCTTCGGGCAGCGAGGAGAGGGAACGCATAGGTGTCAGAGGTTGCACCCATTTGGGTGGCCGGAGGCTCTGAGGGAGTCAGGGAATTCCTGCAGGTTGACTGTCAGTAAAGTTTCCCCTTTGGGTGAACTTATAGGTTAACCACAGTTTTAGGCTAAGCATACATATATACAGTTAATTCTTTTTCACAGACTAGGAGCAGCTAATGATAAACATGAAACAGTCATACAAAAAACGTACATTTTATTTTGGTAAATTAAGAACAGTATTAAAAACAATACATTGTAATACACCATAAATTAATTGTTTGATGCAAAGTTGGGTGGAGATACACTAAGTTATTGAAGAAAGAAACTCCTTTAATTGTGAAATTAAATATACAACCTGGAGTAGTACTCAACAATCAATCTGAACTAGTGATTTCGCCCCTTTTTAATTGGATGTATTTTCCTTGTGTATTGTCCCATTTTCCCTGTAATTATTTTATGGTGTATTACAATGTATTGTTTTTAATACTGTTCTTAATTTACCAAAATAAAATGTAAATTTTTTGTATGACTGTTTCTTGTTTATTATTAGCTGCTCTTAGTCTGTGAAAAAGAATTAACTGTATATATGTATGCTTAGCCTAAAACTGTGGTTCACCTATAAGTTCACTCAAAGGGGAAACTTTACTGACAGTCTGTCTTCTGGTACCCTACCCCTTTGGATTGTTTGGGTCCCTCTCTTTTGTTAGAGAATTCCTGCAGGTTGCCAGGCATGGAGAGTTGCTGGCCTGGTGGTTTGTGGACGGTTTGTGGTTTTGGTGTGTACGGGGCATCATTGGCGGCTGAAAGAAAACACTGCAGTGCAATCGCTGGAAGGGGTGTGCTGTGGGAGAGCGTGGATTGTTTGGTTTAACGGTAAATGATGCCCCTCTCCCTCCCATCCCAAGAGTAGTCGGATTAAATGGGGGCCTTTGGTCTGCTCCAAGTCAGCTGGTGGGCTCGGAAAAAGCGATGCTCGGGATGGGAGGCATTGCAGGGAGACTCGGGGTGCTGTTAGAGGCTGCTGTATTGGTTGGTTGCTTAGAAATGTTGTTACCGTGGCCAGTGGCAACATATTAGTCTACAGGTATGAGCATTTGAATTTCCAGAGGGCAAATAATGCAAAAGAATGTCGTTGACCATATCCAGGAGAACGCGAATGTACTCAATAACAATTCAAGGTTGTCCATAAATGCTCATTGCTTTGAAGGTGTCAGAATCAGAGTCGGTAGGGATGCATAGATTGTTGCCCCCTTTCCCCGCCACCAGTTCTGCATCAGCCACTCCGATAACTTCTTGCTATGCAACGCTTACAGGTAATAGCTTTTTCGTGATATGCATGAATTGTTCGTTATCCGGGTAAGACTGTGGACATTTTGGTTTGCGTTATTTGGTGGCCTGTGTTGTCATATTGAAATTACTGGTATTGGAATGGGGGCCCGTAACGTTATGGATGACATGGGCAGCAAGTACTGCGCATGTGTGATTAAGTGGTCAACCACACACACACACACAACCACAACCACAACCACATACACACAACCACACACACAACCACACACACACAACCAAACACACAACCACACACACAACCACCACACAACCACCACACACAACCACACACACAACCACGAACACACACACAACCACACATAACCACACACACAACCACAAACACAACACACAACCACACACAACCACACACAACTACAAACACATCCACACACACAACCACACACACAACCACATACACAACCACACACACACAAAACCACACACACAACCACACCCAAAACTACACAGACACACAACCACACACACAACCACACACATACAACACACACATACAACCACACATACAACCACACACACAACCACACACACAACCACACACACACCACCAGCCGTCAGTGCACACTTTCACCAGGCACACACACACCACCAGCCGGCAGTGCACACTTTGACCAGGCACACACGCCACCAGTCGTCAGTGCATGCTTCCACCAGGCACACACACCACCAGCCGGCAGTGCACACTTCAACTAGGCACACACACCACCAGTCGTCAGTGCATGCTTCCACCAGGCACACACACCACCATCCGGCAGTGCACACTTCCACCAGGCCCACACACCACCATCCATCAGTGCACAATTTCTACAGGCACACACACCACCAGCCAACAGTGCACACATCAATTGTTAACACATCCACAATGAACTATTGTAGCAATCGCAGTATGGCACACTTTACTTTTAAACATATTCATCCAAAGCGCAGCATGCCACCATTGCTGCAAAAATAAATACACATATTTTTGGCCTACAATTGAGACTTTTGTTGCAATTGGTGTTGCAATATTTAGCAATGCCAATAGCTTAATTAATGCGAGACCTATTGCATTGCAAATGCTTGTTTAAGTAGCCAGCCTGTTAAGTGGACCAGAGGACTTGTGACAAACAGCTGGAATTTGAGGATAATAAGTCCCAAATTAAATGGCGGGGAGAAAGGGGGAAGAGATGGGGGGGGGTTGTTGCTGATTTTTGTGAAATTGTGGGATGCCCACACCTAATGCTCATTCACCTTGATGAAAATGATTTGTTTGAATTGAAAGGTTTGGTGATCATGAAAAGCATGAAATGGGACCTAAAGTAGTTGAACAGACTATGGTCAGACACAACTTTGATATGGACGGCTTTGATCCCTACAAGGGAATGGAGAGAGGACAGAACCTTGGCAACAATAGGTAGAGTGAGAAGGAAAGTTACCAGATGACACAATTTTTGTAGGGAGGAATAAATATTATAATTGGGACATGCCTACATACAGGTTGAGGGTGACCATTTGTTTTGTGATGAGGTCAACCCAAAAACTGTTTTGGAGTGCGATGATGGAGTACATCTTCACTGGAATGGAACTGTATTTGTTGCAGATAAGGGATAGGTTTGTGCAGCAGGTTGGCAAGAGCATATGGTGGAGGTAGGGGCAGAAAACCACCTTCAAAAAGGGGTTTTCTGAGAGGCAGGTACCGGGATAGTTGGCAGGCCACAATAAGGTTGGGTACACTGATGAGCAGGTGTGTCAGCTCTGGAGGGAGGACAGGGGTGAGGGGATGAGGGTTTGCCATGAGTTGAGTTATACAAGAAATAGAGGTTGTTGGAGTGATTGTGAAGGGACTGGAATACAATTTTTGAGTAAGAATTGCTGGGGAGTTGTTTTTCAAATGTTAAAGTGTGGTCTTTAGGGACGGGCATATGTATTGTTTAGAAATGGCATTGTTTAGCAAAACTATAATGCTAGCCTGTAAAGCAATGGCCAGGAGTTTTCTATTTGAAGAGATACACATCTGTCTCACTTTGTGATCTATATACAGATCTGTAGCTAAGGGGGCAAAATTTGTGGAGCAGATTAACTGTTTCTCAGATGTGATGGTGCACCTGTAACTAGAAGACAGAGGGGGGTGATGGAGCATGGACGTTATCTGACTTCTACCTTTATCAATTCTCACCAATAAAGATGATTTCAACAAAAATTGCTTGATATAGACATGCTAACCTGCTAAGTCAAAAAATTTAACAATGCAGGTTGCATTGTAAAAACATGCAATGTGTTCTAAAATTATGAAACAAAGAAAAAAGAAAAAGAGAGAGAAAGCAATGAGAATTAAACATAAGCATACATACGTACATTAGAAAATAAAATACATAGTGAAGATCAGAGTTTTGTGACAATCTACACTTGAATGTGCATTGAACATAAAAATATATATAGCTAATGAAGTTCTTGAAATGCAAAATTGCTTGATTTAGGGGAAAATTGACATACTGCAAACCTTAAGTTCTCTAACATTAATACAATAGCATATGCATTTGAGAGTGAACCATTAATAAAAAATGCTTGACAAGGATAACGTATAAATAATGTCTTTAGAATTTTTTTTGTAATACACAATATTGATGTGTAGTTCCTGAAGAGGTGATTACGACGTTTCAATAAGCATTTATTGGTTTAGCGTCAGTCTTCTGTAAAACTAATTTGTTGCGAAAATCAGGAGACAGAAGCATACAAAAGAGATTGCTAATATCAATATAGTAAATAGTACACACATTCCTACCATAGTGCTAATAAGATGAACATAAGCAGTTCAGATAAAAATAGTAGCACTTTCACGTTTCTAAAGTGCGAGCCCTAAGTAAGTTGCCTAAATGTACCTAGCCTAGATCTGTATGTGTAGCATGTATATGCGTATATGTATGTATGTAGCGAAGAAACCCCTAGAGAAGATCCAGCCCCCTCACCTGATGGTGGAGAACAAAGGACCCTGTCTCTGCTTTGAGGATGACACCCGCAAGGGGTGTCAGACCGCTGTGTTTCTAAGATTCAGAATGTAGAACCCTGTGTCAGCTTGGAAGGAATTCTCCTCTGATTTGTAGGGGGGAATAAGGGTCTTATGTACTAAAGTGGTCACTCTAGGGTTTTTTCTAGAATCAATATGTTTTGAAAAGAATCATAAATGTTTTTCCAAACAAATGCGATCATGCACAGCAGGCTGCTGGCGAAGGATGCAAAAAGTGGTGACCCTTATACAGAATAATTATACTGTGCGTGAGGACATGTTTATGTACGTCAGGTACAGCGATTATTATAGCATACTAAGAGCATGGTGTTGAAGAGACAGAAGCAAGCTACTAGGTAAAATGTCACCTGTTCAGAACAGTTATTGTGGTGTGGATGGGATAATATATGTAAATAGGGGTATACATGATTGGACTAGCCTAAAGGACATGACAAAAGGACATGACAAAAAGATTACTTAATTCTTCCGGATTCGTTTGGTTCATTGATCACCCCACAATAGCCCACTGTGAATGACCAATGAGAGCCAAATGGACTGACGGAATTGCTACGTTAAGGGGTGTGCACCAGGAACATTTTAAGGGATAATTGCTCAATCGAAGGAGGAGTTGGGGGCTGGCTGACATTTTCTTTCCTGAGTCAGACTTTTGATGCTTCATATCACTTACCTTGGGTGATATAGACTTTAATGAACTGAACTATAACGAACTGCGACCTCAAATCCTGTACTTTGCCGGCTGATAAAGTTGTGCAGGAAAATAACCTTCTGCTTATTTGACTCCTAATGTGACATGATATGTTACAGCCCAGACTTGACCAGATCTAACTAGGATGAACTTGAAACTATCAGCTCTGCTTTGGTTTTTATGAATAAAAATGGAACCTCTAGATTTATCCTGTTTCTCTCTACAGACTAATTTCCAGCTGTCAAATATCAATCTGGATTGTGTTTTGTGAGTCAAGTCAAGTCAAGTCATAAAATTTGTATAGCGCACTACATACCCAGAGGGTTTCAAGGCGCTTAGGAAGGGGAGGAGGATTATTTGTCAAATATCCACGTTTTAAGCTGCTTTCTGAACGCAAGGTGATTCTGGGTGAGGCGAAGGTAAGCGGGGAGTGAGTTCCATGTTTTGGCAGCCAGGTATGAAAAGGATCTGCCTCCCATGGTGGTTTTGTTGATGCGAAGTACAGTGGCGAAGGCTTGGCTGGAAGAGCGAAGTTGGCGGGAGGGGGTGTAGAAGAACAGTCGAGAGTTGAGGCAATCTGGTCCGATGTCGTAGAGTGATTTGTGTGCGTGGGTAAGCAGTCGGAAAGTGATCCTCTTATTGACGGGTAGCCAGTGGAGGTCTTTAAGGTGACCAGAGATGTGTTCGTTGCGTGGGATGTCTAATATGAGCCTGGCTGAGGCGTTTTGGATTCGTTGTAGTTTCTTCTGGAGTTTAGCGGTGGTACCTGCGTAGAGGGTGTTTCCGTAGTCCAGTCGGCTCGTGACTAGAGCGTGGGTGACTGTTTTCCTTGTTTCGGAGGGGATCCAGCGAAATGTTTTTCTGAGCATGCGAAGAATGTTAAAGCAGGAAGAGGATACGGCGCTGACTTGTCTGTTCATTGAGAGTGAAGAATCCAGGATGACGCCAAGGTTCCGTGCGTGGTCTGTCGGGATGGGTGCTTTTCCGAGGGCTTCCGGCCACCAGGAGTCGTCCCATGCAGAGGGGGATGTACCTAAGATGAGGACTTCTGTTTTGTCTGAGTTCAGTTTCAGACGGCTTTGTTTCATCCATTCGGCGACTTCTTTCATTCCTTCGTGTAAGTTAGTTTTGGCGGTGCTGGGGTCCTTGGTGAGAGAAAGGATCAGTTGAGTGTCATCCGCGTAAGAGATGATGTTGAGGTTGTGTTGGCGGGCGATGGCCGCGAGGGGGCTCATGTATACGTTGAAGAGGGTGGGACTGAGTGAGGATCCTTGAGGTACGCCGCAGAGGCCTTTATACAAATTGCTGAAAGGGGATTAAACAAGATTTGAGATAGCAATTATTTTATTCCAGGTCCTCATAGAATAATTGTTCATGTCTTCCAAGTATTCTAGTCCCTGGCAGCTTAACAAAAAGATCCATTGGAGGACCATGGTTTATAGTGAATCAGTTATCGCTCGAGTCTTTGGGGCTTGAGGATAATGTGATGAAAATGGACCTAGTGATTCAAGATTTGTTGTAAGGGTAAAGTAAAATTTGGTAAGCTTTGCGGTGCATCAGGTGTGATTAATATCAACTACATTTCAAGAGGAGTATTAACAAGGAAGAGTTCCAGTTGTTGAGTAGTAAGGATTTATTTAAAAAAAAGTTCTTTAATAATCCATAGATGGTGTTTAATCAAACTATGTGGAGAAATGATTAAATATATAGTTGTTGAGGGTAACACATTACCCTCACAATTCAAGAGCAGTAAAGTATTTCCAAAGGCGCCAATCCAGAGATTTTGTGCTGTGCGTCAAGTACCAGTGTATTTTTAAGATTAACTTTATAGGGTGTTCAACACCCTCACAAATAACTGTCTGCCAGATTTAAAAGCCCCAGCAAAAATCAGGCTGGTAGTGGCCGTCAAAACCTCAAGTGTCGGAATATTGAGTATGCCTAGTGCTTAACTTGAGCCGTGATTTCCGGTGCTCAGCTCCACTTACTCATCAACACCAGCGCTTTTCAAGAGCACCAGTTAAGGACACATTGATTTATGGCAGGCAATGGGAGATTAAGTGATTTGCCCAGAATCACAGGATGTTAAGCAGACGCCTGACTGGAACCTGGTTCTCCAGCTCTGAAGTCATCAGCTCTTGCCATTAGGCCACATCCTCTAACCCACTTTCTTGGTCGGCGTTCCGTTTTATGCGGCACCAGGAGCAATGGACTGGTGCAAGCTGCCTCCTGACAAGAGGCCAGGCCCTTACTTTTTTTTTTGTAACAAATAAACCACTATAGGCCAAGGTCCATCGAAGGCTTTGGGTCCGCTTTCATTATAGCTGCTTCACTGCAGGTGTTGGCATTCCGCCAGGGTAACTTAGGGGCATATTACCAAGGGGCTTTTCGCCGCTTTAGCAGGACTTTTTCCTGCTAAATCGGCAAAATTTCCATCGCCCAATTACCAAGCTGTCGCTAACACCAGTTAGCGACAGATTGTAGGCGATAGTGAGCATTTTGGGGCCCGCTTTGCATGTCAGCGATAATTATCGCTAATGACATGCAAAGTGGGCGTGCCAAAATGTTAGTGACTGAAAACAGTCGCTAACATCGCTATCGCCTATTACCTACAAAGGCGAAGCGTTGGAAATATTCGCGCTAAGCGCGAATATCTCCAAAAGCTAACGCCTGCTAATACCAGTTCTTAGCCATGTTATCCAATGGGAGGTGGATAACATGGCTAAGAGCTGTTTCACGCTAATGCGTGAATATCGCTGTATTGTCAGCGATATTCATGCATTTCGCCTGATTTTTATCACTTTTGAGATAAACCTTGCTAATAGCAAGGTATCTCAGCGATAAAAATCGGTGAAGCGCGGCGATAATAATTTTGCCGCTAACCCTACTTAGCGATAAATATCGCTGTTTGTAGGTAATATGCCCCTTAGTTTCTAGGGTGCGTCATCCCTCCAGTGTGATGTCAGGCCCCAGCCTATTCTGCGGAAAAGCACAGACATGGGTTGGATGTAAGGAAGGGCCCAGGAAGTGCCATCGCGTAGGCTTTCCGCTCCTCTATGTATTCATATATTGAAGTTACACTGGATAAAAGTTAAAATCCCAGGGACAAACAATAAAATCCATGGGCCTCATTTATAAGGCCCCTTGCGCCATCGGAACTTCACTTTTCATGAAGTTCCGTGGCGCAGAAGCCTGCGTGGTATTTATCAGGCAGCAGTACGCCAGTTTTTGTGGCGTACTGCTGCCTGATAAATATCAGTCCCTTTAATGCAGTGTTCTGCGTTAAAGGGGCGTGCAATGGGTGTTGCTGGGGGCGTTCCCAGCAACATCCATGGCCTTTTGACACTGCCCCAGATTTACGAGAAATCGTAACTCTGAAGCAGTGCCAAAAGCTTACGCCTCCCCAGGGGAGGCATAAGGGAGGCGCAACAGGAAGAAAGGTCTTTATTTCTCCTCGTATTTCCTTTTTCTATGTGTGCTGCATTCTACAGCACACATAGAAAGAGGAAAAGCCTCTTGTGATTATTTTTGTACAGAAAGGTTTCCCTTCCTGTACAAAAATAATCTTCCCCGCAACGCAGGCAGCCCATTGTGCGCCGGCGCAGGGAAAAAGGACAGGAATGCGCCGTATCTTACAGATACGGCGCATTTCTGCCCTTTTCTTTTGCCGTAGGGAAGCGCAGCAGGAAGGCCTGCTGCGCTTCCCTACGGCAAAAAGTCATAAATGAGGCCCCATATGTGCAGGTACAATTTTACACAGAGCCGAAAGTCACTTTTGCACTAGTCAGTTGATTCAAATCAGATGTTTTTATCACACTTTGAGGTAGTACTAATAACAGTGCAAGCATCTGCATCTACCATTACCACTGCAATTCTTGTAATCCGAAATGGTGCTGCAAAATAGCCCCAGCAACAGCACAATCGACGTAATCCTCCCCAGTTGTGTAGGTCTGCTTTATGGATGCAGAAAAGCACATTAAATGTGGTTTGTACACTATGCCGCACTCAGGGGTTTATTTACAAGCCGCTTGCGCCACTTTTGCGTCATTTTTAACATGGTAACAGTGACATATGGGTGGCGCAAGGGGCTTGTAAATAAGGCCCTGACGGCCGAACCTATCCTCGCCTAGCCAGGGTCATTCTTTCACGAAGGAGGCTGAGCTCAGCCACTTATGGACACAGCGGTTGCTTTTGTGGATTTTGTAAAGTCGTAGAACTTGGTAATGATGCCCAGCTATAAAAAGCATTTCTCTAAATGGAATGTAGGATTGTTGCCAAATTGACACTGCCAAAAATAATCTTTTGGACGTTAGTCTGGTACAATGCAATAAAGAATTTCATTCATTTCTCTCAATGATGTCTTTGTTACTAAACGTGCACAGCAGTGAGACCTCAAAAAGGAGGCATTTTTTTTAAGTTGCCCTCTTTTTCTGGTCCTGTGGTATTCCTTTTCTGATCCTGCCACCTGCTGGTCATTATTTGTATTACTGAATTTAACACAAAGATGTGACTTTTCAAAAGTACCTTAAATGAACTGTTTGTTACCCGACCTATTTCAGTGACAGTAACATACAGATTGACTAATAAAAATATAAATGTCTGTACACATGATCTGCTTTAAAATCCACACATATCTTTCGTAGGTACGATTAAGAAATCAATACCTGAGTGCAGGGCTAGATTTGAAGATTAAGGAGGGGTCCGATTCACACATTTTTACATTAGTGCCATTTATTTGGAGAAATTCAGTAGTAGACACTTAAGTTAGTTGGTAAAATACACTTATAGGAAAATAAAATGTGAATTGGGCCTCATGAGAGTAGAGAGGGTCATAATACTTTTATTTGATTTGTTAAAATCGTATAAGGGTGGAACTTACCACCACGTGATAAACATCAACATATTGAATCAGCGTAAAACAGCATAAAACATGCCCCCGTGTCCTGGGCAACTTTGCACGGATATACATGATAAGTAAATTCAGGGAGAGCGTTTTTAAATATACAAAAAATAAACACAAAAAAAGACCAGTGCTAGCACTTTCATAAGGCGATGGCCCTCTCATTAAAAGATTGGGGCCAGCAAATGACCTGTTATAACAGGGGGTGCTGCACACATAAGGGCTTATATTTGATTAAATGTAACTGACCCCTCTTGTCTCAAATGAAAGGCTTGCAGTGTCTTAAAATAAAAATGAAGAGGAGGGGGAGGAGGGTGGCTGTAAAGAGATTGAAAGAGGATGTCCATATGTCCCAGTTCCTCTTTTGCTGCTGCCGTTTTTTCGAGCTCTTGAGCAGCAAATGTCAGGAATTTTATCGTTTTGCAGTCAATTTGTATCGAAGACCCACTGAGGCATTTTTTCACAGCCGTCCTGCAGGTCCTGACTTGTGTTTCTCTTAGGAATGGCCTCAGGAGGATCTCACTTAGATTTTGTAATGCTGGGCAGATACATAATAGATGCAATAACGACTCTACTCCCTTATCACAGAGGCGACAGGCCAGAGGTGGCAAGGTCCGTAACCATTTTGGGGTAAGGTCTTTACTCGGAAACCACCCCAACCTCAATAAGCTTAGTTTCCTCTTATAGTGATCCCTGAAACATTCTTGTAAATAGAATTGTTATTTCAGTTGTTTATATGTTGGCATCACGATCCAGGCATGACTTTTGCCAGCCACTAATGCTTTGTCTATTTGCAACGATGCTTGTTTGATGGCTTTGTTGGTGGTTTGTTTAAAAGTAAGATATGACATTGGTGAATGCCAAGCTTCTTACAGATTTAGCGATAGGAGCGCTTACCTAAGAGACTGGCATGTTGCATTGGTCTGCCTAGCCTGTTTTCTTACCTCTTCCCAAAAGAGAAGGATAAGCGTGTTATCTTCAGCGTCCCTCATGCACCAGTAATATTTGGCCAGGACCCCTTGTCTGGCCGGTATCTGGTTTGTTAATCTGTATTCCAGGCGTATTTGCGCTTGGTAAATATGTCGCGGAATTGAGATTAATTTTTTAAACAGTTTTGATTGGGCAAAGTTTAGCATTTTAGAGTCCTTGGTGGCCATAATTTCCAAGCCATATGTGATTGAAGGCAGACATTTTGCTGCTACAACCTTTAGCGGATGACCGGTTGAACTCCCGCATAGTTTTTTGTATGGTTTCAAAAGCAAATTGAAGTAGTTTTGATTTTGCATTCCCATGGTCTAAATGATGTTTGTAGTTTAATTGGCGATCTAGTAGGATGCCCAAATATTTGTATTTATCCATCTGGGTTGGAGTACAAGAACTTATCCTCCACACAAATTTTGGTTATTTTTTACGAGTGCTGGAGAAGCATAGGACATTCGATTTAGAGTTTGAGAGAGAAGCACGATATCATCCGCATATTGCAGACTCGCTATGGGTGTTTGTCCCAATTTCGGTGGGTCGCCCTGGATTGTGCGTAGGTCGCTCTCTAGGTCGGCGGTATAGATATTAAATAGGCTAGGGGCCAGCACACATCCTTGCTTTAGCCAGTTTATTGTTGGGAATTTGTTTGTTAGGCGCCGACCATTCCCTTTTTTTATTTGGACCCAGGTATGCGAAAATAAGTCGATGATTGCTCCCAATAAGGTGGGAGGGGCGCCTCAAGCTTTCATTTTAACCCATAGTTTAGATTTTGGCACTTTATCAAAAGCAGCTTTGAGGTCTAGAAAGCATGTATGTAGGAAGTTAGAGTTGTCAATGGCTTTCTAAGCTAGAAGAGTTAGTGCTGATTAGTTTGTTAGGGTGCCCATGCCGGCCCGGAATCCTGTTTGTGTTATCGGGATCAGGTTTTTGCTTCTGACCCAAGTCTCCAGATCTGCCAATAAGTTGGATGCGTAGATCTTGGCCTCAACGTCTATTAGGGCTATTAACCTGTAGTTATTAGTGTCTGAGCATGTCCCCGATTTATGAATCGGTTGAAGGATGCTGCCCCTCCAGGAGTCAGGAATACTCCCGGTCCTTAAGCTGTTACAGAACAAGGGGGATAAGAGGCTGAACAAAAATGTAGGATCTTGCATAAATAGAGCGTTGGGTAGGCCATTTGGTCCGGGAGCCCTGTCCGAGTAGAGAGGGTATACAGCTCTCAAGAGTTTAAGGTTTTTTGGAGTGAGAACTAATTAGCTTATTTGATCACAAGAAGTGAAGTCACACAACAGTTGCTACCAATGATGACAACATGAGACATGCAAAATAAAGACAATAAAACTAAAAACTTCACTAAATATATTAAAGGCCTTATAAAAACAGAGGGTGACACGCTGAGAGGGACAAAGCACCTGTTATCATTTAAATGAAGGGGTGTGCAGGAGGGCCCCCTCCGTCTTCCAACAGGTCCTGGGCATGTATCTCTGAACTGAGACATACTTTGAGTTTGTACCTCGGGCCAGGGGTGTAACTTGGCATGCTGTGAGTGAAAGCTCAATTTGACCTCCAAATGGGCGCCTCTCACTCGCAATGAAGAAGTATTGACCTCTCTTGTCCTGTGCTTAATTTGAGTCAGTGGTTTCCGGTGCTCGGCACCCCACTTAATTGTCAACATCAGTGCTTGTGACAGTATGCCACAAGGTGGCACTGTCTGGCTAATTTAGAAATGACCACAACAGTAGTTAATTATTAGTTCAATATACATTAAAAATTACTATGACCTGCCGCCCAAACCATTCTTATAGCTTCAAGGGGCCTGAAATAGTCTGAACTGTCACATTTATAGGAGTGTGATGGTAAGTAGTTGTGTTGTTACTATCACTGGCAGCATGGCAGGGGTAATGCGTGATGCAAGCTGTAGTGGCCTCCTGAGAGAGCCCTAACTTATATTTTAACAAATTAGGCATTGCATTTTGCCTATTATGGCTTGGGTAGTCGGGACGCGTCGTGAAATCTGCATCAAATTAGTGTTTTGATACAACCAATGAATGTTCACACGGCGCCCCTTTCAGGTCTATCAGATGCAAATTGAACACATGAATATTAATAATAGAAATCCTGTGTGTCCAACTGCATTCTTCCTTTGAGGTTCGCCTTATCAAAGTCCCTCAGCAGGCAGGGACCTTGAAGGCTGGATAAAGGACCTGATGATGCTTCTCTGTGGTGAGTCGATGGGCATCTAACTATTTTGGGATATCACATTTCTACTGCATACACCAAATAGGCAGAAAGAGGTCTGTGCTCCATTTAGAGGTGGCCTAGCTTGGTATGTCATAAGAGACTATACCTAATGGGGATGGACCATATCTGATTTGGATATGGCAGCTCTCTGTGTGGAATGGAGCAGTAGACACAACAAGGATACACTGGAATGGGATCTGAGAAATTGCCAGTGACTCAGATTTTTCAGTCTTCCAGATGCACTGTTAACGTTCTGAGTGCAATAAATATGGGGCATCTGCTGTGAATCCATTTACACTGCACACCATTCAATACCATTGTCATGTCTAGCTGCCAGAAGATAGGAAGGTATGGGGAAGCCGAAGGGGCCGGCCTTGATGTCTCTCACACGGCCTAAGCTGCAGGCTGACACCATGTGAACATGAGCTACAGAGAGGTGTCTGGAAGTGCTAGCATTTATTTACATGGTAAATGGGAGGAAGGAGCTTTATTACAGAAGATGTCCTTCAAAAAGACCTTTCCAAAACACAGTTTTACATTTATAGATGTGAAGAAGAGAAATGCGAACACCTTTGATGTACCGATGCCTACTCCACCATCCCCAGACTGGAGCATTTCACTTTCACTCCCAGTCGGATTGTTGTCGAGGCTTTTGAATCGGACAGAACTATTTGTCACTAACCTCCAGACGTCCCCCCACTACCAGTGTTCAGAAAATCATTGAAGACCTGGCTCTTCCACTGAACCACTTGACCCCACCAGCGCCTGGATACCCTTCCGGGTGACAAGCAGCACTATACAAATAGACTGATTGATTGATTGATGCAAATCCTCTAGAGTTAATATTAATCATACGCTGGTACCTGCCTCACGGCAGAAAAACTCTGGAATAGCGCCTCTGGCTACGCTTCAGTGCTCTTAAATTGTGAGGGTAATGAATTATCTTCAACAATCACTTTGAATAATTTTTCCAACATAGTTTGATTAAACACCATCTATGGCTTATTAAAGATCAAATGTTTTCTAAATCCTTACCACTCAACAACTGGAAGTCTTCCTCATTGTTACTCTTTCTGAAATGTGGTTGATATTAATTTCACTCCTCGCTTTTCTACTGAAATGTGCACCATCAAATTTCAGAAACAGTTAATCTGTTCCACACAAAGTTTGTCCACTTACTTGGAAATCTTTGTATAGATCACGAAATAGGCTAAATCTAAAAAAAAACTCTATATGATAGTATGTTACCGTTCTATCAAGTTTTTTTTTTTACATCGAGAGTCATTACATTATTGAAGTTAGATTGGGAGTTTTTACATCACAGGGAAGTTTTCAATCAATCAATCAATCAATCAATCAAGCAGTTGTAAAGCATACTACTCACCCGCAGGGGTCTCAAGGCACTGGGGGAAGGGGGAGCAGCTACTGATCAAACAGCCAGGTCTTGAGGAGTCTCCTGAAGGTCAGCAGGTACTGGGTCTGTCGAAGGTAGATGGAGAGGGTGTTCTATTTCTTGGTGGCAAGGTGGGAGATGGATCTGCCGCCGGTGGTTGTTCGGTGGATGCATGGGACGGGGGCGAGGGCCAGGTTGGCAGAGCGGAGCTGGTGGTTGGGGGTGTAGAAGGTGAGTCGCTTATTGAGGTATGCTGGTCCGGCGTCGTGGAATGCTTTGTGAGCGTGGGTGAGGAGTTTGAAGGTGATCCTCTTGTTGACGGAAAGCCAGTACAGGTCCTTCAGGTGGGCGATGATGTGACTGTTGCGGAGATGTCGAGAACAAGGTGTGCAAAAACATTTTGTATGCATTGGAGCCTCTTCTGGAGTTTGGCCGTGGTTCCCGCATAGAGGGCATTGCCGTAATCCATCCTGCTGGTGACGAGGGCCTGGGTGACCGTCTTTCTGGTTTCGGAGGGGATCCATCTGTAGATCTTGCGAAGCATGCAGAGGGTGTTGAAGCTGAAGGAGGAGACGGCGTTGCGTTGTTGGGTCATTGACAGGGAAGAGTGCAGGATGAACCCCAGGTTGCGTGCGTGGTCGGTGGATGTCGGCACAGTTCCCAGTGAGGCTGGCCACCAGGAGTTGTCCCAGGCGGAAGGGGTGGAGCCGAGGATGAGGACCTCCGTATTGTCTGAGTTTAGTTTCAGGAGACTGCACTTCATCCATTCGGCGACGGCCTTCATCCCTGCGTGGAAGTTGGTTTTGGTGGTGGCAGGGTCTTTGGTGAGGGAGAGGATCAGCTGGGTGTCGTCAGCGTATGAGATGATGTTGAGGTCGTGTGATCGGACGATGTTGGCGAGCGGTGTCATATAGACGTTGAAGAGGGTCAGGCTGAGGGATGATCCTTGGGGTACGCCGCATGTGATCTTTGTGACTTCGGCTAAGAATGGTGGGAGGCGGATTCTCCGGTTTCTGCCGGTGATGAAGGAGGTGATCCAGTCCAGGGCTTTGTCACGGATACCTGTGTTGTAGAGGCATGTGCGTAGGGTATGGTGGCAGACGGTGTTGAAGGCGGCCGAGAGGTCCAAGAGGATGAGGGCTGCGGTTTCTCTGTTGTCCAGCAGGGCCCTGATGTTGTCGGTAGCAGCAAAGAGGAGCGGTTTCGGTGCTGTGGTTGCTGCAGATTCCGGATTGAGGTCCTTTGGGTCTGTTTTGGGTTTCTTGAGTAGGGCATTGATCTCTGCGTGTTTCCAGCTTTCCGGAAAGGTGGAGGTCTCGAATGAGCTGGTGAAGATCTTACTGAGTTGGGGTGCGATGACGGAGCTCGCTTTGTTGAAGATGTGGTGGGGACAGGGGTCAGATGGTAAGCCGGAGTGGATGGTGTTCATGGTCTTGATGGTGTCTTCATCGTTGACGTGGTTCCAGGAGCTTAGGTGGCCGGTGTGACTGGGAGGTGGTGAGTCTAGGGTGTCGGCGGCTGACGGAGAGGTCTGGGTGTTGAAGCTGTCGTGGATGTCTGCGATCTTGCGGTGAAAGAAGGAGGCTAGGGAGTTGCAGAGGTCTTGTGACGGTGGGATGTCGTTGGAGCTGAAGCTGGAGTTGAAGTTGACGAATTTCTTCACGATGTTGAAGAGCTCTTTCTATTGTGTGCGCTGTTGTTGATGCGTTCCTTGAAGGAGGTCCTTTTGGCCATTCGGATGAGTTGTAGGTGTCTGCGGCTGGCATTCTTGAGGGCTGCATTGTTGTCTGGTGTTTGCTCACTGCGCCATTTCTTCTCTAGTCTCCGGCAGGTCTGCTTGGATGTCTGGAGGTTGGCGTTGAACCAGATGGCTCTTCTGTCGGTGCGTCTGTTTATAGGTTTCGTGATCGGGCGAGAGTGTTGGTGCAGTAGTTGATCCATTGCTGGAGGTTGCGGGCGGCTGTGTCGGGGTTGGTGGTGTTGGTCGGTGGGTCTCGGGCGGGGGTGGTGATTAGCTGGTCTTCGGTGACCTTTTATGTCTTTTACTCCAGCTAAACGGACCAATAGCGTATCACATCGCTCAATATACCTTACCGCCAAATTAGTACACGCTTCCTGGGATTTCTTCTCCCCATTTAAAGAAATATCAAGTAGTAGGTGAAGGTGAAGTAAGGAGGCCGCTTTGAACACTGTCTCAACAGGTGAGCAGATTAACGGACAGATTCTTAGGCTAAACTAAGGAAAAGCTTATAAAAACGTAGCATAATAATAATGTTTTTTGACACAGCGCATTATATATCTTTTTAAAACAGTTGTCACACACCGAAACAAGTAAATAAAAGGAAGGTGCCTTATTCCATCTACACTGAACTTCTTTGATCAAAATTACTTCTTAGGTAAGCACGAGAGACACTAAAAGATAATCTTGGCAATGTATGCAAGGCTTTCCCTGTACTAGGTTGTTATTTCACATTATACTCGAGTTTATCGCCTCAATAACGTAAACAAACGCACAATAAGTCACTGAATCGTGTCAGGGGAAATCTTTAAAGCTGCTTTAAACTAGATGGTATGCTTAGGTAGTGTGAATGAGTGCGCATCATTTTACCTAATGAGGAATTCACTTGATGTCCAATGAAATTAAAGTCCATCTATAAAATTGAAAGTATATATAGTTTAAGAAACATTAAATGACTGTTAGCTAAAAACCACATAAATAGCATAAGATAGGAAAGCTTTTTCAACTAAATGGTCAGTCTTCAAGCTACATTTCCCCACCTCCGCAATGTAGTCTCCCAAATGTTACGCCAATCTCCACTATGCTAATCTCCACCAAGCAATTGTCATTTAGATTTATGTTTGTAAGGGTATATAGGTATTGTTGTTTATTGAACCTATATGTACATTGTATATGTATATTTATGTGTATGTATGTAGAATGTGTTCACCACATGTATTGTATTGATTTTCCAACTGTATATCTTCACCTGTTGTCTATACTACAATATGAGTCTGGCTAATAGAAAGTTTTTTATCAATTTGAGAACACCTTGTGGTCTACAAAGAAAACGCCTATGCAATGAACTGTGTTTTTTTTAAAAAGTCACCTAAATACGTTTTCATTTTGTTTAGAAAGAGTGGCTGACTATCTACTAGTCCTGATGAAGACAAAAGACTTTGTCGAAACGCGTTGACACACAGCCCTATTCTTCATAAAAAGGAAAACAAAAGATCCTTTTTTTATGTATCATGATGTGCTTCTAATACATATTTAATCAATAGCCACATGAATTTTTTTATGTATTTTATGTGATAAGTGTATTCATCTATTAAATTTCAATTATTTTTGATATCATTTCAGTCCATTGCATTACTTTTTATCTGGTACACATTTATGTTTTTATCTTTACCATTTAGCCAGCTTTTGTGTTTGAAGTCTGCCTGGGTATTTGCCATTACAAAAAAAAAACTTCGGTGACCTTGCTCCAGCTGTGGTGGGGGATTATTTGCTGGTGGTTGTGTGTTGTGGTTTTCTTGAAGGAGAAGTGAATGCAGAGGTGGTCGGTCCAGTGGAGTTTGGTGGTGTGGCTGAAGGTGATGTGGCTGCTGGTGGAGAAAATGGGGTTGAGCGTGTGTCTAGCGGAGTGGGTGGGTGTCATGACGAGTTGTTTGAGGCCAAGGTTAGCGAGGTTGTCCAGGTCGTGCTGGTGTACCCTGGCTGGTCGTGCTGGTGTACCCTGGCTGGTGAAGCTACAGTTTCGGCAGGTGAATGGTCCATTGGTGTGCTTCGGGGTGGCCTAGAAACAGGCAGTAGCTCAGCCGTTGTTCAGTGCGTGGAGGAAGGTGGCGTCGTAGCGGCGTCTTGCGTCGTGGTGCTCTTGGGGGCTAAGGGGTCTGGTGCTGGGCATGGTCCAGGCGCGGACAAGCGCAGACGGGCTTGCCTTAAGCGTCTTCCGCATGCCAGTGGCACGCCCGCTGGGTGCATCCGCTGCGCGACCGCACAGCGGTTGCCATTTAAGTTGGGATGGGGTGAGCGGCTGGGAGGCAGGAGCCGGGCTGGTAAGCGGGAAACCGAACGCTAAGGGCGCGTTATGGCAGTGGGGGGAGTGGCGGACAATTCCCTGAAAACAAGCAGTGGGCAGGAGTACAGTGGCAAGAAAAAAACGGAGCGCGGCACACAGCAGATAGGGGTCTCGAACCCTGCCTGTGTGGGACTAAAGCTGTGGGTCAGACAGGCGTAGCTGCAGGGGAAGAGCTGGGGAAAAGCTGATCCCTGACGGCGGTCAGTTTACATATAAATATGTATATATCTTTTTTCACTGAAAAAATAATGCCAATGTGATGTTATAGTTAGGCATGATAATACTGTCCTACTACAAATTAAAATAACCTCAGGAATTCACAGTGAGGTACTCAAATTTTAGCTCCCTAGAAAATAAAGGTTAAAGTTACATTACAGTTGGGTATTGTAAAGAGACACAAGCTAACAGTGAAATACCGATTTTATATTTTAGTGAATAAACTAAACTTGTTAACTCATGACAATGCCATCATTATTGATGTGACTGATGACATTTCAAATGACATAATTGGTGAAATCACTTTGTGTTATCCAATTTATATGGTGTCTCGTTTGTTTCCCACTTTATTTGTTTCTGTTTTCTTTTACCCTTTTTTCATATTAATTAAATTATGTTATTGTTTTATTCAATCAGTGTTGTCATAGAAAATATTTGACTTCTATGTTTATTTTTATATATTATTTTGTTGGAAGTGTTAGCCAAATGGCACAGCTGCGCCACGTGGCTAACACGGCCAGATTCTCCACAGCAGGCCATTATGTTACTGCTTTAGGCACGTTTTCCACCTTGTCATATCACAAGCACCTAATTCAGAGTCCCCTGATTTTAACAATATTACAAGCTACCATAAGTCACTTGACTCATAATTGGGTTTGAAGGGTGAGGTAGAGGCAAATTCAATACAACTTCCAAAATGGGTTTAGATCAATCAAAAAGTACAACACATATTCAATAAAATTTAGCTTCCGGGTGGGTATATCTCAGCTAAAAAAATGGTGGGCTGCAGGATGGATGGAAGAGAAGAACCAAGGTTTGGGATGGACTGTTCCCAGGAGGAACTGGGTTGGTACAAATTTGAATTAGGTGAGCCTCTGTCTAGAGTGGCACAGTTGGCTAAAAATGAAGGATTGGAATGCTTCCATAAGTGATTGCCAGTGGTTACACTATTAGTAAGAACTCATTCTTTCAGCTTTTGGGTGTTTGATTGCCAATATTATGCCTGAAAAGTTAACACTGAACAGCTTTCAAGCCTACTACTGCCAATGTTTGAGAATTCCAGAAAGTAGTAAATATACACCCATTAACCCCTCCCCTGCTGATGATGGAACCGCTTCGTCATCAGCTACGGTTGGGCTGTGCTGATGACGGAGCGGTTCCGTCATGGCCCGGCAGCCGCACCTGCACGGCGCTGATTTCGCGCCTGCGCGGCCGTTCTAATGAGCGGGCAGGTCATGACGGAACCGCTCCGTCACCAGCACAGCTCAACCGCGGCTGGTGACGGAGCGGTTCTGTCACCAGCATGCGGCTGCCGCGCGGCCGCCCCACCCCGTTAGCGCTGCGGCGGAATAGCCGCCGCAGCGAAAGGGTTAAAGGAGTACTTCTATTGGTGCAGATGGACTACTTTTTTGGTAAAGTGGTCACTATATGTATTTAATTTTCTGATGCAAAAAATTAACAAGTTCGTGAAATTAGAATGTAGAAAAAAACGAACACAGATATACCAAACCCAACTCAGGGCTCAAGCCAGTAATGAATTTATTTCGATGGATTGGAGAATCACACCCCAAACTGTGGTACTGTAATTCCGGACCCTGCTGTTCCACCGGTACCGAGGTCCAAACACTCGTATCACAAAATATCGTCGTACCTTGACGACTTTGGTATCAACGGACCGGTAATGATTAGGACATTATCCCTATGTATTTGCGTCATGATTGAGTGACGCTAGCACCCTTAAATCGTGGTTTCCGTTCCGAACCCTCAGACTCCATTTTGTAAACGGCATCCATCTTATGACTTGCCCTCATATAGTCAATCAATTAGGCCGAGTTTGATCCGAAAGGACACGTCCACCGTAGCTGACTTCCCCATGACCTGGCCGAGCTGACTCCACTGCCTCCAGCCAAACCTGTTTTGACAGCTCCTAGCCCAGGGGTCGAGTAAGATATCATCAAGGGTCAACATGCCATAAACCATTCACTACATACAGACCATGGTTTCCATACACATACACCTGCCCATGATTCTTGTTTATGACCAGTTTTACGATGGGAGGGTGCCCGACCTTATTGGTGTTTCATCGATGTCTGATGGGAATTCTGGGTCTGGCAGGGTAATCCATCACGACCCGGACATCTAAAATATGTGCTGACCAGCATGACTTCGCTCTTTGTATTATTGTAGAAATATGTGTATAACCATATCATAAACTCAAGAATTCTTGCCCGCAGCTGTTATTTCTGTATATAAGGAGAAGGCTGGTTCTGTAAAAACGAACAGTCTCCTGAGAACCTACAGCCCGTGCTGTTGTAATTCTAGGACACATGTTACTTGGTTGCAACCAATAAAACTGGATCTTTGACTTCACCTAGAAGACTCTTGGTTTCTGTGGTCCGGAACAGGGAGAACTCAGAGGTCTTCGGGTGTGATCCCCTGGCACCACCGGGTCTCTAAAAACCCGGCACCTCAGTTGGCGCCCAACTCGGGGCGATATCAAGCGGTGACGGTCCAAGCCAGATGTTCGTCAGGAGCTTCGTGTGAAAATTCCGGAGGACGGCCAGCCACTTCAGCGACCCCTGCATGTCGACGTGGTTTCGAAGGTCTTTGCTGCGAGGTTCCCCGCGTCCCGACGGCTACGAAGGACTGCTGCCCTGACTATCGCCCTGTTTTGGACCCAGTGATCCTTGGTAGAGCGAAACGAAAGAAGAGTCTTCTGGTGACGTCACCGATCTTCAATATTCAGTTAAGTATAAGTGGAGCGTCTCCTAGTCCTTAGTTTGGTTCTTAGTTTTGGTATCCTCGAGATACGGTTTTGTATTGGTACTTGCAAGCACCAAAACCGAGGGATTCGTGTATTCACGACATTATCATAATTAGATAATCCCTTGAAGTTTGAAGCTAGACTAGTGAGCAAAGATGCCTGGTCTTAGCAGACTTGGAAACTTGTTTTGTCTTGGTTGTAGTAAGGACTCCCGATTAGAGGATTCGTGTCCGGTTCCTCCGATTGGAACTCCAACATACGAGCTCTATATAAAGCACGGTGTAGGTCCTATCACGTACAATGAAGTGTGGATAAAATACACCCGCAAGGATGGTGTTTTAAAATGGCCCCAATATGGTAGTTTTGACTCTGAAGTATTAGACAACCTCGAGGTCAAACTGTTTAAGAAGAAAGCCCGGCCGGCAATGTTTGACTCTTTTCGCTTATGGCGCAAAGAAGCCAAACAGAAAGAAATAAAATTAGCAAAGAAAAATAGAAGAGGCATGTCAATGGTGCAAGCCGCCATTGCATACAGAGATAATGAGGAAGAACAAGAAAGTGAACGAATGCTTAGGAGCAAGAAACTAGCAGTAGATAAATGCTACCCGATGTTGCCCCATGAGGGACAAGATTCAAAGGGAACACCCGAGAAAGATCCATTAATGTCCCATTTATTGAATTCACCACCCCATATACATCGAGTATCGTTGGACCCCCGAGGCGTATTGTTATACCGCGCCCCGGCGCACGAAAAGCAGCTCTTGCACAAACACCAGCTCCTCTTCAGCTGGTTCCTACTTCTCCGGCGCAGCCTTCTCAAGGGCCGCTGCCTTTTCTACATACCCCATCTACTTCTACAACTTTGCCTACCGCTCCACCTGTTTATCCTGATACTACTTCTGCTACTGCTTCCACTTCCTCTGCTATTGCCTCGACTTCCTCTTTACATCAGCCTGTCTTTTCTGGCGCATCTGCCTCGCCGCAAGCTTCTCCTTCTGTCAGACAGAGAGTGGCAAGTACTGTCACTGGTCTATTCTCACCCTTCTTTGGGTCGCCTAAAACGGGACGTAGACAGTTGCGTAGTCAACTGCCCGACTACGAGGAAAGAGAAGTACTAAATGAGTTAGCACGCAAATGGGTTACTGATACTGCTAAATATGATGTTCAGTCCGTTATGGAAGTTTTCCGTCAGTGGGAAGCGCCCACTCAGAGATACGTATTTGAAGAGATGTGTGTATATCTTTGTGAGGATTTGGAGACAAACGATCCCAAGCGCAAAATGCAGGAATTATTCCGCATGCGTTTTAAGTTCTATGAAGGTAGGATTGTAGGTGCCGACGTTGAAAAAGCAATAGATCTGTTGTTATCCTATAGGAGTAAGGGAAATGTCGCTAGATCACTGTATGAAGATGACGTGTCAGATAAGAAAAAGGCGCGACAGTACCCCATGAGAGAGGTTCCTCCAGTATGGAGGGAAGGTGATGCGAATGTAAATCCACTGATTCTGCCGCATTTTCAGCGTGTATGGGTACATGTCCCCTGGAAAAGATCTGAAGTTTTAGCACTCAAACAGACACTACCTGATCCACGTAAAAACCCAGCTGGGTACTACAAGGAATTATCACAGACTGCCAGCTCATGTATAATGAATTTAGCAGATGTAGACATGCTGTTTGGGAATGTTGTTCCGCAACCTTTATGGAGTAAGATTCGTCATACAGATCATGATCAAGAACTAGGTGATTCATGGGCTAACATTACTGCTACCGATACTAGACAAGTCGGCGGTTCTAAACCAGAACCTTTAATAGCAGAACTTCCCGGTAGGATTATCGCGTACATGAAGACGTTAATGCCTGAATTACGTGTAAATTGGGACAAGCTATCTGCATGCAAGCAAAAGAAAGATGAGAATGTGTCTGACTTTTTCACGAGATTTGAGGAGACCTTCGTCGACCACAGTGGTCAGGATATGGCTACCGAGGGTGGCCAAAGATTGTTTGTAGACAAATTTGTACATAATCTGCTTCCAGAACTGTGCAATAACTTGAAAGATTCAGAGAGTGCTTGGGCTGTTTCCACTTCAGCGCAGATTTTAGCCACAGCCCAGTACTACGAAAATAGACGCAAAGACGAACTAGATAAGGCAGACAAAAAGACTAAAGAGCTAAAAACTAAAGTCCTTCTCCAGCAAGCCTATCCGCCTCGCACTCCTAGTCAGCCCAATTATCAGCAACCACAGCAGTATTCGAGAAACGCGCAAGGAAACGAGTTTTCCCATCAGCGTTCTCCGTATGGCCCGAATCAATGTGCCTATTGTAAAGAAGAGGGTCATTTCAAAAGTAATTGTCAAGCTCTTGCGCGACGTTTAAACGGTGTTTCCGGCGCAAGAGGTAGAGGTGTTCAACAGGCTCCTAGAGGTAGGGGCCGTGGAAATTTGCCCCAGAATACCACTTCTTTTCCACCTCAAAGATCCATGAATAGCTTTGACCAACAGAATAATGCGTCTTCCAGGTCAGCTCAGTACTATGCAGATGACTATTACGCAGAAAACGAGAATGAGGGCAATAATTGCTAGGACAGCCATGGACAAAGAGAGGGAGTTGTTTCAGTTCCAGTAGATCAGAATGGACCTTACGTCGAGGTGATTACATCCGGAGTGTCGGAACAATTTCTGCTGGATACTGGTGCTACAAAAAGTTTTTATTTTTATTTATTTAATTTGTATAGCGCTACAGCTACCCACCAAGGGGTTTCCCGGCGCTAGTAGTTCAGAAATGCGTATTTTGCCAGTCAATATCAGATGTTAAAAAGCCACGTTTTTAATGCTTTCCTAAACTTCACATGGCTGACTTCCGAACGTAAGGAATGAGGCATCTTGTTCCAGAGGGATGGGCCTAAGGAGGCAAAGGATCTCCCCCCATCCGTGATAATTTGATTTTGGGAATAATGAAGTTATTAGCGGTTGCTGATCTAAGGACTCTCGAAGGTAAGTAAGGATGCACAAGGTTCCGCAGATATTTAGGAGCAGTTCCAGTTGAAATTTTGTGCATAAAGCATAAGGATTTGAACCTAATCCTATTTTCAATTTTCAGCCAATGAAGGTCACGGATGTATTTAGTAGTGGGGCAGGACCTAGGGATTTTGAAAAGAAGTCTCGCCGCTGCATTTTGTACTAATTGCAGCCTTCTGATTGTAGCTTTCTTTGCCCCTAGGTACAGCACATTACTATAATCTAGCCTTGAAGTAATCAAGGCATTGATGACAGTTTTTTTGGTGCCATCAGGGAGCATCCAGCAGATCTTCTTTAGCCATTTTAAGACTGCAAAACATGTAGCAGAAGTCTTAACGGCTTGCTGGTGCATATCTAAAGATTCGTCAATGATGACTCCCAAGTTACGTGCCTGTGAAACAGGTATAGGAAGAGGGCCCATTTCAGATGGCCAATGTTGTGGTCCCCAGGCCTCTCTATTTTTTCCAAGAATAATTAGCTCCGTTTTCTCGCCGTTAAGCTTAAGAAAATTATCCTGCATCCATCCAGCGATCTTACCTAACCCTAATTTTAGCATGGAAGGATGGTTACTTTCGGCTGAAGAAAGAGAGAAAAGGAGCTGTGAATCGTCAGCATATGAAAACATATTCAAACCTGTCTCCTCAACTAATCTCGCAAGAGGACTCATATACAAATTAAAAAGCAGTGGACTTAAAATTGAGCCCTGTGGTACTCCATGTTTAAGAAGTAAAGTCTCAGAGCAGGCAGACTGAGAAAAAACTTGAAACGCTCGATTGCTTAACAGTGACTCTTATGCACTATTATGCACTCAAAACTTCCTGGCGCACCTTTGTCTGGCGAAATGAATGTATCAGTAGGTTTTTCTGGCGCCCCTGTTAGAAACCCGATTTCCAGTCCCATGCCCCTTTCTGTTGGCCCATGCGAATTAGAAGCACCCCTCATTCTTACAACAGGTTGTGGCGAAAACTTGTTAGGTTTGGATTTGTTAAAGAGATTATATGCAACTTTGTACTGCTCCCCTTCGGGAGTACAGCTTACTGTAGGAAGAAAAGTTATTTCTCCAATGTATTTGGCAAAGGAGAATATTCCAACAGAATTGTCATCTCTTCCGGATGAACTTTGGGCGAATGGCACTAATGATGTAGGTCGTTTGAGGATAGCCCCGTATGTCATAACATTGAAAGCTAATGTCAGGTTACCACGCATTCCCCAATATAGAATATCAAACTAATGTGAAAAGGCTTTGTTAGCGATAGTTTACGATCTGATCGAGAAAGATGTCATCAAAGAGACAACAGGCAACATTTGTAACAGTCCTGTTTTGCCTGTTTTAAAGCGTACCGATCCTTCACAGCCCCCTGTGTACAGATTTGTGATTGATCTCAGGGAAGTGAATAAGATCGTTGTACCACAGTTTCCAGTCGTCCCCGACATTACTGCCTTATTGACAATGGTTCCAGCCTCAGCCACTTGGTTTTCAGTGATTGACTTGAAGAACGCCTTCTTCAGCATCCCGATTGCCGAGGAGAGCAGAGACGTTTTTGGCTTCAATTTAGGAGGACGAAGTTTCCGCTTTAAACACGCTCCTCAGGGCTACTGTGAAAGTCCATCAATATTCAGTCAGGCTCTGAAAACACAACTAGACACGATTGTTCTGCAGGATGGTGCAACTTTAATTCAGTATGTGGACGATCTGCTGATCGCTGCAGACACCGAAGAAGTTTGCAAACAAGGGACATTGTCAGTGTTACATCATTTATGTGACATGAAGCACAAAGTCTCGCTTTCCAAATTACAATTTTGCCGACAAGAAGTAACCTACTTAGGTCACATCTTATCGAAGGAGGGAAGGAGACTGACCCCAGAAAGAATACAGGCAATTGCAGAACTGAGTGTCCCAAGGACGCAAAGAGAAGTGCGTGCCTTCTTGGGCATTACATCGTACTGTAGACAATGGATACCGAACTTCTCACTATTGGCCAAACCTTTGCTGGCATTAATGCATAAAGACACACCCAATCCTTTGCCTTGGTCTGAAGATTGTCAGACGAGTTTCCATGAGTTGCGTGAGGCATTATGTTCGGCTCCTGTGTTGGGCAACCCTGACTACAGCAAGCCTTTTACATTATATGTCCATGAGAAGGAAGGTTGCGCATTATCTGTCCTGACGCAACACTTTGGGGACAAACAACGCCCATGTGCGTATTTCTCTGAGACTCTAGATCCTGTAGCTAAGGCATTACCAAGTTGCTTGAGGGCCACTGCTGCAGCAGCTGTCTGTATTCGACAGTCTGCTGGGTTAGTCATGAATAATACCCTGATCGTTATGGTCCCACATGCAGTAGATATCCTATTAAACAGGACGAAAACACAACATCTCATCACGCAACATCTTTCACGTAAATCTGGACAGACAGCGCTTAGAGACCCCTGTGGTTATAACGCGCCATACAAATTAAATAAATAAATAAACATCTAACTAGCGCTCGACTATCCAGCTATGAATTGACATTATTAGCAAGTCACATTCACATAAAGAGGTGTGATACACTCAACCCTGCTACATTATTACCCATTCCAGTAGGGACAAATGAGGTTGAAAAGCATGATTGCTGCTTTAGGACAGAGGAAGATACAAAAGGGAGAGTAGACTTGCAGGACACTCCCCTCCCTGAATGTAATGATGCGTTATGGGTTGATGGTTCATGTTTCAAGTTGCCAAATGGTGATACGACTGCAGCATATGCCGTGACAACATTACACACGATTGTAGAGACAGCTCGCATCCCCCACAATTCCGCGCAAGCAGCAGAGTTAGTTGCACTCACAAGAGCGTGTGTGTTGGCGAAAGGAAAACGAGTGAATGTGTATACTGATAGCCAGTACACCTTTGGCGTAGCCCACAGTTTTGGAAGATTGTGGCGTGAACGTGGGTTCCTGACGTCACATGGTGCAAAAATTCAACACGGCCAGCTAGTACACGACCTTCTCGAGTCACTGACCTTGCCCCTACAATTTGCGATTGTGAAGTGTAGTGCACACAGAAAGATCCAGGATGATGTTGGTCGAGGGAATGCATTTGCCGATGAGGTCACGAAAGAGACTGCAAGGAACACAATGAGTCGGATGTATGTTGTAGGTCCTGCTAGATGGACCCCTGATGTGGGTATGTGTGAGGATACCATCGAAAGCGTAAAATCTATACAAGCTGACGCTACTGAAAAAGAGGTGAATGAATGGAGAGAAAGCAAGGGTAGATTAGATGCGAATGGTTGTTGGGTCGAACTGTCAGAACATCAGCGATGGATGTTACCTAACGCCTATGTGCTCGCAGTGGTGACGATGGCCCATGGAATGGCGCACATCAGTGTGAAAGGAATATTTAAGCTGTTGGCCCCAGTATGGCAGAATAGTGGTATCCCAAAATGTGCAGAAAATCTGGTCAGAAATTGTATGGTGTGTTTGAAGCACAATCCCGGTAGGGGAACCCCAACCCCAGTTGGTCATTTTGCGCCTCCAACGTACCCGTTCGAGGTCTTACAGCTCGATTTCATTCACATGGAGAGGTGCAATAACCTGAAATATGTCCTTGTTGTCGTTTGCGCTTTCTCCAGGTGGGTAGAAGCGTACCCCCTTAAGGACAACACTGCATTGTCAACTGCCAAAGCCCTTGTCAAGGAATTCTTCCCTAGATTTGGCATGCCTAGAATTGTCTGGAGTGATAACGGAAGTGAGTTTGTGGGACGAGTGATGAAGAGAGTGTGCGAGTGTCTAGGCATCCACCAGAAATTCCACGCTGCAAATCACCCCCAATCGGCAGGATTGGTAGAGTGCTATAATGGCACGTTAAAATTGAAATTGGCCAAGATCCAAGCCAGCACAGGTCTCAAGTGGCCAGACGCCCTGCCTTTAGCACTCCTGTCTACCAGGATGATTGTCCATTCTAGACTGGGACTTAGCCCATACGAGATCGTGTTCGGGCGCCCAGCAAATATATGGGGAGTACCGAGGCCCAGAAAGCTCAGTGAGATAGAGTACCCTGCACTGTTTGACTATTTGCACGAATTGACAACTAAACTGCATGCTTTACATCAACAGGTCCACAGCTCCTCTCCTCCGGCGTCTGACGATCCAGGCCACGCCATCGAACCTGGCTCCTGGATCCTAGTTCGGAACTTCAGGCGAACAAAGAACGAGGAGCCTCGCTGGACCGGACCTTTCTAGGTCTTGCTGTCTACCCGCTCTGCAGTACGTGTCCACGGAAAGAAACACTGGGTGCACGGCGCCCATTGCAAAAGGGTCCCGCTGCCCCTTCCATATGACCGGTGGGTCCAGCAAGGAGTCGCTGACTCCGAGACAGAGTTCATACCTCGCTTTGTCCCCTTCAGCGATGCACGATTAAAAGGAACTGGTACCGACAAAGAGAGCGATTGTATTTTGCAAGGATCTGTGCCACCGTCAATGCAGTTGGACACTATGAAACCTGAAACATTGTTTGAAGATCACACCGTACCTGGGAAAGAACGATATAATCTGAGGCCAAGACCAAGGAACTGACATAATCGAATTAGTGCGATTTTCCCTTTTTCCCATGAACTATTTTTGATTTCACAGCTCTCTCGCCCAGGGAACTAGGTCATTTTTGATTTTCGAACCGCCATCCGGTTCTGCTGCTAGGGCCGCGGTTGAAGTCTGAGAAGTGCAGCCGGGGACGCCTAGGTCAACGGTTCTGGTCGGTCTGAGGGAATTACCCCGGACCGGACAGAGCGCACATCTTGGCAGAAGCAACCTCCCACCGCGGGCAGCAACCAGAGGATGGAGTTTCCAAGGGTAGAGAGACCTGCTAGACACATGAACTTTAACAAGAAAATATGTACTGTAATGGCTAGCAAGAAATTCTTGACAATATGTATTTTGATGATATGTAGCATAACAATGTTCTTGATTGGTTATACTTTATCCACGTTTCAAGTCACCTTTGTAAACAACACTCAGCCAACACCTCCTCCAACTGTTTCTTTACACTCCTTTCACCCTCTTCCTGAACACGAGTCTGCCAGAAGACTAGAGTTTGTAAATAACTCCTTCATCCAGCTCCTACACCAGCACCAGACTATAATGAACACATCAAATTGCTGGATCTGTGGACTCGTGCCGCACACGACAGATAAGGGTATCCCTTACTTCGTCCTGCCATTCAGCTATTCCGGTTCTTTGTGGGCTTTCCAGACCATGTTCCTGTTCTCCCTTGAACCATACGTTCGAGGGGAAAACTCAAATAACAAGGCACTAGTGGCAGGAATCAAAAATATGAGTAGAGATATTGACACGGTCAGAGCAACTCCCAAGGATGAGTTTACCCCATACAGTAGGTGGAACATCACCAAGAACGGAATTTCCTTAAGTGAGGGCCAGAAATCGAAGAAATCCTCCTCAGTCTGGATAGTGCCCCACTGAGGTCACTTATGTCTGCAAGGTATTGGCAGGGATCCCAAAGCACAGTTGGGGAAGAGAGTATGCACGGAAACATATGTGTTTGCCTCCCGAACTTCCCCTCCATTCTTGGCGGCTAAAGGCACCTATTTCGTCTGCCATGACAAAGCCTATACATGGTTGCCCCCTGACTTCTCGGGCACATGCTTTATCTCATTTCTGCTGCCACCTACCTACACGGCCGGGGCATATTACCATCGGACAAGGACAGTTAGGGGTTTCGTGAGTCAAGACGACACTGCGGGTCAAGAGTTTGGAGACTTCGCAAAGGGTTTTCTGCTATTTTGGGGGCCTATGGTGAACAGCAGGAACATTCGACAATTAACGAGGATAGTTGAGTCCGCCGTGACTGAACGGCCGGTGCCCTTAGCAACTTGACAGCTGAGCTTCAGTCGGTTCGACTTATGACCCTTCAGAACAGGGTTGCCCTAGACGTCATACTTGCAGACCGTGGTGGTGCATGTAGAGTGATCCAATCTAGTTGCTGCATTTTCATCCCTGACAATGCTCCGACAGTGTACCAGGCCATCTCCAAATTACACAAAATCTCTGATTCCCTTCACGTGGAGAAAGGGGATTGGTCCCTGCTAGGGTGGTTCTGGGAACTGATCTCTGCCTGGGGATGGAAAACTCTGATCTTCATCGGGATGATCTTAGCCGTTCTGTTTATGTTCTGCCTGTTTGTACAGTGCGCTCCTGCAATATGTGGCCTCTGCACTACTTCATGTGTAAGGAAGCCTGTATCAAGGGACGAATTGAGCAACAGAAGGATGCTACAGCAGCATCTCCATGAATTCATCAATACAGATTTGGACTCAGATTAGCATGAGTTATTGCCTAATATGAGGGCAAAAGGAGGGTCTGTGGTACTGTAATTCCGGACCCTGCTGTTCCACCGGTACCGAGGTCCAAACACTCGTATCACAAAATATCGTCGTACCTTGACGACTTTGGTATCAACGGACCGGTTATGATTAGGACATTATCCCTATGTATTTGCCTCATGATTAAGTGACGCTAGCACCCTTAAATCGTGGTTTCCGTTCCGAACCCTCAGACCCCATTTTGTAAACGGCATCCATCTTATGACTTGCCCTCATATAGTCAATCGATTAGGCCGAGTTTGATCCGAAAGGACACGTCCCCCGTAGCTGACTTCCACATGACCTGGCCGAGCTGACTCCACTGCCTCCAGCCAAACCTGTTTTGACAGCTCCTAGCCCAGTGGCCGAGTAAGATATCATCAAGGGTCAACATGCCATAAACCATTCACTACATACAGACCATGTTTTCCATACACATACACCTGCCCATGATTCTTGTTTATGACCAGTTTTACGATGGGAGGGTGCCCGACCTTATTGGTGTTTCATCGATATCTGATGGGAATTCTGGGTCTGGCAGGGTAATCCATCACGATCCGGACATCTAAAATATGTGCTGACCAGCATGACTTCGCTCTTTGTATTATTGTAGAAATATGTGTATAACCATATCATAAACTCAAGAATTCTTGCCCGCAGCTGTAATTTTTGTATATAAGGAGAAGGCTGGTTCTGTAAAAACGAACAGTCTCCTGAGAACTTACAGCCCGTGCTGTTGTAATTCTAGGACACATGTTACTTGGTTGCAACCAATAAAACTCGATCTCTGACTTCACCTAGAAGACTCTTGGTTTCTGTGGTCCGGAACAGGGAGAACTCAGAGGTCTTCGGGTGTGATCCCCTGGCACCACCGGGTCTCTAAAAACCCGGCACCTCAAAACACTCCCTTGAAGCTATTTCCATGGCTATGCTATTCCAAGTTCATCTTCTACAATAGACTATTAGCCTGATTTAAGCCAGTGTGGGCGGCCTATCAGTCTACCGAGGTGTTTCAGAAGAAGCCTAGGATCGCTGAGCAAGAACTGACATCACTCAAATGCAAAAAACAACAACTCTGTAATGACACTGGAGTGACTCAGGAAAGGTCTAACAATTAAAAATAGAAATACAAAATTACCCTGCAGTGCTATTCTCGAAACCACAGAGCTGCCCTCAGGAAGGTAAAATACTTTACTATTCCCACCCCTGGAAGAGATATCCTCAACACTGATTGGAATTTTGTCTATTCCCAAAACAACTGCTATATTCTTAAATAAAACCATTCTAAAAAGAGGGCACCAACCTAGAGTGCCCATCTAACTATCCCTCACCGTACAATTGTCTACTCGTAGGCAAACCGATTAAAAGTGCTGTCTCTGAAAAATATCTGCTTGCACAGAATAATAATATTTTGTAAGATAACAAAACTGGATTTCACCCATGTGGGAGCCACAAATCTGCATTTACTGCACCATGGGATGGCATCAAGACTACAACAGAGAAGCAGCACTGGTGATATTGGATGTTTCTGCTGCCAAGTAAGGAATGTAGGTGGAATCATGGGTACAAACAGCTCCACAATTCCTCAAGTGAATCATGTTACAAAAGAAGATTTTTTTACACAATGAGATGCCTATGGAGTATCTTCTCTTAATTACAATTACATCTCCCTTTAAGTAATTCACAAGCAACAGAGTATCCAGAGCCGAACAGCGAGGCATCTCCTGAACCTTAGCATCAGGTTGTGCATGTCACCCACATTTCAGTTTCTATGCTCAGTGCCTCATTTATAAGAAAATGCTCCACAAGCTGCATCGTTTTCAAAGCACAGGAATGCGTCGTATTAACAACAATACAATGGACACCTGCGCTGTTTCACTATTGTCTGCCATGCGCAAGTGATCCAGCGGCCCACTAACAACATATACTCCACTACCATATACTCACCTGGGCCCATAAATTCACAGTGGTTAAAACCGCTGGTGTTGGTTCAAGTTTTATAAATAAAATTACCGAAACTGTTTAGGATTAGTTTAGTTAATACCTCTGCTCATTTCTTTAACTAACCCTTCACAGATCAACAAGTTCTTTCTTCTGGTCAATGGACCATTAGTTGAACTAGTTGATGGTGATAATTAACATAAGTTAACTTTTCTATACTTGTAAGTAAATCACCACAGACTCACAACGTTTTCAAATCTTTATCTACATTTTAGATGCAGTCTCAATACAGTGCAGTCACCATCAGTCATAGGAGAGAAAATACAATTAATAAACACAATGCATTTATCATTGACTCGTGCAATAACTGATGTCGAAAAGGGAGAGGACAGAGAGAAAAGATCAGAACATTTGCAAATAGCAGAAAATTATATTTACCAAGGATGGTGTGGAAGACCAATCCCATGGCCAAAGGGATGTTGGGCATCCCCTGAGATAGGTTCAGGAGACAAAGACTTCAGGACAGGATAGTTACCCTCTCTAAGATACCAACGGTTGCGCCGCACCCCTCTCTGACACTCTCTTCCTCCTGGAGATTCTTCTGAGATCTTCAAATCTAACCCAATTAAATTAGGATAGACTTTTCTGCTTCAAGTTCTGCAATCAGTTCTTTGTCAGCATCTCAGAGCATCAGCATCTCTCCCAGCATTCAGCACCCTAGGATCCGACTAACTAACTAAAACTATCTTAATTATACCTTTCGTTCTGTATGTTCCACCCATTAATGTTTCAACATCGTAAAATACGAAATCTGATTGGTCTGGCAAAGGGGGGTCTTCATCACACCATGCTTACATGTCACTAAATTCAGTTAAACCATTGTTTATAAACCCAACCCCTTACTTTTTATTCATACATTTTATTCTCATACACTACATGTATCAATGTTGAAACATTAATGACACTACGATGAATAGAACATTTCATTGATGAACTCTGCACCATCCGTTCCCAGGCTGTAGCATTAGATCTTGGCTCACTTTCAACTGCTGTGTCATTGACCTTCATGGCTTCACTTAGTCGGCATGTGTGGACTTTGCATCATTCAGCTCATTTGGTTATGCGAGAAAGGCCCAAATACGCACTAACGATAAAAGTCAAAAGACAGATATTAATTTCTCAAAATAACTGTTTGCATTGTATACCACCCACCTCTACACTTTCCCAATTTATTTATTAGACTTATCACAGCGTTAGCATTAGTAAAATATCTTGCTCTAATTTCATGTAGGCAGGTGCCATGCATGTGAGTCTTCAAGCTGCAATGTTAATAGCTTCTGCTCATGCACCAGAATTTCCCTGCAAGCATTAACTCATCATACTACGTAGATGTAGTTGATGCATGTGCAAAACAGATTTCCCGTTTAAAGCGGCATTAGTCCTTCTTCAATGTTATCTGAGTTAGTACATTCATATGCAAGCTTCGCTAACCCAAAAGTGTTCATGTAAATGCATATTAGTATCCACAAAACTTTATTAATAACTTATTAGTGAGTTAAACGAGCGGATTGCTCCGAGCAAGTCTCTTCTCTCTTAATCCTTGCTCCATCACAAGCACCCTTGCGTAATTTTGCAAGGGTGCCTGTGCTGCAGGAGATGATTGTTTTTGTGCAGAAAGGGACACTTTCCTGCACAAAAACAATAATTAATGGCATTTTCCTCTTTCTATGCATACAGTATGCTGCATTCTGCAGCACGCATAGAAAGAGGAAAAAACAAGGTGAAGTAAAAGTATTTCTCCTCGTTGCACCATTCCTACGCTTCCCCTAGGAAGGCGTAGGATTCTGAGGTATTCCCTGATTTAAAATTTTTTGTAAATCTGGAAATGTGTCAAGTTCCCTGGATGTTACCTAGGAATGCCCACAGCAACACACATGGAGTGCCCCTTTCATGCAGAGTAATGTGTGAAAGGGGCCCATATTTACAAGGCCATGAAAAGTCATGCAGGGTGACTTCACGTGGCCTTCTAAATATGGACAAGCCCAATGCGCCGGCAGTGTGGCAAAAAAAGTGACGCACTGACAGCACAATGGGCTTGTAAATAAGCCCCTGAATGCCTGGACCAATCCTGTTCAAAGCAATGTGCATTGCTTATCAACCATTCACAGCTCCTGATTCCTTCACGAAAAGCTTGGTACCTACCACCAATCCAGACCTCTATGACTTCGGCTGACTTCTTTCCCTTCTTTGTCTTCCTCCAATAAATGTTGTTCAGTCCAAACAGTCAAGATATCAATCAATCAGGGTTGGTAAAGCGCAATTACTCACCCTTGAGGGTCTCAAGGCGCTGGGGGGAGGGGGTGACTACTCCGTTGAGTGCTAGGGTCATCAGAAGAGCCAGGTCTTGAGGTCCTTCCTGAACAGGGCCAATGTGGGAGATTGTCGGATCTGGAGGGTGAGGTGTTCCACGCTTTGGCTGCAAGGTAGGAGAAAGACTTTTCTCCTGTTCTGGTCTTGTTGATACGAGGGACGGTGGCTAGAGAGAGCTGGGCTGATAGTAGGTGTCTTTTGGGTGAGTGGAAGGAAAGACGGCTGGTCAGGTATTCAGGTCTAGGGTTGTTAAGGGCATTGTATGAGTGGGTGAGGCGTTTGAAGGTTATTCTTCTTTCGACTGGAAGCCAATGGAGATCACCGAGGTGTTGGTTGATGTGACTGCTATGGGGGATATCGAGGCTCAGTCTGACTGCGACGTTCTGGACAGTCTGGAGTATGCAAAGGAGTTTCTTGTTGGTTCCAGAGTAGAGAGCGTTGCCGTAGTCCAGCATGCTGTTGATGAGTGCATACGTGACAGTTTTTCTGGATTTGGTTGGGATCCAACTGAAAGTCTTTGGAAGCATGATGAGGGTATTGAAGCAGGTAGAGAATACAACATTGATCTGGTGGTTCATTGTGAAAGATATGGAACTCACTCCTTACAAGAATAAGAGTAATTTGCATCCATCTTGAAATCCTAAGAACACTAAAAACCTTACTCTTCCTGCATCCTTAACTACTATGTTACAATCACCCCTAAATTGAGTAGGTATATGCATGCACAAATATATCTATTATCAACCCTTTCTTAATGCGTAGTGATTATGTATTGCAATGCTGCTACATCATCCTAGGTGCACGTCATCAAACCTCACACATCTCACCCAACACCTGCTACACCGGTCATTCTGTAACCAACAACGTTCTCACCCCTACACTCTGAAAAGGGTAGCCAGGATCCCAATGCAAAGCAGCGCAACTTGCACCACGTCAGGGGGAATAAAGCACTATATCAGTGCTAAAATGCAATACACTAACTTATTGCCACCCCTTAGGCTGCACACAGATACCATACATTGCCAGGACCTTTTTAAACATGAGACTGTTTATGTTTTTCGGGTCACAGTATGAGATCTCCTCTCTTTTGCATGGGGCCATGTTTTCATACAGTTATTTTATTGTTATTCAATACTGGATCTCATGGGATATACACACAACTCTACCATCCATCCAAAAATTCTTTATTTCGGTCTATAAGACCATAAAAGATACATGTTATATGCAAGCTGACAACATTTAAAAAAAGGGAAAAAAAGAGTTACATTTATAAAAACACATTTTCATTTAAAAGAAATAACGCGTCATTCTAGGGACGATGAGGGAAAAAGTCTTTCATAATCAGGAATAAAGTAGACATGAATGATAAAAGCACAGTCCATGAATATAACAACAAGTTCACACCTGGGGGTTTTGTGCAATTAACAATTTTTTCCTGATGAGCCACATAGCCATGATAAATTTCGCCACAGCAAAAATTACATGAGGCAGAGTACTGGTTTTTAAAACTCTGTAGGCATCTATGTAGCTCCTGAAACCCAAATTCCTGCAAAGAGGGACCAACCAGTACTTCCTGGGTCTATAATATGCAGGACAGAAGAAAAAAAGATGGGTTTCTTCCTCATCGTGAGAATTACAGCCAGGACAGGATTTATCATCGCTCTGAAGCCATTTGGAGGTAAAAGTTTTGATCGGTAGAGTACCAACCCTCCACTGTATAAACAGCTTCCTAGCAAGGATTGGGAAAATAATGTCCATATAATCCTCAAACTCATAAGAATTTTTGGATTGCAGGAACCGTTCAGTTAGGGTGCCGTTATTGGTCGATGTCATAAGTAGATTGAGGCTTTTTTGCTTGTATATTTGGACAAGTCGTTTCCGGGATAACCTTTGGCAGCCTGCTTCAGGGGCTTCCCAGAGTTCAGACAGGTTTAGCCGATACAATTCCTTCTTAACAAAGGCCAGCCAGGGAATTCTGTCTCGTTGGTTCAGGGCCAATACATGGGTGAGGTCACTCCTGTAATGTTCAAGCTCGCTGGTGGACCAGAGCCCGTGCCAGAATCTTACTGGTTTAGACTCCAGTTCAGCAGCGATAGGGGGTAGACCCACGTCCAATCTTAGGGGAATCAGGGGTGTGCCACGGGGGAGAGCCAGTAGGCGTCTGAGAAAGATATTTTCTACTCTTGCGAGATCCCGACCTGCTCTGTTCCCCCAAAGCTCACTGCCGTACATTGCAGCCGCCTTGGCTTGCATTTTGTACAGTTCTAGAGCAGGATTTCTGGGTTTATAGGTTGATGTATTTGCAACCTTCAGGATTGCACCAGATAATTGGGTCAGCTTTAGCCGAGATTTCACTATCTGGGGTTCCCAGGATAGATTTTCGTGGAGAGTCACCCCCAGATACTGAAAAGTTGTGACCCTTTCTAAGCTGGCCGTACCCAGAGTGGGATTTGGTCTGCTCTTAGGTGAGGGATTAAAAATCATGAATTTGGTCTTCTCTGTATTGATCTCTAGACCGTGTTGTCTACAGAAAAGACCAAATCCATCCAGAATCCTCTGGATCCCCATTGGACTTTTGCAAAGCAGGAGGGTGTCGTCAGCAAACATGATAGCTGGTACCCTCCTGCCTGCCAGGGAAGGGGCGTCGTTGTCTTTTACTCCATCAAGGTGGGATATAACACTGTTCACAAAGAGGCAGAACAGGGTCGGTGCCAAGACGCAACCCTGCCTAACAACCCTGAGAACAGGAAACCTTGGGGAGAGCGCTCCATCCCTCCCACACCTGACCTGCGCATAGTTGCCATCGTGCAGCCTGATTATGGCATGCAGCAGCTCGGTTGGTACGCCCAGCACCTGAAGGACCTCCCATAGTTTTTTTCGTGGGACCAGGTCAAAGGCTGACCTCAGATCTACGAACACCATGTATAGTCTCCCGCCCTCAATCCTCACCGTTTTCCAGTACAGGAGGATGAGGCGGAAGATCTGGTCCATGGTGGACGTATTTTTTCTGAAGCCAGCCTGCAGAGGACTAAGAATCTCATTTGCCTCCACCCAATCCAGGAGCTGGTCCAAAAGGAGACGGGAGAAGAGTTTTTGGGGAACATCTATGAGGCTAATCGGTCTGTAGTTGGCTGGGAGGAGAGGAGAGCCCTTTTTATAAATTGGCACTATCTCTGCTCCCAGCCAAGTACAGGGGATTTCCATACCTCCCAAGATGGCATTGAATAAAATGAGGAGGTAGGGGCCCCAGACTTCAGGATATTGTCTGAAGAGATCACCGGGCAACCTATCTAAACCCGGAGCCTTCCCCATTGCCAATCTCTCTACTGCACCCACTACCTCACCAAGAGTGAATTCCAGCCCAACTGCAGGAGTGATTATATCCTCGCGAGCCACTTCAGTGGCAGGCAATATGGTGTCCTGGTAGAGTTTGCCAAAGTGGGCCTCCCAGACAGATGGTGCAATATTTGGCTCCACGGCAACTTTGGTATCTCCAGTACCATTATTCACCAGAGACCAGAATCTTTTAGAATCTCTGGTTTCTAATGCGAGGGAGAGATCATGCCAATGGTTCCAATCCCACTCCCTTTTTGCTAACGCAATGGCATCTCTATAAACCCGTCTAAGTTTGGCGATCACACCCTTATCTGACCCTGTCTTAATATTGGCAATTAATTCTTGCTTAGCCTTGCGACAGGAGGAGTTATACCAGAGTGAAGTGCGTGTCTTTTTACGCCGTGGGGCAGCCACAGGATGGAAGACCTCTGCTAGGGAACCCACTAGATTTACATGTATCTGCCCCAGTTTGGAATTAAACTCCGTGGAACCAGGCTGATTAATTAAATCGTCTAGTTCCGCAAACTTCGGGATTGAAATATCAAAGATTTTCCTAATATTTTCCTCAGTACTGACTATTTTCGCCCATTTAACCCTACGTCTATTGGAACTTAGGGCCAAATTTCCCGGGTCATCCTTATAGTTAGTGGATAGCGAGTCAGCAGAAGGTGCTGGATGTTTCAGATCTAACAGGAGAGCGTTATGGTCGCTATCAGTTCGGGGAGATACCCTGAAATCCTGAACCCTTGACCATGAGCTGATGTCAACGAGAATGTAATCCAACCTGGATTCGTGACCCTTCCTATTGAAGGTACACGAGGAGGGACAGTCTGAGGGGGTGCGGCCATTGCAAGCCCTCAATGCATAGTTTAGGGTTAGGGACATAATTTGTACAACAAGTGGAGACCAGGATTTGGGAGGAGGGGATGAACATGGTGGAACACCCCAGAAGTCATCTTCTGTGGTAAGGGAACCCTCCTTTAAGCCTTCCAGGGGTTCGAAGTGGCAATTGAAATCTCCGCCCAGGACGATTTTGCAGTCACTGGGCAAAGAATCCAAAAAGGACGCAAAATCCTCTAGGGTAGGCGATTCCTTGGATGCGCTAACTGGACGGGAATACACATTTATAATTGCCAGTTTTGCTGCGTTGGGCCATGTATTTTATTTGCAATACCTGCCACATTCCAGGAGAGGATTTTTAGAATTTCAGTGGTCAGTTTGGGGATACACCCATCAGTTATTTCGGGAGTAGTGCCCATGGGTAGGAGTAGGGGGGACCGGTCTTGCATTCCCGGGGTAGTTTTAACAGAAGGTGTTGCATTTGGAGCAGAAAGTGCTTCCGAGGAAATCAGGGATGCACCATCTGCAGTGGCCCTAAGACTAGGGGATTTTAAACCACCGCCCTGATGTAGATCCAATTGTCTGTTTAAAAAGACATCCCCTTCTGTTCCCAACTCTTGCCCCACAGGTTCATTGTCACTGACTTGGTAAGATTGAGGGGGAGAAACCCCTCGGAGTCAATCTACTTCGTCAAGGCAATTAAACCTGTTGGGATGTATATAATTTGTGTTGGGAAAATGGGTGTTATACCTAGGCCTATATCTAGACCCATCCACTGCGAAGCCCACCTTTGTCCATCCTTCGTCCCTTCTCGTAGTTGTCTCGCTCTTGTTGGGATAAAAATATGAGAGAGGGACGAGTTCGATTAATGTGTGAGTGGTATTACCGAACCAGTTGCAGATGTAAGAAACAACCTGGGGATTCTTAAAGCTAACAATTACACAGTCCCCCACACTTTTCTTGGCGGTATAGCCCACCCACATGACCCTTCTAACCATGAGGACTTCTCCTTTTAGGCTAGATGGAAGGGGCCTATGTATATTGAGCCAGCTGATGACCTTATTTCATAGGGATTCAAAAGACTCAGTTACCCCACTAGCTAATTCAGGGACCTCCATCAGTATAACGGTGTAACTCGCTGCCTCAAGGGGCAAATTGTGGAGAGGTGTGGCTCACTGGTTAGAGGCGGCAGACCCGAGAGCAGAGAACGGCCCGGGACCAGGGTTCGATTCCCGACGCGGCAGGGTCTTGGACCAGGATCAGCGGACTGATAATTCTCGCATCGGTGCCTACTCCGACCAGAGATCACACTCGGCAACTCTGGGCATTAGCTTGCCTCATCTCCACAACGGCCCCACACAAACGCCGGGGATGCCTGGTTTCACCTTGGAGACCCCCAGGAGGGACTATCTCACAGGGAAAGCCAGGACGGGTTCCCCAGCGGTCTATAGCGCTACGAGGCCTGCGGTGCGGGTAGCAGTGCGCTTTACAAGACACAATTTACAATTTTTATTTACAAATTCACTGCCCTGCGCCGTGTTTTGGGACTAGGCCGCTGGGCAGAACTACCAGTTAGGGGATTTGATAGAATCCCAGGTGTGGGTTGATTAGCCGGAACTGGTTGTTTCGACCTCCTCGGCGGGGGAACCGGAGGCAGTAGCCTCGGCGGTGGAACTGGTGCTATTTGAGGCACCACAGTTGTACTATGAGAGCTAATTCCCCCGTTGGAAGTTGTAGAGGATTGGGGAACCTGAGTCCTGGCAACCCGGGGGGGATCTAGATTTCCGGCTCCCCCCGCGGTTAGCCCTTCTGTGCTTCCTCTTGTTCCAGACCGGCCTAGACTGCCTTCACTGAGACTCTCGATTACAGCTAATCTCGACTCTATCGACTCCAACTTGAATAGAATAGGATTCAATAGAGCACCGAGAGCAGCAGTGAGCGAGGCAATGATGGAATCTGTAGCATTGGGGCTAACCCCACCAAAAATGAATGGCTGGGAGAGTGGGGGAGTGGCTACAGGGGAGGGAACACATGGCACTGCCCTCTCCTTCCCCGACCCCAAAGTGTCTTGTGGGCCCAGTTGTTCGCCAATAGTCAGAGGAACAGAGTCAGTTTTGGCCCTTTTAGCACCCTTGGGCTTTCTGGATCTTTTCCTTTTCATTACACGATCCTCTTTTGGGTCTGTGCTCTTTGGTGAATTGTCTACCACACCCTGTTCCCCAGATGATATAGACTCTGCACCAGGGGAGGGATCCGCATCGCTAACAATTACTGGTGTGTCTCTGTCTCTAGGCAAGGATGACGGTGTCCTCAGCTGTTGGAGTACAGACTCTATTGTTTGATCTATACTGTCCATTAGGGATAGGTGGGTAGCGTCAAGCAAGAGCGGAGTGCTGGTAGACATTGAAGGGCCTGGTGATGACAAACGTGTTTTCCCCACCCTCCTCATCATTGGTTTTGTCTACCGGAGCGATACCCTTAGTGGTCGCTAGGTTAACCTTGCGTACGAATTTGTCCATAGTTCCCGTAAACACAGTGACAGACTTACTTCTGGTTTCTCTGCCTGCCATGATGAACGAGTCTCCTAGAAGTTGCCTCGGAATGGGGATGAAAGGGGGGTGGCCCGGTCCGGTCTGGTCTCTGCCGTTCTCTAACGGCCTCAAACGGCCCGCCCTTTGCCCGGGCTTCGCCCCGAGCTTCGTCCCGCGTGTGCGTAAATGGGCGGGGTTATGTAGATAGGAGGGAGGGCAGGAAGAGTCGCAGGTGCGCTGGTGATCGAAGCGCTCCTCCTGCTGGGACTCGCAGTCCCGCCCTCACACACCAACACAGCCTTCTGAGCCTCCCCGGTCAATCCAGGTACAATGCGGCGATTTTCAGCTTTTCCCCCGTAGTATAAGCACAGCCAAAGTCTCCAACGCTGTCAACAGGCAGCGAGCGGCACCCCTTGTTTATTGTAAAGACAACACCGAACTATATACAGAGGAATTGCAAACAACATTTAGGCCAAAGGACATATGGGAACCATTAAGACAATTCTTACACTAAAGGACTCTACCCCTACACTGACTCTGAAGGCCATGCCCCCGTGCACATGAATGAGAGACCACTCAATGTGCTGATGCCAATTTCATACCTCCATAATGTGCACTTCAGAGGTGGTGGTTCTCAAGCTGTTCATGGAAACCAATAGCTCACCCATGAGCACCGAAATGGGTGAAAATGCCAGCGGTGGCTTGGGCAACTATTCTAATGGCCCCAGATGATAATAAAAAAATGCGCACTGGTATTCATATTTTTACAGTCTAAAAAATGAAATCAGCGTTTGAATTGACAAGTCGGTGGAAACATTTAATTATGGCACTGGTCAGTCGGTGCTAGTGTCACTTTTGTGGCTGATGCAAATGTTATTTAGCAAATTTGTCTCACTGAAAATATCAGTGCAAAACGTTTTTTTTACGTCGGGCAAAGTTTCTGTAATTTATCGCCGGATGTCTCGTCAAAATGACGTAGCATTTTTGGCCAGGAAAGGACACGCATCCAGAAACTACGCATTACATACACACAAGTCTTGGCAAAGGGAACGGTAGGCAAGTCTTAACACATACAGTTTTTCTGCCAGATTGCTATGGGGTTTTAAATGAGGAGGAAAAGGTTAAGTTTGGGCCAGTTTCTCTAAGCCTCCAAGATCATTGAAATGATTTACACAGAGTTACTTTGAAAGAGGCTTCTTTGGTACAGTAGTGGCCAAAACACCAGATAATTCCTCCAACCGCGCTTTACGCAATTTTATCTCTTGCACAATACGACGAACAATCCGTTTTTTTTGTTTCACAGAGAGTGGTCGTAGATGACAACCAGGAGCCACGTACAGTAAAGAGACAGGCGAGAAAAGAACGATGGAGAAGTAAAGCTACTTGGAAAGGGTACCTGAAAAATGAATACTTTATTGTTATTAGAAATGCCTGAAGGGCTGTGACGCACTACACTCCCACAAACGGATGTGTAGCCGTGCAATTTATTTCCATTACTCACTGCTTCCCCCAGGGGTAACTGACTCGAGCATGAGCAGGGTTTTCATGGGTGTGACTGTGATCCTTGATTCACCAAAGTACAAGGTGACATCATGCACATTTAGCCCCCATTGGCATGCCAGAGATGATCCCTTGACCTACCCTTTGCTGCTCACGGCCTTCTACTTCTGCTTTTGAGGGTCTGCTTGAAAGGCAATGAGAGGAAGCTACAGAAACACAGCTCTGATGGGATCATTTAGGTTTGTTAGACAGCCCACCGGCTCACCAGATTGTCCCTCAATTGGAGGATTGACCACCACATTGAGGGAGAAGGGGATCTATTTGCAGAGGGGTTGTTGCATAGCTACCAAGGTTTCAGATTGCTTTGTGTGACATTTTCATAATTTCAGTGTAATTATGAGTGACATTTCAACGACTATTAGTGACACTTTCCAGCGATAAAAATCAAACAATGAAGACGAGGGAAACATATAAATATTAGAAGTGACACCCATTTGAACGACGAGAAACTCTAAGAAGATCTTAAAACTGCTGCAAAGCACCGAAAATGGAAGGGCACTTAGGTGTGAATGTGCGAGGCGCTCGGCTTCTAAGCACCTCGCACCACTGTCCTCCAGGACCTCCAGTCTTCCCTAGGTTGTGGGGCGCTCCCTCTGCCCTATTATGACTCACTCACTCTCCAGGAGGACACCCAGGCTGCAGACACACTTATAGAACAAATGTAGGGCCATGCTACATGTGTGAATGTGCGAGGCGCTTTGCTTCTAAACACACTACTGCCCCCCAGGACCTCTAGCCCTCCCTGGGTTCTGAGGTGCTCTCTCTGCCCTACCGTGCTCTCTCTGCCCTACCAGTCCTAAGAGTACATTCAGGCTGCAAGCACAGAGTGCACATGCAGCCTCGTGCTAAGGTGTGAAAGTACGAGGCGCTTTGTTTCTAAGCACCTCATACCACTGCCCCCCAGGACCTCCAGCCATGCCTGAGTTCTGGGGCACTCCGTCTGCCTTACCATGCCTTTCACACTCCTAAGGGGACACCCAAGCTGCAGGCACTGAGAGCACATGCAACCTCGTGCTACAGGTGTAAATGTACTAGGCGCACTGCTTCTAAGCACTTAACACTACTGCCCCCGGCACCTCCAGTCCTCGCTCAGTTCTGAGGCGCTCCTTCTGCTCTACCATGCCTCTCACACTCCGAAGGGGACACCCAGGCTGCAGGCCAACTTATAGAACTCATGTAGGGTCATGCTACATGTGTCAATGTGCAAGGAACTCTGGGGCATATTACCAAGGGGGCGATAGGCAATTAACGCCGGTTTAACAGCCGTTTTCGGCCGCTAAGCGGCGTTAATTCTATCGCTATATTAGCAAGCATGCGTTAACTGATGTTAGCGACAGCTTTTAGGCGATAGCGAGCGGTTTGGGGCCCGCTTTGCATGTCAGCGATATATATATATATATTTTAATGTTTTTATTGAGTATTCAAAAAAAATACAGTACAAATGTCAAGAGTAATAACAAGGACCTTCACACTACCGCATTCATCAACCCAGTGATAGATTAGTGCTGGAACAACAATATACCGTAAACATAGTCTGTGTGTAGCAGCATATGATACCACAAGGGAACATATTTATACAGTGCATCAATACAGTTAAATATCCTGATCTTTAAGCAAATAGGTAGATAAATACTGCCAGTAATCTTTCGGCCTGGATCTGGCGGGCAATTCTTCTTCATACGTTTGCAGTGTATCACGACTGTGAGACATATCACATATCCATTGTTTGGCGCTTGGTGCCTGTTTACTCTCCCAACATATAGAAACTCTTCGTTTGGCCAACAGGAATGCCACCATGCAAAATTTGCGTTGCAGACCTCGGGCGCCATTTAGAAGTCCTAGTAGACAAACTCTTATACTGCTGGTAACCTCCACCTCCACCAGACTGTTAGTAATGGCATGACCTTTTCCCAATATGTGTGAATTTTGGCACAATACCATGCCATGTGTATGAAATCCGCCTGGTCAAACCCGCATCTTTTAAATCTCGCCTCTGACCTGAGGCCGCATCTATGTAGTTTCACAGGCATGTAATATACTTGATGCAGGTATTTAAAATGTACAAGTCGTAGATTGCCGTTTGGCATTAACATTTGGATCAGTGTACAAGTCGTCTTCCAGTCTGCGTCCGTGATGGGATCATCTAATACAGTGTTCCATCTATCCCTGATCTTAGAATTACTATAGTTGATGTCTTGCTATGCCACAGTGTATAGTCGGGATACCAGGTGCATGGAGGAGGTCAATACAAGTTGCAGGGCGTCCAATTGTGCCGGCTCGTGTGGGTGGCTTGGGTATAATTTCCTGATCGCTCCCTGCAGTCTGTGATAAGTAAAACAGAACAGTAATGTCTGATTCTGTATGTAGGATAAGTCTTGAACCGTTAAAAGGGAGCCATTTTTATAAAGGTCCCCCATCTTATCGGTTCCTACCTGATGTAGAAGTCCCATACCCACCTCTTCATTCGTGACCGATAGTTCAGGCTGGTGCTGTAGCAAAAGACCCGGGGCATAAAGTGGTAATTTGTCCGCTAGTTTTCCCAATCTGTACCATGCATCATTAGTGGTATCAACAGTGTTAATATCTCTGTTGTGTAGTGGTGGCCGTTTGTGTGTTATGTGGTACTGGCAGAGCATCTTCCTCCTCTCCAGCCGTATTGTGCCTGGGCACATAGATAGTATAAGTAGAAGTCCGGCACACAAAGCCCACCCCTAGAGTATGGTAGAGTCATGGTACGCAATTGAATACGCGCCTGTTTGCCAGCCCATATAAGTTTGAGTACAACTGCTGATATTCGCCTGAAGACCTCTCTAGTAGGAAAAATCGGGATATTATTAAAGAGATAAAGCAGCTTGGGTAGTAGTACCATCTTAACACCTTGGCTGCTAGGGGGTTTTCCACTCCTGTGCTGCAATCTCAGATTTACCATTGTTCATGACAAGGTCAACTCGTCATAAGCACAGGGCAGGTAAAACCCATGACGAGTTGACCTTGTCATGAGCACTGAAGGGGTTAACAATCGCTATTCGGTTGGCAAGCGATAGGGGCAATTGTATCCAACAATTCACTTTATCTTCCAATGTTGTTATCACCCTGCCATAGTTAGTTCTGATGACTATTTCCGGGTCTCTGTGGTATCACACTCCTAGATACTTTATGGGACCATCCTACCATTCCATGGGGAATTTGGTACTATGTGGCACGGTGGTGTCCGTTAAGGGTATTATGGAAGATTTTTCCCAGTTGATTTGGAGACCAGAATGTCCTCCAAATTTAATGTAGTCTCTAAGTAGGGGAGCTAGGTTTAGTTCAGGGTCCCGGACGTAAAGCAACATATCATCTGCATACAGTGATATGTGAAGTGGTCTACCTGGGAATTGTAGTGCTGAGTTGTGGAGTAGTTGTCGTACCTTACATGCAAGTGGCTCCAGTGCCAGCGCAAATAATAATGGGGACAGTGGGCAACCTTGTCTCGTCCCTTGTTCTATATGTATCTCTTCCAATACTTATCCATTCACCTGAATTTTCAATACCGGTTGCGTGTATAAGAGTTTAACCCACTGTATAAATATCGGTGGAAACCCCATTCTATTGAGGACTGTAATTAGATATGACCATTCAATGGAGTCGAATGCTTTAGCAGCATCTAACATGACCGCTATTGCTTTGGTTTTTGGAGTCAGGTAGTGTGAGAGGGCGAATAGCGTCCTAGTGCTGTGAGTGGTGGCTCGAGATGGAATGCAGTCAGATTGGTCTGGGAGGACCAAATTGGTCATTAAAGGTTGCAATCGCATTGCCAAAATCTTTGCTAATATCTTAGAGTCTGCATTGATTAATGATAAGGGCAGGTAAGAGTTGCACAGCTCTGGATCCTTCGCAGGCTTTATTAGCGCTATCACCACTGCTTCTCTCAATGTGGGCGGGAGTATATTTGACTCAAAAGCTGCCCCATACATCACAACCAGTCTTGGTGCCAGTATATCAGTGTATGTTTTGTAAAATTCATTAGTGAACCCGTCTGGGCCTGGTGCTTTGCCATTCGGTAAGGATTTAATTATCTCTGAGACTTCCTCTACAGTAATCGAAAGTGATAGATACGCTCTCTGCGTGTCTGATAGCCACGCAATGGCTACATCTTCTAGATATTTTAATATTTCCTCAGGTGTGGTAGTGGGCTGCGATTTATATAGCTTACTATAAGTGCATGCAAATCCTTGCAACATACCTAGTGGGTCTGTACAAAGCGAACCGTCCTCTCCCCGTATCTGCGATATCGTTTGTGGTTGCCGTCCCTCACAAATTCTTGTTGCCAGTACCTTTCCCGGCCTTCCTCCTTCTCCAAAGGCTCTAGCTGTATGACGTTTATGTATGTACTTGACCTCATCCCTAGCAAAGGATTGGTGTTCTGTTAATGTTTCCCGTATCTCCCCCAGTATTGTGGTGTCGTGGGTGCTTTCATATTGGTTCTCTAGTAATCGCAGTTTTGTTTCGCAGCGTTTCAGTTGTGTTCGAATATCACGTAAAATGCCTTCCGTTGTGCTCATGCAAACCCCCCAAATTGTGGCTTTGAACGCCTCACAGAGTATGCATGGGTCATCTGTGGAGTGTTCATTTAATAGAAAATATTCCTTGATTGCATTGGCTATAGTGTCAGCGTATACTGAATCTGTTAGAGCTGTTGCGTTGAATCTCCAACTATATGGGGGCTGTGTTTATTGCGGTATCTCAATTGCTAGGATCATTGGGTTATGGTCTGAAAGAGTTTTAGGCATGTGTTTAATCCCTGTTGTCCATAAAAGAGTCTTGTCTGATACCAACCAATAATCGATACAGGACCAGCTGCTGTGTACTGTCGAAGCATGTGTTGCTTCGTTACCATCTGGGTTGGGTACCCTCCATATGTCATGCAGGTGTAACTCTTTCATTATGTCCAGTATTTTAGCCCTTGCTTTCCTATGCGACTCAGTCGTCCCCTCTGATCTATTCAGCCTGCCATTTAATGCTATATTCAGGTCTCCTCCCCAGATAAGGGTTCTATCTTGCTCCTCATGTAAATGTTTCCATAGTTCATGGTAAAATTCAGGCGCATCAGTATTCGGTCCATAAGTATTTATAGGTGTCAATCGTTGACCCCGCATTATCCCTTTGACTATAATGTATCGTCCTTGGTCATCTTTTATAGTCTGTTCAATTTAAAAATTAGTGCCTCTTTTAACCAATATCGCTACTCCCCTGGAGTAGGAAGAGTAGGCAGAGTTGTGGCTTGATTCAGCCCATCGTCAGCCTATTTAAATAGTTGCGTGTGGGGCTATGTGCTTTTCTTGCAGCATCGCAATATCTATATGCCATCTGTCCATGCATGCAAACAGTTGTCTTATTTTTTTCGGGTCCGTAAGCCCACGTACATTCCATGTTATTAGATTTAGTGTCAGTTTACCTGGCGTGTTGTTGGCCATATCCAACTTAGGTGTTTAGTGGTATAACAGATATAGAACCCTGTGAAGTTCCCTACTATGCGGCATAATTGACATTGTGTTCTTTCCAAATCTGCACCATATACTCTCTTATCATCTCGGATTTCAGCAATGCATCTCAAGTGTTGTGGTCCATTAAACAAAACATTTCCCCAACCCTTCCGTCCCCCACCCACATCAGCAGCCCAATCCTGCCGAAGCCATATCCCATGTGTAACACCCCCATAATGCATAACTGTGTGGGGAACACCCATGTAGGAGTCCGCCTTAGGTGCACGTCACCATCCAAGTTAATGGATGTGGACGGACCATATTACGTTATAACAACATATAGTAATTGAATCATATGAAATTTATATCAACAGAGCTGTGAATATACGTAGTAGTGCAACAAACATTCTGCAAACCGGGATGCTACGATCGTGTGTGTGCCCCTCACTCGTTTTATGGATCACACCGCCTCCCGGTGCCATACTTTCGTAATCTAATATGAAGTTTCTATGTGGGTGGCACATTGACAAATCATGTATAATAGCAACAGATAGCATCCTATGGTGTCCTATCTCATGCACATTTACTAAGCAGTTTGGGATAGTCTGGCGCAGGTTGCTACAGGCATCGTCTGTTAGAGTTTCGCCATTTCCATTAAAAGTATATATCAGATCAGCTCAGTCTGTGATAGGCATCAACTGTGTTCAGGCGCATTGCTGCAATATAGGCCAAAGTGTCTGTTTGATCATATATCTATCTGGAAGTCACTTTGTACAGCGCACTCCATATGTGCACATATATTGCATCAGCTCTTGTGGCAGTCTTTTAGTTCAGAGTTCTATGTGTTTGCCCTACATATGTTGCCTTCACTTTGACCACTGGTTAGCAGTTGTTTCCACTCAACAATGCTCAAAAATAACATGTTACCAGTATGAGTAACTTACAGCTCGTGACATTGGCCATGATTTATACTAGTGTAGCATCTTACTTTGAGTCAGCGGTGATTCTCTCCATAACCGCCATATTTGCAAAGATATCTGGCATTATAGTGCCATCAACAGTGTGCCTTCAGTCTTGGTCTTGTTCTTGCTCAGCCTCCTATGCTCCTTCCGATGGGTCGTTATCTTCTTGATGAAGTCTTGGGTTGCTTTCGGCGTGGTTAGTATAGTCGGTTTGCCTTCCCAATTGATCTTCAGTTGTGCCGGATATAGCATTGCATACTCCACTTGCATACTTCTGAGTGTGGAAATTGAAGAAATTGATGTACATAAACAGCGTTCATTTCCCTTTTTCCACTCCTCTCCCTGTAAGCACCATAAATACCGTAAATTATTGACCGCATCACTCTGCCAGTAAAAGCCCGTACCCATATGTACATGACAGCCATTCTAGGCACCATGGCCATTTACCCATTGGAATCCCCGGCTTCCCTCCTGCGCTCATCTTAAACCCCCTCTCTCATGCATAGACCATGAAACCCTTTCCCTCTGCGCGACCCTGCTATGAAAGGCGACCCTTCTGCTTGACCTGCGCAAACCCCCCATCTCCTCTTGAAGAGGCATCCTTCGCCTCAGCTGACATAGCCCTCCCCAGCTGCACCTGACTGCCCTCTCTCTCTCTCATGTACGGGTCATAAGATCTCTCTCTCTGTGCGACTCTGTCCCTGTGCACACCCTGGCTTCCCCCCCCTCCCCTTCTCCCTCACACGAGCAAGTCATAAACCTTCTTCTTCTGCAAGACCCTGTCCTTGGGAGTCACGGCAGCGCCTGACCAACACCTCCTTTCCTTTTATGAATAACCCCCCTGTTAGTAAACCCTCCCTCCGCGATGGACTGTCCACACATGTCCCAGGCCATCGCCTAAGCCGGAAAATACTGTTTATTGCCCCTTATGGTATGGAGTCACTCCTCTTCAAAGAACCCACTATTGATCCTGGCTTCCCCACCCCTTGGGATACGATCAGGCGCACATCTCCTAATAATCAGCGGAACACTCAGCTGCGTCATTGCCCCCTCCCTTATCTACAGTTCAAGGGTCTCTATTGATAACATATGTGGGGTAGGATTGACACGAGGATTATAGGGATGTCTTTTCTTTGTGTCACAATGTCCTGATTGTAATGCCAAGTGATTTGTAAGGTATAAAAGAAGACGTCTCAGCTCACTTGTTAGAGCACCTCCCGAAAGACACTGTGTTTCGTGTCCGAAATGACAGGCTCTCCTCATGAGTAATAAAACTCTGTTCTTGATTCCTACTCCCAGCGCCCGTCTCTTTATTTGGTAATTATTCAGAATGGAAACTAAGAGGCGTCTTGCGCCAGCAGCCTGGGCATCGAGGGAAATTTGGGCTCACCTTTTACAATTGGCGCCCAACGTTGGGCCCATCAGTGACATAGGGTCCAGTAAGAGAGATCCAGACGATGAGGTGAATATCTAAATGATCGGAGTATACCTGCCTTGAGAGGGCTCTCGCCCGGCTGCCGATTGAATGAACTTCACCGATTCTGAACGGACCTCTCTTGAGCGACCTATTGTCCTGACTGGAATCCCACAGGAATGCTGCATGGAGAAAGAGAACAATCGGGCGCTGGAGGAGGAAGACGAAGAACTATCCGTATGGTCCGGTCCGGGTAAGATTAAGTAGGGCGTTTTTCGCCTGATTGGTAGGATGGTTTTATCCATCTGATTGATTGATTGATTGTATTGGAATCGGTATTTGAATACTGATATTGTTGTTATTGATTCATTTAGCTTTGGATGCTACTTGAAATATTGGTTCTCTTCTTGAGAACGAGACATTCTCTGTTTGCAAACGGCGGCGAATAGGAACGTTCGTCTCTCTTTGCAGAGAGAGAAGGGTAGGTAATGCAGACTTTTGTCCCCGTTGTAATCCGTCATGCCTACTTTTCTCCCCACTGATTGTTTGAAATCGATTAATAATCGATTGTTGCTCTTTGAGATCTTCCCTATCCACAAACAGAGACGAATAGGAATATTCTGTTTCCCTTTGCAGATAGCGAAGGGCAGGTAATGCAGACATTTGTCCCCGTTGTAATCCGTCATATCTGTTTTTCTCCCCACTGATTGATTGGTTGCCTGGACATTGTTGTTCCAGGAATTGTTTCGTTTGAGGTATTTTCTACCTGCAAACAACGTGGAGTAGAAATATTCTATCTAGTCTTTGCAAGTAGTAAAGGGTAGGTTATTCCCCTTTTGTGAATTCGTCAGTCCTACCCACTCCCCACTGATTGTTTATTTGGGGGGTAGCTCGCATGGTCCGTCCAGGAGACTACCCTTATGGAGGACATATGCTCCCCACTCACGGGCCATTTAGTGGAAGTAGATCATCTGGTCCGTCCAGGAGGCTACCCTAGTAAGTGGAAGTACATCCTTTGGTCTGCCCGGGATGATACCCTAATGAAGGAATATATGTTCCCCTTTTGATTGATAATCTAGTTCCACCCGGACCATTTATTGGAGGTAACTCACCTGGTCCGTCCAGGAGTACCCCTAGTGAAAGGACATATAAAAATGAAGTGATCACCGTACCCTACTAACAGAAAACTTTAGCTCGAAACACGCTAAGGAAAAGAAGGAAAAAGAAAAAGAAATCGGGCTAAGTCAGTAACCCCCTGATGAGCTTTCGACTTCACTAAAAATAAGAAACATTAGAAACAGTTCGTAATAAGAAATATAAAATGGCGAAAAAGTTTGACAGCAAAAAAAAAAAATAGCCACGAGGTAGCTAGGCTCCACTGCCTATTCCTGCTCCCAACATGTCTGCCTCATTGCCCACCACGCCCAAATAACGGTCACATGAAATAGAAACAATTCAATAGGTACCTACCCCCATTCCGGAAGCTCCCGAAGTGCAACAGGTCTGCGGTTACGCCCATCCGGAAGGCGAGGCCTCGATGCATGCAGGGCTCGCCTGGCCGCAGTCGGAAGGGGAGGATGTGGGGCGGACGGCCCAAAAATCGTAATGACCTCTCCTTTTCCCCTCTTCTGCTGCCCTGCAGGCCACGGGGGGGGCTGTCTTGCCTCGGCCACCGACCACCCCCCCCCACTCTCTCTCTCACCTGATCCGGCTTTCGTCGAAGGCCGAAGCCAGAGCGAGGATGGCGGCATTTCTTTGAGCTATAATGGCTGCAACTACACCCAACGCCTGACAGTTGCAGATAGTCCCGCCACATGACAACGCCTGAGAGTGACAGGTAGTCCAGCCACACGGCAACGCCTGGATAGTTGCAGGTAGTCCCGCCACACGTCAAGGGGGGGATGTCTTGCCTCAGCCACCGACCCCCCCCCCCATCTCCAATGGCTGGCACGGCCAACACCGAAGCGCTGGAGCCGAAGAACGGCGCGGGGTCGCTGGACGGGGAAGGCGGCGCGAACGAGCCTCCCCCACCTCCCTCCAGGTGGAGGCTTCCAGCGACACCCCAATGCTCTTGCTTAAAGAGGGTCAACATCGAAAAGCGGTCTTTTGCCCAGGACGGGCACACGCCCCATGCCTTCTCTCCTCAACTTTGAAGATTCTATGAGAGCCGGGGGGGCACCCCGTTCCCTCCGCATGGGCGCCCCCGTCCCCCTCACTGGGAACCGCGACATCGGCGCACTCCTGCCAGCGCCAGCCTCAGTTTGGAAATGGCTAAAATACAGCCAAGGCACAGACTTGTTCAGTTCCGGAGGAACACCAGAATGACCCGGTAGGAAAAATTGTTACCGCCCTCCCCACTCTTTGACTGATGGTCCATATTGCTAAACCGTTAACCCATTGCGAAAAACTTTTGAAACCACCAACGGAAGGTTCTGGTCCTACTACGAGTCAGTGGAGGCAATCTGACTATGCAGGGACTTGCCTGACCTCGCCCAAAAATGGCGCCGACACAAAATGAGACTTTTTTTAAATAAACCTTGTTGCACCCTGATTGCGCAGCTTTGATGCCCCGAGATATGTATGCAGTTTTTGGACAATGAAAGTAGATAAGAAGGATATTGAGTATGTGCTTGGAAAAGAAAGCGATATAAGATGGATATTGATTGTGTGCTGGGACAATGAGCTGATTTAGAGTGGGTACTAATTATGTGTTGGAAGCAATAAATTGGTATGAAATAGGAACTGATTGAGCATTTGGACAATGAATTGGTAAATATTAGATCTCGAGTGATAGTTGGACAGTGAGATAAAATTATTAAAAAATTGAATTATTGGCATGCATCATACTTGCAGTGTAGGAAAGTTCGATATGATTTTATTTCACTACTGCACTTTACGAAATGAATGACCACCGACTTTTATTCTCTGTAGCCGGCCCACTGGTTTGTAGGCCCGTATTTGTGCGCCAACCTTTTTTCATTAAAATCTTTTAACACGCACATTTTATCGTAGCGTTTATATTTATGAATGTTGTTGAAATGTATGGCTACTGTCATCGACATAGGCAAAATACATACAGTATGATTAAGGTTGAAGATTAAAAGGGCCCGGTATTTAGCAGCTACACTATGTATCACGGGCAGCCGGAAAGGTGTTTTTAGACGCCCTTGAGCGATACCACAGAAATACCACCTGGCCGCCACCCTTGCACATGACCTATAAGGCCACGATCGTGTGATGCATGTAGATCCGCAGACCATCGATGATTATCTATCTGACACTGCTGGTCCCTCTGGGCTTAAATGCCGAGATGGTAGAGAATGCACCACAGGGAGATAGGTCGAGTATGTGGTAGGTAAAAACATTTTCGGATTTATGCGCGCTGATGTGTTTTGAATGTTGCCCCCACCCCCCTTCTTCTCCTCCCTTCTGCAGGTCCCGTCGGAACGTCGACTGAAGTATGGAAAAGAAACGATCGAGCGACCGACAAAGGAGAAAAAGGGGATCTGAGCATAGTACTTATGCTAACAAGCTTTGACAGACGTAGACGTAGATATGACTGTTCCTCCGTTAGAGCCTAGCGACTGGGAGGATGGACTGACATAGAAACTTGACGGGTACTGTATGACGGAAATGACTCGACATTAGCACGCTAGATAACGCGATTATGACGTTTAAATAGATAGGGAAGGGACTAGGAAAAGTCCTGAGGTAAGAGTACCCAGGCACCACCCGTCTGGGAAGTTAGAAATATTGTTGATGTTCGAAATGTACCACCTCCTTCTCACCCTCTTATAGATATAACCAAGCTGCCTGACTGTTCTGCTGACCAATGCTCTCTGTTGCCTCAGCCTGGAGAACATCCAACCAAAGGAAGAAAATAAAGTGGTTTAAGATCCACCTATAGGCAATAGCCCGATCAGGTTAATTTCTGACCGGCTGACCGAGGTGTAAGTATTGACGATTGGGAGCGCTCGCAGAAGTAGTAAACGAGAAGAGAAGAAGGAAAGGTAAAAAGAACTCAGCCCATGGATAAATAGGATATTAAAAATGCGCAGAATGCGCAAGGAGATTTTTTGTTTGGCCAACAACTGTTTTATGGTTTGTCGTGAACGCTTTTGTATGTAACACATGTACTGTCTTCTCTTGTCTGAGTTTGTGTATATGTAATGTACGAATTTATGTCTTCCCTCTGTCTGTGTTCGCGTGTTACCTGACCCCTGTTGTTCTGTGTTGTGAGCGCACTAAATGACCTATTACCGTACACGTCTTTCTCTCTCTCTCCCCTCGATCTCTCTCTCTCCCTCTATCCGTCTCTCTCTCTCTCTCTCTCTCTCTCTCTCTCTCCCTACATATCATATGTGTACTGAATAGCTTGTTTAGATTGCGGACGACTCTCGCTCTCTACGAGAGTCTCCCTATTTTCTCTTCCCTTTTATGGAAAAATGGTGCCTTGCTGACACCAGTCTGATTGGATACTTATTGAATACGAAGGTGTTCAGCGAAATTGTCCGAAACCAAAATGATTGTATCTCGCCATATTACTACCTCTCCTTTCTGCAAAATTAATGAACTCGAATTGGCTGAGAAGGAAAGGACAGGTAAGACGACTAAAGTCCCCCAATCTGGCCTTTTATAGGGGAACTGCATGTCAATGGCACCTTATTTGTCGGCGCACCAGAGACAAACGCCAACGCCTAGATTGACCCTCAATGTCCAGATTGCCCCATCCCCTTTGCACCCAAGCGCGAATGTCCGAAGCATCCGCTGATTATTAGGAGATGTGCGCCTGATCGTATCCCAAGGGGTGGGGAAGCCAGGATCAATAGTGGGTTCTTTGAAGAGGAGTGACTCCATACCATAAGGGGCAATAAACAGTATTTTCCGGCTTAGGCGATGGCCTCGGACATGTGTGGACAGTCCATCGCGGAGGGAGGGTTTACTAACAGGGGGGTTATTCATAAAAGGAAAGGAGGTGTTGGTCAGGCGCGGCCGTGACTCCCAAGGACAGGGTCTTGCAGAAGAAGAAGGTTTATGACTTGCTCGTGTGAGGGAGAAGGGGAGGGGGGGAAGCCAGGGTGTGCACAGGGACAGAGTCGCACAGAGAGAGAGATCTTATGACCCGTACATGAGAGAGAGAGAAGCATCCCCGCCCCATTTGATAAACCCCAGCTGCTGTCCCGGATATGAAGATGATAACCATGAGTAACTGTCGTCCCTCGAGAAAAAAATGTTTTACCTGACTCTTGATGATAGCGCCCCTGCCCTATTTGAAAAGGTTAGCCAGCCTTGAAGGGAAATGTTAGACTGTTAAGGCTAAGGTTAGAAAGACGAGTCTCCCTGGAGGTTCCGAAATGTTGAGTTGGATGAAATGCACAGTTGATAAGAGTCTGACTTTTCTTTATATGTGGCATATATAGACGATGAATAAAACTTGGCATGAATTCAGTAGGAATGCTGACATATGCACTGCTTGGTAAATGAACCTCTGACTGTGACCAATGGGCGTACCTCCCAAGTGCGAAGGATTGAGGGAGGAATTCACGTGCATAAAATGTCTTACCCTGACCAGTTCTCTAAAGCTTGTTTTGTACCTATTTCAAAGATATACGATCACCGGAGGAGAAGGGTCGGACGTGACACACAGCCTGGCCGCAGATCATGGGACACATGCGACATCGACCAAAGGTGGAGCCCCAGCACGACAGGAATACGGGACGAGACATCACTCTCCAATGTGGTAAAACGAAAGGATGAAAGGCTGTCCTGAAGCCTTTTGTCTGCCTACCCACACGTGCCTGGAGCTTCTGTCCCCCTCTTCAAGCCCGGTTGATGGGCTTGCTTGCTTGTTATCATTTGCTCCCTTGGTCCCTTTGGTGTGTCCCAGGAAAATCTGCCCCCACTCCGCCCTCTCACTCCCATCGACTATCGAAACCACACACCCTCTTTTCCACATGACTTCTTGTCGAAAGGAAGAACAGCATCCAGGTGGAATTGGGGTACGCCGCAGGAATATGGGTGCCGAGCATAAGGCGCCACTAAAAGGATTGGTTAGGGAACAGGACTGTGGTCTAACAGCAGAGGACAGACCGCACCCTGCAACGCGTAAGGATGGACCCGAGCCGGACCTATAGCTCCACCGCCGGTGCTCAACAGCGCCAACGAAAGGACACAGACTAGAGCCTACCAGTGATGGCTCACTGCTAAAAAGACACTGTGACGAAGGGATCTTGTGTATTGAACTGAATTCCGCCCTCAACTACTTGGTCAAACTGTTCATTGGTCACATTTTTTAAGTCAGAAACATTTATGCTATGTAGTGCGTTTAATTGTTAGGAACTCAACGAAATGCAATTTCCTATGTGCTGCATTCTGCCCATCACATCAACTGTCCATGATTATATGCCAAATGTTAGTATCGACAAATGCTAATTCTTCGATGATGCCTGTCTATCTGTAACCCCATCAATTACAAAAATGAACGCTGTAATGTAAAAAGGGGCGACTGTGGAAATTGAAGAAATTGATGTACATAAACAGCGTTCATTTCCCTTTTTCCACTCCTCTCCCTGTAAGCACCATAAATACCGTAAATTATTGACCGCATAACTCTGCCAGTAAAAGCCCGTACCCATATGTACATGACAGCCATTCTAGGCACCATGGCCTTTTACCCATTGGAATCCCCGGCTTCCCTCCTGCGCTCATCTTAAACCCCCTCTCTCATGCATAGACCATGAAACCCTTTCCCTCTGCGCGACCCTGCTATGAAAGGCGACCCTTCTGCTTGACCCGCGCAAACCCCCCATCTCCTCTTGAAGAGGCATCCTTCGCCTCAGCTGACATAGCCCTCCCCATCTTGCAGAAGAAGAAGGTTTATGACTTGCTCGTGTGAGGGAGAAGGGGAGGGGGGGAAGCCAGGGTGTGCACAGGGACAGAGTCGCACAGAGAGAGAGATCTTATGACCCGTACATGAGAGAGAGAGATGTGCATTTCATCCAACTCAACATTTCGGAACCTCCAGGGAGACTCGTCTTTCTAACCTTAGCCTTAACAGTCTAACATTTCCCTTCAAGGCTGGCTAACCTTTTCAAATAGGGCAGGGGCGCTATCATCAAGAGTCAGGTAAAACATTTTTTTCTCGAGGGACGACAGTTACTCATGGTTATCATCTTCATATCCGGGACAGCAGCTGGGGTTTATCAAATGGGGCGGGGATGCTTCTCTCTCTCTCATGTACGGGTCATAAGATCTCTCTCTCTGTGCGACTCTGTCCCTGTGCACACCCTGGCTTCCCCCCCTCCCCTTCTCCCTCACACGAGCAAGTCATAAACCTTCTTCTTCTGCAAGACCCTGTCCTTGGGAGTCACGGCCGCGCCTGACCAACACCTCCTTTCCTTTTATGAATAACCCCCCTGTTAGTAAACCCTCCCTCCGCGATGGACTGTCCACACATGTCCGAGGCCATCGCCTAAGCCGGAAAATACTGTTTATTGCCCCTTATGGTATGGAGTCACTCCTCTTCAAAGAACCCACTATTGATCCTGGCTTCCCCACCCCTTGGGATACGATCAGGCGCACATCTCCTAATAATCAGCGGAACACTCAGCTGCGTCATTGCCCCCTCCCTTATCTACAGTTCAAGGGTCTCTATTGATAACATATGTGGGGTAGGATTGACACGAGGATTATAGGGATGTCTTTTCTTTGTGTCACAATGTCCTGATTGTAATGCCAAGTGATTTGTAAGGTATAAAAGAAGACGTCTCAGCTCACTTGTTAGAGCACCTCCCGAAAGACACTGTGTTTCGTGTCCGAAATGACAGGCTCTCCTCATGAGTAATAAAACTCTGTTCTTGATTCCTACTTCCAGCGCCCGTCTCTTTATTTGGTAATTATTCAGAATGGAAACTAAGAGGCGTCTTGCGCCAGCAGCCTTGTTGTAACGCCATGGTATAGTCAGGATAAAACTCAAGTTTGTTGCCCTGGTACGTCATTTGTTTCTTGTACCTCGCCATCCTTAATATACTATCACGGTCTCTGTAGTTCAATACACAGGCTACTATAGGCCTGGGTTGTGCTCCTGGTGGCGGCCAGGGTGCCAATGACCGATGCGCCCATTCAATTATAAATATTGGGGAGAGTTGTTCCGTGCCAAAAGTCTCTCGGCATAAGTTCTCTGTATACGTCTCCATGGAGCCCATATTTGTAAACTCTGGAACACCTGCAATACGAATGTTATTGCGACGTGAGCGGGCCTCCAAATCCTTCGCCTTGTTCTTTATCACGTCGAGCAGTTTCCCCATCTCACCGCATTTTGCAGTGCTGGTGTGTGCCTCATCTTCTACAGCCGAAATCCGATTTTCTCCTTCATCTAGTCGCTTCCCTTGACGATCCAACTTCGCGGCCATGTTATCCACTCGACAAGTTAGATTATCTAGTTTGCCGTTTATGTCTTGAAGGCTTGATTGAATCGCTTTTAGTATGGATTCCATATTTGCTTCTGGCGCTCCTTCGGACTCTCTCTCAGTGTTTGAAGGGGCTGTGGGACCTCGGACCGTCCTGCACGATTCAAAAATTATTTTCGGCTGCTGCTTGTCTGGTTTACCCATCTCGTGTGATCAGGTTGTTAACTTAACACCATTGCATCTGGTTGATATGGGTAATTATGCAATGTCTAGTATCTGAACTCTGTGAGTGCAGTGCCAATAATGTTCAGCAATTTCAGTTCAGTGATTTTTGCATACCATAAATCCCTCTGTACCAGCAGTGTAGTGGAGTTGACAATAGGTCAGTACTTACTGGTGGATCTTGACTTGAGTATCTAATGGAGAACTTCAATCACTGCATGCTAGTTTCCTGTGCAAGAAGCAAGGTATTGACAATTGTACGTTACCAGTCCAGTTCCCATGCGCAGCAGGTTCTTGGCACCGCGTTGCGCGTTTAATTCATGAGTTGCATGAAGTTTGTAGGCATCTTGGTGTTGCAGCATATATTTTGGCAGCTGGGGTGGTGTATAAATGCGTCTATCGCGGTGTAACATACATTTCCTCCAGGGTTAGTGCGGAGCTTGTAGCGGTATCTTGAAATGGGAGGTCTCCTAAAACGGCCGCCATTAACTGTTGCTGTGCCGCTTTCAAAGTCGCATTTACATAAATTGTACAGCGCTCCTAAATGCTATCCTTATATTAATCAGGGCGGAGAGAGTGTCTTAAGTATCTTTGCTTGTGCGCTGCATGGGTCACGAACTCACGTTTGTGTGGGTGCGTGACACACAATCAGATTAGTAGCCTCAGCCTGTTTCATCCGCTAGTTATTTCTGGGTGCGTATCACTGCCGCTTTGGTCATCGCACCTAGTTACCGCCAGTCTATTGGGATCCACGACTGTCTCTCTTATAGGTCATTGGCCATGTATGCTATGCAGAGCAGTGCAGTGCATTATTTCATGACATGATAAGTAGCGTAATGTTATGCTGGGAGCCGCTATTTTGGTTGCAGTCTCGCATTAGTGCCCAGTATGTCCTAGTTTGGTCTCAATGGTCCGCTAGCTTAGTCGCTACTTTGTCTGCCGCTAACCCCTTTGTTTCTTTGCCCGGGGCTATCAGTGCACGATAGCATTGATCAGAAAGTCCGTAGTTTCCTTTCAGCCTTCCTACATAATGGCGTCCGCCATTTTGATTGTCCTGGGTCGCGGCCTCTCAGGGCTTCGTTAGTCGTGTTCTTTGTATGTGCCTGGTCCAAACACCGTTCAGAGGTGCTCCACAACTGCCCCAGTCATTCCAATTTTCAGCTCTGCCGATTTAAAGCAATTCTGTTGTCATTTTCGCCTTTATTTACGCTGGATATGGACCCGTCCGGTGGAGCTGTCTGCTTAGCCAGCCACCCCGCAGTGCGCCCTCTAGCGCCCCCCGCATGTCAGCGATATTTATCGCTAATGACATGCAAAGTGGGCGTACCCAACCAGTTAGCGACTGAAAGCAGGCACTAACGTCGCTATCGCCTATTAGCAAGGCGGGCGTAGCGATGGAAATATTCCCGCTTCTGCCAAAAACTAACGCCTGCTCAGACCAGTTCTTAGCCTTGTTATCCAATGGGAGGTGGATAACATGGCTAAGAGCATTTTGTCGCTAATGTGTGAATATCGCTGTATTCTGAGCGATATTCACGCTATTGCCGAAAAAATTATCGCTTTGGAGATAAACGTTGCTAATAGCACGTTATCTCAGCGATAATTTCCGGCGATGCTTAGCGATAAAAAAATCGTTGCTAAGCCTTGTTAGCGATAAATATCACTACTCGTTGTTAATATGCCCCTCTGCTTCTAAACACACCCCTCCCACCCAGGACCTTTAGCCCTCGATGGGTTCTGGGGTGCTCCCTCCACACTCCAATGCCTCTCAGCCACAGAGAGCACCTGAAAGATGAACTTCCTAAATTTAAAATAAAGAGTCAACACAGCTGCCTCATGGATGCCGCCGCAGACAGGCACAGGCATTGATTAGGCAACAAGTAGCACTAAGCAGCTGAGGCTCACAGGGATCACTGATAAAATATTGACGACAGAATTGTCAACCTACAAAAATATTGTGACAAAAATATCATAGTAATGAATATCGAACTCCTATCTTCATAAAGGTAAGTACAAAAATATCAACAAACAAGATATCGTTGTTAAAAAGATCTTTTTTTAAAATGTTTAAAGAATAATGTAAAATACATTAATTAATACATATAATAAAAAACATAGAATTATTAGAAAATGTTAAAAATTATAAGTAATAAATATAATGTAAAAAAAATTAACATATATATATATAAAATATAATATATATATTTTCTTAATATTAGTAAATAATTAATTTAATAACTTATAAATTGTTAGACTCATGTTAAAAATTAAAAATACATACATATACACATACACCTGTAACATAAAAAGAAAAAGAAAATGTATACATAAATTAAAATATAAAAATATTTTTTATCTTTTTTAAATATATTTTACACTACATTAACTGCAACAGTAGGGAAAATGTTGGATAGTGGAGGGGATAACATTACTATTCCTTCTGCAGTGAGTGCAAGAGTAGGGAAAGTGTTGGATAGCATAGGGGTAAAAATGACTATTCCCACTCCAGGGATAGCAACTGTAGGGAAAGTGTTGGATAGCGAAGGGGCTAAAGTTATTATTCCCACTTCAACAAGTGCAACAATAAGTAAAGTGTTGGATAGTGAAGGGGTAAGAATTACTATTCCAACTCCAGAGAGTGCAACAGTAGGGACAGTGTCAGATAGTGGAGGGGTAAAAAATACTATTCCCACTCCAGCAAGTGCTACAGTAGGGAAAGTGTTGGATAGTGCAGGGGAATAATTTTCTATTCCCACTCCATAAAATTAATTAACATTATTTAACAAACAGGTAAATTATAAAAACAAATTTACCTCCCATTCTATTCCCCCATAAATTACACCACCAATGTTGTAAAACATAACACAATTAACATAATTAACAAATAATTAATTAATTAGTAACAATTCACAAGCAATTTGAAAACAAATAGTATTACATACATTTACACATTTAACACTATAAAATAACTTAAATAAATATTATATAATTCAATATATATATATATATATATTACAATTCTATTACTTCCCAGCCTGCTCCCCCTTCCACCCGCAACCAACTTACATAATTAACATAATTCATAATTAATTAATAAATATTAACAACCAATTAATGAATAATTATTATTAAAATAAATTCTACAATTAACAATATAAACAATAAATACATAAATATTATTTAATAAAAAATATAAATTCATTAATTATAATTAAATTACTTCCCACCCTACTCCCCTATAAACTCACGCAATTAACATCATTAACTATTAATTAATAATTATTAATAACAAATTAATAATACATTAATTACCACAAGTAACAATATACCATATTAAATACATACATATTAATTATTGGAAAAAATGAATAAATTACTTCCCACCCTACTCCCCTATAAATCCACAACCCATTCCTAAAATAATTACACAATTAACATATTTACAAATTAATTATTAATAATTAACAATCATTTAATAACTAATTAGTAACACAATAATGACCACAATTAACAATGTAAAATATTAAATGCATAAACAATAATTAATAAAAAATATCAATTTATTATAATTCAATCAAATTACTTCCTACCCTATTCCCCTGTAAAACCACAACATGCTACGGAACTAAAACACAAAATTCAATGAAAAAAATTATTAACTTCTGAAAATTATCAATACATTAATTATAATTAAATTACTTCCCACCCTGTTCCCCTATAAACCCACAACCCGCTACAGAACTAAAACACAGAGTGTACTTTAAAAAAAATGTATAACTCCTAAAAATTAAACACATACATTAAAAAACAAATGCAATACTTACACATTTAAAATACACAGTAAAATACATAACACTAACTAAAACAATGATATTTTTAACAACTATATTTTAGCAAACGATATTAATGGCTTCGATATTTTTAAAAACAGTATTACGTACCTTAAATTCGGTATTCTTGACACAGTATATATTTTTGTATTATGATATTGTGCACTCGATATAAGTGCAAGTCCGCATTTACAACTCAATATTATATCTGTTTAACGGTTCACAGGTCAAAATTGCCCCTCTACTCACTGACACCAAAAATAATTATGACCCGGTCCCCCTGTCCGCCCCACTCGTGGCACAGACCACAGCATAGCCCTTACAGAGACCTACACAATGCTCTGCTGATTGACGCTATTGGGTACTGGAAGTATTTTGTTATATTAGACTGTCGACTGGTCAGGTCCAGCACCACTGACCAGAGTCACCCGACTATCGCCGGCCCAGCCAAATTAAAACAAGCTAGTAAGTGCTGTGCAAATGCAACTTATGTCACGCAGCTGAGGGCTCGATCCACTCCTGAAAAGTACTGTGTAACTGACACTGCAGCCATAGAGACTAGAATTGAGTATGACTTCGATGCGAAGTGACTAGACTTATCTAAACTTCAGCTAACACAACTCACTAGGAGGCAGCTGATCATGTCTGCAACAAAACCCTCAATTTAAACCAACCCAACATTTTAGACAGAGAGAAATTATAACACACTTCAGAGGGGCACTGACACACACTTACTTTGCAAAGTTACGTTGCAGGCCGCCTTGTGGCCGCAATAACGACTCCACAGCAAATGCGCCACAGCGGCCCGCTGGGCTCAAGTTCAGTTTTCTCAGATACTGACTGTCACCTCTCAGCTACAGCACAGTGGTGTGCTTGATGCCTTAGCGGCCACAATCTGTGAGGGTTGGGTCCGGTTGCAGCGCTCAACATTTTATAAGTTAGTTGTTGTACCATGCACCCAATGCTGCAGCCAGCCTCCCTCCAATAGAATTGCTGCCACCCACCACGGTAGACAGCAGGACTCCTCCGCCTATTACTTTCTGTGTCGCTGGGATGATGTCTTGGTAGTAGCCATTGGGCAATACCTCTCCTGATGTCAGTGGTGAATTTTCCTCTGCGCTGTGTGTCTGGAATCCAGGCTAATACGATTACAAAGTAGCTAGCAGCTCAGCCAGCCCCCATAGCCTGCAGGGATCAGTGTGCACACCACGGTGCGCTGCCACTCCACTAGCTATGAGTTTCAGCCAGCAATTGGGAATTAAATAGCAGTGCTGCGGCTAAGAGACAGCCAAGGCAGGCGCTATGCCTATAATGCGTGACTTTGTATTTCAGTGCGGTGATGCGGACCACCACAATGTAGTGCCTGATGCATGATATCAACAAATGCCAGCAAACTGGGATGGGGACACTGTTAGGATCCTGCACAGCTCAGGGCAGGTGGATACAACAGGAGGCTCGATCTTCCTCCAACTGGAGAGAGTTAACTCCAGACAGAGCGGCTCTAGTCTTCCTCAGATCCATCATCAAGCTGTATGCATTAAACTGAACAACCAAGTTGTGGTGGCATATATCAACTGCCAGGGAGGTATGGTTCTTTCCCTCTATCTCTTTTCCATGGAAATGTGTACGTGGGCTCAGTCCAATCTCCAATCTTTTAAGGGAGTGTATCTTCCGAGAAGGGTGTCTTATGTATTGGTTTCACCTTAGCACTGTGTTAAGTTGGCATGTGTTAGTTAGAGTTTTAAACGCCATTTTTCCTTTTCTACTGCCTCTGCACATGACACATTTTGTTATTAATGCTTTTCGCCTAGTTAGGTATTTTGCTTTACACAAGAATAACATGTTTGCTTATAATATCAGTCTTGCTTGGTAAGCTATGTCTGTACAGTGAGTGCCGAGGCCTTCAAGGTTATCTCAACACAGCGCTTATTGTTGGGATTGATCAGCGCACAGAGTAGACATAATATGGATGCAGCTGTGGCCAACTTTGGTTTTAGGCGTGAATGATATTGCACTGCGCAAGGCAGGAGACACACACTTGATGAATATCCGTATGCAGAGTGTTGGTGTAGGAGATGATGTGATCCATTTCCACTGAACCTAAAAGTATGGGCCTGCCCTTCTAAACCCAAAGAGACCTACCTTCTGTAGATGTAATATAATATACTAGCTAGGGAGGGTTAACTGAGGTTCTATTTAGACCTGTTTCCTTTAGCATTTTAACATGCTTTCACCCTTTGTATTTTATGGAATAGTAACTATGCTTATAACCTTGATCTTTATAATATGTTTGCTTGTATTAGCTAAGATACTGCGTTTGAGAACACTGCATTAGAAATAAACATTTCAAACTTGCACGTGTCCCCATTGACTCCTCGTTCTGAATTGATATGTTAGTATAACGAAAGAGTGTTCATGTGTTCCACGTTTCCTGAGGTGTTCTAAGTCCATGTTCTGGGTTGTCTAAATCATTGAGGTTTTGTAAGTAACAATGAGACACTGATTGCTAGTCTGGTAGGGGATTTTGGATACTAAGGTGAGTTTTGGCACACCCTAATTCACAGAGGTTCTAAGTCTCTATGCACAGTTCTGTATAGGAGCAGAAATCCCTGCTACATGGCGCCCGATTGTTGGTGGTTTTATTACATGACACTTGAGTAGTACTTATATCGGTCCTTAACACCCTTCGGTATTGTTTCCGGAAAACTGTAGTGTCGGACAAACCTGCCTATACTAATATAGGTTCTTTCAAGCTTGATTCTTTAAAAACGGTTTCCTTGAATTACTACCCAGTTGTGCTACATACTTTTTGTTATACCTTTCTCTTTCTGTGTCAGTATGGCCGCGGTGGACATTCCGCTACATAGTCGCATTGCGGTGCGCAATCATTTGCAGACTTATAATGACCCCATGGATGGCATGGCATGGCTGTGATTATGTAGGTGAGTGCGGAAGTGGCTTACCCCTGCAAAATATTTTATTCGTGGGTGACCTTCCCGGCTGTGAACGCAAATACAACTGTGTTCGATACATACACTGCCACAGCTGTTCCAAACGAATATGCTCCGTATAGGACACAGGAGGTTCCGATTAACGCTTGGCAGCACCAAGTTTGGTTAAATGGCGTCCTACCCCACTCTTTAACAGCTCCGAGTTTAGGTCCCTTGTCCATTCCAGGCGCGACTTGGCCTGTTTTGGCTGGATTTACACCTCATCCTCAGCACGGAGCGTGTTCTGTTGCTGAGTTAAGACGAACACATAGTCGCGATTAGTGTGATTAGGTCGTTACTGCAATACATTACCCGCAATCTCCCGGGCGGGGTCCCAGGAGGTGCGGCGCTTCCTGCTGGACAGGGCGGAATGGTCAACGCTGTGATGGGCAAGCGCCCCCAAGATAAGGATGAATTCCCTTTCTGGCTTGCCGAGAAGTTTGACCAGTTGGAAGCAGTATTTCCTAACACGACTTCTGGTGAAAAACACAGGATTAGCATGCCAAAAGACTTGACCCCAGAAATTGGTGACTGTGAGTCTTGGGGAAAGATCTTTGCGGCAGTTTATGCGAGGTGCTTTGGCACTCCGTCCATGATTGTCCTTCCGACGGTCATTACACGTGTTCAAGATGAGCACGGACCTGAGGCAGCGGTTGAATTGGGTATGCGCCTATGCAGCTCCTTTGATGTAGTTTCCGATCTCATACTTGCGAATTTCAAGGGGGATGCGGTGAACTTTCAGGTGTCCAATGCATTGCAGGTGGTTCCCGATGCCGACAAACCCCGACAGTTACAGAGGATTATTGTGGCGGCTTATAAGACCGTGGGCCGCAATATGCCATTTTCCACTAAGGGGAAAAAGCAACCCCAAGGGCAGAAGTCAGAGGATGACGAACAGCCCAAGTCCAAAAAACAAAATTGGCCGAAAAAGCAAAAACAGGGTTAACAACAACAGCAGAAACAGGAGTCTCGTCCTGCATCACCAATGCCTGCGCCTACAGAATGTATTTATGACTTGCGCGATCGCGCGTCGATAAAATCACCTCATCGTTTTCAGGTTTCTGAACAACGCTCTCCTCGTTCTTTTCAGGGCTCATCGGCCTCATCGACCGGTGGTGGAGTAGGCGGCAGAGGTCGAGGTGGCCAGCAAGGTCTTGACCAGCCCTGCCAGAAAGACGATAAAGGCAAGCAGGACGATTCAACTACGAAGAGACCCCAGTTTCAGAAAAAGAAAGTTGCAGCTTTAACAGCGAGATTTGCCACAGATAGTGAGAATGCAGCTTCGGAATCAGACATGGGCTCTGACCTTGCTGGACAGCGAGGCGGAGATTACCATAGTGCAAGAGGCCCTACGTCCGCTACTGAAGGTGACAGCGACTGAGCGATATGTTGTTGTGGAGACAGCTCATCCTAGAGTAGCTCCCCCTGATAGACTTTATGAAATAGTCCTTTTAATTAAAGGTGACATACAACGTACAATCAAAGGGGTATTTTGGGAGAATCTTACGACTACATATGACATTTTGTTAGCGGAGGCTGACTGGCCCCAACCTTTTGTTCTCGCAGCCCCGAGAGAGGAGGAGGTGATCCTCCCTAGTTTCGCACACACGGTCTCGAAAGAGCATGCGCTGAATTTAGCAGAAGAGTGGGCTAAGGCTCTTGCACCGGCTTTGTACCGTACATAATGTGGTTGGGATACATTTTCCCCACACCATGAGATTCCTTTACGGTCTATGCCACAGCCTCAACCTCAATATCCCATCCGACGTGAAGCTAAGGCTACCGTCGCGGAAATCCTTGAACAATTGGAATATCAAGGTGTAATTGTAACTTGTGTGTCACTGATGAATAACCCTCTTTTTACTGTGACCAAACCTGACGGTTGGTATTGGATTACTGGCATTTGAACTCGCATTGCCGTACCTGTGCAGTACAGAATACACACGGCTCTGCTCTTGTAGATGGTCTTGTGCGTAAATGTTTTAAAACTTCACTTGACATTTCCAACGTTTTTTTTGCCCACAATTCCCAGTGGACCAGTTTTACCTGTGGCGGCAAACAACGCCCCTATACTCGTTTACCTATGGGCTATAAGAATAGTCCAGGCGTGTTTGCTGCCCGTATTGTCTCTCTTTTAGAGAGGATAGACACTGATGCGTGTTCGTATGTGGATGACATATCTCTCACAGACGACGAACTTTGGGCGCATCTGTGTCGAGTTGACCGCATAATTTGTAACATTGCGGACTTCGGTTACAAATGTAACTTTGCAAAGTCACACATTGCAAAGTATACAGTATTGTTCCTGGGCTATGAGCTCAACAATGAAGGTAGAGGATTGGCTCCTCACTTCTTGGAGAAATGCGCACAATTGCGCGCTCCTACAACTCTGAAGAAATTACAGTTGTTGCTGGGATTTTTGAATTTCGGGCGTACTTATATTCCTGAATATGCCCAACGTATCAGGCCTTTGTATGCTCTGATACAACCTACTTTTACCAAATCTTGCTGGCTGCCGGAACATTCAGCTATTTTGCAATCTTTGCAAGCTGATCTTCTAGAATCTAAATTCTTACTGACCTTATCTCAACAACTTTGTGACGATACTGCCAGCTTCCTCACGAATAAGATCGATACCATCTATGAAAAGATTCATGCCTCCATAGCATCCATTGGACATGTTATCTTTCCCACTGTGGTCCCAGCGAGTAAAAAGGTCCTCGCCCCCACCTTCACTAATTTTCCTAACATCACTGTGGATGAAGTGGAGGGACTCATTACAACTATAAAAAGTGGGAGCCCCATGGATCAGCTTCCACCGAGAGTGATGATCTCAGTGAGGAGCATATTGGCACCAGAAATCCAAAGTTTGGTCAACCTCTCTTTGGACACAGGATGTGTCCCTTTAGAGTGGAAGAGAGCCCAAGTGCGACCCATCCGCAAGAATACCGCCACTGCATGGGCTGACATGACCAATTTGAGACCTATTTCCCTCTTGCCATTCTTGGGAAAGCTCATAGAAAAGCATGTCAACAAGCACTTGTCCAATCACCTGGAACATACTGGTGCACTTGATCCATCTCAGTCGGGCTTTAGACCAAAATACAGCACGGAAACAGCATTGCTGTCAATTACCGATGATCTACGCATGCTCCAGGACAAAGGAACATCAGCTGTCCTGGTGCTGCTAGATCTATCGGCAGCTTTTGATACCATCTCTCATGAAATTTTGGTTGAGCGCCTGACTGAGACTGGACTAGGGGGCACGGCACTGGCTTGGCTAAAGAGCTTTCTTCTGGATCGAACCCAATGTGTCACCATGGGAGATTTTCGATCCAAGGAGACCAGGATTACTAAGGGGGTGCCACAGGGCTCTTGTTTGAGCCCCACATTATTCAACATCTATGTGGCCCCCCTGGCGAACATCCTGAGAGCCTTTGGCTTTTGCCCAGTGTCATATGCTGATGATACTCAGCTGCTCTTTCCCTTTGACCATCTAACTCCAGAGGTATTACACTCTTTCTCTGAGGGGATGAGAGCAGTTTCCCAATGGATGTCTTTGAACAAGTTGCAGTGCAACGTCTCAAAGACAGAGGTTATGCTCTTTGGTGAGGCTAAAATCTGCTGGGCTCCTGACTGGTGGCCTTTAGACCTAGGCCCAGTCCCTGAGCCTAAGCAGATAGTTAAGAACTTAGGGGTCCGTCTGGAACAAGAAGTCAGCCTGAAGCAGCATGTTACCAACATTGTAGGGTCCTGCTTTCGAACTATAGGGCTACTACGCCGAGTTTTTCCTCTGCTTCCAGACACTATTAGAAAGACCCTGGTCCAGGCGCTGGTTATCAGTCGTCTCGACTATTGTAATGGCCTCCTGTTGTCAGCCAATGAGGAGGATTTGGACAGGTTGCAGGTTGTGCAGAACACTGCAGCTAGGCTGGTGGTAAATGCTCCTCCCAGAACACCATCAAAACCTCTTCTTGCCAGGCTTCATTGGCTCTCCATCCGGCAGAGAGTCACCTTTAAGATCTGTTGCACGGTACATAAAGGTCTTCATGGTTTGGGTCCCTCTTATCTCGCAGACAAGTTTGTGCCGTATGTCCCTTCCCGTGCTCTACGGTCCAGTGATCAACTGCTTCTTGTGGTTCCTAGGATCAAGCGGGCAAGGCAAGGGGGTAAGGCTCTGTCGGTAAGGGGACCAAAGATTTGGAACGGCCTCCCCCTCCAGCTTAGGCAGCTTGAAAATCATCTGGCCTTCAGGAAAAAGTTGAAGACGTTTCTGTTTCAGGTCTAGCTTTACAGGTTTCAGAATTGGATTACAGTTATATAACTTGTTCCCTGGTAGGTTTGGCAGTCATATAGCGCGGAGATACTCCCCTGGGAGTCTATTCAAGCGCTCTATAAACACGCAAAATAAAATAAATAAAATAAATAACCACACCAATCTGGTGATAAGAATCATCCCTGGGGCGGTGGGTTTCACGTACCTTACTTTTAACGAAGGAGACACAGTACCTATTGCTTACAAGTCACACTTGTACACTTCGGCTGAAATGCGGTTTTCCTCTAAGGAAAAAGTTTTGACAGCAGTGCAAAAGGCGATTTTCAAGAAATGTGCACTGTCGCAGGGAAAACGCATGTTGGTTGTAACCCCATTTCCTTCATTAGAGGCAGTGACGAAAGCCAGTGTACCAAATTCTAAAGCTTTGCACCCTCAGTGGATACAATGGGCAGCATCTTTGACGTCTCCGGATGTCACGTTTATTTTTGATGCCTCCTTACAGTCGCAGGAGTTTTTGCAGTATAAATTTGTTCATCCTGCGCCTTTGACTATGCGGCCTTTGGAGAACTTCCATTGCATCATATACACTGATGGTTCTGAGCAGGTTGTGCATGGGTCTAAAAACACATACGTTTCCGCTTGCGCTATTGTGGTAGGTGCCATGGTGAATGACGAGTTCAAGTCCAGAGTCGTGTGCATGCAGACTCAAGGGGACTGCACCGCACAATTAGCAGAGCTTCGTGCTCTGATGCTTGCATTGGAGTACGCTGATCCTGGTGTGTCTACTCTTATTGTAAGTGATTCTTACTACTGTGTCTAGTCTTACAATGAAAACCTTTTCTTTTGGATTCAGAATGATTTTCGTGATTCCAAGGGTAGCACAATAAAACATAAAATGATCTGGGTCCGAGTGGCTGAGCTTAAAGAGCAGTTGCCACTCGTGTTTGTGATTCATACTCTCGGTCATCAGCGTGTGGGAGTCCACGCTGTTGGCAATTCGCTTGCCGATGAGGCAGCAAAATCAGCGGTATCAACATATTTGGGTGCAGCAGTTACACATTCCAAAAGTAAGATTGATGATGATATCTCTGCAGCCTTTGCTGCAACTGAGAAGGGAGGTAAACATCCAAAAGGATTCGAAGTTTTCATACCACTTAAGTCCTGATAAAGTTCCTTATGCGAAAATTCCTGACTTTGGTGAGCGATTGCTTCCCAACGCGGACCGCAGGCCTACTCTGATTACCGCAGCCCATGAAGGTGTTGCGTCTGCGCATGCGGGCGCTTCGGCTACTGTAGCTCAGTTACAACAACGTTTCTGGTGGCGGGGACTGTACAATCAGACGCGTGATTATGTCCTTCAATGTGACATTTGTCAGCAGATTAAGCCTTCAACTGCTGCGCATCCGCCACAGACACAGATGTACATTTCTAATAAACCCCTTGGGTGTGTTTATTTAGATCACTGCGGTCCCTTTTCTTCTGATACTGCGTATAAGTACATCTTAGTAGCAGTTGATTCATGCACACGCTTTGTGTGGGTCTGGCCTCACCCCAGCGCTGATTCAAGGACTTTCATAAGAGACTTGCGTATCCTTGTAGGGATTTTTGCCTGTGGTACCTTCCGTTCGGATCAGGGTCCGGCATTCGCCTCAAAGGCGTATAAAGATGCCATGACTTCGTTGGGGGTCCATGTCAAGTCTTCGTCTCCATACAGACCTGAGGGTAATAGTGTTGTGGAACGGATGAACCGAGATTTAAAGCAGATTTTGACGGCTCGAGTTGTAGATACTGGCAGGAACTGGCTGGCCCATTTCAATGGCGTGCAGCGTGCTCTTAATAACCTCCCTAGAAAGTCTCTGGGTGGGCGGACCCCATACGAAATGCTCTTTGGTATCAAGATGTATGTACCGGACCTTGACGGTCTAGACTCAGTGGCTCAAGCCGCCTCCTTTGACATAGATGAATATTGCAATGTTTTACAGGATCTACAAAAGACAAGAAACAGTCTTGCAAAGGAACATTTGCCCTCCACCTCGGCTGATGCGTTGCAGATCCTGGTAGTTGGCTGGCTACCCCAAGTTGGAGAACTAGTTCGTGAGAAGATCGATAACAAGAAAGAATCTGATGCCTCTTAGCGAGCTCCGGTTCCAGGGCTTAGTGTGAAGGGCACAAGAACTGTCATTTTACCACCACTTCCAGGTTGTAAGGAGAACAGGTATATCTCCATTGACAATGTCAAGATACACAGAGTGGCCGATTCTTCTTAGTATGACACCAGCAGTCTCATGTCCTTCAATTTTGAGAAATTCTGTTTTGGCCCCGGTTTCCAATCATGTGCCTGATGTTGCTCTCAATCAATCAATCAATCAAAGACATTTATAGAGCGCACTACATACCCGTAGGGTCTCAAGGCGCTGGGGGTGGGGGGGGTGCCGCTACTGCTCGAACAGCCAGGTCTTCAGCTTCTTCCTGAAGGAGAGGTGGTCTTGGGTCAGGCGCAGGTCGGTCGGGAGGGAGTTCCAGGTCTTGGCGGCCAGGTAGGAGAAGGACCTTCCTCCTGTAGTCGCTCTTCGGATGCGGGGGACGGCGGCGAGGGCGTGGTTGGCTGATCGGAGGTGGCGTTTGGGAGCGTAGAAGTTGATTCGGCTGTTGAGGTAGCTCGGGCCTTGGTCGTGTAGGGCTTTGTGTGCGTGGGTGAGGAGGCGGAAGGTGATTCTTTTGTTGACGGGGAGCCAGTGTAGGTCTCTCAGATGTCCGGAGATGTGGCTGGTTCGTGGGATGTCGAGGATGAGTCTGGCTGAGGCGTTCTGGATCCGCTGGAGTCTCTTCTGGAGCTTGGCGGTGGTACCGGCGTAGAGGGCGTTGCCGTAGTCCAGTCGACTGGTGACGAGGGCCTGGGTGACGGTCTTCCTGGTCTCGGTGGGGATCCACCAGAAGATCTTCCCTAGCATGCGTAGGATGTTGAAGCACGCCGAGGAGACGTTGTTGACTTGCCTGGTCATGGAAAGGGAGGAGTCCAGGATGAAGCCCAGGTTGCGTGCATGGTCTGTCGGTTTGGGTGCGGTGCCCAGGGCGGGAGGCCACCAGGAGTCGTCCCAGGCGGAGGGTGAAGAGCCCAGGATGAGGACCTCCGTCTTGTCTGAGTTCAGTTTCAGGCGGCTGGTCGTCATCCACTCGGCTACCTCTTTCATCCCTTCGTGCAGGTTGGCTCTGGCGGCGGCGGGGTCGTTGGTCAGGGAGAGGATCAGCTGGGTGTCGTCGGCGTAGGAGATTATGTTGAGGTTGTGTTGGCGTGCGATGGCCGCGAGGGGGCTCATGTAGACGTTGAAGAGAGTAGGGCTCAGCGAGGATCCTTGAGGGACGCCGCAGATGACTTCGGTGGCCTCTGACTTGTACGGTGGTAGGCGGACTCTCTGTGTTCTTCCGTCGAGGAAGGAGATGATCCATTCCAGCGCCTTGTCCTGGATTCCGGTGTTGCTGAGGCGCTGTACTAGGGTGTGGTGGCAGACAGTGTCGAAAGCCGCGGAGAGGTCTAGGAGGATGAGGGCCGCTGTTTCTCCGTTGTCCATCAGGGTTCGGATGTCATCGGTGGCGGCGATGAGGGCGGTCTCGGTGCTGTGGTTGGCTCGGAAGCCAGACTGTGAGGGGTCGAGGGATCCATTTGTCTCGAGGAAGGTGGCCATCTGCTTGTTGACGGTCTTTTCGATGACTTTGGCTGGAAACGGGAGGAGCGAGATGGGGCGGTAATTCTTGAGTTCGGTGGGGTCCGCTGTGGGTTTCTTGAGTAGAGCGCTGAGTTCGGCGTGCTTCCAGCTCTCAGGGAAGGTGGCGGTGTCGAAGGATGTGTTGATGATGTCTCGTAGGTGGGGTGCGATGACAGCGTCGGCCTTGTTGAAGACGTGGTGAGGGCAGGGGTCGGTCGGCGATCCGGAGTGGATGGAGTTCATCGTGCGGATGGTGTCTTCGGTGCTGATCGGGGTCCAGGCGTGGAGGGTGGTGGTGGGGGGTGGTTGTTCGGTCGTGGTGTGCGTTGGTTGGTTGTTGAAGCTGTTGTGTATGTCCGCGATCTTGTTGTGGAAGTATGAGGCGAGGGAGTTGCAGAGGTCTTGCGATGGGGTGATGTCGTTATTTCCTGCGCTGGGGTTGGATAGCTCTTTCACGATGTTGAAGAGTTCCTTGCAGTTGTGTGCGTTGTTGTCCAGCCGGTCCTTGAATGCAGTTTTCTTGGCGGCGCGGATCAGCTGGTGGTGCTTCCGGGTGGCCAGCTTGAAGGTGGTCCTGTTGTCCGGTGTAGGTTCCCTTCTCTAGACTTTCTCGAGGGCTCGGCAGTTCTTCTTGGAGCTCTTGAGTTCGTCGGTGAACCATGGGGCTTTCTTGCTGCCGGGTCTGCTGGGCGGGGTCCTCAGCGGGGCGAGCTCGACCGCGCAGTTGCTGATCCACTTCTTGAGGTTGTCGGCGGCCTGGTTGGGGTTCGCTGAGCTGGCAGGAGGGTGCTGGCTCAAGGAGGTGGCGAGCTGGTCTGTTGTGATCTTGTTCCAGCTTCTGCGGGCAGCCTGTTGTTGGTGGTGGTGGGTCGTCGTTCTTTTGAAGGTGAAGTGGACGCAGCTGTGGTCCGTCCATTGAAGCTCTGTGGCGTGGCTGAAGTCGATGTCTGTGCTGGATGAGAAGACTGCGTCGAGTGTGTGTCCGGCGAGGTGGGTGGGGGTGGACACCAGCTGCTTGAGTCCAAGATTGGCGAGGTTGTCGAGCAGGGTGCTGGTGTTGCGGTCGTTGTTGTTCTCCAGGTGGAAGCTGAGGTCCCCCAAGAGGATGTAGTCAGCGGAGGGGAGGGCATGCGGGCTGACGAAGTCGGCGATGTCCTCGCTGAATTGTGTGCGTGGTCCCGGGGGTCGGTAGATCAGGGTGCCTCTGAGGGTGGTGTTCGGGTCGGTGTGGATCTGGAAATGCAGGTGTTCGGCGGTGGTCAGGGTGTTGTCGGTGCTGGTCGTGCGACGGATGGTGTTCCTGTGGACGATGGCAATGCCTCCTCCTCCGCCTCCGCCTCCTCCTCGAGTTGCTTGTAATTTCCAGTCCTTTATTGAGTATACTGCCTGGTACTCAACATGATGAAACTGACTATACTTATCCTACTGACTTATCGATGTCTGATTTGCAAACTCGCTTGGCTACAGAATCCACATTTTCATTTGACACTGTATCCCACACATCTAATAAGCCCTCGAAGATTTCTAATTCGGCAAGACTGTTTAAAAAACATTTTTTGATTCCCCCTTGGACTTATATTTGGATAGTGCTTTTTTCGATTTACCTTTTTATGGTTTTGTGGTTTTTTTTCTGTCTCGTCAATGGACACTATGTAAAGGAGAGAACTGACAATCGACACATCAATCGAACTTTGCTCCCCATTCCTCATCGCACAGAGTGCAAAGAGACTTAGCTTTTGTTAACATCACAGCTTGGCCTGTCTTAGATGGGAGTGTGTGGGATGCGGTTCGATTTCAAATTCATGGGTCCACTGAGGTTATAAATGTCCCCAATGTGCTTAGAGTGTCAATGGGGGATGTGGTTAAACAAAATATACGTTCTGATGATTGGGATGTTCAGGCCGTTGAATCATTGTTCTCTGATTTAAAATATTATTCTGCCTTTGATGCTGAAGATTTATACTTGGAGTCTGCTAATTACGGTGATTTGTATTGTTATCAACATTTTGGCAATCACTAGCTGCATAAAGCTAATACCAGGAGGCACACTGTAAACTACACCCAGTGGTAACACTGTCCAGCTCCAATACAAGGCAGTTCTGCTATCTTTTTGAAGAGGCTCACTTACTTTACAAATTTTAATCAATCTAATCCTAATGCCTTTTATTTTAAAATGAGTGATAAATCCATATCCAAAGTTAGACTTACCGATACTAAATTATTGTATTCGAAGTCCTTTCTAGACCAATTGGCTGTTGATGGCTACGAGTTGTGGAAGGATACAATTGACCTTAAATCAGTTTGGGGTTCTAAAAGCTGGCAAGTGCAAGGCACTGAGGCTTTGCACCGTGCAGGCCTCATCCCAAACCACATGTTGTTTTTCAAATCTACTATTTCTCAAACAACATGTTTTGGATTGGCTACTCCTAAAAGATTGAATGTTCCTTCCTTTCCGGATTTAGAGGAATATTCCAGTTGGGGTAATTTTACTAAATTTTACATGAGAGAGTTACAAACTCTATTATTGAATTCCTCCTTTAACATATCCAGTTTGGATCCCGAAGGCTGGTTGCTCTGGCACAGAAGTACTGATTCATGCCAGCATCGTTTTCTGGGTTTACCTCACGGCTATACACAGGTCAGGGTAGATCCCCGTTTTGAAAGTGGCCATTCTGTAACTACCTATTCTGTAGGCAAATTGTGTCAGAACTGGCTCAGACATTCTACCTTGGCGTCAGTTAAACTGCATTTATCTAAACTGACTGATGATGTTGATCTGAATGATTTTATTAAAGGCCCGCCTAAAGGTAGATCAAAAACATAGATATATGCTGTTTATAACAAAATCTGGACAGCTTCTCAGGTTGAGGCTGCTACCCGCCTTAGGGCTATAAATCAGGCTAATTTAGAGAAAGTGCTAGCAGTTGTAGATAATAGCATTAACACACTCTCTTCCCGCATTTACACATTAGATAATATTGTGTCATCCGTTGTGGATATTGTGCAAGGTGAGGTGTCTGCCTTGTACCATGGTCAAAATCCGTTGCGTTCCATTATGCAGTTTGCTTGGACATTGCAGACCCTTAAAGCCTCTAAAGTGCCATATGTCCTCCTTGTTTGCCCCTTTAATTTGACTGACAAGGAACGCTTACTATCAATGAAGGATGCTTCTTTTTCCATGTTACACATTGAGAAGTTAGAGCCTTTACCTTTTTCTGAGGCAGAAGCCAATGCTGCTACATGGCTTAATTATGGTTTGATTACTCTTCGTTTCCTTTATTTGCATTTACAAATTGTGTGAAGTACTTTGCCATTGGCAGATACGAGCCTCTAGGAAGTTCTTATCTCCATGAAGCATGGTCTCTTCCTTTTACATACAGATGTCTTAGGGAGGGAAGAGAATTTTATTTGAATGGTGAAGAATGCACTGAAACACCGGATCATTCCTTAATGTGTCCACATATCCAATTATATGGCTCTTGCAACCAAAATAAGCCTAATTTAGCCTGTGTTTTGAAAGGTACACCCGTGCCTGCAATAGTTCCCACATTCACGTTGCTGGCTAATGGGAGTGATTTACTTTTGAACAATGAGGATTGTTGTAGGTTAATTAAAGGGATTGCTTATGTCGTTACAGTCAGTGAACGTGTAGTTTGTTGCAAGAATGTAATGTATCCACCCCCGCATGGGAAACTTGATGTGGTCATCTGGCCTAAGATTCTGATCTTGAAAGCAGAGTTCAATAAGATGAGTCGAATAAGAGCTCTATTGTCCCAGAAAGAAGTTGCCCTCACATCTGCTCGTGAAACATTTGTCCTTCACGTGGCTAACACCTGCACAGAAGTACATGTCTTATTAAATATTGATCTGCCCTTGCACTTCGGTGAATTAATTCATACAATCTTCAATGCGTCCTCCACTTCAGGGCTGGCTCACTTTTTTAAAGTTGTAAGCAGTGGCTTAGTGACTTCCTTCCAAAATATTTTCGGAGTCAGTCCAGCATTCTTCCATTTGATTTTCTCCAGCCTGTTTGGTGGATTTCCCTTGCTACTGGCTCTTGCTGCTGGCATGCTATTGCTGTTCTGTCTATTTCAAAATGGATGTACATCCTGTGTTGCAAGACGGGCTGTCTCGGCTAGGGCTCCTTCGCGCTACCGCTTGCCACACTGAGTTCAGCGTATGGATTATCGTTTCGATTTTCCTACTTTACATGCGTTCAGCCTGTTTTCCATTGCCTGAGTTGCGACTTCGAATGGCCCTGGATTTGTGTCTCTGCAATACTGTGTCTCCCGAAGCAGATTATAATCAGCTTAAGAGTCTCTTAGTTACTCATGAATTGCTTTCTTCTGATGGAGGGATTATGGCCTTTGCAGCGATGCATGGTGTTCTGGGTTGTTGGAATGTGTTAGCAGCAGCGCAAGATTTCTTGGCTCGCAGTTTCCTCGAGAACCCACCGAGTTGTCCTCTGATGGTGCAAGAGGCTCCGGTAATCGAAGAGAATGTATGTTCTTTCCCTTTGTTAAATTGGATGGCTGATCTGTTTTCAGATGATAAGAGTGACTTCCTGTTGGAGGCTGTTGCTGCATGTTTTGCCTATTCCTTATTGGGATGAACTGTGTTTGCAGTCTCAGTTTTTTTTACCTAAACCTCTCGTTGTATTATTGAATTTTTTTGGACTCTCCCAAAAATTTGTTTTGGTGGGCTTGCCTATTAACTTTATCAATGTCCAGTACTGAGTTTTTTCACGGCTATTGCATTTTTTTTGCCTCCTTCGATTTTTTAAGTGCCAAATTGGAGACTTGTGATTGAACTATCGAACTTGAACTCTGCGTTACTAAATTGCCCCTTTATACTTGTCCTATCAGTGCTTGGACCAAAGGGAGGGTGTCTTATGTATTGGTTTCACCTTTGCACTGTGTTAAGTTAGAGTTGTAAACACAATTTTTCCTTTCTTGAAACAACTTTTGAAATGCACCGCTCAAGAAATTGAATCTACACCATATATAAGTGATAAAGTCTGTGATCAGATATGTTCCAAATGAGAAAACGCTGAGTCCGTAATTGCAAAAAAGTGTTCAGAGTTCTTTTAATATTCCAATTGAGAAACCAGCCAACGCGTTTCGTTCCGTCAAGCGGAACTTCTTCAGGGCTGTAAATCATAAAGTGAAACATACAGAGACCCGTGTAAGTTCCTTCAAACAACAATAAGTGCAACGTACATGAAAAAACAACAACATTAATTACACCAAATCAAACCAAAGTCTAAAAACATACTACAGTTTAAAAATGCAGCATTCACATCACATCAAGCATTGTATTGTCTATTTCAATGGGTTCTAATGCTGCATAGAAAATTTAAAAACAGGTCTAATTTTACACCCGCAAGTGAACCTGAGGGTTAAGCTGATATTATCAAACAAGAACACATTTAATTGTAAACATATTGAGTTTTCAAGATAAGTCTTCATATATTATTATTTTCAAAATTTCAATTACCAGAAACAGCGTTGTCAATATCACCATTTGCATCTAAGTGTATGATTGTAAACATAATTCCGCACCAAACATTTGCTCGACCAATCAAGTTATGTCATTATCCAAGATCAGAGATACTTGTTTCCAAGTTTGATGTTAACAGCAATATTGCTAAGGGTATGGTTTCAAAAGAAGAGGTTATATTTAGACACACATCCTGAAATCCACTGTATTCGTCACCACCCACACAGAGGGAATAGATTTTTACTTCATTCCGATATCCCGGCACAGAAAATATCCACGACTGTCAACTACCATTACGGTAGGAACTATATATATATGTGCTATGCATGAATAATAACTTTTAGTAGGACCGACATTTTTTAGATATAGAGATAACTATGGAGATTTTACGCTGTCGCTTTCTGTGTGGCTTGGACTTGTTTGGTTGATGATGGGGACGAAAGAAACGTCCATAAAATAGATGTACATACATAAATAATGGGCCCATTTCTTAAAAAAGCAAGTGTTTCTTTCTGATACTGGTGTATAACAACGGAGACAAAATTGGGGTTTGTATTCTGGGGCCATGCAGTATGTCCCTTAGGATCCATTTGTCTAAATATAACCTCTTCTTTTGAAACCATACCCTTAGCAATATTGCTGTTAACATCAAACTTGGAAGCAAGTATCTCTGATCTTGGATAATGACATAACTTGATTGGTCGAGCAAATGTTTGGTGCGGAATTATGTTTACAGTCATACACTTAGATGCAAATGATGATATTGACAACGCTGTTTCTGGTAATTGAAATTTTGAAAATAATAATATATGAAGACTTATCTTGAAAACTCAATATGTTTACAATTAAATGTGTTCTTGTTTGATAATATCAGCTTAACCCTCAGGTTCACTTGCGGGTGTAAAATGAGACCTGTTTTTAAATTTTCTATGCAGCATTAGAACCCATTGAAATAGACAATACAATGCTTCGATGTGATGTGAATGCTGCATTTTTAAACTGTAGGTTGTTTTTAGACTTTGGTTTGATTTGGTGTAATTAATGTTGTTGTTTTTTCATGTACGTTGCACTTATTGTTGTTTGAAGAAACTTACACGGGTCTCTGTATGTTTCACTTTATGATTTACAGCCCTGAAGAAGTTCCGATTGACGGAACGAAACGCGTTGGCTGGTTTCTCAATTGGAATATTAAAAGAACTCTGAACACTTTTTTTGCAATTACGGACTCAGCGTTTTCTCATTTGGAACATTTCTGATCACAGACTTTATCACTTATATATGGTGTAGATTCAATTTCTTGAGCGGTGCATTTCAAAATTAGTTTCAATATTGATTCTTTCCAAAGTTTTTGGGATATACTCTTCGGACAGGGAGTATTTGAAAATTGCACGCAATTTTAAAGAAAACTAAACATAGATTTTGGTGATATATGGATTGGTTCTTTTGGGTGTAAAAGTGGTCCACTGTCCACATTGTCTTGTAGAAAATTTAAATTTTTCCTTTCCTACTGCCTCTGCACACAACACATTTTGTTATTAATGCTTTTCGCCTAGTTAGGTATTTTGCTTTACACGAGAATAACATGTTTGCTTATAATATCAGTCTTGCTTGGTAAGCTATGTCTGTACAGTGAGTGCCGAGGCCTTCAAGGTTATCGCAACACAGCGCTTATTGTTTGGATTGATCAGTGCAGACATAATATGGATGCAGCTTTGGCCAACTTTGGTTTTAGGCGTGAATGATATTGCACTGCGCAAGGCAGGAGACACACACTTGATGAATATCCGTATGCAGAGTGTTGGTGTAGGAGATGATGTGATCCATTTCCACTGAACCTAAAGGTATGGGCCTGCCCTTCTAAACCCAAAGAGACCTTCTGTAGTTATAATAGAATATTCTAGCTAGGGAGGGTAAACTGGGGTTCTATTTAGACCTGTTTCCTTTAGCATTTTAACATGCTTTCACCCTTTGTATTTTATGGAATAGTAACTATGCTTATAACCTTGATCTTTATAATATGTTTGCTTGTATTAGCTAATATACTGTGTTTGAGAACACTGCATTAGAAATAAACATTTCAAACTCACACGTGTCCTCATTGACTCCTCGTTCTGGATTGATATGTTAGTATAACGAAAGAGTGTTCATGTGTTCCACGTTTCCTGAGGTGTTCTAAGTCCATGTTCTGGGTTTTCTAAATCATTGGGGTTTTGTAAGTACCAATGAGACACTGATTGCTATTATGGTAGGGGATTTTGGACACTAAGGTGAGTTTTGGCACACCCTAATTCACAGAGGTTCTAAGTCTCTATGCACAGTTCTGTAAAGGAGCAGAAATCCCTGCTACAAGGGAGAAAGTGTCTGCAGAGCGGCTGAGCTGGAAATTCCTCTCCTCCGTAACCCTCTGCCTGCCACACACAATCTTTCAGAAAACTTGTCTCAGGTTTGGACATCCATGGTTAGATTGATTAGCGACCATGGACAATGCTCTTCTGCCTCACTTTTGCTCTCTGGTTCCCAACAGGGAAGCCTGGGCAACAGATGCATTCTCAGTGAGGTGGCCGTTGCATCTATTTACTGTTTTCCGCCAATCCCTCTGATTCCTTGCAAAAGATTCATGAGGAACAGGCCCACGTCCTCTTGGTTCTACCTGAGTGGGTTCGGAGGCTGGGGATACCAGTATTGACACCAAGGGCTATGTCTCCACCTTGATTTTTACCTCTACACACATTCCCTTTGAGTCAACCAAATTTGTCTCAAGCATTGCTCAGTCATCTGAATCTGGGGGTTTGGCTGCGGGAACTTTTGTTAGCTAAAGGGTGCAGTTAGACTTGGCATACTTTGAGTGGTTTTCTGAGGCTTTATGCCCCTACTTCCTGTATTTTTGATGGTAAGCTAGATTTTGGTTTTTCTGGCTTAGATGCTGTGGGCATTTTGCCACTGCTGACCAGTGTCAAAGTGCAGGTGGTTCCAGTGTAAATTTTTATTATGATTGGTTATTCATGATCAGCATATTTGATTTACTGGTAAGTCCCTAGTACAGTGCACTCTGTGTGTCCAGGGCCTGTAAGTAAAATGCTACTAATGGGCCTGCAGCACTGATTGTGTCACCCACATGAGAAGCCCTGTAAATGTACCTCACACCTGCCACTGCAAGGTCTTCTCACACTGTTTTAAACTGCCATTTGCCAGGCCCCCACCTTCCCTTTTCTTACATGTAAGGCACCCCTCAGGTAGGCCCAAGCTATACCCCTGGGCAAGGTGCAGTGTATGTGAAAGATAGGACATGTGCTGGTGTGTTTTACATGTCCTGATATTTCGTTTTCACTACTGAAAGGCTATCTGTCCCAGAGGCTAACATGGGAGTTGCTTTGTAACATCTTACAAGTATATCTTACCATTGGTACAAGATAGAGAAATTAAGTTTAGGATCTCTAAATTCAGAATTTTATAACAAATCCTTTTAAGGAGGTGCTTTTTAAATTGTGTGTTTGAAATGCCACTTTTAGAAAGTAGGCATTTACTAATTTAACCATTCAGTGTGCCTCTGCTGGTTGTGTATTGACTGTCTGATTTTGGAGTGACAGTAGCTGGGGATGTGCATTCACTATAGACAGGCACATGGGGGGTTGAGGTGTGTCTTACATCTCCTGGATGACTTGTAGCTGGACTGAATAGATCTTGTCTGTATTTAGAGTGGTGGGAGGAGTTTCACTTGCACCTGAATAGGCTGTATCTCCTTTGTACAATGTTGTCTCCACCTCCTGTGGTCATGCTTCACCAGAGAGGACAGAACTGGTTTGGACTGAGCTCAGAGACCCTTGTCACAAAGATAACAAAGAGAAAATGGAGTATACGTATTGGACCTTAAACCCCAGAGAATTAGATCACTTCTGGACTCAAGAGGAATCTCTGCCATGTAGAAGAGCTGGAGAGCTGTAAGGAGGAGCACTGCCCCTTTGCTGTGTGAGCTTTGCTGGGTTGGCCTGCAGTTGCTGTTTCTGCCAAGGAGAGGACAAAGACTAGATCTTTGCTGTGAACCTGCTTGAAGAAGAATCTCCAAGGGCCTGTGTGTGCTGGCCTCCTGTTCTGAAGTCTCAGGGCCACATAGACTTCACCTGCAGCCCACTTACCAGCACCTGGACTCTTCGGTAGACTCCTGCCGTCAAAAGGGTTCCAAACTTCCAATACCTGTTCCTAGGTTCTACGAATTGTGTGGTTGGTGCTGCAAAGCAGGAAAAACAACTTGGGTGCCGTCAGTGACGCTGTCAGTGACACCACAAACTGAACCGTGGCCATTAGCACCACTCATGAAGTGCACGCCGCACCGCCCTGCCCGCACAACAGCTCCGACACCTGCTGATGCCTGCAGTTAGCGGCCTTTCTGAGGTTGAATCTTGCACCGACGCCGTCACCGTCAGCCAATAACCGACGAGGGTGACACCATGAACTTTTTGACGTTGCATCGCCTCACCAGAACTGACGCCTCAATGTCAACACAGCCTTACTTCCCCTGTCCTGGATGCAAAGCCTCGCCTCCTCACTGACTTGTCGCCTTGATTTTGCCCGTAGCACAAAAGAACCGGCTTCGCCTCAGCACCGACACCTCACCTCCAGGACTCCTCATATTGTCTGTTGACTTCGTTTCCAAGGTACTCTTGTTTGGGGGTCCATGTGACTGCACCCAGCCCGCACACTGCGCGGTCCGCGCCGTACTTTGGATTTATACCTGTCACAACGTCGTATTAGCCCCAGGTGGAGCTATTTGCTTCTACAAGTGCTATTTTTGAAGTAACTGTACTAAAAGTGATATCTTAATACATGTATGTTGGATTTTTGTTATTTTGGTCTTGTTTGGTTTAGATAAAGATAATTTAGTTTTCTAAACTGGTGTGGTGTCCATATGTGGTGTTCTCAATATGTTACAGTGTGTTTGAGTACATATACTTTACACATTGCCTTTGGGATAAGCCTGTCTGCTCATGCCAAGGTACCAAGGGGGTGAGCAGAGATTATATAAAGTGTGCAATCCCCTCATTCTGACTAGAAGCAATGGTCCCTACTTAGACAAAGGTGCTAATTAGAGACCTTCATTTCTAACAGGTGCTCTTTAGAAGTCGAGGGTGCTATCAGCAATCCTGTAAGCCGGCTACACAAAAGTCTTACAGTCGGCATCGGCAGAATTTTGAAAGATGCAAAGGCTTACGGGTTTCTCTTTGTGATCCTGTGAGGATTTGGGTGTCCCGTGGGATGGTTTCAGATTGCGGTTGGCAGTATCCACTATTTGAGCTCAGTGGGCAGTGAGTCATGCTTTTAGGGGTAAGTTATGGTAGGGGTGGTCCCATTCACGGCTATTGAGGAGTTTTTAACTACAATGCCCTATCTGTCCATTCCTCGGTTTCTCTGTGGGAGGTTGTGTGGGGTCTCATTCTTTCCCCGTTTGAACCATTAGATTTAGTGGATCTCAAATTGTAAACACAAAAACTGGTCTTTTTGGTGGCCATATGTTCATAGCGTTGGGTTGGAGAACTTGGAGGGCAAGAACTACCGCTAACTAACGCTAACGCTAGTTAGCAGCAGTTTTCTTAATGCGGCCTATCATCAAAAACGATCGCATTATTAGCGATGTATCTACAATACAGAAGCAGACTCAGGAGAGCAGGAGCACAGAAGACGAGGTACCCGGCCTCAAGGTAAGAATTAAAAAAAGATATATTTACAATCCCTGCTCCCCCCACGTCCCAGCCCCATCCAGTGTCAGTTCCCGTGTTTCCTGCCTCCCAGCTGTCCAGTCCTCCATGCAGCACTACATAATGGCAGCCCCGTACCACTGGTACACCAAAGGCAAGCCTGTCTGTGTCTGTCCGCAACCTGGACCGTACCCAGCTTCAAGGACCCCTCCTCTGGGTGCTCCACCTCTACGACATCAGCACCCTCCTTGCCATCAACCCTGGATGCCACACCGCCTGCCATTAAGCAACGCTGTAGAAATCTTTTGCAACCTGCACCTGTTGAAACTGCAAAACACCTTCTGCGACATCAGTACACCAGCGCCTCCTGCTGCCCAGCTGAACCACAGTGCATCCGACCAGCTCAACTGCATCCTCCTCAATGTGCGATTCCTCCATCAACACGCAACAGAAATCTGCAACCTCCTCTACGCCACCTCTTCAGACATCACCTTCTTCACAGAAACCTGCAGCAACCTCTGCTACGGACCGGACTTCGCCATCACCATCCATGACGGCTACAAATTCACTAACATGAACCACCCCAAGCGGCCAGGAGGAGGCATTGCCATTGTCTGGAAAAGGAACACTCTGACTAACCACACATTCTAATGACCCGACGGTGACCATGGGACACTTCCACTTCTGGACCAAACCCAATACTATGGCACCCCTCAAGAAAAGACCATGCAAACAAAACTCCAAGAAGGCCAACTGGTTCACGCCCACCTTCTACTAGACCAGCCCCACCTGCAGATGGCTGGAGAAGAGATGGAGCCACAATCAATCATCTCCGCAACACAGTCAGCTGGGCACCAAGGCGCAAGGGGTGCTGCATTGGCGCATATTTTCGTAAACAATTGTCCTTAGAGAAATAATTAGAAGGAAAGAAAAGGCTATAGACCTGAATGGGTACTATACATTTCCTATGTCCAGCCGGAAAAGGAGATTTAATAACGCAATGTCTTAAGAAATAACAAATAGATATACACGAAACCGGGACACAATCCTGCACTCAATGTCAAGGGAAGGGACAAAGAAACATACAATGAGGGGTTAAACAAAACAAAATATAAGGCAACCAAAATGGAGCTGTGGCAGCTTGTCAATAGCCTTATAATACAGCAAGCTAAACCAAATAGTAACCACAATAATTATACACTTTTGAAACATGTGGTACTACTTTGCATTGTCGACGACGTTTCGATCCCAAGCTCCGTGAATATAGGGATCATCATCAGGACTAATTATTTGGGAGTGCCTGATATAATTAAGAGTACCTGTTGGGATAAAGAACAGGAGAGCAAACAACAAGGTCCTGTCAAATTAGCTGTGACCTGACAGATGGTGAAGCAAGTCAGCTGCAGTGTCTCGAAAGGGTGACACAAAGTCTTGTATAATGACTTATTTACAACATTCCAACTACATGCCGAAGAAACAACTGACCATGACGGGGTGAAAAAGGAATGAATAAAAGAAAAGTTGAGAGTGTTTAAGGTTTAAGGGATAGGCCGTGGGGTGTCCATGCCGTACTTGCGCTCGGCTTGTGGTGTTGCCTAAAAATGGTGTTTGCCACAGGCGTACAATTTAATTAAGGAAAAAGCTGTAGAGATGGTGACAGGAAGAGTACGCTGGTAGAGAAAGGTGGGTCCATGCTGGAATGTAATATAAGGCAGTGACCCGAACGTGCTGAGGGGTTCACTTGTTAAATGATCATCAATGTTTTTAGACAAACGGCCATGTGGCAGTGTCCGTCGAGGGGAAGGAGTGATCCAAGCTGGGATATGGTCTTTGGCCGTAAACCAAATAGTTCATTGACCTTACGCCGTACGCTGATCGGTGTGTGCGGTGAAAATAAAATGAATTCATGCAATGCGGCGGAGGTTGAAGCTTACCGCTATAATGACGATGAGTGCGACATAGAGAGCGGAGGGGAAGCTTCTCCACGAGACAATGAGTTCTATGAGCAGTGGTGTCGCACTAAAGAGGGGGTAGAAATAGATTACAGCGGTCTGTACTGGGCAATTAAACTGAAGCCAGCATCAGGGGAATATACATTTCAAATTTGTTAAAAAACTTGTAGTTATGTTTAACTAGAATGGAGTTGTGACACAATGACAAAATGTCTTTTTCTTAAAGGTTGAATTAAAAAAGGTCTCTGAATCTACGCAAGACCACATGATATAACCTTGAGTTGTATCACTTGTTGTGTCATTCCACAGGTTAGGGTGCACCTTAGCATGTGCACACCGCTGTGGAATTTATTTTGGGTCCTGACGAATGCTTTTGACAACAGCACGTATAAGCAGAAACATGTTGACTGTTTCTTAATATAAAATGTTGATGTTGCCAGCTATTTTATAGGATTGGTTCACGTCCGCCTCACATTGTTATCAGTATTTGGGCAGCCTTGAATAAAATATTGGATGGGCCAGTTCCAAACACTTTTTAATTATCACTTTCACACTTCACCTATGCACACACGCATTTGAACATCCTGCTCCGGCTTCCATGGTGGAACCCTATGATGAAGCATGTCACTGACCAGGTCGGTGAGTGAGGGTTCTTTTAACAAACATACATTATGGAAACTAGCAATATTTGATAACGATGGTGATATGGAAACAGGCAATAAGTGCATTTTACGGCATACACAAACTAACTGCCAATGGATGAACGTTGGGATATTATATGCATACTCTGGCATTGTGGAAACATCTGCATTTAAACTGGGTTTAATATATCTTTACAGCCCCCAGCCAAGGGTTATAACAGTTGTTGAAGGCCCTGAACTTAAGTTATATGCTCGATCTGCAGGAGGGGGTTTATAAGAAGGGACAGTGTCAATAACAACAGGTATAGATCAGGATGAAAGGCCTATAAGTCTATTAGAGCATTCCACTCAGCAAGAGTTCTAAATTAAACAGGGAGAATTAGAACGAGACAAATTGAAATATTGGAACAGAAGGCCTATACAAGCCAATATTTGCCTACAGCCACTCCATTGTCTCTTAATAGAGCTCCCAATGTGCCAATGTGTACTACTAAGGACAATATAGAAATGGAGATATGCCAAATTGTGCATAGTACGGTCAATAAAGGATGGCAAAGTTTGTAATCTAGGGCACACTGTAGACTGGCAATGTGTGCTAAATGTGGTATCCTGTGCACACTGGCATTTTATTGAAAACATCCGAGGCATGGTACCTGGGCCACGTATCAGAGCTGAAACTGCCCCAGGTTGGGAAGACAGATGATTGGAGTGACAAATACAGTGGCCTGAATTGCACTGGTTCACATCCCAGCAAAGCTGACAAAGCTTTCCAGCCCTCGAGGACAGTACATTAAAAACCATATATTATGTAATAGTAACACCTGTTAGAAATTGAAGACGTATGTAGCGCTATATATAAATAAGCCTTATTATTGTTTTTATATTGTTAATATTATTGTTGCATTATTTATAGTGTATGTGTGCAAACAAGGGTTTTATTGAAAATTGCAATGCACTATAATTGGAACATTAAGGGGATTGCCAATGTATCCTGACTCCTCAATCATGGAAACTAATAATCTGCTTCAAGTGGGAAACTGTGAACACTAACCAATATTTGTGTATTGGGGCGCTGTGTAAACTGGTAAATGTGTGTTGACTGGGCTCAATAAACAATGCTCTGATGGGGCATTTATCAGGAGATATTCTGTTTTGCATTTGGGACAGTATGTTTTGTGATATATTTAGTAAAATGGGGTCTAAGCCACAACAACGCACAGTTTTTTCACTTTTTGACTTCTTGTATTTTCACTTCTAATATTTTACATCTGCTGCGTAGTCAGCGTTCCTAATGAAGTCCCCTACACTGTAAGCTCTGTTTAAATTGGATTAAGGAATGCAACCTGTAGCGCTCATCCTTTCATATAAGGTCAGTCACTTATAGACAGCTAGGGTAAGGGACTCTGGATAGGTTGCTGATGACGTATGAAAAGTGTAACTGCGTGTGTGGGCTGTGGTGAGCACAAACGTGTATCTTTAGTGCTTTACTGTGGGTGTATCTGGCACAAGATGGAAGGTGGAGAGAGCCTGCCCCAAGACAGTGGTGTGAATAGCAGGGACATTCCTCAGGACCTTGGAATCTGGATGAGGCTTTTCCGAAAGGAAGGAGGGAAGATAATGGATGGAAGTGCATGGGCAGTCCCTGCCCCCTGCTTGCTTCATTCTTTCTCCAGAGCTTTTACTCCTAACAGATTGAGAGGTAGTTGAGTATGGAAGCCTCCCCCTCTTTTCTGCCTTTGTTTTGGGCTTCTCAGACATGGAATTCCCAGCCCCACTACTGTTTCTTGCTCACACTAGAGGACAAAGACTGCGGTTTCACCAGTCCTGAGCTGCCTGAAACCAGTCCCAGCGGTGCAAAGCTCAGACAAACAGAAACAGAGGTCAGCGCGCCAGTGTTCTCTAGGACCAGTAACAGGGCTCACCCAGCAGGATGACTGAGAATGTCGGTGATTGCTGGCTTCCTTCCTCATGATGAAACCCTGTGCAAGACCCGTGCTGGGAGAACTGTATCCCGACTGAAGATGAGGAGGAAATACTCAGTAATCACAACTGAGGCCAAGTAAACCTTAAATGCAGTTGGGCACCCAAAATAAATCCTAACAGAGGTACTTGTTAGAATAAAACACAGCAAGCAATAGTTATTGAAGAGCTGGTTTAATCACGTCTTGGTCTCTCGCACTCCAGCGCCTCACACCAACGTTCTATCTCAGACGCCCTGCTAACATTCCAGAGCGCTGATAACACGGGAAGGGGAGGGGTGTTGGAACATACCATTATAGACAGCCAGTAAAAAGGAGATTACAACACATCTCCCTCTGTACGGAAATAATAACAGTTTACAACCAATTCTCTTGGGAAGAGAAGCTACTAAAACCTTCCATTCGTATGTCTACTAGGAACAATGGACAAATCACATGAAAGGTCCTCGGAGAGGAAAGGTTACAACGCTTATGTTACATAGTCCTTCTGCCAACTGGGTGGCTGACGCATCCTGGTCACTCTGTTTCCTTGCCTGTCCGATGAATCATTGTCTGGGGTTTGCTCACCAACAGCCGTTGGTACGCACACATCTGGGCAAGCACACACATTGTCTATACTCCATGTACTTCCATCCTCCAGTACTAAGGAGTTATTATTCACACTCTGTATCCTTGCAGGTTTAGAGAAGGAGGACACTTTAGCTCGACCCACAGCAGGTCTCTTGACCACCACCCACTGGCCCACATAGAACTTCTTGGATGATGTTCCCCATTTTTGGTCGTACCTGGTTTTGTACTCCTTTTGGTGTAGTTCCACCTTGTCTTTCACAGACTGCCTGTCCACCCATACAGGACTATTCCCATTCAACCAATTTGGGTTAAGCTTGGACCCAGGGTTTCTCCCTTTGAGGGACACAAATGGAGACACCCCTGTCACTGCATTAGGGGCAGAATGATACGACCACAGAGTTTTCCTCACTGCCTCCTCTACTGGTTCACACATAGTAACAGCCATTTGAATAGAACTCTTTACCATCCTGTTTGCCCTCTCCACCATGCCGTTGGCCTTGGGACAGTAAAGGGGTGTTTTTATGTGTGAGATGGCTAAATCAGATAGAAATTTCTTCATGACTTCTGACGTAAATTGGACCCCATTGTCAGTCACAAGGGAACTGGGGATACCTTCAGTAGCGAATAATTCCTTCAGGAATTCTATCATATCCTGAGTGGTTATAGAGTGGACAAACTTGGTGCTGATCCAATGTGAATGGTAGTCTATCATCACAAACATGAATCTCTGGTTGGCTCTAAGGAAATTCATGGGCCCGATTATGTCAAGTCCCAACTTGTCCCACGGTTTACTGGGAAAGTCTACAGGAATAAGGGGGGCTTTGTGTACAATTTTAGATTTGTCACTCCTGCCACACGCTTCACAATTCTTGACCATGTTTTCTACCAATCCATCCATACCTGGGAACCAATAGTGTTGTCTCACTTTACTCTTTGTCATACTTCTTCCTGGATGACCCTCATGTGCAAGCACAATGATCCTGTTTCTCATTCCTACGGGGGGAATGACCTTGCTCCCTCTCCACAGCTGACCATTCATGCTGGATATTTCATCCTTCACAGACCAATAAGGTCTGAGGTTCTCAGTTAAATCTCTGTTGTGCTCAGGCCACCCTTTCTCAACAAATTTCATAAGATCCTTTAATTCTGGGTCATTTAGGGAATCATTCTTCCATTCCTCTTTACCAATGGCTGGAAGTTCCACCGCAAGTATAGTTTCATCTGGTGGATCACTTACATTGTCTTCACCTTTTATGGGCAACCTAGACATACAATCTGCAATGGTATTCTTCTCACCAGCCACGTAACGCATTGTGAAATTGTACCCTTGTAATGCCAGTACCCATTTGGCGATACGTGGAGTGGCTCTCTCCAAATTCTTAGTTGAGAATAGGGGAATTAATGGTTTGTGGTCAGACCTTAATGTGAAAGGGATACCCCACAGGAAGAATTTGAAGTGGATTATAGCCCAGTAACATGCTAAGGCTTCCCGCTCAATGGTGGAGTAATTTGATTCAGGGTCCTTAAGTGTTCTGGAGGCGAATGCAATTACCCTTTCGCATCCACCATTGGTTTGGGTGAGGGACGCCCCTAAGCCCTTGCTGCTAGCATCTGTAGTGAGAGTGGTCTTTTCATTGGGATCGAACATCCCCAAAGTGGGTGCTCTTGCGATGGCTGCTTTAATGTACTTAAATTCCTTCTCGCACTCCTCACACCACTTAAAAATGCAATTTTTCTTTAGGAGTTCTCTCATGATACTTGTGTGACTGGAGAAATTCTCCACAAACTTGCTCATGTACTCGACCAAACCCAGGAAGGATCTGACCTCCTCTTTGGTAGACGGAGAGGGAGCAAGGGATACAGCATCTACCAAACTGGTTTTTGGTTTTATCCCTTCCCCGGATATGGTATGCCCAAGGTAGGTCACGGATTTGACTCCTATCTTACATTTGTCCTTTTGTGTAGTAAAACCAGCTTTACTCAATTTACATAAAACTACTCTTAAGATAGAGTTATGCTCGCACTCAGAGTCCCCATAAATCAATATGTCGTCCTGGAAACACAGAACCTTACTGAGGTCTTCCAGGATGTGTTGCATTATGCGTTGGAAAACCGCCGCCGCGGACGCCAACCCGAAAGGCATACGATTATACTGGTATGCTCCGAATGGCGTAATGAAAGAGGTAAGGTTTTTGGACTCCGGATGGAGGGCAACCTGATGGTATGCCGCCGAGAGATCCAATACACTGAAGAATTTGGCACCCTTTATGACACTGAGCATCTCATTTATTCTAGGGAGAGGATGCCTCTCTACCCAGATGTTGGCGTTGAGATCCCTAAGGTCCACACATAAACGAATCCCTTTGCCACCACCTTTGGAAGCGACCACAATGGGGGCCAACCACTCAGAACTCTCAATTTTTTCAATCACCCCCAAGGACTCCAATTTCTCCAACTCCTTTTTAAGGGAATCTCTCACCACCAATGGCACGGATCTGGCTCTGTGTACCGTGGGCTTGCAATGTTTTTTGAGTTTTATTTTATGAAGGAATCCCTTTAACAAGCCTAACTCACTGGAAAATACTTCAGGGAACTCCTCACACACCTCATTACCAATATTGGGTAGCTCAATCAAATAGACAGGTTCTGAGGCGTTAGGGTCTAATCTTATGCCTAGATCCTTTTGATGTCTCCATCCCAGTAAGCACGAACCTTTCTTGGTTAGATACACTTTACCCACAGTAGCTCTATCTTTAAATCTGATGTGCATAACAATCATTCCTACCACAGGTATGGTATCATGGTTATAACCACCCGGGTTGATGTCAGTGGGTAGGACTTCATAAACCTTGTCGACAGACTTGGCCTTGAATGTGGTTTCATCTATAAGGGTGTACGGTGAACAAGAATCCGCATAAACTTTGTACGCCACACCATCAAGCAATATTTCACATTCTGGATAGCTACATCCAGTATTTTCCAACAACTCATTAACCATAAACACTATGTCCTCCTTTGGTTCCTCATCATTCCAAATCATATGGGTCATTTCTTTCTTAATATCATGACACACTTTGGTGAAGTGTCCTCTCTTGTTACATTTTCTGCATATGGCACCCCTTGCTGGACATTTTATACTATTCGCCAGGTGATTAGGATTACCACAACGGAAACATTTCATCTTTTGGGACTCTTCTTTTAAGACAGTGCTACTCTTTTGTGACAGCTTGTTCTTGTCATATTTGTTGGACACCTTAAGTATTTCATCCTCACACACTTGTTTCACCTCAACCGCCTCTTTCATCTCATTCATACAGAATGCTGTGTGCTCAATGCTTTTGGCTATGTCAATAGCTTGCTTTAATTCAGGAGCATCAGCCAGTAACTTTTCCTTTATTTTTCTATCAGAAGTGCACCTGACCAATTGGTCTCTTATAAGTGAATCTGTGAGATTTCCAAAATCACAGGTGGAAGACAACCCTCTAAGGACAGCTATGTAATTCACCACCCTTTCTTGTTTTCCTTGAACCCTTGAAAAAAATTTGTGTCGCTCCAATACCACATTAATTTTCTTTCCAAACTGGACTTCCAATTTTTTCAAAGCAATACGGTAAACATCTGGTGGAACATCCCCTTCTCCTTCTCCCCCTCTATTTTCCAACTCAACTTCAGGTAAATTATCATACATTTCTCTAGCATGCTTACCTAAATTGTGTAACAATATGTGCAATTTCCTTTCTGATGAAAACCTGTTACCTCCTATAGCTATCAAATAAGACTCAAATACCTTCTCCCAATTCTTCCATGGAGTGAGAGGTTCTCCATCATCATTGAGAAATGGAGGGGGTTGTGACATCGACATTGCAGTAGCCATTAGAATCTAAAACACTGAATACCCCCCAGTGAGATTTAAAATTGCAAAACACTTTTAAATGGCTCTAGGCAAAACGTGACGAAATAGGTATCACAATGTCAAAGAAAAGATTCAGTCTCAATAAGCTGTGCCCGTCAGCGTGACACGCACCAATAGTAAAAAGATGAATGCTGTGCCCATCAGCGTGAACGCTCAACAGGCTCTTGGACAAAGTGCCTTGTAACGTTGAAAATATTAAACAATGCAACAGCAACCTTCGACAAGCTTAAGATGAAAGCTGAATGCTGTGCCTGTCAGCGTGAACGCTCAACAGGCTCGTGAATAAAGCGCCTTGAAACGTAGAGAATATTTAACAGCGCAACAGCAACCTCTGACAAGCTTTGGATGAAAGCTGTGCTTGTCAGCGAAGAATAGCTTCATCTGCGCTTCATTCCCATAAGCTTAACATTGGCTTTGTATTAGCTTCAACCAAAGTTCAGACTTCTTTATTGAGGAAATTGCCGTCAGACTAGCTACACAGCGTCACTCCTGCGCTCCGGTTCACTCACTGGATGCCCTCTATGACCAGAAAACTTCAAGGACACACAGCTCGGCTATGTAGCTGAGATTTGACGGAGCGCCAAACTGCAGGATTAGCTGGAAGCTGTAGGTGGCGTCAAAGCTGTGTATTTCAGCTGACAGTTCTCCTCAGAAGGCTTCTCCTCAAAGTCTCTCGCACGACTTTACATACGGAGAAGTGAGACGGCTGCACAATTACTCTGGCACCGTGACAATTAATATATCATCCGAGATAACTAGGCTAAATGCCTCTCCGTTCAAAAGTCAACCAGTGGCAGGAAACGTCACCCTAGGACAGTTCACGGAGCGAGGCTCTCCACAACAATAAGTTAAGTACTGGCCTCAATTATCAAACTCCTTCTGTGAATGTCACACGTAACGCTTCAAGGAAACAATCATCTGTGAAAAGCGGGACAGTCTAACTTGCACGCTGTTCACCGCCACCTGTCTTCCGCTCACAATTGAAATATTGCGCACATTTAAGGATGACTCACGGTTACTTCTCGGGCTGGTGTAGTGGCTCACGGCAGTGCTGAATAAACGGGGGAAGACCAGGACCTGCCCCCCGCGCAGCCCCGTCGCCAATTTGTTAGAATAAAACACAGCAAGCAATAGTTATTGAAGAGCTGGTTTAATCACGTCTTGGTCTCTCGCACTCCAGCGCCTCACACCAACGTTCTATCTCAGACGCCCTGCTAACATTCCAGAGCGCTGATAACACGGGAAGGGGAGGGGTGTTGGAACATACCATTATAGACAGCCAGTAAAAAGGAGATTACAACAGTACTGCTAAAAGGTTACAGTGAATAACAGGATGCTTTTCACAGAGGAGTTCAGCGTGAAATCAAATTGACATTGAGATCAACATATGAGCTGAGTTGCGGTGGCCAATGCCAGGACATGTTGACCCCGCCACCACCCCATTTAACAAAAAAACAACGATGATATTTTAGTGTGCATTCAGCACCTCTGGGGAAACACATTGGAGATGAAATTCACATTTTGTCCCTCAGGCAGTTGGGGTTTTATGGGTGAAGTACAGCTCAATTATTGTATGTGGCAGCCGCAAATCTATTTTTTTAACATAAATATAAACAGTTCAAGTGACTAGTGTGCTTTTTGCCCATCTCCCTGCATTGTGGGACCAGGGAACTCGCAATGCCTGGGCGGGCCAACTTTTAACCCATTTTGGTATGTAGATATAAGGAGCCCTGGCTTCTAGTGAGTTTTCTGATGATGGCAGATTGGTTGTGATTGGTCTGAGCGCCGTGATAGGGCGCTGAGCCAAGGGATGGGGGGGTGGGCAGGTTCTCCACACAGGCTGCAATGCAGCCTGCATGGAGCAAACGGTATGTGTGCATGACTGTTTTGGGCGGCCTGAGAGGGCCGACCAAACACTCATGCTCACATAGGGAATGCAAACCACTCCTCCCCATGCTCTGAGAGCAGTCCCGCCCCACAAAGACGCCACATTGGCGGGATTTTCATTTTTTTACACTGCAAAAAGCAGTGGGCCGGCGCTCCTCTGCCTTAGCGGAGGAGCCGCCGCTTAACACAACAATGTAAGCAGAAAAAAACGCTACTTACTGTCGTGTACGTCTCTCTTCTGCTATTAGTAGTGCTTTACATGAGCAAGGACTCTCCGATACTGAGTACCTGCACTTCTTTAATTTGAAAGGGGAAGTACCTTTTCAAGACTGATGTAAAACATTTAATTGGAGAGTACCAGCACTTCCCAGGAGCAAACGTGTCCTCTATATACTCAGTACCTGCACCTTATATTTTCCAATTAAAGCACTTCTTTTTTATAATTATCGTGATTGCGCTGATCAGGACTATGTAAACAAGGAAACACGGGTCTTTAGGAACCGTGATAAGGACACCCACAACATTCTATTCTGTAATTCACCCGGCATACATACAACACTAACACTGACTACAAGAAAAGGCCCCTGAAGGGAACAATAGATTATTTATTACAAATCACCTGTCGTAATAATTCATATTTTAAAGCATGAAGGGTTTCAAGGCGCTGGGGGGCCGTCGGGGAGATTAAGTGAGCTATTGCCCAGAGTCACACGATGCTGAGCTGGCACCGGGGCCGGGGATCAAACCGTGAGCTCCATGCTTTGGAGTCAGCCGCTTTGCCACACCTCTCGCACACAAAGGCCGATTATAAGGTTGCCGCTAATTGGGTTTTAGGTGGTAATTCCCAAGTCAGGCAGCATAAACCTTTATATTAATTGAACGTGTGCTATTTTCCCATATGCAAATTGCCTACCCTATGCAAATTGTGCACTAGTTCCTGGCAGGAAAAACCTCTGAGCATGCCTTCGTGTTGACACATAGCGCAACATCGGATTTGCACCCAGTGCAACACCCTGGAATTCCCTTACACTGTAAAGGGAGCACAGGTCGATCTTAACCTGCCAAAATGTTGTTGGCAAATAGTTCAGACTAACCCGTTTTGCATATGGGAAAAAAGATCTTGCAATTGGCACAGGAACAAGTCCCACACAAATTGGAAGTTTACACACGAAAAGGAAACAGCACAGAGGTTGTCACCAGGGCTCGCAGTTTCAAAGATAACAGTTAACTAACACGTGTTTCATCACAGAGTCATCTTCTAGAAGCTGTAACAAAAAATGTAAAAAACTACCAAAATTACCCAAGAAGCTGATTTAAAGTAGCCAGATATAGCTATATAATCATAAACTTTTAGTTACAGATTATCCAAAGGTTGTAAATCTAAAACCCTTTGTTTAACTGTTGTTTAAATAATCTCAACCCCAATCATGAATGTATTCTGTGGGGTATATTCACAAAGGCATTTTGGGGTACGAAAAATAGCACTCCTGCAGTCATTCTTTACATGCCTTAGGGAAGGGTTTCCATCAGAATATCAAGGTCAAAAAATCATGGGGCCAAAATATTGAGGCCTAAACATTAAAAACCAAACTATTGTGAAGGACAGTTTAAGAAATTGGATCATTATTTGGGTGGGTGACTAGACACCTCAAGGAATAATCACAACCCGTGCCAGGGTCAATAAACTAACCTGAGTTCACCCCCTGGTACAGAGCAGACAGGCTTAATTTAGGGCAATGTGCAAATTATTTATGCAGAACCAAAACGGTAATAAAGTCAAAATGCAAAACAATAAAAATCACAACCCAAATTAGAAAAATAGAATAAAATTTAAGAACCAAAATGACAGAAATTCAATAAGTAGAACCTGGACATATGAGGTTTTAAAGATGTAAGGGAAAATAGCATCAAAACGGACAAAGCTCGAATGATAGTTAATTTAATGATTGTGGTAGACAAGGATCTAGCAATATTTTGTGCTGATTGCAGTAGAGCGTAGGTCAGATACACCAACCAGGTTTGTCTTGCTCAGATATTTTACCTTCTGACTTAGGGCTAGATGTAGCAAATTACCGAATGGTAAATACCGAATTTTACCGATTCGGTATTTACTAATCGGTAATCGGTAATTGCTATGTAGTAATAGCAAATTACCGAATGGTAAATACCGAATTTTACCGATTCGGTATTTACTAATCGGTAATTGCTATGTAGGAAAAAAAATCGCTAAAAATACCGAATCTGTAAGATTCGGTAATTACCGATTCAGTAATTACCGAATCAGTATTTGCCATTGATTCCTATGGGCCTTGAAGCCCATAGGATTCAATAGCAAATACCGATTCAGTAATTACCGAATCGGTAAAAATACCGAATTTCCAAGGGGGATAGGGTGTCACTTTGACACCCTGTTGCACCCCTGTTTCTGGCTTGTGTGCCATGTGGCACACATACATGCCCCAAGGGGCATGTATGTATGTGTGCCACATGGCACAGGTGCACATGCACAGATGTGCATGTACACAGAAATTCGTAATTTACAACCCTATAGTATTGGGTGGTAAATAACGAATTTCTAAGGGCCTGTGGCACTGTAAACTGTGCCACCTACATATTGAATTACAGAATCGGTATGTTTACCGATTCGGTATTTTACAGAATCGGTAAATTTACCAAATCAGTAAATATACCGATTCTGTCATTTTCTAGCCCCCCACATGACAATACCCAAATACCGGTCAGTAACAGCCGAAATCGGCCGTTACCGACCGGTATTTGGGCTCCTACATCTGGCCCTTAGTCCTTTAATTCACAATCTATCCAAGAAGTACACTTCTAAAGTCCAATCCCCCTGCCCAGGGACCTCAGGGGAGTAACTTTGAGACTCACAGGGTGTCAGGCAGAGGTCTACAGCAGGGTACAGTCCAGGTCCAGTTGCTACTGGTCAGCAGGGTACTTCCAGGAAAATACCCTTTTCTACTTTTTGTCTCCCAATAGTCACACAGGAGGTCAGCCAACTCACTCTTGGAGTCCATTTCATTTCTTTATTCTGGGTACAAGTGGGATCAGGTCCAGCCTTTTGAATCTCCTCACAGGTCTCAGCAGCAGGTGCAGTCCCTCTTCTGTCTTCCACAGGTCCAGTAGTTTCTGAAAAAGGGTGCCCAGGGGTGCCACATTTATGCCAGGCACTAGCCTGTGGGTGAGGGTGACTCCTGGCCCCTGCCTACCAATATGAAAAAAGCTTCCAGGGGTAACCCTACAAACTTTACTAGCAGTTCCTGAGTGCTTACTTCAAACAGTTCCATAGGGCCCCTAAACTAATCTATTCTAATGGCTTTTATAGAGTGAATAGCTACCCATAGGCAACTCACCGATAATTAGTGCAACAAAGCTGAGTCTGGAGTTTCAAAAATGCAAGGTATCAAAGAGGTAGGTTTGCAGAAGGCCAGTTCGTTTGTAGTTATCTACAGTGAATAGGGAAGGGAGTTCCATAGTTTAGCAGCAATATATCCTAAGGTTCTTCATCTAAATCCTGCGCTTTGATGCTGGAGACTACTACCTGCTGTGTGTGGGAAGACCTCAAGGTTCTCCTAGAAGTGTGGTAGGAGGACAGAGGGTGAAGGATAGGGGGACCGCCATCTGACAGTGTCCTGTGGACTATACATAGGGCATTGAGTTTAATCATCTGCTCAACTGGAAGCCAATGTAGGGAAAGCAGGGCTTCTCATGCAGAGTTATCCTGGGGATGTTCAGCAAAATGCCCGCTGCTGAGTTCTGTACCACCTGCAGTATCTTGGTAACCAACTTTGGGGCTCCCAGATAGACAGAATTTCCGTAGTCCAGGTGGGAGAGTATGAGTGCCTGGACTACCAATCTTCTTCAGGGCAAGCGGAGAAGGTGCAGAATGTTTTGAAGCATTTGACAAATGCCCAAGAAGCTGGCCCAGAGCTTCATGGGCTGTGTTTCCATTGTCAGGGGTTTATCAAGTCAGACTCCAATACTTTTAATGGCTATTTTAGGGGTAGGAGGGGGACCAAGGGATTCCAGCTGTCCCAGGCTGAGGTGCGGATTAAGATTGTTTCTTGATACCATCAGCTTGGTTTTATCCCCATTTAGCTTGAGACACGGTTTATTCATCAAACTGGCCAGTCTTTCCAAGCAGGAGCCAAGAGAAGAAGATTTGGGATTCTGCTTGGAAGACAGAGAGACGACCAGTTGGGTGTTATCAGTGTATGAGACTATGAAGATCCTGAACGGCAATACAAATTCAGCCAGTGGGCACATATATAAATTAAATAGTGTAGGGCTAAGAGATGAGCTATACGGCACTCCACAGCTCAAGGGGAGGGATTTGTAAGTGCAAGGTCCCTCAAAAATAAGATCGGTCCTATTTTACAAGAACAAATAGAGTCATTTCAATGCCAATCTTGAGATTACGACTTTGGAAGCTCTTTCAATTAAAATACTATGATATACAGTGCTGAAAGAAGGATAATTGCAGTGAAGCCCCCTTGGTCCAACAGCATCTTGCATCTTTCGACCACTGCCAAAAGGGCAGCTTCCATTCTGGCAGGGTCAGAATCCTGTCTGAGTCACGTGAAGCTTTTTGTTCTGCTCCAAAAAGTCAAAAAGGACCTGGTTCACATGTTTTTCCAATATTTTGCTCAGACCAGAGAGTAGAGAAAATAGGTCTGTAGTTTTCAAGACAAAGAATATCTAAAGGTGTTTTTTTCAGTATGACTTTTACCATAGCATGTTTCCAAGCCAGAGGAACTATTCCTTCCATTTGTGAAAAGTTAAGAACTTTAATCAGAATTAGAGAGATAGCTTCAGCTACTTCAGCGATAATATAGGGGGGGGCGGGATCAAGTTGTGATCCTGATTTGATACGAAGGAAAAGATTTGTAAGTCGATTTAAGGTTAGGTACATTAAGGCTGTTATGCTAGTCATGCCTAGTTCCGGAAAGCTTTCCTTTGGGGGAGGAGTAGTATTGTTAACAGGTTCTTGAAAAGATACAAATGTATCAGCTATTTATCTAGTTATATCATTGCAACTGGAGATAGAGGGTTCCGACATGTGTCTCCAAAAGAGGGCTAAACTGATGCCTTCACAGCCTGAAATATTTCAGGCAGAGAATTGGATGCTTCCTTGAGTTTAGCATCAAAATAAGCTATTTGCGCACTTTTTATTTCAACATGATATTTCCGTATTAAATTACGGTCATCTGATTTGTTAATTTCTTTGAAATCTTGCCTCCATTCCCTCTCTGCCCTGTTACATTCTTGCTTGAGTGCTCTTAGTTGGGGTTATACCAGGGAGCCATTTTTGTTTTAGTATGAGGGTTCTAAAAAGTAATGGGGATGCAGATGTCGAGTGATTGTGTGATCCAATATGCTACCTGGGAATTCGCCATTGAGGGATCAGGGCCCAAGTCAGGGCTCGTGTTGATAAGGACCTGTTTTCAGCTATGAATGAATAATTTGGACTATTTATGATCTCTCTGTATATATGGAGTGGGGAACGAGGAGGGCGCTGGTTTCTGAGGACCATGTGATCCGACCAAACTAATGGGTTAGGGTCCCACACTTTTAAAGCCAACTCATTCATAAAAATAGAATCAAGCAGGTGACCGTTTTCTTGGCTGGGCCTGGATACCAATTAGATAAATTGAATGGCGAATAGTTCTTGCGAGAGACCCACTGCTTGAGGACTCAATAGCTCTTCCTTATGAATATTTAGCTCTCCCTGTAGAGTGAAATTAGACTTTTTGCTGGTGAGATTGGCGATAGCATCGGTAAGGGCCTGAATAAAGGATTCACTAGGGCCAGGAGGCCAGTAGAGAAGGGCCCCTGGAAAAGGTGTATACAGGGGAAAGGGAAATAGAAAAAGTTGTGGCCTTGCAGTCTGGTAGACAGAGAGCTGCAAAGAACCACTGAAGGTGTTCTCTAATGCCAACCCCCCCCACCCTCCTTATTTTCTCTATCTTTCCTGCAGATGTAATACTCAGGAGGCAAAGCTTGGCCGATATCAGGACCCGACTTCGCAAGGAGTCAGGTTTCTGTAATGAAAACCACATCTGGTTTTTTCATCCTCTTGGAAAGAGCAGAATTGCCATTTGTGACAGGGTAGGGACATACAATTAATCAAAGACATACCCCGACCATTTTTATTCGCGTTTAAGGTCTTAGGGCCGCCAGTAGATTGGAGGTGCAAAAGACAGTTTTTACAATACAATTAAACTCTGAGCAAGTTAACTGAATGAAGGCACTTTTCAATAACGCCTCCCTAGGAGTTAAAAGTTGAAATGGAATAAATTATCTTGGAGGGATGTAGAGGGGCAGGGTCCCTTTGCATCTGGACCAGTCCGGACGTGGACATACATTGACAGACTTGACTTAGGCATTTGTGACGTGACCACTGCACGCTCAAGCCCTGGGCTTCATTTTTCAAGCAGGGGAGGAAAAAGCTAGAGCACTCACCCAGGATGGTGTCTTCAGCGTGATGAGGTTCCCCCCAACCCCAACTTTCTCCCCAAAGTGTCAGTCTAGAAAAACAATCACCACCATTAAAACACACCAATATTAAATTGTTTTTTTGATTTTAAAATGTCATTATAAATTGCCCAACAACAGGTTTCCCAACAAACTTGCCCCCTGAAAGCACACAGTGGCAGCGAGTCACACTAATGCCTCTATCTGCCCAAATCCACAATTGAGAAACCCTTCTCCTCTTGCGCAGAGCCTGGTCAGTTTCCTGACCTCTTGCTAAACTCCAGGGGCCCTTTCCTGAAGAAACCAGCTGGCTAGTTCTAATTGGGCGTGTCCTGGACCCTGCTGGTGGCTTCTGCTGGAATGAATCCTGATTCCCAAGTGCTGTTCCTGATGTCTGGAACCAATGGCTGCGTTAAAGTGTACTACTCTTAACATTCTCTAACATGGGACTTAAAAACATTTTGGCTTCGAAGTCCTCTGTAGTACCAGGACAAACCTGCCAAGTCAGTCCAACTAAAGATCTTTGCGAGTGGGCCAAAGATTCATATTGCTCCCACTCTGAGTTATTCCGCAGCAGCAGATCTATTTCAGTAGGACATCAGGGAGAGCCTATCCGACCTTGTGGAGCCCTCTTTGACTACAGCTTACAACTTTGTCCCTTTGAAGAAATCTAAACTCCCAAAAAATTATTACGTTCAAACGTAATAATCTTCATTGGGCCAAGGTGCCTAAAGAATCCGGCCAGTGAGGGACCTTACCTGGGCACAAATTTCTAAATCCTCCCACCCTCACTAAACATCACTAGCTTTACCAGGACCTCATTTGATGGCTATCCAGCCCTCTGGAATCCTTCTCGACCATTGCCTGCTGCCGTGTCCGTCTGACATTTTTTGATTTCCACTTCAGAATCTAATGGGCTGATTTAAGAGTTTGGCTGATGGATACCCCAACTGAATTTTGACAGGTATCTTAACTGCCATGTTTGAAATGCCATAGGATATAATGCACTTGTCATACAATGGACAGAATATCCGTGAGGTTTCTATTGGAGTAGCCCATCCGTCCATCGCTAAATCAAGTCCTAAGTTAGAAGGTAAAAGTTTAGATAAGTATGACCCTGGTTCCTGTATCCACCCAACACTCCATCACGGTAGACCTTAAATCATGCCTAGTTATTGCTCATCCCCAATCAGATGATTGCAGTTGGTGATCTAACGCTTTTTGGCACTATTTTTATTTAACAGTTTAAACATTTATTTTTCTGGTTCCCTTATTGGAATTTTGTCATTTTGGTGTCAATCTGTTCATTAAATTACTCCATATTTCTATAAATTAGATTAGGATTTTTATTGTGTTTTGTTTTGATTTTATTACTGTTTTGCACTTATCAATGCATTTTCACATTTTCTTAAATTAAATCAGTCTGCTATGTGCCTTAGCTCACACACTGCTACAGTCAGCCTACAATGGTAGGCATGAAATTATATTTATGCTGCCACTGAAGTGGATGGCACAATAGCTGAAGCAGTCCACTAGTGGCCTTTAACTTCCAGGCCCTGGGTACACTTTGTTCCATAATACCTGACATTTATAACAACTTTAAAGACCCAGCTTTTTTTCTGAAATTTGATACCAGATGGGAAAAATCCACAATAACATAGTGGTCTGTATATGTAAGAGGCAATTCTATCAATCATACCCGTTCACTGTACTCCTTACGTAAACTCTGAATTTGTGTTTGTTTTGTGAGGTCTGACAGCTAAAGGATGCTTTTTGTGGATTCCCATTATAGTCCCAAGGACTCCACCCTTGGAAAGTGGTGTCGTTTTGAGTAACAAAGCCGCAGACCCCTATGGCATCCAGTTGGTGGAATATGGGGGTAAGGGTTAAAGAACCCTCAAAGGCATCTTCTGCGGTTGGGTACCATTTTCAAAGGAGCTGGTATTTCTTTAGACATAAATATACATGCACATGTGTTCTCAGAACACCCAATAAAGTAAGATAGGAGATCGGTAATGCAGGGAGCTACCCCCTTCAGCCATTCCCTCGCTCCAGTTCAGGAGTTGCCAGGTTCTCAGTAATGAGTTACTGGTAATGGGCCAAGAGTACTAGTATTCTTGCGTATACCCAGAAAGCCTGAGAACTTGGAAGAGGATCAAGTGAGGTGTGGCAGCTATGGAATAAATGATGTGTTACCAGAGGAGCCACAATTCTAATGCACCAGCCAGGTAGGTTCAGAAGGCCATTGGATGCAGGAGCATAAAAGTCAAAATGAGTTAGTCAGCTGTAGAGTAGAGAAAACAAGGAAGAAAGACGGAAAATAACAAAGGTACAGATAAGGACTACAAAGTGGGCAAGACTATTGGACAGCCATACAGTTAAGCAGCTGTGAGGCAATTGTTATGTTATGTTATGTTATGTTATGTTATGTTATGTTATGTTATGCACTTTTTTTTTTTTTGGAAAACCTTTATTTTAGCATTCAAGAAAAATACAAGCATGGGCCTACAACCGCAGGGGCCGGCCGCTAAACAAATTAAGACCGCCTATATCACAATACGACATAGCTCATCAGCTGACAACCCTGAGGTCCGGCAGCGGTTCAGGATAAAACTTGTATTAGAATGCACAACTGGGTCCCAGAATGAGACAGAGGTTCCATTTTATATTATATAAGAAAGGATCAGGTGCCATACAATCAAACAGAAGAAGGCGGGGGACAGGGCAAGAGACAGGATATGCATGTAATAACCGCTATAATGGAGCATTGGCGCCAAAGCATATGGATCGGTACAAACGGCAACACAATATACATTCAATGTTGCGCGCCAGTTCTCAGGGCCTGCCCACCCGGGAATCAGGATATCATAAAAGCATAAGCACTAAATACAAGTACACGATAAGATTCCGAATGATTCGTCAGCTATACTGATCCTTTAAGGAAGAGAAAGGGAAAGAAGAAAAAGGGCATAGAAATAAAAAAAGGCAAAATAAAAAACCCTTTCCAGCCCCCCACCCTGCAAATGGCTACAGCGTGACCCCACTAGCAGCATGCCTGTCTCCCCTAATCACGAAAACCCTAAAGGTAGGAAAAAGAATGGAGGAGGGCATATCCGTTTGGGCTCCCAGCCCCTTTAGTCCCCCGCCAGAAACAGACACCCCCTATCATTAAAAGACAAACTTATGACAACGCTTATAGAAGAAATTAGGGGGTACCGTGATACACCGTCCAGATTCTTAGATCAAACAGTTGCAGATCGAACCCTTGTGAAAGCCGCTCCAACCCTTCCTGACCTAGCTGATCTTAACCTTGGCCCTTCCGAACCAGCACACGAGCCCCCCCAGCGAGACCCAAAGGCACACAAAGAAGTAATAAAGGAGAAGGGAGTCATCAAGAATCGATCCATGGCGACTCGTAGGCAGTGAGTCCACAAGAAATTCAGACGCAGAAGAACTCTCCCTCCTAGATGAACAGTCCCAATGTATTTTGCGCAGGAGTCGTAAAGTCACCAAGAAAGGAGAAGACGACCACAGAATGAATGGAAAGTCACAAACAAAAGTCGATAGTGGTGGAAGGTTCGGCAATACACTGACAACCTGGGGAACACTGTCTTCCAGGGCACCATCCGATGGTTTCAATACTTGCTTCCTCACGGGGTTCTCGCACGGAGTCAAAATGGCCGCGGTTGGAATGGCTGCAGATTGCTGTTCCAACAGTAAGGCTGGGTCCGGTTTCACCAGGAGCATCTCAGATAGGCGCGTGTCCAATTTGCTCAATAAGACATCCACATGTGAGCGAAATTTCTGCCAGTATTGACCTCAGCAATGGCTCATGCACCGTTCGATCCATAGTCTCATGCCCGACACCAATCAAAATCACCTCCCCGGGTGAATCTGGCATCCTCGGGGGGGACAAACAGGATCACAAACTTGCAGATGCGGAGGGTGACCAATCTTTATTCGCAGCCACGGTCAACCCGGTTAAGGCCGCAGGCCAGAGGCCCCGACTCACCGAACCCCGGTGGGCCCAATACCGGGTCCGCGGGACAGGGACCCCCACCCGCAGCCAACCGCAAGCAAAATCACTCCTCCATCGATGCTGAGCAATAGGAACGATCGCCGCCAAATTTGGGCTTAAACAAAGCCTCCACTCCGTTTGACCGGACCCAGCCTGGGTCTCCCGGCCGATGTTGTTGCACTGCAGCCTGGCTGTGAAAGTACTCGAGGCCCCGGCTTCACCGCTGGAGTAGGCCGCAAACTTCAAATCGATGGAACTTCGTCGAACAAGCCGATAAAAGTTTCCGGATTTCACCATCGGAGTGCGGAACAGTTCATGCACACAGAGACTAGGGGTAGAATCAGGATAATGTACAGGATATTGTGGCGGGTTACGGAGGTCGGCGGAGCCGGGAGCCTAAGCAGCCATCTTGTTTGCTGATGTAGCTTCTCTCATGTTAGGCACTTTTATATAGCGCTCGAATCACCGGGAGGCATCTCAGCGCTTTACTCAGAATAGAACCATAAGAAGAACAGCTCAGAAGGGGGAAAAACTTAGAACAGAAATGCCTTTAGCTGTTTTCTGAAGACCGAATATGAAGGTATTTCTCGCAAAGATATTGGAAGGCTGTTCCAGTATTTGGGGGCGAGATAAGAAAAGGCCAGGCACCCAGACCTATGAAGTCTGATACGAGGCACCTGAAGCAACTGCTGCGTGCTGGACCTCAGAGGGCGACTCGGAACATGTTTTTGTAATTTGTTTTGAAGATACAAAGGGCCCTGACCCTGAAGAGCACAGAAAGTAAGACAACAGACTTTAAAAAATGCTCTTTGTTTTATCGGCAGCCAGTGTAGATTTCTCAACAGTGGCAGCGAGGGGGAGCCTGCCGGCATGTTCAGGACCAGCCTGGCCGCCGTGTTCTGGATTACCTGTAGTTTATTCAGAGATGTAATTCCAACTTCTGCTAATAAGGCATTCCCGTAATCCATGCGGCTAATGACTAAAGCTTGGGTCAAAGTTCTACGGTGCTCCAAGGGGATGAAAGGTACAAATTTTCAGAGTAGTCTGAGCCTGTAGTAGCAGGCCCCCGATACTGCAGATACATGTTCTTGCATGGATAGGGAATGGTTTAGCTTAATGCTTAGGTTGTTGACACAGTGCTTAGGCGTTGGAGAGGGGCCCAGTTGTAACGGCCACCAATCAATTGACCACTGTCAGTTCTTAAATACCCTGGAAGCTCCTGCCTTCTTATGGGGCTTCGCTCTGATGGGTCACTTAGTGATCGTGACTTGAAAGGCCTGCTTCATACTGTGAATACTTTTATATGTTGAATTCAAAATGTGCATTATAATGATATGCAGAACAATTAATCTACACTTGAATTCACATGCGTATAATGACATGAAACTATTGCAGTTAAAATGAATTTGCAATGACATGTTAAAGGGTGTTTTTTCATTGCTTACGCAAACTAGGCCTCAGTCCTCTATGCCATCTTTTCACCATGGATGTCACATCATCATGTTTATTCTCTGTTCATATTTTTGACTGACACTACATGCAGCAAGATGCAGATTTGTTTATTGTTTACTCCGTTCTTGAAGAAAGTCTGCTTAAGTTTCAGTAACATATGTCAATAAGCTTCCAATTGCACATGGCATTGCATTCATTCACAATAGTTCTTTGTTGTTTATGTAGCTAAGTTGTTCTGACACCTCAGATGTCATTAGGTCAGGAGCGCCAAATCAATATTCATGTAGACTATTACTGCTAAGGTGATAGGGTTATGTGACGGTTCATAACGCTGTAAATGTATTTGTTTAAAATGTAATTCATTCCTCGCACCATGATGATTTTGTAGTTTCAATGCTTCGTTATAGAGAACATGACTATATAAACCGTTGAATTGGGGATGCGCCACAACACTTATGAGAACCTTTGCCTTCTACTGAGTTTGAAGGTCAATTTTTTAATGATGTCGCTGAAAATTTGAGATTTAGTCTATTTCTGATTTTGACTATTATCCTACATTGGTTCTATTTTGGAGAGCCTTCATGGCAATGGTTCACTTAAAGGGAACCATTTCTGGATCTGTACTTTACTATTTCTGTATTGTGCTTTTGAATTTTTGTAATGAACCTTCATAGTATTTTCTAAATTCTGCTCTAGAATTCACTTTATCAGTCATTCCTTTTCTTTATGTACAGTATTTTGAAATGTTGTTTTGAACCTTTGTTTCTGGAGCACATTACCTCATGTTTTTGAGCTAATGATGTGAAAATATGAGTGTAAAAAGAAGGAGACAACAACATCTAAGAGGAAAAGTTATGAGCTGGTGATGGAAGATGCCACAGACTAAGTCATGAATAGCTTAAGATACTGGAAAAATCAAGATGCAAAAGAAAGAAACTGCAGACTGTTGTGCAAATAGGTGGGGGTTTTAGTGATGAGAAAATGATATGGGGTAGTTGTGAGTGCATTTGTACATTTAAACCTTAGCTGCTGAGCCTTTTTGCCTCCCAGTGCTGAACCCTTTTTTGACTATTTGGAGTAGTTTGCGCTTGAAGTGAAAAGCTGAATTTGGGGCTGAACTAAATAGGAGGCTGCCAAGAGAGCACGTCATCTGTGCTTGCTGCTGCATGTGACTATTGCTCAATGTTGGTCTAACCTGCTACGGTCATCCCGTTGCACAGACTGTGCTTGTGAAGGGACAGCATGACTGCCATCATCGTGTCCCTCAGAATCGCAGGAAGATGAGTCATCGGATGGAACTCTGCTGACTGAAAAATAATTTCCAGATTCTGCTCCATTTTCCTCTCCCTTTGTATCTGCTGTCTCAGTCTTTGATCCTGCCTCAGAGTTGTCCTGCATAACCAAGGTAAAGCCTGGGCAGAATTCATTCACCAAGACTCCATCTGGGTTACTGGCTAAAACCATCCTTCTACAGCACTGTTCTACGTAGAAGGCAGATTTGTTGTTCTAAAACAGTCCCTGGGAGTTTGCGTGTGAGATGTGTGCAACAGTAAATAAAGATGAAGTCATCTTACCTAATCTCCTTTCCTGAATGTACAGGTTCTCCAAAGACAAAAAAACAAACAAAGAAGATGGTATCACTTGACCACATATCCAATATGTCAACATAATTTTTACGTTGCTTACTCAAAACTTTATTGTTGGGGGCACTGCTGGGCATTTACCAGTATAAAAGTAAATCCCCAAAACTACAAATCTGCCTTGGATCTCAAGAACACACAATCATATATCAGCCCTGCAACTTTATGGCAGGTGTGCTCCTTGTGAAACTCACAGTGCTATTACTAGGGTCAATGGAATTATCAGGCACAAGAACACAAAATTATGCAACAGGGTTGACTAAATTATGCAGCATGAAAAAGCAAATTAGGGAAAATACACATTTGAAAACATACATATTCCTCCCTATATGTGTGTGTGTGTATGTATATTACCTACTGGCGGTCACCAGTAGGTTTTTATAGTTAGGACTTAGTTTCCATAGGAAACCCACAACATTCTATTTGGAATAACTTTGGCACCGGTGGACGAATCTTCGTGAATTTCTCCAAGAAAAAGGCCTGCTTAGTTCCGCTCCTTCCCTGAAAGTTTGGGGGTTATTCGTCAAGTGGGGGCTGAGAAAAAAGGTGGGTCCCACAACATGTTTTCCCCATCCAATTTTCCATAGGGACCTTTAGCCAGGGCTACAGCCCGAACGGCTGAACGGAATGACACGAAATGTGGCAGAGAGGTAGAGTTCTGTTTGCAGATTGTGCTTTTTGTTAAATGGTGTAAAACCGTTCAGTAGTTTCTGAGAAAATTGCAAGTAAAATCATAGCGATATCTAGAGACGGAGCTCAGTACGCATACTGAAATCTGTTCAATTACGAGCGCGAGCTGCATGCTGATTGACTGTGAACTGTCTGTCAACACTCGAAACAAGGAAGTGTTGGCAGCCATCTTGTGCCTTGCTAAAACCGAGTCACAAGAAAACAGTAAAACAAAGTTGAGAAATAAGGGACGGGGGTAGGGTAGAGACGTTCTGACCCTCTAGGCTTGCTCAGGGGGTCGTACATGGATGTTTAGGCTCTATTTATTGATTTATTTTCTAAAGAAAAATTGCGGCTTACGCGTATGGAAATACGTACAATTACAAGCAGGAGCTGAATGCTGATTGGCTGTCAATACTCCAAACCAGGAAGTGTTGGCAGCCATGTTGTTTGTCGGGAGAGCAGAGTCACAAGAAAACAGTAAAACAAAGTTGTGAAATACGGAAACAGGGCAGGGTAGAAACATTCTGAGCCTATAATCTTGGTCAGGGGGTGATACATGGATCTTTAGGCTCAATTTTTATTTTTTTTTAAATACAAAATGGTGGGGTACTCGGCCATTACTTGTACGCGGTGGAAAAGGTGAAAAAAAAGTAGAAGTCTGTTTTATACATTAGGTCCCGGGGGGCAAATTACGGGGTAATTTTTCTGCATAATGGGGGCTTGTAAGGTGCCCCGAGCACTGGGGAACGGCACTCCTCTGGCTTTATTTTGAAGTATGCGGGGGGGGGGTTACGGTCCTACTCCCCGCAGTCTCTGTGAGCAGCACCCCTCGGGTCATTAAAAAAAATATATGTTTTGAGCTCTCTCTCTCTCTCTCTCTCTCCCCGTACACGTCGAGTGGAACGCCACATTTTGGGGGCAGTGATATGTAAAATGACCTTCCAGCTCCGGGTACCTGCATTGCCTGGAGTTTTTTATTAATGTTGGGAGGGTGGGCTTGATAATACGTCCTTGTAAATTCCCATAGAAGCCTATGTTCTGGTGTTAACATGGGCTTCTATGGGAAATAACAAGGCCGTATTATGAAGCTCATTATCGCCGTTTCCTGCTAATAAAAAGGGGATAATTTTAACACTGGTCCTTGATAATATGCACCTAAGTTTACTGGTCAAAAAAAAGAGCAATGGGCCATATTATCAACAAAAGGCGATACATTATCGTCGCTTTTATTGGCAGGAAACTGCCGATAAAGCAGCGATAATGGGCTTGATAATATGCCCTTGTGAATAACCATAGCAGCCCAGGTTAACATCAGAACTTGGGCTGCTATGGGAATTTACTAGGGTCTATGGTTTTTTATGAATGTTGGGAGGGTGGGCTTGATAAGACGTCCCTGTTAATTGCCATAGAAGCCTATGTTCTGGTGTTAACATGGGCTTCTATGGGAAATAACAAGGCTGTATTATCATGGTCATTATCGCTGTTTTATCGGCAGTTTCTTGCCAATAAAATGGCGATAATTGTAACACCGATCTTTGATAATACTCACCTAAGTTTACTGGTCAAAACCAGCCATATTAACAAAAGGCGATACATTATCGTCGCTTTTATCGGCAGGAAACTGCTGATAAAGCGGCGATAATCGGCTTGATAATATGCCCTTGTGAATAACCATAGGAGCCCAGGTTAACACCAGAACCTGGGCTGCTATGGGAAGTTACAAGGGCCTTTTATCAAGCACAATATTGGCGCTTTATCAGCAGTTTCCTGTCGATAAAAGCGGCGATAATGTATTGCCTTTTGTTGATAATATGCTCCTTCATTTCTATGATAGTATGTAAAGCTTTCCTTTTTTTTTGGTGTAGCAGTTGAACTCTCTTCGCATGCTCAGCGTCCAGCGTCGTTTCTAAACCCACGTTTTCTTTTTCTTCAAGTTCAACAAGCAAATCTTTCTTTATATCAGTTAGTAAATCTGTTGCTTTCTTTTCCCATTTTGTGTGTGTCATCCGCTGCTGTATTTTTGTACAGTATTAATAGTCATATTTTTTATATATTTATTTGAAAGGTAGTGCCGAGGCGCCAAACGTTGATTACATACTCCGTCCATTGCCATTTTAGTAGTGTCTCACTGTTGTTTTTATTATATCTGTTAGTTGGAACTCAGTGGTTTTCAATCCTAGTCTTGAATACCTTACTATAGTATTTCAACATTATTTTTATTGTGGGCCGTCATACGCCTCCCCCACAAAATAAAAGAAGTATGTAGTTTTTTAATTAACTTATTAAACAATAAATATAAACAAAACTCAATTATAACTATATTAGAACTGGAAAAATAACTTAAACAATGTTATAAACAAATTGTGAAATGGATTCCAAAAAGGTGTCCGATTGGTAATCTGCAAAAGAAAAAAGAAAATTAGAGTTTCAAATTATGCAGATGTGAGTAAATGAGCTGAAGCATTACGGGGAATATTATCAAGAACAGCGATAAAATGATTGCCGTTTCAGCGTCAGGAAACTGCAACTAAAGCAGCGATAATGGGCTTGATAATATGCTGTTGTGAATTTCCATAGCATTCCAGGTTCTGGTGTTAACCTGGGCTACTATGGGAATTCACAAGGGCATATTATCAAGCCCATTATCGCCGCTTTAGCGGCAGTTTCCTGCAGCTGAAACGGTGATGATTTTATCGCCGTTCTTGATACTATGCCCCTACAAGTTTTTGTAACTCTACGGTTTTACGTGTGCAGTGTGACACGTACATTCCAGTTCTGTTATAGTGCCACGTTCAAGTGGTGTCTATATGGAAGTGCCTACTGCATTACTGACGCCCGTTATAGCGACTTATTTCTAATGCATTCCTATGAAGGCTTTGTGGATCTAGGTCTCTGTGCTTAACGTTTTATAAACTTTGCGGGAAACATTTCAGGCAGTTGGTGTCACAACTTATTCTGAACAATTCTTCTACAAGTCTACACGTCCAAGACAGCAGTGTATAAGTTTAAGAGAGAAAGAGAAATGATGCCACAGAGAGTGAGAGAGAGAAATAGAGAGAGAGAGAGAGAGAAAACAACATTACAACTGTGTCGCAGAGTCTGGAGTTGAGATTTCTTCTTGAAAAGTCAGACGTAGATTTACTAGCTCCTTGCATCACTTTACCCATGTTAAAAGTGACTCAAAAGTGGCATAATAAGGTTGTGGATCTGTTTGTCAGACTGTTGTAAGCTATCTGTTGTCACTGCTCGGAGGTAATTATAGATTTTAGATAGAAGCTGATGTTTACTACGCACCGGGGCCATAATATCAAGCCTGGGCGACAAAATTATCGCCACTTTATCTGCAGGAAAGTGTCACTAAAGAGGCGGTAATGGGTTTGATAATATGCTCTATGGAATTCCAATCGAAGCTCATGTCTGATGTCCTTCACATGTAACATTAGCTTCGATTGGAATTCCTTAGAGCAGATTATCAAACCCATTATCGCCACTTTAGTGGCACTTTCCTGCCGATAAAGTGGCGATAATTTTGTCGCCCAGGCTTGATAATATGGCCCTCTCTCGTTTCATAAATAAAGCTAACACTACAGTTTTACGAGTGCAGTATACCTGGTATATTGCAGTTGTTATAGTGCCGCGTTCAAGTGGTGTCTATATGGAGGTGCCTACTGCGTTACTGACGCCCGTTATGGCGACTTATTTCTAATGCATTGCTATGAAGGCTTTAAAGATCTAGGCTGCTGTGCTTACCTTGTATAAAGAGTGCGGCCACCGGAGTTAACCTTTCGACTTGAACTCTGCTTCTATACGTCAAAGTATATTCAATAAGTTGCAGAGAATTCCATTGCTGTTGCTCGATAGGCCGTTGTTGCTTCTGAACGATGTTTGGTGAAGGAAACAAAAGGACATTTTGATTAGTCATCGTAAACTGAGTTGCGTAACTACTATCAAAAGTGAATTTTAATGTGGGTTCTTAATATTCCGTAGTTAAGACTGTTGCAGCTCCAGCAAACAAAGGAAGATCAATAAGTTAATAGAGGCCTGGGACGACCTCGTGACGCAGAAAAAAAAATACTATCATGACGCACAATTAATAATAATAGAGGCGTAAGCACGTGGCGTAGTACAGAAATACGACACAGAAATTTATGCACGCACAATTTTTAAGATTAGAGGTGTATAGGACCTCGTGACTTATAAAGAAATATTTCAATTATGTAAGTACAATTTAAAACCATTGAGGGGTAGTAAAGCCATATGAAGGATAAAAAATAGCATTATGCATATACAATTTACAGTGGAGGCTGATGTTGTGACGTCTTCTCTCACCTTTGCTTCTGTCGCCTTTTGTCGTGTCTTGAAAGGCTGTGGTTTTTCTGAGTCTGGGGAGTTTTCAACAGTCTGTCTCACCGCAGCAGAGGCAGGCAAAAGAGAGCGTGCTCACGTCAGTGCCCGCATTATATGGGAACCACGGGGGCTGACCAATCCAAGCCCAGGGCCGTCATTGGCAGAGTTTTCGCGGTCTGCAAGAATGATGGCCCTGGGGGACATGCCATTGTGTAATGTATTGGTTTCCAGGCTAAATGGTAGCAAGCATGCTAGGTAGGGGCATGTGGGTAGTGTGGGCGGGCCTGCACCGCGCATGTGCTAGTTTAAGTGTGTGCACTAACAATTAACAACAGAGAGAGATGGAGGCGGTGTTATAATGTATGCAGAGGCAGGCCCAGAATCGGATCTGCAATGAGTCAGCACTTCTAATCATTCTCCTTAGCACGCCCTGAGCTCTGATTTGTCACTGAGAGGGTGATCGCACCATAGTTTGTACTGCTTATCATACTCAGCGTGAACCCGCGCATACGGTACGAATATGCTTTGACGTTGCGCGTCGCATTAAAGCTTCGATGTGACGTCATGTACGGCGTTCTGTTCTCAAAAGGCGACAATGTTTCTACTTAGTTTAAAATATTTATGTATTTAATGTACATACTAAGGGCAGACATTTGGGATAACTATGATTTTTTTTAATACTTGTAATAATTATATATTACATTAAAAAAGAATTCCACAAATCGTGGTAGAACATCATGCGAACTCGTATTGAAAGAGCTGCGCAAGCGCATAATAAGCGTATGCAGAGCCATGTGACTTTAAAAGTAGAGATTTGATTGGTTCATAACTTTTCCTTTTGCGACTGTTGAAAGTTCCGTCCCATTATAATTATTCGACTTTGACTTTTTAAGAAAAAGCATTTGTTCTGAGAATCTTCTCAAATAGAAGGAAGATCACAATAATAAGAGCAATGGAGTCATCTTCCAGCAGTTCTTCAGAGGGAGATTTCATTCCTGAAGAACGTCCAAAGAAGAGGAAAGAAGCTCTAATTTGGAAGTTTTTCACTTTTCCAGAAGGTCAAAAAAAAGTTAATGCTCCAAAAGTAACCTGTAAAATTTGCGAAACAACTCTTTGAAGGAGTGATCCATGTAAAAAATACTCCTTTGGCACAGCAAATATGGTGCGACACGTGAAAAACTTGCACCCCAAGAACTTTGCTTGAGCTGCAAGGCGGAGGTTGCACGAGAACCCACCTGCTACTGCACCAAGCACATCAACTGCGGCAGCAGCATTTTCAGCAAGCAGTCCACACCCACATATTGATTCTGACTTTGCTAAAGTTAAAATGCTATGCATTTATTGCGATAAACTTTTGTGTTATGGGGAACAGTCTATAGACTTGATGAAACGCAGGATGCAGGATCATTGCTGACCTCGACATTAGTTGTTCTTTTTTTCATTCATTTGTTCCGCTTGGAATTTGTTGAGAAAACACAAAAAAAATACAAAACAAAAAAAACAGTTCTTTTCAGAACTGCCTTCACTGGTCAAAGAAAGAACTATATTTCTATGTTAGTGTGTACAAGTTTGTCTGAATGAATGTGTAGTTCATAAATGAATGAATGAATATGTTACTAGTGTATGGAGAATGTGAAAGTGCAGAACTATAAGGAACTGCTACAGCATAAATCTATAAGGTGTTTATCTATAGTATACTGTAGTATGTCCGAAGCACTTGAATGTATCGTGTGTATCAAAGGTTATATTACAGTAAGAGGAGGTGTGCCACAAAGATGATGTCATCAGTGATGTCATCAGGGATGTCATTTGAGATGTCATCAGTGATGTCATGAGTGATGTCACTGACCATGTCATGAGTGATGTAATATGTGACGTCATCAGCAGTACATTGCGGGCGCGTAAGTTACAGTTAGCTTTCAAAGGTTATGTATGAGAGAAATGTTCAGCTAACTATAACCTGTGAAACCTATGGTTTTTTCAATGAATATATATATATATATATATATCTATATATATATATATATATATATACATATATATATATACAGATATATATATATATATATATACATATATATATATATATATATATATATACATACATATATATATATATATATATATACATATATATATATATATATATATATATATATATATATATATATATATATATATATATATATATATATATATATATATATATATATATATATATATATATATATGTATATATATCTATATATATATATATATATATAAGAGTAGCCTGTTGAGGAGACGCCACATCACAGGAGGTAATCTCCATTTTACTGTGAGGAATTGCACAAAAGCGGCAGTTGAAAGGAGCCCTTGATAAATGCTACAAGTCCCGCCCAGGTGGGCGTATGTCATCTAGCGTGCTGGTACTTGAAGTTCCTTTCTAACAGATTAATATCCCAATGGGTGCCATTATGTGCCTCAATTAATTCAAGTGTTTCCCAAGTGGGTCGGGCGACAACTGCCCATCATGTCAAACTGTTCGTACAGGTCCGCTCACCATGGTCCTTCTGTTTCATGGTGTGTTGATTCTTCAAAACACCTACTCTGCAGCACTCGTGGCAGGGCGTCCCCGCGACATTGGCCAGGCCCTTCATATCCACCAAAAAAGAGTAGCCTATTGAGGAGACGCCACGTCACAGGAGGTAATCACCATTTTATTGTGAGGAACTGCAGTTAGGCAAAAGGGTGGTTTTACCTCTATGCGTACACAGCCCAACGCATTTTGAGCACTCCTGGGCTCTTGATCACAGGCAAAGAAAAGCACAAAAGCGGCATTAAAAAGCAGCCCTTGATAAACGCTGCAAGTCCCGCCCAGGTGAGCGTATTTCATCTAGCCTGCTGGTACTTGAAGTTCCTATATATATATATATATATATATATATATGTCAGCAAACAAAAGAGGCGGCACAATCAGGAAATGTTTTAAGCCTTTTTAATCAAGACTTCACCCCACCAACGCGTTTCAGCCACAACTGGCCTTGCTCACGTGAGCAAGGCCAGTTGTGGCTGAAACGCGTTGGTGGGGTGAAGTCTTGATTAAAAAGGCTTAAAACATTTCCTGATTGTGCCGCCTCTTTTGTTTGCTGAAATTTTCCTGGGTCAGGATCCGACCCCTGGGTGGAGCACACACTGCTGAGCGCTCTCGTTTGGCCTTAGGATCACTTTGTGTAAAGAGAATATATATATATATATATATATATATATATATATATATATATATACACATATATATATATATATATATATATATATATATATATATATATATATATATATATATATATATATATATATATATATATACAATCTGCATTGAAGAATGAGTAGATATATAAATATCTGGATACAGGATTTAGTAGCAGTGTAATTGATTGTTTACTTGAGTAATTTATAGTGTCTCACTAAATATATTGGATAGTGACTAAACTGTGTGAATATCTGTATCACTTTGTCAGTTGTGTAAACTGCTGCACCAGATGGTTACTAGCTACGTGAAAGTCTATATTAGGTATTGATTACTTAACTGATTATTTATATGGGAGAGTGAATGTGTGTGTGGTTCGGTGTGAGATCGGTGGCTGCCCAAAGATATGTGAGTAGTTAATTCAGTAGCTATATGACATTAAGACTACGTGTTATAATAGTTGTTTAAACGAGTGAATATCTTTATGGGTGTGGTAATGAGCAAAAGTAAATTTCAATGGTTCTGTATAAGTGAAACGTCCAGCTAACTATAAAACCCCTGAAACCTATGTTTTTTTCAGTGAATTTCTATGTTTTTTTAAATGATAATCCCTAACTAAACAAGCCTCAAACCTATGTTTTTTCAGTGAAATTCAAAGGTTTTTTAAATATTAATTCCTAACTATAACATGTCTGTAACCTATGTTTTTTTCAATGAATTTCTAAGGTTTTTTACATGTTAATTTTAAAGTATATTTCTTGTTCTATTTTTTTATATTCTTTAAGTAATTTTTTTACTCTATTTATTTTTAGATTTTTTTTTTTAATTACTCTACACATATTTTTATAAAATATATTTTTTTCAAATAAATATATATATATTTTTATTATTTTATATTCTTTTAAATATACTTATATTTTACTTTTTTGTTTGACAGTCGCGCAACCAAAGCACATCCTTCTCGTTCAGTGTGTGGAACATATCTGCCATTTTAGGATTTATGTGTAGGGTCCGCGTACGGTGAGTGACGAGTACGACTTTCTGAATGCAGATGCTATGCGACTGTTACACGACTAATGGTGCATACGCGAGATGTACGTATTACGCGAAGTGACGGTCATGTGGTACTCCCGCTGAATTATTTAATGTTCAAAAACCTATATATATGTGTTTAATATAAATATTAAGACATTATCTGAGCTAATTATAAAAATAATATTCTTTAACTTTCAATAAAGTTAACTTTCTTTTAAATGCAATTTCGCGAAGTCCTGCTCGGTGCAAGTTGGGTGCCAGCTGCGTGTGCGTACCGTGCGTAGACACCATTTGACCAGAACAAAAGAGATTTGATTGGTTCTTTACACTTCCTATTGTAAGTATTAACCACTTGGATGCTATGCCTCTGATTGCACTTCAATGTAATTTCCATTGAAATCAATGGAAACTCCATGACGAGTTACCCTTGTCATTAGCGCTGAAGGGGTTAAAGTACCCCACCCATTTCAATCACTCTTGTTAGACCTTTCTGAGGAGAAGACATCTACTAGCAAGATCTGCTCTTTTTTAATTTGCACACCTGTTTCTCAGCAAAGTTGGAGAAATAGCTACTAATGAAGCATCTTCTGATTCTGAACACTCTGGAAATGAAGATTTTGTGCCTGAATCTCCCCCTCCAGAGAACTATACATCAATTGTCTGGAAGTTTTTTATTTTTCCTCCGATGCAGAAGAAGGTTAATGCCACCAAAGTCACTTGCAAAATCTGCAAGGCGGTGTTGTGCAGGGGTGACCCTACAAAAAAATACTCTGGTGGAACAGCAAGTATGAGGAGACATCTTCAGACAAAACATCCGGGAAACTTCGCAAGAGAGGAAATGAGGAGACTAAAAGACTTTTGCCTTTGATCTACAATGCGGTCAGTAGAGTTTACAACTTGATATTAGTGGTGCAGAAGCACTACAAACAACATTGAATTCAGTCTTGACCTCATATTTTGTTCAACTTTCAAAAGTAGGAAATTCATCCTTGATTGTTTTAATGCAGAGACAATTGCACTATATGTGTTCAGATTTTGTTTAAATAAGTGACAAAAACCATTTGCCCATGTATGTGTCAACTACTGCCTTCAATCCACACTACATACAACAGGGTTCACAACTTGAATTCAGCTTTCCATCTACACTACGGACAGCATTCAAGTTAGCCTTGATTTATAAGAGGCAGAGACAATTTTGTTAAAAGATGCGACAAAAATATTCCTCAATGACTGTACTGAGTACTGCCTTCAAATGTACACTACGATCAACAGAGTTCACCACTTAATACCAGTTCATGAGTCCGGTATGCAACAGTCAATGTATGGAGTACATTACAGATAATGCACTGCAACTTAAGAGCTACATTGCGAACAGCAGGGTTCACAACTTGAATCGAGCTTTTCATCTACTCTGTGGACAGCATTCAAGTTATCCTTGATATATGTAAGGCAGAGACAATTTTGTTAAAGGATGCCACAAAAAACATTCCTCATTGAGTGTACTGAGTACAGTTTTTAAATGTACATTGCAATCAACAGAGTGTACAACTTGATACCAGTGGCGTATTAGCACTATAGACAACATTGAATTCAGTCTCGAATTCTTTAAGGCAGAGACAATTGTACTGTGTCCTCAGATTTTGTTAAAGTATGTGACAAAAAAAGCATTCCTTTATGTCTGTGTCCACTACTGCCTTCAATTTATACTGGGGACAGCAGGGTTTACAACTTGAAGTCAACTTTGCATGTATTATACGGACAGTAGGGAATTCAACCTAGATTTATTCAATGCAGAGACAATTGTTCTGTATGTGTTCTGATTTTGTTAAAATAAGTGACAAAAATCATTTGTCGATATTTCTGCCTTCGATCTACAGTACGCACAGCAGGGTTCACGTTTTGAAATGAGCTTTCAATCTATACTTCGAACAGCATGAAATTTAGTCTTGTTTTTTTAAGGTAGAGTTAATTATACTTTATGTCTTCAGATTTTGTTAAAAGATACGACATTAAGAAATTCTTGATGTCAGTGATTACTACTGCCTTAGATCTACATTGTGAGGGCTCCCCATTCAGGTAGAAAGACGATTGTACATGATGCATACCAGTAGACAAGAGATATTATACCACTGCGACCTCCCTGAACCTGGAATAATCACAGGGTACGCACACGCTGAGTTCTTTCGGTACCACTAACTCACTGCACCACAAGTCATCCCTCTGTAGCCTTATTAAGGTAGAATTCACTAGGCAAAACACATTGCTCCCAGTTTGCCCCACCTGCACAACGCATTATCGCAGGATACGTACAAGCTCAGCGCCAGAGATACTACTAACTCACTGCACTATAAATCATCGCAAAAAAAGAGTGAACAGTTGTATGTCACAATGAGACATACTGTCCCTTTTAAATGGAATTTATGCAAAATTCAATCGTCAAAACACATTAGTCCAATTACTGTACCCCCGACCACGCATCATCGCAGGATACGTACACGCTAAGCACCAAAGGTACTAGTAACTCAGTGCCCCAAAAAACATTATCACGTTGCCTTACTAAGGCAGAATTTACAAGACAAAAAACATTAGTATCAGTACGGCCTGCCCGGACCGCGCATCATCGCAGGCTCCACAGAACCTTGTTGTTTCAGATACCACTAACTCAGTGCAAGCCAAACTAAGTATAACACCTATCAAATTCTACACAGTATCCCTTTAGTATGCTTCCTTCAAAAACTTCTTTTATATCACTTATAGATTTAGTTGAATAATAAAATGTACGGTGCATATATGTTCTATCTTCCACTTCAATCATGAATACAGATAATGCAGTCCACCCTAAGATCTACACTGCGGGCAACAGGGTTTACAACTTCAATTCAGCTTTTCATCTACACTATAGACAGTAGGGAATTCAGCCTTGATGTATTTAATGCAGAGTCAATTATACTGTATGTATTCAGATTTTGTTAAAATAAGTGAAAACAAAGCATTCTTATATAACTGTGCTGAATAGTAGCTTTGATGTACCCTGCGAACAGTAGGATTCACAACTCAACTTCAGTTTTGTATCTACACTACAGACAGTAAGGAATTTAGCCTTGATTTATTTAAGACACAGACAAAACATATTCCTGTGGCACTGCTAGTATGCATAAGCACCTTTAATCCCTACATCCTGTGAACAATGTTTATAGAGAAAGTAGAACACAGCGCCAAAATGTACCTTCAACATCGCAACCAGACATACATCCCCATTTTGAGAAAGTTAGAATGCACAGCGTGAAATGCAATTGTTTAATTTCTTATGGAGAGCAATCAGTAGACATAGTTTGCAGAGCAATTGATAACCATTGAGGATAGTTTTTTTTAACCTCAAAATTCATGCAGACCAGTATGCAACACTCAATATTTTGAGTACAGACCGCTCGAACCACGCATCATCGCAAGGTGAGCACACGTTGAGCACCACACATACCACTGACTCAGCACACCATAAATAATTACCACGTGGCCTTATTAAGGCAAAATTCAGTTGCCAAAAGACATTCTTACCAGTTCGTTCTGCTTGAACCACTCATCATGCCAGGCTGTACATAAACCGCCCCTACCTCAGTGTACCACAACTCATGAACACTTTACGATAGAATCTTCTGTGTATTATTTCACATATAGTGCTCCTACCTTAGTACAGCAGAAGTAATAAACTGTTTATGATTGAATATCTGTGTATGATATCATGATTACTATTACACAGTCGTCACTACACACGTGACCCTACCGTGCTTTATGCCATTTTAGAGTTGCTCCCATCCCAAGTGGTGTGATCGCCCGTCCTAGAGGTTCGGACGACTCATGTAGGCCCGAACCACCGAGTATAAATGCCCACCACTACGTGGTCACCACTCTTTGGTCACTGAGTTAGTGGTACCGCAAGGACTGAGCGGGTGAGGAACCCGTGATGATGATGGGAGCACGAGTATGTCCTTACCCATGGCAATATCAAGACTCGGCACCATATGTCAGACTTCTTCGTGGCAGAGCGGGACTGCATGATGCAGAAGGTGTCCTGTCTACGAAAAGGTGAGCAATGTGGCCTAGGTGCGCAGCGGAGGGAGTTGATGTGCTGCAGCAGACTGGATACAAAAAGGCGATGCAGCGATTTAGGCGTATGCACTCCTATATACCGTATCTTATTGCATTTATATATTTTTTTCCAATAGGAGGAACTTTTTTATAATCGGTCAAATGTCCGACGCTCGTGAGGATCGAAACCACATGCTTCACTTTGCACCACATGCTTTCACAACCACATAAAAAAATTACTATTATAGTAATTATTAAAAAATCGAAGCCTATTAAACAAGTTGGAACTGTACAAATAGTTGTTTTTAAATGCGGGAGGGAAGGTTTCTGAAAAGGTGATGTAATTCTACTCTACATTACGATAGTAACAAATACCAATCATAGCATCTTTCTTTTACTATCTTTTAGATGTAGAGCTTCAGGGTGTATTATGTCCTGGCATGTGGTGAAAAACACACCGCTGACAGAAAGGTGAGCTGCGAATATTATTTGCAGTCACTCTCTCACTTCCTCTCGCCTTTGATAATGAAATGACACACTGTTAACTTCCTTTTTATCTTACAGGTTATCTTTCACAGATTGGCATCATCCCCCCCAAACATCTCCAAAGCTCAACATTCGTGCATTCTGCGATGATGCGTGGCCATCGTAACAACGTCTGAGAAGGCTGCTTCAACATGTGGTGCACCCTCTTTGAATCACGCCAATGGCACAAGGTGAGCAAAGAAGCTTGTTTCCGAAACAACGACACGTCATCTGTGGTCGGCGAGAGTGGGTAGTGTGCAGCAGCTTCACTGAGTAGGAATGTACAATTACCTCCGAGCTGTGAGGATACGTTACTACAGTCTGAGGGGCAGATTTACAAGGCCCTTTCGCCACTTTTGTTTCACTTTTAACATGGGAAAAGTGGCGCAAGGAGCTTGTAACTCTGCCTCTGAGTTTCAAAGAAAAAGCACTCACCTCCAGACTCTGCGAGACAATGGGGTGCAACAGTCTAGGTACGCAATATTGAGAACTCACTGCTATCAGTGGGTGTGCATGGGATATACTACTTTGGAACAAAAACAGCCCACAGACACCTCCTTACAATGAAAGTTGAAAAATACATTATCCTTAGTGTACAAATAAATAAAGCAAACATATACTTGTGCAGTTGTATGTAGTATGCTAATACCAACTCTATATAATATCTTTCAGATCACTAAACTAGAGGGTGCACTATGAACCAGCACGTGCTTTGACACACAACGAAGGCAAAAGGTGAGCTACGAAGATTTTCTCCAGTATTAACTACTCCATCTATAACTTTCTCTCTCTTACGTTTTAATGTCGTTTTTTTCTCTCTCTCTTTCTCTCTCTCACTCTCTCACATTGTTTCTCTTTCTCTTTTAAAGTTATGGACGGTGCTGTCCACTCTGCCAATATAAAAGTCAAGGCTGAATTTATTACTCTCCAGTGTAGAACCAAAGCTGAGTTCAAGTTGTGAACTCTGTTGGTCAAAGTGTTTACACAAGGTAAGCGGAGCAGCCTAGATACACAATGCCTCCGATTAAATGTGATAGAAATAATGGGGCTTATTTACAAGCCCCTTGCCAGACTTTTCCGTCACTTTTAACATGAGAAAACTAATGCAAAAGTGGCGCAAGCGGCTTGTAAATAATCCCCAAAGAATATTGTCCTACATAATGACGTGAACTCTCACCTAATTCTGTCTCATCTCTGAATCATTTTAAAGACCTGTTGGACCATACTGTAAATCTGACACAGTAGGCACTTCCGTACAGACACCTCTTGAACACGAAGTATTACCTTAACTTGTAATGTTTTTGTGTCATAATTTTTTGTTGAAGTTCAAAGATAGGCAATTTCATAGGTTACAAAACGATATAGTAAATATAAATCAGTATGTGACAAATAATATACATACCTGTAATATATTAAGGAAGAGGAAAAAAGGAGGGAAAGGGAAAAAGGAGCAGGAAAAAGCCATATGTAGGGAGGGAAAGAAAAGAGAATTAGAATTTCAGGAATCGCAAAGAAAGGGGGTCCACACCTGCTGGAATATTTGTTCTTGGTCTTGTATCCTATAAATTACCTGTTCATAGGATGCTGTCTGTATCATCGCAACCATCCAGTCCTCTTTGGAGGAGGGCTAGGTGATTGCCACATCCTTAAAACACATAGTTTAGCAGCAGTAAGTGCAGTGTTTAAGAGTCGACTTTGAGGTCATGAAATAGTAGGAAAACCTCTAAAGTCATGGAGCAAAATAGTGGCAGGTGTGAAAGGGAGTGAAAGAGGAAAAGTTTCTAGTAGTGTAGATCCTATTTGCTGCCAAAATTGTTTTACAAAAGGACACTCAAAAATAATATGCAGGATGTCACAATTAGATTCAGAGCATCTCCAACACCTAGAATGCGATGATAATCAGGCTTGTTGCAACTTTAAGGGAGTCCAATGCCAATCATGTAAAGATTTAAAAACACAGAACTTCATTCCAGCTTCATGAGTGCCCTTATCCAGGGCTTCCAATATGTCTGGCCAGGTATCTTTGTCAATGGTGATATGAAGTCGTTCCTGCCATTTATCACAGAGAGTGGCAAGAAGTGGCTGTGAATATAAATGGTTAATCAGAGATCTATATAAACCTGACATGACACCTTTATGTCGGCCCCAAGTGCAAAGAAAAGTCAAAATCGGCGAAGTTTGCAGTGTCCCAGGGGGAAGGCCAAGACATCTCTTCAGAGAAAGCTGAAGTTGCAAATATCTCGAAGCCTGATGTAAAGGAAGATCAAATTCTTCACAGAGATTCTCAAAAGATTTCAGTTCACCACCTACAATAAGTTGATCTAAGATTAAGATTCCTCTTGAGCTCCATTCAGGCCAAGAAAGTGCTCGTCCATTAATATGAATGCTTTCATTCTTCCAGATGGGAGCTTTAGAATGTAAACGATGAGCAATGCGCAGTAGGCGATGTGCACATTGCCATGTTTGATATGTGGCATTGAGCACAGGATGTGCAGGAGTAGTCCTAGGTTTACGAACATTGTATAAAAAATTAAGACCATCCTCACATACAAGTATTGAGCGTTCTATTGTAACTCATTAAGGAGAGTTAGTTGCACCTGGGAGCAAGTAAGACAGCTGTGAAAGGTGTAAAGTTAGAGAGTAGTGCTCTATTGATGGTAGACTTAGACCACCATGGGAGCGGCGTGCTATAAGTTTAGCAGCAGACAAACGAGGTCGCATATTTCCCCAAACAAACGGTCGAATGCGAGAATCTATGCAACGAAGTGTGGCTAAAGGTATAATAATTCAAAGCATTCCCAAGACATAAGTAAATCGGGCAAAGTAACCATTCACTTCGCCTGTATTCTTCCCCACATGAAGAAACTCAAAAGAAACCATTTGGCAAAATCAACTTCCAGTTGTGCTATGAGAGGAGAGATGTTATCTGAAACAATTCTCTCCAATCCACGATTGATCAGAATTCCAAGATATTTTAATTGAGATGATTTCCAGCAAAAAGGATAGCCATCAATAGAAGCCTTTGTGGTACAAGGAGAGAGTGGTAGAGCTTCACTTTTGTCCCAGTTCACTTTATAACCAGAAATCACAGAGAACGGTTTAATAATTTCAAGCAAATTTGGTAAGGAACGGGGAAGATCTTTAATCGTAAGAAGGATATCATCAGCGTATAAGTATAATTTAGATACTCCTCCCGGTATCGGTTTACCCTGAATCCGGGGCGAGTGAGAAATAAAAAATATTGCCAAGTATTACCTTAATTTGTAATGTTTGACCTCATTTAGTCACATCGATCTAATTTTAAACACTTATTTTCATTTTTGTTTTGCAGATTATCTACACTACTTCTATTGGAGTCCATATCACATTTTGTTTATTAAATTGTTTTGTTAAAGTTATGTTTCTAGTTATTCATTATATTGTTATCTTTGAGTTACGTTTCCAGTTATTTATTGTTGTTTCAATAAAAGTTAATTAAAAAAGTATGTACGCCTTCTTTTTCTGACGACATTTTGCTATTATTTAGTGTGATAATAATAGTTAGAAAACATTTAAAAATAGACATGATATTTATAACTACAATTATAATACTGTGGCTTACTCTTTACCAGCTCCTTACCAGAGTCTATAGCTACGTCTAACGGTTCCTAACAAAAACTTTTAAAACTCCTGCACAGTAACTGTTTCGATTAGCAACACAGTGTGATGAACTTCTAACCTCTGTGCTCCCCTAAGTGTTCCATTAACTGTTACTATGGTAACAGGCAGTAACCAGCTTGGGGGTAGGGTTGAAAGCTACTGGCTGTACAAAAAACATCATATTTACCCAGGATTCTCTACATGACAGAAAGGAAAGCAAAGTAAACAGAACACTGTGTACCAGATTTACAACCCCATTGCGCCACTTTTGCGTCACTTTTCCCATCTTAAAAGTGATGCAATAGTAACGCAACAAACTTGTAAATCTGCCCCATGCACATTACGAGCAAAGGAAGTACACAAACCATTCAATTCTTTATTGATCACAATTAAACAGTGTTGCTTCACGATTCACAATGTACTTCAATAAATACTTTGTGCCTATTTAAATGGGAGACGTGATTGTCGACATTAAAAAAAGCTAGTGGCATATTTGCAAAGACGGAGTTAAAATTGTCGCCGCTTTAACGGCTGCAAACTACAACAAAAACGCCAAAAATGGACTTCAAAATTCTTTTTGTAATCTTACAGAAAGATTTTCTCAACTTTGCTGTTTGTTATGAAAGAGTGAGAGCCACCCCCCGGAGCTATAAAATAAATGGTTGGGGGGCTCCAAGGCCCCCCGGCAAAATTAGAAGTGGAGGGGCCTCAGTGATCCCCCTCAAGCCCCGAGAACCACCACCCCCTGGGGCTTTGTTTATTGTGGTAGGGAGGCTGTGTGGCCCTCCGCCTGGAGCCCTCGAGGTCCCTGGGGACCTCCACGCCCCAGGGCCGGCTCCTGTAGTTTCCCGTGGTGCCTACTCCCAACGACACTGCTGTTTGCTATGAGAGGGCGGGAGTCTTGCGGCTCCCACCCTCCCATAGCAAACTTGGTTTGCATTTTGAAAGTCAGAGCAGTGAAATCTGTTCTCATTTTCAAAATCTAAACCAGATAGCTTTTCCACATGCAAGTTAGCATCTCCCCATGTGGAAAAGCAATGCCAGCTCCCAAAGTACGCGGGGAGCCAGCTGGGACTCTGGGGGCATTTTGGCTCCCCCATCGGTTCCCAGCATTTTGAATAAGCCCCGGGGGATGGGGTACCCGGGGATATTAGAAATTACTGATAGGGGCTAATTTTCTACGGTAAAATTAGAAGTTGCGCACCCAGCCGGCACTTAGTGTGGCCCCCTGGTGAGCACGCGCTGGATGCACGACTCATAATCTGTAGGGTGCATGAATCCAGCGTCTTTTGTGCACAACTTCTGCATGTTTGGGAGCCGGCATTGCTTTTCAACATGGGGAGCTATTAACATGCAGATCCCCATGTGGAAAAGCAATCTGGTTTAGATTTTGGAATAGTGAACAGATTTCCTTGCTATGGAAGGGCGGGATGGGCACCCCGTGACTCTGCAGGTGCCGACCCTCCCACAATACATAAAGCCCCGGGGAGTGTTGGTCCCCAGGCTTTGGGGACCTTGGAGCCGCCCCCAAACATTTGTTTTTTTAGCCCCGGGGGATGACGGGACCCTCGAGTGCTCCATGAGGGGAGCCACGCAACCCCCCTCCCACAACACATAAAGCCCTGGGGTGGTGGTCCCCAGGGATTTGGGGATCTCGGAGCCACCCCAACTATTTTTTTTGTAGCCCCGGGGGGTGACGATCCCCGGGGTTGGGGGACCCCTCTGGGCCCCCCATAAAATTTAATAATTTTGCCCCCGGAGGCTAATTATGAAAAAGCTCCATTTTATTTAATTATTTATTTTACGTCTGTGCACCCTACGCCACTTGCTGTTCTTTAAAAAAAAATAGTCCTTCTGGGACCCCCTAAGCATGTCTAAAGGGTCAAACAATTTCTACCCCCTTTCTTCATTTTGCACACTTGTTCCACTGACTTCTTCAGCCTCGCTTCTACCGAGGCACAAAATGTCTGCCAACAGTTCCTTGTTTTGAATGTTGACAGCCAATTAGCATTCAGCGCGTGATCAGAAGGGTGCGCTTATGATACACTTACGGTGCGCTCATAGTCCGCGGATCCACCGTGTCCATAGATATATATATGCTTTTAACTGTAATTTTCTCAGAAAGTACTGAACAGATTGACACCATTTAAGCAAAAGGCACTAGTCTGAACTGAGGACTACATCTCTGCCAAATTTGGCGTAATTCCGTTCAGCAATTCGGGCTGTAGCTGTGGCTAAAGGTCCTATGGAAAATTGCATAAGGGAAAACACGTTTTGGGACCCCCCCTTTTTTCTCAGTCCACGCTTCACAAATCACCACGTTACTTTCAGGGAAGTAGCGGAACGGAGTTAGCCATTAGTTTTGTAAATTTCGTAAAGATTCATCAAACAGCACCAAAGTTATCCCAAATAGAGTGTTGCAGATTTCCTATGGAAAATAGACCCTAACTATAACTACCTAGTAGGTAATATATATATATATATATATATATATACATACATACATATATATTACCTACTGGCGGTCGCCAGTAGGTATATATAGTTAGGATTTTTTCCCTATGGGATTTCTGAAAATTCTATGCCTAATAACTTTGGCGTTTGTGGACGGAATTGGCTGAAATTTTCAGGAAAATGGCACATTTTGTTTCTGAGCAGCCCTTGAAAATTTAGGGGGGTTTTGTGGAGGGGGGGCCGAGAAAAAAGGGGGGTCCCAAAACGCGTTTTTTCCATGTTAATTTCCATAGGGCGGTTGGACTCACTTTTAGCCCGAACGGCTGAATGGATTTGCACGAAACTTGGCAAAATTGTAGGGACTGTTAGCCCGATGTGCCTTTGCTAGGTCTCAATATATGTGCTTCAGTGGATTTTGAGAAATTAACGTTTAAATCAAGATATATATCTGTAACAGCGCTCCGGGCAGCGATCCGGTTAGCGAACCTTTCGCGTATCGGAACTTTGCGATGCGAAGCTGATTGGCCCTCCGGTGTCTGTCAACATTCTAAACAGTCCGGAGCGGCCGCCATCTTGTCTCTCGGTAGGATCGAGAGACAAGAGGAGGCCAAAACAAAGGGGGAAATTACCATAAGGGGGCATAGTAGATCCTTGTTGACCCCCTAGGTTTTATGTGGAGGTTTTAAAAGGGCCTAGGAGGGTCCAAAAAAAAAAATTTTTTTTTTGCGTGGTAAGCGCCAAGTTCGCGAACCGGAAAGCGTTCTGGGCAGCGAACTTTAAGGATAAAAGAATGATAGACTTTTCTAATACTGTATGTTAATTATTTGTTGTTTTTGTTCGTTTTTGTATTTATTTATTTATTTTGATTTAAAAAAAAATTATTTATTATTTTCATAGTTCATTAAAACTTCCAGCATTATATCATCTGGTATCTCGTCAAACATGGATGTTTCTGTCTCTTGTAAGGTTTGAATAAATTGTTCGTCAAAAGATTGATCCATAAAATCTTCATCCACATTTTCTTCAGTTACAATGTCTTCGGATGTAATGATTTTGCTCGATTACTTTTATTTTTTTTACACGATTTTTCACTATCTGCAAAGACTAAACAGAGTATTGCGACTTTGTGCTTGTTTGTAAATAGAGAATGATCCAAAGAGAACCAATTCTAAAACAGTAAATGCTTGGACAACAATCAATCAAATGGAGAGACAAGCAGCCACGACGGATTACAACGGGGGTAAAGGCCTGCGTTAACTACCCTTCAGTATCTGCAAAGAGAGAGTACTACTAAGACAAAAGAGGGGAGAGGGGGGGGGGTGCAGCATTCAAAGCACATCAGCGTGCATAAATACGAAAATGTTTTTATTTATCACGTACTTGACATTTTAAAGCTTTTCATATTTGCTATTAAAAAACCAATGAAATTCACAGAAAAAACCATAGGTTATAGTGGATATATAGTTAGGAATTTGCATTTACAAAACCTTGAAAATTCAATGAAAAAAACATTGGTTTTAGGCCATATATAGTTAGGGATTTGCATTTACAAAACCTTATTTTACTCGCATAAAACCATTGAAATTCCATATATAGTTATAAGCGCTAACTATATATCGCGCACCCGCAATCCACTGCTGATGATGTCACATATTACATCATTCATGACATGGTTAGTGACATCACTGATGACATCACTGATGACATCTCAAATGACATCACTGATGACATCACTGAAAACATCTCATTTGACATGACTGATAACATCACTGATGATATCATTCATGTGATAATACGATGAACCTCTTCAGACTCTAATATAACCTTAGATACAATCAGTGTAAACAGACACTCACAGACTGTCACTCATCCATGGAGTTACTCACACACCTAGTCAGTCATGCAAAGAATCAATCACACCTCCATTTCCTCAAATATACAGTTATACAAACTTTACTTATTCAAACATATACTAACACATATTTACTCTCTTATACAATCCCTGATACAAGTTCACAATGATCCATACAGCCACTCACACATTCACTGGCTCTTATGCACAGTTATTTATATATGTCAACTCTCACATGTACTGTGTTTTACATATGTACTTACTTTGACATGTAGCACTGAGATATCCATTCACTCACCAATACACTCATGCACACAGTCAACCGCCCATACAGCTGTTTCCACATGCACTTTTGAACCCACCCATCTAGTGAATCAACTGCTCACACATCTATGCACAGAGTCACACACCTCCCAGCTACCCACACACACACTCAGTATCCCATACAAATACTTGGGCAACCAATCAATAACCCATATAGTTACTCATATAGCTACTTATCAACACATGGAACAGTTTACAGAACAACAGACATAATGATGCACAAATTAAGACAGTTTAGTCATTAACCCATGCACTCAGTGAGACACATTTAATCACTCACTCATATAGTCAGTCATGCACCTACTAAATCCTTCATCCAGACACTTATATATCCACTCATTCTTCAATATGTAAGAGATATTTTAACTTTACAGAAACATACAGTCACTGGATGATGTCATTTGAGATGTCATCAGTGATGTCATCAGTGATGTCACTAACCATGTCATGAATGATGTAATATGTGACATCATCAGCAGTGGATTGCGGGTGCGCGATATATAGTTAGCGCTTATAACTATATATGGAATTTCAATGGTTTTATGCGAGTAAAATAAGGTTTTGTAAATGCAAATCCCTAACTATATATGGCCTAAAACCAATGTTTTTTTCATTGAATATATATATATATATATATATATATATATATATATATATATATATATATATATATATTCACTGAAAAAACCATAGGTTATAGACCAAATAATATAGTTAGGGATTAGCATTTACAAAACCTTATTTTACTCGCATAAAACCATTGAAATTCGCATATATAGTTAGTTGCGCTAACTATATATCGCGCACCCGCAATCCACTGCTGATGATGTCACATATTACATCATTCATGACATGGTCAGTGACATCACTGATGACATCACTGATGACATCTCAAATGACATCACTGATGACATCACTGATGACAACATCCAGTGACTGTATGTTTCTGTAAAGTTAAAATATGTCTTACATATTGAAGAATGAGTGGATGTATAAGTGTCTGGATGAAGTATTTAGTAGGTGCATGAATGACTGTATGAGTAAGTGATTAAATGTGTCTCACTGAGTGCATGGGTTAGTGACTAAACTGTCTTGATTTGTGCATCATTATGTCTGTTGTTCTGTAAACGGCTGTATGTGTTGATCAGTAGCTATATGAGTAACTATATGGGTTATTGATTGGTTGCCCAAGTATTTGTATGGGAGACTGGGTGTGTGTGTGGGTGGCTGGGAGGTGTATGACTCTGTGCATAGATGTGTGAGCAGTTGATTCACTTGATGTATGGGTTCAAAAGTGCATGTGGAAACAGCTTATGGGCGGTTGACTGTGTGCATGAGTGTATTGGTGAGTGAATGGATATCTCAGTGCTAAATGTCAAAGTAAGTACATATGTAAAACACAGTACATGTGAGAGTTGACATATATAAATTACTGTGCATAAGAGCCAGTGAATGTGTGAGTGGCTGTATGGATCATTGTGAACTTGTATCAGGGATTGTATAAAAGAGTAAATATGTGTTAGTATATGTTCGAATAAGTAAGGTGTGTATAACTGTATAGTTGAGGAAATGGAGGTGTGATTGATTCTTTGCATGACTGACTAGGTGTGTGAGTAATTCCATGGATGAGTACAGTCTGTGAGTGTCTGTTTACTCTGAGTGTATCTAAGGTTATATTAGAGTCTGAAGAGGTTAATCGTATTATCACATGATTGATATCATCAGTGATGTGATTAGTAATGACAAATGAGATGTTATCAGTGATTTTATCAGTGATGTCATTTGAGATGTCATCAGTGATGTCATCAGTGATGTCATTTGAGATGTCATCAGTGATGTCATTTGAGATGTCATCAGTGATGTCACTGACCATGTCATGAATGATGTAATATGTGACATCATCAGCAGTGGATTGCGGGTGCGCGATATATAGTTAGCACAACTAACTATATATGCGAATTTCAATGGTTTTATGCGAGTAAAATAAGGTTTTGTAAATGCTAATCCCCAACTATATATGGTCTATAACCTATGGTTTTTTCAGTGAATTTTCAAGGTTTTGTAAATGCTAATTCCTAACTATATATGGTCTATAACCTATGGTTTTTTCAGTGAATTTCATTGGTTTTTTAAAAGCTAATATCTATAGCTGTAAAATATATTCTTTATTACGTGACGTATCACGTAGCCACGTGAGACCCCTCATGACACGTCGCATAAACGTGACGTATCGTCTCTGCAGCGCAAACAAAACCCGTAACGTAAGCGCGCCAGATCACGCTTACAGATATATATATATTTTTTAACCTTAATTAGACAAAATCCACACGTGCACATATCTTGAGGCTTTGCAAAGGCACATCAAACAAACAGTCCCTACAATTTTGCCAAGTTTGGTGGAAATCTATTCCTTTAAATTTTATTTTACTGTTTCTCTTGGTTTTCCCCTTGTTACGCTTACCGGAACGCTACCCGGTACGCAAACCGGACGCTCCAAAAACACAAGATGTCGGACCCCCGTTACGCTGCCGGTTAGCTGCCCAGTTGGCGTACCGGGAAGCGCCTCTACCGCGAAAAATCTCAATTTTCTTTTTTTTTCTTTTGCCCCGCGGGGCACTTTAATATCCCCCTCATCAATCCTAGGGGGTCAGGAGGGGTCTACCTTGCCCCTTTCCTTTATTTCCCCCTTCGTTTTTCACCACCTCTTGTCTCTCGATCCTACCAAGAGACAAGATGGCGGCCGCTCCGGACTGTTTACAATGTTGACAGCCAATCAGCTTCTCCTCAGACTCCCGTTACGCTGCCGGTTAGCTGCCCAGTTAGCTGCCCGGTTCACGTACCGGGACGCGCCTCTACGGCGAAAAATCGCGATTTTTTTTTTTTTTTTTTGCCCCGCGGGCCACTTTAATATCCCCCTCATCAATCCTAGGGGGTCAGGAGGGGTCTACCTTGCCCCCTTTCCTTCATTTCCCCCTTCGTTTTTCACCACCTCTTGTCTCTCGATCCTACCGAGAGACAAGATGGCGGCCGCTCTGGACTGTTTACAATGTTGACACCCATTCAGCTTCTCCTCAGACTCCCGTTACACTGCCGGTTAGCTGCCCGGTTAGATGCCCGGTTCACGTACCGATTTGCGCCTCTACGACAAAAAATCGCAATTTTTTTTATTTTTTTTGCCCCGCGGGCCACTTTAATATCCCCTTAATCAATCCTAGGGGGTCAGGAGGGGTCTACCTTGCCCCCTTTCCTTCATTTCCCCCTTCGTTTTTCACCACCTCTTGTCTCTCGATCCTACCGAGAGACAAGATGGCGGCCGCTCCGGACTGTTTACAATGTTGACAGCCAATCAGCTTCTCCTCAGACTCCCGTTACGCTGCCGGTTAGCTGCCCAGTTAGCTGCCCGGTTCGCGTACCCGGACGCTCCTCTACGGCGAAAAATCGTATTTTTTTTTTTTTTTTTTTTGCCCCGCGGGCCACTTTAATATCCCCCTCATCAATCCTAGGGGTCAGGAGGGGTCTACCTTGCCCCCTTTCCTTCATTTCCCCCTTCGTTTTGGCCTCCTCTTGTCCCTCGATCCTACCGAGAGACAAGATGGCGGCCGCTCCGGACTGTTTAGAATGTTGACAGACACCGGACAACCAATCAGCTTCGTTTTGCAAAGCTCCGTTACGCGAAAAGTACGCGAACTGGTGCACTATCCAGGACGCTGTCACAGATATATAAATTTTTTAAAATGCTAATTTCTCAAAATCCACTGGAGCGCATATATTGAGACCCAGCAAAGGCACATCGGGCTAACAGTCCCTACAATTTTGCCAAGTTTCGTGCAAATCCATTCAGCCGTTCGAGCTAAAAGTGAGGCCAAACGCCCTATGGAAATTAACATGGGAAAAATGCGTTTTGGGACCCCCCTTTTTTCTCGGCCCCCCTTGACAAAACCCCCCCCCAAATTTTCAGGGGCTGCTCAGAAACACAAAATGTGCCATTTTCCTGAAAATTTCAGCCGATTCCGTCCTCAAACGCCAAAGTTATTAGACATAGAATTTTCAACAGTCCCTCAGGAAAAAAATCCTAACTATATATACCTACTGGCTATCGCCAGTAGGTAATATATATATATATATATATATATATATATATATATATATATATATATATATATATATATTATATATATATATATATATATATATATATATATATACATACATACATACATACATACATACATATATATAATATATATATATATATATATATATATATATATATGTAAGAGCAAATGTCCTGGGACTTTGGGTGAGCACACAACCACCTCCTGCCTTCCAGCTCTACTTGTGCAGCCTGCCGCTTTAAGCATCCGTTTGTCGTTCGTATTGCCAACGCGTTTCGGGGCCCGACAGCCCCTTCTTCCTGGGCAGACAAAGCTTCAATGAGACCTGCATTGATTCATTCACCAACTTTATTGACAACATTTCCCTCCACTGGGCGTGTTCTCATCTCTCGCGTCCCTGGTGCATGATGGGAAATGCAGTTCATGATGCCGGTAGTTATTTCCTTTAAGTAAGTTCATTGATGCTGTCTTTTAGTCATTATATACAATTTCGTTAATCCTCTAAGTGAGGTGCCGGATGATTGTAGGCAGGCTAAATTCGCACTTTGGACGTGGTGCTGCACTGTCGTGAACAGTTCCGACATAGCCTACTTGCTGTTGAATGTTGTTCTCTCCAGCCTGTAGTGGTGCCTCTCCCCGCGGCCAGGCAGCCGCGTGAATATGTAAGAGCAAATGTCCTGGGACTTTGGGTGAGCACACAACCACCTCCTGCCTTCCAGCTCTACTTGTGCAGCCTGCCGCTTTAAGCATCCGTTTGTCGTTCGTATTGCCAACGCGTTTCGGGGCCCGACAGCCCCTTCTTCCTGGGCAGACAAAGCTTCAATGAGACCTGCATTGATTCATTCACCAACTTTATTGACAACATTTCCCTCCACTGGGCGTGTTCTCATCTCTCGCGTCCCTGGTGCATGATGGGAAATGCAGTTCATGATGCCGGTAGTTATTTCCTTTAAGTAAGTTCATTGATGCTGTCTTTTAGTCATTATATACAATTTCGTTAATCCTCTAAGTGAGGTGCCGGATGATTGTAGGCAGGCTAAATTCGCACTTTGGACGTGGTGCTGCGCTGTCGTGAACAGTTCCGACATAGCCTACTTGCTGTTGAATGTTGTTCTCTCCAGCCTGTAGTGGTGCCTCTCCCCGCGGCCAGGCAGCCGCGTGAATATGTAAGAGCAAATGTCCTGGGACTTTGGGTGAGCACACAACCACCTCCTGCCTTCCAGCTCTACTTGTGCAGCCTGCCGCTTTAAGCATCCGTTTGTCGTTCGTATTGCCAACGCGTTTCGGGGCCCGACAGCCCCTTCTTCCTGGGCAGACAAAGCTTCAATGAGACCTGCATTGATTCATTCACCAACTTTATTGACAACATTTCCCTCCACTGGGCGTGTTCTCATCTCTCGCGTCCCTGGTGCATGATGGGAAATGCAGTTCATGATGCCGGTAGTTATTTCCTTTAAGTAAGTTCATTGATGCTGTCTTTTAGTCATTATATACAATTTCGTTAATCCTCTAAGTGAGGTGCCGGATGATTGTAGGCAGGCTAAATTCGCACTTTGGACGTGGTGCTGCGCTGTCGTGAACAGTTCCGACATAGCCTACTTGCTGTTGAATGTTGTTCTCTCCAGCCTGTAGTGGTGCCTCTCCCCGCGGCCAGGCAGCCGCGTGAATATGTAAGAGCAAATGTCCTGGGACTTTGGGTGAGCACACAACCACCTCCTGCCTTCCAGCTCTACTTGTGCAGCCTGCCGCTTTAAGCATCCGTTTGTCGTTCGTATTGCCAACGCGTTTCGGGGCCCGACAGCCCCTTCTTCCTGGGCAGACAAAGCTTCAATGAGACCTGCATTGATTCATTCACCAACTTTATTGACAACATTTCCCTCCACTGGGCGTGTTCTCATCTCTCGCGTCCCTGGTGCATGATGGGAAATGCAGTTCATGATGCCGGTAGTTATTTCCTTTAAGTAAGTTCATTGATGCTGTCTTTTAGTCATTATATACAATTTCGTTAATCCTCTAAGTGAGGTGCCGGATGATTGTAGGCAGGCTAAATTCGCACTTTGGACGTGGTGCTGCGCTGTCGTGAACAGTTCCGACATAGCCTACTTGCTGTTGAATGTTGTTCTCTCCAGCCTGTAGTGGTGCCTCTCCCCGCGGCCAGGCAGCCGCGTGAATATGTAAGAGCAAATGTCCTGGGACTTTGGGTGAGCACACAACCACCTCCTGCCTTCCAGCTCTACTTGTGCAGCCTGCCGCTTTAAGCATCCGTTTGTCGTTCGTATTGCCAACGCGTTTCGGGGCCCGACAGCCCCTTCTTCCTGGGCAGACAAAGCTTCAATGAGACCTGCATTGATTCATTCACCAACTTTATTGACAACATTTCCCTCCACTGGGCGTGTTCTCATCTCTCGCGTCCCTGGTGCATGATGGGAAATGCAGTTCATGATGCCGGTAGTTATTTCCTTTAAGTAAGTTCATTGATGCTGTCTTTTAGTCATTATATACAATTTCGTTAATCCTCTAAGTGAGGTGCCGGATGATTGTAGGCAGGCTAAATTCGCACTTTGCACGTGGTGCTGCGCTGTCGTGAACAGTTCCGACATAGCCTACTTGCTGTTGAATGTTGTTCTCTCCAGCCTGTAGTGGTGCCTCTCCCCGCGGCCAGGCAGCCGCGTGAATATGTAAGAGCAAATGTCCTGGGACTTTGGGTGAGCACACAACCACCTCCTGCCTTCCAGCTCTACTTGTGCAGCCTGCCGCTTTAAGCATCCGTTTGTCGTTCGTATTGCCAACGCGTTTCGGGGCCCGACAGCCCCTTCTTCCTGGGCAGACAAAGCTTCAATGAGACCTGCATTGATTCATTCACCAACTTTATTGACAACATTTCCCTCCACTGGGCGTGTTCTCATCTCTCGCGTCCCTGGTGCATGATGGGAAATGCAGTTCATGATGCCGGTAGTTATTTCCTTTAAGTAAGTTCATTGATGCTGTCTTTTAGTCATTATATACAATTTCGTTAATCCTCTAAGTGAGGTGCCGGATGATTGTAGGCAGGCTAAATTCGCACTTTGGACGTGGTGCTGCGCTGTCGTGAACAGTTCCGACATAGCCTACTTGCTGTTGAATGTTGTTCTCTCCAGCCTGTAGTGGTGCCTCTCCCCGCGGCCAGGCAGCCGCGTGAATATGTAAGAGCAAATGTCCTGGGACTTTGGGTGAGCACACAACCACCTCCTGCCTTCCAGCTCTACTTGTGCAGCCTGCCGCTTTAAGCATCCGTTTGTCGTTCGTATTGCCAACGCGTTTCGGGGCCCGACAGCCCCTTCTTCCTGGGCAGACAAAGCTTCAATGAGACCTGCATTGATTCATTCACCAACTTTATTGACAACATTTCCCTCCACTGGGCGTGTTCTCATCTCTCGCGTCCCTGGTGCATGATGGGAAATGCAGTTCATGATGCCGGTAGTTATTTCCTTTAAGTAAGTTCATTGATGCTGTCTTTTAGTCATTATATACAATTTCGTTAATCCTCTAAGTGAGGTGCCGGATGATTGTAGGCAGGCTAAATTCGCACTTTGGACGTGGTGCTGCGCTGTCGTGAACAGTTCCGACATAGCCTACTTGCTGTTGAATGTTGTTCTCTCCAGCCTGTAGTGGTGCCTCTCCCCGCGGCCAGGCAGCCGCGTGAATATGTAAGAGCAAATGTCCTGGGACTTTGGGTGAGCACACAACCACCTCCTGCCTTCCTGCTCTACTTGTGCAGCCTGCCGCTTTAAGCATCCGTTTGTCGTTCGTATTGCCAACGCGTTTCGGGGCCCGACAGCCCCTTCTTCCTGGGCAGACAAAGCTTCAATGAGACCTGCATTGATTCATTCACCAACTTTATTGACAACATTTCCCTCCACTGGGCGTGTTCTCATCTCTCGCGTCCCTGGTGCATGATGGGAAATGCAGTTCATGATGCCGGTAGTTATTTCCTTTAAGTAAGTTCATTGATGCTGTCTTTTAGTCATTATATACAATTTCGTTAATCCTCTAAGTGAGGTGCCGGATGATTGTAGGCAGGCTAAATTCGCACTTTGGACGTGGTGCTGCGCTGTCGTGAACAGTTCCGACATAGCCTACTTGCTGTTGAATGTTGTTCTCTCCAGCCTGTAGTGGTGCCTCTCCCCGCGGCCAGGCAGCCGCGTGAATATGTAAGAGCAAATGTCCTGGGACTTTGGGTGAGCACACAACCACCTCCTGCCTTCCAGCTCTACTTGTGCAGCCTGCCGCTTTAAGCATCCGTTTGTCGTTCGTATTGCCAACGCGTTTCGGGGCCCGACAGCCCCTTCTTCCTGGGCAGACAAAGCTTCAATGAGACCTGCATTGATTCATTCACCAACTTTATTGACAACATTTCCCTCCACTGGGCGTGTTCTCATCTCTCGCGTCCCTGGTGCATGATGGGAAATGCAGTTCATGATGCCGGTAGTTATTTCCTTTAAGTAAGTTCATTGATGCTGTCTTTTAGTCATTATATACAATTTCGTTAATCCTCTAAGTGAGGTGCCGGATGATTGTAGGCAGGCTAAATTCGCACTTTGGACGTGGTGCTGCGCTGTCGTGAACAGTTCCGACATAGCCTACTTGCTGTTGAATGTTGTTCTCTCCAGCCTGTAGTGGTGCCTCTCCCCGCGGCCAGGCAGCCGCGTGAATATGTAAGAGCAAATGTCCTGGGACTTTGGGTGAGCACACAACCACCTCCTGCCTTCCAGCTCTACTTGTGCAGCCTGCCGCTTTAAGCATCCGTTTGTCGTTCGTATTGCCAACGCGTTTCGGGGCCCGACAGCCCCTTCTTCCTGGGCAGACAAAGCTTCAATGAGACCTGCATTGATTCATTCACCAACTTTATTGACAACATTTCCCTCCACTGGGCGTGTTCTCATCTCTCGCGTCCCTGGTGCATGATGGGAAATGCAGTTCATGATGCCGGTAGTTATTTCCTTTAAGTAAGTTCATTGATGCTGTCTTTTAGTCATTATATACAATTTCGTTAATCCTCTAAGTGAGGTGCCGGATGATTGTAGGCAGGCTAAATTCGCACTTTGGACGTGGTGCTGCGCTGTCGTGAACAGTTCCGACATAGCCTACTTGCTGTTGAATGTTGTTCTCTCCAGCCTGTAGTGGTGCCTCTCCCCGCGGCCAGGCAGCCGCGTGAATATGTAAGAGCAAATGTCCTGGGACTTTGGGTGAGCACACAACCACCTCCTGCCTTCCAGCTCTACTTGTGCAGCCTGCCGCTTTAAGCATCCGTTTGTCGTTCGTATTGCCAACGCGTTTCGGGGCCCGACAGCCCCTTCTTCCTGGGCAGACAAAGCTTCAATGAGACCTGCATTGATTCATTCACCAACTTTATTGACAACATTTCCCTCCACTGGGCGTGTTCTCATCTCTCGCGTCCCTGGTGCATGATGGGAAATGCAGTTCATGATGCCGGTAGTTATTTCCTTTAAGTAAGTTCATTGATGCTGTCTTTTAGTCATTATATACAATTTCGTTAATCCTCTAAGTGAGGTGCCGGATGATTGTAGGCAGGCTAAATTCGCACTTTGGACGTGGTGCTGCGCTGTCGTGAACAGTTCCGACATAGCCTACTTGCTGTTGAATGTTGTTCTCTCCAGCCTGTAGTGGTGCCTCTCCCCGCGGCCAGGCAGCCGCGTGAATATGTAAGAGCAAATGTCCTGGGACTTTGGGTGAGCACACAACCACCTCCTGCCTTCCAGCTCTACTTGTGCAGCCTGCCGCTTTAAGCATCCGTTTGTCGTTCGTATTGCCAACGCGTTTCGGGGCCCGACAGCCCCTTCTTCCTGGGCAGACAAAGCTTCAATGAGACCTGCATTGATTCATTCACCAACTTTATTGACAACATTTCCCTCCACTGGGCGTGTTCTCATCTCTCGCGTCCCTGGTGCATGATGGGAAATGCAGTTCATGATGCCGGTAGTTATTTCCTTTAAGTAAGTTCATTGATGCTGTCTTTTAGTCATTATATACAATTTCGTTAATCCTCTAAGTGAGGTGCCGGATGATTGTAGGCAGGCTAAATTCGCACTTTGGACGTGGTGCTGCGCTGTCGTGAACAGTTCCGACATAGCCTACTTGCTGTTGAATGTTGTTCTCTCCAGCCTGTAGTGGTGCCTCTCCCCGCGGCCAGGCAGCCGCGTGAATATGTAAGAGCAAATGTCCTGGGACTTTGGGTGAGCACACAACCACCTCCTGCCTTCCAGCTCTACTTGTGCAGCCTGCCGCTTTAAGCATCCGTTTGTCGTTCGTATTGCCAACGCGTTTCGGGGCCCGACAGCCCCTTCTTCCTGGGCAGACAAAGCTTCAATGAGACCTGCATTGATTCATTCACCAACTTTATTGACAACATTTCCCTCCACTGGGCGTGTTCTCATCTCTCGCGTCCCTGGTGCATGATGGGAAATGCAGTTCATGATGCCGGTAGTTATTTCCTTTAAGTAAGTTCATTGATGCTGTCTTTTAGTCATTATATACAATTTCGTTAATCCTCTAAGTGAGGTGCCGGATGATTGTAGGCAGGCTAAATTCGCACTTTGGACGTGGTGCTGCGCTGTCGTGAACAGTTCCGACATAGCCTACTTGCTGTTGAATGTTGTTCTCTCCAGCCTGTAGTGGTGCCTCTCCCCGCGGCCAGGCAGCCGCGTGAATATGTAAGAGCAAATGTCCTGGGACTTTGGGTGAGCACACAACCACCTCCTGCCTTCCAGCTCTACTTGTGCAGCCTGCCGCTTTAAGCATCCGTTTGTCGTTCGTATTGCCAACGCGTTTCGGGGCCCGACAGCCCCTTCTTCCTGGGCAGACAAAGCTTCAATGAGACCTGCATTGATTCATTCACCAACTTTATTGACAACATTTCCCTCCACTGGGCGTGTTCTCATCTCTCGCGTCCCTGGTGCATGATGGGAAATGCAGTTCATGATGCCGGTAGTTATTTCCTTTAAGTAAGTTCATTGATGCTGTCTTTTAGTCATTATATACAATTTCGTTAATCCTCTAAGTGAGGTGCCGGATGATTGTAGGCAGGCTAAATTCGCACTTTGGACGTGGTGCTGCGCTGTCGTGAACAGTTCCGACATAGCCTACTTGCTGTTGAATGTTGTTCTCTCCAGCCTGTAGTGGTGCCTCTCCCCGCGGCCAGGCAGCCGCGTGAATATGTAAGAGCAAATGTCCTGGGACTTTGGGTGAGCACACAACCACCTCCTGCCTTCCAGCTCTACTTGTGCAGCCTGCCGCTTTAAGCATCCGTTTGTCGTTCGTATTGCCAACGCGTTTCGGGGCCCGACAGCCCCTTCTTCCTGGGCAGACAAAGCTTCAATGAGACCTGCATTGATTCATTCACCAACTTTATTGACAACATTTCCCTCCACTGGGCGTGTTCTCATCTCTCGCGTCCCTGGTGCATGATGGGAAATGCAGTTCATGATGCCGGTAGTTATTTCCTTTAAGTAAGTTCATTGATGCTGTCTTTTAGTCATTATATACAATTTCGTTAATCCTCTAAGTGAGGTGCCGGATGATTGTAGGCAGGCTAAATTCGCACTTTGGACGTGGTGCTGCGCTGTCGTGAACAGTTCCGACATAGCCTACTTGCTGTTGAATGTTGTTCTCTCCAGACTGTAGTGGTGCCTCTCCCCGCGGCCAGGCAGCCGCGTGAATATGTAAGAGCAAATGTCCTGGGACTTTGGGTGAGCACACAACCACCTCCTGCCTTCCAGCTCTACTTGTGCAGCCTGCCGCTTTAAGCATCCGTTTGTCGTTCGTATTGCCAACGCGTTTCGGGGCCCGACAGCCCCTTCTTCCTGGGCAGACAAAGCTTCAATGAGACCTGCATTGATTCATTCACCAACTTTATTGACAACATTTCCCTCCACTGGGCGTGTTCTCATCTCTCGCGTCCCTGGTGCATGATGGGAAATGCAGTTCATGATGCCGGTAGTTATTTCCTTTAAGTAAGTTCATTGATGCTGTCTTTTAGTCATTATATACAATTTCGTTAATCCTCTAAGTGAGGTGCCGGATGATTGTAGGCAGGCTAAATTCGCACTTTGCACGTGGTGCTGCGCTGTCGTGAACAGTTCCGACATAGCCTACTTGCTGTTGAATGTTGTTCTCTCCAGCCTGTAGTGGTGCCTCTCCCCGCGGCCAGGCAGCCGCGTGAATATGTAAGAGCAAATGTCCTGGGACTTTGGGTGAGCACACAACCACCTCCTGCCTTCCAGCTCTACTTGTGCAGCCTGCCGCTTTAAGCATCCGTTTGTCGTTCGTATTGCCAACGCGTTTCGGGGCCCGACAGCCCCTTCTTCCTGGGCAGACAAAGCTTCAATGAGACCTGCATTGATTCATTCACCAACTTTATTGACAACATTTCCCTCCACTGGGCGTGTTCTCATCTCTCGCGTCCCTGGTGCATGATGGGAAATGCAGTTCATGATGCCGGTAGTTATTTCCTTTAAGTAAGTTCATTGATGCTGTCTTTTAGTCATTATATACAATTTCGTTAATCCTCTAAGTGAGGTGCCGGATGATTGTAGGCAGGCTAAATTCGCACTTTGGACGTGGTGCTGCGCTGTCGTGAACAGTTCCGACATAGCCTACTTGCTGTTGAATGTTGTTCTCTCCAGCCTGTAGTGGTGCCTCTCCCCGCGGCCAGGCAGCCGCGTGAATATGTAAGAGCAAATGTCCTGGGACTTTGGGTGAGCACACAACCACCTCCTGCCTTCCAGCTCTACTTGTGCAGCCTGCCGCTTTAAGCATCCGTTTGTCGTTCGTATTGCCAACGCGTTTCGGGGCCCGACAGCCCCTTCTTCCTGGGCAGACAAAGCTTCAATGAGACCTGCATTGATTCATTCACCAACTTTATTGACAACATTTCCCTCCACTGGGCGTGTTCTCATCTCTCGCGTCCCTGGTGCATGATGGGAAATGCAGTTCATGATGCCGGTAGTTATTTCCTTTAAGTAAGTTCATTGATGCTGTCTTTTAGTCATTATATACAATTTCGTTAATCCTCTAAGTGAGGTGCCGGATGATTGTAGGCAGGCTAAATTCGCACTTTGGACGTGGTGCTGCGCTGTCGTGAACAGTTCCGACATAGCCTACTTGCTGTTGAATGTTGTTCTCTCCAGCCTGTAGTGGTGCCTCTCCCCGCGGCCAGGCAGCTGCGTGAATATGTAAGAGCAAATGTCCTGGGACTTTGGGTGAGCACACAACCACCTCCTGCCTTCCAGCTCTACTTGTGCAGCCTGCCGCTTTAAGCATCCGTTTGTCGTTCGTATTGCCAACGCGTTTCGGGGCCCGACAGCCCCTTCTTCCTGGGCAGACAAAGCTTCAATGAGACCTGCATTGATTCATTCACCAACTTTATTGACAACATTTCCCTCCACTGGGCGTGTTCTCATCTCTCGCGTCCCTGGTGCATGATGGGAAATGCAGTTCATGATGCCGGTAGTTATTTCCTTTAAGTAAGTTCATTGATGCTGTCTTTTAGTCATTATATACAATTTCGTTAATCCTCTAAGTGAGGTGCCGGATGATTGTAGGCAGGCTAAATTCGCACTTTGGACGTGGTGCTGCGCTGTCGTGAACAGTTCCGACATAGCCTACTTGCTGTTGAATGTTGTTCTCTCCAGCCTGTAGTGGTGCCTCTCCCCACGGCCAGGCAGCCGCGTGAATATGTAAGAGCAAATGTCCTGGGACTTTGGGTGAGCACACAACCACCTCCTGCCTTCCAGCTCTACTTGTGCAGCCTGCCGCTTTAAGCATCCGTTTGTCGTTCGTATTGCCAACGCGTTTCGGGGCCCGACAGCCCCTTCTTCCTGGGCAGACAAAGCTTCAATGAGACCTGCATTGATTCATTCACCAACTTTATTGACAACATTTCCCTCCACTGGGCGTGTTCTCATCTCTCGCGTCCCTGGTGCATGATGGGAAATGCAGTTCATGATGCCGGTAGTTATTTCCTTTAAGTAAGTTCATTGATGCTGTCTTTTAGTCATTATATACAATTTCGTTAATCCTCTAAGTGAGGTGCCGGATGATTGTAGGCAGGCTAAATTCGCACTTTGGACGTGGTGCTGCGCTGTCGTGAACAGTTCCGACATAGCCTACTTGCTGTTGAATGTTGTTCTCTCCAGCCTGTAGTGGTGCCTCTCCCCGCGGCCAGGCAGCCGCGTGAATATGTAAGAGCAAATGTCCTGGGACTTTGGGTGAGCACACAACCACCTCCTGCCTTCCAGCTCTACTTGTGCAGCCTGCCGCTTTAAGCATCCGTTTGTCGTTCGTATTGCCAACGCGTTTCGGGGCCCGACAGCCCCTTCTTCCTGGGCAGACAAAGCTTCAATGAGACCTGCATTGATTCATTCACCAACTTTATTGACAACATTTCCCTCCACTGGGCGTGTTCTCATCTCTCGCGTCCCTGGTGCATGATGGGAAATGCAGTTCATGATGCCGGTAGTTATTTCCTTTAAGTAAGTTCATTGATGCTGTCTTTTAGTCATTATATACAATTTCGTTAATCCTCTAAGTGAGGTGCCGGATGATTGTAGGCAGGCTAAATTCGCACTTTGGACGTGGTGCTGCGCTGTCGTGAACAGTTCCGACATAGCCTACTTGCTGTTGAATGTTGTTCTCTCCAGCCTGTAGTGGTGCCTCTCCCCGCGGCCAGGCAGCCGCGTGAATATGTAAGAGCAAATGTCCTGGGACTTTGGGTGAGCACACAACCACCTCCTGCCTTCCAGCTCTACTTGTGCAGCCTGCCGCTTTAAGCATCCGTTTGTCGTTCGTATTGCCAACGCGTTTCGGGGCCCGACAGCCCCTTCTTCCTGGGCAGACAAAGCTTCAATGAGACCTGCATTGATTCATTCACCAACTTTATTGACAACATTTCCCTCCACTGGGCGTGTTCTCATCTCTCGCGTCCCTGGTGCATGATGGGAAATGCAGTTCATGATGCCGGTAGTTATTTCCTTTAAGTAAGTTCATTGATGCTGTCTTTTAGTCATTATATACAATTTCGTTAATCCTCTAAGTGAGGTGCCGGATGATTGTAGGCAGGCTAAATTCGCACTTTGGACGTGGTGCTGCGCTGTCGTGAACAGTTCCGACATAGCCTACTTGCTGTTGAATGTTGTTCTCTCCAGCCTGTAGTGGTGCCTCTCCCCGCGGCCAGGCAGCCGCGTGAATATGTAAGAGCAAATGTCCTGGGACTTTGGGTGAGCACACAACCACCTCCTGCCTTCCAGCTCTACTTGTGCAGCCTGCCGCTTTAAGCATCCGTTTGTCGTTCGTATTGCCAACGCGTTTCGGGGCCCGACAGCCCCTTCTTCCTGGGCAGACAAAGCTTCAATGAGACCTGCATTGATTCATTCACCAACTTTATTGACAACATTTCCCTCCACTGGGCGTGTTCTCATCTCTCGCGTCCCTGGTGCATGATGGGAAATGCAGTTCATGATGCCGGTAGTTATTTCCTTTAAGTAAGTTCATTGATGCTGTCTTTTAGTCATTATATACAATTTCGTTAATCCTCTAAGTGAGGTGCCGGATGATTGTAGGCAGGCTAAATTCGCACTTTGGACGTGGTGCTGCGCTGTCGTGAACAGTTCCGACATAGCCTACTTGCTGTTGAATGTTGTTCTCTCCAGCCTGTAGTGGTGCCTCTCCCCGCGGCCAGGCAGCCGCGTGAATATGTAAGAGCAAATGTCCTGGGACTTTGGGTGAGCACACAACCACCTCTTGCCTTCCAGCTCTACTTGTGCAGCCTGCCGCTTTAAGCATCCGTTTGTCGTTCGTATTGCCAACGCGTTTCGGGGCCCGACAGCCCCTTCTTCCTGGGCAGACAAAGCTTCAATGAGACCTGCATTGATTCATTCACCAACTTTATTGACAACATTTCCCTCCACTGGGCGTGTTCTCATCTCTCGCGTCCCTGGTGCATGATGGGAAATGCAGTTCATGATGCCGGTAGTTATTTCCTTTAAGTAAGTTCATTGATGCTGTCTTTTAGTCATTATATACAATTTCGTTTATCCTCTAAGTGAGGTGCCGGATGATTGTAGGCAGGCTAAATTCGCACTTTGGACGTGGTGCTGCGCTGTCGTGAACAGTTCCGACATAGCCTACTTGCTGTTGAATGTTGTTCTCTCCAGCCTGTAGTGGTGCCTCTCCCCGCGGCCAGGCAGCCGCGTGAATATGTAAGAGCAAATGTCCTGGGACTTTGGGTGAGCACACAACCACCTCCTGCCTTCCAGCTCTACTTGTGCAGCCTGCCGCTTTAAGCATCCGTTTGTCGTTCGTATTGCCAACGCGTTTCGGGGCCCGACAGCCCCTTCTTCCTGGGCAGACAAAGCTTCAATGAGACCTGCATTGATTCATTCACCAGCTGTCGGGCCCCGAAACGCGTTGGCAATACGAACGACAAACGGATGCTTAAAGCGGCAGGCTGCACAAGTAGAGCTGGAAGGCAGGAGGTGGTTGTGTGCTCACCCAAAGTCCCAGGACATTTGCTCTTACATATTCACGCGGCTGCCTGGCCGCGGGGAGAGGCACCACTACAGGCTGGAGAGAACAACATTCAACAGCAAGTAGGCTATGTCGGAACTGTTCACGACAGCGCAGCACCACGTCCAAAGTGCGAATTTAGCCTGCCTACAATCATCCGGCACCTCACTTAGAGGATTAACGAAATTGTATATAATGACTAAAAGACAGCATCAATGAACTTACTTAAAGGAAATAACTACCGGCATCATGAACTGCATTTCCCATCATGCACCAGGGACGCGAGAGATGAGAACACGCCCAGTGGAGGGAAATGTTGTCAATAAAGTTGGTGAATGAATCAATGCAGGTCTCATTGAAGCTTTGTCTGCCCAGGAAGAAGGGGCTGTCGGGCCCCGAAACGCGTTGGCAATACGAACGACAAACGGATGCTTAAAGCGGCAGGCTGCACAAGTAGAGCTGGAAGGCAGGAGGTGGTTGTGTGCTCACCCAAAGTCCCAGGACATTTGCTCTTACATATTCACGCGGCTGCCTGGCCGCGGGGAGAGGCACCACTACAGGCTGGAGAGAACAACATTCAACAGCAAGTAGGCTATGTCGGAACTGTTCACGACAGCGCAGCACCACGTCCAAAGTGCGAATTTAGCCTGCCTACAATCATCCGGCACCTCACTTAGAGGATTAACGAAATTGTATATAATGACTAAAAGACAGCATCAATGAACTTACTTAAAGGAAATAACTACCGGCATCATGAACTGCATTTCCCATCATGCACCAGGGACGCGAGAGATGAGAACACGCCCAGTGGAGGGAAATGTTGTCAATAAAGTTGGTGAATGAATCAATGCAGGTCTCATTGAAGCTTTGTCTGCCCAGGAAGAAGGGGCTGTCGGGCCCCGAAACGCGTTGGCAATACGAACGACAAACGGATGCTTAAAGCGGCAGGCTGCACAAGTAGAGCTGGAAGGCAGGAGGTGGTTGTGTGCTCACCCAAAGTCCCAGGACATTTGCTCTTACATATTCACGCGGCTGCCTGGCCGCGGGGAGAGGCACCACTACAGGCTGGAGAGAACAACATTCAACAGCAAGTAGGCTATGTCGGAACTGTTCACGACAGCGCAGCACCACGTCCAAAGTGCGAATTTAGCCTGCCTACAATCATCCGGCACCTCACTTAGAGGATTAACGAAATTGTATATAATGACTAAAAGACAGCATCAATGAACTTACTTAAAGGAAATAACTACCGGCATCATGAACTGCATTTCCCATCATGCACCAGGGACGCGAGAGATGAGAACACGCCCAGTGGAGGGAAATGTTGTCAATAAAGTTGGTGAATGAATCAATGCAGGTCTCATTGAAGCTTTGTCTGCCCAGGAAGAAGGGGCTGTCGGGCCCCGAAACGCGTTGGCAATACGAACGACAAACGGATGCTTAAAGCGGCAGGCTGCACAAGTAGAGCTGGAAGGCAGGAGGTGGTTGTGTGCTCACCCAAAGTCCCAGGACATTTGCTCTTACATATATATATATATATATATATATATATATATATATACATATATATATATATATATATTACATACTAGCCATCTTGATAGGAATGAAGTGGTAAGTCTGAAAACATTTAATTTAAAAAGGAACAAAATGAGGGGGTTCATTTTGCCATAGAAAATATGATTAGTGCTTCAGAAATAAAAATTAGGGATCATTTTGAGGGACTTCTCAAATCCTCTTTTATTTCATTAAAAACATTCTGACATACAGACTGAAACATGCACTTTGAATACCAGCAGCAGACTTCCCTGGTGAGCAGTAGCTTTACTACAGTGATCTAATGAGCAACTAGAGTGCTAACATTCAGAATTTATGGCAAATGTGTGACACATCTGAATGCCTTCTTGATGGAACCAAAGTAAACAAGCATTGAAAATGCAATAGATCTCGCCCTCGTTTAAGTTAAAGCCATTCTGTTTGTAATGAGGTGGCTTTTTAGCTTTGCTTTTATTAGTGTTTTTTAAACTTTCATGTAAATAACATGCATCTGTATGCATATATGTATATGTATGCATGCATTTATATTTGTATTTATATAGATATACAGATTACATATGTTTATATATGTATGTATATATATATATATATATATATATATATATATATATATATATATATACATATATATATATATACACATACATATATATAAATGCCGGTCGCCAGTAGGTAGTTATAGTTAAGATTGTTTTCTATAGGAAATCCGCAGCATTCTATTGGGAATAACTTTGGCGCCGGTTGAGGAATCTTTCCTTAAATTTGCCTCGCTGCGCTCCGCTCCTTCCCTGAAAGTTTGGGGGGGATTCGTCAAGCCGGGGCCGAGATAAAAGGGGGGTCCCAAAACGTGTTTTCCCCATGTTAATTTCCATAGGGCGGTTGGACTCACTTTTAGCCCGAACGGCTGAATGGATTTCCACAAAACTTGGCAAAATTGTAGGGACTGGTAGCCCGATGTGCCTTTGCTATGTCTCAAGATATGTGCTCCAGTGGATTTTGAGTAATTTAGGTTAAAAAAAAATATATATATATGGGCGGAGCCTAACCACACATCTGATCTGATTGGCTGTCAGCAATTCATCCAAGAAGTGTTGTTAGCCATCTTGGGACCAATATACATGATAGCACCTCATTAAAAAGCATTGTAGGTAATAGAGAGTTTAGGACTTTAGTTACATTATAAATCATTTGTTGATGGTACCATACTTATTTTAGAAATTGTGGTGTGTTCTAAGGTGATTTTACCATGTGAAAAAGCCTTCTGCTGTGATATCATGAATCATGTTTGAAAGAAAACTAATATCTCATGATTTTCCCACAGTGGTTTGGAAGGGGATCTATAAGCTAAACTGAAAGCATATTTTCTGTAAATTCACATTATCTTTCTCAGTCATGTGAGAATGAAGTCTGACATTCTCAGTAAAACATGTACATCCAACAAGGACAGAGACTGTCAGTTGATTCCTTTGTGTTCTACTGCAGCCTCCTAGAGTGTTCTAAAGAACGACTAGAGCGCTAACAGTCCTACTTATTACAAAGGTATAGCACACCTGAAGCCATCGTGATGGAAATAAAGTGGTAACTCTTAAAACATTTCATTTAAAAAGGAACAAAATGAGGGGGTATATTATGCCATAGAAAGTATTATCAGTTCTGCAGAAAGAAAAATTAGGGCACATTTTGAGTGACTTCTCAAATCCTCTTCTATTTCATAAAAAAATACTGATGTGCAGTCTCCCAAGATGGCCACCAGAGACAAAAGAGCCCAAATGTAGCCCAAATATCACCCAGATGTAGCCCAAGTATAGCCCAATGACAGAATGTCCCGGAGTGTTCTAAAGAAGAACTAGAGCGCTAACAGTCCTACTTATTACAAAGGTATGGCACACCTGAAGCCATCTTGATTGGAATAAAGTGGTAACTCTTAAAACATTTAATTTAAAAAGGAACAAAATGAGGGGGTATATTTTGCCATAGAAAGTATGATTAGTGCTGCAGAAAGAAAAATTAGGGCACATTTTGAGTGACTTCTCAAATCCTCTTCAATTTCATTATTAAATTCTGACATGCAGTCTCCCAAGATGGCCACCAGACACAAAAGAGCCTAAATGTAGCCCAAATATCACCCAGATGTAGCCCAAGTATAGCCCAATGACAGAATGTCCCAGAGTGTTCTAAAGAACAACTAGAGCGCTAACAGTCTTACTTATGACAAAAGTATGGCACACCAGAAGCCATCTTGATAGGAATGAAGTGGTAAGTCTGAAAACATTTAAATGAAAAAGGAACAAAATGAGGGGGTTCATTTTGCCGTAGAAAGTATGATTAGTGCTTCAGAAATAAAAATTAGGGATCATTTTGAGTGACTTCTCAAATCCTCTTCTATTTCATTAAAAAAATTCTGACATACAGACTGAAACATGCACTTTGAATACCAGCAGCAGACTTCCCTGGTGAGCAGTAGCTTTACTACAGTGATCTAATGAGCAACTAGAGTGCTAACATTCAGAATTTATGGCAAATGTGTAACACATCTGAATGCCTTCTTGATGGAACCAAAGTAAACAAGCATTGAAAATGCAATAGATCTCGCCCTCGTTTAAGTTAAAGCCATTCTGTTTGTAATGAGGTGGCTTTTTAGCTTTGCTTTTATTAGTGTTTTTTAAACTTTCATGTAAATAACATGCATCTGTATGCATATATGTATATGTATGCATGCATTTATATTTGTATTTATATAGATATACAGATTACATATGTTTATATATGTATGTATATATATATATATACATACACATACATATATATAAATGCATATGCATATATATATGTGTATATGTGTGCGTGTAGAGAGAGGTAAAGAGGTAGAGGTGTAGAGGTAGAGAGGTAGAGGTAGAGAGGTAGTGTAGAGAGGTAGAGACTAGTAGAGAGAGAAGTAGAGAGAGGTAGAGAAGTAGAGAGTAGAGAGTGAGTAATAGAGAGTAGAGAGTGAGTAGTAGAGAGTAGTAGAGAGCAGTAGAGAGAGTAGCAGAGAGTGAGTAGTAGAGATTAGTAGAGTGAATAGTAGAGTGAGTTGTAGAGAGTAGTAGAGAGTGAGTAGTAGAGAGTGAGTAGTAGAGAGTAGTAGAGAGTAAGTAGTAGAGTGAGTAGTAGAGAGCAGTAGAGAGTGAGTAGTAGAGAGTAGTAAAGAGTGAGTAGTAGAGAGTGAGTAGTAGATAGTAGTAGAGAGTGAGTAGCAGAGAGAGAGAATAGTAGAGAGCAGTAGAGAGTGAGTAGTAGAGTGAGTAGTAGAGACTAGTAGATAGAGAGTAGTAGAGAGTGAGTAGTAGAGAGTAGTAGAGAGTGAGTAGTAGAGTGAGTAGTAGAGAGTGAATAGTAGAGAGAGAGTAGTAGAGAGTGAGTAGTAGAGAGTGAGAAGTAGAGAGTGAGTAGTAGAGAGTAGTAGAGAGTGAGTAGTAAAGAGTGAGTAGTAGAGAGAGTAGTAGAGAGTGAGTAGTAGAGAGTAGTAGATAGTGAGTAGTAGGGAGTGAGTAGTAGAGAGAGTAGTAGAGAGTAGTAGAGTAGTAGAGAATGAGTAGTAGAGAGTGAGAATTTGAGAGTAGTGGAGTAGGAGAGAGTAAGTAGTAGAGAGTAGTGGAGAATATTCCAAAGTTTGGCACAGCACCACTTGCACAATAAGTCCAATCAAATCATATCACTTAGAGTCCTTATTGAAGCGCTGAATCTTGGTGTATATTCAAATGCTTTGATTTTCCTTAAGTTTATGTACCACAGCCAGCCGAAACGTTTCGTTCTGTACAACAGAATTTCTTCAGGGTGTTCTTATTTCCTTCAAGTTATGTCGGTATCCTGTTGTCATATAACTAGATATTTCTTCCAAATGTTAGACGAGACGTAAGTACATTCTTATTCAAAGTGACTAGGTATCAATTTTACCCACACAAGTCGGGCAGACTTGAGTAATTTATAGCATCCTCAAAGTCAGTCTTTCAAAAATTCCAAAGTATTGGACTTGATAATCCAAATCCGAATGTTTCTCAAGAAAAGTCATTTTTAATTGTTCGGAATATCGGTGTTTGGGCAGATATGACCCAGGGACCCCCAGTATGCAAGGGGAATGAGTCCCCCCTCTGCAAACGTGCCAGTGGCCTGCGTTGCAGAGAGGTGTAAAAAGGGGCATTGCCTCATTACACCTTTGTGCAATGCAGCCCCCTGGCGCATACTGGACGTTCCAGGTGGGCTAGTTGGCCCCCAGGGACCCCTAGTATGCAAGGGGAATTAGTTCCCCCTCTTCAAACATGCACGGGAGCTGCGTTGCAGAGAGGTGTAAAAAGGGGCGTGGGTAATCAGTTTAATACTTTGCTCTCCATAGCAAATTGTCCTTCCACAAAATTTGCAAACAAATTTGAAATCTCCAAACTGGGTTTGGATGTTTGGGACCATCTCACTTGTCTCTGGACCCGATGGAGTGGGTTGCTTACTTTGGGAGGTGCTGGGTGAAGATTGGGGAGGGTTTCTGGTCAGTTCTCTGACCTCTGCCGCAGCATAGTTGTTTGGGTGCCGGCGTTGCATGTGGCGAATCATGGTGTTGTTGCCAAAAGAATACTTTTTGGCAGGGTTCCCCCTGGAAAGTACAGTGCCACAGATCAGACAAGTAACCTTTGGCGCATTAACTTTCTTGAGGCCCCTTGGGATTTTAAAAAACTCCCAGACAATGTGCTCCTTTGGCTTACAGGTGGTAGTATCATCAGGCAGGTACCGCCTCTCCTCCTCCTCCTCCTCTTCTTCTTCTCCACCACTGTGGTGTTGTGGTGGTCCTTGTGGTGGTGGTGGTGGTGGTGGTTGAGATGCTCCTGCTACTGCTGCTACTGTAGCCATTTCTCAGTACAAATAGGTCTTCAAACAGGTCTTCCTCAGTCAAAGTAAAAATTGAGAATGAGGAAAAAAGGTGGGGGCTTTCATCTTTTGGAAACCAAAACTGTCCTGAACCAATGAAAAGTGTTATTTTCAGGTCACATGACCCGACGCGCTTACGCTACGCGGCCCGGGGCGCGCCCAGGGGGCGCTTACGTAGCACGATCGTATGCGCTCGAGTGCTTCCGGGTGCGCTTACGCCATGCGTATCACGCAGACGCAGCTACGCGATACGTCACGAAGATGTTTTCGTTCACGGCAATAGCGCTCACCGGTGCACTCACCGGTACGCATACCGGGAGCGCTCCAGGGCAAAAATGAATAAATAAATAATAAACCATGAACAATATACTTAAAGAAATAGTATTACATAAATATACAATATAGGATTCATTATAAAAAATATTACATTTCATAGCTATAGAAATTTGCTGTTAAAAAAACCTTTGAAATTCACCGAAAAAAACATAGGTTTGAGGCCCTATATATAGTTAGGAATTAGCATTTAAAAAACCTATGAAATTCACTGAAAAAACCATAGGTTTCACACCAGTTATCGTTAGGAATTAGCATTTAAAAAACCTTTGAAATTCACTGAAAAAACCATAGGTTTTACACCAGTTATAGTTAGGAATAAGCATTTAAAAAACCTATTAAATTCACTGAAAAAACCATAGGTTTGACACCAGTTATAGTTAGCTGGAAATGTTACTGATATAAAACCATTGAAATTCCCACGTTACATATTACATCACTCATGACATGGTCAGTGACATCACTCATGACATCACTGATGACACCATCCAGTGAATGTGTGTCTTTCACCCGCAGTTTTGAACGCAATTGCTGGCCTGGACATCGTTCTTTTGAAAAGGTGAACGAGTGTGGTGGAATATATATATATATATATATTACCTACTGGCGGTCGCCAGTAGGTAGTTATAGTTAGGACCTAGTTTCCATAGGAAATCCTCAACATTCTATTTGGAATAACTTTGGCCCTGGTTGAAGAATCTTAGCGAATTTCTCAAAGAAGATGGCTCGGTCCGCTGCGCTCCTTCCCTAAAAGTTTGGGGGGGATTGGTCAAGTGGGGGCTGAGATAAAAGGGGGGTCCCAAAACGTGTTTTCTCCATGTTATTTTCCATAGGACCTTTAGACTCGGCTACAGGTCGAACGGGTGAATGGATTTATAAGAAGTTTGGCAAAACTGTACAGTCCAGCTCGCAGATTACGCTTTTTTTGGAATGGTGTAAATCCGTTCAGTAGTTGCTGAGGAAATTAAAGTTAAAGTCAATTATATATCTATACGCGCGCACACGTGCGCGCACCCAAACGGCTGAGCGCGCGAGGGGAATTTTGCTGCGTGACGTCTGTTAACGTTCGATTCGAAGGAAATCAGGAAGTGTTGACCGCCATTTTGTCATTGCGAGTAAATATATTGTTGATTTCAAAGCGTTGGAATATGGAAAGGGGAGAAGGTAGAGATTGTTTTGCTGCGTAGGTTTTCTCAGGGTGTGCAGTAAGGCCCTTAAAGGCGAAAATATATATATATATATTTTTTTTAAAGTTGCGTGGTGCGCGCACTCGGTCGCTCACACCTTTTTACAAGAGTGTGAAAATGGAGATAAATCAGAAGTTTGAGTGCTTAGATATAAGGTGGCTCTGAAAAGAGCCATTGTGTTAATTGAGTGTTTTCTGCATTTATAAGTAAGTACCGATGCAGAGCCTGATGTTGCAGAGGAAGATTCTGTTTCCCTCATTCGTGAAATGAACACCGTCTCTCCTATAGACGTCTTGCATGTGGTATCGCAAGTTGTTGTGGTAAATAGAACCCATGCTATAATCTCTGAGGAACGCAGAAACAGATTTATTTACATGTCTCCTTGCTTTCTCAAATTGTGCACAATGGTGATTGGACCAATTCCATTTCTGTCTTTGGCATATATTGGAATATACCAAGGCAGATCGAGGAAAAAGTGTCATCAATTGTCGAAAGGTGTCTTTTAGAAGCATTTACAGACCTACCCCAGTGATTGTGCCTAGATCGTTCCCACCACAGTGCACAATTATAAGGTCTGGTTCTGGGAGATGCATACAAGTTTTCACCAATGGAATCAATTGGTGACATTTCAATCCTCTTTTGGAAATCCATGTTATGTGTACATTTGGTAAGCTGAGGTTGCAAATTCGTCTGCTTACTGCATATTTTTCACTCCAGTGAATATAACTGTGTCCTATTAGCCAGACCTTCATTTTCAAGGGATTTGTAGTCGTCCTCCGATCGGTTCTGGAAGTGGAATGGTAGTTAGAAGTTGAAATTCTAAATAAAGAAAAAGGAAGAGGCTGGGTGTGGTTTAAAAAATAAAAATGATTGGTTGATTGTAAGAAGTGGAGATTGAACAGTACGTTGCATGTTAATGTTTATGTTAAACGAAAAGTACTATTGGGTGTGAAAAAAAAAGACATGTAACAGAGCTGTGGATTGGCAGGTGTTTCTGGAGGGAAAACAGTGTTGTTACTTTGCTGTAGAACGTTGAGATATGAACTTTTGACCTGTGCCTTCAGCCAGGTGCAGAATGAGGTGTTACCATGGAAACAGCCAGAGATGGCAGTGGGTGATGGGTGACTTTTATGTGACATTGAAAATATTGTGAGGGAGAAACAACTGAAATGTAATTGCTTACGTTACGTGCTCCGCATTGCTTCCGGGAAGCTGCGCTTCGCGCCTCGCGCACCGGAGCACTTCCGGGTGCGCTAACGCGGCACGTCATATGACGGATTACGTAAGAACGCGATACGTCGTTGGGGCTCCACCGGAACTGATCGAATTGGTAGTCTACAGTGTTTCTGGATGTTTCAGACTGAAGCTGGCGTCAGCATGAGAGCACCCCGTGGCTACGTCGTGGCCATTCCGCGAGCAATCATGGCAGTCGCTCCCCACTGGAAGTCTGCAGGAGTCGGGGGCCTCGGTGACTCTTGTAGAATCTTCAAGGCTGAGGGGACGCTTTTGGGAATGGGGCTCATGCCCTAGCAGTCAAGCGTCCGAGTTCCAGGGTTGCCCAGAGCCATCCTTGCAGGCCAGGCCCAAGTCTGTGGAGCCGACCGCCATTTCCTGAGCTCCGTGGCAGCCGCCTGTCGCTGTATCAGAAGAGTGGGTGCAATTCAGCCGGATGGCGGGTGAGACGGTGTAAATGTGATGGTTGGACCAGGGCACCGCAGGACGTGTCTTCAGGTCAAACGGATTGTGGGACAAGGTCCAGAATGGAAGAGGCATCAAAAGGCAAGAAGTTCCGCCTGACCCCGGGAGCCGGCCGCCTATGTCGGGGCGATCTCAGGCCATACCAGGGGAACAAGACTTGGGGAGGGGGCAGGAGCCAAGCGCCCCCTCCGAGTCCGCGTTTCTTGGACCCTGAAGTATTGCACTCAACATTCAGAACTTATGACATTTGTGCAAGGCAGGGACATCGAAGCCTCTCAGGGACCAAGTATATCCAGAGTCCTTCCTACAGAAGGTGGTGGGGGTGGCGGCATTAGCAAGGCATCCCCCCACACCACTTGTCGGACCCTGAAGTATGGCTCTCAACATCCAGAACTTATGACATTTGTGCAAGGCAGGGACATCGAAGCCTCTCAGGGACCAAGGATATCCAGAGTCCTTCCTACAGAAGGTGGTGGGGGTGGCGGCATTAGCAAGGCATCCCCCCACACAACTTGTCGGACATGACCTCTGGATGTACTGGGTGTTCAATTTCAGAATTGAAACTACTAAGAAGGAATTAGAAGTGTTGTTTTCATGTTGCAGTAGGTTCCATGTAAATAGTTATTTAATAAAACGTTTTATCCTGTTACTTTGCTGGTGTGTTGTATATATTTATAATATTTGCATAGTGTTTGTCGTTATTTTGGGCGGGGTGGGTGGCGGAGCCGAGCTGTCTTGCAGCCATCATGGCGTCGAGCTCGGTTCCGCTCTCTAGTTTCATGTTTTTTCTAACGATTTATATGTTATAGTTTGCTAGCACGATACAGCGGATAGTCCGCATTTTATATATATGTCCTTTTTATTAGGGGTGTCTTCCGGTGGAGTCGGACGATCTACCTCTAATAAACGGTCCGGGTTGAACCAACTACCATCATGATTTTGTATATCTTCTGAGCTGGATTTAAGCACACAATTGTTAAAGTATGAAACGTTTTATATTTCTAAAAAAAATACCAAGGTGTGTACATCCGGTAACGCACGAAAGTTTAAAAAGACATTCGGCTCCATTTACTGAAAAGTTTCATAAGAATAAAAAAGAAGTCTAGGTACAGTCTCTTTGACGTACTATAAGTTCTTTGAGGGGTGTATGAAGAAATTCAATAAGTTAAAATCGCAAGGTTTTTACGAAATATATAGGCCTGTGCGCGCACTCGGTCGCGCACGAAAGCCTGGAAATGCGATATCCATTTTATTGACAACTGTTGCCGAGAGTGCGCACACCGGGTCGCGCACGAAAGTTTAGTAAGGCTATTTTTATTTACAGACAAATTTTAATGTGTTTAAAAAAAGGCAAGGTACAGACTTTCGAATTCTGTATTGCTTTACAAGGAGTCTCTATGCAACTTGAACAGTGAAGAAAACGGCTTGTTTTCGATAAAAATATTGCCAGAACTTTATTGCCAAAAGTATAGGTTGCATACACGACATTTTTCTGAATTAGCATTTTAAAAAACAATGAAATTCACAGAAAAAACCATAGGTTTTACACACGTTATAGTTAGGAAGTAGCATTTAAAAAACCTATGAAATTCACTGAAAAAACCATAGGTTTGACACCAGTTATAGTTAGCTGGAAATTTTACTGACATAAAACCAATGAAATTCCACGTTATAGTTAGTTGGACTCACTATAACTTGCGCGTGCAATGCACTGCTGATGACGTCACATATTACATCACTCATGACATGGTCAGTGACATCACTGATGACACCATCCTTGTGACATAGTGACAGACCTCCTTTCACTGTAATGTAACCCTTGAAACACATATTCAAAAATAGAAACTGAAATTTAAAAAAAAATGCAGATACCCATATCAGTTACAACAAGTAATTCAGTAATTCCACCATCTATATACACATCCACTCATACATATACTCACTCATCATATGAAATGATACACCTATACATCCTGTTACACACCGACAATCATCGAAAAGTTACTCACAGACATACTCACACGTGCAAATAAACTATTGAACATCCATTTATTTGAATATAGAGTTATACACACACTTCCACCTTACTTCTATTGAAAATTACACATATTTATTCTCTTAAACAATCACTTATAGAAACACATACTTATTTAAACAGGAACTCTTTCAATCTCTTACTCTCACATATACTCACTTATATACATCAATATTCACATATACTAGATTAAAACATATGTCGTTACTGATAAAGACACTAGTGAGACAGTCATTCACTCACTAACAAACACATATACACACTCATCCACCCATACAGTCCTGCACATATGCTGTCTTCAAAACACATACAAACAGAGAATCAGTCACTCATGCATCTATGTGCTTAGTAATACCCCCACCAAACCATATAGACACTCATACTGATACTAAGAGAAACATCTAATAACCCATATACATACGCATGTAGCTACTTACCAACACATGTAGCCACTTATACACAAAGTGAAACACTAATATATATATTTAAATATTTAAACATTACTCACTAATATTTATTTTTCAGAAAGACACATATTCACTGGATGGTGTCATCAGTGATGTCATGAGTGATGTCACTGACCATGTCATGAGTGATGTAATATGTGACGTCATCAGCAGTGCATTGCACGCGCAAGTTATAGTGAGTCCAACTAACTATAACGTGGAATTTCATTGGTATTATGTCAGTAAAATTTCCATCTAACTATAACTGGTGTCAAACCTATGGTTTTTTTCAGTGAATATATATATATATATATATATATATATATATATATATATATTAACAATACATTATTTAATAGTACACACTTTGAATATGAAAATACTTTAAATATCTTTTTTTCTAATTTTCTTGTGGATATATATATATATATATATATATATATATATATATATATATATATATATATATATACTAGCAGCCCGTCCCGACCTTGTCCAGGAGCAATCAGGCTTCCCCGACCCCGCCCGCCCCGACATTGTCCAGCAAAACCGGGACCCCGCCTGCCCCAACATTGCCCAGCAGCCCGGACCCCCGTCCGCCCCGTCCCCCGTCTGCCCCGTCCCCCGCCTGCCCTGTCCCTCGCCTGCCCCGACATTGTCCGTGGGTCCCCTGGAGCCTTACCTCAGCCGCCGCTCCTCCCCCACGTGCCTCAGTACACCGCTCCGCCGCTCCTTGCCGCTCGTTACCGCTCCTCCTGCCTGTCCGCCGGTCCTCACCGCCTGTCCGCAGCTGGTCTAAGCTCCTCCCCCGCGCCATGTCCGCCGCTCCTCCTCGCGCTCCTGGATGCCGCTCCTCCCTGCGTTCCTGTTGTCAGCACGCAGGTCGTGGCCGGCACTACTTCGAAGGGACTACTTTTTTTTAAAGGTACATTTTTTAAATGACGCATATTTTTATAGTTTATATAGCCTATGTCCATCTGCACACCCTGACGATTACAATGATGTATCAAGTGTGTGGATTTGCGCTGTGGTTCCCGAGTTTACCCGCCTCAAAGTTTCAAAGTTCTTGCTTTATAATAGTAGTATAGATATATATCCACAAGAAACTGCACCCAAATGAGGGCCACACACGTCGTGCTATGTTTCACCTTTTATTGGCGGTTTCAGAGGATTCCGATTGATGAATCTTTGCGCAATTTTCAAAACGAATTCTTTGTTGATATCAGCTCCTATGTTGAAAACTTGGGGGTGATTCGTCAAGGGGGGCCGAGAAAAAAGGGGGGCCCCAAAACGTGTTTTCTCCATTTTAATTTCTATAGGAAACTTTAGACAAGGCTACAGGTGTAGTGTAGTTCCTATATTCCCAAAAGGCTCGGCGCATTGGAATAATATGCACTATAGATTTGACATAGGACTGAGGTCACTATCCCATAGATTCATCAAGCCTCCATTTTGCGATTCCTTATTAGCGAAAAATAGGGATTCGCTAATAAGGAATAGCAAAATGCTATGCATGAAGAACTCGCTTAAAAAATAGCGATTTCTTAAAATTCGTTAATTGCGAGTTGCAATTAAGGAATACTTCCCCATTCATTCCTATGGGAGTAGAGGCCCATAGGAATGAATGGGAAGACAATCTCAATTTGTGATTCTCAATTAGAGAATCGCAAATGTCAAAAGGACACCCTGTTGCACCCCTGAAATCTGCATATGGGTACATCGTGTAAAATGGAACTTTGCCCTTTAGTGCATTTTTTCAAAGTTTTTGCAAATTACCATGAAGTTCAACTTCATGGTAATTTGCTCCCCCTATTAGCGAAATAGCTAATTTTTTAACTTTAATGCATTGCATTTAAAGAATCTCAATTTGAGATTCCTTAAATGCAATAGCAATTTAAGTAATCGCAATTATGCAACTTCTTTAATTGCGATTTTTGCATTTGGGATGATGCATCCCAAATGCAAAAATACCAGTTGCAACTGGGCAGATTCTCAGAATCTGCCCCTTTGCAAGCAGTGTTTAGCTTGATGCATCTATGCATAAGTCTCTATCGAGTATACTAAACTTAATTGTGTGTATGCCAGCTAACTCAGAGGTCACTAGAAACTTTCTCGAATAAACAAGAAGGGATTAGTCTCTGACAAGCGCATAAACATGACAACTTTGTTTCCCCTAGAACCGGAACAATATCTTCAGAGTCATGGAAACAATAGATAACTATTTCACTCAGTCAATTGTGCATGCTTCGTTTCTACAGAGTTGCAGAGAAATAGAAAGACGAGCGTTTCAATAAAAGGGTTTATTAAACAGTCTTATTTCTCATGCAAGAGATATGAACTGCTACAATAGTTAGACAGATTGCGAAGTATAATGCGTACAGCGTAAACAGTAATACAAAATAATACTGTAATAGCATTGTCTGTTGCTATGACATATATAAAAATACATACATAAATAACACAGTCTAAAATACTCAACTGGTGTTTCTAAAATACACCTACCCCAATGCACCTAACCTAGGTCTAGTACTTGGGAAGAAGTAGGTGCTGTCTTTAGTTATAGTTTAGTTCTGCCAAGAATTGCCAAAGGTTTCTCAAGGTTCTAATCAGCTCCATACCTTAAAAAGAGAGAGGTTGGTATCTCTTTCACAGGACTCGATTTCCCAACACCCCGCAAGGAGAGTTAGAAACACTGGAGCTGGATTCTTGGCAGGAGGATGTCAGCGTCTTGTTAGTGCGTCAGATGGAGAGTTGGCTTCCTTTGGAACTTGCTGTAGTGAGCTGCGTGGTGCAAGTAGGCAGTCGATCTGCACCGAACCACACTGTGCTTTGCCATAGCAAGTGAAGGTATACTTATACCTTGAAGGTGTTTAGGAATACCAGTATTGACGTAAAAGTCAGGCATATGAACATCATGAATGAACCCCTAAGGAATAGTTGTTAATGCATAAAAATGAGTTTCTTGGAGAAATCAATATCCTGGCAAGGGGAAGTCCCTTCTGCTTAAGAGTCTGGTTTTCCAAGAAATCGTTGTGACGTAGATGAACGGATGGAAGTAGCCATGCCTATATTTGGGTAGCATGGGCTATGCCTAAATAAGGACTGGAATTCATTGCCTATATAAGGACAATGTGAATTTTACCTATATAAGGGCATGAATCGGGAAATTCATTCGGAATCTATAATCAAACACAACACCCAGTCCACTTTTTTATGTACGATGTTACTTAATTCTAAAACATATCTTTACATGAAGTGTGAAAAACCCACCCGAAATACATAAAAATACATTTGAACTGGTTGTACACATAGAAGATGCATTGGTGCTGTACGCAGTAAAGCAATGTTTCATTCTAGACATATATTTACATTCGAATGCTAAATGAATGAAGCACGAAAATATACATTTATGAAATGGCTTGTTAATACAGAAGAAAAATGGCCGAAACCATTTCATGTCAGATGACATAAAAATGTTTGTTTTGTGGACAAGGTCAAATATTGTCTCTTGGAAGTATTCAAAGAATTCTTGTTCTTTATGAATACTTCTACTATGAGCAGATTACTTGTGCCAAAAAATGAAAAATACAAATTTGGGGGAAAAAAATTAATCTTAGGAAAAAGTTCTTTGTTTTCAAAAAATTAAATTCAAATTCAAAGTCTCTCAGGACACTGTGTGCTCAAAAGTCAGTGTTAGTGCTTGGAGAAAACATCAAATCTTCTAAGTCTGTAAAAAAGTCGTCTATCATTGTTGGTGACAGCTGGATTACCTCGTTTAGAAGATTAACAGCACATAGATGTGAAGCATCGCCTTCAGCATTGGTCGCATTAGCAATGTTCGAATCGATTGTTACCTGCGTGCCTGTACCTTCCTCTTGTACCTCAGCATCAGCATTTTGCATCTGTGAGATCTCAATGAATGCCGTCATCAGAATTGGTAGCCTCTGGGGACAACACTGCACATGGGCCGTTACCGGGTCCAACAAAGTATCAACATCCGTTGGCATGACTGATGGAATTGTTAGACAGATGTCTAGCACGCATTCTTCTCCACATAAGTTGGCAGCGTAGAACAGGTAAGATGCAATCTTACCAGATTGGTCTGAATGACAGAAACCATGTGGTATTTAATTCTCACAAATGAGTTAATCCCAAAATTTGGACGATGCGCTCACAACACTTCATCTCCAATAGAGCTCTCTCTATGGTCTTGGAGTGGCGCTGGTGATTTGGGTTGCCATATCGCAGCAAAAGGAGCAAAAATAGTATTCCCGCAACGAGTCCCAAAAGGAGGGGCAGTCCGCCAAACACAGAGTGCACGAAGATTGGAAATATTCCTAGGACTGCTTGAAAAGGTGCTAACAGTCCGGAACATACGTTCTTAAATAGATTTACAATACCGCTCGTATCAGACATGTTTAAGATACGACTTACCATTTTCATGACATGTATAGGGCAATTTGTAGTTAAGAGGACATGTATCTCGGCAGAAGTCCTTGCGACTTGTAGATCATAGGTCTCTTTGGCCGAGGTCAGTGGCACAGTTTTTTTGAAAAAGAATGGCTTTCATTCTGCTTAAAGTATCAATTTGTATACAAGAAATGTTCAGTGAATGCCATAATGGCGACTCCCTGTCAGTCTTGGTTTTAGTAAAGAATACTTGCATACAGCAAGTGACCCTGGCTGACACAGTTACTAGATATGGTATGCCTGGCAACATGCCACAGCAGCCGTGATCGTTCAACATGAGGTAACTCCCATATGAAAGTTGTCCAAATATTGGATCAATCACTGCAGCTGGTAAACCTTGCTGGTGGCAGGATAAATTGTTAGAGGAACCATCGCAGGCCCATGTAAGTTCATACCCCGACAAAGGAGAGAACCGCTTATTGTGTTTTTTCAGTTTTCACCACTAAGAAATACCTCCCTTCCCCCACTCCAACATCTGTGTGTGTATGGTAAATCCCAGGATGTCTTGATGTATTCTTTACCCAACCTTTCATATGTGCCTGCTGGTATGTGTTTTAGGCAATACTGAAGATGCAAAATTGTAACAAGCAGAGTGTTTGTTCCATGTATAATCCATTCAGTAGCTGGTTTTTCAGCTACTGTAAATGGCAATCTTTCCAGTTTTTCAATGCTCAGCTTCGAATGGTCTGCTCCCCTTTGTGCCAGTTTGATCTGTTTATCAATGAGATTGAATTCTGAAAACAGTGGCGTGGTATTGATTAAACTCCAAGGCACATAGCCTGAACGAAGGTTTTGCAACGTCCAGCCTAATAGCATGATAGAACGTAATTGCGACTGACCATGTTGCAACATGACCAAGTCCTGTTCCATGATGTCTATGGCAGAAGACACTATGCAGTCCAATGAATATATCCTGGATGACAGAGTTGTTATCCCATTGTCAACTACAGAGAAAGTTTTCTCTAAATTAATTTGATCAATTTCTCGTATTCGTTCTGCAGTCTCTGCTTGCGTAATTTTCCATGATTCATTATAAGCAGCATATATACCGGCATATATAAAATGTTTATGACGCGGCTTTGTCGGTCCTAGCAAGAATTCCCTAAGATCTGCGCCATCTTTAGGTAAAGATAAGTGTTATTTTACATCCTTAAGTGTCGATCTTTGTAGCCAATCAAGGCATAACTTCCCTACACTGTATGTTGTTACTATTCGAGGATGCTGTCTTAGAACATATCTTGGGTCTGGCCTATTGAAAGTGAAACCCTGTGTTTTGTCCAGGAATCTATCTTGACAGTTGTTTGTGTCTGTGGGCCAGATCAACCATTTTTCCAATCTGGGTCTGTTCTGTTGTGATGCAAAATAGCATGTACGTCGACCTCCCCCTCTGAAGTGTCTTCACTATCAGGTGTAGGTATGGACGGATTGTTCATGTCTTTAATCTTGGCTAACCCAAGGCAAGATATCTGTTGGACAGTGTCATTCAAAAACATAATTTGCTCAGGTAGTATACAGGCTCTAAATAAAGCTTCTAACCCCAGAACTGGCCAATCTTCCATACCGTAGACAGTTTTTTTCTCAATGTTGTCTTTCCAAAAGTCGAAACCTAGTCCAGACAGTTGGTCATAAAAGGCTGCAGAATAAATCTGTGTTGTGTTTGTTAACATAGATTTCAGTCCCGTTTTGGTTACATTTCTAAAGTAAAACCATTCTGGATTGGATACATTGAACTCTGAAAAGTATGGAAACTTATTGGCGAAAGTTTTTGAGCTACCCTTTGGTGGCGTAGGACAATGTTCCCACTGGTTATACATATATACATTTCTAGGCATTGTTGATTTGTGCAAGAAATGATGACCATATTGATTAGAACAATACATTTGTTCATAGTCTGAAGAACCTTCTAAATATTCATGATTAGTGAACACTGCAGACATTTCTAAGTCTGACACCATATTATTAACAGCTGCAAAGTCCCAATCATCAGAAAAGGTACTAGATAAAACAAAGTCATTTAGTGAAATCTTGTACTGGTGTAGAATCTTCAACAACTCCGAGGGGCCAAAAATTTCATATTCTGTTCGGTCCTAAGCTATACCATCAGGTACAGGAATGGCTGTGATTTTCACTGCTGACAAGTCTATTTGTTCACGATGAGAGGATTTGTGTGGTTTGAAGAGTGAGTTGATGTTCTTACTTGCTGTGTCCATTTTGACATATCTTCCATTTATCAGTATACCCAGATTATCACCAGAGCTAACCAAAGAAGAAGAAAAAACTTTCTCAACACAATCCAAAGTTCAATCCATGGTGAAACCAGATAAGAATTTTCCAGGTGATGAAAAAGGTCTTTTGTTTATTCTTTGAAAGCTATTTTTGCTGGCGTCGTTTCAGGTTCGCTTGGATCCTCAGAAAACGGATCAAAGTTAATGAAATAGCCAGAGTCAGTTCTGGCAATTGTTGGGATTGCATCAGGATTCGTTGAAATCGCTGGAACCACTTGATCACTTGTTACTTCGTTGTAGACAGGTGTTTCTTGATGAACTGTTATTTGGGTCTCAAGAGGTACAAGTTCCATGGCTTTGTTGCATAGTCCTTCTTTTCGCACTGCAGATTCCTCAAAGGTGATGAGTCTCTCAGTTTGAACCTCTTGGATAGTAGCTAGAGTAGTGTGTATGCTACTTGGTCGGAGCCTACTTGGCCTACTGCTTAGTATCGGCCACATAATGTGGTTTGATCAGGTCGATAGACACAAACCTGTTCTCCTTTTTACCAGCAAGGGACGGCAGTAAAACTGTTCTTGATCCGTGGATTGCTAGGACAGGTACTGGTTGTCTGTAAGAAGGCCCAAATTCCTTCTTGTCCGCGATCTTCTCTCTGATTAGATTCCCAAGCTTTGGGATCCAGACAGGCCTTGCTGGGATGGTTAGTTTTTCTTCATTGGTGGTTGGCTTCAGGAACACGTTGCTTAGTTTCGTTCTTAATTCATTTAAGTCCTGTTAAACAGCCAAACCATCTTTGATATCAAATGTTTTTTGTTCCACCACTGATGTCTGACAATCAAGGTCCGCAACCAACATTCTTGTTCCAAAAAGGACCTCATATGGAGTGATACCCCTAGAGAACTTCTTGGCAAGTTGTTAAGACTAGGTTGGACACTTATTAGATGTTTGACCCACCTGTCACCCAAACCTAATACCCTAGCTGTTATAGATTGCTTGATGTCCCATTTTTTTCTCTCCACAAATGAATTTCCCTTAGGAAGGAATGGACTAGAATACCGCAATGCAACACCCAGACTAGCCATGGCCTCCTTGTAAACTTGAGAGCTAAACGCAGGACCCTGGTCTATTGCAGTCATTGCAGTTAATTGCAAATGTGTGAATGTATGCATTCATTCCTGGCCACCAGTACATCTCCTTTAATTCTAATATAGTCTTAGAGGTCGCCTGATGTATCAGACCCTTTCCCAAATGTCCTATGTGAATCAAAGGTACCCTGCGTTTCCTGTTTGGAATTACTCTGTCCCCCACTCCAGGGATTCGAGCAAAAGGAACGCTGTTTGCATCAGTCATATATGAGTATTTGAATGGAAAGTTTTGAGGTAACGCTGCACCGCTGCCTTTACATGTTGCATTGACAGCCAGCATTATTCTGCTGTCTATTTTTGTTTTTCAACAAGTGATTGCAGCTACAGAAGCCGTTTGCACAGCTGCCCTCGCGGCTTCATCAGCCAATGAATTCCCTTCAACGTGAACGCCATCACGTTGATGACTCAACGTATGTATCACATGAGTGTTTTGTAGTCCTTCTCGTAATTGAACTACTTGTTCCCAAAGTGTTTTATGCTTAATTGTGCCACCTTTTGCATCTTTGAAACCGTTTTGAAGCCAGTTTTGCAAGTATTCATCGTAAGATGGAACACAATAAAACTAATCGCACACTATGAATGTGGGGAATTCGCGATCTGTGTTTTCAAGTGCCATCTTGAATGCTTGGAGTTACAACCATAATGAGTTTCCCCTGTGCCAGGGCTCTTTATTTTGCTACAGCAGTCTGAACAGCTGTCAGAATGTTTTCTGTTGAAGTGAATTTCATTTCTGCTTGTGTATACAAATGTGATTTGTAAGCTATTGGTACTTTTTCACCTTCGTTAAAAGTTAAGTAGGTGAATCCGCATTGACCAGGAATGATTGCATGTGTTTACTCCTGTTTGTAAATGTTTAGTTGCTAACATGTCTGTTTGCAATGAACGCAAAATTTCTGTGTGTTTTTGGGTTCAATTTATAGTTTATAATTTATAGTTCTTAAAAGCTAATACATTGGATGTTTGTCCTACTCAGCTATGGGGATATTATCCTTTACCCACTCCAGACGTCTATTGGAGAATTATGAGTAAAGGGTCTCTGAGAAAAGCCAGACTGAGTTACTTCAGTCTCTAGCATTAAATTAGTGCCTTATCAAATGTTGGGCACCATGTAGTGTAGTTCCTATATTCCCAATAGGCTCTGCGCATTGCAATAATACACTATAGATTTGACATAGGACGGAGGTCAGTATGTGTCTATCGAGTATACTAAACTTAATTGTGTGCCAGCTAACTTAGGGGTCACTAGAAATTTTCTCAAATAAACAAGAAGGGATTAGAACCGGAACAATATCTTCAGAGTCGTGGAAACAATAGATAATTATTTCACTCTGTCAATCGTGCATGCTTTGTTTCTACAGAGTTGCAGAGAAATAGAGTGGCAGGCGTTTCAATAAAAGGGTTTATTGAACAGTCTTATTTCTCATGCAAAAGATATGAACTGCTACAAATCGTTAGACAGATTGCGAAGTATAATGCATACAGCGTGAACAGTAATATAAAATAATACTCTAATAGCATTGTCTGTTGCTATGAAATATATAAAAATACATACATAAATAAAACAGGCTAAAATACTCAACTGGTGCTTCTAAAATATGCCTACCCAAATGTACCTAACCTAGGTCTAGTACCAGGGAAGAAGTAGGTGCTGTCTTTAGTTCTGCCAAGAATTGCCAAAGTTTTCTCTAGGTTCTAATCAGCTCCATACCTTAGAGTGAGAGAGGTTGGTATCTCTTTCACGGGACTCGATTTCCCAACACCCTGCAAGGGGAGTCAGAAACACTGGAGCTGGATTCCCGGCAGGAGGATGTCAGCGTTTTGTCAGTGCATCAGCTGGAGAGTTTGCTCCCTTCGGCACTTGCTGTAGCGAGCTGCGTCATGCAAGTAGGTAGTCGAACTGCACCGAACCACACCGTGCTTTGCCATAGCAAATGAAGGTATATACCTTGAAGGTGTTCAGGAATGCCAGTATTGACGTAAAAGTCGGGCATATGAACGGCATGAATGAACCCCTAAGGAAGTGTGTTCATGAAATATAATGAATTTCTTGGAAAAATCAATATCCAGGCAAGGGGAAGTCCCTTCTGCTTAAGAGTCTGGTTTTTCAAGAAATCGTTGTGACGTAGATGAACGGATGGAAGTAGACATGGATGTATTTGGTTAGCATGGGCTATGCCTAAATAAGGACTGGATTTCTATGCCTATATAAGGGCAATTTGAATTATACCTATGTAAGGGCATGAATCGGGAAACTCATTCGGAATCTATAATCAAACACAACACAGGTCGAATGGAAAGGGGCGACCACTCGGTCCCCCCGAACGTATGGTTGGGGGCCCGGATCCTCCCGGGAAACCATTTTGGGCGGGGGCGTGTCACGGCTGGTATGCCCGAAGCGGCGTAGCCGGGGCGCGCCTTTTTTCCCGCCCAAGAGGGGTTGTCCTAGACACCTACACCGATGGCCACGCCCAGTAGGCGTACCCGCGGAGGGTTCACGCCCTCCCGATGAGGAATAAAGAGAGCGGGAATCCGAAGAAGCATCCTCTTGTTCCTGTGCTTGGAAGCTGCACCCACTCGTTGCATGTGAGCCCTCGACGGAACAAGGAGCAATTTTGAGAACTTATAATTCTTGTGTTTCTCTTTCAGCGACTTCGAGGCTAAAGGAGCCAGGACCGTGTTGATCGACTTGGAGCGAATATTCGAAAACAATGTCTGGCAAGAAGGCAGGAAAGAGGTCCGAGACTGACCAGGTGCTTCGCATGCTGGTAAGCAGAATGGCGAAGATCGAATGGAACGTTGTTATGGTCCCGGCGCTTGGCCGAGATATGGCAAACATGAAGAAGCAGATGGCTGCGATGAACAATCCGGGTAAACCAAAGAAGGTAATAGGCCCGGCATTGCCGGGAGTCGCCCCTGAGGGTAGGGGGAAACGGGTCAGGAATAGGGCGGCAGGGGGGGAGGTTCCGGTCCCCGAGGTACCCCCGGCGAGCCCTGCCATTCCAGCCGAGGCCCCGGTACCAATCCCAGACGCGGGTCAGCCGATTCCGGTTGTGGTTACGCCCGCCAACGAGGAGGACATGCCTCCTGAATTGGCCGCCCAGTTGGCCGCATGGCTCGGCGGAAAAACAGGGGGTGCTACGGCACCTGGAGACACGGCCGAAGAGGCCAGGTTACTAATTCAGCAGTTGCGGCAGTCGCGAGATGCCGCAAAGGCGAATCTCCCTCTTGTTCCCCCACAGGTGGCCCCGGAAGGACCTGCAGCTGGCGTCGGAAAAACAGCGGGAACGACAACCGAACCGGGTAAGCAGGCACTGCCAATTGCGGGGGAGGGCTCATTGCCCTCAAGACGGGAGAGAGTGGTTCAACATATCCCGTTGGCCACGAAAGAGTTAATATGGGCTGACAAGTATGTTAATATGTTTTCTCTGTTGACTGACCATCGCGAGATGGAGTATGCTAAGACACAGAAAGATTTGTGGCACCCGAGTGTTTGGCGAGCCAAGATGGCGGGATTCAGGGTGGATGAGACAATAACAAATTGGGCCAAGGCCTTTGCGATGTTTACTGCAATTATTGGGGAACGTAAGCCCGAGGTTTTGCCTGAATTGTCTTGCTATCAGGCACGAATAATGGATTTTTATGAAACATATGAGGGGAATGAATGGATGGGTTACGACATGAAGTTCCGTAAGGCCAAAGAGTACAATTCATCTCTGACGTGGGATTGTCTCGACTCGATTTCTTGGCAGAAGCAGCTCCTGCCGGGCGCTACGAAGGCGTCCTCGCCAGGCGGGAATGGGTCGGGGTTTTCCCGCCAACAGCCCGCGGTGCCCTTTCGAGCGGGCGCCGGTGGCGACCACCAAGCAAGGACCGGTGGGAATGGGGGAAAGAGGGGGGTCTGTTGGAGCTTTAACAGGGGCAACTGCACCAGACCACAAGGGACATGTAAGTTCAGACATGCGTGTGTGGGTTGTGGGAATTCCTCGCACCCGGAGAGTTCGTGCAGATCCAAGAATGTCGGGTCGGGAGGTAGAGGAGGGTCCAAACAAGACTGAGGAGGACCACTGTGTACTGTTACCTACCCCCGTTGACATCATGGCAATGATCCCCTGGCTAAACAAATACCCTGATCATGTCTCCGCTGGGGTGTTGAGGGATGGATTCTTATATGGTTTCCACATCCCGGCGGGGGATTTTCGTGGGGAACCACTTTGTAGAAACCAACTATCGGCTCAGCATAATTCAGCGGTGGTAGAGAGGGAGATTGCAAAAGAGGTTACCCTGGGCCGGGTTGCGGGCCCATATCGGCACCCGCCAGTAACAAATTTCATCTGTTCCCCGTTAGGTGTGGTCCCCAAAAAAGACCCAGGGGAATTTAGGCTGATCCATAACTTGTCAGCTCCGAAGGGTCTCTCGGTGAACGATGCGATTGACCCGGGAGTTTGTTCGGTGCGGTACGCATCCTTCGATGATGCCGTCACCATGTTGAATCGCCTGGGGCCCGGAGCGCTGATGGTGAAGTCGGATATCGAGTCAGCGTTCCAGTTGCTCCCGGTACACCCACAGGATCAGCGTCTGTTAGGCTTTGTGTTCCAAGGACGTTACTACATGGATAGATGTATGCCAAGGGGTTGCTCCATCTCTTGTGCTTATTTTGAGAAATTCAGCTGTTTTTTGGAATGGGCATTCACCGAGGCCACTGGGCATAGCCATGTTATGCATTACTTAGATGATTTTCTGTTCTTGGGGGCAGCCGGCGACACAAAATGTGCGCAGGCGCTACAGGAATTTTGCATTCTCATGAGGGAATTCGGAGTGCCATTGGCACCAGGTAAGACGGTGGGACCATCTACTTCACTGGAGTTTCTGGGAATTGAGCTCGATTCTGTGGAGGGATGTTTCCGTTTACCGGTAGGGAAAGTAGCAAAATTTAGGGCTTCCCTGGAACTGTGCCTTAGTAAGGAGAAAGTGACCCTGCATCAGTTACAACAGGCAGTGGGTCAGCTTAACTTTGCCCTTAGGGTGATACCAATGGCCCGCCCCTTCTCACGCTCTATTGCACAAGCTATGGTTGGTCTCAAGGAAGGACACCACCGCACGAGACTGTCTGCAGAGGTTCGCCAGGACATGCGCATCTGGTTGGCATTTCTGGCGGACTTCAACGGTCGAGTGGTACGGAACAAGCCACCAGCGTCTTCGGACGAGCTAGGTTTGTGGACTGACTCGGCGGGGAGCGTGGGATTTGGCGCCATTTTTGGTAACCGATGGTCGGCGCAAACATGGCCGACATGGTGGCACACCAGCGGTCTCACAAGTAACATTGGGTTCCTCGAGCTATTCCCTATTCTTGTGGCTCTGATGGCATGGCCGGACGAGTTCAGAGATCGCTCTGTGGTATTTTGGTCCGACAATATGACTGTTGTTGAATGTATAAATAATCAGGCAGCACGCTGCAAATGGATATTGAGATTGTTGAAGGAAATTGTACTACTTTGCATGAGACTGAATGTACAGTTCAGGGCGAAACATGTGCCGGGTGTACTGAATCATGCTGCTGATGCACTCTCTCGTTCACATATACAGGCGTTCAGGGGTTATCTACCTACTGCGGACCTAGCGGCGGCACCATTCCCCGAAGTACTCTGGCTACTCGGTGCCCCGGATTACAAGACCTCGTGGCAGTAAGCTTAGCCCCCAGGACGAGGAAGGCATACAAAGGAGCGTTTCGTTCCTATTGTGCATTTTTGGGTCCGGCAGGGGGTCAGAAATGGGGTCAGGAGGATTGCTTCCTAAGGTTTCTGGTAGCATTACACAGGGAAGGCCGATCAGTGGCAACGGCCAATAGGCACCGGGCGGCCATTTCATTCATGGCGCAGGTGCATGGCATCAAGGACCCAACATCTTCCTTTTTGGCAAAGAAAGCCCTTCGTGGCTGGCAGCGCCTTGAGGGTCGTAGAGTAGACAAGAGACGCCCGATTGGGTTAGAAAGGTTGTCCCTGCTTATGGCGATACTACCCACGACATGTTCCTCCCAATTCGAAGCAGTTCTGTTCCGGGCCGCTTTCGCATTAGCTTTCCATAGGGCTATGCGGGTGAGCGAACTGGTCGCAAAGAATAAGAAAGATGTGGAGGGAGGTCTGTGTCGGGATCACATCCTGATTAGGGGTGATTCTATGGTAGTCACGATAGCTAAGTCCAAGACTGACCAGAAAGCTATGGGAGACAGTGTTATTGTCCAGCGCATGCGAGGGTCCCCCATGTGCCCGGTAAAGTGCATTGAGGAATATTTGGCGCTGAGGGCGGATACATGGGGTGGGAGTCTGCTGAGACACATCGATGCCACCCCACTGACGAGGTTTCAGTTTCAGAGGGTGCTAACATTGGCAATCGCAGCGGCGGGTTTGGACCCGTGCGATTTTGGGACCCACTCCTTTAGGATAGGGGCTGCTACCGAGGCTACAGCCAGGGGTCAGAGTGCCGAGGAGGTGAAACTGTTAGGACGATGGTCCTCGAATTGTTTTAAAAGGTATGTGCGGGTGCACATGTTGTGAAGTCAAGTTACATGCACTCACGCTTCTTGTCTTCTGTTTGATTTACAGTTTCGCGAGCATGTTATGCGGGGCGGAATTTGCAGTCGACCCGGCACCAGGGGACCAGTGGTCAGAGATCACCGGCTGAGGAGAGATTGGTGTGGGTCGTGGGCCACTCATACGTGAGGCGGGCCGGGGACGTATTCAAAGAAGGTGACGCGACTCACGCAGCTGGGGAATACGGGTACAGAGTGACCTTCCACGGAAGGGGCGGGCTCTGTATTGACCAGTTCGAATCTTTTTTCGAGGGACTCTTAGGGCGGGAGAGGTCACCGCCATCTGTAATCATAGTACACCTGGGGGGCAATGACATGGTGACACTCGGTAGGCGAGTATTACTCGAGCGAGCTTTGTCTACCGTTAGCTGGCTGGCGAAAAGAATCCCGGGGTGCACGATTGCATGGTCCCACATGATTCCCAGGAAGGTATGGCGGGGGGGCCTTTCGGTATCAGCACTGAACCATTCAGTGAAGAAGGTCAACAACAAAATTGGTAGGTTGTTTCGCTCGGCGCAGTTGCACAGTATTCCGCATGGGTGTATTCGGGGTGATCACATGTATCTCGATGATGGGGTTCACTTGTCCCGGGAGGGGAATGTCTTACTCATAGGAGACTTCATAGCATGGCTAAGGGGTTTAAGGAAGCATGACCTTTAGGAGGAGTTTGTGGGGGGGCCGGATAGCCGGTCAACTATCCGGCCTGTGGCGGTAAGGTCATGATCGGTGAGCAGTAATTTCAAGGTCCCTAGAGGGGGGCGCCACCCACTATGGATGGGAGCGCCCGGGGGGAGGCGGCCATTTGCCCCTCCCACGGGGAGGCGGCACCCACTAAGTATGGGTCGCCTAGGGGAAGACGGCCATAGGCCCCTTCCAGGGGAGGAGGCGGCAATATGCCCCTCCTACGAATTTCCCGGGGCCCGGATATCCGCGACGGCGGATGTGATAGACAGTGTGGGGTGGGAGGGGGAGTCCACGCTGCCTTCTTACAGACACCTCACACGGGTCCTCGGACGACCTTTAAGATGGCGTCAAGTTGAAATGGGGGGCCCCCAACAAGACAAGGGAAATTGGAGTTGGCACAGAGGGTACAGTCCTCTGCGCGGCCGCCACTCACACCGTGAGGGCGAGAGTTTTGGTAGTAGGGATCTGACACCGGTTGCGACCTTGCCGTTGGCCCGTAATGCTAGGATGTACAATTTTAATTTAGAAAGTATGCATTTGCAGGATGTTAGACTCGGCTAGGAACACCTTTGTATTAGAGATTTGTTAAGGTTAGCCAATGAACATGTCTTCATCGAAATGTAATAAATGAAAATTGTACATGATATGAAACTTTTTATTTAATGTTTTAATTTTGTTTCATATTTTAATAAATACGGCCGGGAGGGTAACTCCCTCCCGCCTTCCAAAAGTTCAGAACTGCGTCCGTCTTCCCATCCTTGGGGATTGTGTTGGGAGGGGGTGACAGGCCTCCCGGCCATATGGAAAGGGGCGACCACTCGGTCCCCCCGAACGTATGGTTGGGGGCCCGGATCCTCCCGGGAAACCATTTTGGGCGGGGGGGCGTGTCAGGGCTGGTATGCCCGAAGCAGCGTAGCCGGGCGCGCCTTTTTTCCCGCCCAAGAGGGGTTGTCCTAGACACCTACACCGATGGCCACGCCCAGTAGGCGTACCCGCGGAGGGTTCACACCCTCCCGATGAGGAATAAAGAGAGCGGGAATCCGAAGAAGCATCCTCTTGTTCTTGTGCTTGGAAGCTGCACCCACTCGTTGCACGTGAGCCCTCGACGGAACAAGGAGCAATTTTGACCCACCCACTAGCCCCTTATGGCAATGTTAGTTCTGCAATAAAGTCTTGTTTTTCTGATAAACATCTTCTTCCCTCTGTTTTGCGGTATATGAAGGTTTAGTTTAATGATATAATGTCGGTCTGAAGGTACTGTTTTTCTTGTAGTATAGACAAATATTGCAAGTAGACAGGTTGATGTTTTTTCCCCTAGTAGGTAATCAAATGTCGTATTTATTTTTTGGTCGGGCGGTAAGGTCATGATCGGTGAGCAGTAATTTCAAGGTCCCTAGAGGGGGGCGCCACCCACTATGGATGGGAGCGCCCGGGGGGAGGCGGCCATTGGCCCCTCCCACGGGGAGGCGGCACCCACTAAGTATGGGTCGCCTAGGGGAAGACGGCCATAGGCCCCTTCCAGGGGAGGAGGCGGCTATATGCCCCTCCTACGAATTTCCCGGGGCCCGGATATCCGCGCCGGCGGATGTGATAGACAGTGTGGGGTGGGAGGGGGAGTCCACGCTGCCTTCTTACAGACACCTCACACGGGTCCTCGGACGACCTTTAAGATGGCGTCGAGTTGAAATGGGGGGCCCCCAACAAGACAAGGGAAATTGGAGTTGGCACAGAGGGTACAGTCCTCTGCGCGGCCGCCACTCACACCGTGAGGGCGAGAGTTTTGGTAGTAGGGATCTGACTCCGGTTGCGACCTTGCCGTTGGCCCGTAATGCTAGGATGTACAATTTTAATTTAGAAAGTATGCATTTGCAGGATGTTAGACTCGGCTAGGAAAACCTTTGTATTAGAGATTTGTTAAGGTTAGCCAATGAACATGTCTTCATCGCAATGTAATAAATGAAAATTATACATGATATGAAACTTTTTATTTAATGTTTTAATTTTGTTTCATATTTTAATAAATACGGCCGGGAGGGTAACTCCCTCCCGCCTTCCAAAAGTTCAGAACTGCGTCCGTCTTCCCATCCTTGGGGATTGTGTTGGGAGGGGGTGACAGGCATCCCGGCCATACCGGTGAACAGAATTATACCTATTTTGGCAGGGAGAAGGGTCTTGGTCTAGAAAGCATGCTTTTGTTTATTTTGTGTAAATCCGTTCAGTAGTTTTTAAGAAATATCAAAATTTACAGATATAGATATTTGGTGATTCTGCCATCTGATTGGCTGAGGCGTTACGAGCATGAGACTCCTGCTGATTGGATGCGAGCGGTTGCAACTAGGAAGTGTTGGCCGCCATTTTGTAATTCAGTTGAAGTGAGAAAGGGGAAAAAGGGCAGAAAAAAGTGGGAAAGAGTAGGGTAGGAGCACTGTGAGGTCTGTAGGGTGGTTGGGGTGTGCTGTAGAGGGAGTGTGACGCGAAGTATTCACTCCTACCGGTAGGAAAGTGCTGTTTTCCCCACTGTGAGATGGTGCTGAGGTGAAGTGCCAGTGCACTCCAGGATGAATGTGTGCGTGTAAACTATGAGCTGACTGCTGTAAACTGATGTGCCCTGGGCGTGGTAGCATACTGGCCGAAGCAAAGTATTTACCTCTACCGGTGTGAAAGTGCTGTTTTGCCCACTGTGAGATGGTGCGGAGGTGAGGGGTCGGTGAACTCGGCGATGAAAGCGTGTGCCTAAACTGTGAGCTGAGTGCTCTGTAGCATCCTGGCAGAAGCGAAGTATTTACCCTTACCGGTGTGAAAGTGCTGTTTTGCCTAGAGTGAGATGGTGTTGAGGTGAGGTATCGGTAAAGTTGGGGATAAAAGCGTGTGCTTAAACTGTGAGCTGAGTGCTGTAAACTGATGTGCTGTGGGCACTGTAGCATACTGGCCAAAGTGAAGTAGTTACTCCTACCGGTGTGAAAGTGCTGTTTTGCCTACTGTGAGATGGTGATGAGGTGAGGTGAGGTGTTGGTACACCTGGAGATGAAAGTGTATGCCTAAACTGTGAGCTGAGTGGTCTGTAGCATACTGGGCGAAGCGATGTATTTACCCCTACTGGGTGAAAGTGCTGTTTTGCCGACTGTTAGATGGTGCAGAGGTGAGGGCCTGATGAACTCGGCGATGAAAGTGTATGCCTAAACTGTGAGCTGAGTGCTCTATAGCATCCTGGCAGAAGTGAGGTATTTACCCTTACCGGTGTGAAAGTGCTGTTTTGCCTAGAGTGAGATGGTGTTGAGGTGAGGTATCGGTAAAGTCAGGGATGAAAGTGAGTGCTTAAACCGTGAGCTGAGTGCTGTAAACTGATGCGCTGGCAGGCACGGGAGCATGCTGGCCGTAGTGAAGTATTTACTCCTACTGGTGTGAAAGTGCTGTTTTGCCTACTGTGAGATGGTGGTGAGGTGAGGTGCTTGTACACCTGCGGATGAAAGTGTATGCCTAAACTGTGATTTGAGTGGTCTGTAGCATACTGGCAGAACCGAAGTATTTACTGTTACTGGTGTGAGAGTGCTGTTTTGTCTAGAGTGAGATGGTGTGGGTGAGGTACCATTAAACTCGGGGATGAAACTGAGTGCCTAAACTGTGAGCTAAGTGCTGTAAACTGATGTGCTCTGGGCAGTGTAGTATACTGGCTGTTGTAGCATATGTGTGCAGGTGGTGTTAGTATGCATTTAGAGTACAGCGGGAGTGGGAAGCAAAGTACTCACAGGTACTGGTCTGAAGATTCGGGGATGAAACTGTGAGTGTAAGTCATGAGTTTATTGTTGTAAAGTGATGTGCTGTGGGTGCTGTAAGAGACTAGCCGCTGTAGCATACCTGTGGAAGTAGTGTTAGTGTGCGTTTATACTATACAGGGAGTGGGAAGCAAACTACTCACCCCTACCGGTTTGTAGACTCTAATGAAGTGTTTTAGGAAACAGGAATAAAGAAATAATTGTAAAGAATATAATGTAGAATGTTGCAATGCCACAGAAGAAAAATTGTGAAATTAGATTTGTCTAAGAAAGTTGCTGTTTGTAATAAAGGCATGAAGTTTGCAAATTATATGGAAAATGTCTTTATTTAAGTGCCATAATTGGACCCACTGGTGCAAGAGCTAGGGCATCCAGCTGATGAAAAGTTGAAGCACTTCTGTTGTATTCAAACGTAAGCTCCTGCATCAGTGAATTGCATATTACATGTTACAGTTGCATGTGACATAAACAATAGCTATTACACTTGAATGACTCGATAAGGAAACAAAAGGTGGGATGTGATTACCACATGTATCCTTTAAGAAAAAAAAGAAATTGCAAAATCTAATCATCAAACTTTTTAGGTACTTTGGCAGTGCTTTTTTGTAACACAAAATTATCAACAGTAGAGTAGTGAGCAATCTGTTGTACAGTAGATTCAATGCAGGGCGTGTCAGAACTGGTACTAGTTCTACCCACATTGGAACTTTGAGGATGAATACAAACATTGCGCTTCTGAGAAGCACATTTGGTACCTTTGTAGTCAAACTATACATTATAGTCTCCAGCTGTTTCAAAAAAAACATTCTTGTGTAGAGAGCTAAGGCATCGAGCTGAGACAAACTCCAACCGCTTCTGCTGTAGTCAAATCGAAGCTCCTGCATCATTGAATTGCACATTATATGTTAGGGTTCTATGTGACTTACACAATAGCTATTAGACATGGATGAATATATTGTATAATGAAAATAAAGGTACGTTACGATTACTACACTGTGCCAACCAGTTCCTAAACAAAGTTGTCTTTTTTCATTTCTATTGTGAGGTTCTGAGCAGAAGTTAACTTTGAGTAAATTTGTGTGAAAGGGCTTTGTGAATAACAGGGAGGCAGAGAGGCGTGTCCACAAAGAATAGACGTGGTTTCAAAATGGGTGTCAGGTTTAGGTTAATTTAGGTAGTAAATAGCGTATTTGCATAGGCCATACATCACCGATCCCTGGTTAAAGTGGAGGGTCAAATGTCTGAGTATACTTAGAAAGTTGTTATATGAAAGTAGTAGGATTGAAGTGTATTATAAAAAATATAAAAGAAAAAGTAAAAAAAAGATGGAAAAAAATCCATTTAAGAATAACGCGAGTTTCTTACAAGTCTTGGAGATTCCAGTCCAGAAGTTCTTCAGTGGCTTGAGATGCGTAATGTTCCAAGAGGCTTTTGTTGCCATCGCCTGAGAATAGCGAAGCGATCCAATTCATATCTTCGAAGGGACAGTAATTTTCCTCGAATGTTGGAGCGGCAATTTGAATTGGCAGGCAATCTACAATGTTGTGAAAGGTCGCACGTTGCAGGAGATCTTTCGCGGCTGCGCAAAAATCCCATTCAGCTGCGATTCCTTGTTGCATTGCATTCAACATTGCTCCACCGCCAGAACAATCACGTTCATGGTTTTCAAGATAATGCATTACCTGCTGGATATCGGGAGTGATTTTCGGGATGTTGGCAAGGCATACATCTATTCGCCAGTCAAATTGGCACATTTTGCAATTAAACAATGGTTGTACTTATATTGCATAAGGGTAGATAAATGTTATGTTGTAGCTAGCTCCGATAATAGATAGAGGCAGGTAGGCGAAAAGCTTTCCGTTTTTTTACAGTATTGATGTAGCTTGGCGTAGAGGCGTATTCTGTCGGACATAGTTGTTAGCACAGAGAGCGTAGCCATTTCTAGAAGTAGAATTAGTAGTAGGATGGCCGCAAAGAGAGCGAGAATTGTGGGCATTGTTCCTGTTTTCCAGAGATGATCGAATGAATGTAGTCTGGTATTAAAAGAACAGTTTGAAAGCGTGTTAGAAGGCTGTAGGGGAGAGTGTTAAAAAAGTGTGCCAGACCTTGAGTGTGATATGTGTTGTAAATTGTGTAACAATTCACAAAGTGTAATGGGCGGTTAGTATTTAAAAGGGAGTCTATTTTACTTGAAGTTTGTGGTAACTGCAGTCGATACATTTATTTTGCAGAAGTGAGGGAGACTACTGTTCTGAACAAAAGCGCTTTTAGTTTGGTTTGTTTCTTGAAATCTGTTTTCAAACTAAGAATTGAAGGTCAAGTTGAAGTTTGGGAGTTAGTTTATGTGGGTGGGAATAGACATTGCCACAGGAAGTTACTCTGTTTGGAACAGTAAGGACATGCTGTATGCCAGCTCACATTCCATAGGACTGCATGTTATTGAGAAGCAGATAACTGCCATTAGAAAGCTGTGTGAATGTTAGTCGGATTGTGGGAGTTGGCCTGTTTTTAAGAAAGGATGCATGGTTGGGGGCTGTAAGCTTAGAAGGGCCATGTAGTTGGGCATTTTTGGATAGTAATGAATAACTGTCTTTGTGGTCGCACTTTTCACCTGTGAGAAAAACTTCTGTATGCTCTTTAAGACAGCGATATGTAAATGGGAGAAACCACTGCTGGTGAATAAAAGCTCTACCTTATATAATCACATACAACATGAAAAACAACATGTACACCTAGCAGACACAACGACACTACATACTGTGGGAACCCTGGCTAGCCATGTACACAAACTAAACATGGCATGGCACCTCTGCCTCACAATGCAGAATGCAGGGAGAGATGGAAGCAAAGTATGTGCGAAGGTGGTAAGTACTTATCGATTATAAAAGTATATAATGTTACTTCAGCACAATCATGTAACGCCATCGCAGAATTTTTCCATAAAAAGGTACGCGACATCTACAACAGTTTCCCAGAGGATGCCAGAACTGGATCTAACCTTCTTCCTCCTCACGAAGAAGCAGTGTGGGAGGCGACGATCGAAGACTGCCTCACAGTATTCCAGACTCCGTCGGAAGATCTCCTGATAGCCACTGCTAAAGGCATTAAATCAGGCTCCCCGCACGATCCTGCCCCTGCCAAATTTCTGAACAGCGCCATGAGTCATCTGGCACCCTATGTTGGCCACGTTCTATCTACCTCTTTTGACACCGGCAAGGTCCCTCTCCGGTGGAAACAGGCAGTCGTACTGCCTCTGAAGAAAAAACCCAACATCAGTGCGTCCCAGCTTAGCAATCTACGCCCCATTTCGCTCTTACCCTTCTTTTCCAAACTGGCGGAAAAGCTGGTTAACCAACAACTATCCGCGCACATAGAGTCCAGAGGCCTCCTGCACACCAACCAATCGGGCTTTCGTGTACGCCACTCTACAGAATCAGCCCTCCTTTTTTCTACTGAGGCACTGAGGAGGCACGTAGACGCGGGACATGTGGCAGCACTAGTGCTTCTGGACCTCAGTGCAGCCTTCGACACTGTAGCACATCATACGTTGCTGCAGTGTCTGAAGAAAGGAGGGGTGACAGGCCGGGCCTGGTTATGGCTGGAATCTTTTCTCACCAACCGCAGCTTCTCGGTAGAGCAAGGAGGAGCACGCTCCGACACCTTTGACCTTGGTCAAGGAGTGCCACAGGGCTCAAGTCTCAGTCCAACCCTTTTTAATCTATACGTCACCCCAGTGGCTTCTACGGCAGAACGATATGGGGTAGAAGTAGTGACATACGCAGACGACACACAGTTGGTGGTCGCTCTGACCCAACCTGCTGAACAAGCAGCCGCCAATTTCTCAGCATGCCTCCAGGACTTGGCGGGATGGATGGCGAAGAATTGCCTCCGTCTTAACGGGGACAAGACTGAGGTGCTGATTGTTGGAAAACCTCCCTCAGTCTGGACATCTGCCTGGTGGCCACAGACCCTGGGGCCCCTTCCTACCCCTAGTGACCAGGTTAAGAATCTGGGAGTATGGGTAGACTCGAAATTGGACTACGACTACCATACCAGACGGGTAGCCGGCACGTGCTTCTCGATCTTACGGAAACTCCGCAAAACCATCGACCTGCTCCCTGAATCATCTAGGAAGACCCTTGTCCACGCCCTGGTCACATCAAGATTGGACTACGGCAACGCCCTTTATTTGGGGGCCAACGCCTCTAGCCGGCGGCGACTGCAGACTATCCAGAACGCTGCCGCCCGCCTGGTCCTCCGGTTGCCCAGAAGAGCCTCCTCAAAAAAATCCCTTCAGACTCTTCACTGGCTTCCGATCAATGAAAGAATTGATTTCAAAGTCCTTTGTATCAGTCACAGGATAGTACATGGCAAGAGCCCGGCCTTCCTTCGGAACCTTCTATGCCCCTACACGCCTACTCGTCAACTCCGCTCGCTAGGAGCAGGCCTCCTTGCTGTCCCCAGACACAAGAAAGCCAGAATGGGTGGAAGATCCTTTCGCATTCTGGCAGCACGTAAATGGTACTCTCTCCCCCTGAGCTTAAGAGCGGAAACATCTGAACTCATCTTCCGCAGAAAGCTCAAAACATTCCTCTTTCCCAATGATTAACCAGTCTCGTTTGACTTCGGAGTTGATGGCTCTTCTGACAGCGCGGGGACACACGGAAGTGTAACCATGCGCTCTACAAATTCAGAAATAAATAAATAAATAATGTAAAGTCTTGAGGGGATGTGCCAGGCACAGTTGAGTATGCAGAGCATAGACATGTACATGTCAACATACACTGATGGTCTATTGAATGAAGTGGATAGTGGACGCAACCATGAAAGTCAGTAGGGAAGATCACGGAATGGTAGCACGTACGTGTCTCCCCCCCCCCTAAATGTTTAGGGTAGTGGGCTGGCTCGGTGTACACAAGGCTAGCATAGGGGTTTGAAGAAGAGGCATGTTTCTCTGGGTGTGGTTCTCTTCTGGATTGCCAAGCGTGTCTGCCAGTTCTGCGCAGCTTACACCACCACGAGGCTGACCCTGGGAGCGAAGGTGGCTGCGTGAATGATGCTTTCAGTGTGCTGGTATCTAGAAACCGGCATGGCTGCTGCGACACATATATGCCCCACAGTTCACCTTTCGACACTTCCATATGTGAAAGAGGGACCACCACGTGCTGCCGGAAGCTCCTGGGCCGAGGTCTGCGAGCTCGGAAGACCCCTGAGATTAACGCTGGCTACCGCGACACAGGCACACAGCGACCAGCCTGAGGCCCAGCACTGTGGAGTGCTCTGTGTACTACCAACACAGTAGTCCGCCAGGTACCAACAGTGGAACAGTGTTTTTGATATCATAGTGGGTGATGTTAGGACTGTATCTGAGAGTGGAGATAAAGGTACTCCCTTTGACAAATGCAACCAACTCTACGTCCCAACAGTGGAACGGTGTCTTGATCCCGCAATGGACGATTTCCGATATTACCTGGTGCTTGCTTTTCACAGAGCTCTTTCCGTTGAGGTGCATCAGACTCTGTGAGTTAACTGTTGCATATGATTATTGGGCCTGGTTAACTGCCGTCGCTGGTCTACACCATGGTACAGCAGGTCCGAACAGTGAAACAGGGTCTTAATTATATGAATGTGGATGTCAGAAGTTAAAGTTTGTGATGATTTCTGTGTACCCTGTCCAATGAGGTGCAATCAACTGTAGGTCCCAACAGCGGAACGGTGTCTTGATCCCACAATGGACCATGTTAGAACTGTATCTGAGAGTGGAGATGGAGGTACTCCCTTCGACCAGCTTCAACCAATTCTAGGTCCCAACTGTGGAATGGTGTCTTGATCCCATAATAGACGATATTATAACTGAATCCGAGAGTGGAGTTGGAGGTGGTCCCTTTGACCATGTGCAACCAGCTGTAGGTCCCAACAGTGGAACGGTGTCTTGATCCCACAATTGATGATATTAGAACTGCATCTGAGACTGGAGATGAAGGAACTCCCTTCGACTAGGTGTAAGAAACTCTAGATCCCAACAGTGGAACGGTGTCTTGATCCCACAATGGACGATGTTAGAACTGTATCTGAGAGTGGAGATGGAGGTACTAACTTCGACCAGCTGCAACCAACAGTAGGTACCAACAGTGGAACAGTGTCTTGATCCCACAATGGACGATGTCTGATATTACCTGCTGCTTGCTTTTCTCAGAAGTTTGTGTGTTGAGGTGTATCACACTCTGTGCTTCCATATCTAACTGCTACAGGACCGCATCATCTATAATACCGACTCAATTGCAAATGTGAATACTGAATTCTGCAGTAGAGGCCAGAGAGAGCATCCAGCAAGGGCCCACAGCCACGTGGAATTGACTTGAGCTCTACAGTTTGCAATACTCTAATGCAAACAAAACGTATGCAGAGCCTGCAATGATGTGTATAAGTGGTGCAGACAGAGTAAACTACAGCAATCTCTTCCCCTACAGGACTGCATCATCTACAATAGCGACTCAATCTGAATTGTGAACACTACTGTCTGCATTGTTAATTGAAGACAGTACTAACTCACACAACCATCAATATTTTTTCTCTCTCCCGCTTTACAAAATACAACAACATAAATTACATAAAACTCTACAATAAATAAATCAAAACAATTTGAATTGGCGATTTCATCTGCCCACAGTTCAAGTTCAAGTTTAACATTTGTATAGCGCACTACTCACCCAGAGGGTCTCAAGGTGCTTGAGGGAGGTGGGTACTTTACTTATCAAATATCCAAGTTTTTAGTTGTTTTCTGAAGGAGAGGTGGTTCTGTGTAAGGTGGAGGTGGGTGGGGAGAGAATTCCAGGTTATGGCCGCTAAGTATGAGAAGGATCTTACCCCCATGGTGGATCTATGGATGCGTGGAATTGTGGCGAGGGCTAGATTGACGATCGTAGTTGGCGGGTGGGGATGTAAAAGGACAGGCGCGTGTTGAGGCATTCGGATCCTAGGTCGTAGAGGGCTTTGTGTGCGTGGGTGAGGAGACGGAAAGTTATTCTCTTGTTGACGGGGAGCCAGTGGAGGTCGTTCAGGTGACCGGAAATGTGAGCTTGGCGGGGGATGTCTAGTATGAGTCTGGCTGATGCGTTTTGGATGCGTTGGAGTTTTTTCTGTAGTTTGGCTGTGGTTCCGGCGTAAAGGGTGTTTCCGTAGTCCAGTCGGCTTGTGACCAGTGCGTGGGTGACTGTCTTTCTTGTTTTGATGGGGTTCCAACGGAAGATTTTTTTGAGCATACGTAGTATGTTGAAGCATGATGATGAGACGGCGTTGACTTGTCTGGTCATCGAGAGGGAGGAGTCCAGGATGAAGCCCAGGTTACGTGCGTGGTCCGTTGGTATAGGTGCGTTTCCCAGGGCCGGTTGTCACCATGAGTCGTCCCAGGCGTCGGGGGATGATCCTAAGATGAGGACTTCCGTTTTGTCCGAGTTCAGTTTTAAACGGCTGTTCTTCATCCACTCGGCTACTTCTTTCATCCCTTTGTGTAGGTTGGTTTTGGCGGTGTTTGGGTCTTTGGTGAGGGAGAGGATAAGCTGGGTGTCGTCTGCGTAGGAGATGATGTTGAGGTTGTGTTGGCGCGCGATGGATGCGAGGGGACTCATGTATACGTTGAAGAGTGTGGGACTGAGTGATGATCCTTGTGGAATTCCGCAGATGACTTCGGAGGCCTCTGATCTAAACGGGGGGAGGCGGACTCTCTGGGTTCTTCCGGCGAGGAACAAGATGATCCAGTCCAATGCTTTTCCTTGTATTCCATCGTTGCTGAGGCGTTGTATAAGGGTGCTATGACAGACTGTGTCGAATGCTGCGGAGAGGTCAAGTAGGATGAGGGCAGCTGTTTCTCCATTGTCCAGTAGTGTTCGAATGTCATCTGTTGCTGCGATGAGGGCAGCTTCGGTGCTGTGTTTGGCTCGGAAGCCGGACTGTGAAGGGTCGAGGGATTTGTTGGATTCGAGGAAGGCGGCGAGCTGACTGTTGACGGCTTTCTCAATGACTTTGGCAGGGAATGGGAGGAGAGAGATGGGGCGGTAGTTCTTAAGTTCAGTGGGGTCTGCTGTGGGTTTCTTCAGGAGGGCGCTGAGTTTGGCATGTTTCCAGCTTTCCGGGAAGGTAGCTGAGTTGGGGGAGCAGTTGATGACGTCTCAGAGATGGGGTGCGATAATGGAGTCTGCTTTGTTGAAAATGTGGTGGGGACATGGGTCGGTTGGCGATCCTGAGTGGATGGAATTCATCAGGCGGATGGTGTCTTCAGTGGTGATTGGGTTCCAGGCGCAACGGTTGTTGGAGGGGGGTTTTAGTTGGGAGGTGGGTGGGGTGGACTGGTCTCCGGACTGGTTTCCAAAGTTGTTATGTATGTCAGCGATTTTGTTGTGGAAGAATGAGGCTAGGGAGTCGCAGAGGTCTTGGGAGGGAGTGATGTCCTTGTTGCCGGCGGTGGGGTTGGTAAATTCTTTGACGATGTTGAATAGTTCCTTGCTGTTGTGAGCGTTGTTGTCGAGTCGATCCTTGAATGCTGATTTTTTGGTGGATCGGATCAGTTGGTGGTGTTTGTGGGTGGCGTTCTTGAAGGTGGCCAGGTTGTCAGTGGTTGGGTTTTTTCGCCAGGCTTTCTCGAGGGTGCGACAGATCTTCTTGGATTTCTTAAGGTCATCGTTGAACCAGGGGGCTTTTTTGCTACCTTGCTTGATTTGATGGTTTTTCAAGGGTGCTAATTTGTCAGCGCTGTGGGTGATCCATTGTATGAGGTTGGTGGCTACAAGGTTTGGGTCCGATGATTTTGCGGGGGGGTTTTGGTGAAGCGCTGTGAAGAGCTGGTCGGTGGTAATTTTGTTCCAGTTTCTGCTGGGAATTGGTTGTGGGTGGTTGTGGGTCGTAGTCTTTTTGTAGTTGAAGTGAACGCAGCTGTGGTCTGTCCAATGGAGAGTTGTGGTGTGATTGAAGGAGATGTGCTTGCTGGAGGTGAAGATTGGGTCGAGCGTGTGCCCTGCATAGTGGTTGGGGGTGTCAACAAGTTGTTTGAGTCCGAGATTGGCGAGGTTGTCCAGAAGGGTGGTGGTGTTGCTGTCGTTGTTCTTTTCCAGGTGGAAGTTGAGGTCTCCCAGTAGAATGTAGTCCTCGGAGGGGAGGGCGTGTGGGCTGATGAAGTCAGTGATGTCTTCGCTGAATTGTGTGCGGGGTTCTGGTGGCCTGTAGATGAGGGTGCCTCTGAGTGTGGTCTTGGGGTCGGTGTGGATCTGGAAGTGAAGGTGTTCGGCGGCTGCGAGGTTATCGTCGGAACTGGTTGTGATGCGGATGGTGTTCTTATGAACGATGGCGATGCCTCCTCCTGTTTGTTTGATGCGGTCCTTTCGGATGATCTTGTAGCCATCAGGGATGGCTATGGCGATGTCGGGCATTGATGAGGCATTCATCCAGGTTTTTGTAAGAAAGGCGACGTCCGGTGATGTGGTGTCGAGTAGGTTCCAAAGTTCAATGGCGTGTCTGTGGACCGAGTGGGTGTTGAGCAGGATGCACTTCAGGTGGTTGTTGTCGGAGCTCTGTTTGGAGTTTGTGGATTTTGTGTGGGTCCTGATGCAGTCGAACTTGCAGGAGTGGCAGGTGAAGGGTTCATGGGTGTGTCCTGGGGCGGCTTGGTGGCAGTTTGTAGGTCCGCCGGGGTTAAGGGCTGCGAGGGTTGCGGCGTCGTACGTTATGCGGGTGGAGTGGAATTTGCGGGGCAGGGGGTTTGGCGCTGGGCGCGGTCCAGACGCGGACGGGCGTAGACGGGCTTACCTTTGGCGCACCTTCGGCGCGCTCGCTGCGCGTGAACGCTGCGCGTCAGCTGTTCTGACAGAAGTGGATAGTGGGGGGGCCGAGCGAGGGAGGGTCAGCTGGGAGGCGGGAGCGGGGTGGAGAGGCGGGCTGGGAGTCACAACAACAAAATGGCAGCAAAGCAAAAGTGAAACAGGACGAGATAGGCACAAGCAGGGAATATCGCAAAGATGTGGGCAGAGGCACTGGCACAATCAGGCACAAATTGAATCAGCAGCAGGCAATTCAAACTTTGTAAATAGCGCAGCAGGCAATTCGAGCTTTGTAAATAGCGCTACAGGAATAAACAAGCACTCGCGCAATGTGGAATCAATGCAATATAGCACTACGCTATTGATCAGGCGCTACAATAGTTACAGTGAATGAAATCAGAGCACAAGGTAATGGCAGCAATTGGCAGTCAAGCGCTACGATACCCGGTGGCCAGGGAGCATGGGGGAGCGACCGCTTCTGCGCGAGTCTGACGAGTCAGTCACTATTCACTGTTCCTTTCGACTTGCAAGATGAATTTGGTCATTGTACTGAACCTATAACTCATCAAAAAAAAACGTCTTCAACCAAGTATACTATAGCCTTATAGCCCGCCTAAGCAGGCTATACTGGCTATTAAAAGCCCTCTGCAGCATTAAAGGCCCAAGTCGAAGGCGAGGGCCTTTAAAAAGGGAGAGGGACTTTAATAGCCGCTATAGCCCAGCTACAAAGGGCTATAAGGCTATTTGAACATTCTGCCACTAGAAGATAGAATATTCTAACAAATAAAGCAAAGCCTTAAGGGAGCATAAGGGGACTGGAATCCCTTCAGGCTCCCAGAGCTGTGAGCAAAAAAAACTTTGCAGCGTTGCAGCTCCAGGCTTATACAAGACATTATAAGTACGGAGCTACTCCATTGTTTTCAATGGAGCTCCCAACATGCCAATGTTCTAATAAAACAATATTGTGTATGTTTCAATAGATGTTCTAATTACTTGACTACTGGATTCTGTAATTAAACAATCACCACTGAATCTAAATTGTGAACCCTGCGAATTGCAGAAAGCTGTGGCTGTGGGCTCTTGCTGACTGCAGAACGCCGGGATTTTTACGGACAAACAACTGTATAACTGAGCACACGGACACGTGGATTGCAAATAATTGTGACACCTTACGAAGTGGATATACGAAATATAGGATAAATCAATTACAAGACTTTGAGAGAATATCGACACTCGATATACACATCATACGAGATAATAATCACTATGCTTAAATGACAAGATTGTGAAGTTGCGGTATGACCGATTACTCACGGATTACTCACGAAATTGCCCTGAAGAAGTCTATAAGTCAATTACAGACTAGACGAAACACATGTTGGCTGTACTGCCCTTATTGTTTGGGCCTTGCATCTGTTGGAGAAAGAAATGAATTATTAAACCTGGATACAGACAACCGAGAGATACAAGTGAAGGACTATTATTTTATACACTACAAGTGCTCAGAGGAACTTTTGTCTGCACACGTTTTGTTTGGCTTCACGGATTGCTAATTATAGAGCTCAAGTGAATGCCACGTGGCTGTGGGCCCTTGATGAATGCTCTCCCTGGCTTGTACTGCAGACTTCAGTCTTCACATTTGACATTGAGTCGGTATTGTAGATGATGCTGTCCTGTAGGAAAATACATTATTACAGTGCTCTCTGTGTGCACCACTCATATGCATCATTGCAGGCTCTGCACACGTTTTTTTGCTTCGCGTATTGCAAACTGTAGAGCTCAAGTCAACGCCATGTGGCTGTGGGGCCTTGCTGACTGCTCTCTCTGGCCTACACTGCAGATTGCAGTGTTCATAATTGAGATTGAGTTGCTATTGTAGATGAGGTAGTCCTGTAGGAAAAGTCATTGCTGCAGTGTGTACTGTCTGCACCACTCATATGCATCATTGCAGGCTCTGCACACGTTTTTTTGCTTTGCGTATTGCAAACTGTAGAGCTGAAGTGAATGCCACATGGCTGTGGGCCCTTGCTGAATGCTCTCTCAGGCCTATACTGCAGACTTCATTGTTCGCATTTGACATTGAGTCGGTATTGTAGATGATGCAGCCCTGTAGGAAAAGGCATTGCTCCAGTGCGCTCTGTCTGCACCACTTATATGCATCATTGCAGGCTCTGCACTAGTTTTTTTTGCTTCGCGTATTGCAAACTGTAGAGCTCAAGTTAATACCATGTGGCTGTGGGCTCTTGCTGACTGCTCTCTCAGGCCTACACTGCAGATAACAGTGTTCAAAATTGAGATCAAGTTGATATTGTAAATGAGGTAGTCTTGTAGGTAAAGACATTGCTCCAGGGTGTACTGTCTGCACCACTTATATATATCACTAGCAGCCCATCCTGACCTTGTCCGGGAGCAATCAGGCTTCCCCGACCCCGCCTGCCCCGACATTGCCCAGCAGCCCGGGCCCCCAGCCGCTCCGTCCCCCGCCTGCCCCGACCCCCGCCTGCCCTGACATTGTCCCCCGGATGTCACAAAGGCCCAGTGTTGAGGCGCTCTGCATAAATCTCAATGGCAGATGCTGTAAGTCCCCGTCTCCCGCCTGCCCCGACCCCCGCCTGCCCCGACATTGTCCCCCAGAGCCTTTCCTCAACCAATGTAAATTGTACCCTTCTGTTTTGTTGTAACTCCCTGTGCCCCGCCTGCCCCGACCCCCGCCTGGCCCGACATTGTCCCCCGGAGCCTTACCTCAGCCGATCTAAATTCTATCCTTCTGTTTTGGTGTAAGTCCCCGTCCCCCACCAGCCCCGACCCCCGCCTGCCAGACATTGTCTCCCGGAGCCTTACCTCGGCCGCCGCTCCTCAGTTCACCGCTCCTCCTTCTGTTTTGGTGTAAGTCCCCGTCCCCGCGCGCCCCGACCCCCGCCTGCCCGACATTGTCACCCGGAGCCTTACCTCAGCCGCCACTCCTCATTTCACTGCTCCTCGCCGCTCGTCACCGCTTCTCCCCCGCGCCATGTCCGCCACTCCTCCTCGCGCTACTGGACGCTGCACCTCCCCGCGCTCCTGATGTCAGCACGCAGGTCGCGGCCGGCGCTACTTCGAGGGGACTACGTTTTTATAATGTACATTTTTTAAATATAACTTATTTTTTTACTTTATATAGACTATGTCCATCTGCACACCCTGAGGAGTACAACGATGTATCGGGTGTGTGGATTGGCGCTGTGGTTCCCGAGTTTACCCACCTCAAAGCCTCAAAGTTCTTCCTAGTAGTATAGATTGCAGGCTCTGCACACGTTTTTTTTGGCTTCGCGGATTGCTAATTGTAGAGCTCAAGTGAATGCCACGTGGCTGTGGGCCCTTGCTGAACGCTCACCCTAGCTTGTACTGCAGACTTCAGTCTACACATTTGACATTGAGTCGGTATTGTAGATGATGCTGTCCCGTAGGAAAAGACATTGCTCCAGTGCGCTCTGTGTGCACCGCTCATATGCATAATTGCAGGCACTGCACATGTTTCTTTTGCTTTGCGTATTGCAAACTGTAGAGCTGAAGTGAATGCCACATGGCTGTGGGCCCTTGCTGAACGCTCACCCTAGCTTGTACTGCAGACTTCAGTCTTCACATTTGACATTGAGTCGGTATTGTAGATGATGCTGTCCCGTAGGAAAAGACATTGCTCCAGTGCGCTCTGTGTGCACCGCTCATATGCATAATTGCAGGCACTGCACATGTTTCTTTTGCTTTGCGTATTGCAAACTGTAGAGCTGAAGTGAATGCCACATGGCTGTGGGCCCTTGCTGAACGCTCACCCTAGCTTGTACTGCAGACTTCAGTGTTCACATTTGACATTGAGTAGGTATTGTAGATGATGCAGTCCTGTAGGATAAGACATTGCTCCAGTGCGCTCTGTCTGCACCACTTATATGCATCATTGCAGGCTCTGCACTTTTTTGTTTTCTTCGTGTATTGCAAACTGTAGAGCTCAAGTTAATGCCATGTGGCTGTGGGCTCCTGCTGACTGCTCTTTCAGGCCTACACTGCAGATATCAGTGTTAACAATTGTATGTAATGTAATGTATAGGCATTTATATAGCACACTACTTACACGGAGGGTCCCAAGGCGCTTCGACCGCTGCGAAACCCTTCCTGGCTTCCCTGAGAGATGGTCCCTTAATGGGTATCTCCAGGGTGAGACCAGGCATCCCCGGCGGTCTGGTGGGGCCATTAGTGAAGATGAGGCAAGCTAATGCCCAGAGTTGCCGAGTGTGATCGCTGATCAGAGTGGGCACCGAGGCGAGAGAATTATCGAGTCCGCTGACCCTGGTCCAGAAACCTGCCGCGCCGGGAATCGAACCCTGGTCCCGGGCCGTCCTCTGCTCTCGGGTCTGCCGCCTCTAACCAGTGAGCCACACTACTTCACTAATTGAGATCGAGTTGATACTGTAGATGAGGTAGTCTTGTAGGAAAAGACCTTGCTCCAGTGCGTACTGTCTGCACCACTTAAACGTATCATTGCAGGCTCTGCACAAATTTTTTTGGGCTTCGCGGATTGCAAAATTGTAGAGCTCAAGTGAATGCCAAGTGGCTGTGGTCCCTTGCTGAACGCTCATCCTGGCTTGTACTGCAGACTTCAGTCTTCACATTTGACATTGAGTCGGTATTGTAGATGATGCTGTCCTGTAGGAAAAGACATTGCTCCAGTGCGCTCTGTGTGCACCACTCCGATGCATCATTGCAGGCTCTGCACATGTTTTTTTGCTTCGCGTATTGCAAACTGTAGAGCTCAAGTCAGTGCCACGTGGTTGTGGGACCTTGCTGATCACTTACTCTGGCCTACACTGCAGACAGCACTGTTCACAATTGATATTGAGTCGCTATTGTAGATGAGGTAGTCCTGTAGGAAAATACATTGCTCTACTGCGTACTGTTTGCACCATGCATATGTATCATTGCAGGCTCCGCACACACCTTTTTGTTGCTTCGCTTACGACACACTGGGCAGCTCAAGTCACCTGATGTAGGTGTGGGTCATTGCTGACCGCTCTCCGAGTCCAACACTGCAAACAGTAGTGTTCATTATTCAGATTGAGTTGCTATTGCAGATGATGTAGTGTTGATGGCAACATATATTGATCCTAGTACAGCCTGTCTACAGCATGCATTATTGCTGGCTGTGCTCATGCTGAATGCTTTTGATGTGGCTATGTGAGTGCACTAGAACTGATGGAGTGTTTATGATGTAATCTTTTTGTGTATTATTTCAGATCTATTGATTGTGTGTCAGTATACCACATGTAGTGGTTCTTTTACAAAATAATTATTTCTGTATTATTTCACATCTACTGTCCCTACCTTATTGCAGCACAAATTATTGATTCTTTTAATATTGAATCTCTGTGTGTGATGCAATGATTACTGTTGTAGTTGATGTTAGCAGCAACCATTTCCTGAGGGCTGGTGTACGCTCACGCCACACGCATCCAGCACAGACATCACTGGATATGTGACCCTGGTAATAAAAAGGAGTCGAGCGCACGTGCCCATATCCATTTCCACTATCTATCTGTGTCCGTGTGTTCATTATCTATGCATGATACTGTCTCTGTACTATATTACGTGCTGCTGTGGACAGCGTATGCAACCATGTTACCTCTGGTATTGGAGAACATTTCGGTAATGTAACTTTTAGGTGTAGGGCTATCAGAGTTGGAAGGCGACTTTACAGAACATGAATATAGATGAAAATGATGGTTGAATGTTGGGTGTAGTGTAAGATATGTGTATATTGCAAAAAGTTTAGAACAAAGCTCTCTAAGCAGAAGAGGTGTGTTTCATGAAATGCAGTACAGATATTCTACAATAGGTGACGTTTTTGAACTGTTAAAATGGGAAATGTTATGAACTAATGAAATGGTTTTTTTTTATGGTCACATGCCAATTGCGCAGCCAGTGTGCAATGAGATCGCACCGAAGTGATTTTGAGAAAATATATTTACTATAATATAAGTTTATAACAGTTAGAAATATATAACTGTTTTAAGCATTTTTAATTATCACTTGCTCTCATATACACTTTAAAGTTATTTAAATATAGTTTTGAGACAAAAATAAAATGAAGGATTGGCATATGCGGCACGATATCGTAGGTCTATGATGTAACACAGGGCGCGGCAGTGTGCATTCGTCCTATTTGGAACGCGCAGCTGATGCTACCCCATACATACAGGACGTAACACGCCGCTTGGTAGTGCGTATCAGTCGCATCCTACAGTAGCACCTGCCGCAACCTCATACGTACATGTTGTTACGCAGCACGGGGTGTTACAAACCCATCGGATACGAAATGCGCATCATTTAATTGTGGTGGATAGTATTCCCGTGCTGATCGAGCTTGGTAGACTGCTGGTACGGGACTGTAGTTTTCTCTCCTAAAAAAAAAAATGATATACATATTTTTGGGGGAAGATATAAAACATTACATAATTTTTAAAGTTGAAAAAAAGATATTAGAGTTGCAAAATATTAAAAATAATTAGAAAAAATATAGGTTCTATAAATATTGAAATATGAAATTAACATTTAAAAAACCTTTGAAATTCACTGAAAAAAACATAGGTTTTACACATGTTATAGTTAGGAATTAGCATTTAAAAGACCTTAAAAATTTACTGAAAAAAACATAGGTTTCAGGGACGTTATAGTTAGTTGGACATTTAACTCATATAAAACCAGAGAAATTCGCCAGTTTTATAGTTAGTTGACCTAACTATAACTTGCGCGCCCGCATTGCACTGCTGATGATGTCACATATTACATCACGCTTGATTCCGGCCCAGGAAAGACATGGCTTGGCAGTTCGGGCTGGACTGTTCCCATGAGGCACAGGGTCAAGGCTGGTTTGGATATGGCCATGTCTGAACTGGGGTGGTGTGGAGTGCAAGAAAACGATGGATTTAGGCCCAGATCTCTGTACTGGGGTGAATGTATGACATTGTTCTGCATTCTGTCCATCAATTGTTGTTTTTGCATTTGTCACCCCGAGTGGGATGGGTATGCTCAGACGTGAGTCCCATGCTCTCCACACCACTGGAGTCAAGCTATCCTGGCTGAAGTCGGCTGATATCCAGAAACTGGTCCTAGGATACTTGATTCCGTTGCAGGAAAGACATGGCTTGGAAGTTCGGGCTGGACTGTTCCCATGAGGCACAGGGTCAAGGCTGATTTGCATATGGCCATGTCTGAACTGGGGTGGTGTGGAGTGCAAAAAAACGATGGATTTAGGCCCAGATCTCTGTACTGGGGTGAATGTATGACATTGTTCTGCATTCTGTCCATCAATTGTTGTTTTTGCAGCACATCTCGTGGCACGTTGACATCACAGATGGACAGGCGGTGTGTGGGGACAGATGATTCTGCGTCTGCCCTAACATTTCTTTTTAAAAAGGAATCCTCCAGGGCTTTTACCGGAGGATCCTTTTAAACCCTCCATTATGTTAGATAATGGCTGACTGATGCACTTGAGGGGTTAAATCAAAATGTGCATTATATAAACATGCAGAACAATTAATCTACACTTGAATTCACATGTGTATACTGACATGAAAACATTGCAGTTGGAATAAACTGGCCATGAATTGCTAAGGTGTGTTTTTCCCCACTTCAGCAAACTAGACCTCTGTTAGACCTGAATCCCATCTTGTTCAAAATCAATATAACATTATCATATTTAGATTTCTGTGTAACACTACCTACAGCAAGATATGGATTTGTGTAAATTTGAATTAAACTGTTCTCGAAGAAAAGCTGCTTGAGTTTTATCAACCTATTTCAAGAACCTTCTGCTTGCACGCATTCACAATGGTTCGACGCGATGTAGCATTCATTTTCTAGAGACACAGCATGCCCAAAATGCCATTGTGCACCAACCACCACTGACCGCCTTTACAAATTCTTCAATTCCTCTACTTCCTGCTCTTTCTTTGCAATGTCTGTCTTCTGATCCATCTGATCTGATGTCTCTCATTACCTTCGATCCTGATAGTGTTGCTGCAGCATGCCTATTACAGCACTATTAGAACAAACTTTCATTTTTCATGCATGAAACCAAGACATGTAATTCTCAAATAACCAAGACCACAACTGATACTTTTGCAACTGTACATTATCAATGGAGTAGATACTTACAAGTCCACACAATACGCGTTTTGAGCATTGCAATTGGTAAGAACGTTTCATGATAATGCCAATACAATATAACACTTATACTGCAAATGAAAATTGTTTACGTTTGGATGTTTTGTATGTTATATGTGTAATGTGTGATGACCTCATATGACAATTTACCTGATTAGCCAGTTACTTGAAGAGCTATGTTTACTTCAGATATATTATTTTGCTTGTGCATGCAAACACTATAAGTTGAGAACTTTCAAAAACACTCAAAGAAAAGGGAAGCCCAAACAAATCTGGAGACGATCACTAAAAACATTCCAATTCAAAACTTAGCAGCAGAACATACAAACGCTGCTAACTCTGATTGCAAATTCTGATAATATCCTTAAGTCCACTGACCAAATCACTGACTTCTGCCTAAGATCACAACACAATATTATTGACAAATGTACCCCACCAACGTGAAAATCAAAATAAGAAAGACCTACAGCACTCTGTTACTCTAAAGAGATAAATACCAGCTAAAGGATCACTAGCAAACTAGAAAATATCTGGAGAAATTCAAGTACAGCAAACCCTAAAATAGCAAATTACATCCAAGGAAGCAAATATTCCCTCAACCAAACCATTTTTTTCAACAGTAAAATCAACCAGTCAGCCAAGTGATCTCTTCCAAACTCCCCAAACAAACCTTCCAAGCACTCAATGTAATGTCACCAACGTCACTAACTTCTCCTCTCAGAAACCTCTGTCCATAAGCAAAGAACTTAAGGAAGACTCCATTTTTTTTTCATCCTTCAACATCCCTGCGAGCCACATACAAACATGGTCCTCTTTCAAAAAGCTAAATCTGCAGACAAGAACACAAATAATTTCCTCTCCTAATCCTCTTTTGTGCAAAGGACCGCATACCATTGATGCTGCTAAAAGGTTGTCTGCAAGACATTACCCACATCAACAATAACAACCTCGTCAACAACTTCCAGCCTGAACTCCATCCCAAACAAGCCTTAGAGGACAGAATGTTCTAATTTGTAAAAAGAAAAGGGCCTCACGAAGCCCGAGGTAATTGAAATCCCATTAGGCTGCAGGAGGCCTTTGTTGAACATTGGAATGTTGATGCTCTGGGCTTTTACTGGCCATTAGAAAGCAGAGCGCTCAATTGTTTTCAATTGAGCTCCAAACATTCATGTTCTTATAAGCATTAGATTCCTTTCCTGTTTCTCAGGTGGACAAATACTTCACCTTTGGTTCATAACATCATTGATGGTTTCTCTTGTTTTAAATGGAAATGTTATCAGGAGGACAGTTGCCATACTCTATGAGAGTGCTAATCAGCATAAGTTAAAATAGCAGGGTCACAGGAAAATGTCTTATGAACATTAAAGGGAGTGCCCATAGAGAAACATTAATGCTTCCATTTCATAGTCTGTGCCAAATTGTCAGCAATGTGCCAGATATTCGAATGGACGCGGCCATGTCGCCTAAGGAGACGAGAGATGACAGCCCAAGAGAAATGCGCCCATAAGGTAAACGGTGTCAAGACACCATAAAAACATATGTTTATCGAGTGGGATATGCCCATGGCAATTTGCACTCGTAACACCAGAGACAATGGTCGACTCAAAGGAGTCCAAAGAAATATGCTTGCTCACAGTGCACCCTTTGATTCTAACACAGGGAAGACACCTTGAAGCATTGTAACCCACAGCACAAACCTCCCCTGCCGATATGAGCCAAGGGGCAAAAGAGGGACATGTTGCACATGCGTGTAAATGTATTCCCCAACAGCAACACAGGAATCACACCCCGATGCCCTGATTTTCCTGGTACACAATACGAAAACTCACAACATGGCACCTGCAATCAGGTTCACACAATGACTAAACAAACCAGAGCAAAAGGAACCCACTAAGGGTCTGAATCTGAGTACACACACACAAACATCATACCTACACAGCCGAATTCTCTACTGTCACTGGGCGCAAACACATCAGTGAATGCCACTAATGACATTCAAGTCCTACCTGTTGAGCCATTAGCTGCACAAAAACCAACTCTCCCTTTTCGGTTGTTTTCCGGAAAATAGTAGCCCCAAGGTACTTCCTGGGATTCATGGATGGACCCAAGATCTCCTGATTACTTCTGATACGTTCCCCCCAAAATTAGAAACATTCATTATTTCTACCTTTCGCCCTTAGAGTTCCACGATTCGAATCTTCTCAAAAAACTCATGAGAAAGTTCATGAGCCGCATAAACATGTAGGAATAATCAACCATTGGTACTTTCAAATGCATAAAGACTCACACTAGAATTTATACACAGCTCTATCCCCCATGTTTAAATAAGGGACTAAAATATACATTTGTTTTTTTACACTCCTAATACAGTGTCCTACCAAAAAGTCCCCCAGCCCTGAAATAGACCTTCACGAACAAAAGATACCAGGCCCTACATGAAGGCCGAAACATGTTGGCGTATTAGATGGTGTGGCCAGGAGCTATCGGCAATCATAAGAAAGAATTAATTATCTTTTCAAAAACGGTGACGTGAATGATGACTTCATTGGGGAATAGCTAATGATGTTTACTAACAGTTCAGGACACTACCTTCAATCGCTTCACGTACTTTTGCTTTGATTTGATTGATTACACAATGTTTAACATTATACAGAAGGTCATCATAGTCTGTCATTTGAAGCGATTCACAACAATGTATGTATATGTCTATGTGACAGATTACGTTATATGTATATATTTGTCTCATTAGTTACACATAACTGTTTTTTGATGACGCTATATATTTATAGATATCTGTCTTATCAACTATATACCACTAATGAAGAAAAATAACATAAGATTACACACATTATCCCTTGCTCTCTCTTACCTTGGGGACTAAAGTGCCATATAAGAGTTTTTGATACAAGCCAAAATCAGTGTTCAACTTCCAAGATTCACACAGATCCACCAATAATCATAGACTGACGATCAGCAAAACAATGATGATATGTTTTCTCTGTTGAAAAAATCCCTTGGGATATATGGTACAGGGGTACAATGAGGCACATAGTATGTATTGATCCCAGCCACCTAGGTCCTAAACTGGATCTCTCTCCACTAAGATATACGCAGGTATTCTAAAGTATCTCAGTCCCCTTTCTGCCCCCGCCCCCATTCCGTGTTAGCAAACAGAGTAATTTGTTGATGCCAAGCTACCAGCCGGACCAAGCATCTGTCTTATCAGCGTCCTGACACTTGTGATGATGTATCTAACCTTGCATGAAGAAACAGATAGGTCCACATGGTGTCAGCGCCAGGACAGAACTCAGTGTGCTGTGTTCCTTTTCTGATGAAAGAAGGGTGGGTTAAAGCAGTTCCTGGAATATTTATAACAGGGGTTGCGATCAATTACTCCGATGGACAGTGGCCATCTTGAGATACATATTCCACTAAATATGTAGCTGAAGGGCCTGAACTCAAGGCCGAGCTTCACACCTCACGTTACCTGCAATTCGGAATTAGGCCATTGTATCTTTGTAGTTATAATATTGGTCTCAGCTGGTTATGGTGCTGCTTTTTTGTTAGGATATCCCAGATACTAACTAGATCATATTTTGGAGTACCTCTACAGTAGGTGTGATTTCAAAGTGTATTTGCTTCTATCAGCACACAAAAAGAAGATCTGGAAGATGGGCATTGTGATTGTGGTCGGGGTGGAATAGCTAGCTCTTCTCCAGTTAGGTTCAGAGAACCACTGCCATTGACCAGGATGTTGTTAAAGATTGTTGTAATGTGTCACTCCTTTATTTCTTTGATGGGAACACTCGTGTAGACATATATACTGTCCCCTCCCAGCTGCTTTGCTTTATTGGTGGTCAATATTGGAGAACACCACAATTTTGTGACACTCTCGTTCCTGATGATACCATTCTACACCAATTTTTCTAATCTTTTCCATTAGCTTAGAACACATGTTTAATAGAATGTGACAATATCTCAGACCCCAAATATATTTACCAAACTAGTTGGATGATTCTCAAACGATTGCTATGACCCTATCGTTACCTCATCAGAAGTATGTCTGCCTCTACTTCTTTACAATTATTCTGGATCTCAGCTTAGAATGTACCCTTCAGAAGGATGGCCACTTATCCCATAAGCATATATCCTAGTCAAAGTATTCTCAAAAAGAAGCCTAAGTTTCAGTTTCTAAAACTGCTTCAAAGCCATTATGTTGATATTGCTGCTGTCAATAAAGGCTATCAGAGGTACCTCCTATTTAGGGTGAATTCTGCCTCATTTGGACCTTTGTCCTATCAGAGAGATTATGAAGACTTCTTCTGAATCGCTCATTCAGCTTTGATAAGCTTAGTCAGGATTCTATAGTCTTCTGTGTTTGGATGGGATTACCATTAGTTGATCATGAGTTTGGAGTAAGCCAAATATCATACACAGCTTTGCATAGTTGTTAGGCGTACTGCAGACTGTATTTTATTCTAGTGTAGGTGACTAGTCAGTAAGGTCTCTACTGGTATCTTTTTTTAATGTAGCAACTTACTTCACAACTCCACCTCTGGTTTTCACCTTCAAACATTTACTAGGCTTTGCAAGTCTGAGAATAAGTCAACCGTAGCCCTTTCCAAATAGTAAGCACTAGACTGAGGGTAACTTTGTAGATGTAGCATGTAGCATGTGTGCATCTAAAGCTATAGTGTAATATTAAATTCAGGAATCATGCATGCATTTAAAATTTGTAACATAAACAAATAAATGTAGCTTGGAAATACTTCCACATGCAAGCAAACGTAAATTATACTATATTGATAAAATAACCATGAACATAAATAATGCCACTGCAAGCAAGCATTGATTGATAGTTAAAATAAAACTTGTAATTAAATATACTTAAATACTTCACTTCATGTAACTACTGAATTAATATCAATACCTGGTTTCCAAAGCAATAGTCTATAACGCTTTATAGACTAGCCAATAATTATTAAATGCATAATTCATAATTACGTCCCTACTAAACACAGTAAAGTTCATTTTCAGTCTTGATGTGCAGCCGTTTTTAGACCTGCATTATAAAGTGAAGCTTTCAATGACATTTGACTTTCAGATAAACTGTAGATCTAAATTACTTTTTCGTTTAGTCAATAGACAGCACTTATAGCACATTCTGTGTTTGTTTTCAAATATAATCTCTTGGTTTATTTGTGCATTTGAAAACATAGTTTCCTTCTGACAATTTTTGCATTTAATTAATTAAAAACAACGTTTGTTTGTCATCACTGTGCAGACTTGTACGTCTAGTGAGCAGTTTTAAAGCAATGGGACCATTAAAAAAGCTATGCCTTAATATTACCATCATCTGACATCTGTAGATTTCTCCTGTTGTAGCTTGTTGGTATTTGTTCACCTTGCCATGATAACTCAATTAATCACAGCATCTTCTATATTGAAACACCTTTCAAGTTAAGTGCCACTTATTAGTGTAAAAGGGAACACAGTTCTTCCTCTGGTACAGGGAAGACTGAAACTTTTAGATTAATTGAAAGTAGACTGTAACATAGGACTCGCCATCTCTCTGCGTGATTCACTGACTCAGAATAGAACAGGGGCCTGTATTATTATACTAAGTGTCCTAGGCATGAGTGTCTGCTGTTTGCACCAACCTGGTGCTATGGTACTATAGAAGGGGCTCCATCAGTATTATGAACCATGCATATGAAGTGCAGACATCTTGGGGAATCCTCTGCCTTTGTGCTGAATATTACAGACGTGCGTGCAGTGGCAAAGAGGATTTCAGGAGGAGCACTGACTGACCACCAGGTTGAAGATACCACTCAGTCAGCGCACTCCTGCGGATGCAGCTGGGAATTGGGAACTCACTGTACCCACCTGAGAGAGGATCTCTACTCCTGTTTCAAAGCGAGGCTGGTCCGACTCCAGTAAAAGGTAGAGCTGCAGTTCCAAACCACAGCTCCTTCTTTTACTACTGCGCTCTCTTCATGCCTACTCTGAGAAGAGCCCATTTATTTTACCATAATCAATTTCACTGCTCCAGTCTGTCTTGCCTTCTCATCCACAAACTCGATCCCAGATTAGTTGCTAGAGGAAAACTGTGGTCCATAAAGTTGGCTTTGAGGAATGGAAGCATTTTTTTGTGCATGCCTTACAGTTACCATTTAAGAGACAATATGAATTTACAATGTTTGAAGTCTGCCAAAGCGTTATCTACTTAGAAATAGAGATGGTCACAATTTTTCAAAGACTAGGACTTTGTGATGCAGTATCAATCGGGTTTTAAACTTGTAAAGGGATGCATTGTCTCAATATAGTTACACAGATGTAATCACAAGCACCAATCAAGACCATTATTAATCGTCCTAGAAGAAAAAACACTATATCTAACTACCACAGCCTTTATAAGGCAAGTCAGAACGGAGTGCTGGCTCATATTATGGTGACTTATGTTACAAAGATGAAATTCTAGATTTGCCCATTATATCATTACAGAAACACACATCAAAGTGGTGCCATACAGTTGCCCTGGCAGGTAACCCAGGAGAAAAGACAATTAGTACAGCAATACTTCTGGCGGCCATTACTAATATGTAGCCTCATGTACTGTTTGTTCTCAGGGGAAAAGCTTGAATCAACCTCCTACAGTGCTTCTTCAACCCATATTCATTCACCTTACAACATGGAACACATTTCGAATGGCAGAAATATATGATTTCCTTGCAAAATCATTTTTCATGAATTTTATTAACTCTCTTTGGCAACAGCAATAATTTTGTCTGGAAGTTGCTTAAAGTCAGTGTAGGAAGTTATCTCTATATGCTACACCGAAAACAGGTGTAGTATGCAGAGAGTCCAGTGGATCCCCAAAGGCTCTACAGAGGCTAAAGTAGATAATACTAATGCTCTCTTTTGTGGTAGTGTGGGCGAGCAGTTATGCTTATCGGAGGGTAGTGTTAAGCATTTGTAGTACACACAGTGGCAATAAATGGGACACACACTCAATGAATAAATCAGAGACCAGTTTATAAAAATAATTCTTGTATTTATTTGTTTTTCATAACCACAGAACTTTGTCTTAGGTAAATACGTTTTGCAATCGAAATACTTTTTAATGTAAAAAGTGAACACACTGCAATTTTCAAACTTTGCAATGTTACCCTATGGGAGGGAGAAAACATTCAGCATGCATATAGACAACATTGATTTACAAGAGCAGTATTCGAGTGTTAAGGTCAGTATTGGGCAAGTTCACAAACAGTACACTACCAGAGGTGCAGGGACGGCTGGATATAGGGTGCAAGTTTGAGGTTGGGCACCCAATACAAACCAATGGGGACTGGGGCAATCAGACAGGGGCTCTTACAGATAAGTAGCAGCGGCTTGGGGGACCAGTCTCCGGGGTTTGAGGCAAGCACTGGACAGGGGTAAAAGCTGCACCAACACTACACCATCAGTGACACAGGGGCGACCGGGTGCCAACGCAGTATCGGGTGCCCAATGTAAAGCAAGGAAGAAAGACATAATCGGAAAAGGGCTGCAAGCTCAGGTCATGAGGCCGGTCGGAGAACACCGACAGCTGAAGAAGTAAGTTGTGATCGTCGGGGATGTAGGGACATCTTTGGTCTTCTTCACCAAGGCCTCATCACCAAGGCCCAGGGCAGAAGGGTGCTGGGGTGTCTTTTCATGTCAGAAACAGCTTACCAGAGCAGATCGCAAATGAGGGGGCTCTGTGCAGAGGCTACAGGTACGTCGGGGAGTATGGGAGAGGTCAGCTCACAGTTGGACTCGGGCTCTGGAGTGCTGGGGAAGCTTGCTAGGACCGGTGGGCCAATTGGACTTGGGCCAGAGGCATCGGGTGCAGAGGTGGAACCGGGGGCAGTCTTTGCAGTTCCACAGGTCACAGAATCTTTACTTATAAGATGTTTACTTTTTTAATAGGTCCGCTGTTTTCTGGAGATCTTGGTTTTTATCGAAGACAGGGAGCCTCACAAGGTTTTGGGGGTCACTGGGCTGCAGCACAGGTCGTCTTTTGGCGCAGGATCATTAAGGGCTGCAGACAGGCCAGTAGGGCTGGGGCCAAGTCAGTAGTTCTCTGCAGTCTTCTCTTCTGGTGCGACTCTGTGGTGTTCAGCTCTTCCTAGGTCATCAGGAACTGAAGTTCAGGGCCTGTGGATGCCATCTATATACTAGTTTTATTGGTGTTACAAGGGAGTGACAGGTAGTGGCCAATGGGCCCCTTACTTGGGGTGTTTACACCCTCTATTACACCAACCTCTTGTGGGAGTGGGACATAGACCTAGCCCTGATTGTATGAGTCCCACCATCTCCAAGATGATAGGAACTGAAAACTTTACTTCACCTCACCTCCAGGACCTGAGGGCTGGTGTTGGCAGACACCTCCTTTTCTTTCTAAGTTGTCATGCCTGTCCTCCAGCCAAAAAGGGGGTGAGGACAGGAAGGGGCCTGATCTCTCTAACAAGAGAGGCTGGGGTTACATTACAAAGACGGCAAGGCCTTTGAAGCTCCCCGCCTCAGATTGCTCTTCCTGACCAGGAGGTGGTGTGAACACCTCCACCCAGGAAAGACATTCTTCTCGACCTCTGAGCGTGCAGACACTCACCCCATGAGGGCAAAACACTGGTGGTAGCAGGCTGGCTTAGGCCAGTCGATGACCACACTAAGGTTTGGTAGGTTTCAGGGGTTCTCTGTGTACAATGTTATATAAATCTGATACTGGAATCAGTATAGTTTATTATGCTGAGATGTAGATGTTTGGTACCAAACATCTCATACTTCAGTGAAGCCATCATGGAGCTGAGGAACTCGTAATGACGAGTGTATAGCCCATGTACTTACTATGGCTTCGCTGGTCCCTTACAATATTCAGGAATCGCCAAGGATATTGTACAGGCATATCTGCTCATGCAGACATGTCCTCACAGGAGAAATAGTGACCCTGTCTTAGGGCTGAGGCCTGCTAGAGGGGTGCCTTACCTATAGCTCACGCAGTGACTGTGAGCATGGCACACTTGGATCTGTAAACAACAGAAGAGTGAAAAATAAGTAAAGGACAACCTCGAGTTAGTGCACGGGGTATACAGAAAAGAATAGAAATAAACTCGTAAAAGTGGGACAATACAAAGTAATTTTAAGAACCCTCACTCACCAACCTAGTGGTGACATGCTTCATCACTGGGTTCCCACTGGAAAGACCTAGTGTCTTTCCAGTGTGCTTCAACGCCTGTTTACAGCGGAGCTGGTTCTTGTGTGTGTTGAGGGTGTTTTATGAAGCCAAATTAAGCTAAGTGAGTGCAAAGAAATTGGGAAAAAAATTTAAAAAGTGCAAATTCGTGACTTTCAACTATTTTATTAATAGTCCGATTTGCACTGGTTAAAAACAAGTGTGACTGGACCCATAGGTGTGGTCTCAGTTATGATAGACCCCTAGTCCATAATAGTGAATTTGGTCAACATGTTTCTGCTTATTGGGAGCCCGCTGAGCGACTCATCTGGACCTTGAAATGTGATCCTCCGGTGGTGTACACGCCCTAAGGTGCACCCTGCCGTGAGGAGTTTTTTGTGAAATAAGAAAAAGTTTTTTTCTTTTTTATAGAAAAAGTATGTTATACTTACGGCTGTAAAGCCGTTTTAGACCCAGGCAGCAATTTTGCTGGAGTCATGTACCTGTGGGGAAAAAAAGTTTCAGTAATTAGGATGAAACCGTCCCCAGTAAATATGGTGCTGCACCAAACATTATTAGTATGTCCCATCACCGAACAAAGAAAACACCTATGCGGTGAACTAGTCATGTTGAGTGTTTTCTAGCCGTGATCACATTTTCTTAACAGGCACAAGGTACCAGTACAGCCTGTTAGAAATTCTATGGGCCTCTGAGTCTCAAATTTCATGTGACATCAGTATCATACCCAACTGATAACAAAGTGGCATCAATGGGTCACTGTATTGTATCTGTCCTCAAATTTCATGAGACAGCAACATTCTGCCCAACCGTTTAGAAAATGACAGAGTGGGAATGTTAAAAACGATAACAACAAGCTATCAGGTACACTAGGATAATCTTTCACAAAAAACGGAGTATTTAAGGGCTCCGTAGGTTAAGAAAAGGTAAAAATAACAATAACAGAACAAATGGAAGACAAACAAGTCCCTCTCAGAACTCACAGGAGGCGCATCAATGAATGTCCTCATGGGCAAAAACGCGGTGTGGGGTGATCTTCACGCCGCATGTCTGTACAAACGGGATGGCAAAATAGGGGAGAAACAGACCAAAACGCTCCGATTATAAAATGCCCATTGCTCACGTGGTGTCTTAGTGGCATTAGGGCGTGAGCGTACAAGACTTCGTTTAGTACTTACATTTCTGCAGGCGACTCCCCTCTAAGTACCTGTTCGTGCACCACCGCGGCCCGGACTGAACGCCGAGACGCCGGCGCTGTCGGTACTAGTTCTTCCTGGTATTACCACGTGACCTCCCGAGATCACGTGGTCTATCACAACGACGTCCTGGGTGTTTAAAGGGGACATGTGTGTTATTATTCCTGCGATGTTTATTTTGCGAGTCAGGAAAGAATCGGGTAGCGAGGCTTGTAAATTATTCCGAACGTATTTAGAAGCCAGTTGAAAGTCAATCCTAATCGGTAATCCTAATTATCAGGTGGATGCTACAGCGTGGGCAGGATGAATTATTCCTATGCATGGGAAAGTGCTGCTTGTAACACCCGTATGTACGGATCTGTATACCGTGCAATACCATCTTCTGAGAGAAGAGGTTTGCTTGGGTCAGATTCTAGACACCCCGTAAGTAAATCAAAAACACTAAGCCGGCCATGACCGAAATCTCAGACAGAACCATACAACCTAGTCTTGTGAATGACAATTTCAATGTTGTTATAGGCATTTTGCAAGCATTGGTCTTATTCCTCATTCAGGGTGCATTTCCCAAAACTCCAAAGGTTGCAAAAGGCTCCCAAAGGACATTATTACCAAGTATAACTGTATTGTGGCCTTGGAGTCCCTCTATGTGGTGTAAAATAATGGGCTAAAGAGATTATTAAAGAAGATCAGCAATGATGAGACCCTTATACTACCTATAGGCGTCACCTAAGGAGCCCATATATTGACCTTAAGAAGGGGTATATCAGCGTCGTAGTACAAGTCCCCAAGGAATGTCATCGTTAAGGCCTGAGCGGTGGCTGGGCAGGCGATGAATCCACCGCTGTTCCTTCTCAAAAAGCATCTTCTCATCACCAGAAACTTGTTCCACGACAGTCCACCGCATGTCGTTAGGTGTATGATTTTTTTCTATGAAGTGAGCAGTCAACTTGGTAGTACTCCGTTTGCATCGAATGTTACTGCGATGCTCACAAATCCTGAGCTTGACGCGTCTTGTGGTCATACCAACGTAATTTAAACCGCAGGTGCAGATGATCAAATACACAACGTTGCTGGTATTACAGTTGGTATGACTCCGTTGTTCCCATTGCTTGCCAGGTTCCAAGTTCAGGTATTTGGTATGGGTGGTTAAATGGCAGATACTGCAATCGCCACATGGGAAATGCCCTGTCACCGGTGGCAATCTCCAGGAGGATAGTATTGTAGGTTCCTGATTATTCTGCTTCTTCATGGGACAAGTGTGGACTAAAGAGTCCCTTAGACTGGTCGCTCTCTTATAAGAAAAGAGAGGTTTTTCCCAGTTCAGTTGGATGCTCGTCACGATCTTCCAATTCTTTTGGATGCTTCGACTCACCACGTTGGACAAGCTGTTATACGTGGTTACACATGTCAAAGGAACTTCCTCGGTGTTCCTCGGGTATGTCTCCAAGAGGGCATCTCTGTTCTGGTTAGTCGCCCTCTTCCGACTTTTCTGGAGTATTTTCATCGGGTAGCCACGGTCCAACAACTTCGCCGTCAGGTAATCTGCTTGTTTCTTGTAACAGTTCAGCTCGCTACAGTTGCGCCTAAGGCGAAGATACTGTCCGTAGGGGAGATTCTCCCTTAACGGGCGACGATGGAAGCTGCTGAACAGCAAAAGGTTATTCTTGGTTGTAGGTTTATAATAGGTTTGGGTCTTCAGAAGATGTTCCTTTTTATCAATAGTGATGTCCAGGAAGGTGATACTTTCTCTGGCATATTCATTTGTGAACCTCAAGTGTGGATCACAGGTATTCAACCAATTGAAAAACGGTTGTAGGGACACTTCGTCTCCTTTCCATAGCATCAGAATATTGTCGATGTAGCGTTGCCACAAGACGATGTTGGTGGAGAATGGGTTGGTGGGGGTCAGAATGTGTTTTCTTTCGAAACTGTACACATACAGCCCTGCCACCTAGGGGGCAAAAGTGCTGCCCATGGAAGTCCCGGTTGTTTGAAGGAAAATTTGGTTCTGTAAAATCCCAGGAAGGCGTCGTTTCGGGGATCGGTTCACTACTGGAACCCCTTTCGCAATATTGCGATTTTTTTCTGAAGCCTTTGATTCAATCAACTGAGACTTACATTAAGGATACTAAAAGCCTTCTAGCCATGCTTAAGACCATTGAGATACCTGATGACCCCATACTTCTAGTTACCCTGGACATCGAGAGCCTCTATACCTGTATACCACAGGATGATACCATCAAGGTAGTGGCTGATGCTCTCGACCAGGCTTCCTGGGATTTTACAGTACCAAGGGGTTTCGTGGTAGACTGTGCAGCGCTAGCCCTGAAAAGGAATTACTTTGAGTACGAGATCCAAATTTTCCTTCAAACAACCAGGACTTCCATGGGCAGCACTTTTGCCCCCTCGGTGGCAGGACTGTATGTGTACAGTTTCGAAAGAATGAAGAAAGTAAAGGAGGCCCCCTTATCTGTCAAGTCTGGGACAGGGGAGAAAAGTTGAACAACAGGGAAGTCCCACTGGTAACCCCCAAAGGTGGTTGGAGTTATATGGTAGGTGCCCAGAATCTTGTTTTTTTATACCAATACCAATCACACAATAATGTATTACCAAACGTACTGCGCAACTTATTCAGTTTAACATTAGCCAACCATTGTTGAAGAACTATCAGATACCATTAATGCTTATAAGACTCACACATTACCAATCTTTAGTCAAAATTGGAAAAAACAGGAAAATTGTTTTTAGAAAAATATAACATATGTATGTTTATTTCAGAATCACAAGTAAATCACAGCGATAACAATTAATTAAAAAAATCATACAGTATCGTAATTTAAAAAATTAAGAATCGTTGCTATAGGCAATAAACAAACAATTTATACATTTATAAAATTAAAATGTTCGCAAGAACAGGGGTCGACGCGGCGTTTCGGTTTTGGAGAAACAATTAAAACCTTCTTCAGGACCAAGTTCTAAAAAGAAACACACAGTTACTTTTTTGCGTTTACAGATTGTTATTTTAAAACAGACACATAATCCTAAAACATTTCCTGTTGTCTAAAGATACAAAGCATACTACGGCTATTTAAAAGTTGGCACTAGTCAAAACCCAGTTGTTGGTAATTTTATTGGTATTGTCAAAACATACTAGTTTCTGTAATGGTCACCACTAGTAAATACCAGCATATGGTTTACAGAGAGATGTTGATACACTATTGTCACCTAGTAGGTGGTTGAAAAATTTTGGCATTAATTACCTTAGTTGTAAAACTGTCATCCAGATAAATCATGGAGGACTGGCCGCCCGAATGCAATTTCCGGGTCTTTAGCTGTACTGCATATTTTCAGGGAATATGGATATGGCTTGGGCAGTTATAGTGCCTGTGGGAATGACAATAGGGCCTACGTTAGTGTCTTATCTCCTTATCTCCACTATATCTCTATACACAAACAGATAACAGTAGTAGATTTCCAATTGTCAAATGTCCAACTTTGTATCCAAAGTAAAGTGCTCTTCTCATTAACAACACCAAGGTCTGTTGTCATAGGATCATATTCATTTATTTCTGTTTGTTTTCATCAAACCAATACACAGCCAACACGTGTTTCGTCGGGCAATAACAATAAGCCATACGACTTCTTCAGGGCTGCAAGCCAAGAAAATAATAATACTTTTTTACTTTTTTAACCTTTACACTCCGGTTAAAGTTCAAAGTAAAAGTAAAATAAAGTTGTAATAACAGGTAAAATAAAGTAAAGGAGTGAATGAACCATATGTGGATTCACTATCAAAAGATACCACGTGACTCATGTTACAACACTTGAAAGTTCGCCTAAATTAAAGGTGCAAACCCTGGTGTCGAGAATTACAAGAAGAGACCCAAAAGTCCCAAGATTGAAAGAAATATAAAATAAAATTAACTTTACCAAGGACAAGATACTAGCTTTCCTATAATTCAACCTCCACTGGTATAGCCATGAGTTACACCCTAAAACGAGAGATGACATTCCTCATTTCCACTTCTCACTTATCAATTACCATATGTGTGTCTATTCATACAGACACCATATAGGCAATAATACTTCACATAGTGATCCTATAACTGCTTCCAGTCATCAATTCAACTCCAGTATTTCTTCTTTATCAAAAAAATCAACATTACGTTATAATTTAAACCACTCGTAATGGTAAAAAAGGTGAACAGCAAGTAAACCCTGGTAATATAAAGTCCATAATCTATTCAAGAGGCTCACCTCAAAGTATGAGGAGTTGTCTTCACAGCAGAGGGATAATTTCAAATGTCACAATATTCGTAATTGGTCTCCTATCTCATCAAAAAGTACATTCAATATCTATTCTGTAATCAGAAGTGTGAAAAACAATCCTTAGTACCTCTGTTAAGTCCACAACTATAGTTTATAATTTATTCAGGTCGAGCCATTTACCATACACTCACCCGTATTCGGGCTGTCTATTTTCAAGAAATTAGTGGTAAATCCTCGTTTCCGTCACGAGTCCGTGGCAAGTAATCCTATGTGTGAAAACAAATAACGCGCGTCAAATTCTACTTGTGTCAATCCTTACGATTAACGTTTAACTATGCTAAAGAACCAGGCGGCTTACCTGCAGTCACATCGCGTGTACGCCGGCATGTGAGCAAAGATAGCGGCTGGCGTCTAGTATGAGCGCCATTTTATTTAGAAATGCAATGCGTCTATTAGTTAAAATCCGGTCGCCATCTTGTAGTGGCTAATATTTACCTATACTAGTGCTATTAATTTATACATAATGATTTACTCTCATCTCGTTTCAATGAACAGTATGAGTAATTATTATTAGTGTCAAATAAAGGAAAATTCACCTCGAAAAATCTCAACAATCATAATGGTAATATCTATCTCAAGGATATCAGTATTTCTAATGGCAAACGTTCGTTGTTTATAAGCGAGTGTCGTCGCATAATTATTCACAACATCAGTTCACCATATAGAAATAGTGAACTGTATTGCGTCCCAAAAATCTAAATGTACATAATCTCAACATAGTTTTATCTGAACATGTATACGAACCTGCGAAGGCGGAACGCAAAATACAACACTAGATGCCCCATCGCACCAATCAGTTGCGCCACCGCTGTCATTAGACGACCAAACTGAGTTGGGTCTATAAGAACCACCTCGATTCAATCCAAGCTCGTACAATTTACACGTGTATGTTGGAATGTCATCCCACGCTCCAGAGTTGCAACCCTAGCCACACTTTGAGATTGGTAGAGTCACAGCAAAATTCTTCAAATTGGATTGGGGAAAGGTATTAATTAGTGACAGGTCAAGGAAGTAGTACGAAGGTAAAATCAGCAAGAATATTTCAACATCAGGTAATTAATAATTAGTCTTCCAGTCGTACAAATACAGTATTTACACATTAGACAAGAACAAAGGGTAAGACAAACTAAACATATCAGTTCACAAGTATTGTAAGGTCAATATTCACCAAACAGGTATGTATAATGTATTAACAGTTGACAGATGTACAGAAATATACATTATAACCCAATATATCATTTTATTCTCCTAAAAAGAATTGCAGTTCAGAATCCAAATTTAATCCCTCTTCGACTGCTCTCAGAGTCATAATCCATCTAGCTTCTCTACGTCTTAATTGTAAGGTTCTATTTCCACCTCTTCTATCACTACTTACATGTTCAATTCCATGATAAGTAAATACATGATTTCTTGAGTCATCCCTATTTTGAATAGCATGGGAAGCTATAGGGTAACGTGTATCGCCATTTTTAAGAGCACGAAAGTGCTCAATCATTCTTTCTTTCAAACGTCTCACTGTACTTCCTACATATATTTTTCCACAACTACAGGTAATTACGTAAATAACATATGTAGTCTCACAATTGATAAATGTCTTAATCATGAAGGTACCAGTATTATTGTATTCAAAAGATACAATCTTCTTAGTCGCCCATCTACAGCAGCTGCAGACACCACAGCTATGAAAACCATTGGGTTTACATCGCAACCATTGTTCTTGTTTAGTGGGTTTGGTCTTTACAGGATAACTAGGACTCACCATAATTGCAATAGTCATACCCTTTCGAAAGGTTAAGCTAGGTCTCTCAGATAAATATGGTGCTATATCACCATCTGTCTTCAGTAAATGCCAGTGTCTATTCAAAATAGCATACAATTTATGACTCCCTATTCCAAAGTTGGTAATCATCCTAATCTGCTGAGTCAGTTCATTCTTATTTTTAGATTTCAAAGTCTCCTCTCTCTTGAGCTTCAAAGCTCTATGGTAAGCTTTATCTATTACTTTATCCTTATACCCTCTGTTCTTGAATCTCAAGCTCATATCATTCAAGTTGTTTTTAAAATCAGTGTCATCAGAACAATTCCGTCTGGCTCTCAACATCTCGCCAAAAGGAATTGCCTCAATTTGGCTTTTTGGGTGACAACTATCTGCACGAAGAAGTGCATTACAACTTGTTTCTTTACGATACATTCTGCTACACAGTTTATCTTCTTTCACAAATAATTCAATATCTAAAAATGTGATATTATTGTGGTCAAATTGTGTAGTGAATGTCATATTTTGGTCACTGGAATTAAGATAGACAAAAAAAGAATTCAGTTCCTGTGGGGTACCCCTCCAAATTAGTAGACAATCTTCTGTAATCCTCCCTCAAAAGTAAATATGATCAATCCACCTTTGGCCCCTGGTGCCCCAGATCCACTCCGCCTCTAAGCGACCCATGAAAAGGTTTGCGAAGGACGTAGCAAATCTGGAGCCCATGGCAGTTCCAAGTTTTTGTCTGTACCAGACGTCATCATAAAGGAAAAAATTATTTTCCAGTACCATCATCGTCATTTCAAGAAGCATATTTGTATGAACAAGGTATTCAGCTGGTCTTCGATTTAAAAAGTATTCAAGAGCTTTCATACCCAACATATGATCTATATTAGAGTACAATGATACCACATCAAGCGTGGCTAAAATCATGTCAGATTCCCAATTTACATCACTCATAATATTAAGAACATGTTTAGTATCCTCTATGTGAGAGGGCAATAAAATATTGCTTAAACTCTTCTCTGGCCTCCTTCTGGCCCTCTTCTACACCACATTGTAACTGGAAATATTGGCTGATCATTGTTCTATTTACAATTACAAATCAACATACTGAAAACTCAGGTTATGAAGTTCATATGCTCCAATATACATTTTTAGTGGTAAAGTGATGTTTAGAAACTTCAGCGAGTATGTAAGTATAATCATTTGGGAGTTATATTCACCCCAAAAGTGTCTTGTGGCCCTCACAGAGCATTACACTGGTACTTAATGGCTGTTAATGCTTCAGTAGCACTAGGATGCCTTATTCAATTTAACTATACATTTTGGCTTATCTGTAGAAGCGCTTCTCAAAGCATAGTAAGCAAAAAGTATGTGATTGTGTTGTAAGAATTTCTGGTAACCATCCTTCAATCATCCTATGAATTTGATAAGTTAGAAGAGGCTACGTAAGCAGGGTTTTCACTACTCCACGGTACTGTGGTTCAAGCTCCCAATGTTGAGCTAGGATTGGAATTGAAGATTATTGCAGAGTATCAGGAAATTAAGGGGCATATTATCAAGATGTGCGTTAAAAAACGCACATCGCACATTTCCCTATCGCAGGATTTTATCGCCGTGATAGCGCGTAATTATCAACGCGCAACACGTAGGCGATATTAAATCCGGCGATAGTCGGCAATAGTGAACATTAGTACGTGAAAACAAGCGTTGTTGTAATGCGCTAATGTGTGCCTTGATAATATGGAGGGTGGATTCAGCTTTATGATCCACACCCCCATGTTATCAATGCCTAACACCTGATCAAAGCAGGCGTTGGGAGACCTTCTCCCAACGCCTACCTTGATAATAGGGTGTTACCACCTCCAACCACATTTTACATGTGGTTAGACGTGGGAACGCCCACTTTGCATGTCATTAGCGATGTTTCTCGCTGACATACAAAGTGTGGCGGTATGAGGCTGAGGCAGGCATTAGCATGCCCTTGTTGATAGGGCGCTAGAAGTATCGCCGCTTTCTCTGCACAATTCGCTGAAAAAGCGGCAATACTTCACCTTGATAATATGGCCCTAACTTTTTTAAGATTCTGTGTCATAGTAGTGAGAAAACAGCAGGAGAGGCTGTTTTCAAGGATTAAGGAAGGCAGTACTCAGTGGTCAGAATACTTTTACAAAACAGTACGATTGTGAAGAACTAGGTGATCAGTTTGAAACAAGGAACTCTCCCTATTGAATTCAGTAAAGAACGGAAGGCGCAAGAACATTTTAGGTCAACTATATTAGATTAGGAGTATGCAATTTGAAAGCTATCTCTAAAACACTTGTGTAATAGCAAGAGGACAAGAGGTATATTTGCTTGTTTGTTGTCCACCCCCCATTCAGGTAAAAAGTGGACATTATTGTAGTGATGTGAATTATGCTTATGTTGTGAACTATCAGCAGGATTTGTAAAGTGCGGCTTATCACCCGGGGGTTATCCAGGCACTGAGGATGAGCTGTTTAGTCGAACAGCCAGATCTTGAGTACTCTCCTGAAAGTCAGCGAGGGTGCTGGAGGTCCGGAAATGGAGGAACAGGTACTATATGGGGAGATGACCCATTATGTACATGGTTTATGTTATGAATTGGGACATCCGGACAACGTTACTCATTTGTTTATTATTCCTTGTATTACATTGCTAATTGGACTGCTGTTCCCTGCAAATGCAATAAGAGTATGAGTTGCATTCTCTTTCTTACTCAACATGGATACCCCAAAAGTGTTTATTGGCATAGTCATCTTTTAAAAGAAAGATGTAAAGAGAAAAGAACATTAATGCATTTTTAATTCACTTTCTTTTGCTATACGTTTATCAGGGATTTAACAGCCTGAACAAACTACTACCACTACTATTATTGTTATTACTATTATTATCATCCTCAACCCGTTTACAGCGGCGGCAATTTCGCAGCAGTGCGGACGTTCGATTGCTTGGGGGGGGCCGCGTCGGCCAAAGGATGTGCGCAGCACCACCGAGGTAGTGCTTACGACGGCCGTTGGCCGACGAACGCACGTAAGGGGTTAATAATGATAATAATACTGCTAATAATAATAATTATATGTTTAGGCTATTAAAGCCCTGATATATTATTAGTAGTATTATTATTAGTAGTAGTAGCAATAGTGGTAATAATAATAATAATAATAATAATAATAATAATAATAATAATAATAATAATAATAATAATAATAATAATAATAATAATAATAATAATAATAATAATAATAATAATACACCACATTGCCCCCTAGGAAAGCAATCTAACAAACAAATCTTATCTCTTGACACTAATTTCACTTCAAATCTAGGTTTATGAATATGAGTTACCTATCTACGAACCCCGGAAAACATTCTGCCCCACCCTTTGATACACATCTTTAAAATGTGTGTGATCCTCCCTTACCTTAAACCCTGCCCCTTGCACAAACATTCTCACTTCCTAACATCATAGTTTACTGCCTCTGGCTCCTATTACCAAAAACCTGATTTTCGTACCTTTTAGTAGTTGATCACAAACCGGCTAGGACCTCATGACCTCCTCTCAACTGCATTACTACTGTCTTGCCCTCGTATGCCAGAAGGTCCTCGTGCCAGCTCCCCCTGCAACAGTTCTCCTGCACAGCTTTCACGCAGTCCATTACCCTCTGCTGCCTGTCTACCTGCTGCCCTCTGTTCTTGCCTCCTCTGGTCTCTCTTGCTTTATTTTGCCTTTTCTGCTCTGTTTTGACTTATTATGCTTGTTTTTCTGCCCTCTGTTTTGCACTTTTCTTTTTTTGAAAACAGATTTTATTGATTGCATGAGGGAAACATATCAAGTAATGCTCTGAGAACCAGAGGCATTCACTAGAAGCAAGTTATCAATAACAAATTACATGCAATTATTTTCATAGATAAGCAAACAAGTGAATAAAACAGTAGAAAAAGGTGGCACAACCCCCGCCCCCCCGCCGACCACCCACAGCCCCCCTCCCCCCTGCGCGTGCCGCTGCCTGCTCCGCCTGTGTTTTGCTTAAAACATATTACACTTGCCAAACGTGCCACAGTGTCCTTGTGCATCTCAAGCTGTCGGGCTGTCAAGGGAGCTGAAATGCATCTTCCTCAAGTGGTGGTTCCAAGTCCAGACCCAGAAAGTCCGCCCACCTCTTCCATATCTTGTAGTGCTTTCGAGGACAGCCCCTGGCCACGTATATTGGCGGTTCCAGGCCCATACAAAAGTCCATCCCATTCTTCCAAGCTATAAGTGATGGGGCTCGGGGTGCCTTCCAAGATCTTGCAATGTCCCTTTTGGCCAGGGTTAGCCCCAACAATAATAGATGACGCTTATACCAATTGCCCCCCACTCCAGCCAGTACGTGAAGAAGGGCCAGCTTAGGATCTTTCTGAAGCACCCATTCAAACATCTGAAAACCCCATCCCAGAACTTCCTTATGACCCTGCAGTCCCATACTGTATGCAGCAGTGTACCCTCCTCCGATCCACACCTAAGGCAATCTGGGGATGCTATCAAGCCCGCCCTCCACAAGCGCTGCCTTGTGTAATACGTACGATGAAGGTACCTGAATTGTATTAGTCGCAAGCGCGTGGAGATGGCCGCTCCCCTGTCCCTCCAGCGCCTCCACCCAGTCCTCCTCATCAAGCTCCCCAACATCCCGCTCCCACGCTGTCCTAAGCTGAGCAAGGTCTGTGGAGCAATGCCGCACTAAGGTTTGATAGATGCGGGATATCTTTTTGTCAGGTAGTTCTCCCATAAAGACCTTGGCCTCGATGGGACTGAATTCCGGTAGGTCCTCCACTCCCTGAAGATATGGAGCAAGTGCATACCGGAATTGGAGGTATTTATAGAATTGGGTACGTGGCATCTTGAATTCCTCCCGTAGAGTATCAAAGGACTTGAATACACACCCTGACATAACATCGCCTATATTCGAGATACCTATCGCATCCCAACCCCGGAAGCCCACCAGGGCAGCGAGCTGAGGCAACCTACCATTCTGCCACAATGGGGTTTCTAACGTCAGAACATTCCACCATCCCATCCTACGCAGGGCCTGTCGCCATATCTGGAAGACCACCTGTGTAATGGATGGCAGGGACCTCCGGACGGATGCCGAGTAAAGTAGTGTATGTAAGGAGGCAGTGCCCATCAGGGCTCGTTCCACTGCATATGCGGGATCTCTCCTGTCTGCATACCACCATTCGTTCAGAACCAGGAGGTGGGATGCCTGGTAGTATGACATGACGTCTGATGTGGCCAGTCCTCCCGTGTACGTGGAGCGAAAGTAAGTCTGCAAGGCAATTCGCACAGCGCCCCCTCACATAGAAAGCCACTCAACGCAGTGTTAAGGCGCCAAAACCAACTCTGTGGGACCAACACCGGATGGTTTTGCAATTGATAAATTAGTCGTGGGAGCGCCACCATCTTAAAAATGGCAGATCTACCATGGATGGAAAGCGGCCTTCTGGCCCATGCCTTGAGGTCCTCCCGAATGCGCTCCCACACCGGGGTAATATTACGCTCCCGGGCCACGGACGCATCCTCTGTGAGAAACACCCCCAAGTATTTCACTCCATCTGCAGCCACCTGAATCCGTTTGGCCTGCTCTCCAACTGGCTGCGGACCCCCCAGAGTCCAGAGGGTAGACTTCCCGGGGTTCATGTAGAGGCCCGATGTTTCGCAGAATGCGAGGCCCCGAGTACTCTAGATCAGTAAGGAAAAACAGCACATCATCTGCGTATAGGGCTATCCTATCTGCCAGGTCGGTCGACCACTGAAATCCCTTTAGCTGAGCGTCAATCCGCACCCACGCCGCAAGGGGTTCCATCGCAAGTGCAAATGAATACGGGGAGAGGGGTTAGCCCTGTCTCGTCCCCCGCTGGATGCTAAAAGAGCGGGATATCCCTCCGCCCACTTGCACCGCGGCCGTGAGGTCCGTGTATAAGAGCCGTACATAAGCCAGGAATCGGGGACCAAGATTCAGACGCCCCAATAGGGCAAATAAGTACGTTCAACTCAGGGAGTCAATTCAATTCAATCTTTATTTCGTTGCATTGCAACATAAAAGATAACAATAAAATACAGTTCATGATAAAATATACAACAATATAACATTCATTATAAGGGCTCCCTTCTACATTTCATCAATTTTAACACGTTAGCTAGTATTTCGTTGATAAGGCACATGATTTATACTTCAGTTTGACACAGTATCAATAAATATTTAAAATGTTTTAAAAAGAGTAGAAAAGTTAAAAAAACATTAAACATTAGATTGAGTTTACAACCAGGATTAAGATACAATGCATTGGCTTAGTTCATGGTTCCGGGGAGTATAAATCTTAGTTTAAAAAGAAAGAGATAATTTCCTTCTGACAAAATAAGTGGACAATAGAAATTTGCTAATGCCGAACACAATAACTTGTCTGGTGTCCATGCTTAGGATTCTGCCAGCTTCCCTGTGGGAAGTAGAGCCAATGTTGCGGCACAAGGGGACTATCCACTTTTTCCTGGCTTTATCATAACTAGGACAAAAAAACAATATGTGGAAAATGTCCTCCCTTTGGTTATTGGTGCACAGGGTACAATGTTCTTTGTCAGTCTTCCCCCATCTTTTCTCAGTTACTTTTATTCTCAACGTTCCATACCTAAATTTTAGATATAAAGATTTTGCCAGTGGAGGTTGAATTTCATCTAGAAATTGTTCGAATAGAGCCTCATTTTTTGCCATAAGAAATTTTTCAGTAAGGGGGCCATGGGTTCTTGAATACACAGATTCATGATTCACAAATGACCAGAAGCTTAATTTAACAATTTTTTTGGAATTTACGTTTAGAGATTCAGGCTCGTTCCAGAAGTGTGATAATCCGAGCTTGGTAAGCCAGTTTTTTACATGCTTGAACCAAAAGATCTTATTATCTCTATCCAGCTCTAATACTTCATTCATCCCATTTCTACAGTCAGATAGTTCCAAGGTTGTCCATAATCTGACCCACATCAGCAATGGTCTCAATGCCGCGTGCTGATCTGTGTGTTTAATATTAAGATCTAGGAATAGGGGTATCAGGGGAGTGTTGATTGGGACTTTTAATAAACCCCTGACAAATTTGTTTTCCAGTACTTCAAAAGATTTTTTACATACTGGTCCCCAAATTTCTGCCCCATACAAGGAGGCAGATTGTACCTTGTATCTAAAGAGCTCTATCGCGGGAGTAACTGCTTTGTTCACACTTTTGTTGTATCTCTGTGTTATAGGGAAGCAGTTTTGTTTAAACACCAATTTAGATTTTTCCAATTGTGGGCCCCATCCCATTGCAGAGTCCATCAAGACCCCCAGGTAGGTAAAACTGTGCTCGTAATCTAATCTTTGCCCATTTAACATTAAGTTCTTTTTAAAAGTTTTATGCGGGTTCAGTGCCATATATTTTGTTTTTTTATATTAATTTCTAATCCTTTATTGATACAGTACTGTTGGAACCTGTCTAATAGGATCTGTAGTCCACGTGGCGTTTGCGATATTAGGATTGTATCATCCGCGAAGAGGAGGGACGCAACTCGTTCCCCTCCCAGTCGAGGAGAATCATTATCGCAATTTTCCATGTAGGTTGCAATGTCGTTTACATAAAGGGAGAATAAAGTAGGGGCCAGGACACAGCCTTGTCGCACTCCCCTTTTTATCGGGATCGGGTCTGTGAGTTCCCCATTTGGGCCCCATCTAACCTTAGCGTAATTCTCCCGATGCAATCCTATTACAAGTTTTAATAAGTCGCCTGGCAGCCCTTGCCTATTCAGGGTTTCCCAAAGTAGATCTCGTGGAATGAGATCAAATGCTGCTCGCAGGTCAACAAAGGTCACATACAAGTGACCTTTGCGGATGATGACATACTTCCAGTACAAGCAGCATAGCCTGAATACTTGATCAATAGTACTTGTTTTGCTTCAGAATCCCGCCTGGTATTTGGATAAAATTGACTCCTCCTCCAACCATGAATTTATTCTATTTAGAATGTGCCTAGCATATATTTTTTGCGTAATGTCTAAAAGGCTAATGGGGCGGTAATTTGCTGGATCACCACGATCCCCTTTTTTAAAAATGGTGATGATTTCTGCGCCATTCCAAGTATCCGGTATGTGCTCACTAGCCGCAACTATGTTAAATAAATGATTTAAATAGGGTGCCCAGACATCAATATTATACAAATACAGGTCACCGGGGATTCTATCAAGCCCTGGCGCCTTCCCTTTCTTAATTGAGATAATTGCTGCCTCTGTTTCTTTTAAGGTAAACACTACCTGGTGAGTGTTAGCTGATGGTATAAGCGGGGGTACATCATTTGCTGCCTCGGTCGAGGTTTTGGCTGCATACAATGACGAAAAGTGCTTAACCCAAGTGTCTTCATCTAAGTAGACCTCCCTGGAGGGAGTCAAATGCCCTGTCCATGTCTGCCAACAGCAGCGCAGCCCGTTCTCCCAATCCCGACCAGGCCGAAATCGCAACCTGAGCCCACCTGATATTGTGACGAGTGGCACGTTGTGGCATAAAGCCGGCTTGGTCCGGGAGGACCAAATCTGTGATGTGGGGCTTGAGTCTATTAGCGAGGGCCTTTGCCAGTATCTTGGCCTCGGTGTTAAGCAACAAGATTGGGCGGTAGGACTCATGTCTCTCCGGAGGCCGCCCCGGCTTCAGGAAAACAACTACCTCCGCATGTCTCCAGTCCGGGGCCAGCGTGCCACTCTCACACGCCTCCTCAATGACCGGCCGGAAGTGGGAGTCAGCTGTGTCACATATTGTCTAAAGAATTCACTCGGGAACCCATTCGGACCCGGCGCCTTACCCGGGTTCAATTCGCCCAATGCCGTGGCCAGCTCGTCATCCGTCAATGGTCGGTCCAATACATCCCGAACCTCATCCGTGACGGCCCTCGGAGGGAGGTCGTCTATAAACCGCTGCACCATCTCCGCTTCCAAGCACTCCCGGGGTGCGTACAGGGTCTCATAGTACGAGGCAAAGCTACCAGCTACCGCATCAGGCTCCAAAAGCGGCTCCCCATCCGGGGTAACTATTCGGGGCAATGGGTGGGCATCCATGATACCCTGACATAAGCGATGAAGCATCTTGCAAGATTTGTCGCCCCACTGATATATGCGGCTACGTGCAGCAAGCCAGGCCTGTCGGGCTTCATCCAACCGTACCGACGTGTATTGTTGTTGCGCCAACACCAGCTGACGCCACACCTGTCCGCCGTCCTCCCCCCACCCTCGGCGCTCCAAATCCTCTAATTCCGCCACTCGCCGCACTAGGTCCCTACGCTTTTCCCTACGCGCTGCAGCGCATCATGAGATGTCAATCCCCCGCAACGTGGTCTTCATTGCTTCCCACAGTGTCGCCGGGGATTCCACTGTGCCTGCGTTTGTGGACAGAAAGTGCGCAAGTTCGCAAGTCATGTGAGCGCGATATGGGGCCTGCATCAACTGCCAAGGCGACATGCGCCACCTGAACGGCTGCTGAATGCGACCAGTGTCGACTACGACATATACCGGAGAATGATCGGACAGTGCCCGTGGTAGAATCTCAGCGGACAGAACCCTGATGGCCATTACTCTTGGAACGAAGATGTAGTCTAGTTGCGAGAACGAGTCTCACGCTGAGGAAAAGTACGTGAATTCCCTGCGCGCCCCATGTGTGTACCTCCAGGAGTCAACCCAATCCAGCCTCGTGGCCATTGCCTTCAACCGGGTTGCCTGCCCTTCCCTTTCCACCACCTCGCTGGTGCAAGCAGTGCTTCGCCATCTGTCCCACTAGACCTCCATGACGTCGTTCCAGTCCCCTCCCACAACAGATAGGACGGTGGGCATGTCCACCCAAAGAGACATCAGCTTCTCCACCAGGGCCCACTGTAAGGGGGGCGGTGCATACACACTATCAATGACCACAACCTCGCCCCCAATCTCACCCTGTACGAACACATACATGCCCTGTGCGTCTAACCATGTGCGTCTATGAGTAAAGGGAACTCTACGATGTATAAGAATGGCCACTCCTCGTGACCCCCTCGTGAAGCCAGAATGGTATGCCTGAGTGAAGTCATTTCGCTGAAGGCACAGCGCTTTGGTGCCCATCAGGTGAGTTTCTTGTAGTAATAGGATATCAGTACCCCTTCTCTTAAACCCAGGCAAACACAGCTTCCCTCTTTATCTTGTCCAGCATCCCCCGCACATTCCAACTCATTAGGCGCGTCCCGCAAGGGCCTAGCCGTGATCCCCCACTGTCTGATGACATTTGTGCAAAAGTATATAATTTGTACACATCCCACTATAGGCAGCAGCGGCAGTTCCCACCACAGATCGGAAGCAGCATATTGCACGCAAACCCTCCCCTTGAACTAGAACAATCCCAAACCCCAACAACTCCCCCCCCTACACCACACCTCCCAAACACGGAAGCACCTGTCGTGGTCGGGGTTTGATCTCGGCCCCAACTGGGAGTCAGGGAACACCCCCTCCAATGGATCCTCATACCGCAGCCCATGTGGAACTAGGCTGTCGTCCCCTCCCTAACCCTGAGCAAGCGTGGCCTCCAGCCAAAGCCACAGCGCCGGGTATACAACCTTTACAACGAAAATTTTACAACGCACTACCATTATAACCCAGTCATTACAATGCAAACCATTACAACGCATTGCGCTGGGGGGGCGCTCTAGGATAGGGAATAAGTTTAATTTACTATCCAACACCTTCCCTAGTGTCCACGGGGACTGGAGTTGGAATAGTAAATTAAACTTTTCACTATCCAGCACCCCAAAGCGATATGCGTTGTAAAGGCATGCGTTGTAAAAACCGCGTTGTAAAGGCATGCGTGGTAAAAGTATGCGTTGTAACGTCATACATCCACAGCGCCCTGGTCATTGTTATCAAGCAGATATCAAAGCAAATGTCAGTTCCCCCTGTATTCAGGGCACATCCTCTTGGGCCTCCTGCGAGTCCTTGTCTTGACGTGTCTTTGATCTTGATTGCGAGCTGTGGCTCGAGCGCGATCTGCCACGGTGCTTTCGCTGGTTCTCAGGAACCCTACCAGAAGGGCCCCCGGTTGAGGAGTCAGACTCCCCGCCTTTTGCTGTGTTGGCACGAACCTTGACAGTCTCGTCCGTCCAACGGAAGACGTCCTCGGGGTGTCAAAGAAGAAGGTGCGGGACTGAAAGACGACTCGCAACCACGCCGGGTAGAGCAGAGCATATGGCAGCTTCAGGACCCGGAGGCGAGCCTTGGCCGCAGTGAACGACTGTGTCTGCTGCTGGGCCAACTTCGTGTAGTCTGGGAAAATGAGGATGTTAGAGTTCTCATGCACGAGCTGGCCCTTCAGTCTCGCCTGTTTCAGGATAGCGTCTCTGTCAGCATAGTTCAACAACTTGGCAATCATGGGGCGAGGGTGCTCTCCCACCGGCGGTTTCTGCGTCAGCGCCCGAAGGGCCCTTTCCACTACAAAGCAGCGAGAAAGAGTGTCGGCTGGCATCCATCCCTCCAGCCATTGTGCCAGGAAGCGCTCCGCATTACCCTTCTCACAATCTTCTGGAAATCCCAGGAAGCGAAGGTTGCTGCGCCTGGCGCGCCCCTCCGCATCCTCAGCTCTTGATACCAGACCCTTCTGAGTTCTCTCCAGGGCAACGACCCTCTTTTTTAAGGTAGTCATGTCGTCCTCTACTGCAGATATGCGCGTTTCTGCACCTGTTATGCATTCCACGGCGTTTCTCAAGTCCTGCCGAAGGAGCATAAAATCCGAGCCAACAGCCCTATCTTAGCGTCCAGGACATCTCTGGACTGCGTGATCGCAGCCAGGAGTGCAGCAGTGTCTGGCACCTGAGCCTGTGCCCCCTTTGAGCGGACGGCTTCAGTAAATTTGTCAATAGAGCCCTGTTTGCCCTTACTTCCACCTCCACCCTGTGTCATGGTGTCTTCGGGGAGTGGGGCCGCCCTCTGGCCTCCGTCCGGCTGAAGTCGCCGCCGACACCGCCCGGTGATCGATCCTGCACCGCCGTCTGCAGGCAGCAGCGTCGCTCCCCAGCCAGCTCCTGAAGATGTCAGGCCGGTAATGTTAGCCCCACAATGCCTCGCGCAAGAGGGATGCCACCGCGTGGTCCGCTCCCCTGTGATAGTGCGCCGGGGCCCGACCTAACCCCTGATAAGCTGTGGGACCCTGCAGCCTCTTCGTGTGTCCCACCGCCGGGCATTTCTGGACCCGCTGTGGCCTCTCGCACGTTCCGTTGCGGCCCCCCCTCTTGCAGGCCTGACTCCCGATAGGCTCCGCGGCTCCACGGCCACCCCGCCCGTCTCACAGCAGGCCGCCGCCCCACCCTGAACACGGGGCAGCCGTCCGCCAGACCCGGGACAGCCGCTCGCTCGGCAGATGTGGCTCACCTCAGGTCGGCGCCAGTTCCTCCCTCAACGAAGATGGCGGCCGCTCTCTTCGGTCGTTCACGTCGCCGGCGCTCACCGAGTGCACTCCGCAGCCGCGTCCCCAGCGGCGCCACCAGGCAGGGATAACCGCTTTAGGGACCTAGGATCCCCCAACATACAGCAGGGCTGGCACCTCCCCAACACTCGGCATGGCCCTTCCCGCCGGACGGCTCGCGCCGAAAATCGAGGTCCCGGCTTGATAGGCCGCTCCGGACAGCTCGTCCCGCGGTCCCCCTCCGGGTCGTCTCCCAGCCTCAGGAGCGGATTTGGGTGCCCCCCGCGGGAGTCATACAGGATTGCAGGGAACTACAGGAGGTGACCAGGGCTAGGATAACTGGTAAGGATTACTAACGGCTGGTCGGAGCTCCGGCTCTACACAACCGTCATGTTCGCTGGCCAAGCCACGCCCCTGTTTTACACTTTTCTGCTCGCTCGTCTGCCCTCTGTTTGGCCTTTTCTGCTTGTTTTCTTCTCTCTGTTTTGCCTTCTTCTGCTCTGTTTTGGTTTTCTGCTGGTTTTTCTGTTCTCTGTTTTGCATTTTCTGCTAGTTTTTCTGCCCTCAGTTTTGCCTTTTTGGCTCCCTTGTTTTTCTGCCCTCCGTTTTACCTTTTTCTGCTTGTTTCTTCCCCCTTCATGCCGTTTTGTCATGCCATTGCTTTTCGACGGAGACCTAGCACCCCAGCACCCAGATACCCCCAGGAGCAACAGTGCCACGCTCTACAAATGCTGATTGATTAATATGCACTATCATCAGTTTAGGAGAGGGACATTACTCTGGCCTACCATCACAGCTTCAGACATTTCTCATTCACTCAAATTCAGCTCTATTTTAGACTAACCTTCTCATGGTATTTCTATCTAATTCTTTACAATTTTGGCAAATAACTTCAGAATGGGAAAGACAGATATTGTTCACTGCCTAAATGATAGTTGTTTGCAAGTTCCTGTTTATTTTCACATCCTTGCAACTGCATGCACGAAGAAAGAACTAAATCATTTGGCATCATAAGCTACAGTGCTTCACCTTAACTGTGGGCCCACTCCACTTGAATGCCATGCTTAACAAACCTTCAAAGGGTCACACACAAAAATTGTTCCTATGAGGTTTTTTTGAAGACCACACACCTTTATTAGCTTGGTGACAACAACTTCACCAAGTTTCTTCCACCAAACTCTCTGTTATATCATGTACCTTATGTGCCACATGTACCAATCCATTGACATATGCTAACAAATTCTAGAGGGGATGTCACCAAGACCATAACTGTATCAATTGGGAATGAGCATTAGGGTCAAACTGCACTGTAATCTCAGATTGGAGGATTTATTCAGCACCTCTTTCCGCTGACAGTAGTTTTAAACCTTCCTACAATGCTACTTTGCTACACTCTAAAGCCCATTTATTACAGACACACTTTGATAGTAATGGTATAACTTCAATACCCGCTGGCCCATATATCAGTCAGCTTAAAAATAACACATTTACAAAACAAATGTATTTATTTAAGTGTTTTATATAGAAATTCGCAAGGCTTAAGGGTATCAGAGCACTTTACATCAGAACAAATCACGTGTATAATCCGAACAGTTGAATCGAATCAGGACATGTCGAGCGCTGAGCACGATGGAGGAAAAAAAGCCGGGAAGGTGTACAAGGCGATTTAAGGGATGAGGTAATGTCTTGCTGGGCGGTTGATGCCCTGGTAGTTGAGATGTTGGGTGAGGAGAAGATCCTTTAGCTGTCTTTTGAAGCTCAAGAAGGAGGGGTTTGTCCTGAGATGTACTGAAACGGAGTTCCAGATTTTTGAGGCATTGTTCGAGAAGGAGCGTGCCTCAGTTTTTGCTTTGTGGGCTTTTGGCAGAAAGAGGAGTAGGGTATTTGAGCTCCTTAGGTTTTGTTTCTGACCTGCCTTTTTGAGTTCTGAGTAAGCTAGTTTCCCAGTGTGAAGGGCTTTATGAGAAAGGCAGGAAGTTCTGAAGCTGCAGCGAGCTTCAATTAGGAACCAGTTCAGTTCTTTCAGGGGAGATGTGGTCATATTTTCTGATTCCTGTGACCATTCTGCCTGCACTGAGTGGCTCTAAAGGGAGCAATGTGGGAATTGGTAATGCCCGTGCGGGTGGCATTCCCATAGTCTAATTTAGACAACACCAGCACTTGTGTGGCAGATTTAAGATCATTCAGTGGTAGGCAGGGTTTGATTTTGTTCAAAGGTTTTGGGTTGTAGAAGGCACTCTTCACACTATTCTTTCCTTGATCCTTCATGATCAGTTTGGGTTCCAGTGTAATTCCTTGAGATTTGGTGGACTCAGCTAGGGTTAGCTTGCTGTTAAGAGTCAATGGAGCCTGAACATTCTTGCATCCGTGGGGACTGCTCTGTCTTTGATATAAGGAGAAATTCAGTCTTATCTTGGTTGAGTTTTAGATGGTTGGGAGCTAGCCGTAGTTGGACTTGGAGGGTGGCACATAACCGGTGTACGTCGTCTAGTGTGGAGATTTCCATGTAGATATGGGTGTTTACTATGAATAGATGAAATTGAAATTGAATGTTTTCTCGGTAAAGAAGAGCTCCATGTAGATATTGAACAATGTAGGCGAGAGGACCATGCCTTTGGGGATACCTGGGGTAATTGCAGTTGTATCAGAGGTTAGATTGTCTATTTTTACTTGTTGAGATCAGTTTGTAGAAAACATGTGAACCAGCATAGGTTCACTCCATCCACGCCAATTCTTTTTTGGAGAGACTCCAAGAGGAGCTTGTGGTGGACCATGTCGAAAGCTGCAGATATGTTTAGGAGTATGAGTAGGCAACATCGGTCTGTATCCAGGTATTTGTGAAGTTCATCTACATTGTTCAGAATAGCTGTTTGCATGTTACATCCTTTGCGGAAGCCTGATTTGATGAGGATCCAGAAGATTGTTGTTCTCGATGTGTGGTTTCGGCTAGGAAGTAGAAATTGGAGACAGGTCTGAAGATACTGAGGTCATTTGGGGCTGTACCTGTTTTTTTTAAACAGTGGTGTAACTTGACAGAGTCTGGCATCTCTCCAGTCATCAGGGAGCAGTTTATAATCTTGGACCAGAGGGGAGTTAGGGCATGATTGAGCTTTTTTTGCCAGGACTGCTGGTAGGGGTTCGCAAGGTTGTAGGAGCATTTGGATGTAGCCAACAGAACAGATATGTCCGCCTCCGAGAGTGAGTTGAATATCTTCCAGCTTCTAGGGGATAATTGGGGCCCTTGGATTTGACTGCTCCTGCTATTTTCTAGAGGAGTGATTGTTTATAGGGTGGCCATGGAGTGAGAAGGGAGGTTGTTATCCTCCTTTCGGGAAGGAGGTTCCCCTTGAATAACTGGTTGTTATCTTCAAAGGAGAGCACAATCTTCCTGATTTTATCAGTGAAAATATTGGCAAAGGTCACACACCATTCTTTGGAGATCTGAGGGTTTTTTAGGAAATGCTTGGAGGTTTGTAGGTAATGATACTGAAAGGTTCTTTGGTGCAGTTTTTGGCCTTGTCTAGAGCATTGCAGAAGAAGGTGGCTTTTTCACTCATAATATGTTTTTTGTAATTCCTGCTTTCCCTTCTGAGCTGTTCCAGGTGGGCTCTGGATGGATTTGCTCACCAGAGTTTTTCTGCTGCTCTAAGCTTTCTTCTTTCAGTGTTGATGCCTTTATTAAACCAGGATCTCGAAGGTGTATTTCTTAACCTTTTCAGCTTCAGACGGGTTACTTGGTCGAGTATGGAGGACATTGTTGACTTGTAGTGGGTTGTGAGTTCAGTTGTTGAGATGTTATCTGCTGTGGGGGAGTATTGATCCCATTCTATCTCCGAGATCCGCTAGGGGAATTTGCTTATGATATGAGTTTGCCTTTTGAAATTAGAATGAATTTGGATCCCTGAATCATCCAGGATTTTGACTTGGACTCCTTACACACTCAAAAGATCAGGGAAACCACTGTTACTTGCATTACCAACATTTAAAGTCAGTTCCTTGCATTATTCTTCCCTTTATCAAGGAGTATGCATTTCTCCTCTGCTATAATTTTTTTTACATTAGGAAATAAACCCTTTCTCAGCAATATCATACTTATAGCTTAACAATCGAGAAATTGTTAATATTACCAAACATAATGCAGTATCTTCTCTACCCATTTTTCATGTCAAATACATCCACTATTTTACTCTACATGGCAATACACTTACTCTTGACACTTTTTGAGCAATTTCATGAACCACTGCGACTATATTGTAGGTTCCTCTTTTTGTACTCTTTATTGAAGTTCCTAGGATGCTCCTGTTTTCTGGCTCAGGAACAAGCCACAGGAGGTAACCCATAAACCCAGTTGAGACCTGGGTAACAAGTGTGTACAACAAAAAACAATGTCTCAACAGGTAATATTTAAAGGCAATTATTCAAGAGTTTGCATAACATTTGCAAGAAAGGAGTAGAAGCAGGGATGCAATAATGACTTGTGCAATAATTTCTAAGAGCAGTTTATATTATACAGTAAATATAGAACAGCAGCACTGTATTACATTTAATGATCATGTAACCTGTGCAACTTGTGCACAATTGTGCTTGTGTAGAAGGTGAACAGAGCAAAGTGACAAGTGAAAGTCAGCGAGACAACAGCGCAAGAAAAAAATAATAACAATATTTATACAAAAAAAACATTAAAAAGGTCTAAATTCATTATATGGCAATATAAGGTGAGTCAATAGATTCAAGGACCATGTGACAGAAGTGCGCTGAACAATTGCACTAGGAAGTCAGAGGCATTTTCACCTGATAACACTTCAGGTCATCATCAGGACCCGGTTACAAATTATTTAGTGGGCTGTAATGGAACAAGCAAGGGGGCTATATTGAAAAAACAGCCTGTAGGGCACCCGTCCGGTGTGCCAAGGGATGTAGCGACAAGAGGTTTCAGCTGAGGGCTAGTGGGGATATCACTGGATCCTAGGTGTAATTGTAAGTTGGATGGGCACAATGAGAATTGGTGACTCCATCAGGGCGATAGTGCAAACATTATAGAGAAAACCAGCATCTGGGATATTTAGATGTCCGGTTGACGCGTCTTGAGTGCAGAATTACTGATCGCATCAAAAAACAGCAATGTTCCACCGTGGGCGGCTGGAACTAATAGGTAATAGGTAGAAGCTCCGGCGTGAATCCGTGCAAGCTGCGAGGACGGAAAGCAGTAAATGAGGACTGCTTTCCATCATCGCAGCTTGCACGAATTGTGAATCCATGGGACGATGGCCAAGACAAGTTGGGCAGAGCTGAGTTGGCTGGTGGGTACGTGGAATGAGAGGCAATGGTTTAGATATGCTGGTCCTCTGTCAGTTTCCTAAGCTGTTTTTGGGTGACACCCGCATAGAGTGCGTTGCCGTAGTCGAATCTGCTGGTGATGAGTGCATGAGTGACCATCTGTTTGGATTCTGTGGGGATCCATCTGAATATCTTATGAAGCAGGCGGAACGTGTGGAAGCATAATGAGGATACAGCGTTGATCTGGCGGTACATTGTGAGCGAGGAGTCCAGTATGATGCCGAGGTTGAGTGCATGGTCTGCGGGGGGCTTCCCAGTGCGGTGGGCCACCAGGCGTCATCCCGGTCTGCAGGGGCAGGTTCCAGGATGAATACCTGAGATTCCATGGTATCACAAGAAAGGTATTGATTACCTTCAATGCATATTACTTTAGGAGAGCACCAAACTCTTGTAGCATTACACTGGAAGGTATTCACATGTGTTGCAGTGTTTCTCTGTCGTGGTTTCCAACATGGTCAGTTTACAACAGAGTTAAAGGATACTATGCAAACTAGTCACCAGAATAGGACATCAGACAAACCGGGTGATATATACTTCATAGATGGTGATTGGCACTTTTAGAGACACCAGGTATTTTGCCCCATTGAGAATGATCCATACTATCCTAAACAATTCCTAACATGAAAATACCATGACACACTAATTGCAACAGGGACAGAAAAAAAATTAAGACAAACTTGAGACAAACTCAAGTTTAACTTAAGTTTAAAATCCTAACCTTACTACTATTAAATGTCTTCTGTGAATACCAAAAGTAGTAAGTTTAGGATTTTGTCTCAGATTAGTTTTGTGAATCAGCCCTATTATACACTAGTATTCAAGAAAGAGTGAAGGTATCGGACCTCAATGCTCCTCACATTAAACCTCCTCTAAGTTTGTTGCACAATACGTCAGATAGTCAATATGCTGACAAGGTTTGGTCCACCAACCAGTCAGTTTCCACACCGACCGTTCTTCCTTGTGCTTGGTCGGACCATTCTTTGATCTCTTTCACTCTTGACCTGGGAGTGACCAACACCTCCCCTCCCCTTAAAAACACTTGGGCTCGAAACTGGAATCGAGTGGACCTGGCCGCTTTAGGTCACTCGCTAATTTGTTCCGCTCCTGCCCTGACGGATACTTCCCCAAACATCCAGGTAGCCGCCATTAATAGCTGGCTCTCTACTGCCTGTGACCGAAATGCTCCCCTCAAACAGGTAAGAACACGTCGCCCTCACGACGCAAATAGATGGTTCAATAACGATCTCAAATCCCAGAAATAGGTCCTTAGGCAGGCGGAACGCCGCTGGTGGTGCAGATACTGTCCGGATTTGAAGGCTCAATATTTGACCCTTCTTCGGACCTATAAGAAAGCTATACTTGCAGCTAAATTGGAGCACTTCTCCCAGAAAATCCATCAGGCCGCCAATAAAACTAAAGAGATTTTTGCAATCGTACACGAGCTAGCAGCTTCAGACCGAGTTGCTCCCAGGCCTATTCCCTCCCAATCTCTCTGCAACGCCCTCAATGACTAATTCATTGAGAAGATAACTACCATCAAGCATAACATACCCCCTTCCTTTTCCTGTTCTCCATTGTCGCCGACCCCTTTCATTCTAGACCAATTCCCTCCGATCTCTAAGGAGGCCTTTCTTAACTTTCTAGGGAAAGTCAAGACGGGCTCCCCGGCTGATCATAGTCCTGCCCATATTCCGAGAGATATTTTCTCCAGGTGTCCGGAACCCCCCATGACTCTTCTTAACACTTCTATCGCTCAGGGAGTGGTACCAGACTCGTTTAAATCGGCCACCGTTATCCCTATTCTTAAGAAATAGGGCGCTGATCCCACTCTCCTCTCTAACTTCAGGCCCATCTCTTTGCTCCCGCTGCTGAGCAAAATTCTGGAGAGCCATATCACCTCCTGTCTCTCGGCCTTTATTGAGGCTAACCATCTCTTGGCCGCTCATCAGGCAGGATTTCGACCCGCTCACTCCGCGGAGTCTGTTGTTCTCTTCCTGGTGGATGAGCTCAGGAGAAGTGCTGACACTAATTCCCCACAGGCTTTGGTCCTCCTCGACTTGTCCGCCGCCTTCGACAAGGTCGACCATTCCATCCTTCTCGACCGTGTCGGGGGCGTTGGCATGCAGGGATCGGCCCTAGCCTGGCTCACCTCCTATTTGGAAGGTCGCACCCAGGCTGTTCGGCTGGAGGGCTTTTCTGCCCCCACCTGTTCAGTCTCTTGTGGGGTGCACCAAGGCTCATCCCTTTCCCCTCTTCTTTTCAACCTCTACATTCTTCCTCTCATTGTTTCTTTACAGGAAATGGAGGTCACGGTGTTCAATTATGCCGATGACCTCGAGTTGATTTTCGACCTCTCCTCTTCCTCTGATTCTATCTCTAAGTTTCACTCTACCTTGACATTCATTTACCACTGGATGAATCTTAATCAACTAAAGTTGAACCCCGATAAGACGGAGTTGGTTCTTATCGGCGGTCCCTCCAATCCTTGGACTTCCGCTTTTTGGCCCCCTGCTATGGGTTTACCACCCACCCTCTCTGTCTCCGTGAAAACTCTGGGCATCAAAATCAGCCAAGACCTCTCCATGCGCGCCCAGATTAGCTTGGTTGTCTCATCCTGTTTCTTATCCCTCAGAACTATCCGCAAAATCTCCCGCTACTTCTCAGTTGAAGCCCTTAAACGTATTATTCTGGCGATGATTCTATCCCGCCTAGATTATAGCAACGCCCTGTAAGTTGGCATTCCCGCGTACGAGCGCCGCTGCCTACAGCTCATTCAAAACTAAGCGGCTCGCCTCATCTATAGGCTTCCGAAGTCACATCACATTACCCCTCTGTTAAAGTCTCTCCATTGGCTCCCTATCTTTGAACAGTCTCTATTTAAGATGGGCTGCCTGATCTTTATGTCGCTTGCTGCCACGGCCCCTGCCTATATCACATCTAAGATCAGTGCCTACGTGCCTGGTAGAAGCCTTCGCTCTTCTACCCAGCACCTTCTCAACGTTCCTCGATATCGCAGGAAAAAACTGGGTGGATCCAGATTCTCGACTCTTGCCCCCCTCTTTTGGAACGCTCTCACTCTTGCCATCAGATCTATTCCGCGATACACTGAGTTCCAAACAGACCTTAAAACCCATCTCTTCTCCCTGGCTTATATTTTTTAACTTTCTTCCCCGTTCCCCTCAGGATAGTCTTTCTGCAACGCCAAGAAACCGCCTGGTAGTAGAGCGCTTTACAAAACCCTTCCAACTTCAACTTCAACTTCAACTTCAAGGTTACTACCACATTATAGGGGATTCCAATTACTTTGTTTCCTAGACCCTAACTCCATTTTTGGATGGCATTATTAATTTATTAATAACTATACAAAATATGAATTTGAGATTCAATGTAACTAAAATATAATATAAATTAATAAAGTGTGCAGCTCTGAGGAGAGGGGAGCTAAAATATACTCATGTACTTTCTTTTATCACTTTTAATGTCCTGTGTTGTTGTCCCATCCATCACCTGCCATGCCATATGCTTCTGTTCCTTGTCCTCTAGCAAAACCCGGCACCATACAGGCACACAGCTGGTAGAGATGCTAAGTGTAAGAAATTGGAATATTATTTTGGGTTGAGAACCTCCGGGAGTAATAACACTTTCTTCTCAAGGTGAACCCTCAAAGCCACTAAATTAACCTGAGCTCAAAACTCCAGTAGCTATGGCACAAAACAACAAAAATAAAACTCATGCATTGCAAAAACAGATTCAAATTTAATAAACAAAACCAAACTGACAACGATCCAATAAGAGAAAACGGAGACAGGATTTTTTAAAGCTATAATTATAAATAAGTTAAAAAAACAGAAAGCTCTAATGATAGTCTATGTAAGTAGTAGACTGGGACATTGGCGTGATTTGAGGCTGACCACAATGGTGCCAGTGTTGGAAAAACTAAGTGGATTGGTCCCGGTGAAAGTCTGGAACTTAAAAAGTTTGAACTTTTTTCTAAATCCGACTTCAGAAAAGGACTTAGTCACTTTCGTGAAGAAAAGCATTAACATTAGTTTTAACTCCCAACCCAGAATGAGACTTTGTCACTTTTTGAGAACAAAAATCCCTTCTGAAGTGAAAGGCCACTGAAACTCTAGCAGACGCTTTGGAACTGAAGGCTGAACACATCAAGCAAGTTTGTCCTGCTAGTATTCTGGAGTTTAGGAAACTTCTCGCTAGCAATTTTATAAGTTTCAATGCAGAATGGGACTTTATCACTTTATCAGAGGTGCAGGGATCTTTAAGAGGAATGAAGGTGAAATCCAATTTGATGCTGTGTAACTGTCAGTCAGATACTTTTTACTATGGGTCTCACTGATGCTCTGAAGTAAAAATTATCAAAAGTTTACAAACTTTCTTCTGGTGCCCACACAACCACAGAAGTACACCTCTAACCTAAGTCTGGAAAATTGCCCGACCTCCGAGTACCTGGATGTGGCTGTAGATCAGGGGTAATGGTGATATGTAAGCCCTGTTGCAAAGCAAAGTTGTTCAACACACAACAGGTTACAAAAATTTTGTGCAAAACTTCTAGGAAGTACACAGGCAAACTCACTACCCCCTGCTTGGTCAAGATATCTAAAATGCAACTAAAGATCCCAAACCTGTGTTCAAGTAAGTGATTGTGTACGTGTGTGTGCCCTATTGTACCTTTGTGAAGGTTGCTTGTGCGAGAAGATGGGGAAAGAGAGAGCATAACTGGCATCACCTGCAACAAAGAAGCATGATATTGCTTAGCACATGTTTTCCCTATGTGTGGTGTTCTTACTTACCAATGAGCGACATATTACCAAAATCCCCAGGGTACAGTTGGCATACTTATATCAAACATTTAAACAAGTCCTAAGCCGCTGAGAATAAAACATTTTTTTAGCAAGGAGTCCCAGAGGCATTTTTAACCTCACCACATTTTTTGAGCACCAATCACATAAAAATACAAAACCCGCTCCGCTGTAGTTCAGGCGTCAAAGCACAGCTGGGCTGAACTCGGCTGTCTAGCTGGGAACCCAGTGATGAAGCATGCCACAAACTATGTTGGTGGGTGAGGTTTTTAAAAAAAAATCCTAGTGGTTCTTGGCACTTGAAGATGTATAGAAGAGTCGTCCTTGCATGAGCACTCTTCAGTGGCTCCACATACATCCTCTTCAAGACTCTATGGGGCCCATTAGGATGTTGGGCGGTGGCACCACCGCGGTGGAGGCGTGGCGGAAAACAGATTTTTCTACCTGCGAGCAGCGGTACTCACGTCCGCCACATTAGGATAGCAAAACATAGGTCATTTCCCGTCCTCCGCGGAGCGCCGCGCACCGCCATCAAAGTGCGCTTGGCGGTGGGAGCCAATCGAGACTCACCCCCATGCGGAACGACGTCCACCCGCTACACAAATTAGAATGGCCCAAACAAGCAGACGCACCACAGCGGAGACACCACCCAACCTGAGCAGGCGGAAACTCGACAGCGGAGCAACATAGCCGAGACCCGGTCATAAACGCCAGGGACCCAGCCCTCCATATGTATCCGGTGATGTACCTCTTACAACACTACCGTCAGATGTCCCGCCGCGGACGCCGCCGTAGGTACGCAACTACACAAATACAACACACAACACACAGGCCGACACAGGGTCCAATCACCACACAGACACCCTGCTGGGGGTCACAACACATCAAAGGGCACCCACACATGACCCACCTGACAACAAGGCACCCCTCAGCATCCGGGACACACATCAACCGCCAAACAGCAGCAATGTCCCGGTCCCGGTCACGTCACTGCAGCGGTGAACACATGCGCACTATGCAGAAGGCAGGGCCAATCCAAAGCATGGGCAGGGTACAAACACCACAGGGACACACCACCCCCAACCACATAGCAACACACCCCATCAAGTCACAGGGCAGGTGCCCATCCTGCGCACCCCCATGCACACCAACAAGCAACAAGCACTGCAGCAAGCAAGCACAATACACACCCTTCACCACACAACACACAACCAGGGAGACAGCCACTGCAGGAGTGGCTGACAAGGAACACATAACACCAATGCCAAACACACTGAACACTCACAATCCTTGTCAGCACATACACACACAAACAAACACACACCCTGGGTGTAGCCACAAACACAACACACACACAGGGATGCCTCAACAGATGCCTGCACAAGAACAACACACAAACACTACAGGAACACACACTGAACCCCAACAGAAACAGACATACCCTGTCAGACAAACTGAGGAAAGGCAATGGGACTACAGACACAACAGGAGTTCACAACATCATCACTCAGGAACAAAACACACACACCATAACACAAATCACACAAGAAGTGCATCAGGACAAACCCACACTGCCACATCAAACCAACCACAGATGCACATGAAACCCTAATCAACAAACACCACAGGCCATCAGGGGATGCGCATCAGGCAATGCCAAGGCCACATACACACAGCACTGCATGCACAACAAGCAGTGTGTGCATAACAAGCACAACAGCCACACACAGACATGATTGACACAACCTTATCACACACACCACAAATCAGCACAGCACAAATACAACAGCACACCCAGGAAGTGAAGCAATACCACAGACAACACACACATCCAACACAACAACTACACATGCACCACTCTGGGATACAAGAGCCAAGCCATCCCTACCAGAGCACTGGGCAGCACACACAGCTGAAGTGCACATGACCACTACTGAATGACTAATAGCACAAGGACAGCACACATACACCATTGTGGCAATGTCCAGAGTGGAACAACACTCATGGTCCAAGAACTGCACCACAAAGCACAATCTCACAAATGAAGTGATGGGGAGGCACACCCATGGAAACCAAGGGGACAGCTGACATCAAAGTGAAATACCCTGCATGTCAGTAGCAGACATGTAAGGGGTGTACCACACACAAATAGAGGGAAGGAAGACCCACAATGGCCAGGCACAAGTGGCACACATAGGGGATGGCTTTACACCACACATACTATGCCATACAGGAGGAGAAAAGTCACCATGTGCCTGCAATGCATGACAAACACAAACACAATGCCAGTGTGGAGCAGCAGGGCCACACAGTCTACACAAACACACCCAAGACACATTGAGGATCAAACAAACACAACACTGATGTGCAAATCACACATTTTGCACACTTCTAACTTACCAACACAACAAGAAGGAGTCACACACAACTGCATGGAGACACCAACACACAGCACAGTGCACACCAAACAGTTCACACAAGTGCATACAATCTTATACACAGGGCAAGACAAAACAAACAATAGGCACACAACTCCTGGGAGACACATGTGTGTCTCTCACAATCCAGGGCCACACACACATCCACTACAAACTTACACCCTTCACACTGCACACCTCTGCTACACCCAAGACCATGCATCTCATGTAGCAGGACTAAGGGCCAACACAAGATGACCATACACATACACGGCTGGGCACACATAAAGGAATCCACACACATACATCATGACATACCCCAGCCTGCTTCCAAACCTTTGCACAGCATCACACCCTGTGCTGGCAGTGTCCCCCAACCTGACATGTGAACAGTGTAGCTAACAATAGCAAATCACCAAGACGAAAACTGCATGGCAGGTAAAATAGCCATCACAGATTACACTATTATCAGGTTCAGAATGGACTGAGGACCCTGTCACCCCCTGTCTAAAAATCTGATGTGTGCAAAGAGCTTTGCAATGTTGAAGTGATACATAGAATTCACAAATTGCAAAAGCCGCAATCTGGTCTACGCAATCACCTGCCCTTGCCCAAAATTGTACATAGGCAAAACGACACAACAAATAAATCAAAGAATAGCACAACATCGATCTCGAATAAAACAAAACATAATGACAGCCCCAATGGTGCACCATTTTCAACAATGTGGGCACACAGAAAAAGAATTCAAGTGGACAGTGCTGTCCGCAATCAAAACTCCCACACGTGGAGGAGATGTCGAGGCATTACTATTACAGAGAGAAGCGTACTTAATACTAAAGCTAAATTGCGTGATTGATGGATTGAACGAATTGTCAGAACTACAGAGAAACATACACTGACCTCCGTGCACACCACCAACATATTTGTATTCACCTGCGAGTCTGCAATTCACACCCATACTCGCAGGGACAATAACAAAGGAATCATTCCTGACCAAATACAGCCCGGTTCAATATGAACTACAACTCCCAGAAGTCTCAGCCACATATATAACCATGTGACTAAAGTGAAGACTTCCGCGATCAATTTCAGCGCATTGGAGCAGCACGCCAAACAGTAGCAGGAGCAAGTGTGGCAGAACACAACTAAGAATAATAAGGTGAGCCCCAAACCCCAAACGCTTAAACTTGGGATCGCGCTAGAATGAGTTAAGTTACACTCAGTCTCGTGATTTATTTACAGCAGGACAGAGTTCCCGCGGTTGCGAAATCATTAAAGGAGAAGCACCGCGACTAAGAAGAGTGCCGCCTCAAGTAAGCCAATTTGGAATCACTTAAACAGCATGTTTTTATAAACTAAGACCCACAGACAAATAAAACTAGTCTTTCTTAAACAGACGGTGTAAAGCACACGAAACACGCCACAACAGAGTCGGGCTGCAGCACAAGCTAGTCCCAAGTAAGTGGTGAATAACACAATTTCTAGTCAACAAGAAATGCCTTCCGTTCTGAAAACAGGGACAAACAATGTCTCTTTTTATAAACACAGGTTAGCAAAGCTTTTTCCCCGAACACAGAAGACATCGCTGCGCTGGAACAAAAAGGTACACCTATGTTCTGTAAAGCACCAAGTTGAGTTTAAACAAATAGGATCAGGCACTTAATGAAGTTTATTTTTATTTTTCAACACCATTAGGTACCCAGGTTGCTCTGAGGAAAAACCCGAAAACTTAGGACCGGGTTTGGAAACGCGTCGGCTTTTCCAAAGGATTCATCCCTTTTTTCACCAAAGGCAATAAATTCCAGTCCCAGGCTGTTGGACATAATTTGATTTAAATAAATCCTATGGTGACTTTCAGTCCCAAATAGCTAAAGAAATAGGCAGACAGGACTGATACAATTGATTCTGGTGTACCTACTAATCCAATGTTCTTATTTTGTATAAGAAATTTGTAAGAAATGTGTATTTATTTCATTTGCATTTAACATTTTTATTTAACATTTTGCACAATATGCTTATAATGTTTTCACTAAATGCGCATAATGATTGTGTATAATTTGTGTAAAGGTTGTGTTCAAACCTCGTACCTCTGCAAAAATGTTTCTAAATAAGTAAACATGTGAAAATACACATGAGCTTTCTAATTAATTTGAAGCTTTATGATTGCTGACAATTAAAAAAACAGCACTTAAATTCGAGACCAGACACCCTTGTCTTTTTCGAAGTGATACATAGAGCATGGGGCACAGCCAATCAAATGCAAACACCAAAAGAACTTTAATCAGCTAGGACAATGACAAAACACACAACAGGAGTAACTGTATTTATTCACATATTGCACAGATGTAGCAGTAGAACAATAGTAGACAACAGCAAGGCACACAATGATGATCATATGCAAGATACTATGCACATGTTAAATACAAACAGGAAGGTCAGTGTCCATGGCACAGGTGAGACAGCAAGTACATGAAAGGCTGCACGGGGAGAGTACAGCACAGCAGAGCAACAGGGCCAGTGTCCATAGCACAGGGGAGAGTCCAACACAGCAGAGCAACAGGGCCAGTGTCCGAGGGATAGGTGAAACAGCACACATGTTAAATACAAACAGGAAGGTCAGTGTCCATAGCACAGGTGAGACAGCAAGTACATGGGAGGCTGCACAGGGGAGAGTACAGCACAGCAGAGCAACAGGGCCATTGTCCATAGCACAGGGGAGAGCCCAACACAGCAGAGCAACAGGGCCAGTGTCCGTGGCATAGGTGAAACAGCAAGTACATGAGAGGCTGTACAGGGGAGAGTACAGCACAGCAGAGCAACAGGGCCAGTGTCCATTGCACAGGGGAGAGCCCAACACAGCAGAGCAACAGGGCCAGTGTCCATGGCACAGGTGAGACAGCAAGTACATGAGAGGGTGCACAAGGGAGAGTACAGCACAGCAGAGCAACAGGGCCAGTGTCCATGGCACAGGTGAGACAGCAAGTACATGAGAGGCTGCACAAGGGAGAGTACAGCACAGCAGAGCCACAGGGCCAGTGTCCATAGCACAGGGGAGAGCCCAACACAGCAGAGCAACATGGCCAGTGTCCATGGCACAGGTGAGACAGCAAGTACATGAGAGGCTGCACAGGGGAGAATACAGCACAGCAGAGCAACAGGGCCAGCAACACTCCCAAGTTGTAAACAATGGTCAGGACTAGCACACCTGAATGAGGCACAGGCGTATGAGGGGGTTGTCAACTCACTCCTGGCTGTCATGTGGACTTGGACCTGGCTGTGTGTCGGGGACAGCAGGCCCACTTGACTGGGGTGACAGAGCCCCTGGTGATGTGGGGCTAACAGTGGCTTGGCAAGCTGGAGGGCTGTGTGGACCAGGTGGCATAGTGGCATGTGGAGGTGGAGTCATGCAGACCTCTGACACAGTGTGGGTGGGAGAGGTTTGAGGGGTGCCCTTCCACTTTTGGGGAATTTGAAATGGCTTCCCTGTCTTGGGGTTGATGGGAAGTGGTGATGATACAACAGACACACACACCAACTGTCCCACATCAGGTACAGACACTGGCACTACCTCTGGTGATGGGCTGGATCCTGCGGAACGCTTGGTCTGGCTACCCCTCTGGACCACCTTCCCCTCTTTGCCAGGTGTACGCCCTACAGTGCCGTCCTTTGCCTTTTTCCCAGGTGTACCCCCTACAGTGCCCTCCGTTGCCATTTTACCAGGGGTGGTCTTTACAGTGCCCTCTTTTGGCTTTTTGCCAGGGGTGGTCTCTACAGTTCCCTCCCTTGCCTTTTTCTCAGGGGTGGTCTCTACAGTGCCCTCCTTTGACTTTTTGCCAGGGGTGTTCTGTACTGTGCCCTCCTTTGCCTTTTTGCCAGGGGTGGTCTCTACAGTGCCCTTCTTTGCCTTTTTCTCAGGGGGGTCTCTACAGTGCCCTCCTTTGCCTTTTTTCCAGGGGGTGGTCTCAACAGTGCCCTCCTCCACCTGCTTCAATGGTCTTGTGTGCCTCATTGCTCTTCTGGCCTTGCTCTTCCCTGACTGGCTCTTGTCTGTGCATTCTGGGGTGGCCCTGCTCTTCAGTGGGGATGGTGTCTGTGGGCAGGAGTGCTTGGGTTGTGTCTGTTGTGTGCTCCTTGTGCTGTATCGTTTTGGTGACACCGGCGAACCATGGCCACTGTTATCTGATGTGGCCACTTACTGGGGGGTGGACAAAGGCACCTTAGCTGGAATGGGAGCATGTACCTGTTGAAGGGCAGACGTCACTGTGGATGACAATGCCTGGACTGTACGGTGTAGCCCACCCACGTCAGAGTGTATGCCCTCCATGTATGCAACCACCTAGCCTAATTTCTTGTCATGGTCACTGAAGGCATTGAGCAGGGTGGTCTGGCCCACACAAAGCTGGCGCAGGAGCTCTACACACTCTGCACTGAGGGCAGCAGGGGGGACAGGTGCAGGGGCAGCGGTGCCAGATGTGAATGTGACTCATCCCCTCCTAGTGACACGGATACGGGCAGCATCAGAGGAAGTGGATGGGAGGCTGGGCACTGGGTGGTAGATGATGATGCAGACTCCCCATTCCCTGTGCCTGCCAGCATGGATGCATCCCCACTGGCATCAGATGATGTGGTACTCCGTGTCTCAGCCACGGATTCCTCCTGCATACTTCGGTCCCCCTCAGATGCGCTGGTGGGCTCTGTGTCACTGGCCTCCGCTGCAGCTGTTGTGCTACTCTCGCCACCACTGGTTTCTGGCTCATGTTCTTCCGTGGTCTCTTGCGAATCTGCATGAGAGAGAGATACAGGGTTGTGTAAGTGTCATCATCTGGTCACACAAATTCAAATCAATGCAGTACAGGAGAGGCCAAAATCTACATGGTAACCACCACACCCTGAAATCACTGTGCAGCAACACACAACATAGACCAAACAGTGCCTGTAACGCAGAATATCTGCCATGGGTGAGCCATGTTTATGCCACACAGCACTACACCCTGCCCATAGATGGAGTGCACCACACACACAACTTGCCCTGCCCTTACCTAGGGACTTGATGTGGGTACAATACTTATTACCACTGACAGACCTTCAGGGACCAGGAGGGGACAACACACACACCTATTATAACATTACAGTCCACAATGCCAAGTAGGCCATAGCAAGCACCATGTGGTAATCTGGGGCACATCGTTTTCAGATGTGGGTGCTTCAACGATGATGGTGCATGCAAAGTAGGCTTTAATGAAGTCACTGCTGTTCACCCCATAATAGATTCCCCACACTATCCCAATGATGAATGACCATGTGGAGCCTAACACATCTGGCAATGCAAAAGTACAGCAGGGAGGATCAGCTTAGTAAGGCCAGTGTGGCCCAATGCCTCATACAAGCACACATCACAGCAGCCAGTCACATTACACAGCACAGCAACACACGCACATCACAAGGGTCACCGCTGCCACAGGCCCTGTACACATGCATCCACTCCCAGCAAAAGACACCCTCCCCAGATACTCACCACTCCTGCCTTGCTGGTGATGCTCCTTCAGACGTGAATCCAGGTCTGGCTGAGTCACTGCCAAGATGTGGCCCATCAGTGGAGTCATGCAGCGCTGTGCCAAACGCCCTGTGCGTGGTAGCATCCCCAAGGTCATCTCTGCCACTTGCTTTGCCAGCCGGCTGATGTCGTCCCACCTCTTGTGACAGTGGGTGTGTCGTCTGTTGGATACCCCCATGGCTAGCACCTTTGCTGCAATGGCCCTCCACACGGCCTTACGCTGGTGTACCTTGAGCTGCAGGTATGAGAGAAAAGAAGGGTAAATGACCAGTTACGCAGTGTCAGGTACCAACATCTATCAGTACAGTAGCAAGACACTGACTCAGGACCAATTGTAACCTCCCTTCCTCCAAAACTGGGGACCCCTCACAAGGGCACTGTGCATGGCCCAAACAGATGTGATTGCATGCACACATTGGGGCATAGAGGGTCCATGACAATATCACAAATGCAGGATGCATCAACACAATATGCATCGACAGAAGTGTGTAAGTGTGCACTTATACAGGGCACAGATGGGCCAAATCTACTATTCAGTGTGAAGGAATTGGAGCAAGGAGCATATAAGTCTGGTGATGTTTTCTCGTTTGGGTGGGCAGGCACTGGACCTACTCTCTGGATCACACTGAGTTAGACAACAGGGGCACACTGAAATATCTACATAATCAATTACTGTCCTGGCACCTTTATGGCTAACATCCGGTGGCTCTGTATGGCTGATAATGTAACACACCCCACTCACACATACAAGTACAGACATGGAAAAGAGTGACATTGGGACACACACACTCCCTCGCCCTGGAGACAGCTTGTCTGTCAGTGTTTGACACAACCCCACTCCCTCAGGCATATACTGCAGCAGCACAGCTACACGTCTGACACCCCCCTGCCCTACAGCTACCTTCATGGTGACTTACCACTACATTGGGACCACCAAACAGCCTTGGGTACTGTGCCAGCACCTCGTCTACAAGGACCTCCAGCTCCTCACTTGTGAATGGACTGGCACGGATCTTCTCTGTCCTTGCCATCCCTGTGGACATGGAACACCCATGGTGGAAGTGAGTGGTGAGTGGTCCAAGGCAGAAGGCTCTTGAGGCAGCAGCAGGAGAGGGTCTCAGGCAGCAGGCTCTTGAGGCAGCAGCAGGAGAGTGTCCCAGGCAGCAGGCTATTGAGGCAGCAGCAGGAGAGGGTCCCAGGCAGCAGGCTCTTGAGGCAGCAGCAGGAGAGGGTCCCAGGTAGTAGGCTCTGTGAGCAGTGGAAATGTGAGGCTCACTCCCACAGATTTATAGCCCCCTGGGGTGATGTAAGCAGCAAATCGGCAACAATTGGTTGTCCAGGTCTGCCTCTTTCAAAAGCATCCAATGACCGCCTCCGCGGTGGTGGTGCACACCTTCCGCGATTTTCAAATCTGCATCATGTCACCGCGGTCATCGCTGCCATTGGCTGTAGGCAATGCTCCATGGCGGTGATGCACTGCGGGGGCCCGGGGTGCGCTACCACGATAGTGCATCTTTCAAAAGCATCCAATGACCGCCTCCGCGGTGGCAGTGCACACCTTCCGTGATTTTCAAATCTGCATCATGCCACCGCGATCATCGCTGCCATTGGCTGTAGGCAATGCTCCATGGCGGTGATGCACTGCCGTGGCCAGGCGGTAGCTACCGCCATTTGGGTGGCAGAGCATACCCACAGCCATCTACACATGTCTCCATGCCAATGGCTACCGCACTTGTGATGGGGTGGTGCTGGTGTCACACCGCCGTTGCCAGGCGGTAGCTACTGCCATTTGGGTGGCAGAGCATGCCCACAGCCATCTACACATGTCTCCGGCCAATGGCTACCGAACTTGTGAAGGGGGTGGTGCTGGTGTCACACCGCCGTGGCCAGGCGGTAGCTACCGTCATTTTTGTAACATTTACTGTCTATGTCCATCGTGAACACTGCATCAGTACACAGCAGCAACAAGGTGAAGGGCACATCATTGTACACACAATGCCATTCTTCCATATCATCCACAGGTGGACGCACGTTCTGTGTGACGCACTTTGGTCTGTGGTCCCTGCCATGTCACTTATGCATTTGATGGTTGATGATGCTTGACACTCTTAAGCTAGTGTCAATGATGTTGAATAAATGAATGTGTTGTGGGTCAGTGCTGACCTTGTCACGGCTTGTCTCACTGTAAGGTTTCGTACCAGACTGGTGCTTTCACATCAGCTCATGCACACAACTGAAAGTTTTCAGGCTACTGTGATCATTGTGTTGTGGATGTGTGCAGAGTTTACATGATGCATTGAGGTGTGACAGGTACAGCAGATGGGTATGATACAGTCATGGTCATTTTAGACACATTGGCGGATGGTACAGTACCAGGTGTGCACATGTGAAATATGTGGTTCAGTAGGTGTGCATTCACATTGACCTATTTGTTGTTTGTGGCACTTGTGTATTGTTAGTGGAGAGGTGTGCCCTCTGTGTGTCTCAACTAGCCACCCATGTACCCTGGTGTGCCTTGCATCTCTCAGGGCAGTCTTTGTTTTTCCATGACATTGTTAATGATAAGTGCTGTGGCCATCTCATGATGGTTGTCACTGACATTTGCACATTTACATCTCAACTAGGAGGCCAAATCTCCTACGTCACCTGACAGTGTTTGAGGACATGGAGAATGTTGCAATCATTCGGAATTTCTGCCTTGACAGACCAACACTGAAGACCCTGTGTGATCTTTTGGAGCCCCACCTGCAGCCTTGCTGCCACTATCCAACAGCATTCCCACCCACATACAAGGTGATGGCAGCCCTCCACTTTTTTGCAACTGGTTCCTTCCAGGAGACCGTGGCCAGCGCTGGAGGGATGTCGCAGCCGATATTCAGCCAGTTGCTGAGGGATGTTCTTGCAGCCATGATGCTATATAAGAATCACTACATTCATTTCTCTAGGGGAGCAGAATTGGCCGGTGTGAAGGGTGATTTCTATCCCCTTGGGGGCATCCCCCATGTTGTTGGTGCCATCAATTGCACCTATGTAGATCTGGTGCCACCACAGGCAACTGAGCACATTTTTAGAAATCGTAAACATTATCATTCTATCAATGTGCAGGTGGTGTGCCTTGCGGACATGACCATTTCCCATGTGTGTGAAAGATTTCCTGGCTCTGCACATGATTCGTACATCATGAGGAACAGCATGGTGCCACGGATGATGGAAAGTCTGCATCCCGAGCGTGCTTGGATTGTGGGTGAGTATGCCTACTGATATGGCGTGCTGTGTGTTACCTGCTGCACTCTGGCTGTGCAACATTGCAATGGGTGTTGGTCATTCACAGGTGACTCGGCATATCCCAGTCGGCCATGGCTGTTGAGCCCGCTAAGGAATCCCAGGACCCCGGGTGACCTCCGGTACAATGAGGCCCATGGCAGGACCCGACGTGCAATTGAGCGGACTTTGGCGTGCTGAAGTCAAGATTCTGCTGCCTTGACAGGACAGGAGGCATACTCGTTTGGGAAGGTCTGCAAGATCATTGTGGGATGCTGTATGCTGCACAACCTGGCCATCCACAAGGGGATCCCCCTGCTCATGGACGATGGTGAGGAACCAAGGCCACCGCCTGCTCACGGACCTGAGTCCAGTGATGAGGACAGTGAAGAGGAGGAAGGAGTTGACTTGCGCCAACAGCTTATCGACCGCTACTTTACTTGAAGGTGAATGACGAGGTACGACTTGTACATTGTCTAGTGTGGTTGCTGTTGTTGTGAAGGGCGATGTATCAGACAGGCACATGTGGAGTCACCTGTATGTGAAACTGTGGCAGTGACATTTCACATGTGACCATATGCAGGACTCTGTTTGTTGACACTTGCTGCACATTGTGTTGTCTGTCTGTACAGTTATGTTGATGTTTAGTGTAGTGTTATGTCTGTGATAGCACACTGACGCCAGTGACTGTAGTTCTGTTGTGTCTCCCTAGGTGCTACGGAGTCATCCTGGCCTACATAATGTACATCTTTTGTATCCATCATGGACATTTTGGACACAGTCAAAATAGCACCAAAGACAAGACTGCAGAAATTGAGGTGTGTAAGGTGTTTTATTTACAAAGTGGACATGTGAGGGGTGCGGGAATATTTACATGAAGGTGGTGAAGGAGCAGTGAGTTGACAGTCATGATAGATGAGATGCAAGAGTAGAGACCACATGGATGTGGTGACCCAGTCCAACAGACATGTACCATTCACAAGGCAGTGCAGAGAAGGACAGTCCAAAGAGTCAATGCAGTGGGGAAGAGGGTTGCCATCAGGGCTGGCTCTGTGACTGGCGTGTGGCTGGTGCTTTGCCTCCAGAGACTCCCAGGCTCTTCTTTGGACGCTCTCTAGATCTCTTGGAGGGGGGGGGCTGCTGCATGGCCAGCGGCGTCTGAGGACTCACCCCTCTCTGTGGCCGCAGGGGAGGATGGTGCACTCTCATCCTGTAGCACAACAGAGGGGGCGGAGGTGTTGTTTGGGAAGCTGGCCTGTCCCTCAGTAACGCCACTTCCTGGCCCATGAGGTCCACCATCTGTCCAAGGCGGTTGTCGATGGACCTCATCAGCAGGATGAGCTCCCGTAATAGTTAATCAGACCGGCCACTTTGTCCCTGGACCTGTTGGTATGCCTCCACAACTCTGGTGAAGTGATCCAGGGATGGTATCCACTCCTCCTGAGGTCTGGTGGTGACCATGGCCCTCCCACCTGCCCTGCTGCCACTGACCTGTTGCCTCGCCACTCTGGGTCCACACACACTCTGCCTGCCCTCCACAGTTGTTGATGTGGCCTGGTCATCCCCTGGGACAGGGAGGGTGCTGCAGGTGGTACTGGTGGTGGAGGTGGTGGCGGTGGTGGCAGCGCTGGAGGCAGAGGCCGTGACCTCAGGGGTCTGCTGTGCTGTTGTTGTTGCAGCAGACGTGGTGGTGGGGAGGATGGGGTCTTGGGACCTGTTGGTCTGTGGCACACCAGATGGGCCGGCCTGGAGCTCATCTTCCAAACTGTCCTGGGAGTCAACATCCGAGAGTCCATGTACCAGGGGTGGAGACTGGCTCTGCTGTTTGTTGTTGTGGTCCTCAGCAGTGAGTTCATCACCTGTGGAGTAGATGGGTAATGGTAAGTGTTGGGCACTGTGTAAGTATTGTGTCATCTGCGTGTCATCAACTGTCTGTACACTTCACAATTAGTATTAATCATTGCAACACTGTGTGTAATTTCATGGTGCAGAGGAACATCATTTACTTATACATGTCAGGTGTCAATGCATTGCATGCAATTGTTGCTGTGTGTAGGGATGCAGGTCTCACACACACACATCAAGAAAAGTAAAGATGGCTATCTACCTGTTAGGTGAGGGGGAACAGTGCAATGGCTGACACATGCTCCTGGATGGGAGGGAGTGCCCCATGCGGCTGGGGTGTGGGCCAGGGGCCATGGTGGGAGTAGTAGTACAGGCCTCCCACCCCAAACAGGCCTCCCAAGCAAGATGGACAAACATCACAAGCAAGATGGCTATCTACCTGTTAGGTGAGGGAGAACAGTGCATTGGCTTACACCTGCTCCTGGGTAGGAGGGAGTACGCCATGCGGCTGGGGTGTGGGCCAGGGGGCTTGGTGGGAGTTGTGGAACAAACCTCCATCCCCCAAACAGACCGCCCAGTGAAGATGGCTACCTACCTGTTAGTTGAGGGGGAAGAGTGCAATGGTTGACACATGCTCCTGGGTGGGAGGGAGTGCTCCATGCGGCTGGGGTGTGGGCCAGGGGGCATGGTGGGAGTAGTAGTACAGGCCTCCCATCCACAAACAGGCCTCCCAAGCAAAATGGACAAATATCACAAGCAAGATGGCTACCTACCTGTTAGGTGAGGGAGAACAGTGCAATGGCTGACACATGCTCCTGGGTGGGAGGGAGTGCTTCATGCGGCTGGGCCGTGGGCCAGGGGGCATGGTGGGAGTTGTGGAACAAACCTCCCTCCCCAAAACAGACCTCCCAGTGAAGATGGCTACCTACCTGTTAGGTGAGGGTGGACAGTGCAATGGCTGACGCATGTTCCAGGGTGGGTGAGGCCTCCATGCTGCTGGAGTGTGAATTAGGGGCATGCTAAGAGTGGTAGTACAGGCCTCCCTCCCCAAACAGGCCTCACAGTGAAGATGGCTGGCTATCTGTTAGGTGAGGGTGAACAGTGCAATGGTGTTTGGGTTGTGAAAAAAAGTACTTATCAGTGTGTTGTTTGACATTTGGTTGTACTTACCAGCCTCCGTTCCCCTGGGTACTCCAGTGAGACTCTCAGGATGCAGTATGGCAAGCACCTTCTCCTCCCATGGTGTTAATGTTTTCGGTGGGATGGGAGGGCCACTGCCAGTCACGTTCGCCAGCTCCCAGTTCTTGCTCCTCTTCTCCTTGACAGCTCTTTTGAGATCATGCCACCACTTCATGATCTCCTTCTTGGATCACGGGGTGGTCCCTACGGCATTGACCCTTTGTACTATCCTTTGCCACATTTGTGTCCTTGTGGCTAATGGTGTCTGTTGGCCCAGGCTACCAAACAGTTGTGGCTCTACTCTGACAATCTCATTCACTCCTGTGTGCGACCGCAGCGGTCGGAAACAGCGTTCCCACCGCGGGACCCTCGGGGATATCCTAATTTCCCGTGCTTTGTCTCCACTTTCCTTACGGCGGGTTGTTGCTTTTCCGCTGCTTTTCCGACCGCCGCGGTCGTTTTTTTGCCGTCACCGCCCGCGTCGGGCGGTTTTGGTTGGTCCGCTACCGCCACAGTTGGTCTTTTGTGGCGACTGATCCTAATTTGGCCGCAGGTTTATCCGCGGTCCTGGCGGGCGGTTGTTTCCCGCCTCCATGGCGGTCGGGGTGATTTTCTGCCCCTATCCTAATGGGGGCCTTTGTCTAGCGTGCTCTGCCTTCTACAGTTCAGGTGATCTCAACCTTCAACCATTTCTTCCCTTACGTTGGTGCAAAAGCTCTTGGGTGATCTTCTCTTTGTCTACTTCAGACCCCCCCGCTCCAAGAAAACAGGTGGATGAGCCTTCTCATATCTTGCCACCCGGCAATGTTATTTCTTTCCAGTAGAGCTCCATCTCATTTCCAATCATCTTAACTTCCAAAAGACCATGTAAACGTGTCTTTCTGTTCGTAATTGTGTATGCCTCAACTAGTCTCTCTTCAAGCCCCAAGATACCTTTTGGGTGATTTTCATGCATTATACATGGCAAGAATAGCAAAAAATAAAACCAATGCAAAATATCACATATTCTGGCCAATGGACAACGTCCTAGATGAATCAGATTGTTCTGTAGTTTATTGGGTAGTAGATGGGCGGGGAGAAGCATTGGAACAGAATGTTCCGGATGCGTACAGGTAAGTGGGGCTGGGGCTGGGTTTGGGGGTTTGTTTTTAGGGGTGTGGTGTTTTTTTTTGTTGGTTTTTTTTATCCTCATATTGCAATGTTATGCTTTTTGGGAATATCGGGTTTCAGCCTCTGCAACTGGAATACCTTCACTGCCCCCATATACGAGTGGGCTAGGGGAGTTTCCCATTCGATCCAATTTGCATAGGAGTCCCCTTTGGAGCCCACACATAAATAACTTTTCTGTTTTTTCCGATGTTAGGGGGGAGATAGCCACCATTGACTACTCGATGAGTATTATACTCATCAACAGAAGTTACCATTGCTTAATCATAGGATCATAGTTCCATCTCGACCACTAGTTAGGATTAAAATGATTTTCCCATATTTCCCAAAATGTATTCCTGTTAGTATGCTTTCCCCTTCTATCTAGTTTGTTTATTTTCAAAACTGAACTCATCCATTCCCCTGGAATGGATGAGTTCCCCTACTGGACCGACCCATTTAATACATATCTCCCTTCTTGCGAGGAGAATCAAAACAAAAACAAGGTTTTCTTGCTCTTTTGTTAGTTTACCGAGTCCTGTGTAGTCAGTCCCAAAAATTACAAGAGTGGTACTTACAGTTAGTTGCTGCTGAAGGATTGAGCTTAAGGTCTTACCCACACTGGACCAGAACTCGTCGAGAGATGGGCACTCTTTGAAGATATGGATGTCGTCAGCCTTCTCTTCTCCGCATTTCGGGCATTTTCTAGTTTGGGCACCTTTAAATTTTGACAGTTTTTTAGGAGTCCAATAGGCCCTATGGATCGTGAAAATATGGTTTCTTTTTAGAACTGCTGATTTTAGTGTAGCCCAGCATTTCTCGATTGATTTTAGCCACATCTCCTCAAGATCTGGAATTTTTAGGTTCTTCCCCCAGATTAGTTCTGCAATCTGAACATTTTCGTCTTCTGATGTTATTAGGGCCAATACCATCTGGCTATCTCTTTCTTTATGGGTAGGACTTTCAGCATTTCTTTTTCTAGCTCTTCAGTGTCTTTTTCCTGATATGTGGAGTATTTGCCCAGCTGGATAGCTGATAATATTTCAATTTGGAAATGGTAGAGTTGGTAATGGTTTGAAGATTCTCCCAAGTGATCAGTGATGATCCATTCAATATTTGACCCCAATGTTCAATGTTGGCTATTTTTAACGGATTTGCTAAGCTATCTTTTAAGCAGTCCGGGGTACCTGGGGAATCCCATATAGGAGCCATAGGGCTGTAGTATGAAATATTTAGCGTCCCTCTAATTTGGGCCCATACTCTGGCCGCATCCTTCAGGACCTTTAATTTTATTTTATTTTTAAATTTTGGGTGGCCGAATTTGTATATGGCCGGGATGCCCACCACCCCCTCCCAACACCAATTCCCCAAGGGGAGGAGACAGACACTGGTTTGAGCTTTTGGAACGCGGGGGGGAGTTACCCCCCCGGCCGTATTTATTAAAATATGAAACAAAATTTAAAACATTAAATTAAAACGTTTCATGAATTATGTACAATTTTACTTTTGTTACATTTTGATGAAGACATGTTCCTTGGCTAACCTTAACAGCTCTCTAATACAAAGGTTTCCTAGCCGAGTCTAGCATCCTGAAAATGTATACATTCTAAATTAAAATTGTACATCCTAGCATTAAGGGCCAACGGCAAGGTCTTAACCGGTGTCAGATCCCTACTACCAAACTCCCGCCCTCACGGTGTGAGTGGCGCATGCGCAGAGGACTTTACCCTCGTTGCCAACTGTAACTTCCCTTGTCGTGGGGGCCCCCTCTCACTCGACGCCATCTTAAAGGTCGTCCGAGTCCCCGTGTGAGGTATCTGTAAGAAGGACAGCGTGGACTCCCCCCCTTCCCCACACTCTCTTCGCCGTGGTTCAACGCCGACACAGAGAAACCCCCCCGCCAAACTTTCCTGGGAATCATGTGGGACCAGGCAATTGTACACCCCGGGAGCCTCTTAGCCAACCAGCTGACTGCCGCCAAAATGTGTTCCACTAACACTCGTCTTCCCAGTCTTACCAAGTCATTGCCCCCCAAGTGTACTATGATTATAGGGTACACAGTTAAAATATCGAGTAGGAAATATCGACCTACCATAATATCGAGTCTGAAATATCCAAGGAGCATAATATCGAAGGCAAGAATATCGTAGGACAGAATATCGACCCAAGGTAAGTAATTTTGAAATTCTTAATATCGATGTAAGTAATATCGAAGTTAGTAATATCGATAGCATATATATATCAATGTTACTAATTTCGATGACACTAATATCGATATTTGTAGTATTTTATAGTTTTTTATTATGTATGTGTTATATGTTTAACTTAAGTATTTAAAATAATTACTATTATATGTGTATTAATTTGATATAAAAATATATTAATTTATAAGAAAATTGTATGTTTTAGTACCGGAGCGGGTTGTGGGTTTATAGGGGAATAGGGTGGGAAGTAATTTAATTATGTTAAATTGATTATTAATTAGTAGGATTTATTAATAAATTATAATTAATTGGTAATTATTTGAAAATAATAGGAAAATAATTTTAAATAAATTATTAATTGATATATATGTTCTGTAGCGGGTTGTGGGTTTATAGGGGAATAGGGTGGGAAGTAATTTAATTATGGTAAGTTGATGAATAATTAGTAGGAATATTTAATTAATTATAATTAATTGCTAATTATTATTAATTAATTGAAGAAAAAAAAATTAATTGATTAATTGATATATGTTTTCTGTAGCGGGATGTGGGTTTATAGGGGAATTGGGTGGGGAGTAATTTAATTATGGTTAATTATTTAATAATTAGTAGGAATTAAAAAATAAATTTAATTATTTGGTAATTAATTTTAATTAATAGTTAATTAATTTTAAATATTTGCTAATTAATTTTCATTAATTCATAAATGGATAAATGTGTTATGTTGTGGGGAGTGGTTTTATAGGGAAATATGGTGGGAAGTAAAGTTAATTAAATTAATTAATAATATATAAAAACTAATTGTATTGTTAATAATATAATTGTTAATTAATTATTAATTGGTAATTAAATATTATTAAATGGTATTATTTTAAATTTATTTTAGGTAAAATATATTTTGCTAAGCATGTGTTTTATAATTAAGTATAGGTATTGTATATAGTTTATATTTATTTGATTTTTTTTTTATAACTACAAAAATCGTTTATTTCTAAGTATGTTATTTTAACCCTTATACTATCCAACACTTTCCCTACTGTTGCACTCTCTGGAGTTGGAATAGTATTTTTTACTCCTACGCTATCCAACGCTTTCCCTACTGTTGCGCTCTCTGGAGTGGGAATAGTAATTTTTACCCCTACGCTATCCAATGCTTTCCCTACTGTTGCACTCTCTGGAGTGGGAATAGTAATTTTTACCCCTACGCTATCCAACGCTTTCCCTACTGTTGCACTCTCTGGAGTTGGAATAGTAATTTTTACCCCTACGCTATCCAACGCTTTCCCTACTGTTGCACTCTCTGGAGTGGGAATAGTAATTTTTACCCCTACGCTATCCAACGCTTTCCCTACTGTTGCACTCTCTGGAGTTGGAATAGTAATTTTTACCCCTACGCTATCCAACGCTTTCCCTACTGTTGCACTCTCTGGAGTGGGAATAGTAATTTTTTCCCCTACGCTATCCAACGCTTTTCCTACTGTTGCACTCTCTGGAGTGGGAATAGTAATTTTTACCCCTACGCTATCCAACGCTTTCCCTACTGTTGCACTCTCTGGAGTGGGAATAGTAATTTTTATCCCCACGCTATCCAACGTTTTCCCTACTGTTGCACTCTCTGGAGTGGGAATAGTAATTTTTACCCCTACGCTAGTTTATATTTATTTGATATTTTTTTTTTTATAACTACAAAAATCGTTTATTTCTAAGTATGTTATTTTAACCCTTATACTATCCAACACTTTCCCTACTGTTGCACTCTCTGGAGTTGGAATAGTATTTTTTACTCCTACGCTATCCAACGCTTTCCCTACTGTTGCGCTCTCTGGAGTGGGAATAGTATTTTTTACTCCTACGCTATCCAACGCTTTCCCTACTGTTGCGCTCTCTGGAGTGGGAATAGTAATTTTTACCCCTACGCTATCCAATGCTTTTCCTACTGTTGCACTCTCTGGAGTGGGAATAGTAATTTTTACCCCTACGCTATCCAATGCTTTCCCTACTGTTGCACTCTCTGGAGTGGGAATAGTAATTTTTACCCCTACGCTATCCAACGCTTTCCCTACTGTTGCACTCTCTGGAGTGGGAATAGTAATTTTTACCCGTACGCTATCCAACGCTTTCCCTACTGTTGCACTCTCTGGAGTGGGAATAGTAATTTTTTACCCCTACGCTATCCAACGCTTTCCCTACTGTTGCACTCTCTGGAGTGGGAATAGTAATTTTTACCCCTACGCTATCCAACGCTTTCCCTACTGTTGCACTCTCTGGAGTGGGAATAGTAATTTTTACCCGTACGCTATCCAACGCTTTCCCTACTGTTGCACTCTCTGGAGTGGGAATAGTAATTTTTTACCCCTACGCTATCCAACGCTTTCCCTACTGTTGCACTCTCTGGAGTGGGAATAGTAATTTTTACTCCTACGCTATCCAACGCTTTCCCTACTGTTGCGCTCTCTGGAGTGGGAATAGTAATTTTTACCCCTACGCTATCCAATGCTTTTCCTACTGTTGCACTCTCTGGAGTGGGAATAGTAATTTTTACCCCTACGCTATCCAATGCTTTCCCTACTGTTGCACTCTCTGGAGTGGGAATAGTAATTTTTATCCCCACGCTATCCAACGCTTTTCCTACTGTTGCACTCTCTGGAGTAGGAATAGTAATTTTTACCCCTACGCTATCCAACGCTTTCCCTACTGTTGCACTCTCTGGAGTGGGAATAGTAATTTTTACTCCTACGCTATCCAACGCTTTCCCTACTGTTGCACTCTCTGGAGTAGGAATAGTAATTTTTACCCTTACGCTATCCAACGTTTTATATGATTAATTGTAAAAAAATTAAGGGCCCCATTAGGATGGCGGGCGGATTGCCTCCGCCAGGGTAGCGGTGGCCACCGCCACCCTGGCGGAGGCAATCCGCCCACCATCCTTCCCTGCATTCCCCCCCGCCATATTACGATGGCGGAGGGGACCGCAGCGGTCGGAAACACCGCCCGCCTGTTTTCCGCCCCGGTCGCCTAGCGGCCGGGGCGGAAAGCCTGTAACATGGTGGCGGTGTCTTGTAGACACCGCCTGCCATATTACTATGTGCATTACACAGTGCATTTCCGTGGCGGCAATGCCGCCACGGAAAGGCATGCGGAGACTCCCTGCGGGGGCCCCTTGCGGGCCCCCTGGGAGTCCGTGGCTTGGGGGGTGCACATGGGGGGTACCTATGGTACCCCCCCGCATGTCAGAGTGCAACATGGCAGGCACCGCGCGGTGCCTGTCGTGTTGCGCGTTGCCAAGCAAAACGTGCACTTTTACCATTGCGGCGGGCGGAGATTCCTGCTCCGCCCGCCGCAATGGTAGACATACAGGATGCACCCGCCTGTGTGGCGGGCGCATCCTAATACATATGTCGGGACCCCCGCACTGTTAGCGGGCGGTCCTCTTCTCCGTTAGGGTGGCGGGCGGGCAAAGCCCGCCCGCCATCCTAATGGACCCCTAAATGTTTATTTTATTTTTTATATTACTTACATTTTATTTATGTTATTGTTTTATGTTTGTAAATGTATTACTAATTTAGAATATATTTTATTAATTTATAAATTAGTAAAATAATTATTAATAATTATTGTTCAGTACATAGATATTATATATTTACTGTATATATTTAATTAATGTATTATTAATATATATGTATTATTTATTATTTTTAAACATTATTAGATACTTTTAAATATGTATATTTTATTTATTAGTGTTATATACTTAATTTTACATTTATATATTAAAAGAAAAAAAATCGATATTTTTAACATCGATATTTTTTACATCTATATTATTTTTTCGATATTTTTGTACTTACCATGTTGTAGATAGGATGTCAATATTTTTGCCTTCGATATTGTTGACTCGATATTCTTGTAGGTCGATATTTATGAGGTCGAAATTCTGTCAGTGATCCGATTATAGATGGCGGTGACCTTTTCCGCCCTAAAAGAGCCTCCATAAACGATTGAAATTGGTCAAAACAGAGGCCTCCCTTCCCATGGAAGGTCACTCTGAACCCGTATTCCCCAGATGCGTGAGTCGCGTCACCTGCCATGAATACTTCTCCGGCGCGCCTCACGTATGAGTGGCCCACAACCCATACCACTTGCTCTCCAGTTGGTGATCCTCGACCGCTGGTCCTCCGGTGATGGCTTGATCCCAGATTCCGCCCCGCGTCACAGGCTCGCAAAACTGTAATTCAAGCAAAAGACAACAAGCGTGAGTGCATTTCATCAGTCTTTCACAACATGTGCAGCAGCACATACCTTTTGAAACAGTTCGAGGACCAACGGCCTAGCTGTTTTACCTCTTCTGCACCCAGACCCCGAGCCGCAGCCTCAGAAGCGGCCTCTATTCTGAAGGAGTGGGTCCCAAAATCGCACGGGTCCATGCCCGCCTCGGCGATTGTCAGTGCTAGCACCCTCTGAAACTGAAATCTCGTCAGAGGGGTGCCATCTTTGTGCCTAAGCAGGCTCCCTCCCCATGTCGCCGGCCTCTGTGCCAAGTATTCCTCTAAACACTTTACCAGACAAGTGGGGCACCCTCGAGAACAACCACACTATCCCCCACAGCTTCCTGGTCTGTCTTGGACCTAGCTATCGAGATTAGCATCGAATCACCCCGTATTTGCACGTGATCCCTGCAAAGGCCTCCCTCCATATCTTTTTTGTTCCTCGCCACGAGTTCGCTTACCCGCATGGCCCCATGAAATGCCAAGGCGAAAGCTGCCCGGAACAGAACTGCTTCAGAAGGGGAGGACCATGTCTCATCCTGCTTTGCTAAAAGCCGAGACAATCTCTCTAAACCAATCGGGTGCCTCGTATCTTGTTTGCGACCCTCCAGGCGTTGCCAGCCGCGAAGTGCCTTTCTGACTAAAAAGGAACCCGTTGGATCCCTTATACCGTGGAGCTGTGCCATGAATGATATGGCCGCCCTATGTCTGTTGGCAGTTGCGGCTGATCGGCCTTCTCTGTGCAGTGCTACTAGGAACCCCAGGAAGGATTCCTCCTGCCCCCAGCTATGTCTCCCTGCCGGGCCCAAAAAGGCGCAGTAAGAACGAAACGCTCCCTCATAAGCCTTCCTCGTCCTGGGCGCTAAGCTGGCTGCCACGAGGTCTTGTAATCCGGGGCACCGATCAGCCACAGTGCTTCGGGGAACGGTGCCGCCACTAGGTCCGCTGTGGGTAGATAGCCCCTGAAAGCCTGCATGTGTGAACGAGAGAGTGCATCAGCTGCATTATTCAGTACACCCGGTACATGTTTTGCCCTGAACTGTACATTCAATCTCATGCAATGTAACACAATCTCTTTCAACAGTCTCAAGATCCACTTGCAGCGGGCCGCTTGCTGATTGATGCACTCAACAACAGTCATATTGTCCGACCAAAACACTACTGATCGGTCCCTGAAATCGTCTGGCCATGCCAACAAAGCCACCTAAATGGGGAACAGCTCCAAGAACCCAATGTTACCTGTTAGGCCACTGGAGTGCCACCACGTCGGCCATACTTGTGCCGACCATCGGTTACCAAAGATGGCGCCAAATCCCACGCTCCCGGCTGAATCGGTACACAAACCCAGTTCATCTGATGAAGCTGGAGGTTTGTTCCACACTACTCGACCGTTGAAGTCCGCCAGAAATGCCAACCAAATGCGCATATCCTGGCGAACCTCTGCCGACAGTCTTGTGTGGTGGTGTCCCTCCTTGAGGCCGACCATAGCTTGTGCAATGGAGCGGGAGAATGGGCGAGCCATCGGTATTACTCTCAAGGCAAAGTTAAGCTGACCCACTGTTTGTTGTAACTGGTGCAGGGTCACTTTCGCTTTGCCCAGGCATTGCGTTAAGGATGCCCTGAACTTGGCCACCTTCTCCATTGGCAAACGGAAGCATCCCTCCACTCAGTCGAGCTCAATTCCCAGAAACTCGAGAGAAGTAGATGGCCCCACCGTCTTACCTGGTGCCAATGGGACGCCAAACTCCTGCATGAGAATGCAGAAATCCTGCAGTGCTTGTGCACAGTTCGCATTGCCTGCCGGCCCCAAGAACAGGAAGTCATCTAAATAGTGCATCACTTCTCTATGTCCAGTGGCTTTAGTGAATGCCCATTCTAAAAAACAGCTGAACATCTCAAAATAAGCACAAAAAATTGAGCAACCCATGGGCATGCATTTATCCATGTAATATTTCCTTTGGAACGTAAATCCTAGCAAGCGCTGGTCCCGTGGGTGTACCGGGAGCAACCTGAATGCCGATTCGATGTCCGATTTCGCCATCAGAGCCCCAGGGCCCAGGCGATTCAGCAGGGTCACAGCATCGTCAAGCGATGCGTACCGGACTGAACAGATATCGGGATCAATGGCTTCATTCACCGAAGCGCCCTTCGGGGCCGACAGGTTGTGAATGAGTCTATACTCCCCTGGGTCTTTCTTCTGGACCACTCCCAGAGGTGAACACACGAAATCCGCCACCGGCGGGCATGGGAAGGGGCCTGCTACCCGCCCCAGGCTGACTTCTTTGGTAATTTCTGGCTGCCACTGCAGGGTTGTGTTGGACGGATAGCTGATTTTTACAAAAGGGGGTCCCCTGAAAATTTCCCGCCGGGATGTTGAAGCCATATAAGAAACCATTCCTCAACATCCCGGCGGATATATGATCAGGGTATTTGTTCAACCAGGTAGTCAAAGCCATGATGTCAACGGGTGAAGGGGATTGTTTACCTAGCATCACCTCACTCTTGCTTGGACCCCCCCTTTCCTCCCGCACCAGTGTTCTTGGATCTACAGCTACTCTCCGGGTGTGAGGAGTTCCCACAGCCCGCACAAGCATGCCGGAACCTACACGTTCCCTGGGGTCTGTGACAGTTTCCTCTGTTGAAGCCCCAACAGACCCTGCGCTTGCCCCCATTCCCACCGGCCTTGGGCTGTGACTCCCCACCAGCGCTTGCTCGAAAGGGCTGCGCTGGCCTTTGCTGAACTGTCCCAGGCCCGCTCCCGCCCGGCGAGGACGTACCTGCCGATCCAGGCAAGAGCTGCCTGTGCCATGATACCGTGTCGAGGCAGTCCCATGTCAAAGTTACATCAAACTCTTTAGACTTTCGGAATTGCATGTCATATCCTTTCCACTCATTCCCCCGTACATGTTATAAAAATCCATGATTCTATTCTGGTAACAGGATAGCTCGGGCAACACTTCAGGCTTACGCTCCCCCATTACTGCCGTAAATATCGAGAAGGCCTTCACCCAGTTCGCTACGGTCTCGTCGACCCTAAATTCTGCCATCTTGGCCCGCCACACGCTGGGGTGCCATAGATCTTTCTGGGTCTTTGCGTATTCCATCTCGCGATGGTCGGTCAATAAAGAAAACATGTTCACATACTTGTCCCCCCATATCATTTCCTTAGTGTCCGCTGGGATGTGCTGGGCCACCCTCTCACGCCGCGAAGGCACTGAACTTTCCCCCACCATTGGCAACGGATTCTTACCAGGTTCAACCGCCGTATCTGTTGTCTTTTCCCGGCCAACCGTGGTTGCTCCTGGCGCTACCTGTGGGGAAATAGAAGGAACATTCGCCGTCCCGGCTTCTCTCGATTGCCGCAACTGCTCGATTATCAATCTTGCCTCCTCGGCCGGATCCCCCACCGCCACTGCCCCCCCTGCCCCCCCTGCTTTCTTTTTGAGCCAGGGCAACACTGCCGCTAACTGAAGAGCCAGTTCTGGGGGCATCTGATCATCATTAACAGGGGTAATTACAACCGGGATTGGTAGACCTATATCTGGACTTGGTACCGGGCTGTCCGCCGGTGTGATGGGGGCGGATGGGGGCACCTCAGGAACCGGATCCTCCCCGGAAAACGCCCTCCTCTTAATACGCTTCCCCCTACCCTCAGGGACGACTCCCGGCAAGGCTGGGTCTGTTACCTTCTTAGGGCGGCCTGAGGGGTTGTTCTGGGCCGCTAACTGCTTTTTAACTTCGGCCAAACCTCGACCGATCGAATCAACTTTACCGAGTTTTCGGTCCATGATTGCCATTCGGTTCGACAAGGTGCGCAGTACCTTCTCCGGCTCGGAGCTCTTTCCCGCTTTTTTGCCGGCCATAGCTTCGTTTACTCCGCTCAAGTCGATCAACGAGGTCCCCGGTCCTTCGAACTCTCGATAACTGAAAGAGAAAAAACAAGATTACAAGTTCACAAAATTGCCGCTTGTTCCGTCGAGGGCTCACGAGCAACGAGTGGTGCAGCCTTCAGAGCACTGGAACAAGAGGACGCTTCTTTGGATTCCCGCTCTTTTATCCGTCTGCGGGAGGGCAGGGACCCTCCTCAGGTATGCCCACGGGGCGCGATCTTCCGGGTGGGTGTCTAGGACAACCCCTTCTGGGCGGGAAGGGCGTGCTCCGGCTACGCCGCTTTGGGCATACCAGCCGAACCACGCCCCCGCCCAAAATGGTTTCCCGGGGGGATCGGGGCACCCATCTATACGTTCGGGGGGACCGAGTGGTCTTCCCTTTCCATAAGAAGTGGTCAACTTTCATAGTCATTGCTTGAAGGTATTCAGGATAATAATGGTAGACTCTCAGCAATGCTCTCATGTTTTTAAAGAAGAAGGCTCTATAGTATTCCCACAGATCAGGGCTAGCTATCCCACCGTGTTCTTTTCTTCTTCTGATTTTTTTCCACGATATTCTAGTTCCCTTAGACGCCCATATAAAGCTCGCAATTTCTCCTTGTAATTTTTTCAGTGAGTTCTTTTTAAATTCTAGGGGAATTGTGTTGAATAGGTATGTATATTTAGGTAATATAGACATTTTTATAATATTTGATCTGCCTATGAAACTTAATGGGAGGCTATTCCAGGTCTTTAGAAGTTTTCTTGTTTCGCCTGCTACTCTTTTTAGATTTATCTGTGGTATTTTTTCCAGATCATGTACTATTGTGATCCCTAAGTATTTAATTTCTTTCTTTGTTTATATTTGAGTTGGACAGATGTGTGTTCCATGTCATAATTTCAGTTTTGGAGTGATTAACTAGATAGCCTGAGACTTTCCCAAAGTTCTCGAGGGTGGTTTTGATTTCAGGTATAGAAGACTCGTAATCGTTGGTGAAGAGCATTAAATCGTCGGCATGAAGGGCCACTTTTTTGGACCATTCATGATGTTTGAATGGAAGTATTTTTTCATTTCCCCTTAACAAATTTGCCAAAGGCTCAATGTACAAGATAAACAGTAGGGGCGAGAGCGGACACCCTTGCCTAGTGCCTCTTTCAATTTGTATATTATCGATTAAACATCCGTTCACCAGGATTTTTGATCTCGGGGTTCTATAGATCTCCTTCACTGTATGTAAAAAAGACTCTCCCAGATTATTCCTTCTCATAACTTTATTAAAAAAAAAACAATTCACCCGGTCGAACGCCTTTGCGGCATCGAATGTAAGTATTGTAAGAGGGGATTTTTCGGAGGTAGCTACGTCTATTGCCCCAAATAACTCGTGAGTCAGGTCTTGAAGTTGTCTTCCTTTGATGAAGCCCTTCTGGTCAGAATGAATCAATTGGTTCATCATTTTCCCCAACCTTTTTGCCATAATTTTGATGCAGATTTTATAATCACAATTAAGCAGTGAAATTGGCCGGTATGATTCGCACAGTGTTGGGTTTTTTCCGGGTTTTAGTATTATAGTTACAATGGCATCATTCCAAGAATCTGGGATCTTTTCATGTTGTTTATACACCTGATTGAGTAGATCTGTGAAATGTGGCGACAGCGTTTCTCTAAGCGCCATGTATAGTTTGTTTGGAAGAGCATCTGGGCCCGCAGCCTTTCCTTTTTTCAGACTCTTTATTATCTCTTCTACTTCCTCTTTAGAAAATTTTTCATTTAGGACTGTTTTCTCATCCTCTGTTAGAGCAACGGTAGGTAGAGTGTTCAAATAGGCTTCTCTTTGTTCTTCCGATGGGTTTACATCTTCCGAGTATAACTCAGCAAAGAATTTTGTGAATTCCTGCCTGATTATCATTTCTTCGGATGTTGGAGAGGATTGAATATTTTGTTTTATGCTTACTACTTTATTCCTGGCTATATCGATTTTAGTTTCCAAGCCAAAAGTTTCCCACACCCTTCGCCATACTTGTAATTTGCTAATTTGCTCGCTTCCCACTTCGACCTTACTCTATTTATTTATTTTATTTATTTTATTTATAGTGTTTTGTATAGCGCGGACAAGACCCGTGGGTATCAGAGCGCTTAACAAGGAAAGAATTACATATAGAGATTATAAAAGCAGTACAAACAACAAGAGAATAATGAGGTAGAAGGCAATATACTGTATGGACGAGATTAAATATATATATTCATAATGACTGTGCAATTAGCATTATATGGCGAGCAAGGCTTGGCTTGTGTCATGGTAACAAACCATGCTCGTTGAGGTAGGGTTATAAGGCGTTCCAGTGCATATCAAGGATAATAAGTATAAATAAATCAAGTGCGGTAGAAGTTATATAGTATGATTGTGACATATAGTTAAAGGTTCCACATATATGGATAAATAAATCAAGTGAGATAGAAGTTATATAGTATGACTGTGAGATATAGTTAAAGTTCACACATATATGAGGTAGCAGTAATGTGTCAAGTCTCGGCTTGCGCACGGCATCAGTTCATTATCCGATGCTGATCTTCCAGTTTCCATGAAGAGGGCGGCCCTCAGTTAGCGTAATTGATCATCCCAGTGATCCTTAGGTTTCTCTAAGTAGGATATTTACTCATCAAGTGGCTCTTCAGTTTCCCGTTTGAATTTTACTGTATTTTGAATCTTCCTGATGTTTGGAGGGAGTGAGTTCCAGATTCTGGGGGCAGCTCCGGAGAATGCTCGGTTGTAGGTCTTTCTCTTGTGGAAAAAGGCTGGTCGTAATAGCAAATCTTTTGCGCTTCTAGTTGTTCTGTTACCTCCTGAGAGCTTAAGTTTTTTGGCTAGGTATCTAGGCGTGTTGTAATGAACCGCTTTATGCGTAATACAGGCCATCTTCAATTGAATTCTAGCCTCGTAAGGTAGCCAGTTTAGTGCTTTCAGGTGAGGAGATATGTGATCGAATTTCTTCGTTCCCGTAATGAGTCTCGCCACTGCGTTGAGGCAGGCTTTTAGTGGTGCTGTGGATGTTTTTGGCAGGCCCGCTAATGTGGTGCAGCCGTATTCGATCCTCGAGATGACTAGTGATTGGATAGCCAGTTTTAGATCTGTCTCAGAGATAAAGGGTTTCAGTTTTCTTAAGTAATTCAAGTGGAAGCGGGCGCTCTTGGCCATTGAGTTAATATGGTTTTTCATGTCGAGGTTCTTATCTAGTGTAATTCCTAGTGATTTGGCTGAGTTAACTAGGGTCGGGGGGCAGTTTAGCGCTGTCACCAATTTAGTCCACTCTTTAACTTCAGATTGGCTCCTTGTCGGTGAGATTAGCAGGAATTCTGTTTTCTGGGCGTTTAGTTTCAGATGGTTCATTGTTAACCATCGCAAAGCACTCTTTAGTGTCTTGTTCATTAAGTCAATGTCCTCAAGGGAGGCGATCTTTATGTATAATTGCGTGTCGTCCGCATACATATGATAGGATACCTGTGATTTTTGAAGGATCTCCGTGAGAGGTTCTACATATAAGTTGAATAGATCTGGGGATAGCGTTGAGCCTTGTGGGACCCCGATTGCGTTGGGGCTCGGGGAAGAGATTGCTTGGTTAGCCAGGAATCGCTGAATCCTGTTCTGTAGGAAAGAATTGAACCATTTCAGCACATTTCCAGACAAACCCATCCTGTCTTGTAGTCTGGTCATTAGCACTTCGTGCTTTACCGTATCAAATGCTGATGATAGGTCTAGGAGGATCAGTAGGCAAGATTGATTTCGGTCTAGGGCTTGTAGGGCGTCATCGAAAATGTGCAGGATCGCAGTTTCAGTACTGTGCCCTGTTCTGAAACCTGATTGGCAATCATCCAGTAGCGAGAATTTAGCGATGTGTTGACTTAGTTGGCCCTGCACGCATTTCTCAATGAGTTTAGCCAGTAGAGGGATGTTGGTCACTGGTCGATAGTTGTTCGGGTCTGTAGCATCAGCTGTCGGTTTTTTGAGGATGGGCATCACCTGCCCTGTTTTTAGACAGTCAGGGAGGGTTCCTTGTGCAAGTGAGGCGTTTATTATCTCGGTCCAGATCTGAACTAGAGTGTGGCTGATTTCTCTTACACACTTTCCTGGTAATGGGTCTTGAAAGTGGTTGTTCGGTCTAAGTTCCGCCAGCGTTCTGGCGATCTTTTCCTGGTCGTATAGTTCAAATGTGTCCCATTTTGCCTTATTTTTAGTTTGGAGACTCTCTGGTGAGATATTGGCCTCGTTACTAGGTGGAGGCAGTGTCTTAAGGTTATTTGCAGCAATTGTGAGTTCATCTTCAAGCAATTTAGATTTTTCCGTGAAAAATGAGGAGAATTCCTCGCAGCTTATGGGAGTTTTTGTATTCTCTAAAACCGTTTTGGCTAGTTTATTTGACTGTTGTTTTAAAATCTCGAAGAGTTTTCGTGGTCTGTTTATGGCACTGTCCAATTCAGCTCTGATAAATTCTTTTTTGGAGTTGATTATTTTTTTGTTGTATTCTTTTCTTGTTTTTCTGAGTGCTTTCAGCTCAGGGGAGGAGGGATGTTGTCTCCACCTCCTTTCGGCCATTCTCAGTTTGCGCCTGTCCTCATTCAATGATTCATTAAACCAAGGATTTTTTGGTTTCTCTGATACCTTTTTCAGTTTTTGGGGCATGGTGTCATTGACGATATTACCGATCGAGGTTATGTAGTGATCCGTCAGCTCATTGACATTTTGCTTATTGTTGGGTGGCTTCAGGCCTTTCTCACACCTTTCAACCAGTAGTTCAGTGTTAGCCTCTTTTGTGTCTCGGATCAGTTTCTTGAGCTTGCGTGGTTGCACGGTCCTGCCCTTTGTCATTGTAGGTATCGTGAATGTTATGATGTGATGGTCAGACCAGTCACATGGGTCTATAGCAAGGATAGATGTCTCATCCTTTCTTGAGATAATCCAGTCTAAGGTCGCTCCTTGTGAGTGAGTGGGTTGGTTGCAAGCTTGTACAAGTTTTAGCTCATTGAGGAAGTCTTTAAGCGAGTTGACCAGTTTATCACCGCCGTCATTCCAATGGAGGTTAAAGTCACCTAGGAATATGTTATTGGCGTCCGAGTTAGAGTTGGTCGTTATGATCTCCATCAGTTGTTCTGTGAACTTAGCGTTCTCTCCTGGTGGGTGGTAGAATGTATGCAGTTTGCAGCTTTGATTCTTTGGTGTTCTCACATTAATACCAAGGTATTCACAGGATTCTAAGGGGTCAGATTGGAAATGGCAGACCTCGATCTCTGACCGGTGAATGCAAGCTATGCCTCCTCCCACATTCCTTGGTCTGTCTAGCCTGACGATGTTATATTGTGGCGGTATTAAGAGATCCATGGTAGGAGATGATGATTCATTGAGCCATGTTTCCGTGAGCATGGCCAGGTCAATTTCCTTATTGATGATGAGGGCGGCTATGTCTGCTGCATGTTTAGTTGCCGAACGACAATTAAGTAGAAGGCAGTTCAGGGGTTTCTGTGATTTTACGAGTTTTCCCTTATCCGATTCGGATGCAATAAGCTGAATATGTTGTAGATTTTGGTGAATTGCTTTCCTGTCATTCTTTCTGGCCGTTCTACTAGAGTCAATAGGTACTGTTTTGATATTCTCCTCCTTACTACGGGCAGGTTGTTCATAAGACCTGAGTAAGGCCCGAGTTTCTTCATTCGACAAGGGCTTGGTCCTGTTAGGTCCGTTGTGTCTAAGTACCAGATTCTGGATGTGTGAGACCTTGGTGTGCGTGCTTATCGTCATCTCCCAGATTTTTCCAATTGTCTGTGAGACTTTCATCGAGTTTTGCGCCAGGTTACCTACGAGTTTCTGGAGCTCCTCGATTTCTATCTGTGTTCGGGATGAGTTCTTGTGTGAGGTAGACCTGGCTGGATGAGCATTGCAGTTTGCTCTTCTCTGCAACTGATCTGATCTCATTCCCACAAATCTTTTCTTGGTAAGGGGTGTTTTTGTGGATAGGGATCTGTAGGATTCCGGTCTCGTATTCGAGGGAGGAAAGGGAAGGTCGATATCATCTACCTTGCTCATTTCATTGGCTTCATAGAGGGATTCGCTTGGAGCTGGGGTACACTCTTCCAGCGCGGTGGAGTTGTGCGTTAGCGGCAACGGCTCTTTCCTTGGGACCTGATTCTTCACTTTGTTTCCAAGGTTGGTGGCCATCTCTATCCTTTCTCTCTCAGTCTCTGGTGTTACCATCGCATTTACGGTTAAATCTTCGGTGTTAACGGTTTGGTTGTTCTGGCCATCTGATTGATTGGTGTCTCTAGTATTGGAGTCGATGTTTTCAAGTGTGATATCTGGTAGTGTCAAGTTTTGTTGGAGGTTTGGTCCTTCTGAGTATTCCTTTAAGTTTTGGAAAGTTAGCTCAAAGTTCTCGAGTTCTCTGTTGGTTGCTTGAATCAGCTCTTCCTTGTGGGTCAGGCTCTGCTCTTCATTAGCCAGATTGGAAGACCTCCCTGTTCTTTCAGTCTTATTCTCTAAGGTTACCTTCTCAGTTTCCGTTATATCTCCAAGGCTGGGAGTTTGAGAGTTGTGGCCCCCTGGTTGGATTAAGTCTCTAGTTGAATTGACACTGTTGTCCCGCGTGACTTCATGCTGGGTCATGGGTAGTTGGTATCTTGGTCTCTCCAGAGTTTCTTTTACTATTAGGAAAGTCTTCTCAAATTCCTCAAGGTCCCTATTGGCAGCTTGTATCAACACTATTCCCGTTTTATATAAAGTGATGCATAGTTCAGCATTGCAACTTCTTGATGGGGAAGTCATTATTTTTGTGCCATGAGGGATGTTTTTCATATCTATTATGACCAGCATTTCTGTGAGGGCATTGCGCCATTTCGCTGTTTTATTTGTGTGGAAAATCAAGTCATTCATTATGGTGCCTTTAACCATATCAAAGTATGGGTCGGCGAACAATATGTCCGGGTTTTTTCTCAATGTGTTATGTTTGAACTTTTTGGCAGCATTTTTGGATAGAGTAGAAGGATATTTTATACTCTGTGTTTTAGGGCCTATCGTCACTCGGCCTCTTTCGTCCATTTTCAATTCCTGTTGTCAGACTATGTTGATTTGATCTGAGTTGATCCCTTGTCAGTGAACAGTGGTAATCACCGTATTAGTCCCAGTATTGGCAGATAGATCACGTACCAAAATTTCAAAAATTTTGTGGAGGGTGCAGTTCCTCTGCTGAACTCCAATTATACCTTTCTAGTTCCGTTACCATGTCGTAGGAATTAATTTCACTATCCCTTAATGAGTTAAGAGAAGGCTGGTGTGGGACTAGCCATTACAAGATGTCCGTCGTTTCAGTATCTATTGTTGTTCTGTGGGGGAGGGCATTATCTAAGTTTCCACTTCTGTAGTAAGTCCACTGTCTTCTAAAATGTCGGCTAGGGATTCTTTTTGTCTTTGTCTTTCCTTCTCCACTTCCTCTCTTTTGTCTGTTCTGTGTTCAACCAGTAATTGTGCGTCCAGCAGTTTAATTGAATTTTCCAGATCTCTTATCTTGTGTTTTATTGTTTTTAGTCTGAATGCTCCTTGGCTTAATAATTTCCCTCTTAAAACTGCCTTGTAAGTGTCCCATGTGTTCTGTCTCGTTGTGCCTACCTTATTGTTTTCAAAAAAGAATTCTGTTTCTAACCTGAGCTCTTGTATGCATAGTTGATCGAGCAATATAGTCCGATCAATTGTCATTCTATTTTGTGTATTGATTATCGTCCTTTGCAATGTAAGCTGGACTGCAGAGTGATCTGATAGGTGGGCAGGAAGGTGATCTAGTTTTATTACATCTTCTGAAAGGCCTCTGTCAATTAAAAAATAATCAATTCTTGATTTATGCCCTAGTTTCTTATTGTGTAGAGTAAAAGGTTGTCTTTTGTCTCCTTTTATTTTCCAAATATCCAGTAAATTTAGGTCTCTCTTATAAATTCCCAGCCACTCTCTCATATTGGGAAGGTGTTTATGTTTTCCCGGGGGTAATCTATCTACTTTAGGGTCTATAATTATGTTAAAGTCACCTCCCAATATTATTGGAGAGGTGGCTGACAACAGGTGAGTATATAGCTTTTGTAATGGCTCTGAGTCATCTGTGTTTGGGCCATAGTACCCTGCTATTGTATAGAAATTATTTCCAGTTCTTACACTAGCTATTGCCCACCTACCTTTACTGTCTATTTCATAAGATTCGAGCTTAGCTTTGAGGGTTTTTTTGAAAATGATAGCTATCCCCTTTACCTTGCATTGTTGATTCGTGCATATGTACGAATCTACTCATCCAAGATTTTTCATTATCTGGATCCGTTCTTCTTTCAAAAGATGTGTTTCCTGTATTATGATTACTTCGCTATCTGCTGCCTTTAAATATTCTAAAATTCTATTTCTTCTATTCTTCACTCTGAGACCGTTTACATTCCATGAGAGTATGTTAAGCTTTCTAGTAATTGACCCCATCTTTTAACTGAATTGTATATTGCATACTGGAAGTAATAGTGGATTTGATAGTGGTTTTATTAGTTGGAACCCTTAATTCCCGGATTTTCTGAAGGTTTGAGGATTTTTTTTTATTTTTTTCCTAGTTTGCTCCCCACCCGTGTTCTGTTTTATATATTTTGATTTTGTTTCATGTGTATTTTGTTTACCCTCCCTCGGGAAGCCTCCTTCTTTTTTCAGGGCTATTCTCTTGCCCCTTTCAGTCTCCTTGACTCTTCTATTTTCAATTTGCGCTTATATTTACTCTTTCTGCTTTTTCTGTGGTAAATTTCTTGAGTGTTTCTATTGGTTCGTGGGATTTTCAGACCTGATGTTATCTCGTGCCATCTCGAGAAATTCTTTGACCTCCTCAGGGTCTCGTATATTTCGCATTTTATTTCTCCACATACTTCTGAGCGATGGAGGGAACTTCATTTGTACCACGGCCCGAAGGATTTTAGTTCTGCCATGAATTGTCCCAGCTCCCACTGCCGATCTTGTGAGGCTTTGGACATATCTGATCTTATCCTGAAGGACCAATTGTCCTTACTGAAAGCTCCCTTTTTAAGAGCTTCACCTAGTATTCTCTCCTTCAACATATATGTTTTAAAGTTGATGAGGATTTTCCTAGGATTTTTCCTTTCTTTGGCTTTTCCGAATGGATCTCGGTGAACCCTTTGTATGTCTTCTTCTAGGATATCTTTACTGGTTCATGGAAAGTGATCTGCAAGGAGTGTGATTACAAAGTTTTTGATATCAGATCCTTCTTGATTTTCCGGGACATTCAAGATCATTATATTGTTTTTTCTGGCCTGATTTTCCAAAGACTCAAGTTTCTCGCTCATATTTTTTCCTTCTTTTCTTAAGGTTCTGATCTCCCTTTGATGAGCATCTACTTTTTTACTAAGACCTCCTACCTCTTCTTCCACTGCTGTCACTCTATCACCAAGCTTTTTTAATTTGCAGTCTAGTGCTTCGCAGGTATTTTGAATTTTAGCCTGATTAGCCTCAGAAATCGCAAATTTGTCTCTCATCTCATTTAGAATTCTCTCCATGAATTTCTCTATGTGGTTTGTCTTAGGCTCAGCGCCATTTCTCGTTGTTTCAGCTTCATCTTTCTCTTCTGTTGTATCTTTTTTGCTGCTCAGTTGATGTGCTTCACCTATCCCTGCTTGGTCGATTTGGCTTGTTTCCTCCATATTTGTAGTTTGGAAATTCTCGAGGTCCTGTGTCTCTAGGTTTGGGTCTTGGGCACTTGGTGCGGTGAAAAGGGTGTCACTCGGTCCCTGTTGTATAGTTTGAGGAAGCAGGGAAGAAACAAATGGACGGCTAGGGGGGAAGATGGCGGCCGGGTAGGACGTCCGGTCGGAGGCTCCTGACTCGTATCCAGGAAAAATCCGCAGGAATGGCGCTTTTTTCATAAACTATGACTTGAGAACTGAAATCTGCAAAAACCAACTGAAACAACTTTATCCGAGTGAAAAAAACAAATATCCTACCGTCTACCTCATGTTAGGCACGGAAAGAATCTGGTGTCAGGATCAGGAGGAGAAGGAAACGCGAGACGCCGCTGACGGAGTGAGTCTCAGAACCTGGGCAGCCACCGCTTCTGCGAGGAAGATTCTCCGGAGCATCGCCGGGAGACTCGGGTTTCACTTCCGGGGTGAAAGCGGCAGAGCTCGCTGGGGGCAGACAGGGCATACAGAGGGCTCACAGGGAAGCCCGTGGACGCCGATGGTTTGCGATAGCAGTTACTTCCACAAACACCAGAACGATCGCGCTGAGAGCCCCCAAGCAGCGAAGGTGGTGTCAGTAACAACGGACGCGACAGCAGTGAAAGTAGAAGTAAGTGCTAAAGCGAAAAAAGATTCTTTTTACTGGTGTCACCTCAAGGGAGCAGACCACTTCAATGTGCCTGTAATCAAACAGAGACAAAAGAGCAAACTAACAAGCATCAGCTCATGAGCAAGGCGTGGGGGGGGGAGGAATAGGTGATTTCAACCCTATTGACATTGGCTCGCACACGACTATTGAGGGTATTGAAACCCTCAGAATAGAGACTAAGAGTAGGGGAGTAAAAATTGCTGATACGCCAGTTACCTCTTTAAATACTCCTTTGAGCACATACAATCAGGGGGTGTCAAAGAAAGGAATAGATTCCCAAACAGAACAAAATAGACATACACGGTCTTGCTACAGTCTCAGAAGTAAACAATACCTCAAACAGGATCATAACCCCCCAGCAATTAAAGGTATAACCCCGAAGAAGTCCGGTAAAAAGCCCAAGAAGATACGCCCTATACCTAAGTCCCGAGCAGATAAGGTAAACCCAGACGAGAAGGGAGTCCCGAAAGCAAAAATCACTCCATCTCTGAAAACCTTCTTTAAAGTCCAACACCTCTCTCAACAAGGAACCCATCCATCTATCAGAGCACAGAAAGAACAAACTATACAACAGTGGTGGTCGGTTTTAGGTATATGGGGGAAATCTGGGTATTTTTTGGAAGGGGTGCAGGGTTTTGGGGCTCAGGGCGGGGAGGGGTACTTTTAAGGGCTGGGGGTTTAATGGGTGGCAGGACTTTAGGCCTCAGGGCAGTGAAAGAGGTTGGGGTACTTTAAAGGACAGCGCAGGATATGTTTTAGGACTCAGAGCCAGAGTTGTCTCAGTCCGAGGTTGGCGAGGTTATTGATCAGGGTTGTGAAGTTGTTGTTGTTATTGTTCTCAAGGTGAAAGTTCAGGTCTCCGAGGAGGATGTAGCCGGTAGAGGTCAGTGCGTGCGTGCTGATGAAGTCGGTGATGGAGTTGCTGAACTGGAGGCGGTGTCCAGGGGGACGGTAGACGAGGGTGCCTCTGAGGGTGGAGTTGGAGTCTGTGTGGATCTGGAAATGCATGTGTTCGGCGGTGCTGAGCGCGTCGTCGGTGCTAGTCAAGACCCTGATTCTGTTCTTGTGGACGATGGCGATTCCTCCTCCGACTCTGTTGTTGCGGTCTCTGCGGGTGATCTTGTAGCCGTCTGGGATGGCTATGGCGATGTCGGGTGCGGAGGAGTTGTTCAATCAGGTCTCTCTCAGGAAGGCGACATCTGGGGAGGTTGTGTTGAGCAGGCCCCAGAGCTCGACGGCATGTTTGCGTGCAGAGCGGGTGTTCAGTAGTATGCATCGGAGGTGGTTGAGGTCTTTCTTGGCGGATGGTTTGTCGGCTCTGTGGCTGGTGTAGCTGCAGTTCCGGCAGGTGAAGGGACCGTGTGTGCGTTTCGGGGCGGCCTTGAAGCAGTTGTGGGTCCGTCTGGGGTTGAGAGCGTGCAGAGTGCTGGCGTCGTAGTGGTGGCGGGTGCGGGGGCCAGGGGTTCTGGTGCTGGGCGCGGTCCAGGCGCGGAGGGGCGCAGACAGGCTTGCCGCATGCCAGCAGCCTGACCGCGCAGCGGCCGGCAAGTGTGGGGAGGTGAGAGTGAGGAGCAGCTGGGAGGCGGGAGGGGGGCAGCGAATGGGCAGTCAGGGGGGAGGAGCCGCAGGGGACGCAGTTGCGGGGGCGGTGAGGGGCAACAAAGGAAACAGAAGGCAAAAGGGCACAGCAGTTGAGGGGGACACAAGTGGCACAGAGGGCAGAAAGGTCACAAAAAGAGCAAAAAGGTCACAAGAATACAGGGGGAAACGAGTGGCACAGAAGGCAAAAAGGTCACAGGAAGGGCAAAAAGGTCACAGAAAATGGGGGGAAACGAGTGGCACAGAGGGCAAAAGGTCCCAAGAAAGGGCAGAAATGTCACAAAAATGGAGGGAAACGAGTGGCACAGAAGGCAGTAAGGTCACAGAAATGTAGGGGCAGCTAAGCAACAGAAGGCAAAAACAGGCAAAGAGACACAGGGGCCGCGAGGGGAGCAGAAGGAAAAACCGGGCAGAGAGACACGGGGGCAGCGAGGGGAGCAGAAGGGAAACCGGGCATAGAGACACGGGGGCAGCGAGGGAGAGAACGGGCACAGGCGGTGCTGTGCGGAGCGGGAGCGACCTACCTGGAAGGGTCAAGAGTCGCTCTCCTCACTGCACAGTGGCCGTCCTATATGGGGGGTGGAAGGGAGGAGCAGCTGGGAGGCGGGAGGTGGGGGCAGCGAATGGGCAGTCCGGGGGGCGCGGACGCAGAGGCGAGGGGCGCGGAAGAAAATAGAAGGCAAAAGGCCACAACAATTGAGGGGGAAACGAGTGGCACAGAGGCAGAAAGGTACCCGGAAAGGGCAGATAAGGTCACCAAATATGTGGGGAAATGAGTGGCACAGAGGCAGAAAGGTCCCAAGAAAGGGCAGAAAACTTCACAAAAAACGGGGGGAAACGAGTGGCACAGAGGCAGTAAGGTCCCAAGAAACCGCAGAAAAGGTCACAAAAAATGGGGGAAACCAGTGGCACAGAGGGCACAAAGGTCACAAGAAAGGGTAGAAAGGTCACAAAAAATGGGGGGAAACGAGTGGCACAGAGGCAGAAAGGCCAAAAGAAAGAGCAGAAGAGGTCACAAAAAACGGGGGGAAACGAGTGGCACAGAGGCAGAAAGTTCCCAAGAAAGGGCAGAAAAGGTCACAAAAAACAGGGGGAAATGAGTGGCACAGAGGCACAGAGGTCACAAAGAGCAAAAGAGGTCACAAAAAATGGGGGGAAACGAGTGGCACAGATGCACAAAGGTCACAAGAAAGGGCAGAAAAAGGTCATAAAAAACGGGGGGAAACGAGTGGCACAGATGCATAAAGGTCACAAGAAAGGGCAGAAAAGGTCACAAAAATTGGGGGGAAACGAGTGGCACAGAGGCAGAAAGGTCCCAAGAAAGGGCAGAAAAAGTCAACAAAAACGGGGGGAAACGAGTGGCACAGAGGGCACAAAGTTCAAAAGAAAGGGCAGAAAAGGTCACAAAAAATGGGGGGAAACGAGTGGCACAGAGGGCACAAAGGTCACAAGGAAGGGCAGAAAAGGTCACAGAAAACGGGGGGAAACGAGTGGCACAGAGGCAGAAAGGTCCCAAGAAAGGGCAGAAAAGGTCACATAAAATGGGGGGAAACGAGTGGCACAGAGGCACAAAGGTCACAAGAAAGGGCAGAAATGTCACAAAAACCGGGAGGAAACGAGTGGCATAGAAGGCAGAAAGGTCACAGAAATGCAGGGGCAGCTAGGCAACAGAAGGCAAAAATGGGCAGGGAGTTACGGGGGCTGCGAGGGGAGCAGAAGGAAAAACCTGGCAGAGAGACAAGGGGGCAGCGAGGGGAGCAAAGGGAAACCGGGCAGAGAGACACGGGGCAGCGAGGGAGAGAACCGGCACTGGCGGTGCTGTGCAGAGGGGGACCTACCTGGAAGGGTCAAGGGTCGCTATTGTCTTCGCCCTGATGATAACAGCGTCCAGTATGGAATGGCTGGGGGAGATTTCCTTCACCTTGCTTGATCATGTGCCCCCATACAGTTTTACTGGGGAGAAATTTCCACGGCAATAACTGGCATGATAAGTCAAGATATGACACTCTCTTCACTCGTTGCCCTTTTGGGACATACAGGGGAGGTCTAAGCAGGATTCAGGAAATGCGTGGCACCGGCCCTCTTTCTGCAAAAGCATAGAATTGCCTGTAGATGGGGACATGGGAGAGTGACGAAATTTAAAGAATCTTTGTCTAACCTTAAAAAAGCGGTCAAAACACCGCAACACATTTGGATAATTGCTTTTAAAACGCAAGTCGTTACCACGACTTGCACTGGAGGGCGCTCTAGACTAAGAAATAGTTTGATTTACTATTTCAACACCTTCCCTACTGTACGTAGGCTGAAGTTGGAATAATAAATCATACTATTCCTAAATCCAGCGTCCTACAGCGCAAGTCGTTGTAACGACTTGCGTTGTAAAAACAGTGATGTAATGTACAGCGATCATTTTGATCGCGTTGTAACATCATACAACAAAGCAATAATACAGACATAAATATACAGTCAATGAATTGCTGCAAATATGAATTAATCCGGTGCACCATTTCTATACTCATCTCCAATCTCCTGTGCATGAGTTTAACAGATAATTATGCAACAGGTCTCAAATGTCTCTGGGTTGAGGTCGAGGAGGTAACAGTTCAGCATAGAGGGATAGTGTGCTTACAATAAATGGATGTATGATGAATAGAAATGGTGCACCGGACTAATTCATATTTGCAGCAATTAATTGACTGTATATGCATGTCTGTATTATTGCTTTGTGAAATGCCAACTTAAACAGAAATGCTGTTGTGGGATGTGTGCACCAATTTTCAAAATCAGACGCGCTTCATATTTCTCATATGATGCCTCACAGTGTGGGGAGTGGGTATGTACCACCGATCAGCGATGCGTTGGTGTTAGCCTTGTTGAAGTGTGCTTACAAGGGGCGGGTGGATGGTACGGGGTAAAAGGGATAGTATTTGCTTTGCTTACAATGAACTGTCAGCACACATGATGATGCACTTTGACTTTCATTGTTATTGTTGATTAACAAAAAAAAACAATAAATGTTAAAAAAAGAAAGAGTACCCTTGCTATATTCCGCAGCATATAGTGCAGAGACGCTGACATTGATTCCATTTAATTCAACTTACAGAAATATCACACCGATAAAACCCGGGAATGACAGCCCTTGCCCTCTCCTCTAACCAAATTGTATTGGACATGAAGCTAAAATTGATAAAAGGTTGATGAGCATTGCTACAAGCTAGGAAGGGCACAGTAGTAACGTTGAGGAGATTTCAGCCAAGACTTCATTAGAAATGGCAGACCCATTGCAAAGGTTAATTGATGAGCTTTTACTTGCTGATTGCTGTATCCACGTGTTACACTGGCACTAATGGGGTGTATCGTGGTCCTGACTATTACTACGTGTTGAAATAACAAAATGAATCAAAAATACAGTCGCAGATAGTGCCACTTTCTGCAACATAATTTGCCTTTCTTGTTGCATAAATGTAACCGTGTTACATGACCCCCCCCCATCAAATTGTTTAGACCAAATAATTCAATATGCGTGAGCAGTGTGTAGAAAGGTTCACTCGTAAAGAAGGAAGGAGATAATTCGTATGTGCAAGTCTTCTTTATTGGAGAGGCAAACAGCACAGCCCCGACACAGCTAGTGTGACCAACTGGCATGAGTGCAAATTCAGGACGGTGAGTGTAAAAATTCAGGACAAATGATCAAAATTCAGGACAAAAATTCAGGACATGAGGTCAAAATTCAGGACAAAAGGTAAGTTTTACAGACCCATCAGAATAAGTTGCGCAATAGTATGTAAGTAAGTAAATAGACAACCATTTAAGCACTTGTCAAAATAAGTTTATGTTAGGTTGAAACAATCTTGTACTTCATGGTTTTTCAGTATACACGCAGGGCTGGATTGGGAACCAAAACCGGCCCTGGCAAAGTGTTCGGCCGGCCCCTGCCGCCCCCCCTCCGGGGGTTTGGGGTGCCGCCGAGCTCTTTGCCAGGGCCGGTTTTCAGCCGATTTTGTTACAGGGCCGATTTTGCAGAATCAATCAATCAATCAATCAGGAGTTTGTTAAAGCGCGACTACTCACCCGTAAGGGTCTCAAGGCGCTAGGGGTGGGGGGGTGGGGGAGTGCAGGTTCCATTCCATCAAGGAGGGGGTCTGTCGAAGAGCCAGGTTTTGAGGTTTCTTGCGAAGATGGGGAGCGATGTTGTCTGTCTGAGGTGGAGCGGAAGGGCGTTCCATGCTTTGGCCGCGAGGAAGGAGAAGGATCGGCCTGCCGATCTGGTCTTTCTGGTGCGGGGGACCATGGCGTAGGAAAGCTGGGCTGATTGTAGGGTCCTTTGGGGTGCGTGGAATTTGAGTCGGCTGTTCAGGTATGCTGGTCCGGTGCCGTGGAGGGCCTTGTGTGGGTGAGCATCTTAAAGGTGATTCTCGCGTCGACGGGGAGCCAGTGGAGTGTGCGCAGGTGCTGGGAGATGTGGCAGTGTTTTGGCAGGTTGAGGACCAGTCTTGCGGCGGCGTTCTGGATGTTCTGTAGCTTGCGGATGAGGTTTTTGTTTATTCCGGCGTAGAGTGCGTTGCCGTAGTCGAGTCTGCTGGTGACCAGGGCGCGAGTGACTGTCTTTCGGTGTTCGAGGAGGATCCATTTGAAGGTCTTACGAAGGAGGCGGAGGGTGTGGAAGCAGGAAGATGAGACAGAGTTGATCTGGCGGTCCATTTTGAGCTCGGAGTCCAGGATGATTCCCAGGTTGCGTGCGTGGTCTGTGGGGGTTGGCGGGTTTCCGAGGGCGGTGGGCCACCAGGTGTCGCTCCAGGCGTCGGGGTTTGGGCCCATGATGAGTACTTCTGTTTTGTTGGTGTTTAGTTGTAGGCAGCTGTTTTTCATCCATTTGGCGACGGCTTCCATGCCTTCTCGAAAGTTGCGTCTGGCGGTGTTGGGCTCGTTGGATAGCTGCAAAATCGGCACTGTAACAAAATCGACCCCCACCCATGCGGCGCACCGGGGGATTGCCCGGTGCCCGCTACGGCCAGTCCGGGCCTGTATACACACAGCTTTGATCAACTATGCAGGCCTTTTTGTGGTATTTCATATGATAATAATCTATATATATGGTTACAGCATTGGGTTGTCCAGTCTCATATTTCGTTTACAATTCATGGTCCTGAGCAAGCATGTTTGGTGAGAAAAATGGTCAGGAAGATCTGCTCAGATAGATATTGTAAAATGTAAAGTGGCAAGCATACCATGCAGCTAATCCAGATCCAAACATATTCAACCATTTGCAAACCTATCCATCATGTATCCTTGCACCCATCATTTCACTCATCCATCCCTCCATCCAACTCATCCATCCATTATCCATCCACCCTTTCACCCTATCACCCTATCTATCTACACACTCTCTATCCACTCTCCCACCCATCCATGCATTCACTCATCCATCCAGTCATTTACCCTCTCATCCATCCAGCCACCCTTTCACTTATTCATCCATCCACCCAGTAACTCACCCTTCCACACATTCACCCTTTCAGTCATCCACACATCCATCCTCCCTTTCTCTCTCCATTGACCGTTTCACTTAGTCATCCACCCTTCCTTCCATCCACCCAACCATCCATCTACTCATCCACTCCTGAACTCATCCATTGACCCTATCACTTATCCATCCTTTAAATCATCCATCCATCTTTTCTCTCATCCTTTCACTCTTTCACTCTTTATCTAACCTTTTGCCCATGCACCCTCCCCTGCACTCACTCATCCATCCGTACATCCACCCTTTCACACATCTGTACATCCACTTACCCTTTCACTTTTCAATTCATCAATCCATCCATCATTTCACTCCTCCATTCAGACATTCTTTCTCTCATCATCCATCCATTCACTAGTTCATTCATCCATTCACCCTTTCACTGATCCATCCAGCCATCCCTTGACTTACTCTCTCCTCCACCTTTTCACATTAACTGCGAGCTGAGCCTTCGTCTTCGTCTGCAGAACAGAAGAGACCCATCAGGAACTCACCCCTCGCTGCGGTTCCTAAAGCAAAGGGATCGGTTCAAGGTTCCCCTGTCAATCTGAAACCTGGGAAGTTGTGCTTGATGCACAGTGCTAGAATGTGAGGTGACTGTGGCATGGTGTTGTTTCCAGGGTTTTACGTGGGATCACAAAACTGTGGGGTCTCTCCAAAGGGGGTGTTTGATCTAATTAAGGGAGTTGCTTAAAACACCTAAGCTAAAAATCTGTGCTTAGCATTGTGTGCCGCCCGACTGGTTTTCTGCTATGCCTGTTATTGCATCCAGATATATAATAAATCACACCTACAACAAGCCAGGACTACTGGCTTTGTCAATTATTTTTAATTTCATAAAATAAAAAAAGCAGAAACAATGGCTTCCTTTAATATAATATTTAAATTGTATCATTTCTAACATGATGGTACTGAGAAAGAAATATAACCCTTTTTCTAAGTTCTTTCACCTCCTTATTTTGAGGAATTGGATTCTCTCGTAGCTGCATGGGCGTTTCCTACATCACTTCAATATGACAGGATGACCGAGGCTGGAGGAGGCTCACCACATGCAGTTACACCCCAGACCGCCCCATTGTCATTCTGTATGTGGCAATCATCAGCCGCATTCAGAATGACAATGGGCGGGAGGGGCTGCTCATGTGCTCCCAGGAGGAGCGCGAGGTGGCCCCATCAGGGGGGTGAGGCCTCACAGGGAGCAGAGCTACTGTCTGTGATGGCCAAAATTACGGACAAAAGGCGTCCGTAAAAGGGATCCTCACGGACTACGGACGCGAGGTCCCAATTACGGACTGTCCGTGAAATTTGCGGACGGTTGGTCACCCTAGACACAGCAGGCAGCTTCAGAGGTCTCCGGATAACTGCCGGGCCACGAACGGCAACCTGGAATCCCCCCTGCATTCTGCATCTACATTCTAGTGACAATTCCAATAACTATGGAATGGAAATACAACACATCTTCCCCTTTAACACCAAAACAACTGATGAAAAACATAGAAATAAACATTACATGAAAACAATAACAGGTGGAACAAAATACAGAAAATAAGGATGGTTAAACAACAAATCAATGCATTTCTGAAGAATATAATCTTTTAAATAATAAGGGACGCGTGTACATCTCCAGCTTTCCCTTGGTACAACCCCCACCTCACAGGGGGTTTCAATCAGGCACATTCCTGATGTGTCCAGCTTCACCACCTGCCACACATGTGCCAGCTGTCTGAAGGAGCGGTGTGCAGTGCAATATGGTATCCTGGAAGACTGAAATCAGATTCTATAATGAATCTATAAAGGCAGTTGGCAGAAATAACTCTATCTTGGGAGGAATTTCTGTAGGTGTAAAAAAAGAGAGCCAAAAAGAAAGGGAAGTGTAGGTTTTAAAATTAAATGTTTTTAGAAAGAGAGAGCAAGAAGATATGACAGTGCTGCTCCAATGAGCTGGCAGGTTACAGGGCAACATGATGCTCTAGGGGCGTGAGAATGGTAGAGTATGAGAGAGGACCCTGAGACTGTAAAGAGAACTGGGGGAATAGTAAGAGAGGCATAGCCCTAGCATGACTAGGAGAACTGGTGTAAAGGGTCTGATGAATTGTTTACAGGATGCAGATTCATTTGCAACTCGATTCTCAATCTCAACCCTCCCCAATGTGCACATAGGTAAACAGGCCAAATGCCATTAGTCACACTGCCTGGCACTCCAAAACACCGAACGGCTGCCCTGGGGCTGACCCAAAATATGACTGACACTGTAACAATGGCAACAGCTACAGGGCCTCACTCACTGTCCCACTCTATGTATAATACTGCCCTGTGAGCAGATCCAAAATTTGAATGGCCATCCAACAGAGCAGTGGCTGAAAGGGGTCCATCTCACATTCCACTTGATTTATTTGTGTGCCTTATTTTGTTTATTAGTGTTGGAGCCTTCATGTGGTTGTTTTCAATAAAAATGAAAATAACAACTTATCCCTAATTGGCATGTTCCACTCTCTTTCCCCGGTTCTTCTACAATCACCTGTACCTTCCAGTCATCTCTTGGGATTATCATGCCAGGATGAACAGGAGGTAAGATGGACTGGGGCAGGCAGCTGATAACACGCTGGTGATGTGGCTCTGTACACTAAGCTTTGCCCTTTAACCTTCTCGCTGAGCAGGTTTCATTGTGTGAAGGAGATCTTCTGAATTAAGACTAACAAATAGATAAAGCAGTCCCTAGGCCAGTTCTTAGACGTAGGAATCAGTAGAGGTACTGTACAGAAATAACAGTGTTTGGGACAGGGCTTCAACATTCCAAATAAACACATCCCATCCTTATTATTTCAAAACAAGTTCGCTGACTTTACTTGTATGTGGTCAGAAACAATAGAACCACGACCAGGCACCACAGCAAGCCATCTGCCTGTAGCACACCTCTCCTTTGCTGTCCTCAGCTTGGTTCAAAACATGCAATCATCAGATAATGTTCCCAAATACATATAGGAGTTGACCTTGCCTGATGGCAAATGACCTATTTTCCAAACAAAACATTTGTCTTAAATGCAATTATCTTGGCTCTTGTGCTGTTGATGTGCGCAGTTTGTAAACATCAACTGAACCATCCCTTCGCCTGTGCTACCCGCAGAACATCCAGCCAGACTGACCAAATCTATAAAGAGTAAATACTTAACTGACTCTTGGAGAACATCACTGGCTATAACTGTCCTGATGCATCACATTTAGACAAGCCTAATCATCTGTCAGGAAATCATCTCCAATGCACTGGGGACCAGAATCAACACCTCTGGTGGGACAGGCAGGACCTGCAATAACAGCATTGCCAGGCGAGACAGCAGGAAATGCAGGAAGGTAAAAACAGCATGCCAAGCCATCGTCTGATACACACTATGAGTGTTGAGCCTCCTCCCAGTCCAAATTTGAAAGGCTCCATTTGTTCCGGCCATGTTCCAATCGATATTTTTTCTGTCTACCATGCTACCCCTGACAGGGACCAGCGATATGCGAATCCGACTGTGACCTGTTACTTCATGCAATCTGATTGTACTTAAAATAAATAAATCCTGCATGGAGGCCAGCTCTTTGCATATTAAACGTAGGAGTCAGAACTCCCTTCATTGAGCATTCACACTATGGGCAATCATCTTCAGTTCTGTAAAGCCCTATTATGATGTAATATATTTTCATTGTGATTGGGCTTTGTTAGTGCAGGAACACCTTAACAGTGTTTGAGCACTATATAAATTACATTAATAAATAAACACTGCTGCCTGAACTGCCAAGCCAGGACTCCTCCAGATGGGAACGTCTAGACCCGTTTCGGCTATGTTGGGCTTCATCAGGGAGACGCACCTTGATTCCAATGGCAGGGTGACCACTGGACTAATACCGGGCATGCCTTTCAAACACTTTGTTTATCCCATCCCTAGTACACTGATAGAGCGTGATTATCTTATTATCATTTCATCAATCAATTCCTGCTTATTGGATAGTGTGATACTAATATGTACTTAAGGAGCATGAGTAACAGTGTGATTCGTAAACTACGTGAGAATTAAAACTGCATCGTAAAAGCATGCAGAACAGTCGCAAACCAGATTAAGTTGAAAATGATTCATGAAAGAGAAAGAAAGAAAAAATGTTTACAATCAATAACGAGTTATGAAAACCTGTAATGTGTGACATAATGATGTAGCTTTTAACAAGATGATGATTATGAAAATGCTAAAATAAGTGAAGTCGAAAATGACTAAAATGATTTCTGTTCATGTAGCAGCACTAACATGGAGAATCTGCACATTTCAAATGCCGATCGAAAATGTGCTTGGTTCATATATAAATGGTTTGCAAATAAGTTGATGCTAGATAGAATGCAAAATGGTGTTCATATATTAATTTCTATGAAAGTATACTCATGAATGAAACGGTGTTATCTTTATTTCCTTAAAATATTTGAAAAGTTAGTACCTTTGAGTAAGAAATTATGTTTAGTAGGTTTTCGTGTAGGCTTTAAAATACATTTTTCCTTCATTATTCCCTTCGAATAAGACTAGAATATGCTGACATGACTTTACTATTAGCTGTAAGAACTTTTGCTAAAGTTTCTTTTCTCCAGTTTTGAATAAAGGACACTCTCTCTGCTAGTACAAAATGATGCTGACTTTGTTACAAGCTCAGAAGAGAGCGCTTGGGAACGGAGATGATAAGATACAAATGAACTTTCTATTCCCGAGGAGAAATGAAATTGAGTTTTTAGTAAAATAATGAATATTGGACAATGGCATTAAGTATAATTTCTGGATCATTATGGTAAGGTAACGATCACCCCATGAACAGATCACTGACTTGGAAATCATGCAAACTGTGCAAAAGTTACTTTATGGGGAGGAACTATGAACAATTGGAAGTATAACTGCCCCGTGGGAAAAAGACTGGGCTGGCTGTTTTTGAAAACTTCCTATAGGCCTGACACGCTGTCGGTCTGAACTCTGACTTTTCCCTGAGGCTGAGCTCGCCTGTATTTCCCTGCACTTACAGGGTGGTGAAGTTGAGCAGGCTAAACCGTTCGGCTGAAGGGTTGAAAGGCTCAGGCTATTGCACGCAGTGCTCTAGCGTCCTTCTAGACTCACCTTGAGTTCCGGTTCCTGATTATCTAATGTATTTTTTACCCCCAAATCGATTTGTATACTGTACTTTTTGTGATTTTAGTTAATCGAAATAAAGTGGTATTGAATCTGAATCTGATAATCTGCAAACAAATCTTTGGTTTGTATGATTCTTGTTTGAATTCTGAAATTTATGTTGTGCGTCTCTCTCTCTGTCTTTTACCAGGCACTATTTTGAGATGTATATTGCTCCAGACTGTGATGTATAGTGATTTACCTGTATTCAATTGATAACATTAATCAAATGGATTTTTGTGTTTTGACCAATCTATAAGAAGTCTAGATACAGGTCTGCTTTATACAACTATACATGTGTATGTAATTTTCTTAGTGTTGAGTTATTGATATTTATGTGTATATTGGTTGTTAGAAAGGCACTTCTTTATTCCAGGTCCTCAATGAAGGAGTAGACAGCTGTCTCTGATTATCCAAGTCCCTATTAGCTCTACTCAAAGATCCATCTGGAGGGCCCTTATAGTTTATTGTTGAAGAAGGGTTTATGTGGTCCAAACTCTGTGATATCAAAGTTTTCTGGGAGCTGTGTTATAAGTGTGAGGTGTGGTGGTGAAAACGTATAATTATAGGGAATTTCCCTAGCTACTGTACTCACACACACCATGTCCGCTGGATCAACCCCTTACATTGCCTTTCTTTTGCTCCTCAGATTGGCCCAAGACAATATTCAAGTGATATCACCAATATACATTTAGAAGTTTACCTTTTCTAATGACAAATGACCAATTCTACGAACAAATGACGTGCTTCAAATATGAACATCTTGAATTTGTTCCATTAAACTCTACAACATTTGTAAATCAACGAACCTTCCATTCACCTATGCTCCTCCGCAAAACATCCAGCCTGTCTGATCAAATCTCAAAAAGGTATATATTGTGTTAAAACTTGAAGAACATGACTGGCTCTTACTGTCTGTCCACATCACATTCAGAGGTGCTTAATCATCAACATGGATACCATGTCCAACACATTACCTACCACCAAACTCCCTAACTCTAGTGGACCAAGCTGGGCCTGCAGCAACAGCAATGCCAGACTGGAAAGCAAGAGATGCAGAAAGTAAAAACGAAATGTTAAGCCATCTCCTGCCACGATCCAAAGGTGTAGAACTCCTCCCAGTCCAAATCTGCTCGACTCCATCCCTTCTCCTCCTCTGGAAAGACCTGAAGAAGCCTCTTTTCAAGCACAAAAGCAGTATCCCTGCTCCACCTGGTGGTACCCACCAAATCCACCACACTCCTCCTCTTCCACAGATTCATTATAATGCCGGAGACAAAAACATCTGCAATGCACAGCAGGTGGAACTGTGTGAGTTTACTAATTTTAAGTGTCTCAATATTGCTTCAAGACATTCATAAGTTGCTGGGCCTTCTCGTATAAGGAATTATTGTGGAAGCTGATATCATTCACCCAAAACAAACATTAAAAAACAAACATCAAAGTGTTAAGAGTCAGCAACATTTGAAACAGATTTAATTCCTCATGAGAACCTCAATAAATGTATTATGAACTGGATGGTGGGCTACCGAGGGATGTCAACACTCAATTGCATGTTAGGGTTCTCTTCATTTCTTATCAGGGCACTCCTGTTCCACACCACTTTGAAGTCTGCCCTCTCCTTCTGGTCTCAAGGAGGTGAGTGTCATGGCTTCTTTGATTGCCCCATCTGCTGGGTAGGCCTGGCCTGTGATTCAATCTGACAGTGTCATATTGGCTGGACTGACAGGACAGTAATAAGGTAGGTTTTTGTGTCTGCTTATGGGACTGTTTCGGGTTATAGAGGGTCAGTTTTATGGTAGATTCCCTTGCTACTCACAAACATTGCCTGCAGCAAGCACAAGTCTCCATGCCTTGCAAAATACCTATTATGTGTGTCTTCATAAACTAAAAATGGCTCATATTCAGAAATATAGGGCAGTTTTTAAGCTATCTGATTTGCTAACCGGACCACTTTTATTTTGATGATGTGCCTATTTTCAGTCCTAGCCCATCCCTTCTTGTCTTTGCCTGCCTAAGAAGGGTGCTGCCAGGGCCTGGACGGAAGCCTTCTGAGAGAAATCAATGTAAGTAGAGAGGGGGCCCCTACTCCAAAGGGACAAAGCACCATACTAGACTATTAGGTAAAAAAATCTCCCTTTGGGATTCATTATTGTAGTTGTAGCAAGTACTCCAAACGTTCACACCTCTCACCAATCAATCTCATCCAACACTCTATTTTAACCCCCACTTCCACTGAAGTCCAATGCCAGACAGATTTAGTTCCCTTTATGCATCGACCTGTTTCGGTGGTTGCCCATCCTTTAGAACCACCTTCTTCAGGACAATTCGATTTCTCCCTCTGACATATATCTAAAAACCTTTTTTCTACTAGTTGTGGTATGTAGTATGCGGGTTCATTTCTTAATTTCTTATATTTTCTGATAAATCCTAGTGCAACTCAAGGAATCTTCATCGCGTGTAGTCCCAGATGCATTTGATAAAAGAGAGGAGCTACTTTCAAATCCAATGACATTGAAAAAAGCTGCTCCTTTAAATGCGCAGTAGTCCTATCACGTTTCTTGAAAGACGTCGAGAAGAAGACGGAAGAAGTGCCCCGATATTTGGAGTGAGAAATTCAAAAACAACAGTTATAGAAAAGGTGACTGAGTGCTAATTGCGCTGGGATGTGACAATAATCAAAATTCACAATCTCTAAAGCTCTAAGGATAAGGTTATGGTCACCGACCAACAACCAAAACGGGTAATGTAAATACAAAATCACATATGTCATAAAAATCTGAATATATCCTGAGCTAAGCAAGGACGTCAATAAAAGTTCTTCAAATAAATCCCGAAAGATGAGTAATCATAATATCTTCCTTTTAATATTGATGTTAATCTTCATAAAACACACTAGCCGCCAACACGTGTTTCGTCTTGGTGAAATAAATAATAGACTTCTTCACGTCTAGAACGTCATAATACACAAAATCAAAACCAAAAATTATGATACACGTAAGATACAACATCACTGCTCATAACAACTGGTAATCATAAATCAATTTGCCCAATTATCAACAAAAGGGGCTAAGACAGACACCTACCAAAGTGTATTTTTGGCAGACCGTATTCCAACCAAAATTATAACATGACAATATCTACAAAAAGTATATAAATATAGTGTATTTTTGTGAGAAACAGCCAAAAGCAAAGAGCATAAACAGAGCCAATAATTTAATGACATCAGTTATTGCCTGTGATTATCATTCATCCTTAAACAATTCTGTGATAATCAATAAATGTGAGAAGGAGAAAGACAGACATGGAGAAGTCCCCTCCATAACCAAAAAAGGGAAAAGAAACCATAAATCCGGGCACACCCGAGTGGGACAGGTATGCCCAGACGTGGGTCCCATGCTCTCAGGACACTGGAATCAAGCTATCCTGGCTGAAGAGGGGTGAAACCCGAAACCTTTTCTTGGATGCTTGTTTCCAGTCCAGGGAGGACCTGGCTTAGCAGTTCGGGCTGGACTGTTCCCATGAGGCACAGGGTCAAGACCGATTTGCATATAGCCAGGTCTAAACTGGGGTGGCATGGTGAGCAAAAGAATGATGGATATAACCCAGATCTCTTGACTGGGGGTGAATGTTTTGATGTGTTCTGCCTTCCGTCCATCAGTTGTGTGCTGATATGTGGAAGGCATCAGATATAAAGAGCCTCATCCCCTGTTGATTAAAGCAGCAGGACAGCCTCTAACGGAAAGGAGTGATTGAAAATACCTCTAGGTGCTGTGTGTTCTCAGATAAACTGTGCTGAGCCTTTTCCGACATTTTCACATCTGTGCAGGCACAGGCAGTGGTTTCAACAAAGTGCTACATATTATGACAGATTACTTCCTGTAATATCCCTCGTCATTTTTACCAGTCACTTGGGTTAAAGGTCATATACCCTTTGTCGAATTTGAACCCTTGTACCTGGGAAATGTAGAAGATGGCACCGCTGCCTCCAATCACTAAAATTTCCTATCAATGTCAAGGCTGCTATTCGTGGAAAAAATGTCCATATTCTGATAAAAGTGTGGAATGTTCCCACAAATGAAGCTAGAAGGTGCCCCAAAATACCCCTCTCCTGCAGTTCAAAGTGGTCTCGGCTGCATCTGTCTGTCCTGTCGGGAGGCGGCTCATGCCATTTACATCCTGGTTCAAGAACTACAAATGAGGCTACAAATTATATCTCTTGTTTATATGCATCACCTGACTGCTGTTTGATGATAAACGTTTGCGTGTAATGTTTATACAGAAACTTTTGACATTCCTCTCCGCTGTCGGAGCGCGGGCGTAGACAAAATGTCAAAGTTTACACAGCGAGCACCGAAGTTACTGGCACTGGGTTGTTCACACATTCTGTATGAATTCCCTGCTTGAGACTTTTATCTGTGCTAACGACTGAAATATGCCTCACCCCAGTGTTATATTTTTCACATTGCCGAACAGAATGCTCTGCTGTAAACTGGAATTTAGGCCAGACACACAACTTCCAGTATATGAAACCGAGTCTGCAATAAATGAAGCACGTGTTTCCCTCTCTCTCCCTCTCTTTCCCGTCATTATGGGGATGGCAACATAGGAGAGAGCAATAAGGGAGCAAGAGAGAGTACAATGTTTTTGGTGAGATTAAAGGGAAATAACATGCTTGCCATCTGCTTAAATATTAGTTTAGGACGTTTTATAATATGGCACAAGTAGCCATGAAACTCTTAAAGCGGGGTTAAAGGCAGCAAGAATCGTGATTTGGAGTTATCGTTCAAAAAGGCCACTGGAGAGAATCATTGTGTTGTATCGTATCCGCGGTGCTGAAGTACTTATTTATTTATTTATTTAATGCGATTTTATATAGCGCAAACTTTACCCGAAGGTGTCAGAGCGCTTTACATAAGAACCAGTTGCAAAACATAAGGACTTAGGATTACATGCGTTACATAAAAGATAGAAAAAGAAAAAATTGCAAATGTACAAGATGTAAAGTCACACAAGGAGGAGATACAAACAGAAAGAAAAATTGAAAATGTACAAATAGTAAAGTCACTTAAGGAAGAGATATAAATGGATATACGCTAAGAGTCACATAGGAATGGTAGAGTACAAAGGTGTACTGCATATACTAGTGATTAAAGTTATCTCTATATACATATATATATACATACACATAGTAGATTTTCCCAGGTCAAGACCCAGAGAAAAAAAACAGGAGAGCAGATTTCCATTTAGTGGGGTCAGAGGTGGCAAGTAGTCTCAGCACCAAGGGAGGGTGGGAGGGATACAAGGGTATGGAGAAAAGGCAAAACAGAAAAGGGAAGAAACATTTGAAGATCGTCAAGGGGGAAATGAGGGAAATGGGTAAAGGACGAAGGAAAAGGGTAAAGGACGAGGGAATGGACAAGATGGCGGGTCAGGGACCGGAGAAAAGCGGCTGAGAACAGCAGCAAAATGGCGACCATGACAATAGAAAAAGTAAAGAATTCCATGAGAGTCCTTGCTGGTTTGTTGACTGTTGACTGGCGGTCACTGACGCTTTTCGTTGGGCCGCTTTATAAATCAAGAGTTGGATGTCCCACGGTTCCCCTGCCTGGAGCTGCAGCTTGAAGAAGGCTGTCCCGCTGTTGCCACGCTGCGCTCTCTACTGTGGCTGGAGAGCTCACTGGTGTGCCGGCTTCCATCCTTGCGGCCCCCGAGGCTGTTGCTGACATTTCCGGTACGCGCCCACCGCATACACAGGCATCAGGGCAGCGGACTTTTGATGGAGCCCACTGATCTGCCAGCTCCCACTCTTGCGGCCCCCAGGCTCCATGAATGGGTGCCCTCGGTGCCGGGCGGGTTGTGCTTCATGGCAGGGGAGGGTCTTGGGAAGGCGGCATGGTTGGTCTCCGCTGCGGCTGCAGCCCCAGGCTCTGGCTTCATCCAACGCCACTGCCGTCCGCAGTGCAGCCCTGTCCGGGTAGCAGTGGCCAGGGCATGGGGTAGGCTCAGGGTCCAGCCACTCTGCCAGTCGCTGCCTCCTTCTGGCGATGCGGCATCCCGGGCCCGCGGGAGGACGAGATCTGCTGCGCTCCAGTCCGGATTCCCTCCACCCAGGCCAGGCCTCTTCACTCACACACATGGGCAACATGCTATGCGATGCAGGCATTGTAAGAAATCGGGTTATTAATTAATGGGGGTTGCTGAAGCAGATAAACTGCTGAATCCTTACTTGACACATAAAACTAAATTTTAAAGAGACAAAAGTGCACATTTGGTGCATATTTTACGTTGAAGAGTCTTGAGTTAAAGATCACAAAGAAACTTAGTTATTGCATCATAAAATCATGTAGAAAAAGAGAAGACTAGATGTAAATTGTTCGTTTGAATAACAGATGTTTGTGCTTACTAAGATTCCATGGTATACTTTAACGTGAAATAGAAATATGAAAGTGATAACTCAGGTGTGGTGAAAGTTTATTAATCATTCTTCCTTGGATAATGATATATATGGGAAGAATTAATAGAATTAAATCTAAATTAAATAACTTTATGAACGATTTTTAAAGATTTGCTTTAATACTATTTTTGCTCATGTTGGAGTGTGCACCAACCGAAAAAAGAAACGTCCACAATATGATCTTTATATATGTACTAATGTAATGTCCCAAAAACGAAAATAGTTTTGGAGATTTTGAGCTAAAGTTACCTGTTGGTACTTTCGAAATGCAGTAGTACGTTATAGTTACATATGTCATTTACAATGGGACTAACTTGCCATCAGCATATATACACCGGAAATAATATCTAAATGTCATAATTCATAAAGAAGATTCATATTTGAATGTTTATATTCCTGCTAATATTAGCTAAATTCAAATCGGCTTGTCTGCTTTTTCATTCATATTTTTCCTTTTCCTCTTGCTTGTCTCTGTTTCATGGGAGACTATCTCAGTATTACAAATCTATTGCAACTGTATCCTGTTTCAGGAGTTCTCATGCACTTACAAGGACCATTGGATACAATTATTGTTACACTTGGAACATTTGCCTGGGAAGCTGCCCTTTCGAACTTGTTCATGAGCCTTGTTAAAGGATCTTTGTTTAAAAGTCCACCTCTACTGGAAGAACTGATCATTTATGTAACCTGAAACACCTATATTTCTGAAAAATGTGTCTTCTGTATGTCGCATGACAAGCATCCTATACGATCAGACCAATGGACTGCGTGTTCTGATCTGATGAGATGATCCAGGAGATGCCACCCCGGAACTAAAAAATTATATTATTTGTTGGATTGATGATCAGAGACGGAAATTCCTCTTTGCCATTTGATGAGACACATCCATTCCATTTTGTGGATTACTTCCTATTGGACTGAGAGGCAACTTTACTTGCAGACTCCCCTGGCTGGTACATGCGCTGTGTGTGCTATTTCCGGCCCATGGGAGAGAATCTTTGAGCTGAAATGATTCATATCCTTTCCTAAACTCTCTTTCTAGAACTTTGGTGATTGATGGCCCAAAGTGATTGCAGGAAAGTAGGATCTACTTCTATGGTTACCCCCACTTTTTGCTTGATGTGATGCTGCTTTTGACTAGTCTGACTGGGAACCTGCCACTCAGGACCCCAGTTTATCTGCTTTCTCTCTAAATTGGTTTGTTCTCTACTGAGGTACACCCCAGATTGGATACTGGAGTACCCTTATATGTTGCTAGTATATGGTACACCTGTACCCAGGGCATAGGCATCCCAGAGGTCTTCCATGGGCTGAAGCATGTAATATACCTCCCATGAGAGACCATTCAAAATGGAACTACAGGCTTGCCATTGCAGCCTGTGTAAGTTGGTACTTACACCACTTACTACAGATATAGGTTTCCTATATCTAGGGTCACTGCACTTAAAACCTATAAGTCATCCCTATAGCAGGTCTTTGCAATCCTGAAGGCAGGTTGCTTGGTTGTAAGTAAGAGGGTGCCACTGCATGAGCAGGACACCTCTGCAGCCTACAGAGTCCCTTCTCCGGGGTTGTCAGTAAAGCATCCAAATGCTATATAGAGGGGCACCGCGTAATTACGCGATGACCATCTTGAAAATGGCTGCAACGAATTCTATCATGTTTGGTATCAAACATGTTACAATCATACCCATAATGGTTGCTGCCGACCAGAGACATATATCTGCCCTCCTGCTGCTGAGCCAAGCTAGAGCAGGGAAAGGTAGAACAATAGGCATCCTGTCACAGGGAGGTGTGACCACCTCCCAGACAGAATTTAGTGTATAAGGGTTGGGTGGATGTGCTTGCCAGTGCCAGAAAGTCTGCATGAGGGGCACATTTGGTGTCCCTTTGCATAGTCCAGTTCAAACCAGTTCTTGGAGCCGTTGGCTCCTGCTCTGGCATGAAACTGGACAGAGGACATGGGAGTAACCTACCCCCTGCCCAGACCCTCCCCTGAGAGGGTCCCCTGAATGTTCCCAACCGTTTCCCTAGGGTACTTATGGGCTTACCTGGGTGTAGGTCCCCAGATTTTTGTGGGATAAGATTCAGCTCAAACACCACTGCAATTCTACTGTCTGGGCACTCTGGACTTCTCTGGGCTTCGTTTGGGCCTGACTTTGTCTACCTTACAGTCTGCTGCATCGTCTGTGCCTAGGTATCTTACAGGAAACTTCAAGGCCTATGAAGCATCAAAGACACCTGAAGAAAATCTCCCTTGGAGTGAAGGAGTCACTCCCCTGCATTCGCAGGCACTGCAACTAAGTCAACCAGTCTGCAGATCCTGAGCTCCTCCAGACTCCGTGGGCTCTGCAACACAGGTGGTTGTTTTCTACAGCTCCCGAGGCCTGCCCTGTCCTCTCACAAAGTTTGAGCCCAGTAACCCTCGTGGGGGTTTCAATAACCGAACCCCTGTACACCGCGTCCAACTTGCAGTTGGAAATGCTTGTTGAATTCTTTGCAAGAAGATCTTCAAGCTCCAAGTAGCCCCAACCTCGAGCACCTCCTGTTACCAGAATCGTCAGCCACACCACATTGTGTGCATCATTGCATGCATCCTTTGGTGAGCTGCTTGAGGTCCTCTCGCGACTCCAGTGCCTCCGGCCTGTGGGTCCACTTGAGGGTCACACTTGTTTCTTTTGAGCTCCACTAATTTCTTGGGGCCTTCCCTGACTCCCCTGCCTTTGGTGAGTTTCCTGAACCTTGCTGATCCCGACATTGCTCCTTGTTTGATTCCTGCATGGCTTGCCTTTGCCAAGGCTTGTTGGTGCTCCCACCAGACACCGACCCCTCAGCACTCGACATCCTTTGTGGGACAGCTTTTGCTTGGCTCCTGGTCCTCCTCAGCATCACCTGGTCCTCACAGCTGCAGAGTCAAGGTCCTTGTCATCCATCCTGCAACACCCGACATCGGAAGGTATTCGTCTTCCAAGTCTCCTGATCACCCTTGAGTGACATAGACTCTGTCCCCTCTGCTTGCAGGTATCTCTCATCAAGAATATAACCTCAGATTCCACTGGACATGACTTGGTGTGGTTCTTTTCACTTAATCTACACTATAAGATTGCATTCTGGTAAAACAAGCTGCTTCACACTCTTTCTGTACTAAGCCTGAAGGCTGCTCTCCACAATTACAACTTAGAGAGCTTTCTACGGTTGTCTAAGACCATAAATCACCATAAGGGTTGTACGGACTGATGCACTAACCTAAGTGTACATCATATACCAGGCCAGCTTCTCACAGTGATCTATTTTATTATTTTGTACTCTTAAAGCCTGATATTGATGCATTTACTAGGTAATGATATTGATAAAATCTAACCATTTATAAATCCTGTTTCTGTTTCTCTATATCTGGTGTCCAATAAATGACTGTGCATTTCCATAGCCTTCATGAGGGATTTGAATTCTAATAGAGAGGTTTCTATCCAACAGGTCCTAATGTTACTATTTTGCATATCTTTAACTGAATTACTTATTTTTATGATCCTACCTCATCTAAATTTCTTCAGGAGATTTAGTTTAGCAGGAATAATTCTGTACCTGTATAGTGTGCTATGCAGAGTCATATACATGAATCTAATTCTTAGCTTATAAATCAGTTATCCAATTCCTGGTCCTCACTGGATAGCTGGCTTGGATTTCCCATGTCTGACTTCTCTCGGGACGGTTCAAGATCCATCGGAGGACCAAGTAAATGAGATTGAGGTGCAGTGCCATATGAATTTAAGATTAAATGTAAATGGGCCCAGTGGCACTACAGCAGGGTGAAAACCCTAATCAAGCAACAACTACAATTCTTGTCAGGGTGAACCACAGAAGTCACTAAATCTGTGCGTAACCCTCTAATAGCTTGGAACAAAAGCAGTCAAGCTTAACTTAGAGGCAATGTATAAAAACCAATGTATTTAAGCAGCAATCAAATAGTAATAAAGTGAGAACACAACACAAGAAACAATCCCACACCATTTTTTGAAAAATAGAGAACATGTTAATAATTAAAATGACACCAAAACAAATAAAATTCAATCAGCAGAACCAGAGTTAGGAATTTTACATTTTTAGTGACCAACCATGGGTTCTTAATCAAGCGAGACTGGGGCAAAGTCACAAGTTAAGGCTGACCACAACAGAACGCAGTTTGGATGCATGAGGTGGATTGGGCTTGGTCTTGGCTTATCTTCAGACTTAGAAGAAATTCTGAGAAAAAGTCCAGGAGAAGGTAGAGTTCAATGGGGAAAGGCTGCCGGCTGTGTCCGAGGAGGAGTCGTAGCTGCTGGGGAGTACGGGATGAGGATTCTGTCAGGTATTGCCCAGCTCTTCGGGATCCGGGCGATGCTCAAAGGGTCCACCTCCAGACCTCCCCAATCTCGGTTCACCCTTGTACCTAGAGATTAGAGGTGGTCTGGCGAGAGAAACATGTTTAAGGCCGGGATGGCGCGGCCGGAATGGCATCAACCTGAAAAACAAAGGAAGAACCGTTACTATCACTCTAGAACCCCTCTCTATGGAGACTTCTCTAATGAGACACCTCATACCGTGTTAATAGTACCGGTGCCGAATAACCAACGTGGTCACCTGGCGCTCTTCTCATGCGTGTATCCCCTGAGAGGTATCTACAATGACACAAGCACAAGTTACTCCCTTCCTGAACTCCTGTCATAGATCTCTATGCGTTTGGACCTCTCCCCTTCTCGTACATACCATAGTCTCACGCCCCGAATACACTCATAAGCAATCCAGAATCTGCCCTTCACCGGATCTAACAACAAGATCTAATAAGGGTCACCAACCCTCTCCTCCTGTTACGTCACAGAAGCAAGAGCTGGAATACAAGGTTATTGCGCCAGAGCCCGAAACAAACAAGTAAACAAAGAAACATAAACCATGAGGCTCAGAGGGTAATGGGAGTTTTGTTGCCTACCGACAACCGCAAATGGAGTCTACAATGTCACTGGGCTCCCTGTTGACAGCAACCGGCTCCTCTCCTTGTCCTTGAAGCGTTGCCCACCAAAAGGCTTCTCTCAGCCTTACTTCTCCAAGTCTTGAAAAAGAAAACACTGACCGGCGTCCGTGTCTTCGCTTTTACTTCAGCGAAGCACCACAGCGCCACCGCGCGAGCCAGCCAACCCGCCTCCTCCGACCAGGAATCTCAAATCCGAAGGTGGTTGTGTCTTCGTGCAGAACAGTCCCGGCGAAGCACCACACCACTCCACTCCAGCGGGGAAAACACCCCCGCACTTCGCTTCCCAAAATAGGTAAAGGTTCCGACCCAGCCGGGTCCGTGTCTTCGCGTAAAAAACCAGCGAAGAACCACGGAAAGCACCACAACTAACGGGCAGCCGCACCGCTAGTTCACTCCACAACCAGAATCCGATACAACCCGACTTCCGGGTTCAGTTTGAATATGTAGCTCCCGCCTCCCTGTCGTCGGGACTTCTGGAACATGTAGTCCCTCACGCTAGGCAGGCGCCATGGTCCGGGATTCAGATCCTGACAGTTTCAGTGATGCCGTTGATAATGGCAGGAAAACATTTCAAGCAGGAGAAGCCAGATTTCAAGGCCGAGGAGGTTCTCACCGTTGGTGTGGACCCTGTTACCATTAAGTCCAGTGAATATTTTTACCTTCAGACTTAAACAACTTTTTAGAAGTCGAAAACCTCCAGCAGGAAAAAGCTTCAAGTCATAGCCAAAGAGGGCTCCAAGGAGCTTCATCACTCAGAGGTCCGGTTGAATAGGATTTGCTGCTGTGGAGAAGAATGTAAAGGGACCTACCTTGATGTCAGGCTGACCAGCGATACACCTTGGGCAGATTGGCTGGCAAAGAAGTCTTCTATCAATAATTCTGGTACTTTTTGGTGAATGTTTTTCTAACTCCATACTTTTAAAATTAGGCTGGAGAGGCAACTTTCATACCACTTCCATGGGTTCAGCACCTGGGGGACACCACTTGGGGAGTAGGACTCATTCCAGCAGAGGTCATGTGCAGGGTTCAATGTCTGTGTAGCTTGCTATGTCCCTGCAGCTCATACAGGAGGCCAGCCAGCTAGCTCTTGGAATCACTCTGGTAGTCCTGGGGTCAAGGTGATGGTACCCTCGACTTCAGTGGCAAGTCATACCTGAAGCAGCAGGGCAGTCCTCTGAAGAACAAGTCAGGCCTCCAGCAGCAGGGAAGTCCTCTGAAGAATAAGACAGGCCTCAAGCAGCAGGGCAGTCCTCTGGAGAATGAGGCAGGCCTCAAGCAGAAGAGCAGTCCTCTGAAGAACAAGACAGGCCTCACGCAGAAGGGCAGTCCTCTGGAGAATGAGGCAGGCCTCAAGCAGCAAGGCAGTCCATCTGAAGTCTACCACAGGTCCAGGAGTGTACTGAAAATGTGATTCAGAAGGTCCAATTTATATACGTGGTGCCAGTCATTGAAGTGGGGGTGACATCCTAGCTATTCATATAACTAGCTCTGGAAAATTCTTTCCTTCCCCTGTCAATGCTCCAAGTTGTCTGGTGTCTAGTTCCTGTGTGTGTGTGTGCTAGAGGCAGCCCTCTAAAACGTAAGCGGGGCAGGGAACAGCTCCTCCGAAACCCACCCTGGCAGGATGGCCCATCCTGCCACCAACTAGTCTCTCACTGTCTGGGACGAATACACGAATGCCAACTGTGAAGTTATTCACAGGGAGCAGGCACCAAATGGTCAGGATAAGAAAATGCCAACTTTCTAAAAGTGGCATTTTCAGAATTGTGACTTAAATCCACATTTACCATTGAAGGGGATTTAATTTTTTAAAATTTTAGTCCAAACTTGAATGCCCTCTCTGTTCAATCAAAGTTTAACACAATTTAAATGTAATAAGATAATGTTATCCAATAGGAGAAATAGAATTTGGCCTTATCACTCATGGGGTCCAACAGTAGCCTATCCACGAGTGGGGTATAGTCAGGGACCTGGTCCTCTTGTATCAGATGTAGGGATAGGGCGTGTTTAAATTGTTGATAGTGGAGGAATTCTCCATCACCCATCTGAAGAGCCGTGAATTCTACCACCTGTCCCCTCTTCCAGATGTCCCCCAGCATATCTATACCGATCAGGCTCCACTGTCGCAGGTAGCGTAGTTTCACCACCTCCCTAAGGAAGTCTCCCTGCCATAAGGGCGTTTGGGCCGTGAGCTTCATCCCCCATCCAAGCATTTTCGTTGCCTGCTTCCATATTCCCACCACTACCGCAGTCAGGAGAGGCAAGGACCGGCCGCACCGCAATTTGGAGTAGAGAGCTGCTAAGTAAGAGCCCGTTCCTAGGGCCATACGATCCACCCGATATGCCGGTTCCTCCTGTGGGGCGAATACCCACCCATTAATATTAATCAACTGCGTCGCCCAATAGTATAGGCGGATGTCTGGTACCGCCAGACCTCCCTCATAGGGAACTCGCTGCAATTTCCGAAGAGTGATCCTCGGACATCCACCCCCCCATAATAATGAGCGCAGCTCCGAATCCGCCGTTCTAAAGACATGCTCCGGGATCGGGAAGGGCGCGCTCTGCAATACATATAGCAGACGGGGTAGGGCCATCATTTTGAACAACACGGCTCTGCCCATAAGGGAGACCGGAAGGGTTCGCCAGTGTTGTATATCACTGTGCAGGCGGTTCAATTGTGCCTGCACATTGAGTTGGAAAAACTCGGTGTCGGACGGTGTAATCCATATTCCTAGATAACATCTAGATAGACATGGCGCTTGGCAGTTCGGCCTGGACTGTTCCCATGAGGCACAGGGTCAAGACTGATTTGCATATGCCCGTGTCTGAACTGGGGTGGCTTGGTGAGCAAAATAACGATGGATTAAACCCAGATCTGTGACTGGGGGTGAATGTTTTGACATTGTGCAACATTCCGTCCATCATCTTGTGTGTTTTGCTAATATATATATTGGCCAAGGTGTATTGAAGAATGAGTGGGTGTATAAGTGTCTGGATGGAGGATGTAGAAGGTACGTGACTGACTGTATAAGTGAGTGATTAAATGTGTCTTACTGAATGCATGGGTTCGTGGCTAAACTGTGTGAATGTTTGTATCAGTCTGTCTATTGCTGTGTAAGGTGCTTTATCACTTGGTGAGTTGCTACATGAGTGTCTATATGGGTTATTGATTGGTTGCCTGAGTATTTGTATGGGTGCCTGAGTGTGTGTGTGTGGATGGGTGGGAGGTGTGGAACTATGTGCATAGATGTATAAGTGCTTCATTCAATGGGTGTATGGTTTCAAAAGTACATGTGGAAACAGCTGTATGGGTGGGTGAGTGTGTGTATGGGTATGTTGGTGATTGAATGGATATCTCAGTGCTACATGTCCAAGTAACTACATATTTAAAAGGCAGTGTATGTGAGAGTTGGAAAATATAAATGACTATACGTGAGAGTCAGTGATTGTGGCTGTATGGATAAGTATGTACTTGTATCAGTTATTATATAAGAGAGCAAGTTTATGTTAGTATCTGTATGAATAAGAGAGGTTGTGTGTGTGTATAACTGTATAGGATAGTAAATAGAGGTGTGATTGATTATTTGCATGACTGACTAGATGTGTGAGTAACTCTGGATGAGTGGCGGTGTGTGAGGGTGTGTATAGGTGTATGAGTGCCTATAATAGTGTTGTATTGATGAGTCACTGCATGTATGAGTGACTGTATGGGTGAATGACTAAATGTGTGTGTAGACCTAGGAATCAGTGAGTGTGTACGTAGTAACTCGTATTGGTGTCTCTAATTGTTTCGAAACTGGTAGTTTGTATTTTAGAGTGGGTGTATCAAAGGTTTTATTAAGGTGTGAGGAGGTGCATTAGATTTTCACGTGGATGATGTCATCAGTGATGCCATTTGAGATGTCATCAGTGATGTCATCAGTGATGTCACTGACCATGTCATTAATGATGTAATATATGACGTCATCAGCAGTGCTTGCAGGGGCACGAGTTAGCTCAACTAACTATAACGGCGGAATTTCTATGGTTTTGTACGAGTAAAATGTCCAACCAACTATAACGTCCCTGAAACCTATGTTTTTTCAGTGAATTTCAAACGTTTTTTAAATGCTAATTTCTAATTATAATGTTAATTAAGCCTATGCTTTTTCAGTGATTTTAAATTATCATTCCATTCTCAACCTAGTAAATTAACCAATGTCACCCGTTTTCCAGCAATTGCTTCCACAAAAAAATTTGCCACAAATGAGAGCGGCAACTAATGCTAATAATATGTAGAGTAGGAGTTCCTGTGCAAAAATAACACGAAAACACCACTTCCCGATATTTTCAAAGAGCAGCCAAATCTGGGTTGCGATCCAAAAACAGGCGATAACCTGCGTTAGCAGTCGGAATTTAACATCTGCCTTTTACTGGCGTAAAGCAGGACGACTACCTACAGTGTGAAAGGGAGCCCAGTCCAGAATCACATCTAAAGACCAACGCATGTCATAGAGTTACTGATCATGCAGCACCGACACCCAGGAAGGCCACAAAACCCACTGCCACCACCCGCAGGACCTCTCCCCAGACCACCCCGCTCCCTACTACCACCGAGGCAGCGCAGAACAGGACAGCTGACCTTCAAATAACGGCATAGTCCCTCAGCCACACAATAATGTTGGGAGATGTGGCAACCAAGTATGTGTCAAGGACACAAGTCACCCATCAATAATAAATGCACACAATACCAAGTGTAGCAGTGACGTGCTGAACAGACCTCACTATGCAGAGCACAAACCTCTCCATGTGTACATATACTGCTGGTGCTTGTAGTGTTGTGGACAATAGATGCAACCATGTTACCTCAGGCAGTGGGGAAGATCTCGGTCATGTAGCTGTGTTGTCATCCCCTGTAAGCGGAAGCGCAGTGGGCTGGTCCAACCTACGCCACTCCAGCGTAGAAGTGTAAATAAATAGACCGGGGCTCTGGGCGTGGTTCATTTGTGTGAAGGCCAACGCATCTGCCAGAGCGGCGGCCCTCACCCTGCCACATGGCCACCGCCATGATGCAGGCCTCCTCGACACAGGACCCCTGCAAGCACAGCAGCACAGCACCACAGACTTATGTCTGAACATTCTACTGCCTTTGATTTACACTGCATACAGCAGGGCTCACAATTCAGATGGAGTGGTGATTACAGATGACACAGTCCAGTAGGCAAGACACATTGCTCCCAGTGCGGCCTGCCTGGACCACGCATCATCGCAGGCTGCACACACCCTGAGTGCCAGAGGTATCACTTACTCAGTGCACCACAAGTCAATGCCACGTGGCCTTATTAAGGCAGAACTCATTAGACAAAAGACATTGATTGCTACTAGTGCGGCCCACCAGGACCACGCATCATCGCAACGGGCACACGCTGAGTGCTTCAGGTGCCATTAACTCAGTGCACCACAAGTCATCCCCACGTAGCCTTATTAAGGCAGAATTCAGTAGGCGAAAGACATTGCTACCAGTGTGGCTCGCCCAGTCCACACATCTCGCAGGGTGCGCACACGCTGAGTGCTTCAGGTGCCACTAACTCAGTGCACCACAAGTCATCACCACGTACCCTTCTTCAGGCCGAATTCGGTAGGCAAAAGACATTGCTACCAGTGCGGCCAGCCCGGATCACGCACCATCGCAGGCTCTGCACATCCTGGTTGCTTCAGGTGTCACTAACTGTGCAGCTTAACTCAACGCCATGTGGCTGTGGGCCCTTGCTGACCGCTGCCTCCGGCCTACACTGTGGTCAGCAGGGCTCACAATCCAAATTCACTCTTAATTTATTCATTGCATAGTCCAGTAGACGCCTAAGTATAACGTCCCTCAAACCTACATAATATCCTTTAAGTATCCTTGCTTCAAGAACTTGTTTTATATCAGTTATAGCTTTACTACAATGACCATATTCATCTTGCAAGTCCAAACGGACACTGAATGGCAGTCTACACAGCGGACAGCAGAGCTCCCAATTTGAACTATAACGTCCCTGAAACTTACGTATTTCGACAATGTATTCTATGCATATTTCATGTTTTCTTCCATACCCCTACACTAGAGTCAGCCGAGCTCACAATTTGAATTCAGACTTGTTTTATTAATTACAGAGAAAATTGTGCACTATGTCCTCGGATTTTGTTAAGAGGATGTGACAAAAAGCATTCCTCGATGTCTATGCTGACTACTGTCTTTGATCTACACTGCGGATAGCAGGGCTCACAATTCAAATCAAGTCGCAATTGCAGATGACCTAGTCCAGTAGGCAACAGACTTTGCTCCAAGTGCGGCTCACCCGCACATCATCGCTAGCTGCACACATGCTGAATGCTTCTGATGCCAATATCACAATGCACCACAACTCATGGACCCTTTATGATACAATGTTTTATGTTTAAATTAACATCTGGTGCCCCTACCTTAGTGTACCACAAGTCATGGACCCTTTACCATAGAATCTTTTGTGTATTATTTCACATCTGCTGCCCCTACCTTAGTGCAGCACAAATCTTTGACCCTTTATGATTGAATCTCTGTGTCTGATCCAATGATTACTGCTGTACTGTTGTTACCAGCACCAATCATTCCCGGAGGGCTGGCTTACACTCACCCCACACGCATCCAGCATAGACGTCACTGGACATGTGACCCTGGTAATAAAAAGGAGTCGAGCGCACATGCCCGAACCTAGTTCCACTATCTATCTGTGTCTGTGTGTTCATTATGTATGCAAGATGCTGCCCCTGGGCCTTACCACATTACATTGTACTGTGGACAGCGTATGCAACCATGTTACCTCTGGCAGTGGGGAAAACATCAGTTATGTAACTTTGCCTCGGTCATTGTACAAGTACGTACGTAGAGACTGGATCTTAATAGTACTGCAAGGAGAGTGTATAGTGAATTTATAAGTGCTTGGGGAGTGGCGGAGTGATTGTATAACTACATATGTTTGCACAGCCTAACCCCGAACATGAGCTTGCCTCTAATTGGTTGCCCTCCTTGTGCCAAAAACTGAAACTTGAGCTTTCCATGGCCCTGTATTGCTACAGCTGCAACACTCCACTGAATGTGCAATAAACATTAAAATCCACACAGATGTGTCATGTCCACCATCTTTCCTGTGTGGAACTATGGATGAATTTAGGGTCCTTGATTCCCCATACTTTCAATGTTGGCCATGTTGTGGGACTTGGCTCAGAGAGTAACATATTGGCGCTAGCAACCCGGGTGACGACTGTACTATAACACGGACACCCGCATCAGTTGATTCCTAATACAGCTCACGACAGAGCCATGCCCATAGCTCTGCAGTCATTCTTCACAGCCTCACGCTTTACTGGTATGGGCCAGCCCACTCCTCTTACGCTTACAGGGAAGGACAACAACTCTACATGGCTCAGGTTTTCATTGCAGTGATCTTCTGGTCACAGGCCTAGTTGTCAGTACGCCACAGCTTCTCCCTCACGGCTGGTATACACCCACACCATCCAGCACAGATGTCACAGGACACGTGACCCTGCCAATAAAAAAGACCGGGCGCATGTGCTCTACACCATTTTAGAGTTGCTTGCACTGGATACACTGCGGCCGGCACAGGCACACCGACACAGGACGGTGACTTTCGGTGCACTGAAGTATGGGTACTGAAACTGCTGAGCAGGTGTGCAGCCTGCGGTGATGGCCCCTCCAGGCGGTCTGGACAGCTCAAGTTTTGTGTGCCCTGCTGGACCGCAGTGTAGGCCTGAGCCATCAGACAGCACAGGCCTACCGCTACGTGGCGTCGTCTCACTGGTCACTGAGTTAGTGGCACCGCAAGGGCTGAGCAGGTGAGCAACCTGGGATGAAAAACCGGGTGCACTGGTATGTCCTCTGCCATGGCGAAATCAAGACTCAGCACCAAATGTGAGACCTGGTGGCCTGCGTAGCGGGACTGCATGATATGGAGGGTGCCCTGTCTGCGGGCCACCGGTCTTAGGGGTTGCAGCGGCACATGGTGGCCCTCTTTTCTACATGCAGGTTGCGAAAGGTGAGCAGAGAGGCTTGTTTGCACAGTGGCAGACAGTCATTTCCTGGCAGTGGTAGTGCATGGGGTGCAGCAGTCTGGGTGCGAAGCGGCGGGCAGTCACCTCCGGGCAGTGGGAGTGGATGGGGTGCAGCAGCCTGGGTGCACAGCAGTGGGTAGACACCTCTGGGCAGTGGAAGTAGATGGGGTGCAGCAGCCTGGGTGTGCAGCGGCGGGACATTGATTTAGGCGTGCGCTGTTGTAGGTACTTTGCCATTACTGATAACTAAGCTTGAGGGCTCCACTATGTCTCCGCATGTGGTTGGAGACACACGGGTGGCGGAAAGGTGAGTTGTGAGGGTTTTGTGCACAGTGTGGGCACTCACTGTCCCACTACATCTCTTCCTTTTTCTCCCTCACACTCTTTCTCTCTCTCTTCCTCTCTCTCTCACGCTATATCTTCCTCCATCTCACACAATTTCTCTCTTTCTCTCTCTCTTCCTTTTGCACTCTTTCTCTCTCTCTTCCTTTCTCACTCATTCTCTCTCTTTCTCTCTCTCACTGTTCCTCTGTTTCTCTCTTCCTCACACTGTTTCTCTATTTCTCTCTCTCTTCCTCATTCTCACTGTTTTTCTCTCACTTTTTCTCTCTTTCATTCTTTCTCTCTTTCTCTCTGTCTTCCTTTCACTCTTTCCTTCTTTCTCTCTCTCTTCCTCTCTCTCACTCTCTAACTCTCTCTCTCTCTCTCTTCCTTTGATGGACGCATGACGCACAATCTTATCTTGCTTTTTGTCTAGCAGGCTGTGATTCACAGATTGACGATCCCCCCTACACGGACCTCCCGCCACGAGTCGATGACTTCAGTTCTTCTGAGTTACTGCTACCAGAGCTGCGCGCATTTGCAGCCTTCGAAGATGCGTGGCCATCCTGGCATTCAACATCTATTTTTAATTGTGAGCTCAGCTTGACCTTGTGTACACAATGGGTAAGGAGGTTGCTTTGGCCCCCTGGTGGACACTCTTCACAAGGTGAGCAGAAAGGCTTGTTTACGCAGCGATGGGCAGTCACCTCTGGGCAGTGGGAGTGGATGGGATGCAGCAGTCTGGGTGCACTGTGGGGGGCAGTCACCTCCGGGCAATGGGAGTGGATGGGGTGCAGCAGCCTGAGTGTGCAGCAGTGGGCAGACACCTCTGGGCAGTGGGAGTGCATGGGGTGCAGCAGCCTGGGTGCGCAGCGGCGGGCAGACACCTCTGGGCAGTGGGAGTGGATGGGGTGCAGCAGCCTGGGTGCACAGCGCCAGGCAAACACCTCTGGGCAGTGGAAGTGTATGGGAAGCAGCACAATGGGTGAGGAGGTTGCTTTGGCATGTGGTGGACCCTCTTCGGAAGGTGAGCAGAGCGGCTTGTTTACGTAGCAGCGGGCAGTCACCTCCAGGCAGTGGGAGTGGATGTGGTGCAGCAGCCTGGGTGTGCAGTGGCGAGCAGTCACCTCCCGGCAATGGGAGTGGATGGGGTGCAGCAGCCTGAGATCACAACGCCGGGCAATCACATCTGGGCAGTGGAAGTGTATGGGATGCAGCAGCCTGGGTGTGCAGCGGCGGGCAGACACCTCTGAGCAGTGAAAGTGGATGGGGTGCAGTAGCCTGGATACACAAAGGTGGGACAGCAATTTAGGTGTGTGCAGCTGTATCAATTCTGCCATTACTGATTCCATACTATGTTTCAGATGACTAAGCTTGAGGGCTGTACTATATCCTGGCATGTGGTTGGAGACACACCGGTGACAAAGGTGAGCTGTGAGGATTTCTCCAAGGAGTCTACACTCACTCTCCCTCTCCATCTCTTTCTTTCTGTCACTCACACTCTTTCTCTCTCCCTCACTCTCTATCTCTTCCTTTCTCTCTCTAACATTCTTTCTCTGTCTCTTCCCCTCTCGCTCATTCTTTCTCTTTCTCTCTCTCTTCTTCTGTCTCACTTTTTCTCTCTCTCTCTCGTCCTCTCTCTCTTCCTTGTATCTCACTCTTTCTCTTGTTCTTCCTCTCTCTCTCACTCCTTCTCTTTCTCTGTCTTCCTCTCTCACTCACTCTTTCTTTCTTTCTCTCTCTCTTTCTCACACCCTGGGTGCACAGGAGCAGGCAGTGACCTCCGAGCAGTGGGAGTGGATGGGATTCAGCAGCCTGGGTGCACAGCAGCGGGCAGACACCTCTGGGCAGTGGGAGTTGATGGGGTACAGCAGCTTGGGTGCGCAGAGGTGGGCAGACCCCTCTGGGTGGTGGGAATTGATAGGGTGCAGCAGCCTGGTGCACAGGGGCGAAACAGAATTAGGCATGTGCAGATGTATGTACTCTGCCAATCCTGATTCTATACTATGTTTCAGTTGACTAAACTTGACGGCTGTACTATGTCCCGGCACGCGGTTGGAGACACACCGGTGGCAGAAAGGTGAGCTGTGAGGATTTTTTCCACAGTGTCAACACACTCTTCCTCCCCATCTCTTCCTTTCTGTCACTCACACTCTTTATCTCTCTCACTCTCTATCTCTTCTTTCTCTCTCTCTCACACTCTTTCTCTCTTTCTATGTCTCTTCCTCTCTCTCTCTCGTTCTTTCTCTTCCTCTCTCTCTTCCTCTCTGTCTTACTCTTTCTCTCTCCCTCTCTCGCACACAGTTTCTCTCTTTCTCTCTCTTCCTTGTATCTCACTCTTTCTCTCTCGCTTCCTCTCTCTCTCACTCTTTCTTTTTTTCTCTCTCTTGTCCTCTCTCTCACTCTTGCTCTCTTTCTCTCTCTCTCTCTCTCTCTCTCCCCTTTGATGGACGCATGACGCACAATCTTATTTTGCTTTTTATCTTGCAGGCTGTGATTCACAAATGTTCCAGGGATGACACGCCATGGCTGTACTTAGTTTCTTTGTTGTTGTTTTGTTTAAATAAAATGTTTTATAAGTAAATCCATACATGACTGTAATTCTTATTTGTCCAACCTCACATGCATCTTCTTAATTATAACTGCCAATTTGTTACATTCCAGATTTCCTAAGATTGCTGTCACATTTGTTTGGGGGGGGTGGGGGTGACAGGGGATGTCGGACAAGGGGCTGGTGACGGGGTTTGTCGAAACAGTGTTGGGCGCCCGAGCTGCTTGATCGTTGGCTCCATTGCATCTGTTGTCGTTCAGGTGTGGCTCTGGGCTGGGCTCCCTTTCATCTTTTAGGTTGTAGTCCGACTTTACACCAGCTCAGAGCAGGTGTAAACTTCCTGCTACTAACGCACCTTATCACCTGTTTTGTACTCTCTGCGACGATCTTGCTCGTGGTTGAAAAACTTGCGAAGTGATGTGCTTGCTCCTCTTTGCACGGGAACGCCTACTCTACATCTCATTAGCAATATGTGGTAATCAAAATAGTAGTCGCGAGGTTTAAGTTGTAGTTTATTGTCAAATAAATAGGTGCTGCGCAGCAGCGAGGCAAACAGCAGATCAGCAAACAACCAACTGTCAAAACTCCTCCACCTTAACACTCTAAGTAGAATGCAATACAGGTCTACAGAACCTTCCTAACAGAGCATTCTACAATCATGAGGATAGGAAACTACAATCATGAGGATAGAATACTACATCATCCTCCATTCCTCAACATGAAAAATAAAAAATAAACGAAATGAAATAAATACAAAAAAAACAACAGCAATAATAAACAACAGAGGAAAAGAAAAACATAATGAGAGGCACAAACTCTAATTGCGAAACCTGACTGGAATGGTATGTTGACGGGTACTTCTCCGTACAACTTCTGCATCAGGCTGAACCAGACTAGACTTGTTGTGAGAATCATCAGAAGCAGATGATAAGCTTTGTCTGAAATCTTTGGTGACTTTTACAAATCTGGACTTATTCCACCAACTTTTCAAGTTAACTCTTACAGCATTACCACAAACCTTATCAACAGAAAAAGTTTAGGAAAATTTAGAACACCCTTTCTTCGCATGAGTTGGTAACTTAACACGTTCAATATCACCAACTTTAATATCTTGGCAAACTGTTTTTTTCCTTGTATCAAAATACTCCTTTTGTTGACCCTGAGCTTGAAGAACATTGGATCTAACAATAACATCCACATCATTCACAGTATTCATTTTAACCCATTTAGCCATCTAGCCAGGACATATCTTAGAACTTGGCTTTCTTCCACGAAGAAGTTCAAACGGTGAAAATGTTGTTGTCGAATGGGGTGTGGTACGGTAGAACCATAGCATGGACCTTACCGCATTTTGTACATTGCACTTGCTAGCTAAAGCCCACTGCACACAATTATTTAGAACCCTATTCATACGCTCGACCAAACCATTGGTTTGTGGGTGATAGAGCGCACTCTTTAAATGACAAATACCACTTTGATGCATAACATTTTCAAAATCCTGACTGACAAATTGAACACATTATCACTAACAATGGTAACTGGGAAACCTTCACGAAGAAAGATGTCTTTTAGAAAATCAATGACATTATTAGTGTTAGGATCATTAATAAAGCGAACCTCTGGCCACTTAGAATAGTAGTCAATTGCTACAATAGCAAATCTTGAATTAGTGGGAAGAGTATTAAAAGGTCCCACTAGATCAATACCGATTTTCTCCCAAGGCTTACTTGGAAATTCTATGGGCTGTAAAGGTGGAGTACGTATTTTCAAACTCTTTTCTGAACTGGAACAAACCACACACTCTCCCACAAAAGTGTCAACGTCCTTGTCCATCTGAGGCCACCATAGGTGTTCACGAAGTCTCCTCTTGGTAAAAGTGTTTCCAAGATGACCTTCATGAGCACCTTGCATAAGTCTGATTCTAAGTGACTCCGGGGAAATCAGTCTATCACCGCGCATAAGCAACCCATTTTCAATCGAAATTTCATTTGCAACCTTTACAAAGGTCTGCAAGGAAACGTGTGCATTTTTCTCCTTGGGCCAGCCTTTCTTTACGCGTTTAATAACTTCAGAAAGAAGTACGTCCTCATCCAACTTCTCTCTCCAATCTTTTTCACTAATAGCACACATTTCATCCAACATAACAGGGGCAACAAAACAGTTGTCTTCATCATACCTTTCAGAAGTATCACCACAATCAACAGGATTTCGAGAAAAATAATCTGCCCTACTGTTTTTCGAACCTGGAATGTAAGAAATTTCAAAATCAAATTGTAAAAGCTTTGTTGTTAAACGTGCAATCATGGGGGTAAGATCTCTCACTTTGTCACCAGAGAGAATAGAAACCAGTGGGTTGTGATCAGTGCATAATTTAAAATGTTTACCCCACACATATGGAGTAAACTTTCTAATAGCCCACCAACATGCCAACAGTTCTCCTTCTATAACAGAAAAATTCAACTCAGAACCCTGTAAAACTCTGGATGCATAGCCCAAGGTATATTCTTGTCCTTTTTCATTTTGAGTGAGAATAGCACCCAAACCTACCCCACTGGCATCCACTGTGATGGTACACATCAAATTGGGAATAAAAGGTTTGAGAATAGTCGGACTAACTAGATTTCCTTTGATCCAACAAAAAGCATCATCACATACTTTGTCCCACACAAACGGAACACTTTTCTTCAGCATGTTGGGAAGTGGTTGGATTTTAGAGGCATAGCCAGGTAAAAACCTTGAGTAAAATTCACACAACCCTATGAATGATTTAAGACTAACTTTATCTTTAGGTTGTGAAGAATCCACAATTGCTTTAACCAAACCTGGTCTTGGTTCCACACCATGTTCAGACAGAACATGACCTAAGTATTCAATTTTTTGTACTTTAAAAACACATTTCTCTTTTTTTAAAACAACACCTGCATCACGTAAAATCTCCAAGACAGAACAAACAATATCATCATGTATCTCTGACGTAGCATCATGCACCAAAACATCATCTTGGAAGACAATGACCCCCTTTAAATCCTTAAGTAAATTAGACATGATTCTCTGAAAAACTGCTGCCGCAGAGGCCAACCCAAATGGCATGCGGCAGTACTGAAATGTACCAATAGGATAAACAAATGCAATCAAATGCCTCGAAGATGGATCTAACACTACTTGGCGATATTCTGAGGCAAGATCTAATTTCGGGAACCACCTAGATCCATTCACTAAAGACAGCATATCAGAAATCTTCGGTAAGGGTTGCGAATCAATCCAAATATTTTTGTTTAAACTGCGCAAATCAACACAGATGCAAAGCTCTCCGTTCTTCTTTTTAACAACAACCAAGGGACTGAGCCAAAGAAAAGATTCAATTGGTTCAATTATCCCTTTTTTGCAAAGAGTCATAAGTTGTTCTCTCACACTAAAAGGTTGTTGTTCAGGTGTGGCTCTGGGCCTATGCTTAACTGGTATGGCACGCTCTTTTACCTTAATAGTATCTGTAAACCCTTTAATCTGCCCAAGTTCTTTGCTAAATACAGAAGGGTATCTCCCAGACAAAACCTCCTCTAAACAGCCCATTTTCACAGTAGATACTTGATCCTCTGTGCCAGGCCTAAGTACCATCTTGAAAAGCCCTTGATGAAACCATCTGAGAATATCTAGACCCTTGATGGCTACATAAATCTTACCCAAAATGTTCCTTCCTCTGAACTCCAAAGTATCTTCAAAATATCCTGCCAATTTGATTGCTCTGTCCTCATAAGACACAGGGGATCTATCAGGAGGAAATAAAGGACGTGAACCCCACACTTCTTTGAATTTCTCTTCTTTAATCATGGTGATTCTCGCACCTGAATCAACCAGCAAACATAACTTCTTGTCACCAACTCCAACCTCAATATACGGGTCTACACACTCAGAACCATCACCAACCACATTCACCTCACTCACCACGACAACCATGTCTCTCAAGTCATCCTGAATTTTCTCAAAACTATTATGTCCTGATTCAGATTCTGAAATGTTGGCAACTGAAGAGGAATTCCTAGAAAAATACCTATTATCTTGATGAATTTCTGCATTTTTCTTGACATTTTGACACACTTTTGAAAATTCCCAAACCTACCACATGCTCTGCATGTTACATTTCTAGCAGGGCAGGGACGTCCTGATCTAAAATGAGGTGTGTTCCCACATTTGAAGCAAATATTAGTTTGTTTAAAAAACTTATTGTCATTGCGCACCAAACTCTGTTGAAATTTTGGTGCTTTAGGTCTGACAACATTAGCAGACTCTTCTTTCAAAGAAAAAGAAAAAGAAGAAGAACCCTTCTCATCTAGTTCTTTGACTGAGACTTTCGACAATTCGATACTTCTAGCTATTTTTACAGTTTCTTCTAAAGTGGGATTTTCTAAAGACAACAGTTTCTGTTGAATACTTTTATCTGTACACTTACAAATGTATTGATCCCTTATAAGTTGGTCTCTAAAACCTTCAAATTGACATTCAGCACTCAATATTCTCAGAGCAGTAATAAAGTCTTCTACTTTTTCGCCAATTTTTTGTTCTCTTTTAAAAAATGTGTGCCTTATTACTACTAAACTAGGTTGGTAGTCAAAACGCAATTCCAATTTTTTAACAGTTTCAGTAAACTCGTCTAATTCTTCATCATCTGCTGCCCGTACTAATGCTGGTAGATGTTTGAAAATCTCTCTCCCTTCAAACCCCAATGCATTTAATAACAAGCATTTTTTCCTTTCCGCCCTATAACGTGATCCTCCTATAGCACCAATGTAAGTAAGAAAAGCATCATACCATTTCTTCCATTGAATAGGTGGATCTCCTGGCGTTTCTAAGAAAAATGGAGGTTGAGAGACAGATTGCATCTTACACAAATTACAATTACACACTACAATAAAATCTCAAAAGTAGACTAATTGAAGGTAGACTTCAGTTGCAGAAGAGTAAGTGAAATTTCTTTTCAAAACGATCCAAACGATGAAAACTAAGTGAAAAACAATGCTTTTAAAAGAGTGTTTCCAAATCCAAGTCAATCTGAAGTGTCTAAAAGCGATGTCATCAATATGCTTAAAAACGACGTTCCCCTTTCACCTTTCATGCAGTACTAAGAGTTGTCTGAAGAGAAGCAATCAAAATCCAGCTGTACAAACTCCTTTAATTAGCAACATAAGTTCAGGTAGACTCACCATAACTTTTTCGTATATTACGATTTTTCTTGCTTTTAATACCGTTTTTTTTTTAACAAGTTAAACTTATTCTTCCCACTAGCCAAGAATTTCCTTTCCAAATAAAACCCGTTTTTTTTATGTTTGCCGATAGCTTCGTGAATTGTGCCCAATCTAAGATGGCTGCTTCAATGACTTCACGACGTCAACCAATAGCAATGCTCGATATTCACTCATCGGCACGCTCTGTGACGTCACACGTTTCGCGTAGCAGCCAATGAGCGCTAAGTAAAATTCACACTCAAAATGGTGCTCGCATAGACCTAGAACGTCAGCTCAAGTGACGTCTTTCTGCACTCAATCAGGAACCCATAGTAATGGGTCCAGAGACCTAGTTTGTATGTATGGTTACTGCATAAATTACGTCAGTGTTTACCAAAGAGAGAAAGAAAAATTTCTTTCTAGAGTCCCCTCACTCACCGGGGTTTCCCCACGGTGACATGCTTCATCATTGGGGCCATCCCAGTTCTCTACGAAAAGGGGCGTGCTGCGACTAGCGAACTACGCAGGAGCACTGTATTTGTGAAAGGCTATGTGTGGTGTAAAGTATTGTGGTGGTGGAGTGGATGTGTGATTAAAAATACCGTGCTAGTGGGCCTCAACAATTTATTCTGCTCCTAGTTTGGTATATTAAAATGGGGTAACACTGCTATTTAACCTTGAATTGGGCTAAATCAGTGTTTTATGGTCGACATGTTTCAAGCTCCCCAAGCTTTTCATCAGGACCATACAGAGTCCAGCCCTGTATATGCCACTCCTATATTTAAATAAATAGGATTGATTCGATATTTTTTCTATGCACTGTTAATTTAAAACATGCGTGTTATACATACGATTTGTATCCTAATGGCGTATCTGTAAAAGAGAATGGCACATGGTTAGTGGCAAACATCCCCTCCTTAAGAGCAAGGGGATCACACATGCGACTCACATTTTCTAGGGCGTGGGTGTACCTTATGCACCTTATTGGTGCGTGCAGGCTTTCAAATCCAGTGCAAAAAAAGAAGAACAGTGTGAAAAAACGTGGTTTTGTGAATTCACACATATAAACAACACAGGACTTAATGTGACTATAGACATGACACACAACACATATGTATACAGTTTCATCATGGCAAAGGCATATTTACATGTATTGGTGCTTATTTGCACTTCATGGTCTAAGGCGAGGGCGGGATCACCTCGTGGAAGCATTGCTGTTGGGTTTTTAAGGCAATAGTTAAAGTCGCATTTCATCAAAATACGCGTTTTCAGTGAAGAGTATAAAACCCTCTTTACGATCGATACACAAGTTATATCCGTTTGCGCTTTGCATGCCTGTACTTACCTCCTTATCGGTGAAACCGCTCGGTATTACCTACTCGTTCCTCACCCGACCGCATGTTGACGGCGGTCGGGCGAGCGGTGTATTTGAAGTCACCGCGCTTCCGGGTTCGAGAGATGCTGAAAGCTAGACCGCTTGGTGTATTGCGGCCATATTGGGAGGATGTTAACGTGGCGGGACGGGTGTGTTAACAAAAAAACCTGCGATGCCGTTTCACAAAGCGATTCGTAGACGAAAAAGTTTTTTCACAGGTGTCCAAATGTTCTGCTTCCTTTGTGGGTTATTTAGAAAAAAAAATTGAAAAAAAGAAGAAAAACGTTAATCGTTTTTGTACTTGGGATAATGAAAAGTTGGATTAATGGAGGTATGGTTGCTGGTGCACTTAGTTCCTTAATGGCACCTAGGTTTAATGCATTCATATCTTACAGTGTCCTAGAGACTGTTATGCCCTTTGATCTTATAACGTTTCTTAAAACAGTTGATCAGGTTCTAAGATTTGGTGAATGGGTTGCTGTTTTCATTGACTTCCCACATCTTAATTCCAGCCCACTGTTCCCAGTCCCACCGGCTCCCCGTGTCCTGTAGGAGCTGGCATTGCTTTTCCACACGCGGAGCTGCTGACATGCACCTCCCCATGTGGAAAAGCAATCAGCTTTGGATTTGAAAGCGAGAGCAGGTTCCCCAGCTCTCGCTTCCAAAATCAGAGGAGACAGGGAGGAAGCCATGCTGCTCCAGCCCTTTCATAGCAAATAGCAGTGGGGGCACCCTGGGACACTGCAGGAGCTGGCCCTGGGGTGGTGGCGGTCCCCAGGGCCATCACTGGCTCCAGAAGGGTGGCCAGAAGGGTGGCAGCGCAGCCCCCCTCCCGACATGAGTGAAGCCCCGGGGACGTGGTGGTCCCCGGTCTGCGGGGGCCCACTATTATCTTTTAAGAAATGCCCCCGAGACCTAGTCCACCCGGGGGCCTCATTAAAATAAAACGCGGGCACCCGCACTTCATTGTTTTTTAACAATTTAGGCGGAATTTGTGAAATTGCGCCAATTTTTTTTTAATGCTTTTTTTGGCCCTGGGGGTCCTTCTGGGACCCACTGAGCAGGCCTAGGGGGTCATGGGGTTTCTACCCTGCCCCCTTCTATTGCTTTATATCTTCTTTCTCTGTTTTCTGGTGACTCGCTTCTACAGAGTCACAAGATGGCTGCCAACACTTCCTGGTTTGAAATGTTGACAGCCAATTAGATTGAAGCTCGTGGTCGTAGCAGCCAATTATAATGAAGCTTCTTGTCGGGAAGGGTCGCGACTCCACCGCTGCCCTAGATATTGAAAAAACATTTTTTTAAATTTCTCAGCAACTATTGAACTAATTTACTCCATTTAAAAAAAAAGGTCGCTTTCTGATACAAGCATTAACTTTTTGCCAAATTTGGGGTATTTCCATTCAGTAGTTTCGGCTCTATCTTTACCCAAAGTTTCCTATGGGAGATTTATTTTTTTACTCATATTTTTTTAATTTCTCAAAACTACTGAATGGATTTACACCATTTAAAAAAAAGTTGCTTTGTAAACCAAGCTCTACCTTTTTATCCAAATTTGGGGTAATTCCGTTCAGCAGTTCGGGCTGTAGCCCGTCTCAAAATTTCCTATGGAAATTAACATGGGGAAAACGCGTTTTGGGACCCCCTTTTTTCTCAGCCCGTGCTTGACGAATCACCCCTAAATTTTCAGGATAGGAGCTGATCTGGATAGACTTTTTCTTGGGAGAATTTCTCGACGATTCGTCAAACGACGCCAAAGTTATTAGTAAATCAAAAAATGCTTTTCCTATGGGAACTAGGTTCTACTATAACTACCTACTGGTGACCGCCAGTAGGTAAAATATATATGTATATATATATATATATATTACATATATATATATATATATATATATATATATATATATATATATATATATATATATATATATATATATATATATATATATATATATATACATTTTTTTTACAGATAGATCTTTCTTTGTCAGGCCCTTGCTTGGGATGAAAAATGCTGGGGGGGTGAATAGGTGTGGCTGATGTAACTAAGGGTGTGGCTTTAAAACACATAAGCTAAAAATCTATGCTTAGCTTAGGGTTCTGCCCGACTGGTATTTTGTGACTTCTGTCATGCCATTCAGTTATAAACACTTTCGGTACTCATGACGGAACGGTTCCGTCATGCGCAAAGGCACACTAAATCCCTCAGCTGCAAACAGCAGAGGGAAATCCCTTTTGTTTTTGGGACATCAGGAGGTGGAGAAGAGATTCCCCAACCTCCCAAGCCCTGTTTTGCATTTTCAATGTAATGACGATCGCGTGCATAAATTGAAAACTAAACTGAAACTTAGTTTCAGTTTCAGTGGTTTTGGGTCTATATCAACCCCCGAGCACTGAAACACTAGGGAGAGGTATTGCTCCCCTTTCCAATGGCACCCTTCCCTAGTGGATCCCTGCTTGGAGAGCGGCCCAGGAGGGAAATCCCCAAGAAGGGATCCACCTACTAGCTACCAGGGGTGGGGACCGACCCCTTGGGCAAGGGCCTTTGCTCTCCCCATTCAATTTTGACACACAGTCTTTCTGCCTACCGGGGGGAGATGGGGCAGTAACCCCCAATCTGCCCCTCGGGGGGTAGAAAACACCATTAATGCCAAAGATTATTTTTTATAGGCCAGGGGTGGGGCTGCCCAGAATGGGCATGCCATTGCCCCCACCCTACCCCCTAAAAGAAGGCAAAAGACTTCTGCCCCCCAGGGGCTGATGGGGGCAAAGGCACTTGATCCGCCCCCGAGGGGAAAAGAAAGCCCACTAGCCGCTATGGATTTTGTTTTTATATATGTAGGGATGGGGGCCGCCCAGAATGGGCATGCCAATGCCCCCAGCCAAAAAAATGCTACAGTCTACCTCCAGGGGCAGCTGGGGCAATAGCCCCTTATCTGCTCCCCCGGGAGGGCAGAATGCCCACTAGGCACCAGAGATCTACCTACCAAACTCACATTTCTGAAAGCTTGACACCCTGGGGAGTCCATTGAGGTATGGCTTGCATGGACCCCCCAAAGTTTCCCTACCCAGAATCCCCTGTAAACCTCAAATTTAGCTGAAAAAAACACATTTTCCTCACTTTTCTGTGTGGGAGAGTTGTGGGATCACTGGGCTGATACAAATTTCCTACCACTTAGCGTTCCCCCAGGTCTCCCAATAAAAATGGTACCTCAATTGTGTGGGCAGGCATAGTGGCTGCAACAGGAAATGGTCCAAATCGTACTGTGGAGACTTCAAAATTACCTGTCATAAAACTACCTGGTTTTGCAGGGGGGGCACCATTTTTTTGGCCCTGGGCTCATGGCCATTTAGGAAAACCTACCAAGCCCACACATTTCTGACAACTAGCCACCCGGGGGAGTCCAGCGAGGTATGGCATGCGTGGATCCCCCAACGTTTTCCTACCCGGAATCCTCTGCAAACTTCAAATTTTGCTGAAAAAAATCACATGTTCTCACATTTTTGTGTGGGAAAGTTGTAGGATCACTGGGCTGACACAAATTTCCTACCCCCAGGTCCCCCGATAAAAATGGTACCTCACTTGTGTTGGTGGATCAAGTACCTGAGACAGGCAAGTGCCCTAAACATATTGTGTAGTCTTCAAAATTACCTATAATAGGGGGCCTGGCTAGCAGCCGAGCATGGCGGCAAACTAAAAGAAGAGCTCCGTAGATCGGACGGCCTTTCCTAATATCCGACTACTTATCCGTGCAGAAAAGATGCTCTAACGGAGGAACCCGAAGCCTAGGACCAGGCAGAACCCAAGGCAGCAACTTTGAACATTGTCCGACACCGGAGGCGAGACTTATGTCGGGGCGACTCTGGGGCCTACGCAGTAGAGACAAGCTGGGTCCTATCCTATTTGATGGTCCAAGAGGGAGTGAAGGCAACTCGGATTAGCACCACCGGAAACGCTCAACCAACACGATCCAAACAGGCATACACGCGTCCGATAACTGTGTGGACTGATCGGTATGGCCTAATTGGAATCTGATGCATATAAGAAAGGAAGCTATCCGCGGCCGTGGCGAAACACAATCGGACTGCGGGCAGGTGAAACCCAAACCACAGTGAAACAAAGGTTCAGTCCACCATCTTACCACGTCGTGATCAGACCAACAGGGAACGTCTTTAAGCGCCGTCACCACAGAACTGTGATCGGAACTCTGAAAGTTGGAACTCTGGCCTTGTAATACCTGCTCCCAACTTGTTCGGGAACTTGCAGATTAACAAACTGCGAGGACCCGCGCAATACGGATGGTGTGGGCCTACTACACAGACTGATCATACGAAGGAAACGGCGCAGATTAGTTACAGGAGAAGTCCACTAGGCTCTGAAAGGCTAAGAGACGCAGCCTACAAGACTCTTGTGGTGCAAAACAAGCAAAGATGGCTGGCAAGAACTCGAGAGGAGGCACTACACAGACTCGTATCGATAGCTTTGCCAGTGGAGGGGCTTCCTCCTCCCCATCGGACGGGAAGACCCCAGCCAGCAAAATGGCGGACGGGACGAACACGCAGAAGACAACGCTGGAGGACATCATGCGAGCGTTAACACAAGTGCAGGCCACAGTGAGCTCAATATCAACGGAAATCACACTGATTAGGGCAGACTTTCACAAAATGTCCAAAAAGGTGAAATCAATGGAGGTGGTCACGAAATCACTTGTGGAGGATGTATCTGAGCTCCAAACGGCGATGGAACGGATGGCGGTGGAGAACAAAACATTACGCGAGAAGCTGGATGACCAGGAAGGACGCTCAAGAAGGAACAACATCAGAATTTTTGGCGTTCCGGAATCTGAGGGCAATCGAGCAACAGACCTATATGTGGAGGACTCGATTAAAAAAGAGCTCCAACCCAAGGGACCGTCCGCCTTTTTCTCGGTAGAAAGAGCACATCGAGTACCGGGGGGTAGACCCAAACCGGGTGCGACACCACGGCCCATTCTAGCCCGCCTATTCAACTTTCGGGACAGAGACGCCATTTTATAGGCGGCGAGAGTGTCCCCTCCGGTCAAGATCCTCAACTCCACGCTGGCCTTCTTTCCAGATTACACAGCAGAGGTGGCGCGCCGCAGGAGGACGTTTCTGGAGATAAGGAAAGAACTGAGAGCGAGAGAGATCCCGTACTCAATGATTTTTCTGGCTAGGCTGAGAGTGGTATCAGAAAATAAGACTTGGTTCTTTGACACTCCTGAAGTGGCAAGAGACTGGCTGGAGGGATGGAGACCGTCTACCCAGCCCCGCCGATCGAATAGGACACAAAAGAACAAGACCACGGGAGTTCCTGAGGGCTCGCAGACATCTCAAAGAACAGAAGAGGAACTCTTGCTGGAAAAGATACTGTGGTCGACGACGCCAATAAGGAACACTGACCTCCTGGTGCCAACTAATGACTTTTTATTAAACTTTGTGACCTGACTGAAGGTCTGTTGCAGGACACTGGGCTGAGGGCATCCGAGGAGAGTAAGAGGGGCCACCGACTCCGGAGAATCTTCACCCCCGCGAGCAAGTATTTGGTGTGGGGAATGGGTTAAGCACTCTGCTAAGTTGAGGGGGCGGGCGGTTCTATGTCCGTATAGCAGGGGGGCAGGGAGGGGGGGGTGTTCAGGGTATGGGGGGGTGTTTCATTGTTTGTTTTGTTTGACTCATAAGGATAACACACATCGTGACGAACTAAACACGCAGATGGGTATGTGCCGGACACAACGGCAACCATGCACTGAGAAAACCATGTCAGTCCTTCAGGTATGCAATGGCACACAACGTACAAACTGATACCCTAGGTGAGAGTGCTCACTCGGGCCGGTCACTCCACTACAATTGATGTCTTGGAATGTGAGGGGACTGGGAGACAAGATAAAGAGGGGGTTGGTTCTGCAGGGTATTAAACGACTAAATCCTGATCTGATCCTTCTTCACTTCAGGAGACACACCTAGTGGGTACGGCCAGTAAGGCGTTAGACAGGCGAGGCTACAGCATGATAGTACACTCAGACTTCACCTCAGGGTCCCGTGGAATGGGCATCTTAATGAGAATAGCATCCCGTTTTATTTTACATTCCACTGGAACTGACGAACACGGCCGTTTTGTGGCAGCTATTGGACAATGGGAAGGTAAACCACTTAACATTGTCTCAGTATATATTCCTCCAGCATTACATGCGACTACCCTTCCTGATCTGGGGACATTACTGTTAGATCTCCCGGAGGGCGACCTTGTGGTGGGGGGAGACTTTAACGCAGTGGCGCAGAACACACAGGATAGATTTCCGGTCCGGTCACATACTCATGGTCCGTCCCGTTTCAGTGAATTCTTCGAGGCGCAAGGACTGCTAGATATCTGGAGGCATCTTAACCCTGAGGGCCAACAATATACTTATTACTCTGCAACTCATAACAGCCTATCCCACATAGTCGACTTCCTTACACTGGGCGATGGCCACCTTACCATAAATGACATGCAGATCAGACCCAGGGGTGTTTCGGACCACTCCCCCCTAACATTGAGCCTTTCGAGCTCGGAAAGAGCCCGCAAAAGAATCTACCCAATCTATCCAGGTTATATTAAGATACCGCATGTTCAGAAGGAATTGAAAAAGGCGACCCGGCATTATTTTGCGGAGAATACTGCCTCGGTATCATCCCCCATGATCCTATGGGAGTCCTATAAGACGGTTTTGAGAGGGCAAACAATTACAACGATAGCGGGGCATAAGCGCACACAACAAAGAGAATTGCTAGACCTAGAGTTAAAACTCGAGGCAGCAAACGCGGCACACATGGCACATCCAAAAGAGGATGCACTTCACACACTTCATCTCTGCCAACAACTGCACGATGACCATATACGGCGGCAGACGGTTGAGAATATAGCTGCGACAGCAAATAGAGTGTATGATATAGGTGACAAAGCCAGTAAACTCCTGGCTTGGTTGGATAAAAAAAGGAGGGTTGTAGGAATATATTGCAATTGAAAGACCTGGATGGGAAGCTACACTCACGCCCATTAGAAATAATAGAAATCCTAGCGGACCACTTCCAAGGAGTATATACCCGGAAGTGGAAGTCACAGCAGAAGCAGCAACACTGGCCCTCCAGAATGTACGAACCCCGACCCTACCGCAGGAAACGGTAGATGAATTGGAGGCAGACCTATCGGGAGAGGAGATACAGATAGCAATCAACGCACTACACACGGGTAAAGCGGAAGGCCCCAACCGGATCCCGGTCGAATTATACCAAATAATGGCAGACACACTAAGTGGACCCTTGTTGGCCATGTTAGAAGATAGTTTAGAGCGGGGGACCCTGCCCTTGGATCAACGGATGGCAACTATTGTGGCCATCCCAAAACCGGGTAAATCACCCGCAGAGTGTACATCGTACCGCCCGATCTCGCTTCTCAACGCTGAAGCAAAAAATTTTGGCGAAAATACTAGCCACCAGGCTGATGCCCCACCTCTCTCACCTGATCCACCCGGACCAGTCGGGTTTTATGCCCCATATAAGCAAGGCACTGAATCTTCGGCGTGACATGGAGCATTGGCACGAGCCCCCTTACTATCGGAACCAGCAGCCATACTATTGTTGGACACCAGAATGGCGTTCGACATGGTGGAATGGCAATACGTATTCGCAGTCCTAGCACACATGAGGTTCGGCCCTAAATTTATCGCGTGGATAAGACTTCTATACACATATCCTGTGGCGCACGTGGCGGCCAATGGCCACATCTCCCGAGAAATACCGCTGGCCAGGGGGACGAGACAGGGTTGCCCGCTCTCCCCCCTACTGTTTGCCCTGGTCCTAGAACCGTTAGCGACTGTCATTAGAGCCACCCCATTATTGAAAGGAGGCATTGGGGGATAATTAGGAAGACAGAGTCTCCCTCTATGCAGATGACATGTTAATTTACCTATCCGACCCAGCCACTGGTATCCCGGTACTACTAGAAATATGTAATACGAATGGTATTAACTCTGAGTACACTATCAACTGGTCGAAATCGGTCATCTAAGAGCTGAAGGGTCCGCTACCAGACCTTCGCTGCGACTGCCCATTGGCGATTGCAGACGCCTCGTTCAAATATTTGGGAATTCACATAGCTCGAGACGCCTCGATATATTATGACCAAAACTTGCTACCGCCACTCACTCGTTTGAAAGCAGACGTGAGACACTGGAAAACTCTACCGTTGACGCTGCTGGGAAGAGCGGCACTGTTTAAAATGATGGCGCTACCACGTCTCCTATATATTCTAGAAAATACACCAACTCTAGTGCCACCCTCATATTTTCAAAAAGTGACAGCGGTAGTTACAGGCCTGCTATGGGGGGAGTGACCGGCTCGGGTGGCACATATAAAACTCAATCGAGGCTGGAACGACGGTGGAACAGCCCTACCGAATATGCAGTTGTACTATTAAGCGTCGCAGCTCAAGGTGATAAACCAATGGATTCACGCACCACAAGAGGACCCAGCTTATCTAGCTGACAGGGCGCAGTTAGGCACACACAGCCTATTGGCACCGCTGTATAATAAAAGTCTTCTGACAAAACTGATGAGCCCGACTAAACACACAGTGGTACTCTGGCATAGAGCACAGGCTAGACTCAAATGGGGGGGGGGGGTGATAACAAAACTTACACCTTTGTGGGACACTAAGCAGCTAGGATGTCTGAGACACAGTAAGGGATTCACCCAATGGGACAATTTAGGGATTACCACGGTAGGGGACTTGTGGACAAATACTGGTATGGTCCCTTTCTCGCAACTACAACAGCAGTATGACCTAGGTCCCAATGAGACATACCGATATATACAGATACGCCATGCATTGATGACGGCTATTGAACCGGGATCCAAGGTCCCCGATTCCTCCCCGTTGGAGGACCGTTTGCTCACTGATTTTATGCAAACGGGTGCCATGTCCCTCACATATCGGAAATTGCTGAATAACCTACCTGATCCACTAACTAAACTGAGAGAGAAATGGGAGGAAGAGTTGGGTGAAATGGATGATACAGATTGGAACGCCGCACTTGCATCCCCACGAGAGGTGGGCATCTCGGCCCGCTTTCGGCTGGTACAATTTAAGATTCTACACAGAGTATATTATACCAGAACTACCTCATACAGACTGCATAGGACTGACCATCCAAATTGTTTGCGGGGTTGTGGAGGGGAAGGGACACTGCTGAACACACTCTGGGGTTGCCCGATTATCAACAAATATTGGCGACGCATTATGCGGACCATTTCCCAAACTCTAGAAGTGTCGCTCACGCCGGACCCGCGAGTATGCTTGCTGAATGCATGGGGGGAGACTGATTTGACGCGTCAGGGAAAACAGTGGGTGATAGTGGGAGTAATGTTAGCCAAGCGTGATATAGCGCAGAAATGGGGGGCGGCGGTAATACCGACTTTGGCACAATGGTGCAGGAACATGGATAGACTGATGGTAACCGAGTGAGCGGTATACAAGATAAGAGCTAACCCTCGCAAATGGAACAGAATATGGCTACCCTGGAACAGTTATCGGGGTGACCTGTCTGAACCTCTTCCAGAAGAGGACGATTATAGCTCCGGAGAGGAAGACGAGCTAGATGACTGACTCACCTAGAATACTGAGGGGAGACAGGAGGGGGTTTAGGTACACATGTGATTGCTAGTTTATATTACCCACAAGGGAAGAGACAGACCAGTGGTCCGGGGAAACCCACTGATGTGAAAGGTCAAATATATACTGAGATCTTTCTAGAATATTCATCAATCCTACTGAGTCTATAGTTGTGTTCAGTTAAAAATACTAAAAGTAAGACGTTTAATTTTCTTTAATTGTTACCGAACTGTCTTAAGTACATTGTCCATTATTGCTGCCGGACCGGAAGGTTGTCGGCTGAAGAGCTGTGTTACACCGAAGTCGAATTACTGAATATATGACAAATGTTCTCCGGATATACAAGGATTGTAATGTACATTTGACAACTTCTAATAAAGTCTTACAACAAAAAAAAAATTACCTATAATAAAGCGACCTGGTTTTGCAGGGTGGGTACCTGGGTTTTTGGCCCTTGGTTCAGCGGTCATCTAGGGAAACCTATAAAACCCACACATTTCTGAAAACAAGATATCCTTGGGAGTCTAGTGAAGTATGGCTTGCAATGATCCCCTAATCTTTCCCTACCCAGAATCCCCTGCAAACCTCAAATATAACTGAAATAATCACCTTTTCCGCACTATTGTGTGTGGGATCACAGTGCCGGCACAAATTTCCTACCACCCAGCGTTCCCCTTGTTCTCCTGAGTAAAATTATACCTCACTTGTGTGGGTGGGCCAGAGGCCTGTGACTGGGAAGGGCCAAAAACATATGGATTAAGGGTATAGCACCACAAATTCTAAGCGCTAGATTAAAAAAAAACATTTTTTGCTGACTCTGCATTGGATAGCCACACAGGTGAGGTATCATTTTGCTTGGGAGACCAAGGGGAATGCTAGGTGGTAGGACATATGTGCCTTCACGGTGATCCCACACAAAAATATGTGGAAAAGTGATTGTGTCAGCTAAATTTGAGGTTTGCAGGGTATTCTGGGTAGTGAAACATTAGAGTATCCATGCAATCAATACCTCACTGGATTCCCCAGGGTGTCTAGTTTTTAGAAATGTGTGGGTTTGCCTGGATGGCCACGAGCCCGGGGCCAAAAAACCAGGTGTATCCCCTGCAAAAAAAGGTATTTTTATGATAGGTAATTGTGAAGTCTCCACTGTATGATTTGGGCCATTTCCTGTTGCAGCCACTATGCCTACCCACACAAGTGAGGTACCATTTTTATCGGGAGACCTGGGTGAATGCTGGGTAGTAGGAAATTTGTGGTAGACAGGTGATCCCACATCTTTCCCAAACCGAAATTTGAGAAAATTTGATTTTTGCAGGGGATTCTGAGTAGAAAAACGTTGGGAGGTCCATGTAAGCCATACCTCCCTGGACTCCCCCGGGTGTCTAGTGTTCAGAAATGTGTGGGTTTGGTAGGCTTCATTAGATGGCCGCTGAGCCCCGGGTCAAAAACCCTGGTGATCCCCCTTGCAAAACCAGGTTGTTTTGTGATAGGCAACCTGATGAGAGCCACACAAGTCACCACATCCTGGATTCCCCTGGGTGTCTAGTTTTCAAAAATGTAAGGTACTGTTTTTATTGGAAGACTTTACGGAATGCTGGGTGGGTGGAATTTTGTGGATCCACGCTGATTCCAGAACTTTCCATCACAGAACTTTTAGGAAAATGTGTTTTTTTTACAAGGTTTGAGGTTTGCAAGGGATTCTGGGTAACAGGACCTGGTGAGAGCCACACAAGTCACCCCATCCCTGATTCCCCTGGGAATCTAGTTTTTAAAAATGTATATGTGTCCTAGGTTTTCCTAGGTGCCAGCCGAGCTAGGGTTCAAAAGCTTCAGCTAGGGACTTTGCAAAAAAAGGGTCTGTTTTCACTGTAAAAATGTGGTGCATCCACATTGCGTTTTGTGCCGTTTCCTGCCACGGGCACTAGACCTACCCACACAAGTGAGGTACCGTTTTTATAGAGAGACTTTGGGATGTGCAGGGTCAGTGAAATCCTGGATCCATAGAGATTCCAGAACTTTCCATCACAGAAATGTGAGGAAAATGTTTTTTTTAACAAAGTTTGAGGTTTGCAAGTGATTCTGGGTAACACAAACTGGTGAAAGCCACACATGTCACCCCATCCTGGATTCCCCTGGGTGACTAGTTTAAAAAAATGTATAGGTTTGCTAGGTTTCCCTTGGTGCTGGCAGAGCTAGGGTTCGATATCCACAGCTAGACACGTTGCAAAAAAAGGTCTGTTTTGACTATAAAACGTTTGTGTTTCCACATTGCGTTTTTGTCCGTTTCCTGTCGCAGGCACAAGGCCTACCCACACAAGTGAGGTACCATTTTTATCGAACGACTATGGGGAATGCGGAAAGGGAGGAATCTTGTGGGTCCACGTAGATTCTAGAACTTTCCATCACAGAAATTTGAGGAAAATTTGTTTTTTTACAAAGCAAAGTTTGAGGTTTGCAAGGGATTCTGGGTAACAGAACCTGGTGAAAGCCACCCAAGTCACCCCATCCTGGATTGCCCTGGGTGTCTAGTTTTAAACTATATACAGTTTTGCTAGGTTTCCCTAGGTGCCAGCTGAGCTAGGGTCCAAAAACCAATGCTAGGCACACTGCAAAAAAATAGTGAATTTTCACTGGAAATAAATGATGTGCCTACGTTGCGTTTTGGGCCATGCCTTGTCACGGGCACTTAGAGAAACACAGCACAGCATAGTAGAACAAGTGTTTTTGCCAATTGACTTTCTATGCATTTGTCCCTTTCAAATGTAAGACAGTGTGTAAAAAAAAAAACCCTTTTCAAAAAGGCCCTCTAATTCACATGCTGGTATAGGTATCCAGATATACGGGGTTGTGCAAATAACCACTGCGTCTAAACTCCATATGTTGTTCCCATTTTGGAAATATATAGTTTTCCTTGATACCTATTTTTCACTTTTTATATTTTACCAAGTGAATTGCTGTATACCCGGTACAAAATAAAAAAAAACGTAGCAAGGTGCAGCTCAGTTATTGGCTCTGGGCACTTTGGATTCTTGGTGAATCTACAAGTCCTATATACCCCTGCAACCATAATGCATATGTGGACATAACTGTATATTGCTTGTAAAAATCTGTCATACTTAAAAGAAGTTACAGGTAAAAATTCAGACACAAATAGCATTTTTTTAACTCATTTTCAATGTTTTAATTTGAACTGTTACTTTCTATAGGAAGCCCTTGGAGGATCTACACAAATGACCCCTTGCTGAATTCAGAATGTTGCCTAATTTGCAGAAATGTATAGCTTTCTGGGATCCATTATTGGTTTTACATCAATTTCTAGCACTAACTGAAAGGAGTTTGAAAGCACAAAAAATAGAAAAAATAATTTATGTCCCACTAAAATACCAAAACGGTGTAGAAAATGTTGGTTTTCTAACAAAAGTCTGCCTGTTCCTGAAAGCTGGAAAAATTGTGAATTTATCACAGCAAACGCGTTATTGATACCATTTGTAGGGGAAAAATCAAACCCTTTCTTCTTCAGCACTTTTTTCAAATTTTTCACCCAAACCCCCTTATTTAGCTGTATTTTGACAAATTTCAGGGTCCCCTCCAGGATACTCCACAAACCCTGGGTACCTTTAGAACCCTCAGGATGTTGGAAAAAAGGACGCAAATTTGACGGGGATACCTTATGTGGACAAAAAGTGACAGGGGCCTAAGCGCGAACTACCCCAAACAGCCAAAAAAGGGCTCAGCACTGGGGGGGGGGAGACCCAGAAGTTAAGGGGTTAAAACTGCACTACCGGCTGCTGTGGCAGCCTGAGACATATTTTCTTTTTAAAGTATTACCTAAGTGGCTGGCAGAACAAGTGCTGCAGGTCCACTAGTAGCATCACGTTTACAAGCCCTGGGTACATGTAGTGCCAGATATGAGGAGCCCATGAGTACATTAAGGGGCCGATTCCGATGTCGGTCGGTCAGCCCTCTGAGACGTGTTAGTAGCCTCACCTTACGACCGAACCGTACCACGAGCGGAACGATGAAGTACGATGCAGAAAAGTGCCAAATTCCCAACCGATCCGCACGCTCCGACTCCATCATAAATTTCCGTCCGAGCCTGACCCGGAAACACCCAATCCGTGCCGCACGCCAACATAAACACTGCTACTTCCGGCCGTTCAAGTATGATGCGCAGTTTCTACGTTCCAGACGGGCCGCCGCGTACAGGACGTCACAGCACCCGGAAGAGCTGCATATCAACTCAAATTCGTGCCAGTAACTCATCCCACGGGTTCGAACCGGAGCAGCCAGCAACGGATCGAGACGGAGCATGAATCCAATCGCAAAGGTCATACCAGTACATATATGACCGGATCAGGAACAGACGCGGGTGGCGCAGACCCACCCTACAAACTAATTCAGGGGATCCAGACCCTGTCCACCAGTACCATGCCTCCTTAGGGAACCCAGGGCCACCACTGCTGCCACCCAACCCATAGGGGCATGTTACCTATCACTGATGCCACCCCACCCATATGTAGAAACAACAGTGGTCCCTGGCAGGGAGATGAATGTTTGAAAATGAATATAGACTCAGTCAGTTCTACATTGCTTTGTCCTGATGATGGACCCCATTATTTAACAATTGAACTGTTGAAGGTGTTATTTTGGTTTGTACATTTTCATTTGAATATAAAACTTTGAAGACCACTGCCCGGCTGGGTATGTCTTCATCAATATAGAATGACTGAGTCTATATTCATTTTCAAACATTCATCTCCCTGCCAGGGACCACTGTTTTTTTTTTACATTATTAACCTCCCCGAGGTCCCTCGCTGATACCATTTGGGGTCCCCTTGTTGTTTAAATAGACCCCACCCATATGTGTCATGTGCTCTACCACTGATGCCACCCCACCCATAGGGGCCTGTTACCTATCACTGATGCCACCCCTCCCATATGTTTCATGTGCTCTACCACTGATGCCACCCCACCCATATGTGTCATGTGCTCTACCACTGATGCCACCCCACCCATATGTGTCATGTGCTCTACCATTGATGCCACCCCACCCATAGGGGCCTGTTACCTATCAATGATGCCACCCCATCCATGTTTGTCATGTGCTCTATCACTGATGCCACCCCATCCATATGTGTCATGTGCTCTATCATTGATGCCAACCTACCCATATGTGACATGTGCTCTACCACTGATGCCAACCCACCCATTGGGGTCTGTTACCTATCACTGATGCCACCCCACCCATAGGGGCCTGTCACCTATCACTGATGCCACCCCACCCATATGTGTCATGTGCTCTACCACTGATGCCACCCCACCCATATGTGTCATGTGCTCTACCACTGATGCCACTCCACCCATAGGGGCATGTTACCTATCACTGATACCGCCCCACCCATATGTGTCATGTGCTCTACCACTGATGCCACCCCAACCATATGTGTCATGTTCTCCACCACTGATGCACCCCACCCATATGTGTCATGTTCTCTATCACTGATGCCACCCTACACATATGTGTCATGTGCTCTACCACTGATGCCACCCCACCCATAGGGGCCTGTTACCTATCACTGATGCCACCCCAGCCATATGTGTCATGTGCTCCACCACTGATGCCACCTCACCCATATGTGTCATGTGCTCTACCACTGATGCTACCCCACCCATATGTGTCATGTGCTCTATCACTGACGTCACCCCACCCATATGTGTCATGTGCTCTATCACTGATGCCACCCCACCCATATGTGTCATGTTCTCTATCACTGATGCCACCCTACACATATGTGTCATGTGCTCTACCACTGATGCCACCCCACCCATAGGGGCCTGTTACCTATCACTGATGCCACCCCACCCATATGTGTCATGTGCTCCACCACTGATGCCACCTCACCCATATGTGTCATGTGCTCTACCACTGATGCCACCACACCCATAGGGGCCTGTTACCTATCACTGATGCCACCCCACCCATATGTGTCATGTGCTCTATCACTGATGCCACCCCACTCATATGTGTCATGTTCTCTATCACTGATGCCACCCTACACATATGTGTCATGTGCTCTACCACTGATGCCACCCCACCCATAGGGGCCTGTTACCTATCACTGATGCCACCCCACCCATATGTGTCATGTGCTCCACCTCTGATGCCACCTCACACAAATGTGTCATGTGCTCTACCACTGATGCCACCACACCCATGGGGGCTGCTACCTATCACTGATGCCACCCCACCCATATGTGTCATGTGCTCTACCACTGATGCCACCCCACCCATGTGAGTCATGTGCTCTATCACTGATGCCACCCCACCCATATGTGTCATGTGCTCTATCACTGAAGCCACCCCACCTATATGTGTCATGTGCTCTATCACTGATGCCACCCCGTCCATAGGGGTCAGTGTGGCACACAATATTGACACCACCACCCATAGGGAGGATGATGCGACAGACATCATCAAACATCAACCACAGGAATGTCAGCCAAATACATTTCACAAAAACGTCATGACAACAGTGTGTAGTGCCTGACAAATACGCCCAACAGTGATTTTGATTCATCACACACAAAGTAACTACCATCACATGTGTGAACAACACTAGAGTGTGGGCTACACAAGTCAAGCTTTGAAATAGCACTGGGCCAAAGTGTGAAAACCACCCATCAGCATGTACATCCAATGTAAAATGTGTGGACACAAACTGCAGCTAAAGTTGAGCATTGTGGCAAAGGGTGAAAGTCACCCATCACAGTGAGCTCAAGGTAGGCGACATCATGGAAATAGCAGCACATGCCAAACAGTAGATAAGATTCCTGGGCATGTCAGCACAACACCTGTACACTCAACCTTCATCTACCACCCAATGTAGGCACTGGTGACAAACGGCTGGGTACGGTATTGCCCCTTAAGTCACTTGCACATAGACAATACATATGTCTACCAAGTTGCACTGAGGACACAGTTGACTTTACGCCAATGATGACCACACCTGCTGTTGCAGGGATTCTGCTCCTACACAGAACTGTGCATAGAGACTTGGAACCTCAGTGAATTAGCGTGTGCTAAAACTCACCTTAGTATCCAAAATCCCCTACCAGACTAGCAATCAGTGTCTCATTGTTTCTTACACCCCCCAATGATTAGACAACACAGAACATGAACTTAGAACACATCAGGTCGCGTGGAACACATGAACACTCTTTTGTTATACTAACATACCAGTCCAGAACGAGGAGTAAATGAGGACACAGGAAATTTGAAATATTTATTTCTAATGCCTTGTTCTCAGGCGCAGTATCTGGGCTAATACAAGCAAACATATTATAAGCAACAAGGTTATCAGCATAGTTACTAGTCCATAAAATACAAAGGGTGAAAGCATGTTAAAATGCTAAAGGGAAAAGGTCTAAATAGAACCTCAGTCTTACCCTCCCTTGCTAGTATATTATATTATATTATAGAAGGCCTCTTTGGGTTTTAGAAGGGCGGCCCATACCTCTGGTCTTAGTAGAAAGGGATCACATCATCTTCTACATCAACTCTCTGCATGCGGATATTCATCAAGTGTGTATGCATGCTCTGCGCAGTGCATTATTAAACGCGCCAAAAGCCAGAGTTGGCCACAGCTGCCTATGTGTTATGTCTAAAACGTGCGCTGATCAGATCGAACAACAACCGCTGTGTTGAAATAACCTTGAAGGCTTCGGCACTCACTGTTCAGACATAGCTTACCAAGCAAAGCTGATACTATAGGAAAACTTATTATTCTCGTGTGAAGCAAAATATTCTACTAGGCTCAAAGCATTAATAACAATATGTGCCGTGGGCAAAAGCAGCAGAGAGGTAAAATGGCGTTTAAACTCCTAATAAGCTCATGCTAACTTAACACAATGTAAAGGCAAAGCCTATCTACATGACACTGCATGTACAGTGGAGATGGCACAACAGTCAGGGAAAATGTCAAATTCGACATTGTGAAGCACATCCTATGTGCATGGGTGCAAGCCACAGATGTGGCCATGCCAATGAAATGTTACCATCCCTGTGCTAAATTAGTTAACCATGACACACCCAGTCAGCTGCAAAGGATGACATGGATACCAACCAGAACATGAAACACATCTCATGGGCCACATGGGTACACCACATCAACACCTCAGTAACAGACATTTGAAAATCCTGCATCATCACACCAAGGTCAGGCTAAACAGCATCAGCAAAATCTACAGCTCAATCAAATGCACGAAGGGAACAAAAAATGCTTTAATCAGCAATCTGCCATTTGCAAGGGAAAAACAATGAAGAAATGTAGTTCAATGTCCATTTGAAAAACCAAAGTCTAATGATGGTGTGAGCGACACCTATCACCCATTGCTTGTCTGCACTGATAAGGACTGGGTAAAATCCACTCTGAGGGGCATGCACCGCAGGGACAGGATCAGGGCTCATTAGAAGGAGGTAGTGAAGGGGAGCTGGGTGCAGGAGAGTCAGTGGCAACTGCAGTGGAGGGCCTGACATGGGTTGTGCCATCACAACTGTGGGGCACAGGTCTGATCGGGTGGGTGCTGGAACCACTACAGTGGGCAGGTCAGGTGTAGTGGACATGGTCCCCACTGCAATGCCCATGTCAGACTGGGTGGGCGTGGACTCCACTGCAGTGCCCAACAACATGGGAGTGGCAAGGCGTGCAGGTGAGGCTGGCAGGACAGCTGGTGGGACACCCTCCCCACAGTAGTTGCAGCAACAGACAGACTGGTGGTGGTATCAGTGGAAGAGCATGTGGGAGTTGGGGAGAACCTGAGCAATTTGGGGATGATGTATCTGTGGGTGGGGGAACCTGTGGTGTGCTGACCTGGGGGATAGAGGAAGGAGACTGTGCAGTGGAGCTAGGGTTGGGGGTGGGGTTTCGCGCTTCCGGGTACGGGGTGACTTGCGGGTGGGGCCTCAGTCTGCCTGCGCTTGAGGGAGAGTGAACGGGTGTGAGGGGCACTTTTCTCTGTGTGTGGGGACTTCCCCTTCCCCCTGTAGCCAGTATCTGCTGGATATGAGGGGAAGAGGCCTAAGTCACACAGGAAGAGCTTCTTATGAGATGGGGTTGCAGGTGAGGCAAGGGAAGGGCTCTTGGAGGGAGAGGGATCTGAGGACTGCAGAGTGGTTGTGGATGCCTGTGTGTCTGTGTGTGTGTATGCAACCCATCCCCTGTGTGTGTGTGCAATCAGTCCCCTGACTTAGCTTGCGTGCAAGTTTAGACTTATGTTTGGGTGATTGTGTGCTGCCTGTGTCTGTGTGTTTGGGTGACCACGCAGGTGTGTGTGTGCTGAGGACAGGTAGGGTGCTAGGAGTAGTTGTTTGGGCTGAGGATGAAGGGGTCAGGGACTGCTGTAGGAGGGATACTGCTGCCATCAGTGAGAAGGCCATGGACTGATTGGTCCTCTGTAGGGCAGACATGCTAGATGGGATGCCCTCCATGAATGACACCAGTTGTGTCAACAGACCAGTGTGTGCATGGAGGACACTTAGCATTGATGTCTGCCAAACATGGATCTGTTTAAGTAAGTCCACAGACTCCACACTCAGGGCAGCAGTGGACAAAGGGGCAGGAGGTTTAGTGCCTGGCAGGAAGGAGACATGCTCCTGAACATGGGAGCTGCCACGGACCTCTGGGATGGGAGCAGAGGGGAGAGTGGGGGTGGTGGAGGTGGCGGTAGCAGTGACAGCCTCACTGTCTGTTGTTTCCTGGCGGCTGACACCTGCCCCCACAAGGGAGTCATCCTCCAAGCTGCTGTGGTCCTCAGCTGAGGTGGATGGTGCTGAGGACTCCTCGGTGTGGCTCCCCTCACCCTCCGGGCCACTGGGTCCTTCCGACTCCTCAGTCGCTGGCCCAGGCTGGCTCTGCGGCTCCTCCTGCTCTGTGGCGCTGTCTCCTGTGCCCGTGGATGTATCTGCATATAAGTAGGAAAACAAGACCCACATTAGTTGCTTGCACTGACTGCACACAACATTGTAAATACAGCACATCACAGGGCCTGCATTGGCATCTTCAGCTGATATTTGCTCTAAATGCCCACACAGGTGTACGTAGGGCAATAGCCAGTCTGAACATCAACAATGGTACCCATATCCCTCCTGGACCTGGACCCATATGTCTGTTGCATGCTGGCTGATAATACCCCAAAGTGCACACATGCACCACATACACAGTTGTTAAGCATGCAAATGACCATGTAGAAGTACCGTACTATAGACAAACATCACATCAAATTCCAATCACTAAGTACAGGGGTCTGGATGAATGTATGCCCAGACCCACATTTCACAATCTTGTGATGCCCAGCAGCACAACACATAATGATGTCCTTACGTCCTGAAAGTGAAGGACGCAATAGAGTGCATGGAGCACCTCTGACTACAATGCAGGATACCTCTTCTCAAGTCAATGCCCTGGCACAGACATTCATGGTAAGTCATTCTTCACTGTCACATGTAATGGGGCAAAGCATCTGGACAACATCAGTCTGCACTACGTCACATTCATAGGTCAGGCCCATACCACACTCTGCAGCTGACAAGTGCACCACTCTGTCCCCTGACACACACTGTTCTTGGACTATGATGAACCTACATCACTCAGATTTCACATATGAGTTACTGCAAACACAACTACATGAATATGAGCACCTCACAGTCTGCTGACAATGACACACAGCTGCGTGAAAGTCACTCTTGCATACAGCATTGTGCACATTCAAATGATCACACCCCTATATGTTGCACAGGTAAGATCACCATTGTCACAACTCAGATATCCTGCTGACACTAAAATCCTCAACACACCAGTTGTCACAAAAAGGAAGCCACAACGCAATGACATTGTGTCAGACACCTGATGGCACATTTCAGGAAGCACAATCAGTTGTCCATACACGTGAGTGTGAGTACAGACTCTCCCAATGCTGTGGAGTGGGCATGACTGACCAGGTTAACCTAAAACAGTGTATTGGCCAGGACAGTAGGCAGGTTTCTGGGCAAGTGTGACATACTTCCTAAACACCTAGATGCATGTGCATGTTTTAAGTACCCCATCACACATGTTGTAACCCAGAACAGCAATTTGAACACATATGAAAGGCACACACAGAACACATGTCAGAGACCAGGCATAGTGCAAAGAATAGACCAACCCACGATGCACACATCAGAGTCCCAGTAACATAGGCTGTGCAGGACCCTCAGCATAGCAGAATGAAGGGACACAGTGCCCAAGTTGAAAAACTCACAGACTGTAGGGGTCACAACTGTGGATCAGATGAGGAATGTGACTGACACAATTGAGGGACACGAGTCCTGGACTCCAAGACCAACGTAATGTGGGAGTATTACCAGGCCAAAAGACTGCAACTAGCATGTCAGACATGTTCACAGATCAGCCATGGACATACCCCCTCCTTGCTGCTGTCTGGCCTTCAGTTGCCCATCCATGTCCGGGAAGACCACCGCCAGGATCCTGAGCATGTGGGGGGTCAGGGTCCGGTGTCTGCCCCTACGGCGGGGGGCGCCTGCTTCAGCTGGACCCTCGCGATCCTCCGGGTCCAGCCACGTAGGTCCTGCCACCTCTTCTGGCAATTGCAGATCCGGCGCTTGTAGACCCCCAATGATCTCACTGCCCGGGCGATGGTCAGCCAGATTTCTTGCTTCTGGTGGGCATCAGCCTGTGAGGATGACTAAGTGAAGAGGACCACAAATGCCACATAATTGTGCTGCATACAGTTGAGTATACATGTAGTCATCACAAAGCTAAAAGAGGCAAACAGGTAGTGGAACCATGTGAATGTGGATTTGTGCTGTGGGTCTGACATGGCAACACTGGCTAGGAAGTTAAGGCTAGCATCATGCATTACTGCAGGAGGACACCTGTTGATCACATGTACCCATTCAAATATGTAGCTGAAAGTACTTAGTACACATGCCTCACACTGCTGTGCACACTTCAATTACTTTTAGTCATACAACTTGCATAAAGTGATAGGCAGTGGAATGCACAGTCACCTGCTCCCCTGGTTTCCCATACAGCTTGCTGTACTCTGGGAGGACCCCATCCAGCAGCACCTAGTTCTCCTCCTCAGTGAATCAGTGGCAGCAGTGGATTTAGGAAAGTGGTCCTGTAGCATATAGTGCAGGCAAGTGAGCTCCCTGGAGGCCTGCCAGCCTTAAATCAGTGATGCAGAGGCAGATTCTGTGACATTGCCCATCACTGATAGGCCAGACACGTTTGCATTCTATGAATCTGTCCAATCCATGGAAATGTAAGACTCCTACACGTCTTCCACATCGTTCAAATCCCAAACCTTCAGGACGCCCTAGAATTGCTAAAATGTTGTACGCATCCAACTGTATTTCCAGCGCACGACTTGAACGTTTTTTGAATTCGCGTCCGTCTCCATGAAAGCCCATTGCCAAAGATTGAGCATGGCTCGGTAAACTGACTATCCGGCGCGTATTTTTTTATCAAGACGCATCCGTCCGGATACGATTCTATGAGCTATACGTGAGCACAGCTCGGTCCATGCCTGTACGACGCGTCTGCTTACAAGTCAACCGAGTCGGGTCAGATTGCATACGCGTGAACACATGCAGGAACCAAGCCGCGCGCACGCATTGCCTAGTGGCATCAATGTGATCAGTTGCGGGTGACGGTATTGCATACGCATCGTGCAGTCAATGGACAACGTGTGAGCACTACTCGGTCAATGCATGTACGGAGAGTCTGCATACGAGTCCGCCGCGTCGGATCACATTGGTGTGACTTGCAGACGGTTTTAACACAGATTTAAGTGCCATGCCCACACCTTCAACACCACAGCATGTTCCACACTGCATCCCATGGCATGTAAGGCTGTATCACCTGTGTGTGTAGGGGGGGCAACATTCCTAATCTTGAATGGCACTTAGGTCAAGCAAGTCCCAGGCTGGACAGGAGTTAATGGGGACAGATTAGTTTTGGTCTGGTGCACCTCACAAAATGTAATTTCAAAGTGTTGGCTTATGGGCATGAGTATTGGACACAGTACCAGTTTGGAGATGTGTATGACCTGTCACATACACCATGAGTACAGGGTTGCATGTCATGTACGTCACAGCCAGACCCATTGCTACAAACATGATCTACCCACACAGTATGTGTGCATGTTGTGTCTCTGATGTTTGTGGTTCCATGTGCCCATTGTGAGACAGGGTCCACCATGTGCCTTGTGCATGCAATTTCATGATGTGTGTGTGTATAAGGGGCATCCATGTATGGCCTGCAGGGACCACAGAGGCCACTAACTGTGTGACTCATTATTGGTTGTGTGATGTCCATGATACAACATGTCATTCCAGTGCACATGCGGCATTCCATGGACCATGGCTAGTTCCCTGACATGGAGTTGTGATGCCTGTGAAACATCAGTCCTCCCTTGTTACTGTCTTGTGTGTTTTGAACGTGACAGCAGTCCATGGGTACTGTGCCACAGCCCAAATATTTGCCATTGCACCCCAAGTAACTAATGCACAGATGTGTGAATGATATGTGAGATGATGGGAATGAAGGTGACATTTGTGTCCATAACCAACCGCACACACCTTAGTTAATTGTGATTAGCTATGATGTCAAATGTGATTTTTTGCAAGCTGTGTGCCACATGGGTAGCTGAATATATGATGTGACTTTGCTCATCTCTGTACTGCAGGGCCCCAGCAGTCCATAGACCATTCCCTGACCTCGAGACCATGGTGGAACGCGACAGCATCCGACGGAACCGCTTCTCCAGGAGCATGATTGATGAGTTGGCGGAGCAGTTGGCACCAAATCTGCTACCTGGCCGCACATACCAGACAGCACTGACACCAAAGGCGAAGGTGATGGCAGCCCTGCATTTCTTTGCCACCGGTACCTTCCAACACACTGTGGCTAGTGTTGGTTGTATGTCACAAACAATGTTCAGCCGTGTGCTACGAGATGTCGTGGAGGGGATGTTGAGTCACCTGGACTCCTACATCAAGTTTTCGACACTGGGTGAACTTGCAGAGATCAAATATGCCTTTTTTGAACTGGGGAGGATGCCAAACGTGATTGGCTCAATGGATGGCACACATGTGGCCCTGATACCACCACGGGCACAGGAAGAGACATACCATAACTGAAAACATTACCACTCTATCAATGCTCTTGTGGTATGCCTGGCAGACATGGTGATTACACATGTGTGTACGTTTCCTTGGTTTGGCCCACGATGCCTACATCATGAGGAGGAGTTGCATACCAATGATGATGTCATAGATGCCAAAGCAGCGTGCCTGGCTTGTTGGTGTGTACTGTTTACCATTGCATGTGTTTTGCAATGTTGTCTCCCACCCCTTGACAATACTCAACTTATGTTTGATTCTTTGTATGTAGGTGACTCTGGATACCCCAACATGCTATGATTGCTGACACCGCTGAGGAACCCTGTGACAGCATCCGAGATGCGCTACAATCAGGCACATGGCAGAACCAGGCGAGTCATCGAGCGTACCTTTGGTCTCCTGAAAAGCCACTTCCGCAGCCTGGGCCCACCCATATGAGCCTGCAAAGGTGTGTAAAATCATAATTTTCTGCTGCATGCTCCACAACATGTCAGTACGGAAGGAGGTGCCTCTCATCCAGGACAACGACGACCAACATCCACCACCTGTGGAGGATCCTGGCCTGGGCCACAAGGCCAGTGATGATGATGATGTGGGTGACGTCCGCACCCAGCTCATCAACAACTTCTTCAGCTGAAGGTGAGTTCACAGGGTTGTCATGTCAATGTCCTGAGTGAACCTGTGTTGTGTTTGTGCAGCTCAGTTGCTGTTTGAGTTTGTCAGTGTGGTAATTGACTCGAAGCGTGCATTGATGTGTTCTGTCATATGGTCTGTAGTCCACAATGTTGTTGATATGCTAAGTTGTTAGTGTGTAGGTTTCTTGTGACATTTCTATTGCATTTCCATCCTGTTCTGGTGCGCTTCTGACTGTGTCTCATTTCTGTCCTTCCCAAGGTACTTTGCCAGTTCAAGGGGCATGTCTTACACCGACATCCAGAATCCACCCTTAAAGCGCAATTTGATGACACTTGGTGACCCTGTGCCCACTGTCATGTGGATTCACCTTGATATTGTTGTGTAATAAACTTGTTTCTGATTTGTAATGTACCGGTGCTTCACTTAGTAATGTGTGTTGTTTGTCTTCACACATCTGAATGACATTTGGTAACCTCACCTGTGGGCTTTTTGGCAGTGACTGTGGAAAGGTGTGGTGTCTGTGCATTCCACCGTATCTCTGGCAACCATCTTTGTAGGCAATGTGTCACATGTCCATGGTGAGTATGTGTTGTGGAGCCCTATTGGTGTGTCTCCCTCATAGGTGTCACATCAACATGAGCCACATAACAGTAATGACATTGCTGTAGTCGTCAGCATGCACTGTGTGCTTCAGCATTTCATCATCTCCATAATACATACCAAGTTGGAATCACAACATAGGCAAGTATATTGTAATGGTGATTTTATTTACATACATGTGTGGAGATGGTGCTGTACCTGAGGTTTATAATCCACAGTTCACACATAACTTCCGAAGTATTGGTAGATGAAATGTCCAGAGTGAAGTCCACATTCATTTTCTACATTGGTACAACATGGAACCTCCATGTCATGATGGGGACTTGTGTCATGTGCAACAAGGTGAGCGCTTTGCACCCATAGACAAACATCCAAAACAGGTCCTGCGTTCCTGGGGGATGTGCAGGGACAACTGTGGCTCACTTGTCCTTCTTCAGACGACCCCTCCTCTTCTTCTGTGGGGATCCTCAGGAGCAAGCGCCGGCAGTGCATTGGAGTCTCCACCAGATTCATCCTCCCTCCCTGTGGCAGTAGCAGATGTTGTTGCTTGAGATGTTGTGGGCACACAGGGAGGTGTGGACATATTGGTGCTGATCTGGTGAAGACAGGTCAATATGTCCATATCCACCGCCATGAGTTTGTCCCACTTGGCCTCCATGCGGGCATGAAGGGTAGCCTGCTCCTGCTGCATGTCCTTGAGGACCCCCACTACCTGGCTGAATCTGTAGTGTAGTTCCCATATTCCCAATCGGCTCTGCGCATTGAAATAACATAAACAATAGTTTAGACGTAGGACTTAGGTCGACTTGGTCTCTATTGAATATGTTAGACTTAATTGTGTGTGTGCCAGCTAGCTCGGAGGTCACTAGAAACTTTCTCGAATACTCAAGAAGGGATTCGCTTCTGACAACCATATAACATGACAACTTTGTTCCCCCTGAAATAAGGAATATATCTCCAGAGTCGCGGAAACAATAGATGGCTATTTCACTCAGTCAATCGTGCATGCGTCGTTTCATCAGAAGTGGAGAGAAAATAGAGAGACGGGCGTTTTCAATAAAAAGGTTATTTATTGAGCAGTCTGCTTACTCATGCAAGAGAAGTGAATTGCTACAATCGTAATACTTGCTATGAAGTAAAAGGAGTATTATAAAATAATACTGTAAAAGCATTTATATGGTTTCTAAGTAATATGATACTTAAAATAGATAAAATACATACAATGATAAATAATGACTAAAAGTACTCAACTGGTACATCTGAAATATGCCTACCCCGGTACACCTAACATAAGTGAAGTACAAGGGAAGAAGTAAGTGAGGTGTAGCTTGAGTTAAATAGTTTCTGCCAAGAATCTATCCAAGAATTCTCTAAGGGTCTAATCAGCTCCGTACCTTGGTTATAGAATGAAGGAGGTCTTGTATCTCTCTCTCAGGAATCGATCTCCCAGTAACCCGCAAGGGTAGCAGGGAAACACTGGAGCTGCATTTATCAGCAGGAAAAAAGACAGCGTCTCTCTCAGTGCGTCAGCAGGGAGGGTCGGCTTCCTTCGGCACTCGCATACAGCAGGGCGTCAGGCAAGTAGTTAGTCGATCTGCTCCAAAACCACTGTGTGTTTGTTAGGGCAGATGTGGGCATATTTATACCTGGAAGGTGCCGAGTTTGGCGTAAGTTATATCTATATAAGGGCATGAATCGGGAAAATTACACTAGAGCCCTAGATGGGTTACAACACCCACTCCACGTAGAATGTCCATCTTTACTAAATACTAAGCAGTTATAACATTTCTAAGCATGTGTTTACAATCCCACCCCAAAAATACATAAAATGCATTTGAAATGGTTTGTACACGAAAAAGGAGTATTGTACTGTACGTTTTCAAAGCAGTGTTATCATTCAAATAATGCATATAGTTTTTACATCTGAAATGCTAGCTGAATGATTCACGAAATTTACATTTATGAAATGGCTCTTAATACAGAAGAGAAGGTCGAGACCATTTCATCACATATTTATATAATACTGTACATGTGCTAGAGGCTATTTTCAAAATATTGTCTCTAGGTATCAAAAAAATAGAAATCTTGTTCTCTAAGAATAGTTCTACATTAAGCAGATTACTCTGTGCCAAAAAAGGGGAAAATATTTTGGTATTGAGAAAAAATAATTTCGTTGTAGTAACAAATAGTTCAAAATTTTAGAAGTTCTGTTTATCAAAACTGAAGGCCGAAATCAAAGTTCAGGGAACGCTGTGTGCTTGTTTCTCAAGAGTTATTCTCGTTGGTAGGAGAAAACATTAACTCAGATAGGCTGGCAAAGAATTTGTCTACCACTGTAGGAGAAAGTTGGGCCATTTCCGAAAAAGTGGAAATAGTGCATATGTGAGATGCATTACCGTCAGTGTTATCTGGATCAGCAATGTTCACAGAAGGTTGTGCCTGTGTGCGGCTTTCATCTCGTACCTCACCGCCACCTAATCGTAATGGTGAGGTCTCAACAAATGCCGTCATCAGATTTGGTAGCCGCTGGGGACAACACGTTGCATGAGCTGTTACCGAACCAAGCAAAGTATCGACATCCATAGCTACTGCTGATGGAAGTGAGAGACAGATGTCTAACACGCATTCTTCCCCGCAGAGCAGGCATCGTAGAACAGGTAAGATGTAATCTTGCCAGATTGGCCTGAATGATAAAGACCATGTGGTATTCAGATCTCTTAGACGAGCCAAGCCGAGAACCTGTGTTATCCTATTTCGGTACCGCAGTGCCTGCATCGCTTGTTCCATGTTAACCTGGGTATCGCTGGTGACTGGACTTGCCATATCGGAGCAGGAGGAACAAAAATTGAATTCATGCTACGAGTACCAAAATGAGAGGCAGGCCGCTGAACACAGAGTGCACGAAATACGGAAAAATGCTCAGGACTGCTTCAAAGGGTGCTAACAGTCCTGAAAAAAAGTGTCTTAAATACATGTGCGATGCCACTGGTATCTGACATGTTTAAAATTTGACCTAACATTTCTACGAAATGTACGGGGCAATTTGTTGATAATAATTTGTTGATGGAGAAGTGTGGCTCAGTGGTTAGAGGCGGCAGACCCGGAAGCTGGGATCGACCGTGGACCAGGGTTCGATTCACCGCCTCGGCGGGTCTCGGGCTCAAAAATTCCACGGCCTCGACAATTCTCGCTCCGGTGCCTACTCAACTCACGGGGTCTCACTCTGCAACTCTGGGCAATAGCTTGCTTAATCTCCACGACGGCCCCTCGCGGCGGGATGCCTGACTTTCACCCTGTGGTCTCCCTGCTGGGGCCTCTCACAGGGGAATACCAGGACGGGTTCCCTAAGCAAGCGCCAGGATGCCCTTTGGGTGACAGGTTGCGCTATATAAATACACCTACATTTACATTTACATTTACATAATGTATGTATCTCTGCCGAGGTCCTTGCAACTTGCAGATCATACGTTTCTTTAGACGAGGTCAAAGGCACCGTTTTTTGTAAAAGAATGGCTTTCATTCTGCTTAATGTATCAATTCGACTAGAAGAGATATTCAAAGAAGGCAAAATTGTTGCCTCTTTGTCTGGCTTGCTGTTTGGATACAATACTTGCATACAACAAGTGACCCTGGCTGGAACACTGACGAGATAGGGCGTTCCTGGCAACATGCCACAACAGCTGTGGTCACTTAATATAACGTAGCTATCGTTGGAAAGTTGCCTGAAAACAGGTTCTATTTGTGTTGCTGGAGTGCCGTGTAAGTGTCAAGAAAGATCACTAGATGAACCCTCACAGGCTCCATGTAAATTTATTTCTTGACACAGAAGTGTACCACTTAGTGATTTTTCACAATTTTTTCCACTAAGAAATACCTCTTTGTTACTCCCACTCCAACATCTATGTGTATAAGGTAAATTCCAGGTCGACTTGATATATCCTTTACCCAACCTTTCATACAGGCCCGCTGGTATATGCTGTAGGCAGTATTGAAACTGGAATCTCGTGATTGGTATTGCTATGGTACCATGTATTATCCACTCAATGACAGGTTTCTCTGAAACTGTTAATGTTAATCTTTCTAGTTTTTTAATGCAATGCTCCTTTTTGTGCCAAAGAGATTTCTTTATCTGTAAGGTTAAAGATAGAAAATAATGACGTTGTGTTGATTAGACGCCAAGGCACGTAGCCTGAACGCAGATTTTGTAACGTCCAGCCTAACTGTACAATAGAACGTAATTGGGACTGGCCATATTGTAACATTAGCATATCCTGTTTTATTATATCAATAGCAGATAAAACAATGCTGTCCAAAGAATAAATTCTGGAGGACAGAGTCGTTAACCCATTGTCCACTACAGACAGTGATTTTTCCAAATTAATACGATCAATTTCCTGTTTTTCAGCAGTTTCAATTTGCGTGACTTTCCAACCTTAGTTGTAAGCAGCATATATACCGGCGTATATGAAACGTTTTTGACGCTGTTTGCGAGGTCCCAATAAGAAATCCCGCAAGTCATTACCTTCTTTAAGTAAAGTCAAGTGTTGCTTCATTTCAGGTAGTGTGGATTTCTGTAGCCATTCGAGGCATAGTTTTCCTACACTGTATGTTGTTATTATCCCTGGATGTTGTCTCTGGGAATATCTTGGGTCTGGCCTGTTCTGTTTGAACCACTGTGTTTTGTTCAGGCATCTATCTTGACAGTTATTAGTGTCTGTGGGCCAGATCAACCATTTTTTCCAATCAGGATTAGTTCTGTTTTGGTGTACAATATGGGACACGTCTAACCCCTTATCTAAAGTGTTATTTCTATCAGGCATAGGCTTTGGTTTAGACGGGTTGTTTAAATCTTTTATCTTAGCAGGCTCTGAATAATGATTCTAATCCCTGTACTTGCCATTCTTTTGAACCCCAGATTGTTTTTGTCTCAATGTTATCTTTCCAGAATTCAAAACCAAATGTAGACAATTGTTCATAAAATGTAGCAGAATAAATCAGTTTTGTATTGGTTAACATATTTTTCATTCCTGTCTTGTTCACATTTTTTTAAATAAAACGTTTCTGGATCTGTGACATTAAACCCTGAAAAGTATGAAAATGTATCTTAAAATGTTTTCGAGCTGCCTTTTGGCGGTGTTGGACAATGTTCCCATTGATTCTAGATTTTGCAGATTTTTGCAAATAGTGGTGCCCAAAATGATTAAAACAATACATTTCTTCATAATCAGATGAACCTTCTAAATAATCATGATTTTTAAATTTTGCTGACATTTCTAAATCAGACATCATATTATTAATAGTCTCAAAATCCCAATCATCAGAGAAACTGCTCGGTGAGACAAAGTCACTTAATGAAACCTTGAACTGATGTAGATACTTCAAATTTAACTGAAATAATCACCTTTTCTGCACTATTGTGTGTGGGATCACCGTGCCGGCACACATTTCCTACTACCCAGCGTTCCCCTTGTTCTCCTGAGTAAAATTATACCTCACTTGTGTGGGTGGGCCAGAAGCCTGTGACTGGGAAGGGCCAAAAACATATGGATTAAGGGTATAGCACCACAAATTCTAAGTGCTACATTTAATAAAAAACACATTTTTAGCTGATTCTGCATTGGATAGCCACACAGGTGAGGTATAATTTTGCTCGGGAGACCAAGGGGAACGCTAGGTGGTAGGACATATGTGCCTTCACGGTGATCCCACACAAAAATATGTGGAAAAGTGATTGTGTCAGCTAAATTTGAGGTTTGCAGGGTATTCTGGGTAGTGAAACTTTAGAGTATCCATGCAATCAATACCTCACTGGACTCCCCAGGGTGTCTAGTTTTTAGAAATGTGTGGGTTTGCTTGGATGGCCACAACCCGGGGCCAAAAAACCAGGTGCATCCCCTGCAAAAAAAGGTATTTTTATGATAGGTAATTGTGAAGTCTTCACGGTATGATTTGGGCCATTTCCTGTTGCAGCCACTATGCCTACCCACACAAGTGAGGTACCATTTTTATCGGGAGACCTGGGAGAATGCTGGGTGGTAGGAAATTTGTGGTAGACAGGTGATCCCACATCTTTCCCAAACAGAAATTTGAGAAAATTTGATTTTTGCAGGGGAGTCTGGGTAGAAAAACGTTGGGAGGTCCATGCAAGCCATACCTCCCTGGACTCTCCCGGGTGTCTAGTTTTCAGAAATGTGTGGGTTTGGTAGGCTTCATTAGATGGCCACTGAGCCCCGGGTCAAAAACCCTGGTGATCCCCCTTGCAAAACCAGGTTGTTTTGTGATAGACAACCTGATGAGAGCCACACAAGTCACCACATCCTGGATTCCCCTGGATTCCTCTGGGTGTCTAGTTTTCAAAAATGTGAGGTAATGTTTTTATTGGAAGACTTTACGAAATGCGGGGTGGGTGGAATTTTGTGGATCCACGCTGATTCCAGAACTTTCCATCACAGAAATTTTAGGAAAATGTGTTTTTTTTTACAAGGTTTGAGGTTTGCAAGGGATTCTGGGTAACAGGACCTGGTGAGAGCCACACAAGTCACCCCATCCCTGATTCCCTGGGTATCTAGTTTTTAAAAATGTATATGTGTGCTAGGTTTTCCTAGGTGCCAGCCGAGCTAGGGTTCAAAATCTTCAGCTAGGCACTGTGCAAAAAAAGGGTCTGTTTTTACTGTAAAAATGTGGTGCATCCACATTGCATTTTGGGCTGTTTCCTGCCACGGGCACTAGACCTACCCACACAAGTGAGGTGCCATTTTTATAGAGAGACTTTGGGATGTGCAGGGTCAGTGGAATCCTGGATCCATAGAGATTCCAGAACTTTCCATCACAGAAATGTGAGGAAAATGTTTTTTTTTACAAAGTTTGAGGTTTGCAAGTGATTCTGGGTAACAGAAACTGGTGAAAGCCACACATGTCACCCCATCCTGGATTTCCCTGGGTGACTAGTTTAAAAAAATGTATAAGTTTGCTAGGTTTCCCTTGGTGCGGGCAGAGCTAGGGTTCAAAATCTACAGCTTGACACTTTGCAAAAAAAAGGGTCCCTTTTGACTGTAAAAATGTAGTGTCTCTACTTTGCATTTTGGGCTATTTCCTGCCGCGGGCACTGTGCTACCCTTACAAGTGAGGTACTGTTTTTATCTGACAACTTTTGGGAATGAGAGGCGGGTCGAATTTTGTGGATCCACACAGATTCCAGAACTTTCCATCACAGAAATGTGAGTAAAATCTGTTTCTTTGACAAAGTTTGAGGTATGCAAGGGATTCTGGGTAAAAGAACTTAGTCAGAGCCACACAAGTCCCCCATCCTGGATTCTTCTGTGTGTCTAGTTTTAATAAATGTATAAGTTTGCTAGGTTTCCCTAGGTGCTGGCAGAGCTAGGGTTCCAAATCTACAGCTAGGCACTTTGCAAAGAAAAGGACAGTTTTTACTGTAAAAATGTGGTGTGTCTACATTGCTTTTTGGGCTGTTTCCTGCCACTGGCACTAGGCCTACCCACACAAGTGTGGTACCGTTTTTATCGAGAGACTTTGGGAATTGCGAGGTGGGTAAAATGTTGTGGATCCGCGCAGATTCCAGAACGTTCCATTACATAAATGTATGGAAAATGTGTATTTTTGACAAAGTTTTAGGTTTGCAAGGGATTCTGGGTAACAGAACCTGGTGAGAGCCAAACAAGTTACCCCCTCCTGGATTCCCCTGGGTGTGTAGTTTTCACAAATGTATAGGTTTGCGATGTTTCACTAGGTGCCGGCAGAGCTAGGGTTCGATATCCACAGCTAGACACGTTGCAAAAAAAGGTCTGTTATTATTATTATTAGTGTGTTTTGTAAAGCGCGCAGCGGCCCCAACGGGGCATCCCGGCGCTGGAAGACTCTGAAAACTAGAGGGACAGGTCGGAGGTACCAAACTAGGAGGAAAAAAGAAGGGTTTTAAGGGATTTACGAAATACTGGTTCTGTCTGGCATGTGCGAAGAGCTAACAGAAGCTTATTCCAGTGCTTGGTAGCACAGACCTCAAAGGTTTTTCCACCAGCACGGGAACGCTTAAATCGGGGAGTTTCAAGGAAAAATAAGGAGTTGGAGCGTAGTGCCCTGGATTTGGTATAAGGGCGAAGAGTATTTTTCAGATGGGCCGACCCATTGCCTTTAGATGCACGAAATGCCAGCGTCATTGCTTTAAATACGCATCTTTTCGCAATGGGCAGCCAATGCAGTTTACGGAGGTGAGGGGAGATATGGTGTCTGGCAGGAATTCTCTCCACCAGCCGGGCAGCGGCGTTTTGAACCGTCTGCAATTTGTAACAAAGGCCAGCTGTGATACCAAGATAAAGGGCATTGGCATAATCAAGATGGGATATGATTAATGCCTGGATCACAGTCTTGTGGCATTCCTCCGGCAGATAGTTAATAAGCCGTTTAATTGTTCTGATTTTGGCAAAGCATGAGGCTGCGACTGTTTGTACCTGGGTATCGAAGCTGAGGTGGGTATCCCAGCGTACTCCTAGGTTTTTCACCGAGTTTTTAGGCGTGGGGGCCTGGCACAAGTCTTCGGGCCACCACAGGCTGGCATCCAAGGGAGAAGGAGAGTTGAAAAACAGAATCTCCGTTTTTCCTGCGTTGAGACGGAGGGAATTAGCATCCATCCAGTTGGAAATGTCTCGTAGGCAGGATTTCAGCGGGTCGAAAGCAGATGCAGAAGGGGTATCGAACGTGAAAAGTAGCTGGATGTCATCAGCATAAGATGTAGATTTGATCCCAGTCTGGGAGATCAGCTTAGCCAAAGGGGTGAAATAAACATTAAACAAAAGCGGGCTAAGGGAAGAACCCTGTGGGACTCCCCATTTAAGTGGCCTGGCAGAGGAAGTGAAGGGAGGGGTAAAGACTTGCTGGGTGCGATTAGACAGGTACGATGCCAGCCACTTCAGAACAGAGCCGCCTAGCCCTAAGTCCTCCAGCCTTCTCAGCAAGATCTTATGAGAGACGGTGTCAAATGCTGCTGAAAGATCCAGCAGCACTAACACCGCCCTCGATCCTCGGTCGAGTGTCCATCTCACAGAGTCGGCCATTTCAATGAGGGCCGACTCCGTGCTATGGCCCGACCTGAAGCCATGCTGGGAAGCATGGAGGAGCCCATTTGATTCGATGAAACTAGCCAATTGGGAATGAACCAGCTTTTCCAAGACCTTGGCTGGGGCAGGCAGGATGGAAATGGGCCTGTAATTACAGGGAAGATCAGGATCTAAATTGGGTTTCTTCAGAATGGGGACTAGGGAGGCATGCTTCCATTTGGTGGGGAAGCATCCTGTACGGAGTGAGTCATTCCAAATGTGGTTTAAATAGGGGTTAAGTAGAGGTGCCAGTTTTTTATATTCCTTGGCTGGCCAAGGGTCGTTAGGGGAACCTGATTTACATTTAAGGAGCTCGATCATAGAATCTGCTTCCGATATTACCGCGAATTCAGTCAGAGAGAGTGGCGATGGTATGAGAGGAGTAGATCGCTCGTCGTCTCCTTCTGTATTAGAAGGGGGAAAGGATGTTTGGATGTTTTCAATTTTGTCCTCAAAAAATTGAGAAAGCTTGTTGCATAATGCCTGTGAGGCAGGCTGGGATCTGGTCAAAGCAGCGGGGTCTGTGAAGGATCTAACAATGTTGAAGATCTCCCTGGCTCCATTGCTGGCGAGTTTTATTCTAGAGGCCAGGAAGTCCCGTTTGTGCTCCTCTATCATTCTCCGATAGTCTTTGAGGGCAGTTTTATAGAGGACTTTACTGTCCGGAGAGTAGTTCTGTCTCCAGCGGCGTTCAAGAGATTTACAGAAGGTCTTTTTCTGCCGAAGTTCATTGGAGTACCAGGGGGCAGAAGGTGCCGTCCTGTAAGATTTGATGGGTTTTATGGGGGCCAGTGCGTCTAAGGCCTGACTTATCCATGTGTCTAGTTCGTTAATAGCTTGGTCAGGGTCGGTTGACAAGCAGGGTTGAGAGTTGTTGAGATGTTTCTGGAGCGCATCCAGAGTGATGCGACTCCAGTTTCTTCCTGAAGATTTAGGCGTGATAAAAGATCGGCAGGGGCGGGGAATATCAATCTCAAAGGAAATAAAAAAATGGTCGGACCAGATGACCGGGATGGGGGGGGCCACCCGGATGGAAGAGAGGTTGGAGCAGATTAAGTCCAGTGTGTGACCCGCATTATGCGTGGGCAAAGTTATTAATTGGACTAGGTTACAGGCCGCTAGCATGGAGATAAATTGACTACTGTGCGGACATGATTCATTGTCGACATGGAGGTTGAAGTCTCCTAATGCGGTAAAGTTGGAGTATCGTGTACTGAGCTGGATGATATAATCCGTCAAAGCCGGTAGGTGCGATAGATTGGAATGAGGAGGACGATAAATAAGTATTCCCGAACAGGAGGAGGACGGTGAGGTTTGGATGCTAAAAGGCAGACCTTCTATACAGTCGATGTGGTCAAATGGGGGAAAGGTGGCTGTCCAGGTGGATTTATGAATTAGGGCAATACCACCTCCTGGTTTGCCATTAGGTCTATTGGCACAGCTGATACTGTAACCCTCCGGTAAGGCAAGGGAAATGGCGGGGTTCGTAGTGTCATTGAGCCATGTTTCCGTTAGGAAAAGCAAATCCCACTTGTTATCTCGGAGGGACTGCCAGATGTCAAAGGCATGTTTGGTCAAAGATCTGCAGTTAATAAGTGCAGATCTGAGGGTCAACGGGGGGTGATCGCTAGAAATAGAAGCTGGGGTGGGGGCGTGGATTGGGCGGGGTGTTAAGCCACCAGGTGACAAGGAGAAATGACAAGTTCTGCAGACAAAGTCTCGGCTTTGGGCGTCCAAGAGAAAGCCAGAGTGAGTCCTGCAGCGGGGGGGTCTAAGAGAAAACAGATCGGTCCGGGTATAAGGTGCGATGTTGTGGCTGGTGGGTCGGGCATGAGGACCGGCCCCGGTCGCGTCCTGATCGCGGACGAGCGCAGACGAGCTTGCCGTAATCGTCGCGCCCGCTGCGCTTCCGGTCCAAGCACATTTTTAAAGTGGGAGGGCGAAGGGGGGGCGTGGCCTCTGAGTGGGCGTGTCCCGGTCAGGGCGTGGGTGAATGGCGATGGAAATCTCGGCGATTTCGCCCTTCCAAGCGCTCGTTTTTGCTCCAAAAAGGGGTGCCAGTAGCAGCAGTGGTGAGGCAAAGTAAGTGCACAATCAATTTAAAATTACAGATTTTGAAGGTTTAAAAGCGCAAGAAATACAGTCTAGCTTGTGGCTCCCGGCTGTGCCTCAGGAGATAGTCAGGGTCTAATCAGCGCGCTTGTAGTTCCGCGCGCCTTTATTGACACGGGCGGGGGGCGTGGCCTCTGAGTGGGCGTGTCCCGGTCAGGGCGTGGGTGAATGGCGATGGAAATCTCGGCGATTTCGCCCTTCCAAGCGCTCGTTTTTGCTCCAAAAAGGGGTGCCAGTAGCAGCAGTGGTGAGGCAAAGTAAGTGCACAATCAATTTAAAATTACAGATTTTGAAGGTTTAAAAGCACAAGAAATACAGTCTAGCTTGTGGCTCCCGGCTGTGCCTCAGGAGATAGTCAGGGTCTAATCAGCGCGCTTGTAGTTCAGCGCGCCTTTATTGACACGGGCGGGGGGCGTGGCCTCTGAGTGGGCGTGTCCCGGTCAGGGCGTGGGTGAATGGCGATGGAAATCTCGGCGATTTCGCCCTTCCAAGCGCTCGTTTTTGCTCCAAAAAGGGGTGCCAGTAGCAGCAGTGGTGAGGCAAAGTAAGTGCACAATCAATTTAAAATTACAGATTTTGAAGGTTTAAAAGCGCAAGAAATACAGTCTAGCTTGTGGCTCCCGGCTGTGCCTCAGGAGATAGTCAGGGTCTAATCAGCGCGCTTGTAGTTCAGCGCGCCTTTATTGACACGGGCGGGGGGCGTGGCCTCTGAGTGGGCGTGTCCCGGTCAGGGCGTGGGTGAATGGCGATGGAAATCTCGGCGATTTCGCCCTTCCAAGCGCTCGTTTTTGCTCCAAAAAGGGGTGCCAGTAGCAGCAGTGGTGAGGCAAAGTAAGTGCACAATCAATTTAAAATTACAGATTTTGAAGGTTTAAAAGCGCAAGAAATACAGTCTAGCTTGTGGCTCCCGGCTGTGCCTCAGGAGATAGTCAGGGTCAGGGTTATGACTATAAAACGTTTGTGTTTTCACATTGCGTTTTTGTCCGTTTCCTGTCGCAGGCACAAGGCCTACCCACACAAGTGAGGTACCATTTTTATCGAACGACTATGGGGAATGCGGAAGGGGAGGAATCTTGTGGGTCCACGTAGATTCCAGAACTTTCCATCACAGAAATTTGAGGAAAATGCGATTTTTTACAAAGCAAAGTTTGAGGTTTGCAAGGGATTCTGGGTAACAGAACCTAGAGAAAGCCACCCACGTCACCCCATCCTGGATTCCCGTTGGTGTCTAGTTTTAAACAATATACAATTTTGCTAGGTTTCCCTAGGTGCCAGCTGAGCTAGGGTCCAAAAACCACTTTTAGGCACACTGCAAAAAAATAGTGAATTTTCACTGGAAATAAATGATGTGCCTACGTTGCGTTTTGGGCCATGCCTTGTCGCGGGCACTTAGAGAAACACAGAACAGCATAGTAGAACAAGTGTTTTTGCCAATTGACTTTCTATGCATTTGTCCCTTTCAAATGTAAGACAGTGTGTAAAAAATAAAACCTTTTCAAAAAGGCCCTCTAATTCACATGCTGGTATAGGTATCCAGGTTACAGGGTTGTGCAAATAACCACTGCTTCTAAACTCCATATGTTGTTCCCATTTTGGAAATACATAGTTTTCATTGATACCTATTTTTCACTTTTTCTATTTTACCAAGTGAATTGCTGTATACCCGGTACAAAATAAAAAAACCATAGCAAGGTGCAGCTCAGTTATTGGCTCTGGGCACTTTGAATTCTTGGTTAATCTACAAGTCCTATATACCCCTGCAACCATAATGCATATGTGGACATAACGGTATATTGCTTGTAAAAATCTGTCATACTTAAAAGAAGTTACAGGTAAAAATTCAGACAGAAATAGCAGTTTTTTAACTCATTTTCAATGTTTTAATTTGAACTGTTACTTTCTATAGGAAACTCTTGGAGGATCTACACAAATGACCCCTTGCTGAATTCAGAATGTTGCCTAATTTGCAGAAATGTAAAGCTTTCTGGGATCCATTATTGGTTTTACATCAATTTCTAGCACTAACTGAAAGGAGCTTGAAAGCACAAAAAATAGAAAAAATAATCTATGTCCCACTAAAATGCCAAAACGGTGTAGAAAATGTTGGTTTTCTAACAAAAGTCTGCCTGTTCCTGAAAGCTGGAAAAATTGTGAATTTATCACAGCAAACGCTTTATTGATACCATTTGTAGGGGAAAAAACAAACCCTTTCTTCTTCAGCACTTTTTTCAAATTTTTCACCCAAACCTCCATATTTAGCTGTATTTTCGCAAATTTCTGGGTCCCCTCCAGGATAATCCACAAACCCTGGGTACCTTTAGAACCCTCAGGATGTTGGAAAAAGGACGCAAATTGACGTGGATACCTTATGTGGACAAAAAGTGACAGGGGCCTAAGCGCGAACTACCCCAAACAGCCAAAAAAGGGCTCAGCACTGGGGGGGGGGGGGGGGGGGGGGGGGGGTCAGACCCAGAAGTTAAGGGGTTAAAACTGCACTACCAGCTGCTGTGGCAGCCTGAGACATATTTTCTTTTTAAAGTACTACCTAAGTGGCTGGCAGAACAAGTGCTGCAGGTCCACTAGTAGCATCACGTTTACAAGCCCTGGGTACATGTAGTGCCAGATATGAGGAGCCCATGAGTACATTAAGGGGCTGATTCCGATGTCGGTCGGTCAGCCCTCTGAGACGTGTTAGTAGCCTCACCTTATGACCGAACCGTACCACGAGCGGAACGATGAAGTACGATGCGGAAAAGTGCCAAATTCCCGACCGATCCGCACGCTCCGACTCCATCATCAATTTCCGTCCGAGCCTGACCCGGAAACATCCAATCCGCGCCGCACGCCACCATAAACACTGCTACTTCCGGCCGGTCAAGTACGATGCGCAGTTTCTACGTTCCAGACGGGTCGCCACATACAGGACGTCACTGAACCCGGAAGAGCTGCATATCAACTCCATTTCGTGCCAGTAACTCATCCCACGGGTTCGAACCGGAGCAGCCAGCAACGGATCGAGACGGAGCATGCATCCAATCGTACAGGTCATACCAGTACATATATGACCGGATCAGGAACAGACGCGGGCAGCGCAGACGGTAAGTTGAACACCCTCCCTACAAACTAATTCAGGGGGTCCAGACCCTGTCCACCAGTACCATGCCTCCTTAGGGAACCCATGGCCACCACTACTGCCACCCAACCCATAGGGGCATGTTACCTATCACTGATGCCACCCCACCCATATGTGTCATGTGCCCTACCACTGATGTCACCCCACCCAAAGGGGCCTGTTACCTATCACTGATGCCACCCCTCCCATATGTGTCATGTGCTCTACCACTGATGCCACCCCACCCATATGTGTCATGTGCTCTACCACTGATGCGACCTCACCCATATGTGTCATGTGCTCTACCATTGATGCCACCCCACCCATAGGGGCCTGTTACCTATCAATGATGCCACCCCATCCATATGTGTCATGTGCTCTATCACTGATGCCACCCCATCCATATGTGTCATGTGCTCTATCACTGATGCCAACCTACCCATATGTGACATGTGCTCTACCACTGATGCCACCCCACCCATTGGGGTCTGTTACCTATCACTGATGCCACCCCACCCATATGTGTCATGTGCTCTACCACTGATGCCACACCACCCATATGTGTCATGTGATCTACCACTGATGCCACTCCACCCATAGGGGCATGTTACCTATCACTGATGCCGCCCCACCCATATGTGTCATGTGCTCTACCACTGATGCCACCCCAACCATATGTGTCATGTTCTCCACCACTGATGCCACACCACCCATAGGGGCCTGTTACCTATCACTGATGCCGCCCCACCAATATGTGTCATGCACTCTATCACTGATGCTACCCCACCCATATGTTTCAGAAAAGGGGGTGGTGATGAACAGAGTGTCTGAATTGAGCAGACCACTCTTACCCAGTCCAAAGATCAGGGCTTGATCCATCACCGTTATTTATCTCACTGCCCCATCCCAGCTCAGAACCTGGCTATATGCAAATCAGTCTGTCCCTGGCCCAGTGCATCATGGGAACAGGGCAGACTAAACTACCAAGCCAATTCTTCACCAGAAAGGAGACAAGCTACCGGGGACCGGTTTCTGGCATTTCAGCCGTCTTCGGCCCGGCTTGCTTGAATCCTGATGGAGCAGTGAGAAAGGGACTCATGTCTGAGTATACCCTGCCACGCCTATAGTGGCCAAAAACGATTCAGAAAAGGGGGTGGTGATGAACAGAGTGTCTGAATTGAGCAGACCACTCTTACCCAGTCCAAAGATCAGGGCTTGATCCATCACCGTTATTTATCTCACTGCCCCATCCCAGCTCAGAACCTGGCTATATGCAAATCAGTCTGTCCCTGGCCCAGTGCATCATGGGAACAGGGCAGACTAAACTACCAAGCCAATTCTTCACCAGAAAGGAGACAAGCTACCGGGGACCGGTTTCTGGCATTTCAGCCGTCTTCAGCCCGGCTTGCTTGAATCCTGATGGAGCAGTGAGAAAGGGACTCATGTCTGAGTATACCCTGCCACACCTATAGTGGCCAAAAACGATTCAGAAAAGGGGGTGGTGATGAACAGAGTGTCTGAATTGAGCAGACCACTCTTACCCAGTCCAAAGATCAGGGCTTGATCCATCACCGTTATTTATCTCACTGCCCCATCCCAGCTCAGAACCTGGCTATATGCAAATCAGTCTGTCCCTGGCCCAGTGCATCCTGGGAACAGGGCAGACTAAACTACCAAGCCAATTCTTCACCAGAAAGGAGACAAGCTACCGGGGACCGGTTTCTGGCATTTCAGCCGTCTTCGGCCCGGCTTGCTTGAATCCTGATGGAGCAGTGAGAAAGGGACTCATGTCTGAGTATACCCTGCCACACCTATAGTGGCCAAAAACGATTCAGAAAAGGGGGTGGTGATGAACAGAGTGTCTGAATTGAACAGACCACTCTTACCCAGTCCAAAGATCAGGGCTTGATCCATCACCGTTATTTATCTCACTGCCCCATCCCAGCTCAGAACCTGGCTATATGCAAATCAGTTTGTCCCTGGCCCAGTGCATCATGGGAACAGGGCAGACTAAACTACCAAGCCAATTCTTCACCAGAAAGGAGACAAGCTACCGGGGACCGGTTTCTGGCATTTCAGCCGTCTTCGGCCCGGCTTGCTTGAATCCTGATGAAGCAGTGAGAAGGGGACTCATGTCTGAGTATACCCTGCCACACCTATAGTGGCCAAAAACGATTCAGAAAAGGGGGTGGTGATGAACAGAGTGTCTGAATTGAGCAGACCACTCTTACCCAGTCCAAAGATCAGGGCTTGATCCATCACCTCCTGGGTGAGAGCTTTCTGCTCAATTCAGAGACTCTGTCCCTCACCACCCCTTGTTGTAAATATTTTTGTCCACCCTAAGCGTGGAAGGGTATTCTCAGATGTGAGACCCTTGCTCATTGCACCATCAGGATTCAAGCAAACCGGGCCGAAGACGGCTGTAATGCCAGAAACCGGTCCCCGGGAGCTTGTTTCCTTCCCAGTGTAAGAATTGGCTTTTGTAGTTTGGTTTGCCCTGTTCCCATCATGCACTGGGACAGTAACAGACTAATTTGCATACAGCCAGGTTCTGAAACTGGGATGGTGCAGTGAGCTAAAAAACGGTGTTGGATCTAGCCCTGATCTCTTGACTGGGTGAGAGCTTTCTGCTTAATTCAGAGACTCTGTCCCGGCCTCACCACCCCTTGTTGTAAATATTTTTGTCCACCCTAAGCGTGGAAGGGTATTCTCAGATGTGAGACCCTTGCTCATTGCACCATCAGGATTCAAGCAAACCGGGCCGAAGACGGCTGTAATGCCAGAAACCGGTCCCCAGGAGCTTGTTTCCTTCCCAGTGTAAGAATTGGCTTTTGTAGTTTGGTTTGCCCTGTTCCCATCATGCACTGGGACAGGAACAGACTAATTTGCATTCAGCCAGGTTCTGAAACTGGGATGGTGCAGTGAGCTAAAAAACGGTGTTGGATCTAGCCCTGATCTCTTGACTGGGTGAGAGCTTTCTGCTTAATTCAGAGACTCTGTCCCTCACCACCGCTTGTTGTAAATATTTTTGTCCACCCTAAGCGTGGAAGGGTATTCTCAGATGTGAGACCCTTGCTCATTGCACCATCAGGATTCAAGCAAACCGGGCCGAAGACGGCTGTAATGCCAGAAACCGGTCCCCGGGAGCTTGTTTCCTTCCCAGTGTAAGAATTGGCTTTTGTAGTTTGGTTTGCCCTGTTCCCATCATGCACTGGGACAGTAACAGACTAATTTGCATACAGCCAGGTTCTGAAACTGGGATGGTGCAGTGAGCTAAAAAACGGTGTTGGATCTAGCCCTGATCTCTTGACTGGGTGAGAGCTTTCTGCTTAATTCAGAGACTCTGTCCCTCACCACCCCTTGTTGTAAATACCCCACCCATATGTGTCATGTGCTCTATCACTGAAGCCACCCCACCTATATGTGTCATGTGCTCTATCACTGATGCCACCCCATCCATAGGGGTCAGTGTGGCACACAATATTGACACCACCACCCATAGGGAGGATGATGTGACACACATCATCAAACATCAACCACAGGAATGTCAGCCAAATACATTTCACAACAACGTCATGACAACAGTGTGTAGTGCCTGACAAATACGCCCAACAGTGATTTTGATTCATCACACACAAAGTAACTACCATCACATGTGTGAACAACACTAGAGTGTGGGCTACACAAGTCATGCTTTGAAATAGCACTGGGACAAAGTGTGAAAACCACCCATCAGCATGTACATCCGATGTAAAATGTGTGGACACAAACTGCAGCTAAAGTTGAGCATTGTGGCAAAGGGTGAAAGTCACCCATCATCACAGTGAGCTCAAGGTAGGCAACATCATGGAAATAGCAGCACATGCCAAACAGTAGATAAGATTCCTGGGCATGTCAGCACAACACCTGTACACTCAACCTTCATCTACCACCCAATGTAGGCACTGGTGACAAACGCCTAGGTACGGTATTGCCCCTTAAGTCACCTGCACATAGACAATACATATGTCTACCAAGTTGCACTGAGGAGACAGTTGACTTTACGCCAATGATGACCACACCTGCTGTCACAGGGATTCTGCTCCTACACAGAACTGTGCATAGAGACTTGGAACCTCAGTGAATTAGGGTGTGCCAAATCTCACCTTAGTATCCAAAATCCCCTACCAGACTAGCAATCAGTGTCTCATTGTTTCTTACACCTTCCCCCCCCAACCCCCAACCCCCCCCAATGATTAGACAACACAGAACATGAACTTAGAACACCTCAGGTCACGTGGAACACAGGAACACTCTTTTGTTATACTAACATACCAGTTCAGAACGAGGAGTAAATGAGGACACATGCAGATTTGAAATATTTATTTCTAATGCCGTGTTCTCAGGCGCAGTATCTGGGCTAATACAAGCAAACATATTATAAGCAACAAGGTTATCAGCATAGTTACTAGTCCATAAAATACAAAGGGTGAAAGCATGTTAAAATGCTAAAGGGAAAAGGTCTAAATAGAATCTCAGTCTTACCCTCCCTTGCTAGTATATTATATTATATTATAGAAGGTCTCTTTGTGTTTTAGAAGGGCGGCCCCATACCTCTGGTCTTAGGAGAAAGGGATCACATCATCTTCTACATCAACTCTCTGCATGCGGATATTCATCAAGTGTGTATGCATGCTCTGCACAGTGCATTATTAAACGCGCCAAAAGCCAGAGTTGGCCACAGCTGCCTATGTGTTATGTCTAAAACATGCGCTGATAAGATCGAACAACAACCGCTGTGTTGAAATAACCTTGAAGGCTTCGGCACTCACTGTTCAGACATAGCTTACCAAGCAAAGCTGATAGGAAAACATATTATTCTCGTGTGAAGCAAAATATTCTACTAGGCTCAAAGCATTAATAACAATATGTGCCGTGGGCAAAAGCAGCAGAGAGGTAAAATGGCATTTAAACTCCTAATAAGCTCATGCTAACTTAACACAATGTAAAGGCAAAGCCTATCTACATGACACTGCATTTACAGTGTAGATGGCACAACAGTCAGGGAAAATGTCAAATTCAACATTGTGAAGCACATCCTATGTGCATGGGTGCAAGCCACAGATGTGGCCATGCCAATGAAATGTTACCATCCCTGTGCTAAATTCGTTAACCATGACACACCCAGTCTGCTGCAAAGGATGACATGGATACCAACCAGAACATGAAACACATCTCATGGGCCACATGGGTACACCACATCAACACCTCAGTAACAGACATTTTAAAATCCTGCATCATCACACCAAGGTCAGGCTAAACAGCATCAACAAAATCTACAGCTCAATCAAATGCACGAAGGGAACAAAAAATGCTTTAATCAGCAATCTGCCATTTGCAAGGGAAAAACAATGAAGAAATGTAGTTCAATGTCCATTTGAAAAACCATAGTCTAATGATGGTGTGAGCGACACCTGTCACCCATTGCTTGCCTGCACTGATAGGACTGGGTAAAATCCACTCTGAGGGGCATGCACCGCAGGGACAGGATCAGGGCTCATTAGAAGGAGGTAGTGAAGGGGAGCTGGGTGCAGGAGAGTCAGTGGCAACTGCAGTGGAGGGCCTGACATGGGTTGTGCCATCACAACTGTGGGGCACAGGTCTGATCGGGTGGATGCTGGAACCACTACAGTGGGCAGGTCAGGTGTAGTGGACATGGTCCCCACTGCAATGCCCATGTCAAACTGGGTGGGCGTGGACTCCACTGCAGTGCCCAACAACATGGGAGTGGCAAGGGGTGCAGGTGAGGCTGGCAGGACAGCTGGGGGGACACCCTCCCCACAGTAGTTGCAGCAACAGACAGACTGGTGGTGTTGTCAGTGGAAAAGCATGTGGGAGTTGTGGAGGGCCTGAGCAATTTGGGGATGATGTATCTGTGGGTGGGGGAACCTGTGGTGTGCTGACCTGGGGGATAGAGGAAGGAGACTGTGCAGTGGAGCTAGGGTTGGGGGTGGGGTCTCACTCTTCCAGGTACGGGGTGACTTGCGGGGTGAGGCCTCATTCGGCTTCCACTTGAAGGAGGGTGACCGGGTGTGAGGGGCACTTTTCTCTGTGTGTGGGGACTTCCCCTTCCCCCTGTAGCCAGTATCTGCTGGATCTGAGGGGAAGAGGCCTAAGTCACACAGGAAGAGCTTCTTATGAGATGGGGTTGCAGGTGAGGCAAGGGAAGGGCTCTTGGAGGGAGAGGGATCTGAGGACTGCAGAGTGGTTGTGGATGCCTGTGTGTCTGTGTGTGTGTATGCAACCCATCCCCTGTGTGTGTGCAATCAGTCCCCTGACTTAGCTTGCGTGCACGTTTAGACTTATGTTTGGGTGATTGTGTGCTGCCTGTGTCTGTGTGTTTGGGTGACCACGCAGGTGTGTGTGTGCTGAGGACAGGTAGGGTGCTAGGAGTAGTTGTTTGGGCTGAGGATGAAGGGGTCAGGGACTGCTGTAGGAGGGATACTGCTGCCATCAGTGAGAAGGCCATGGACTGATTGGTCCTCTGTAGGGCAGACATGCCAGATGAGATGCCCTCCATGAATGACACCAGTTGTGTCAAAAGACCAGTGTGTGCATGGAGGACACTCAGCATTGATGTCTGCCAAACATGGATCTTTTTAAGTAAGTCCACAGACTCCACACTCAGGGCAGCAGTGGCAAGGGGTGTAGTGCCTGGCAGGAAGGAGACATGCTCCTGAACATGGGAGCTGCCACGGACCTCTGGGATGGGAGCAGAGGGGAGAGTGGTGGTGGTGGTGGTGGCGGTAGCAGTGACAGCCTCACTATCTGTTGTTTCCTGGCGGCTGACTCCTGCCACCATAAGGGAGTCATCCTCCAAGCTGCTGTGGTCCTCAGCTGAGGTGGATGGTGCTGAGGACTCCTCGGTGTGGCTCCCCTCACCCTCCATGCCACTGGGTCCCCCCGACTCCTCAGTCGCTGGCCCAGGCTGGCTCTGCGGCTCCTCCTGCTCTGTGGCACTGTCTCCTGTGCCTGTGGATGTATCTGCATATAAGTAGGAAAACAAGACCCACATTAGTTGCTTGCACTGACTGCACACACCATTGTAAATACAGCACATCACAGGGCCTGCATTGGCATCTTCAGCTGATATTTGCTCTAAATGCCCACACAGGTGTACGTAGGGCAATAGCCAGTCTGAACATCAACCATGGCACCCATATCCCTCCTGGACCTGGACCCATATGTCTGTTGCATGCTGGCTGATAATACCCCAAAGTGCACACATGCACCACATACACAGTTGTTAAGCATGCAAATGACCATGTAGAAGTACAGTAATATAGACAAACATCACATCAAATTCCAATCACTAAGTACAGGGGTCTGGATGAATGTACGCCCAGACCCACATTTCACAATCTTGTGATGCCTAGCACCACAACACATAGTGATGTCCTTACGTCCTGAAAGTGAAGGACGCAGTAGGGTGCATGGAGCACCTCTGACTACAATGCAGGATACCTCTTCTCAAGTCAATGCCCTGGCACAGACATTCATGGTAAGTCATTCTTCACTGTCACATGTAATGGGGCAAAGCATCTGGACAACATCAGTCTGCACTACGTCACATTCATAGGTCAGGCCCATACCACACTCTGCAGCTGAGAAGTGCACCACTGTGTCCCCTACCACACACTGTTCTTGGACTATGATGAACCTACATCACTCAGATTTCACATATGAGTTACTGCAAACACAACTACATGAATATGAGCACCTCACAGTCTGCTGACAATGACACACAGCTGCGTGAAAGTCACTCTTGCATACTGCATTGTGCACATTCAAATGATCACACCCCTATATGTTGCACAGGTAAGATCACCATTGTCACAACTCAGATATCCTGCTGCCACTAAAATCCTCAACACACCAGTTGTCACAAATAGGAAGCCACAACACAATGACATTGTGTCAGACACCTGATGGCACATTTCAGGAAGCACAATCAGTTGTCCATACACGTGAGTGTGAGTACAGACTCTCCCAATGCTGTGGAGTGGGCATGACTGACCAGGTTAAACTAAAACAGTGTATTAGCCAGGACAGCAGGCAGGTTTCTGGGCAAGTGTGACATACTTCCTAAACACCTAGATGCATGTGCATGTTTTAAGTGCCCCATCACACATGTTGTGACCCAGAACAGCAATTTGAACACATATGAAAGGCACACACAGAACACATGTCAGAGTACAGGCATAGTGCAATGAATAGACCAACCCACGATGCACACATCAGACTCCCAGTAACATAGGCTGTGCAGGACCCTCAGCATAGCAGAATGAAGGGACACAGTGCCCAAGTTGAAAAACTCACAGACTGTAGGGGTCACAACTGTGGATCAGATGAGGAGTGTGACTGACACAATTGAGGGACACGAGCCCTGGACTCCAAGTCCAACGTAATGTGGGAGTATTACCAGGCCAAAAGACTGCAACTAGCATGTCAGACATGTTCACAGATCAGCCATGGACTTACCCCCTCCTTGCTGCTGTCTGGCCTTCAGTTGCCCATCCATGTCCGGGAAGACCACCGCCAGGATCCTTAGCATGTGGGGGGTCAGGGTCCGGTGTCCGCCCCTACGGCGAGGAGGCGACTGCTTCAGCTGGACCCTCGCGATCCTCCGGGTCCAGCCACGTAGGACCTGCCACCTCTTCTGGCAATTGCGGATCCGGCGCTTGTATACCCCCAATGATCTCACTGCCCGGGCGATGGTCAGCCAGATTTCTTGCTTCTGGTGGGCATCAGCCCGTGAGGATGACAAAGTGAAGAGGACATTACCACACATGCCACATAATTGTGCTGCATACAGTTGAGTATACATGTAGTCATCACAAAGCTAAAAGAGGCACACAGGTAGTGGGACCATGTGAATGTGGATTTGTGCTGTGGGTCTGACATGGCAACACTGGCTAGGAAGTTACGGCTAGCATCCTGCACTACTGCAGCAGGACACCTGTTGATCACATGTACCCATTCAAATATGTAGCTGAAAGTACTTAGTGCACAAGCCTCACACTGCTGTGCACACTTCAATTACTTTTAGTCATACAACTTGCATAAAATGATAGGCAGTGGAATGCACACTCACCTGCTCCCCTGGTTTCCCATACAGCTTGCTGTACTCTGGGAGGACCCCATCCAGCAGCGCCTAGTTCTCCTCCTCAGTGAATGCTGAGGCCCTCTCCAAAGTATGTGCCATTGCAGGATCCAGAGGAAGCACAGACAGCAGCAGCAGTGGATTTGGGAAAGTGGTCCTGTAGCATGCAGTGCAGGCAAGTGAGCTCCCTGGGGGCCTGCCAGCCCTAAATTAGTGATGCAGAGGCAGATTCTGTGGCATTGCCCATCACTGATAGGCCAGACACGGTTGCATTCTATGAATCTGTCCAATCCATGGAAATGTAAGACTCCTACACGTCTTCCACATCGTTCAAATCACAAACCTTCAGGACGCCCTAGGATTGCAAAAATGTTGTACGCATCCAACTG